>NC_079157.1:107235069-108673506 GCF_947563725.1 Argiope bruennichi | reverse complement strand
TTTTTTTAAAGCCACTTGAAGTAGTCATTTTTAGTCGCAGAATAAGTCTGCAAAAAGTAAAGACAAATTATATACAAAATTTGTGACATCACATATTAGTCTGAGTGTCTTTTAATACCAGATATATTAGAGAAGTAAGAACATGATGCATAAAGACAGAATTATAATGTTTCGATGCTTTAGTTGGCAGGACAAGGTTAGAACTTGACCTTGAAAAAATTTGTCTGTTCTTAACTATTAATATCCGACAACAAAATCAGATCATTAAACGATTTTTCCTTAGTAACGAATTACTAGACAAGGATGTTTATTTCCTTTAATAAAAACATCGAAGGTTCTGAAGTAAGCTCTCAATTTGAAAGAACAAAACAGTTGCTGCTATTGGACAACATAGTTAAAGAGCAGCTTCTGGTTATTACAGTATTGCTCTGTTTAGATAAGAAACAGAAGTATCTCCCTAAGATGTTGATTTCTTTTATTTCAAACCATGTAGAATTAAAAACCATGTAAGACCACGGAATCATAATGACCTAATGAAAATTCAACCAAACACTTATACCAGGACATGGGGGAGGGAGATGCAAACTGAAGGAAAAGAAAGAGAAAACTCTGGAAGAACTATACGAGAACAAACTCTTAGAAGAAAAACTGAAGAAAATCTCTTCATTCGCGTACTGTAGAAGAACAGGTCCGCTCAAGGTACCACAACCAGTTTCGTCCCTTAATTTGTTTGTTTTTTGCCATTCTTGTACTAACCTGGTTCAAATGGAATGTGTTCAGTGTTTCTGCTCCAATTCAGAATACTGTTAAATGTGAAATCCGTTCCTACATTTTTTATACAAGTGGAGCGCGCAGTAGATAATCACACAAAAATTGTTTATTCAAACATAATGAACTGACAGAATACAGCAAAATAGTGTCTTGAACTCTCTGGAAGTAGAATCAATGTCCATGAACGGTGTTAATTGTGTTTTCTGGTGAACTTCTTCAAAAAAAAAATCTCAAGAAGGAATCTAAAAGACGTCTCGAAATAGCAGAATTATTTAAAAGAAATGCGTTAATCTCCAAGACAAAACACTATGAAATGAATTTTAGTTTCAAAAAAAGGTAATAGGATTCCAAGACTTCGAGATATAGATGCTTGTATTCCAATGTAATGGATGGGCAATGATTAAAATTATATAAAAAATAAAGCATGTGCGATTAAATAATGTTTAGATACGTTTTCAAAGAAAATTGTTTTAAACATAAGAGGCACAAACATCAAAGTTAGACACAGAGCTACCAATAAGTCATGATCCTAATACAAAAAGGAGGTAGTGCCCTATTAAAAAATTCAAAGGATTATTACTACTAAGAGCAATAAAAAAATTTTAAATTCTCCTTTTCTCTATAACATCGCAACTACTTCCAAGTCCACAAAAAATTCTCAAAATCATTTTAGGTAGAGCAGTGACCAATCAATTTCATTTAACAAGCTCGATTAATCCCGGTATAATCCTAATGTAATAACAATATTATAATAACGATATCTCCTTAATTCCAAAATCATAAAAATAGTATAGCTCCCCATACCAGAAAGATACAATACTGAAGACAGCAATTTTCATACCATCATCCCAATTAAAACCCACCCTTTTTACTACAAAGTCAACATGGTGGAGCTAAAAATTCATGTGTCTTCATATCCCACCACATTAATTTTAGTCTATCCTTCTCCAACACAAGACATTCGCACAATTCTGCTAAAAATTCAGGAAACCGTTAATATTTTCACAGATAAAGCACGTAAACAGAATATTCAATAGGAGTTAAGTTCTGTCTTGATTTATCTGGTACTATCACTGTTCTGCCAGACTAAATGACAACAATACCATTTTTCAATTTGAACTCACTTTTTTCATGAAGCAATTAACCCTCCAGCTGCGTATCATGCGATTTCCGAGGGTTTGCAATCGGTCCATTTTCTGTTGCATCCCGAGTTTTTAGCAGTTTAGAGTGTTTATTTTTGAGATTACAGATTTTTATTATATTATATAATTATCGTGAAACATATAGTATCAGTTTATTTTCTTTAAAAAATATTTGAACTTATTTGCAAACATCGCATCTAAATAGTGATTTTAAAGAATTAAACATTCAGAGAGTTAAATATGCATCTCAATATCCAAGCAATACCCTCTTTAAACTACATGTAGACTACAGAGCAAGAATTGTGACATTCTCTATTTCAAAGAATGCAAACCAAACAGCTAGAAATTTTTTTATCATCCTCCTTTCAAATCTAACAATAAATGTTTCATAAGCAGAAGCTTATGAGGGAACAAATGCAACTCAAAATGGACTACTTTATATGGAGACACAGTTTCTTAAACCACATATAAAAGACCTCCACTGAAAAAGAATGGTTGAGAAATGTCAAAGATCTTGGAGCAGATCTTTCAACAGTACACTGGTTGAAAAATTTGATATCCTACACTCAGTTAGTATTTGCCCCATTAACTGGATCAGAGAGGATAATATTTTTCTGTCGGAACACTGGGCTTTTTTTCCTACTTTGGAAAGGTTTAGCTCGGAACTTAAATATGCTACGAAGTGTATCCTCAATCTCATGATACATAAAGAAACCAGAACTAGGTCTCGAACAATAATGGCTGGAAAGAGTCGTCAACAATTTTTTTTCAAAAAGGAAAAATTCCATAAAATAATTAAATTAATCAGTGAAAATAGAGATCACTTCCTACATTCCAAGACTCAAACATCAAGTATCGCACATACTACGACCAAGGGAAAACAGCCCCACAGCTTCTTCACGTTCATTCGTATTTTATATTAGGTATTCTTTAAATAAGAGCGATAAGCGCTGAATCATGGATTTTTTAATTCATGGTATCGTTCTATTTATCATTAGTCCAGATACTTTTACTGCCCTATTTCAAAGTAGTAAATTTAATTAAGCGGTTACATAATATAATTTTTTATGTTACTGTAATTTTACAATACTTATTTCCATTTTATTTTCTGTAAATATTAATGTTTTAATAAAATTCCCATATCATGCACATCAAACCATTCAGTGACTATACTCGTTAAAAATGCGGGAATATGAAACCTGTTCTGTACCTTTGCTTATCAAATAACGTAGTATCAAACTTTATTCGAAATTTAAATCAGTGTATAGAACATGATTTTCCAAACTACGGACCATGAATCAATTTTTTTGCAAGATATGACCAGATCTTCAATCTATATGTATTTTCTAATTTTTTTAATGATCTGATCAAGCTGCATATCAATACCATGGCAAAAAGTTTCATTAAGTAAGCAAGAGAGTCTTGTCAGATCAGATCTCGAAAACTCAATTCTTTCCTTTTTCGTTATCAACTTCCAATTCAGTTTATGAAAGCATTCATAAGTAACGAACGAATTCGAAAAGCAATGAAAACATTCATAAACTGAAAAGAAAAAATTCTTTTTCTAGGAATTGTTTGTCTCTTGTGTTAAAATTTTGAGAACTGCTGTTTAAAGCACAAAGATTTCAATTATTAGGTAATAAATAAAATGGAGTTGTATTCTATTTTGTTCGATAATCTTAAATTGATAAGCACATATCTGAAACTGCGTAATTTAGTACTAGAAAGATAGGAAAAGATATTCCTAAAGAAAATTCATCCCATTTGGGATGGATTTTTTTTTTAGTTAGTTCAGTATTTTGTTAAGTTAATTGTTTTTTTTTTTAAGTTAAAAAATGATAGCAATTTTTATCGTTAAAAATGATAGCAAAATGCTTGTAATATCAAGTTTGTAAATTTAAGAAATAAAAATTAAGAAAAAAAAATAATTTATATTGTATATTAATAAATTATTGAAATATATATACCAAAAGAATTTGAAGTTTTTTACTTTGCGGATGGATAAAGCTCTTTGATCTTCAATAGTTCCTCCTCGCAATCGAACGTCATAAAGTCAACCTTTAATTCTGCAGCACGGCGAAGGTGAGAAAAACCTTTGATGGTGTTGGCATAGATAATGCGATCGGCAGGAACATCCAGGTTCACGATTGTCTCTATTTCCACCTAAAGTAAACCAGTTAAACTTTTATTAAAACTCCTGCAGAAAAGAAAGGTAAAGGTCAATTCGTTTCATTGGAAGGTATGAAGGAAGAAAAAATTTTACCCTTCAGCTATTTCTTCTAACTTTTTAAATGTTGGAGCTGTGAAGATAGAAAAAATTACAGATGAAGTGTTATGTATTTAAAGTAGAAGTTAATGATTGAAAATCTCTTTTCAGACCTTGAATTCTAAGCAATACAGTAACCTAAAAATTTTCAAGAGAAATTTTTTTTCTTTAAGATGCGACAATAATTTCCCTAACTAGAATTTTTTCTATTTTTAATTATAAAGGGAAATTCAAGCTTTCAAAACCGAATGGCTCATCTGCAAAATCCAAGGAGATTTTCACACTTAATACTATTAACCATCTTCGGTTGAATACGACTCAGAATTATTATATTTATTGTGTTCTTGGCATAATATGGGCAAAGCGCACAGGAATATTTTATATAGCTTTCTGAACTGTGGGATCAAGTTGGTGAAAATATGCAGAAACTTACCCAAACTAATATCATCAGAACCATTTTGCAGTTTAAACCTACTAAAAGGAATATCGTAACCCTTTAAAGGGTCATTTTTTTCTAGTCATATTATGTTAAAATATTTTAGGCTTGAAATTAGAATAACAAAAGGGATTCATTTAGCTTATTAGATAAATTTAATTTGATTAATTAATTTGGTTAATAATTAAGTAACAAATCGAGACGCATCATTTTGTCTGAGATAAAGAACTGAAGCATCTAAGTTTCTGACTTACTAAAAAAATTTGTCAGAACTTTTGTCCACCTACCTAATTTCATACAAAGATTGATAAATTTGGTGGGAAGCATACTTCCCACGGCCCTAGAAAGGGTTAAAAGGGATATATATTTATCTCCCTCTAATATGAGAATATTTATGAATATAATCTTTATCTGGTGATCAAAGACAGACTTCCATACTAACTAAGCTTTCATACTATATTTTTATAAATTATTACAATATAATTACGATATAACCCGAGTTCAAATTAAGGCGTTTGCTGAAACATCTTAAGTCATTAGGTATGAAAGTTTAGGAAGTTTACATTCCAAGCCAATATTCCTGCCAATAGGAATTAGTGACGGGAATAGTTGCCAAACTGGTTCACTTATCTTTCAAATTTTTTTTATGAATAAATTATAACTTCCACGTTTAGAGGACAGGAAAAGTTGCCTTAGATATAAAATAACAATTCAGAACTATATTAAAAAAAATTCATCAGCATATCCAGCAAAAATAGCATTACTTTAATCGCTCGCTGGTACCAATAAAGTAAATTACCAACAAAGGATATATCTCTGCTATTGTATGTTATCATTGTATGATTAACACAGAAATAATACCGATATTAGAATTATTTTCTGAATTGACATCAGTATGAATAGAGCTGAGAAAAAATGGGCTTGCAAAAACATTCAATAAACTTATTACTATGGGCAAAACAATATTACCATCCAGTATAAAACAAAAAGTAAAAAAAACAAAAACAAATTGCATTTTACATAATATTACAACCAAACAATGAAGCAAAATAAAATTCTAGTTGTCACCAAAAAAATAAACTAAAAGGCAAAATTTGACGATAAGAGGTTGAAGGAATCAATATATCATATGCCGAAGATATCGCTATTAATAACAAATTTAAGAACAGTGCTAAATTTGGAGGGATGATCAAAAGCCATCGCAAAGCGACTATTGCAAAATTCATTCGGTGCATCTATTAATGCGCAAATATACATTGTTACGAACCAAGATCACATATGAATTTCGTATGTACCAAATCTTTTTTTTTTCTTTTGAATCTTGTGCAGCTTGCGATGGATTCAAATTTCCAAAATATTTATACCACCCATTGTATAGCCGCATGCATGTATCTCTCCAAATTATTACAATAAAGCAACGGGAAGTCGCTTAATCCTATACTATGCCACGACCGTATACTTGGAGGATCTGCTATTGAAATCAAATCTCAAGGGAAAATGCAACCATCAAATTCATCAAATTTTCGCCAAACTGGTGACACAGAAATTCAAAATCATCACAGTATATTGAAATTATCGATCATATTATCAAAATCAATCAGATTGCATGTGTAGGCAAGGGAACATAATTTTATTGGAGTATCATATCGGCGTTAAAGAAGACAATTTCAATCTGTGATGCTTATTTAAGACAGGAATGATTTTATACTTCTCCGTATATCAATATTTAGCCTAACTTTTATGAAAGTACAGCAATGTAACTATTTCAGATAACTTTCTGAATACGTTTATCAAAAATGTACGATCGATTAATATAAAGACGTAATCATAATCGATTATACCAAATGATAGCCTTTGGAAGAAAACAGGAAATGTCATGTGTAATAAAGTCCCGATTTTCTCTTTCATCAGAGTGGCAAATCACTTTCTCCCTCATTAAAAGTTAAAATTTTCGTGATGCTGGTTACAATATCATCAGGATATGTTTGCAGCAACTATACACTTTCATCAGAAACAAAATGTAATATCAATGATTTCGTTATATAAACATTTTTACAAGTGTAGAAAAATTTTATTTTATTTCACCGAAGAAAGCTAAATAACATTTAGAAATTAGTTAAGTAATCTTCAAACCTTACCTTGCTTGCACAATCAAAGCCAACTTTTAGAGCTGCCAGAGTTCGTAATAGCACATGATCACCGTTACATTTCACAGCTGAAAGCAATGAAAATTTGAGAATTCATATAAAAGTTAGAAAAAGTTGCTTATTTTCAAAATTGAAAAGTTACGTGAGATATATATGAATTTAGTTTAGTTATATTAACATTCATTTCTTAAAAAAGGGCTCGTTTAGGGCGAATTTAGCAATTTGTAACCCCGATCAGCCTCAACTGAAATTTATATTTCCAAATTTCAAATCTCTTCCCAACAAGAGAACGTTTGGCTCATGAAATCACAGTTGGCATGCAGTAGATTCGATATATATATGATACATCTTTATTGGAATCGTATTAGGAACCTGAAGCTGTCGAATTCTGACAGAGGCGCATTGAACGAAGGCAAGGAGGAGAGCCATAGATGACTAGGCAAATGACTAGGTGCCATGAAAACAAAACACTAGTACAGATAAGTCAGATATGAAAAAATTGATAAAAAATATTACGAAAGAAAGAAAAAATATCAAGTCCCGAACCTAGTTTACTACTTCCAAAGCCACTAAAGGCTAAGTGTGAAAAAAATCGTGTTATAGCCAGAACGCCACTTACTTCCATTACGCCACAAGACTCCAAAGCTTCCCTTTAAGCCACTATGGCTCTGAATGCGTATGAGACTTAATTTTAAATCGACTTTCCACAAAATTGGGATATGCATTTTTCATATAAACTGAAACTACAGGCCTGTCATAATTTTGATCGGTGGTTGTACGATTAGGGTGACTTACCTAGTGGGCATACCTCTTTCCAAAAATGAGGACATTTGACTTTCGATGATATGTATCATGTGATACGTTTCGATGATACGTATCACGTGTCTAGTCATGTATGTTGAATCTAAGATGATTTGGATCTCAAATTTTTATTTTCCGATTACAAACTGAGATTTGTTATCAACCCCATTAACTAATGAGACCCTTATTTTAAGAGCAAACTGAATAAATTCCGTTTCTTGACTTTTCTTTTAGATTCCATGCTTCTCCCCATCTAGTATTACAATTCGAATTTAGAACTGCCTAGTAATTTATTACTTTCTGCATAATAATAATTCAAATCAACACAACTCTATTTGAAGTATCTCTATATGGACTTGAGAAACTGCAAGTTCTTGGGCATCTTTGTTCTCAGGCTTTAATTTTTTCTTTTTTAGAATCAGAAAACATTTCCTATCTCTAGCTGGCAGCGATTCGATTTGACTTGCCACACGTGTTTGTATCAAATATTATATGGAATTCTGTATTATTAAATTTTAAAAATCTTTATTTCAGTTTTTAGTTTGTCATCTCAATTTCCTGTCATTAAATTGGAATCACTGTTGTTTATATTAAATCCAAAGTTATTCATTAAAGTCTGTCATAAAAAACTATTTGATTAAAACTAAATGAAATTGACTAACCGGCAATATTTTAACATATTTTCTGAAACATTAGATGAAGAAAAGATATCATTCAGCGAATTTTTGGAAAAAAAACAAAATAAGAGTAACTTATTACGAAGGAAATGCTGATAATAATGAAAACCTTAAAAACATTACAAAAATAAACACCATGGTAAAAACAAGCATTAGCATTAAGATAAAATACAGAGCAAAAAAAAACGATCTGAGTAATAATGGTACTGCATCCAATAATAAAAATAATGAATGTTTTGAATATCACTTTTAGTATTTATTAAATTAAGGAATATTAAATGAGATTCCTCGATTTATAAAATCAATTCATTGTATTGTGAGCAGATTTATTAAATATACAATTTTACTTTTTGTAAAGTTAATCGGGATTTTTAATTGCATTATTAAAGTTTACATAGTAATTTTAAGAAATGAACAGTGTCGGTTGAAACATCAGTACACTTAGTCTTCGTTAATAAAAGACCTAAACGAACGTATAAACATTTATGTAAAATAATAGAAAATAAATATAGAAAAAATACTTAAACTGTCAAGTCGTATGAATATTTCCTCCATTCTTAAAAATTCTGCTTAGAAGTATTGCATTTACTTTCCAATCTTACTTTACTTTCCAACTTACTTTACTTTACTTACTTTACTTTCCAACTTACTTTACTTACTTTACTTTCCAACTTACTTTACTTACTTTACTTTCCAACTTACTTTACTTACTTTACTTTCCAACTGTACACCTTATCACAAAGCTATACTAATGTATTTAAATTATAAACGTACCTCCACAATGAAATTCCTACCAAACAGGAAAAAAATCGGACATAAGAATTACGAAACAGGCTAAAAGGTATAGAAAAGCTAGCAGTGCTTATTGTAATAACAGTTTAGAAGCTGATGAAAACAAAAACCACCCTCCATGATCGGAAAAATCAGATGTGGTTAGTTTATTTTGTATAATAGCAATGGAATACATTTAAATGTAAATAATTTTAACACATTCATTGACACAATTAAAGCAGCCTAAAAATCGGATTATCTAACCATTTTCCTCTATTTTTTTATATATCTTAAATGTAGAAGAGAGAAGTCCAATGAGTAAATCGGAGTTAATCACTGGCGATCTATGCGGCAATTGATGAGTTGATATTACATATTTGGGATTTGTTTGGGTTTTATGGCGCAAGTGCCATTATAGGGTCACTGCCAAACAAAATGAAATGTGGAAAATAGCAAACAGATGCTATAAAAACAGTTGATAAAATAACACAAAAACTGCTTGAAAAAAAATTATAATGCAAAAAAGGAGATTCGATCCTCTATTCCTAAACATCGTATTGCTATAATTTATTAGATTTGATTTGAATATTTTTGTATCATTTTCAAAATTCGCTCTTAACTATATAGAAGTAATTAGCACACACACACACATATATATATAAGCATTATTGTATTATTTTATGTGAAGCAGGATGCAGTTTTGAAGACAGTGAAAAGACTTTCGATTTCGTGACGTCGTTTTATTTCATTTTGGAGAAGCAGGCATATGTAGAAGCGATGAGTACACACACAACACAGAACGACACAGAGAGGAATGAGGAAAAAACTCTTAAACATTTTATCCCCGGTCTTATATAATCTAAGAGTTTGATAGGGAAAATATTTCTTCATAGCGCTAATATATAATGAGATTTCGATAAGGATTTTCGCTACACTCGCCGGCAAGGCCGAGGAAACACAGGGATGTTTTAAAAAGAATGTGCTTACTGGACATTTTTCTATCCCTTCTCGCGGAGAGCGGGAATGTGAGGTTTTTAGCCGATTTAGCAATTTTACAAAGCTACTCTTGAATTAATTAAGTAGAGAAAGTGGAATTGGATCACGAAATAAGAGAATATTTTTAGAAAGAAGTTACTATGGGCTAAATTAAGATAAAATTTTGGAAATTAATGAAATTGAAATTAGAGTTTAAAATATCATTATATTATATATATATATATATATTAATGAAAAAATATTGCTTTAAAAAGACTTATCAATATCTTTAAAAATGTGGACCAGGTGTCATCATAAATTGATATCATTAAAAAGAACTTTTTCTTAAATTTTAGAATGGTAAAAAATGGATTACGCAAAAAAATTTCGAAATTAATAAGGGTAGCATTATATTTACAATTAATGTTTAATTTTAAAAATTACATAAAAAATTTAATGATAAGAAGAAATTTACTATCCAAAAAACATGTATAATTTGGCAATTCTAAGCCCGCCGATTTGAAGAGTGTTTCTAAAGAATTTTACATTCTCGTATAAGAAAAGTACACAGAGGAATTGTAATTGTGAAAAAATTCAAACTCGCAATTTTGTAAAATTTTCATGTTTCAGACCTCCCTGGAGTAAAAAATGCATTTTTGGAATTGTATCCGTCTGTGAACAAGTGAACTCAAAAAACATTTTGAGATATAGGAATAAAAATTTTGTATATGGTCTTACAAAAAAATTATAGATTTATATAAAATTTTGAACGATATCCATTCGGTGGATGTTTATCTGGCCATCTATTCTAGAACGTGTGCAATTGAGAGAAATGAAACTTAAAAAATTAGATAAAATTTCTTGCATAGATTTAGTATCCGAAATGTAAATTATTGTAAAATTCTGAATCAAATCTGCAAAAGGGTTTATCGTTTGTCGGTCTATACTTTCTCATGCAGATATATACAATAAATCAAAACTGTAGTAAAATAAGTGAAATATATGATTAAAAATACGATTTTATGATTGCAATTGTAATTATCGGTCAAATTTGTTTTCAATTGGTGGGAAAAAAGACGTCCAAGACACATATTCGATTATCGGATAATTGTATATTAACCGCATAGCAAGATTTAATCACCAAAATATTTGCCTAAAATCACATTATTAATTCAGTAAAAATGTTTAATCTAATTCACGCCAAAAATTAATATTTCGAAATCATTGCTCGCCAATGCTATACAATTCATTCGCGATCTTATCCAAAATGCACAAAGTGAGATGGGGATAACATCTTCATTAGAAAGCATGCGCGGAACTTTGAGAGAGGTCAAACCCTCTGGTTTCCCCATGCTGGTTTTCAGATAGCATGCTTTCTTATAAAAAAAATTAAGTAGAAATTTTAAGCTATGAAAAGTTTTATTTATTAAGATGTAAAAACAAAAGATTAATAATGTAGATTTTGGATCTACAATGAATCCAAACATGAACAGGAATATTGGTAAACTTTCTTTTACTAGAGTAAATAGAATACCATGCTGAAATATGTACAGTAGTTTTTGTTTTGACTAAAAATATCTTGTATCTTCATGTAAATATAATATATTTTCATGAAGGTCATTAGAAATTATTGCAGCTGTAAAGGAATAAGAAAATTGTTACCGTAGTGAGGGTCTATGCGGGGCATTTTCTCTCTCCAGTGCTTTACTTTCCAAACAACATCATCCACATCAAAAACCAAAAAAGGGGAATCTTCATTCTGAGAAGGAAAAAATTATTAGCAAAATTAAAAAATAATTTTTGAATATTTTTTGGGGGATTTTTAAAGATAGAAGAAAATTAAAAATTCTCAGGACAAAACAGAAAGAATGATATCATTACTTAAAGTAAATTGAAATTTGCATCTCAAATATTCCACTTGTTACTGGAATTCATTGATTTACGATATTCATTGCTGTTTATTTTTCTTCCTTTTGTACTGTTTGTTTTTAGTCCCTTGTGATTTAATGTTTTGTTTAAATACATTACTGCAGTAAGAATTTCTTTTATATATCAGAATCGCTTTAGCATATCTCGGCTTTTCTTATTTTCTGCCGAGAAGTAAACATTCTGTCCAATCTATTTTAAAATAAGAGCCGGATCTCTAATGGAGAATGTCAGTCACGACTCGAATGCAATATATGCCTTTGTTGAATTTGATATAATCAAGATGCTCTATTACCCATACGAGTAAGTCGCGATGTTTGTCTGGTATTCTGTTTTCGCTTTCGCTAGTTACCGAACGGATGTTCACAATCGTTTAGGCGCAGGTGGAAGGCCTTTAATATTGTTATGCTTTGAATGCGGTAAATTCGTACTGAGTTCATTTGCTCTTGTTATTCGAACCCAAAGCAACTTTCACAATCAAATACCATAGCTTGATGACTCGGACTACAACTTGATGCCCTGAGGACTCTTTGAAAGTTCTATTGCCTACCATTCTTATTCCGAATTTTTTTTTTTCCTTCAAAATTACAATCATCTGAGTAAATCTTTTTATTTCATATCACAAATAAATCAATATAATACATAATATTATCAAATCAACTACTTCTATCCGATGTATTATAATTTAAAAGAAGTGTGTATAATTTATGAAACTATTGGCCTATTCAGACTGCTGTGTCAATGTTTTGTAGAGGAAAAATCTCTGTTTTCTCTTTGTTTCTCTCTTTTCTATACGATGATCAAATTTAATTGAATAGATTCAATTTTTATTAAGCCCAATAAAAAAAAGCATAATGCATTCATGCTACAAAAGCAGGAAAATTAAGCAAGAATAACATTAAATATTCTTGAGGACTTGGGAATATTGTATTAATCAAAAATAAATTTGATGAATTTTCGTGAGATACGTTAGTTACGTCAATTAGAAAATGTTTCTTTTATATTCATCTATACATACAGAAAGATACACACTTCTCTTTTTAAGATTTGCAGATGTATATTTATTTCTAAATTTAGAGGGACTTATCACAAATTCAGATAGGAACATTTATTTGAAAAACGGAAATTTATTCAATACGAAAACAGTATCATAGACAAAAGTTTGTTTGAATAGTACACCATTCAATCACAGTGATTTGATAGGAATTTATTAATAACGCCTATTTCTATTATTTGATTATATCATACCTTGACTTATTATTTGATCGATAGCTGCAATTTCGACTTAATAAAAAAGTGATGAATAACTTCATGAATTGATATTTTAGGTACTTCAGATATATAATTATGAACAAGAAACTTTTTTTTTCAGAAATGTATGCATGAAAGTAAGTTTTGCTTGGAAATAACGTTATAAGGAAAGAAAATTTTGAAATTATGATTCATGCGATAATAAACTTTATTTAAACATTGTTAGAATAATGTAACTTTTCATATATATCAAAAATAGTCACTTTAAACACATTTTGTAAACACTTTTAACATTTGGCCGTTATTTAAAGTTTAAAAGAAGTAATAAATGCATTATTTTTTATTCGGCGTTTTTAATAACTATTGTCATATGCGCATTATTCCCGAGATATGCTTCAATGTTTATATTACGGGCGCAGTATACAAAATTGTTTAAATTTTTATTATCGATTTCCACAGAGGCCAAAATATACTCATAAAAATACTCGCCTTATTTAATAAAACTTTGTTATAAGAAATACATATCTAGATGCAAAATTTAAGGGAATACTCTCTTGTTTTTCACACTTTTTAAAAATATCCTGTATACACAAAAAAGTGCATGTATTTGCTTTTCTAAAATTCAAGAAAAAATACCAAAACTATAAAAAAAGTTAAATTAATTTCCCGAATAATACTGATTTGCCAATAGTGTTGTAGGGAAATTAAGTGCAATTTCTTTTCAGTGCATTCACATTATACAAGAATCCAGTGTGTCTGTATTATTTATAAATTATTTTAATCTAAAAAAAAACAATAGGAGAGTGAATTGAATTGGACACATTGTTTTTATATCTACATTGTTATCTACACATATATCTACATTGTTTGCGATTAATATAAAATTGCATCTTAATGCCTGTTCAAATATTATGTTTCCAAAACTGTACATCCGCTTAGAATGTGTTAATTCATAATTAATACAACAAAAATTTCAGGGAATGGACTATTCTTACCTTCTGGTCTGCTATTTCGCAGAATTTCTGAATTTCGGCCAATGTACCAGGATCCATGACTGAATGCTATCAAATTATAGAAAGACATAATTTATACAATGAGAAATATCATTGATCAGAGACAATTCCAGTTGTTTAAATGTACTGTAAAAAATAGCACTGCAATTCTATTCAGCTATTTATCGTCTCTACATATACCTCTCCCTCCCTCTCTCTGTCTCTCTCTGTCTGTCTGTCGGAGCTGTACAGTCGTATCCTTTTGATCTATAACTACGAAATTTGGCGCATATATACTCTGGAGAATGGAAATGAGCACCACCCTCCAAATTTAATTTGAATTTTATTTAATTAAAAATTAAGTGAAATTTTAAGAATTTTTAATGATAACTTCTAAAATTGTTAATAAAATAGTTTTTACAGTGTTTTAATTCAAAAAATTACATTTTTACATGCTGCCATATAATTTTTCTATCTATTTTTAATTAATTTTTATTAAATATTTTAAGCATATTTTATAACAATATGTATTTTATTGTTGAAGCGAAATTCAAACTAAACGCATTGTTTCTTCTAACATTTCATCTCAGCTTTTTTTCCCATTGCTGTGGTCAAGATATGAAAGTTCGACTGATATTTTCATGGTGAATAGGTATCAGTAGGAGGCATACTCCTAATATATTTTTTTTTTTGATATTTTGTTGTATTTAAAGTTTAAGTTCAGGAGGTAAACAAAATTTTTTAATTCATCCAATTAAAAATGTTGCGGCTTTCTCCTGTGTAATGCTGCATTCTCCTGTGTATAGACAGAAAATTAAGGAAATGTTAAGCACGGTAATTTCTATTTATTGGCATAATAACACCCGCTTGTATATCCGTAGGATTCAAGCCGAGGCATTTTGATGGCCGATCCAATAATTGTACTTCATTTTCTTGAAGATACAACTTTGTAGATGATAACACATTGATAGAGGTATTATCTTGTTGAAAAATATAATACCCACTTGTAATGAGAAAAGCTTCTAATAGTAATTCTTCAGCAGAATATGTCATTTCAAAGTTATTTTTCGGTTTCCAAGTGGTAACCGAAATTGTTTAATTACAACCACATCCTCCCTGAACCATAACACTACCAACGCCGAATTGGCGTTTAGAATACGCTGATCGTTCATGACGTAAATCATGCCAATAATATCAGAAGCAGTCAGGTCTGTCTAAATTAAATTTATTTTTATCTGAAGATATTACGCCATTTCATTTGTTTCCAAAAACAATATGCCGTTTTGCCCATTTTACACGATTATCATTACTGATGGCTATTTTCTCATTTTGATATATTTTCATGTGAATATTTTAAAAGTGAATTACGCATAGTTCTACTCGAATAAGAAAGTTGCAACTCCTTTTTAATTTGAGTAGAATATTGGTGTTAAGGAAGGACTGTATTAATTAAGGCTCTTTTTGATCGGTTAGATATAGATGGTTTTCTATCAGATCAAAATAGTGATCAGAATCTTTCAAGAAGTTAATCATAATACTTTTTGAGAATCTCAATCATTTTGCAATTTCTCTCGAGGATAAACCACATTCTCTGAAACTAAGAAACTTGCTTCGTTATTCTCCCCACAACTTATTTTACAAAAATAAATAACATAACACAATGTAACAACGGAGAACAAAGAATATTTTTATCAAAATATAATATAAATTTTATTGTTAAAATATATGATAAAAATAACATCGTTTACATTAATAAAATGAACATTTTCAATAATATGTTGCGAGTTTATTTTAAGTTAAAAAATTCTGCCGGTGCTCTCTTCAAAGGCCGAAGGCATCGCTCTCTCTCATTTTATTGTTATGGACCGACATAGCAGGTTTGCAAAAATTCTTTATTTTAAAATTCAAAGGAGATTCAACAATAATAACCCATAAAGATTCTAAAATAAATCTTCTTATATGAAACAATCATAACCAATAAAACTCGCAATTTTATTTTTAAAAAGTGGGTAATTGTAACTGTTTCATATTTTTTGTCTGGTCAGTCACTTTGAATGGCGATTTACCACTGTTAGCATCTCTGGTGAAGTAACAAGCACACTAAACTAGGGTTTTACAGTAGCATCATCTACTAAGTTGTATGGAATAATTGAGACAAAATTTCTGTATCACTTGTTGTCTTGGCAACATAGTGGTGGATAATTTGAGATAAAGCAACTGAATGAATATGCGTTAATCTAAAAAAAAAAAAAAAAAAAAAAAAAAAAAACTTTCAAACAAAAAAAAAAAAAAAAATGTATCGCTTGAGGCTAAAGGACGACTAATAATTATGGCTCTTAATATTTTACTCGATGCAAAAAGATTAAACTCCTCATTTGAAAAAATAATTCTTTTTAAAAACTATAACAATGTTGAAATACTGAGAAATGAATCAGAATAAACTAAAATAATATTGCATACTCACTACAACATTTAATGATTTCTAGATTATAAATCTTACTGGGAACAGCTTTGATATACCGTCATTTTCGCCAAAATAGTTTATCACCAAATTTTAACGAAATGGTCGAATGTGGCTTGAACGGCAGCAATAACGTTTCCAAACATAAGGTTCCGATTAACACTGCAGCAAATTAACGGCAATATATTCTTATAAAAAAATCCAGCAAAAAAAGCAGACAAAAAGACAAAGAATAACCTTGTAGGAATACCGTCTTTACCTAACACGCTGCGTTTTGTTTTCGGCAACTCCGTATTCTCAGTCAGCAGGAACTGGTATTTGGCAATAATATCCTTTAAAGATTCCGTTTTAGAACAAACGGAAATATATATTGAAACGAATATATACATATACAAACATAAACGGATATATACATAACAAAACGGATATATACATATGCAAACGGAAATATATATATATATAACGGATATAAATATTTGAAAATACATCGAAATCGGATAAGCGCTGAAACGTAGCAACAGTGGAAGAGCGACAAAGAACAAGCAACAGTGAAAAAAAAATGGTGGCAATGTAACCCCACACAAAGTGCCCCCGAAAACATTGCCAACCTCGCAAGGCGCCAAATGACTGTATATCAAAGCTTAGCCCTCTTACTGAGTTCTTCACTACCCATTTTCACCTCCTGGTTTCCATTAATTTGTCACAATCATATCTTTAATGTACCAAATAAGTAATACTTCCAAACTGCTTAAAGGTGTTAAAATTCAAATAATAAAATGAAATGATGAAAACTTACATGTGTTAAGATCTGCAAAAAATTTAAACTGAAATTATGGTGAAGTTGAAGCTGATGTAGACTGAAAGGATGGTGAATTTGAAACTGATGTTATATTTCGCTGACTTCTGCTGCGTGGGAAAACAAGGCTTTGCCAGTGAACCTTTAAGCAAAAAGGAAAATTACAAAACTTAGGAAAAAATCCAAAGAAGTTTGAATGAAATCACCTCCATGTGTTAATAAATTTACCAACAATTCAATTCTCACACTTCGCTTCAGATATACACAACATTTTTTAAATGATTTTTGTCATCTATCTGAACTTAGCGTATTTTTATTTCAAATGAGTAAATTACTCTCCTTATATTATAAAAGAATGTATAATTTTAAGCTGTTCTTGTTACTTTTTAAATTTTGATAAGCAAAATTAGCGCTTGTGAAGAAAACAATAAAATCTTCATAAACATTTCTCATGGAATGATAAATTTGTACTATCTGATGTGATTCAAGTTGTACGTTATTAGCCAAATGAAACTTATAGCTTATGTCCTTGAATCCTTTTCTCGCAGGATTCACTGTTTATTTTATTTGAAGGTTAATATACTGGCAGCTTTGATAAATTCGATGTCTCTGATCACATTCAAGTAAAAGAAATTCCATTTAGAGCTATGTCACGTAGCACTTTCCACAAGGTCGATTAAGAAATGGATTTTATACACTAGAACCTTTATCACAAGACGAAGATAACACGCTGGTGTTCCCTTTTCAAAAATTGTGTGCCACAAATTATGGATGTTTGGCCATCGAAACATAGCCAATCTAGTGTGGGATCTTAGGAAGGGAGGTAGCATCTCTGATGTGACCCTTATCTAATCTTGGTTCAACATTAGGTGATTCGGCCCAGAATAGGTATTAATTAATTATTTTAAAGAAACCAGACATTGATATAACTAAACTAAAGTGAACTGAAAAGCTTTCAGAAATCAATTTAACATGCGCAAAGTAACAACCACCTATCGTCAGTGGTTGTAGTAAAATTCGTATTCATGATAGATCACGTGAGAAAACTCTTCCTCCCCCTTGCTATCCCCATTTTCAGGTAGACATTTAGATTCCAGAGTTGGTCTGTATAAGCTCTATTAAGACCATTCGCTGTAGGTCCACCGAAATTATAACTTCAAAAGTCTTTCATAAGAGCAGTTCTCACGAAGGAAATCAAAACGAAAAAACTCAGAGGGACGTTACAGATTTCTGACTCTTCAGTTATTATTTATATGCTTATACATGTCATACAAATGTTCTCAATGTAATTTATCAATTTTTTCAGTTGGTAATCTGGTTTCCCTGTAAGTTTAACCCATAGTGACCATTTTATTAAGTATTCTTGTCCCCTCCATCCAGTTATTACTTCATCAAAAAATTAAATGCAGTCTTGTAGGATTTGACACGATGGGATTCTCTTTGAAGAACCCTGGATGGTCTGTCGTCTCTTTCTTTCTGCCAACAATTTCTTTCTTTCTTTCCCTTCCATCTTGTGCTCATCCAACTGGTTGTTATATATATGTGCGTGTGTAAAAAAAAAAAGAAAAAGAAAACGTGAAACGTATATATTTCTAAGTCGTTCTTTCTGCCAACAATTTCTTTCTTTCTTTTCCCTTCCATCTTGTGCTCATCCAACTGGTTAGATAACTTAGTGTTATAGGTACAGGATGGCGTTATGTTATGTAGCTCCGCTGACATCTAATTGTTATATATATGTGCGTGTGTAAAAAAAAACCGTGAAACGTATATATTTCTAAGTCGTTCTTTCTGCCAACAATTTCTTTATTTTTTTTCCCTTCCATCGTGTGCTCATCCAACTGGTTGTTATATATATGTGCGTGTGTGTAAAAAAAAAAAAAAAAAAAAAAAAACGTGAAACGTATATATTTCTAAGTCGTAAGGATTTTATATGTAATCCATAAGAGTTTTAATTTTAATTAATTTTTATAAAGGATCTGAATTTAAAAAAAAATGACGAATATGTAATGAATTCTTTAAGTCCCCCTTCTGTAGAATCTGGTACCATTTAATTGACCATGGGAGGAATATTGAATTTCTAGTTTTATAGCAGTGTTTTTAAGACATATTTTATATTAAAAGATTTCCAATATCAGGAGAAGGCAACTTAAACCCTTTGTCTCAATTACTTAAAAGTTTGTTTTAAAAAAAAATTAGAATCTTTAGCAAACCAGTGAGAATGATTTCCCCAAAACTTTCCGCATACCCTCTGGTAAACTTGTCATGCCAGAAAACGCTTTACACGGCATTGGCGTACAATAGTCACTTACTCACACCGATTAAACTTTTGACGTGAATCATTAACATTTTTACTGAATTTTCGTGTCTTTCTTGGCGAGTTATTTGGCGATTAATCCCTGACATGCATTAATAGTATCCAAAAATTGAATTTCTGTTTTAGACATGTTTTTATGAACCAATTGAAACAAAATTTGGCATAAAACTGCACTTCTGGTCATAAAATCCCATACCAAATTTGATATATTTAAATCATGCTGATTTTGAATGATCTCTTTTACATGTTTCTGAAACTACAGACCCACAGATAGTCAACTTCTAGTTTGATTGGGCTCAAAATTTGGCAGGTTTCTACACTATAGATCTTAAATCTGTGTATCGAATTTTATCTGTCTAACTCTCTCAGTTTTGTAGTTAACTTATATTCGAACACGGCGTATTTCCTCTGGATAAATCTTACTGAAAATGTGATAGAAATCTGTGAATTTGGTGTAAGGACCATATACCAAGTTTCATCCGCCTAATTCGAAACTTCTTTTAGTTATTTTTGTCATAGATAGACAGACATTATCTAAAAATGTATTTTTCCAACTCAGGGACTTCTAAACCGTGAAAATTTGTCAAAATTTCGAGTTCTAATATTTTGATGATTACTATACATTCTCTATACTACGTAAGCGAGAAAGTGAAAAGGCTATCCTCTAAGACCAAGAAATCAAAATCAATATAGTACGCCAAAAATCTTTAATAAAATGGCACTTATTAAAAATAGTTTTCTGAAGAAAAATTTTAACAAACGATTGCTATTAAGATTATGTTCGTTGAGTTTTATGAGTTGAATATTTCAGTTAAAGATAATAAGATTAATGTTCTTTCCTTGATTGCAGAACTGTCAATAAAAATTATCCTTTAATCAAAATTTACTTAATTGTGCTGAAGTATTAGCCATCCTTGTAATCATACTTGTTGCTATTATGCGCTATATTTTTTTAACTTTAGATAAAATTAAAGAAAAATTCCTTAGAATTTCTTCGTACTTGCTTCTTTGATGAATTTGATAAAAATTTTAAAGCAAGATTTTTCTGGTAAATATGATAACATCTTCAACTTAGATAGTACGTTTACGACCTTGTCCTCATTTTGGTGTGAGAATTCGCTTTTTCATTCCAGGAAATATTGAATGTCCTAGTTTCCAAAGCAATACGATTTTTTTGGTTTAATTTTCTCTAATTAAGATTTTTTAACTATTCTATTTTAGTCACTGTTAGCGATTTCAAATATAAACTTTTTTAGGCTTGAAGGACAGAGAAACTGCCTATCAGCAACAGCAATTTCTTTTTCCGGAATTGAGATATCATTAAGGCTTGCAGGATCGCTAAAAATTCAGCAGTAAATATGAAATTAAAGGCATGAATTCAATAAGTTAAAATTTTTACTTTAAAGATTTAAATTTTTATAATTATGTTTTTTAATATCAACTGCTACTAAAACAGAATTCAAGTAATTACAAAATTTAGATAACCTATAAATAAAAGATTCTTACAGAGCAACGGAAGAGCTTTGGGAAAATGCAAACGCGCTCATAAATTAATATATATTTTGAAAATAATTTTAATTTGGGTTGAACCGGAGTTTAACCCCCTTCTTCACCAAGATGCGATAATGCGCCAAAGCTGGCAACCTCCGTTTTCTCTAGATTGGCAAACCTATTATCTTTCGCCTTTATTATGAGCTATGATTGGACATCTGCTCCCTCGCTTTTGAACATTTCGCAAAACACAGCAAAAGACCGTTGTTGGCGAGTTGCCGATTTTTGAAAATTGCTCCAAGCAGGGGGTTAAACTCCGTCGTACCTTAATTAATTTATTTTTAAATAGAAATTTATTAAATTTTATATTTTATTAATTTTAAATTTTATATTTTATTAATTTTAAATTTTATATTTTATTAATTTTAAATTTTATATTTTATTAATTTTAAATTTTATATTTTATTAATTTTAAATTTTATATTTTATTAATTTTAAATTTTATATTTAATAAACTCAAACTAAAAAAACCAGAAAAAAGCATTTAGGGTACGATAATTTGGAACATTAAGATTTCAAAATTACTTAATTATGAAAAAAATTTTGATCATATATTTTTAAACAATACGAAACGGTCTCCTAAAAATTTTATCCCATACTTTCTAATAAAGACGTTATCCTAGAGAACGCTTTGCATGACATTTGCGCACAATAATCACGAAATATTAACCTTTAGATTTTTTACAGAAACTACCGTGTAATCCTTGGCGTGTTTTTGGCGATTCATTCCTGACATACTGTTAAATCTAATTTGTGTTTTGGATGCGTTTCTTCCAAAAGATTGAAACAAAAATTTGACATAGAGCTACGTTTTTAATCACATAATCGTACACAAAATTTGATACATTTAAATCACTGCATTTTTGAGCTATCGCATTTGTAAGCTTCTAAAAGTACAGACACAAACGTTATGCCCTAGTTGGATTCGGTCAAAAATTTGATAGGTGTGTAAACAATAGATGTTAAATATGTGTACCGAATTTTATTCATCTAACTCTCTTCGTTTTGCAGTTATCTTGTTAAATTACATTCGAACATCCGGACAGACAGACTTCCTGTAAGCGGATTTTGTTCAAAATTTGATAGAAATCTACAAATTTAGTATAAAGACAGTAAACCAAATTTTACCTGTTTAAATCAAAGCGTCTTTGAATTATCTTTGTCACAGACAGACATATTTTAAAAATGTGTTTTTCGAATGCTTAAACATGGAGAATCAGCAAAATCTCGAATTTGTATTTTTTGGCGATTACTTTACATTCTATGTATACACAGTATAACAAATTCTACTCAACCTGAAATCGAAAACCTGCTTAACAAAAGAAAAATGTAAAAAAGGCCAAAGAAATTAACTTCAATGATCGTAAAACCAAGGTAGTGACAAGCATAATAAAACAAAAAATATACTTAACGTTTCAATGGAAAAAAGACATTATAATCTGAGTTAAAATCAATTAAAAAAAAAAATATTAAAATTAGATAAATAGCTGTTTAACAATGAAATTAATTTCATTAAAAATCTAATTTTAAAATAGTGTAAAAATTGTTTGTGCAATGATTTCTTCAGTAATACGGAAAAACGTAAAACCTTTCAACATCTTCCCTTTCCGTGCATACACTTTCATTCTCTTTTTAGAATCAGAGCAATTTTTTAATAGCGCAATAACGCTTCTAGGTGTTAGGAAACAGGAGCAATAAATTTAGTTCATATCCGCCTAGGAGTGTCGAATTGTATAAGTTTCAAATATACAAACAAAGAGACTATCAATTTATATAAATTGAATTCAGGAAATTTCCCTTTATTACTGCGAAAATGAATACTTTTTGTTATTTAATTTCATATTGATATAATAATAATATTTTTCCTTATAGCACTTTAAATTTTCTTTATACGGGAAAATATATTCAAGACCATAATCGTTAAAAAATTCGACCTTTTTGATATTTTGATCAATCTCCACGTTTAAGATTCATTTGAATTCGATAGATACATTTTTAGAAAATGTCTCTTCATCTGTAACAAAGATAACTAACTCAAAAACTCTTTGAGCTTGAAGGATAAATTTAAGTTTATGGTCTTTACAACAAATATGTAAATTTCTATCAAATTTTGATCAAAATCCTTTCAAAGGAAATCTATCTGCCCGTGTGTTCGAATAAAAGTTAACAGGATAATTACAAAACAAAGAGAACTAGATAGGTAAAAACTTGATAATGAGATTCTGCATCTATAGTGTAAGACATCTATCAAATTTTGAACTAAATCCAACAATGTCTTGACCATCTGTCTTTCTGTACTTAACTCTACTTACTTCTGTACGTAAACAGGATAACTCAAAAACACTTAGACTTAAATGCATCAAATTTGGTATTGGATTTTGTGACTATAAGTGTAGTTTTCTGTTAAATTTTTGTTTCACTCGTTAAGGGAAAAACGCTTTTAAAATACAAATTCGATTTCCGAACACTATTCCAGGGCTATTAATCGCCAAAAGACTCAACTAGGATCACAAAATCGATTCAGTAAAAATTCTATTTGGATCGCTCTTTTTTTAATTTAAAGAAAAATGTTTGAATAATCACCTGAAAATATTTGAAAAAGATAAAGAAATTAGAATATCATATGTAAAAATCTCAGTTTCAATTCTTAAAATCTTTCTGAAAAAGTTACTATTTTTCAAATTTCAGTAAATTACATTTGAAGTGCAAAACATTTTTAGAGTGATTGTTTGCTCGCACAGATTTTTTCGATAATCATCAGAAACGATACCAACAGTAAATACGTCCGATAAACCATTCAAAATAACATAGATTATTAAATAACAACTTTTCGACAAATTATAAAACTTGGATTACGAAATACATTAAGACACTATTACTACTTCCTGTGTGTAAAATTCCATGCCTGTAAATGGATAGAATTGCTGCAGATATATCCTTTTTTATACTATCCAATATATACATATAAAAGATATATTATTTAATATTAAAGAATATATTAATTAAAACTTACCTTATTGGATATAATAAATTTTATTGCCAATCAGAAAGAGTTCGTTTTCAAAACGAACGCAGATTTGATTCTGTAAAAGTAGGTCAGATATCTATCAAAAGGATTAAAAAATTAAGGGAATAGTTTAAGTGGGTTAATTTTTTTTAGCCATGTATTTCGATTTTCGATCAGCTGCGGAAAACGTCGTTCCTCGAATGGGTCTGCGCCTTTAGTAAAAATCAAACATTTGCAAATTCAAAGCCATTAGAAAATTTCTAACTTTAGCGATATTTCTTTTGCTGATGAATGTGCTTTAACAATATCTTTCATATAGATGTTTAGAAGGAGTTTCTTTGATATTCTTCTAATAAAAAATTCCCACTTTTTTCCCCTTACCTTCCGTATTAACTGATAACCTATACATTAGTTGGGAACATATGTGTGCCATATGTGACTTAAAAAGACCGCAAAGCTAAACCATCATTCATGACAAAGACAATCAAGAATGATGCACTTTGTCCTATTTATCAAAACTAACCATCTTTGGAGACCCGTTTGTTCACCCAGATTGACGTTTTAGGTTATTTAACTACTAAAGTGAAATGCATTGAAAAAAAATCATTTAATTATTTGACAAAACTGAAAAAAAACATTTATTTGAATAAGTCTATTGCAAATAATTACTTAAATAAAAATAATTAATGCTTCACGTTTTTAAAACAGACTATAACAAATAAAACCATTTCTCCTAGCTCACACTGATTGCTATTAGAATTTGTGATTCTTAATATTTACAATCACAAGTTTTCAATACAATCTGTATTGAGTTATAAATTTGTATGGTGCTAGGAAAGGTTATTTTATAAATGTGGTATATTTAAAAATGTTATTATGTTATGCTTTTTAGAGTGTGTGAGTGAAATTATAATCGATTTCAAATTAACTTCTCGATGAGTTAACGACTTGGCATTTTTATCATTTGTCGGTAATGAAAGATTTTAATCGATTGCAAAATTTGAGCACAACAGACAAACGGACAGATAAAACAGCGAGTCCAATTCCATCCAGTTCTGAAATGCTAATGAAATCTGTAGCTCATCATGAGGTTAGTTTAAAATCGATACAAAAATTTGTACCGAACAACAACAAAACACATTCAGAACAGAAAGCAAATTAATAAAAAAGGTGTTAATAATAGTTACTGAGCGTCTATAATAAATGTATATAATACAAAATAAAAGCAAAAGTGAAACTCTTACTTCGGAATCAGAGATTTTGACGACTTTTCAAGCTTCAGAACTTTCCGAATTCTAGATTTATATATTTGAACATGAAACTCTTTGTGTTATTGTGAAAATAAAGCGAAATTTGGTTGATTTTCTTTACGCCAATTAATTTGTAAATATCTATCACATTTGGTATGGGACCATAAACAGGAAATTTTCCCACCTATCTATCCAAATTCAAGTGAACACAACAATTACAAAACTTAAAGAGTTAGATACATCGCGTTTGGTACGCAGTTGTATCATCGAAAGTTTAGAAACCTATCAAGTTCCCTTCCAATCCGTCAAGGAGTAAACCATCTCTGTTTGCATTCGTATGCATGTAGAAGCCATAATGTCGTCTTGTTACTAAAATTGTTATTTCTGTTGAATTCTAGTTTGAATCATCCTAAAAAAACGAACAACCATATTGTCCATATTACGTCCATACTACGAAGCGTCAAGCGCTCACATACTGGGATTTAAAAATAAAACACTGAGCCCTTGTCGCATTTCTGGTTCTGCCGAGTAATGTGGAAGGTAGGGATTGCAATACCGGACCAAAATTTCAATACCGGTATTCGGTATTTTTTAAATCGTAATACCGGGATACGGTTTTAATACCGATATTAGAAATTTTAGAAAAAGAAAGAAAACACAGGTGTTTCTTTGTTTTATTTGCCAGTTTTGTTAGAGAGTGTATAAATATCACAAAAAATAATTTGTAACTTATAAATTATAACAGTTTAAAATCACAAAAAAGTAAAGAAACATCTTATTTATTTAAATCACAAAAAAAGTGTAAATATCACTATTTAGTCTGTGGTACTATTACAAATTTTTGAAATGTGATCTTAAAAAACATAATGCATCAATTGTACTGTCATAAAGCCTGAAAAGTAATTTTGTGTAAAATTACCAGCTGTCGGAAACGCTCTTTCGGCATTTACACTAGTTGGTGGTACTGTTAGCAATGCGCAATATACTTTTTCCAAGTATTTACCTCTAAATCCCTCATCTTCCAATAAATCGATTTCTCGTCGGATGGTTTTGGATATAGTTGATTTCTGTATTGTATTTTGGTTTGTTGAAATTTTTTTATTTATCGCTAAATCTAATTTTTGTTCAAGAGACAATTCCTTTTCACAATCGACAGTAATGGCATCATAATCTTCAATAATTGGACCGAATTCTTCTGAATGTGGATAGGTTTGTGGGTAAAAAATTTGAAGAAAATTTACTCTAAACTTAATCAGATTTGAATTTTTTATTTTATTTTATTTTTCATTTTCATTTTTAAAATCATTATAATTATGTAAATACCATAAGACATTTTTTATTTTGGTATGCCTTTCTTCTGTGCGATTTTTCAATGTAATATATAATTCTTCAGATAGTGATATGTGCTATTCTCTCAGTGACTGCAACATGAAATTTATTGTTACATTAGCTGTTAATAAATTAGAATCTCTCCGACATAATGCTTCAATAGTCAGTTTTATTGGAAGTAGAGCTGATATAGTTCTGGATATTAAGTCGAATTCACTGTCTGAAAAATTAATTTACAGGTTTAAGTCGATTATTGCTTTTTGGATTGGATTTCTCAGTTTCAAAAATCGTTCCATCATTCGGAGTAAATTGTTCCAACGTTTTTTAGAATCTAATATTAACATATATTCGGTTTTATTTTCAGTTAGTATATATTTTAGTAATATGTCCTTTTTATAGGGGAACGTTTAAATATCTTAACAATTTTTCGAACTTTATAAATTATAGGAATCAATTCTTGATAGGTTAATATTTCATCCTCATTAGCAATATCTTCTTCAACAATTACATTGTCATTATCTTCATTGTCAATATCACTCTCACTCTTACTCTTTTCAAAGTTGGAATCCGAAGTTTCTATATCCACAGTATTTAGATTCTTCTGTTCTTTATTTTTTTGGTATAATACATCTATTACTCCTAAGTGAATTCCATGTGCATAGCACAACTGCTGATTTGCACCAATCAACTTTCCAACTTTTTTCATAATTGGTGCTCCATCAGTAGTTATGGATACAATATTTTCTTTCAGGGATAATCCATGTTTCGCTCATTTAGATTTAAGCAATTAATTAAGCCATTAAATAGCTAATTTATTTCGCCCATTTGGGAGACATAAAAACAAAACCGTATACTATTTTGCTATGTTCGCGATACCTGAACATATAGTGGAGAAAATTTAAAAAATTTCTAGTAAATACCGAAAAACCGGTATTTAAACTTGTGAATACCGGTATTACAAAATTGTACAGATGTCTCAAAATACCGGTATTCGGTATCCCGGTATTGCAATCCCTAGTGGAAGGTAATAACATTTTTATCGGAAAACAAATGAGAAAATTTTGGAGAGATAACTATCTGATTTTTTTATTTCCTCGTATATATTTCCTCGTTTTATTTCCTCAAAACCACATGTTTCTAGAACGATTAGAAAGCAATCACATGGTCCGTTTCCGGAATTATTTCCGAAATTTATTATTATTATTGACTTGATCTATTCCCAATTTATGACGACTACTAGTGTTTATAAATTCTTCCTATGCTACTGTTCCAGTTGACATAACAGACCATTTCATTGGCCAAATTTTACCATTTTATGATCACCATAAAAACATACTTTGATCGTATTTTTAAACTATTTTAATAAAATTTTCGTCTTGAATTGCATTTAAATAATTTCCTTTCAGAGATTGCTTATAATAAAGTATTCCGCTCATTACTTCGAAATGACAATCTTTTATTAAAATATTTAATTCATGATTTCTAATTAAAAACATTTTTTCCCCAATTGCAAATACGGAGTGTTTTCTCTAAACCTATATTTATATTGCTGCAAAATAATCTACCTATCTGTGTAAGATAAATTACAATTTTCCATTACGATATTTAATGGAATTGAAGTTACAATAAAGGTCGAATCAAGACGATAATAAATTTTCCCTCTGACTGAATGGAATTTTCGATGATACAGCAAACTTTCTTCAAAAAAATTTCTAATAATATTTTGTACCTCCATTCATTGGTAACGCTAAACATTGGAATAATGTAGCTGTAAGAACGTTCAACAAAGCAATCTAAAATTAGTATGATGACTTTGTTTACATGTGACTATTGCCATTCTACAATAAATAATAAGAGTGATTTCTGTGTTATATGCGTTAGAGTTTTATATATACAAATATAGAAGTTTGTGCCTAAAAAATGATACCAATGAAGTATCACTGGAATAAATTCAAGGATTAGTCATTTGATCAATATTTAGTTTATTCTTTAAAAATACATAAAATACTTCATTGAAAAATAATTTATTAAAAGGTAATTCACTTGGATACAAAAAAAAAAAATGTGAGTTTGTTAAAAATTCAGTCCAATTTCACAGGGCATTCTTCACAATTTGTTTTGCTACTTTCCATAAGCTTGACCTCTAATTTTAATATTCGGCTGAGTTCACATCCGACTGGAAATTTTTCTAGATATGATCTGCACGAAAAAAACAAATATTAAGAATAATATCTGAATAAGAGAACAAAAACATGATTTGATACTTCTATTGAAAAATTAAATATAAGGAATAGCTTAAATAAAACATTTTGTAATGCAAAATCCCTAAAATTCTTTTTAATTCTAAACATTCTCATGTGAATTATTTTTAAGAGCCCTCATATAATTAAAATATTCAAGCACTCAAAATATTTAAAATTAAAATTACTGTAGCATCATATTGAAGAAATTAAATAGAAAAGCGGGATTTATTTTTGAGTGATATATCTTCCTAAAGCATTGGTGGCCTGGTAGCTCGGCTACGGAAATGGAGGGTTTCAAGTTCGAGACCCGATTCCACCGAAGAACTGTCGTATAAGCGGGTCTGGTGCACCTTAAATCCATCCGCGCCAAACGTCCTCCCGCTAGTGTGGTGTGGTGTGGTGTGGAGAGGGGGATGCCAGCTCGGATGTCGTCCTCATCATCTGACCGCGATTCAAAATTATGAGGTCCATCCCAAAATAGCCTTAGAACTGCTTTAAAATGGGATGTTAATATAACTAAACTTCCCAAAGCATTAGAATATGAGGAA
The DNA here is from genome assembly GCF_947563725.1 of Argiope bruennichi. Lineage (NCBI taxonomy): Eukaryota > Metazoa > Arthropoda > Arachnida > Araneae > Araneidae > Argiope > Argiope bruennichi. Next base: position 108,643,852 of record NC_079157.1, on the reverse strand, counting down.
ATTATTATTAAAATATTTGGAATTTTATTACTGAAAAATTATTGCAACAAACGAAAATTCAGATATGTAAGCTTCAAATTAATGAAATTCTAAAGAAATAAGGAAATTGTAAACTATAAAGTAAATTGCTGTTGCATGTCACGTAAATCCCTTTATACCTCCTAATAAAGTGCCGGACCTCCTTTTGGTCTGCAAAGTACAGCAATTCGACGTAGAATAGACTCAACAAATCGTTGAAAGTTTGCAGAAATATTGAGCCATGCTGCTTCTATAGATATCCATGACTGCGAAAGAGTTGTCGGTGCACGAATTGACCTCTTAATTATGTCCCATAAATGTATGTCCCTCGTGTCGGGCGAACTGGGTGGCCAAATCAATCACTGGAATTATCTAGAACGTTTTTTAAATCTGTCGTGAGTAACTGTGGCTAAGTGACATGGCTCACTATTTTCCATATAACTTCCATCATTGCTTTGGGACATGACACACATGAATGGCTGCAAATAATATGCAGATAGTTGGATATAACCATTTTGAATCCCTGATCGATCGATTCTGTTGAATCAGAACACCCAGTTCATTCCATGTAGAAACAGACTACACTTTTATGGATCCAACACTAGCCTGTATAGTGCCTTGTTAACAAGTTGGGTCCATGGCTTCGGGGGTCTGCGTCACACTCGAGCCCTACCATCAGCTCTTACCAATTGAAATCATGACTCATCTGACCAAGCCAAGATTTTCCAGTTGTCTAGGGTCCAACCAATATGTTCAAGAGCTTAGGAGTGACGCTGCAGGCGATGACGTTCTGTTAATAAAAGGCACTCGAGTCGGTCTTCTGCTGCCATAATCCGTTAAAATCTTCGCCGCCTTATCCTCACGGACACGTTTCATTGCACGTTCCCTGCTGTTATTTCGTAGTGTTGCTTGTCTTAAGATTGACAATATTATGCAAACATCGCTCTCTCGGTCATTAAGAGCAGGTGGTCGGCCACTGCATTGTCCATGTTGGGAGGTTATGCTTAAAAATTAAATATTTTCGGCATACCCTTAATATTTATGATCTCGGAATGTTGAATTCCCTGACGATTTCCGAAATGTAATGTCTCCCGTCTCCAGCTTCAACTACTATTCCACGATCAAAGTCTGTTGATTCCCGTAGTGCTGTCATAATCACGTCAGAAACCTTTTCACGTCAATCACTCGAATACAATGAAAGCCTTGTCAATGCATTGCCCTTTTATATATTTTATACTCGATACTACTGTTATCTGTATATTTGCATATTGCTATCCCATGACTTTTGTCATCTCGGTGTATTCAAACACTGGGAAAAATAAAATTTCCTATCTTAATATAATTCGCAGACAGAGATGAAACTATAACCGTTTCGCAATGTTCCGTTTAAAATTTCATGGACAGTTACAGGAAGATAATGCTGAAAGCGGATTCCTAAACTACTCTTACAGTCAGCCGAGAATTAGAGATACCATATTCGAGTTAGCAACATTATTAAAAAAAAGTTTGAACTTTTGACTTAAAATTATTTCAGTCAGCAAGTTATTTATAAAGAATGTCATCCAGGAAATGAAGGCCAAAAAATTGTTGATTAAAAAAATATATCATGGAGTTTGATATTTGTTTCATTTATTAGGAAAAATGTCCTCAACTTAACCACTTCGCTCCCATTTTTTATCTGTGAAGAAAAGGAAGGAGACTTCGCTATTTTAAAATTAAGACTTATAAAACTGTCTTTTTATTAATTCAATAAAATAATTCAGTAGAGAGTTGTCATTAGATTACGGAACGCTTTTATTCCAGTAATCTTAATATTCAAATTTTCCAGTATTTAAGTAACATAATAGAATGTTATCCTTGCATTTACAGCTGTTTATGTCTTAAGGATAACATTTCGCTCTATATAATACTCGTAGTAACATAAGGTCCTTAAAAAGTATGATGTGCCGATTGGCTGCAATGGTCAGTCATCAACTTCAAAAAAAAATTCCCACCTCAGGAAGGACAAAACAATTGAATTTTATTACACTTCACAATTCTTCACGATGTTCTTAAAATCCAGTTTTAGGAAGAGATTTGAACTTTATTTGCTACTGAATATCAATAGAGCATTAACAACAGCATTTTCTCTCCATTTCTAATTATAGATGTAAATGAAGTGCCAGGTTTCATCCTAATCAGAATTATTAATTATGCTACTGAATATCAATAAAACATTAACAACATCCTTTCCCCCCCCCCATTTCTAATTATTGATATAAATGAAGTGCCAGGTTTCATCCTAATTATTAATTATTATTACTTTTTTATTTTATCGCAAAGGAATTTCGGTGATTTTAAATATATTCTATAATTTTTCCAGGCTCAGAATATCTGCACTTTAATTTTAGTAAATTCTAATACTGCACAATTGCTCTTTTAAGTACCGAGATTGATTCGGATTAATAAAAAGTTTTATACTATTGATACGTTCATAGCCACGGCTCAGGCTTGATATTCGGACCACTTATCTAATTAGACAACCCCCTTCTCTGCTATCTCTTAATCATAGTAGAGAAGAGGTCCTCTAATTAGATAGTTCAGGTACAATTAGGTATTAGTCATGGGCGATGTTCAGAACACCAAACGTGTTAAATAATATGTATAAAAAAAATTCAACATATCTACTCACATTGTCTCTTCAGAAATAAGGTACTTCACTTCAGTCTTTGCAAATCCGCTGAACGTTGTGGCGCATGAAGTTGTATAAGCTCCCATTTCTTCCATCAGAAGCCAGTCACCCACTTTCAACTCAGGAATCATGCATCTTTCTACAATTAAATCAACGGGTTCGAAAGATTGTCCCCAAACGCTACTGGGTTTGATATCAAAACCTGTCGACAACTAAAATAAAAACATGAATTAGATTCGAATAATGAGATGCGAGATGAGTTTATAAATTAAAAGCATTCATAACGCTTTTGAGAAGTCAGATTACCAGTGAGAGATTAAATATATCATCAAAAACAGTTAAGGTACATTAACTTTTGCATCGAAATTTAGGCTAAATGACGTGCTCAAATTCTTAATCACATAGATTATTTGAAAGGCTGAAAAGTGTTATATAATATGTAGGTGCTATAAATTGCTAGTACATCATAGAAATGATAATAATAATGCCATTTTCTCGGATAAATATGAGTTTTAATTAGCTGAAACAATCTTCCTGGAACTTCCTCGCGTTTTCTGTAATAAAGTATTAACCACTTTCTCTCATGAGTGATCTTTGGCAAAACCATGAGAGAGGTCTTGCTGATACCTTCAGCATGTTCGAATTTTTACTATCAAAGATCTGCACATGAGTTTCCTGCGATTCGCAGGATATTAATTAAAGATAGAGTCTGCATAGTGGACGCCTTTTTTTGGACAGGTTGATATCACAATTTTAAACAGAACTACAATTTAAATAATAAACTCACATTCTAAATTTTATTTATGTAAGTTCTAGCCTTTACATGCATGCAACATATAAAGCAACAAACTATGAACTTTTTGATAAATTTCGACAAAATTTTATACGAATGTACACTTTAAATGTTAAACCTGTGTTCCAAATTTTATCCATCTCTTGACGTTTTGTGATTATCTTGTTCATTTGTACTCTTACAGATAGACTTTCACAGAAAGAATTGCGTTCAAAATGGATAGAAATCTACAAATTTAGTATAAAAACGATGTACTAAATTTTATTCGTCTATCTCAAATTGTTTTTGAGTTATTGTATTTACAGACTAACTGACATAATTCCAATAAAAATGCATTTTTTGAACTCAGAGACTTGAAGCACAAAGATTCGTCCAAATCTCAAGATTTCGGATATTTTTGACGATTTCAATGATTTTTCTTTGTTACTGTCGTAAAAGTAATAGATGTAATAATTTTTTTTACCAAAACAGATAGTGCATATCTATATTACAAAAAATGAAAGATATCCAGGAAGAATTGGCAATCTGTAATAATTTATCTATTTATTTCGCCTGAATATTTTTTTAGATGTATTAACGCAAAATCCATATATATATGTAATGATATTTTAGCTCTAATTTCAATTTAATTAATTTCCAAGATTTTATCTTACTTTAGCACATAGTAAGTTCATTCTCTTATTTCTTGATCCAATTCCACTTTCTCTACTTAATTAATTCAAGAGAAACTTCATAAAATTGCTGAATCGGCTAAACGCCGACACATTTTCACGGTCCGCTGAAGGGATAGGAAAACTGTTCAGTAAGCACGTTCTTTTTAAAATATCCTTGTGTTTCCTTTACTTGTAATTGACATGCGTCAGAAATCCCTATCAGAATCTTATTAATATATTAGCACTATGAAGAAATATTTTCCCTATCTAAATCTCAGGTTATATAAGACGAGGGATTATTTATTTCGCTCTTCTTCTCCACTTCCGCTTTTGTGCTGCGCTGTGGCGGACATGCCGTGTCCGCGCTTTCTTGTAAACAATTATGCTTTCCCGATGGATTAAAAAGAATTTTAAAATTACTAAGTCTCTTCACTGCTGGTCTCACCTGCTTTCTGCTTAAAATAAAGTAATGTTTATATTATATATATGTTGGACCAAGCACATAGAGAATCCCATTTCTATCTAATTTTTTAATTAAAGAACCATTTTCATCTTTCAAACTGTTTTCAAGAAGGGTGAGAGGTAAATGACTAAACGCTCTTCTCATAATTTTCTAAACAGCTGAATTCGCATGTAGCGAACAGGTTGACCCAGCCTTTAGAAGAACAGCATGATCGAAATGAATAATCTGTCGAATGCGAACTATCCTACTGAGATGGCCAATGAGAATGAAATCATGACAGATTTGAGAGACTTAATCCTTGAAGAACGGTCATTCATACATCATTTTTCGATGAATTTTCAACAGCACTTTCTTATAACATAAGAGATTAAAATCCCTAAATTCAGTCACTTTTCTTCTTGAAGACGAATTTAGTTCAATTTAATTAGATTAATATCAGTTTTTAAGTTATATAAAATTGTCTTGTGACAGACCTCCAGAAGCGTAGCAACCTTTAGGGGGGGGGGGGGCTAAGGAGGATAAAGATGCCACGGGCACCACAGAGATAATACCTTAAAGCGAATACATAACTTTTTATACAAAAATATGGGGAAAATGATGAAAGGGTGAAAAAATGATTCCATACTATGAGCGCAGTTTACATTTGCAAAGTCACTGATAGTGATTAATTCTTAACATACCAACACTTAATGCATACGTATTTCTACCATAGCCAGTCTAATATTTCTTTAACTTTATGTTTCCTGAACTTTAACTTTATTAACTTTTATTATATTTTATGTTTCCTGACTGAATGTATGAAATATGAATTTTAGAAAGGAAATAAACAAATGAACTTCATTATAATTAAACAGAATGATATATTGACAATTTATATGTATTACAAATACGAAGAATAAGAATTTTTAATTCATTGCTTATCGCATTTTTTACATATACAGGGTGTTTCCATTATACATTTCCGCAAACATATTTTTCACATTTAGAACAAATTTTCATTGTTTTATTTTCTTTACAATATAATGTTTGACATGTCTTACGCTGATAAGAATCTGTAATAGATTTAGGTATCGATCGTTTTGTATTTGTTCTTTCTTTTGGCTATTCACGGGCTTTTCGAAAATTGACATCAAGTTCTGCTACTAACTAGAGTGTCAAGTTCTGCTACTAACTGGAGTAAAAAATCTTGTCCCGAGATATTTTCGTCTGTCGTTTGCTTGAACAAAATCCAGGCATTTATGCCAGCTAAATCAATGTACAACTAACTGAATACAATACGTTGAATACGTATTACATCTTAGTTTCTGATCCAATAACCTTATAAAGCAACAAATTGTTCTTCCAGTCAAATGACCGGTTGAGGTAGATAACGTATACGACAAGTATTACTCAAAAGAAAACAAAATAGAAATAGAAAAAAAACAGAATATTAACTGTATATAACTCTTAGAAAAAGTCATGAAGTCAAATGTGCAAAAGCAATATGATATGCGCATTTTTGATGCAAAAGTTCATAATCCGTCATTTGACCGGTTATGGTATGTTTAGTATTAAGGACAAAAAAAAATCATGTTTATATTTACTTCCGCTCGTCACTTCACTTTTAATTTTGAATGAGGTAAAAATTGAAAAGATTACATCTTTCCTGACTATAAAGATTATTCTCTATAAATTATGAGCTTTACACCGTCACTTTTGTATTTTAACATACGTAAAAAAATATTTTTGTTTCTTAAAAAGTTTATTGTTTCGAGAAATATACTACTATATTTTGTCATACCAATTAAAATAATTGTTACTTTTATGCAAATACATGTTTTTTTTTTCTTTTTCTTTTTAGCTTTCCCAGTCAGTATATTATTTAAAACTTATTACCGGTTTTGGAACTGGTCTTTTTTCATCACCATGAAGGTTTGAATGAACAAACAAACCATATACTCCCTCATTTATAATGTACATGATTTCCACATCTGTAAAGAAAAACACACTTCAAAATAGGATTCGAAACCTCTAAAAAATATTCTTAAAATTCTTAATTGATATTGTATTTTATTCTTGTATACAATTAAGGATTTTTTTTTGATTAATTGATATATATTACTGCATTCAAAAAGTACCCAGAATAGTAGTATAAAACAGAAGAGGTCAATTCGTTAGTCAAATTCTCCCAATCGTCAAAACATGCCTTTAATTCGTTTTGTTATGAAATCAGAATTCGCAGAGAATTTTCTTTAATCAAATTAATGGTCTCAAAATGGCGACTATGAAGAGACAATTTCAACTGTTAAAATGAGAAATGTTATAATCCGCCATATTAAATGAGCATGACTCTGTTGAAGCCGTATTTGAGGAAGAAGGGAAGTGTCAAAAAATTCATGAATAATAATTGCACCTTTATAACGAGTCTTTTCATAGTGTTAAATCTATGAATTATTCCTTCACAGTTTTAAAATTTTCACAGCTACAAATTTTTTTTTCCGTATAAGAACTTGTTAAATAATTTTCTTAATTATTAAATGACGATCACTAAGCACCAGTTCTTTGATTTTATCAACATGCTGATGATTAGACTTAGTGAAGAGTCTTCCAAAGCGTGATTCATTTATGATGAATTCTTTATCTTTTTTACATATTTTATTCTTCTTAAATACTCTTGTTTTTGATAAGCAGTTGTTTTCAACGGCTTTTCGCAATGTTTCAAATATTTGTGTTCCGAGGGTTGCTTCAAAAATATATTTCAATACATATTCTTTACTCATTAACATATGCTATTTTGAAAATTCGACATAGTTAAAATCCGTATCTTTATTCTAACTAAAATCACTAATAATGACTTGGAGAAAGGGGGGACTTATTACTCCTGATGTCAAGTACTTTTCTACTTCGTGAATTCTACCATCTTATTTAAAAAAAAAGAATTAAAAGGAAATTTGGTGCATATATCTTTTAAATTATAAAAGGAGCCGACTAGTCATTTAAAACCTATACACATGGCACGATTCGGAAGGGTGATACTTAAAATCGTTTGAGATAGAAACTTTAGTAAGAAAAATCGTTTTAATTGATTTGTATTCAATTAATATGGATTTTGGATTCAATTTAATGAATTAGGTAAATTTATATTTTACGACCATTAATGATGCATGATTAAGACCGAAACCAAACGTAGAATCCTCACACAAATAGAGTAGCATCGAGTAGCCTTTTTGAAAAAGATTCATTTCAAAATTTGATAAAAATAATATATACATTTCAGATGCTGAAACTATGCATTAAATTTTATCTATATACATGTATATTATATCAGGCATTTCTTTTCTTCGTTTTGCTTTGAAGTTAGAGTTTTCACTTGCACTCCGATAATCAATCTTCCTGTAAATAAATCGTTGAAAATTTGATAGAAATCTACAAATTGGTATAAGTCCATGTATCAAATCGCATCCGTCGAACTAAAACCATTTTTCAATCACCGTGTTTTCAAACAGATTCTAGAAAAAAATTCTAGAAATAAAAGAATCAAGGAGGAATCGGAGCTGTTGATTATTACGATACTTTCTCATTGTGTAACTCGTATATAAAAAATATAAAAGAGAGAAATATAACTAATATTAATTCTTACAGAAAATTCTTGTCATTTAAAAGAACATTAATTAAAAAATGTTTTTTCAACGCCATTTTAAGTTTTTTTTAAAGAAGCATCAATTTTTCAAAAGTGAAATTCTTTTGTGTTAGAGGGCAATTTCAGTTCTCTAAAAGATCTCATTTCAAAACATATGGATTAATTTAGCAATAAAATACTTGTGCAGATACTAAATATAAGAATTACATAAAAAATAAATCTATATTTGAATTATTATTTTTCACTAAAGTATCCATCCTTTTTCTTTTAAATAACTGTATTTGAAGCATTTTTTTTTTTTTTTGCACTTATTAAAATGAGATTTGGGTTAAAGTATAATTATCATACAAAAAAGCTTTATAACTTAAATGCATTTTTAAATATTTGAAGCAAAAGAAATTTTATTTTAAATAGTGCAATAAAATTTAACCCTTTTTTCAAACGTATTCCGTTTTTTTTCCTGCAAATATACCTTTTTTTGCAATGGATCGATCATAATCACACAGATATTTGATTCATTCCCCACACTGTATTATAAATAAAACATGTCAAATTTCTGACAGATGCTCTAAACAGAATTTCAGCTATCTTTTGTTTTACTATTGTTTATTATATACAGATGAAAGGAAATTGTGACCGAAAAAATGGTGCATCAAATAAATTAAGGCACTTTTACTACCCTAATAAAGAAAATTTCAGTAACATATATGAAATATATAAATCTTTTAAAAGTACTATATCGTATTTTGATTCCGGACAGTAGTTAAATAGTATAAATAATATAAGGGATAGAATAAAAATGGTTAACACTGTTACGGCTAAAATCATTAATTTTTAGGAGAAAAATCGTATAATAATTTAGATTTTGGTTCTACATATTGTTCATTTACAAACAACTTATTTACTTTTCTTTACTATATTCATGAAATTTAAATGCATTGCATGAAGCAAAATGAAAAGTAATGATTAAAAATTATTAAATTTTGTTGCGTTCGATAGAAAATTACAATAAATTTAAAATCGCTGAATTTAAAGCATTAGAAATTTATAAATATTTCCGAACCAAGGCTATCAATAAGCTTACTTAACTATCGAAAATAGCTTTTCCTTATTCGTAAAAAAATCTTTGATTAGAAGTAGCCTTTCTATTATTGCACTAACATCAAAAATTTTAATGCATTTGAAATTTTTAAGAGCCTTTATTCCAAAATGTTATTACTATAAAAAGATATCGTTTAACAATTTTTAGAATATCCTATAAGAATATTAAGACATCTATACTAATAATATGAGTGTGTACGTGCTGTTGTTTTACAAGCCAGACTGTTTAACCTACAACTACCAAATTGGGCACACGTGTACCTTGGTGGTCGGGAGTGTGTACCTCAGGGCGAATTTTTTTAATTTTTTTTAATAAACTTTTAATTTATTCAAAATCAAAGGGAATTTTAGCATTTTTCTGCGATAACCTCGAAAATATAATTGCTAACAAGTAAATTTTGCACCTTAAGTAAATGAAAGTACTTATTAGTGTTCAAACGCCGAATCAAGTAGCATAAAAATCGGGAGCTTTGGCGATGCCTGCTGCATCTTTATCTCAATTATCATTAAGTTTATGGGTTTGTTACAACATTTATAAAATTAAATTTTAAACAAATAATGCTAATGTTTTTAAAACAACCTAACTTAGCATAATTGATAGCAACCCAATTTAACAGAGTATGTTATGTCAAAAGTCTTAAAGTCTGGTTATACCTTATGCATTGATTATATCGTATTCATCACTGTTGGTTTTATATTAGAAGAAAAGAGATGTCAGCGACAGAAAATTATGAAAATAGTTAGCCATTCTTGGGGACTAGATAGTTCACCGGTAATATTATAATGTTTATTTTCAGTTAAATCTTCAAGGTGTAACTGGATCATGGTTTCCGCTTTTAAAAAAAAATGTTAAAACATTATGACAGATATTAAAACCTAGCTATTTTAATAGCCTTATGGTTGTTCGGTTAATTGTACAAAAGAACATTTTTCATTGAATAATAAATGTTATCATAATGCCATTAAAACCAAAATTGTGCGGATGATTTACTTTCTAATCGAATATTGTCTTTCGTGTTACTCTAATTTCATTTTATCTGCGTAGTTTTCTAGAGTAAAACATAATCGTTATTTGCTTTTAACAATGGAAGAAAATCACTGTTATATGAAGCCATGAAAACGATTTAATTTTATTAAAAACAGAAATCTATAATAAAAAATTTTAAAAAAATTACTTATTTTGACGATTAAATTGATATTATTTAAATAATGATTTTTGTATTTCAAAACGGTGCAAAAATTATTTTATGCTATAATGTTTTCTGTAACTACTGGGCAAAAACACCAAAATTACGTTTAATCTAAAATTAATTAAAATTCTAATTAAAAATTTAAAAGCATCTCCAAGATTCGCATTCTCGTCCGTTGAAATACATCTATGATCAATTTGAAAATTCTAGTCTAGATTTCGTAATGCACCAATTTTTTGTCATGTATGCCAGGTAGACCGAGAGATACGATTCGTTTTACATACACGCAAAGAACATTTATTAGTATTAAGATGCACAGGCACGAACGAGCATAACAACAACTACACCGAACAAGTACAATACGAAGAACTACGGAACTCAAAAAGGTAAAACAAACACACGCGCGTCACACAGCCTGGAAGGTTCTCTTATCTGGCCGTTGCCAGATACATAAGAGTTCCTTTCTCTAATCTGGCTGTTGCCAGATACATAACATTTTTATACACATGCAAGTACTACCTTTCATAAGAATTCAAAATACGATTAACACAAGTAGTTGTCTTTGTTTCAGTTTTCCTTCCAGCATCGATTTTAAGAAAATATGTGTTTTTTAAGCCACTACGTCAGAAGTCGGTAAAACTCGCTGTCCACTAATACCTTATTTATCATTATAGAATTTACATTATTTCAAAAAAAAAAAGTCATCAGAAAAAGAAATAATAAATAGGCAATAAAATGAGTATATACAGAGAAGAACCAAAGCTATTATTTCCTAAACATGCTCTAGATATTAAATACTTACTATTTTCAACAAATCTTTCTTTTTTCCCGATTATATTAGCACACAACGTAAATGCAGTTGTTACAATATATCTGCCTGGTTCTCCAATGATTTGAAATTGCTCGTCGGGTGGGAAATAGAGATCTATTGCTTGGTTAATAGCTGCAGCTGTCTATCATAAAAACAAATAGAAAATTTAGTACAGATGTAAAATATAAAACTACATGCCAAATTTCACCGGTCTAGCTTAAAACGCTATTGAATTATCGTGTTCCATAGTAGTGACATAATGAGGTATTGGTGAAATTTTTACCGTCATGTCACTGTCCATACTGTAAACACTTTTTTTTTTTTTTTTAGCTTTTAACAATGCAAGAAATCTCGCGGTTAAATATTTGACAAAACAAAGAATACTGTTTGAATTTTGTTGCAACAATAAAAAATTTTGTTAAAAATTAGGCAAAGTTTCAATTCAGGAAAACCTTGCATAATTATCAAACTGATAACATTAAAAAAAAATTGTTTTTAATCTTTAAAATGATGTAAAAATAACTTTTGTGCAATAATATTTCCACAAGTCATTGCGTAAAAAGACACATTACATTTAATTTTTAATTAATTAAAATCTTAAAAAATCACTCCAAGATGCAAATTCCAAAGCCACGAAGTTATCCGCAACATCAAAGATTTGATTCCTCTTATAGAATGCCAAAACACAGAGAGAGAAAGAGATTAATCATTATCTATACTTATAATAAAGCTCAGAGTGTGTGCGTGTGCGTGTGTGTTGGCTCTCTACAGACCAGACCATTCTACCTACAACTACCAAATTTGGCACGTATATACTTTGGAAGCCAGAAATTTGCACCTCGGAGCGATTTTTTTAAATTAGAATTTTAATTCAAAATTCACCGAAAATTTTGGCATTTCTCCGCTATAACTTCCGAAAGTATTACAGCAGAAAATTGATTTTTACATCATATTGAAGTTCAAAAAATTATCTTTTGAGTGATACTAATGTTTTAAAAAACATATTAAATTTATATTTTTAAAGAATTTTTAAAAAATAATTTAATCATATTTTTTAACAATTTATTTCGCGCAAAATAAAAATAAAATTTAAGCTGCACGAGCACGTTGCACATTAATGGGAAAAATTAAGTTTTATCAATGCGTTGCCATCATATTGATTAAAGCTCAAATTTAAAAAATAAGTTAACTGTCCAAATTAAATATATAAAAATGTAATTTTCAGCATGTGTCTGTATGAAATCAAATAAATATGAAACATGATATTTTTTTGAAAAGTAAATGCAAAGAAATGTTTCCAATGATCTTTCACAATACCTATATTACTAATTCAAATAAACAGTTTTATTTAAGGCAAATAGGTTTATTATGTATAAGATATCTACTCTAATTGGAGCCTAATAGCTAATTTGCGAACCTTTAGTAACAGACATACATCTGTTAACAAATGATCTAAATGAAATAAATCATTATATTTTATATAATTTGAATTAATAAATGCTTATGATTTACGAATTTTCAATTTTTACATACATCCAGCTCTCTGTGAGTCATATTTAACAAAATATTCTTGAGACGCGAATATTTTAAATAAAAAGAGTTGCACTCTAATCAACTAAATCAATCACTAAAGCTGACCGACTTATGAGAATTACAACATCACTATTCTATAAAACCGGGTGATTTTAGATAACTTCATCGACTGTCTCAAAGAAGCCAATCATCACCCCCTTACAGAGTTTCTCAAGAGTGAATGGCCTATATTATGAAAATGTTGATTGTTCTAATATTGTAATATTCAAAACTTAATAAATCGATCAGATTTGAAGGCAGAAAATAGAAACGTTTATTTATTTAAAAGTTGGAGAGTCAAGAATATTTTGCAGAATATGGTTCCTTAGAACCAAATGGCTGTTTAAAATTAAAATTTCATAATTTTTCGAAATATATTTATAAACCGAAAAAATAATATATTATTATTATTAATGGCGTTTATATCCTTTTAAAAATAAAGTTAAAACGGAATTTTTTATTGAATCTGTCAAATTCTTATTGAATAATTCTTTGAGATATTATAAGTTATGAAAATTATTCTGCAGTGCACATAAGACTTCAATGCCGAACGACTATGCTTTCAGTTCTCATATTTTTTAAGACTCTTGGATTCACTAAAATACTTCTTTATATTAATTGTAGTTTCATTATTTCCACTTTAATTTAAAACTGAATTTTACGGGCATTATAGAAAATTAGAAAGAGATGCGTAATACAAGGAACAGAACGGCTTGAGGCATACATAATTGTATAAGTGAAATAATATGACTATCAAAATTTGAAGCTTAAAATTGTATTGCTGAAAAATCTATTATGAGAACAAGTTATATAAAATTATTAATTGAACATTTTAGAGAGCATTAATACTGGCTAACCAGCTGGTTGCCAAAAGCGGCTAGTAATAAAGATAGAGATCTAAACAGCCTTTATCATCTTATTTATAGATGCTAAAAGATAGTGAACCAAGAATTTAGTAAATCAATTGTTAATAGTCTAATTGAAAAACAATGGATTCAAAGTTTTGGAAAATTACGATATATATAAATTGATATTTTGCGTGATAGGAAAATTGCCTTCTTTAAAACAATACTTACGTTTGTAAAGAGATCTTGGGAAGATTTTGAACCGGGGAAACCGCCTCCAATGTCAAGTTTATCCATGATGATGCCTTTCGAATCCGCTATTTCAATGACTCGTCTACACATCTCTATAGCAGCCTTAAAATCATTGGGATCTTGGATAACACTACCTATATGGAAACTGAAAACCATTTAAATATCAAACAAACGCAATAGCATAAAGTTTCTAAACATTAAAATCCAAATCCAATATCAAAATCGAACAGTTAACAGTGTCAAAATGTAAACAACGCATAGCTGTAATTTTATTAGCTTAATTTAAGCTCTATCCAAAGTTTACACCTTTATATATTACCGGATAAGAAGAGGAAGTTGAAATATTAAATTTTCATTTTTAAATTTAAAAAAATTGTAAAAGTTTTTTTTATTGAACTAAAAAATCGTAAATTGAACTAAAAAATCGTATTTGTTGACAATAAAAAAAGCATATTATATGTTATAAAGTTATATGACATTAGAATAGCTTAATTTAGATCTAAATTTCAAAAATTGCAAAATTTGAAAAAAAAATCATTTTTAAATGAAGTTTTTGAAATTCTATTTAAGTATGTGTTACATAGAAGAAAATAATTGGTAAAACTTTCAGATCAATACAAGCATTATTTTTTGAAAATTCGACTCTGACGGAAGAAAATGGGTCGTCGAAAGATACATATAAGCACATTTTCCAGAGTTACTAACATTTTTCTGCATGAATGGTGGTAAATTCAAATCCTGTGTTAATTTTTGAACACTCTTTAGAAGCAAGTAAAAATAGTGTTACACTTGCTGGTGAAAGCCAAGACTCCAGATGCAAACTTTTCACAATCCAAAAGATAAACATATGATTGTACCAGAGAACATGCAAGCAAACATTGCCTACGGCATTGTTGATCCCATCACATGATGATAGAATAGGGCATAAAGCTTTCTTATTCTCATATAAACCCCTCAAATAATTATCAAAATTTGTCTTCTCTGCTTTAAACAATAGATGAAACACAAATGATTAAATATTTCATAACGTAATGAAGTCTGTGGAAAATATTATCGAAAATTTTGGATTTTTCGAAAAGCATGCAAAAAAATTTTAGGAAATTGCCAAAATTATTATTATTATTATTTTAAAGCGATTTAAAAATTAAGTCGGCTGTACCCTTTTCGGAAGTTTAAAGCGGGGAAACTTGTGAATTTCAATTAATTTTTTATGTCTGCTTCTAATTTAGTAGGTCTAGATCTAATGGCTTGTTTTGTAAAGTACCGACAAACACACTCAAGCACTTTTATAAATTTAAATAAACAGTGTTATTCAGTTCATTTATGATTTTTTATTATGGTATTACAATATTCAAAATAAAATGCATATTCTTTTAAAATCATGTTTGAGCAAATATGTTTTAAGTACCTTATTCCTACAACAGTGAGATTGTGTATGAGAGCCGATTCCAGCAGTAAAGGAACTTCTCTTTCTTCACACCCGGTTGCATCGTTCATTAGAATTTGGGGATTTGATACTTTGATCCTAAGTCGAATTAGAAGCCTGAAAAAAATTGCATATATTCTGTTAAAAATGTAACTGATGAAGAAATGAAGTTCTCTAAAATTACTTACAGTACTTGTTTTTTATTGTATAAATGACATAAGTAAAAAATATTGCTTCGGGAATTGTCTGGTATGTGTACAGTACAGCTCAACATATTGAATAATTCAAAACGGCGCTTTACTCCATAAAAGAATGCAATGGATAGGTAGGAAAAGTAGAGAACAGCGCTTATAAAAACTCGCAAAAGCATGTAGTAAATCGCTAAACGGGAAACAATAATAGCACTCAAAGTGCAAACTTATTCCACAATCTCTCCAGATAAAATTTGGCCAAAGTTCCTTGATTGTATCATAAAACTCGCCAAATTAATTGGTTGTCAAGATCGGAGTCATTGGCATGCCAGCCATTATGAATCCCTGCAAATCTTTCCAACGTGACTCTAATGTTACAACGATGCGGCACTACAGATTCGTAATAGTATTGTAATCCGCTAAAAAACACATTTTTAGAATGTTGCTTTTTTTGTTTGTTTGACCATCTATGATATTATGATTTAGATGCCTCATAAATAAAACAGACAGACGGATGAAATCTATTCAATAGCTTTCACTAAAACAAGACCATAGTCAAATTTTTAATTCTATCCATCAATGGAATGATTATCTCTCTTAATATCTGTGAAAAACGATTTAAATCAAAAGTAAAATGTTCAATCAGTTCGTTTATACGTTAGCACGACAACAGTTAAATCACAAGAAGATATGCAGTGTAGTTTATTGTCTTTACAGAAAATCTATTATAATTTCTGCCAACTGAAAAAAAATACTATTAAATAATGCAACCTCATTCTATCCATATTAATTTCAAAACAGACATAATGTAAAAGTATTTTGGGAATGACACTCCCAATTCTTAAAATAATGTTTCAATGTTCAAATCACACTGTTTTAAATACGGTAATAAGAGCAATTAATGCACTGGCCTTCAAAAGTTTAGCTACAGCCTGTCTTTTGTGTCTAATTTGAGAATGAATGAACATAGAAATAAGAAATTTGGAGGAAATGTGCACTAAACAGTTTTTTAATTAACGTAACAGAAATTTTCTCAAGTTCAACACAAACATGATTTACGACAAAAAAATGT
The DNA here is from genome assembly GCF_947563725.1 of Argiope bruennichi. NCBI lineage: Eukaryota > Metazoa > Arthropoda > Arachnida > Araneae > Araneidae > Argiope > Argiope bruennichi. The sequence continues at coordinate 108,627,175 of NC_079157.1, read as the reverse complement.
ACTATTGGCGGAGAACTCCATTATTGGACAATGCAGTTTTATGTTGAAAAATCTGTAATAAGGAATGTGCTCTTCCTTGCTGCAATACATTTGCGGTATGCTGCGAATTAAACAACACAATGCACTCAAAAGGGAAAAGAAGACTAGATAGGGAGTGATCCTTGCTCCAGCTCATCTAATGGCCTTAAAGCAAAAACCAGTCTATCAAGGTAGTCCCAAAGATGCTCTAACGGATTTAGATCAGGCGATTAAGCTAGCCATCCCATGGTAACAGTTGCTCCATTCGTGACTCTGAAGATAATCTTCAATAAGCTAAGCTCAATGTGGTTGAGCGCTGCCGTCCATAAGAAGAAAATCATTAGCATCAGCAGCGGCATACGAGCAGACATATGGATCAAAGACCTCTTCTTGGTATCTCATCATGCTCGAAGTTATTCCGTGGAACTAAATCGAAATATATTTATCTCGTACTAGAATATTAATAATTTAGTTCATTTTCCTTTACGTATATTTCAATTTCCAAAATTGTTTTTATACTAAATAATTTACATTGCACTTGTATAGACTAACTAAGAGCTCAAAGATATCATTAAATATTTCACTATTCTTCATTACCTAATTGATAAAATGATCGTAAAAAGAAAATAGTTTTTTAACAAGCCTATAATATATTGATTCTGCTTGCTTTCTAAAACTATATTAAAAAAATTCTTACTTTGCGGTTGGAAAAAACTGTTTGATCTTTATCAGTTCCTCTTCGCTATCGAACGTCATCAATCTGATATCTAAATGAGAAGCATGCCGAATGTGAGAAATCCCTTTACATGTGTTTGCATATAGAATGCGGTCAGGGGACACACCGAGTTTGATAACTGTATCCATTTCTGCCTGACAAAGAAAATTCGGATGAATATTAAATGTAAGTTAATTAGAATCAAAATACCCCTGTTAAGAGCAATATATAGTGTCTTAATAACTAAAGTATTACTATTTAGAACTGCCTTCAGTATTCTAATCTGTATAACTATTGAAACCATTCATCAGAGATGTGAAACTCGGACCATAGGCATATTATAAAACCATGCGCATTTTTCGATTTAGGAAGATATGTGGTAATAGCATTCTCTAAGAATTTATTATGGATCTTTAAGCTTTATCCTTCTTTACTAGTTTTTCGAAAACGGTTTTCTTACAGGATGAGTAGGAATTTTTTTTTCAAATGTTATGATCTTCTTTTAGAACTCTTTAGCAGTTACTGCTATTCAAAAGCGCTTCAAAGTTCAAACAGCCCATACACGAATCGGTGTTAAATCAGCATTTTAATAAAAACTGTTTAAGTGACAAAACATGTTCTTCTATTCAAGGTCATTGTGATTGGTGAGTACCATAAATACAAGTTACCCGAAGTTGTTAATGGCAACATTTGTAATTAATTTTATTTTTATTCGCTGAATGTTTTCTTCACCCCTTTAATGAGTCATTCATTAAGCGTCACTCTTTTCTAGTGCATGGCTAAGGCTGTAATCAGTTTCTGATTCAGGTAATTTTAATTATGTACGCTTTGCTTGTATTCATATAAGGAAAGAAAACGGAAATCATAAGAAAACCACTTATGAAGATGTAAACTGGAGAATGTGTGGAAATGACTAACGCAAAAAAAAAAAAAAAGGAATGAACAAATCTGGTAGAAATCGCCTTCTTATTTCTTTTCGTTATTTTTTTACTTAAAATTCCACCTGATTTCATTATTTTGCGTCACACCATGAAGCTTATTTTTTTAATACTCGACATAGATTCCCAATTCAATGCTTTTTTAACAGACTAATGATTTGTTTTTAATTGATTTAATTAATTAATTTTAATTAATTTTGTGAAAATGTTCCTTTGTTTATTGGGACTTTAGACTGTCTGACATTCACAAATCTTCAACAAACGTTTGGTGCTTAAAATAATTTATGATGAAACGCATAGAAACCTGATTAATTATTCTTGCTAAAGTGCTAGTATTACACTATATTTTGTAATTCGCGGAATTTATAATTTTTTACAAGACTATTTATTTGGCAACAAAAAAAAATAAAGTTATTTTATTTGATCTATTTGCGCCTTCACTGCAGGAATCATTACTTTGTATGAATAAATTCACATTCCCATTCTTATTACGTAGATTAATATTTAATGTTCTGCTTTGTTATTTACAATTCGTGCTTTATTGCATTATGACTGAATGAATTATGAGATGACGACTGCATTATGTATATTCTAGAAACTAATCCAATTGTCATCCTCTATTAATACACCTGCAAGTATTATACAAGAGAATACTTAAATGCATATATAAAGTAATCATAGTTGCAATTTAAAACCATTTTGCCTTATCTAAACCTTTCTTACTGAAATTATTATTACAACAAATTCAAAATATAAAAAAGTAATCGTCTTCTATAAAGATCTGGAAAAGGCCAAAATTACACAGCTAACAAGGAAACTCGCGTTTCTTATTAAAATTCGATATGTGGAAATATTAATTGATAAATATATAAGGACAGTTTTAATTCCCAAAAATGTGACAGATTTCAGACCTTTGATGCCCTGTTCTTTGGAATATTCAAAGAATGCTGGATTTAATTTGTTATTTGATTCTATCAAAACTTCGCATTCACTCAAATTTCAGAATCATCTTTGTCAACTCATTTTATTGACTAGCAGAAGTAAAATCATTAAGATATTTCGACCTTTACGAAATTGTCTAAATCCTACTATTAACCTAGAGATTGGGTAATAGCTGGGATAATTGTAAAATGGGTTAATTGTTGGTTTATAAATACAGCAGGCACCTCTCGCATGCTTTCACTGGCATTAAAAATCAGATTGTCATCTAGAATAAAAAGTTCAAATATCTTCCAATGGTATTTTTTTCCCTTTATCTTTTACGTCCCTTTCCTTTTTCTTTTATTTTGCTGCCAAAATATTCTCCACTTTTGTCATTAAAATAAATATGCACTCTGATCTCACCAAATATAAAAATATTATGTCAAAATAATCCTAAATTATTAATATAACTTTGCAATGCTTATCAAACCCGAATATCTGGCAATTTCTCCATTAAAATAATATAGGTTAATAAGTAAAATCCCTTAGGTTTAACGACAAATAAAATGATTTTAAAATCTTACTTTACTCGCACAATCAAAGCCAACATTTAGAGCATCTAGAGTTCGCAGAAGAACAGGATCACTGTTACATTTGATGGCTAAAAAAAAGAAAGAAATTTGACAATTAAGAATTAATTTTTAACTTTTATAAATCAAAATGAATAATTATTAAATTAATCTAAGCAAACAAAAAATTTTGTATTTTGATTGTGATAAAAACGCTTTTTTTTACAAAACTGAAATTTAGATTTTTAGCATCAGCCATGTTTCTTCTATTTCTAAACTCTGTGATCCCTCAACTAAATATCAAAAAAGCAAATGAATATCATAAAATCCTAAGCATTAGTAAACCTATTTGTGTCCTATTTTAAAAATAACACTTTATATCAAACAAATATTTTCTTTCTGCAAAATGGTAATGATTAATAAATTTTTCCTTCGTCAGCAAGCAGATTTTAGAAGCACTACACAAAGCATATTATCATATAAGCAATGTAAGCAACAGTTTACAAACAACTAATCTTTTGGGGCCCTGAAACGTTTGTATTTTCTAGATAATTTAATGTTGTGCTTTCAGTCGTTTATTTTATTTATTAAAATAAAAATCAATCCTTAAAACATTATTCAAAGGAAATTTTTTATATATATTCAAGATGAGAAAAGAGGTTGGTTGACATTTTCATTGCCCATTTCAAACCCTGCTGTTGTATAAATCGGTGCTTAAGGTAGAGAAGCCTTTCTGTCAATAGAGATGAGAACGAGGGGATTCAAGAAAAAGCCTGACCAACAGTGGCATAGCGAAAATAACTGATGCCCGAAGTATAACATTTTTCCGCCGCTTCAGAAAAATTCTCTTAGAAATGTGACAAGAAAACTAATGTCTTGTCTCCATGGCTCTTCTTAAAACTGATGTCCCTTTGTCCCTCAGTCGTTACACCACTGCTGCCAGATGGCACGAAAAAAATGAGCTTAGCGGACATACTCTCAGGCAAATAACGACTGCATTGGGGTTTTCAATGACTATTGTTCAAATATCAAAAATAAAATCCTTTCTAGGGTTATTAGATGGAAAGTCCAGTACGCTCAATAACAAATAACATTGCTTTATTCTTCTCGAAGATACGGGAAATAATTCTCAGTCAAAATGTACACAAGAACAGCATTGCAGTAAACATCAGCATACAAACAGTTAATCGCTATTAAAATCCGCATCAGCACAAAACTCTCAGAGAATTCGGGGGGAGGTCAGCAGAGAGATTTCTCTAAACTACTCACGTCTCTCAACTCGTCTGCTACTCTTACTGAATACTGACTCGTTTTCTTTTATATATGATTTTCGAGACAGGGCACAGAATGTTTTAGAACAAACGCTGGAAATCGAATCCTAATGGAGATATAGCCAAGATTCTTGAATATTCTTTATCCTTCATTTTTGTCGCCAGAACTTTCAAATAATCGTCAAGTTTGTCATTAGGGCTCGGTATCCATTCTGCAATCATTACTATACCTTTAAAACTATTTTTCTTACCAAGAGAATTATTGCACATGGAAATAATACATACTGACCGATACAAATAGTTCAAATTCATGGCAACATACTGAGCCATTCGGAAAGAACCCGATACAGGTTAAGGGTTTCAAGTATACGAAAACAAAGCTACTGTTAATTACATTCTTCAATAAACCAGATCTTTATAAATAGCGCCAACTGCATAATTTGCAATAACTTAGTAAAATATTTACCATAATAAGGATCTACACGAGGCATTGCTAATCTCCATTGCTTAACCCTTTCGACAGTATCGCCGATATCAAAAACCAAAAAAGCAGAATCGTCACACTAAAAGTAAAATAATAATTATTATAAAATTGCATTTTAAAAGAATTTATTTACCAAAAGATTTCTTAGAATTATTGTTTATGAAGAAATTATATTGGTTCTTTTAAAGTTTCCAGCAAATTTTTTATCTTAAATTTTAATGTTTCGAGTGAATCTTGGAACTTTATACAAGAACAAATTCATGTGCAATAATAAAAGAAAACGATAAAGTTTGAATAATTACAAATTTGGTTGGAATCTCGATATTTTTTTCCATTTTTTCCAGCTATAATTAATTGTAGTTAATGGAACAAATAAAGAAAAATGGTCTTTCAAAATATACAAGGTATAGTAGAAAGGTTACCCCGTTTTAGAATTTAACAAAATCTGGCAATATCTGGCAATAAGTACCTGGAAATTGAATTTGCGTTTTAGACCCGTTTTTCCAGAGATTGTAACAACATTCTGATACAGAACTACACTTGTAGTCATAAAATCACTTACCAAATTTGATATAATTAAGTCTGAGTTATTGCGGTCACATGTTCTGACTATGTTTCAGACCGACAGACGATCAGCTCCTTGTTCGATTTGGCTCAAAATCTGATAGGTGTCTTCACCATAGATGTTAAATTTTTATCCGTTTAGCTCTCTTCGTTTTATACTTATTGTGTTAACTTTTATTCAAACAGCCAGACCGACAGGCTTCCTCTGAACGCATTTTGCCCAATTTTTCATAAAAATATGTAAATTTGCCGCAAAGACCGTATATCAAATCCCCTCTGTGTAACTCCAAGTTTTTTTTTTAGTTATCTTTGTAACAGACAGACAGATACTTTCCAAAGACGTTTTTCGAACTCAGAGAGGTCTAAAACGGGAAGAGTGGTCAAAATCCCGAGTTCGAATTTTTTTTATGATTACAATATTCTCTCTATACTCCTCATACGAGAAAGTAAATATTCATACTCGGTTTGTTTCGCTATACTTCGAAACACAAAATGGTCACGTGCGGGACTCTGGAAATAAAAATCTAGCATACGTGGCATTCATGGTTTTGTCCAAATCTCCAATTTTTATACACGGAAAGGATTATGTTATTATTATTTAGGAATATGCGAGAAAGCTTTGGAGTGACCACTTCCGTAATATAACTGGGAAATTACCGTCTTGACGAAAGGGCTATCTATTAAATGTTTATATGATGTTCAAACTGCAAGCACTAACTGATCAGGGATCGTAAGTGTAAATCTTTTCAATTAATAGGACATTCATAAAAATCATACAAAATGCGATTTTTGTAAAATAGCATAAATGAAAATGGAATGATCACACATATTTAAAGCAAATTCTATTATATGAAATTTTGTCTCCATAATTCGATAGCATGCAACTTATATCATATGAGTCTATTAAAAAATAAATCATTGTTACTTCCTGATCCGCCGTGTCACATAGTTTTTCTATCTCTTCTAATACAGCAGGATCCATGACTGAATTCTGTTGAAAAGATATACAAGTTATAAATAGCTTCAATAATTCATCATGTACTTCAAAGAGAAAAAATGGAAGAAGTTCATACACCTGTTAATCTATGATGTGACGATCCTATAATAATTTCAAATTATTAAATAGGTGTAATAATTTAGTATAGGGTGCATACTTGCAACCTATAATACAAATTTCTCCAAACAGAAAAAAATATGTGCTATTATAATAAAAAATTGGAATGCCATTTTTCAAAATAAAGACATTTATGACAAATCTGTTTTCCTAAAAGCTTCTATTGTTTTGATTAAATTCATTTGGAGGTTCGTTGTTGTTTCTTTTTCTTTTCTTCAACAACAGTTTTAAAACATTCCCTAATTTGTCTTTCCATTGCAATCATTTTTAAAACACCGAATTATCTGTTTCGATTCATTGGTGCATCCATTTAAAAGCTGTAATTGCTGTAATTATTTGTCCTCTAGCTTCTACAACTTACTTTTCTGTTCACGCTTCAATTTTGTTGCTATCTCCAAGTATCTTTCGAACTGTTTAGATTTTAAAAGTTACTAAGGTTAATTTAATAATTTTAAAAGATTTTTTATCACAAATTAAATAGTTTTAATTATTTGAAATTTTTAACTTTCATTGTAATAGGAGTAGCATTTTTTTCAATCCAAATGAGGTCAAAGAATATGCAGTAGTCATAGCCACATAAAATAAGATTTGCTCGCCAAGTTAATTGCTTCCTCTCGAAATTAATTACAAATCTTCGAAATGTTTGACGAGTGAAATAAACAAAGAGGTTAATTTCTGAAACCATATTTATTTCTATAATCTTCCTGGTGGCGATTATTTTCTTTCAAACCTTGCTGTAATTATTAGAAATTGTCAATTTCTAAACTTATTTAAGTTTTGCCTTTTTTTAACATTTAATGCTTCATTTTAACATTAATTGATGGAAAAATACTCGCATTATATTTCATAAAAGAAATATCTTTTTTATTATTGAAGATGGGATGAACACATCTACTTTAATATTCTTGCAGCAGGCTTATGCAATATTGATATATATTTCAAACTTTTATGCAAAATTTACAGGATTGTATGCATTATTTTCAAATAAGGCAAGGGGGAAAATATGCTATATTTCACCTTTTTTTTTTTTTTTATTTAGCAGCCAAACTCACCTCTGCGGAGGATGAAAATACAGGACATTTATACTGGAACCTTACTTATTAAAGCAATTTAACTTTAGCCTTAATTTTTTTATTTAATTTAAATTTCTTGGGCATTGGCCTATACCCAGATTGTTAAGTTACGGTTTTTGCTACCATTCCAAAAGCATATCTAGCTTACAGCAGAATGCTGGAGACTTGAGATTTCATTTATAATAAAATACATAAGATTTCTGTGCATAAAAACTTAGCTTAAAATTATTTCGAAGAAAAACGCTTGTCTGACTGTAGATTCATAAGGGTGAATTATTTTAACAAAGTGCATACACAGCTCGAAACTTCAATCCTTTGAAATTTCGCAGGGAATTTAGGTGCTTATCGTACTTTACTAGCATGAGTGTTTCGGAATTTTCAGTATTTAAAAAGAAAAAGCTAAATACAACCAGACTGAAGCAAAATAATCGTATACTTTGGCATCATCTATATCTAATATATGAATAATAAATATAAAAGTGAAAAATCTTGCTATATCCAAGACACTGATCACATCATTATGCATGACTGAAAATATGATCAGTTGATAACAATTGACTAAACAATCTATAAATTTAAAGTTTTTTCCTCTATACTCTTTAAATAACATTATAATAATCAATTATTTTTATATTCCATATATATTCTTGAATTGATATATGGAACTTACGAGTCATATCATGTAAATAATATGGAATTGACTTACTTTTTCAATCCTAATCACAAATATATTTGGTATAGTATGGCAGGGTTTTTTTTCCCCGTGTTTGACAGCCTCCAAACAGCCTTTAAACTAGAATAGAAAACAAGAACAAAATTCACGGATGCCTTTAACTATTTAAATTCAGTTAAATAATTAGATTTAAATTCTATCAACTAATCAACTAACAGATCACCAGATGAAATGAATATGAAATAATTTATAAAAATAATAGCTAATTAATCTTACTATTAAAAGAGCAGCATTTTCATGCCAAAAAAACATGTTCCCTAAGAAGAATTCTTTAAATTTGAATAACAGTTCTACCGGAATACATTTACAGAATTCTTATCGTTTGTATTCTTTTTGTTTTGTATTTTTTTTATTTTTTTTTAAGAATTGAGATGCAAAAATTAAAAATGGTACGTTTAAGAGAAAGAAATTAATATTTTTCTACGTTACGAACCACGGCCAATTAATTACCCCGGCCTTTTCTTGTTCATTCATTGCGAAACATATTTTTGTATCGAGAGAAGTTATATTTAACATCTTCATTTATATAAAACTAAAACTGTAGATGTTAATAAGAAAATAATTTGTTTTTATAGCGAAAAAGCGGAAAATATTGATAATTGCATTTAGTTTAATTGAGTAGAAATGCAAAATTATTTTATCGGTTGGTTTTGCAAGATCAATATCTAATAATTTATTACAATCTTGCTTTTTAAAACATATTACATATAAGTATACCACAATTCTTTAAAAGCATTTATTAATAATGCAAAAACGTATAAAACTTACATGCACACGAATTATTCCAATTGAAAATATTTTTTAATGAAATAGATTTTCTAAATAAATAAATCTGTTGACAAATTCCGTTCATGACGAGGAATACGAATACATTTATTTTGGTTTTAATATATATATTTTTTTATTTTTATGTATGATAATGCATAGTTGTAAACTGATGGCTTACGGTTTCAAAAATTTTGCACGTTAGAAAAATAACAATCTAAACAATATTAATACTTCTTTTTAAAAAAAATGAGAGGTTAACATGAGCTGAAAAGATTCAAATTTGGTGAAAGCTGGCAGATATTTGCGCTTCTTGTCCTTAGATCCTTTTCTTTCGCATTTACTCAATACTGTCTTGTTACCAAATATCATGAACACAGTATGTTACCTTAACCTTTGTGTAATAAATAATAAAATATTAAAAATACTATCTTTAATATTGTTTTTTTTTATCTGAAAGAGTATGTATATTACATATTTCATAAATTCTGTATTAATTTTTTTTATAATATTTCGTCAGGAATTGAACATATTACATTCTGTACTGATCAACTTAAGTAAATAGCGAGAACAGAGTTCATTTGATTATTCTTACAACTATCTACCAACCGATACAATGCCGATAATTTTCCTTCACACCTGTACAGAAGCTAAATCCTGTAAAGTTATTTGTGAAAACAATGCTTTTGAATAGAAGAGGAGCCTTATTTTCAAGAAACGAACGGGCACAGAAATATCGCAATATATTTTGGTAAGAATATATTTATATGTAAATATAATAATGCTTGTAACTGTGAAGAAAAAAAATTAACGATGTACAAGGCAGATTATTTGACTTAGAGTTATAAAATTTGGTAGTTACTTCTTGGGCAGAATATGCTCACTAAAACGATATGGTACCCAAAAAAAAATCTATATTTTTATTGGCTCGTATGATAGTTTAAATCGTTCTTTCTAAATATATCTGTAAAATTCCAAAACTTACTTTAAATAGAAGAATAATATAGGAGTTGATGAATATTGAATACAGAAGTTCAGTATAAAAGTTGATGAATATTGAATACAGAAGTTCAGTATAAAAGTTGATGAATATTGAATACAGAAGTTCAGTATAAAAGTTGATGAATATTGAATATAGAAGTTCAGTATAAAAGTTGATGAATATTGAATATAGAAGTTCAGTATAAAAGTTGATGAATATTGAATATAGAAGTTCAGTATAAAAGTTGATGAATATTGAATATAGAAGTTCAGTATAAAAGTTGATGAATATTGAATATAGAAGTTCAGTATAAAAGGTGATGAATATTGAATATAGAAGTTCAGTATAAAAGGTGATGAATATTGAATATAGAAGCTGATAAATATTGAATTTCAAGACACCATTATAATTGAAATCCGTTTAGGTATCTACTTAAACAAATATATGGATACAATTTTTCAATTTTTGCGTATTTTGCGTATGAAATATTTTTTTATTAAGAAATAAGTATTTTATATAATGGGTTTGTTCGCTTTTAGCTTCTGTACACTCAAGTCTTAAAAAATAATTGGAATAAAAGTAAAAAATATTTTTGTGCATATTGTTAGTTAACAGTGTTACTAGCAGACCTATGAATAAAATCAGTTCTGTTGTATACATTTATTAGAAGTTGAGTAATTTAGGAAATTTAAAATTTTTTTTTTCTTTGCTACTTTTACACATCCAGTTTCAAAATATAACATTTTATTGGCACAAATTCTTGCAATTTTTTTAATGAAACCATATAAAATAAATTCATCAACATTTCATAAGTGTTACAGATTTTTCCATGTACATTACACCATGCTATTAGACTATGAAAACTTTAATATTTCTCTCTATCATATTTTTTTTTTTTTTTTCGTATTTTATTTTTTGGAACTATTGAAATAGAAGTGTTCATTTTTTTTTTTTAATGAATGTTCTAAAATACATAGTTTGTAAAACTGTGTAAGAAATTAAGTTTAAGATTTGTAGTAATTTCTTAACAAATTTTAATGTCAAAAACAATGCATTTATGGGAATCTGCGTTTCCAACAGTAAAGAAATAACAAATATCAACATCAAAAAGAGACTCCCTACTCGTTTTTACGCAGTATATTATAAGGTAACTGGGGGAAAATCTGTAAAAAAGATATGCATGTTTAAAAAGCAACAAAGACTTTTTTTTTATCTTAAAATATTTAAAAATTAAATTTTTGAAATATTTTATTATAAATATAAAATTTGGGGGATTGATAGTTATAGATTATTAGCGTACATAAAATACAATTAAAATCTATTTCCGAGTATCAGAAAATTTAATATATATATATATATTTGAATGGTAACAAATATGACTAAGTGGCAGAATTTTGACTATGAATTCGTCTGAAATTTTTTCCTTGTAACTTCAAGCATATTATTGTACATAACCATTTATATAATCTTAAAATTAAAAGAATTTTTCAGTTATGAAAACTCTAATCTCATAGAATTTTTTTTCTAATTTTTATGAATTTTTTAATGATATTATCCAATATTTTTCACAGTTTTAGCTATTATGGTGATACCCAAGCACATTGCGATATTTATTAATGAATTTTATTAAATAGCTTATTGAATTTTATTAGATACGATAGATTATTGTTTATTCATTGCTAATAATTATTTTTTTAATGTAAAATCGGATGAAAAAGCAATAGCGAGGGAATATCGTGTTGGATAAGCTCTTGCTAAGGGCGCAGACAAAAAATGTTGCTCAAAAAGACATTAAAAAATGTGAGATGGGCTCATGATTTGTGGAATAAATTAAAATGTTGTAACCTTATTTAAAAATAAACCTTATGTAACTTATATAAATTAACTCGCAATTTTTGATATATATATGCATACAATTTGTAATTTATTCACTACTGCGGTAGATTTAACTTGTTTTGTCCATCATTTCTCATCAGTATAATTCATTTCAGAATCATCCCTATTAATAACATCTTGAATCATACAATATCTTTCACTAATAGGGACTTTTCAGGAATACATCATTTTTAATTAAAATATACTATTGTAAATGTACTTAAAAATTGCTAAATAAAAACAGAAAAAAATGGAGTATGGTAATTTACCGGAAAGAAGTTAGGCACCAAAAAGGGGATGAAAGTGATTGCACAAAATGTGTGGCGGTCTCAATTTTAGTTCTTCCAGAAGTATCTATCTCATCAACACTACCTACATATATCTAAGTTGTATTGTTATAATCCTGCCTATACCAGGTTCACATCACAGATAAAATGGATTACCGGAATCTGATCTTGAACCCACAATCCTTTTATCTTGGCACTAAACTTTAATACCAAACTGACGAATCTATAAACTTTCCAAAGGAAAAAAAAATGAGGAATAGAAGAATGCTTTTCAATTTAGAATAAAGAATTATAATATCCTTAAATATAATCAATGTCGCTTTTTTTTTTTTTTTTTCTCCTCTTTACTCTTAGAGGAACTTTTGAGGTGTTATCATAGTAATTAAAATAAGAATTACTTGAATACTCGAGATGCCTAGAGCCATAACGCCTAAGAATAACATAATTTTTGCAAATAACTTTAGAATTAATAGAATTCGAAATCCGAATGTCGTTAAGTACGGCCATCCAAATAAAGAATAAATATTTCGTATGATCTAATATGAGTACGAATGTATCCATTCTTCAGTAACATTTTACAAGAGACAGACATCTTATTTGTCCCTCCTTCTTTTTAGCTTTTCTTTTGGTACAGAATTTTATTTATTTAGTTTTAGAATCAATTCAGGATTGTTTTCTATTGTCAAGACTGTCGAATTTTGAAATTACGGGTATTAATAATGTGAAAAATGATGATTAGTAAAATACTTTTCTATTATTTTGTTATTGAAGAGATTCAAATAAATGGAAGTAAAATTCAAATATTACTTGAGTAAAATAAACTCATTTTTTATATTAAATAAGTTTACAAAATAAATTTAGTTTAAATTTTCCTCTCGCCTGTTTATGTTTTACCATATGTGACTTCAACTTCAACTCATTAACTTGGCCGCGCCCTTTTGTTTACAATTATTTATGTAGCTTTAACGCGTTTTCAGCAATATTAAAATGTTAAATTATAAGTTTCCTTTAATATGTGGATTTATTTTTGTGCTATTTTCAATTAAAGTTTTTGCTCAATTTGATTGGCAGATTCGAGATGGATTTGATGATATTACATCTCGAATGGGTAAAGTTGGCGCGGATAATTGTAAAGTAGTTGATCAGAATGCTCTTTTTTTGCCAACAGATTCTGTTACACATGTTCCAAACATTAAGCAAATTGGTATCGATCCTGTTTTACCAAACAGGACTAATCTTCTACAAATTCATAATATGGCATTATCAAGAGCTTTTTTCTACAGGTAATGTTTTTTAAATGTTGAAAATTCGAATTTGCATTATAAAATATGGCTTCTTAACTTTCATCTTTTTATTCATTTCTTTTTCATCATTTCTAATGGTTCACATTTGGTTCAAATTCGGTTATTTTATTAATGCTATTATGGATTTATACCTTTAAAAAAAAGGCATTGGTAAATATAGAATACTTTATTCTGAACCTGTAACACTGTTGCAATCCTGTTTACTGTTATAATTCTATATTCTTGCATTCAATTCGAATACTATTTTTGAACTAAAAGCAGTAATATTTATGCAGTTAAATTATTCGTTTGATATTTTTTAAAGGATTTTAATAGTTATTTTTCTTCACTATTGGTCATAACCTAATTAGATACAAGATAAGTAAACAAGAGGCCTAACTTCTGAAAATTAGAAATTGACTTTAATAGAAACTTTAAAAAATTGTGTTTATTTCATTTGAACATTTAGTATATTTTAAATTAACTTATTGTGTGTAATATTCCTCTGTGTATTAGTTAATACCTTTAAAAAATGTCTTAAAAACCATTTATAAAATATTCCTTTTATGTAGCGAGTCAATTGTAAAGAATATTTTTGTTTGTTTTCCATTAAAATAAATGAAACTACACCATAACTGCCCCATAAAATTCTAAATTATTTAAATATACAAATATAATTATTTATATATTAATGCAAAGATCTTATTAAAACCACTGATACTGAGTTTTAATTCTAAAATATATTTTACTAAGTTTCATCTTTTTCTTCTTTTCGGAAATGAGTTACAGTAAAACTTAAGGCAGCCAATTCAGCAGATGTGTTTCAAGCTAGAATAAATATAGAAAATAAAAAAATTAAGAAAAGAAAGCATTTTAATCCTGATATGTTATAACCTACTGAATAAATAGAACGACTTTTACATTTGGATAAAAAAAGGAAATCTTCATAGTAACATTATTTTTATTTATGTATTTTTCGTAGGATTCTGCTTTTTGGCATGGATGTGTTTTTTTTATTCTATTTTATAGCACATTTTTATAACTGAAAAAAATCTTTAAAATATAAATGCATTTAAAAAATAATACTGAAAAAGAAAGTCAACAAATCTTTTAAAACAAATGTTTCCTCTTTATTTATTTTAGCTATTTATTCTATTTTATATTTCAAATGATTTTATATACATGGTACACTGTATAGGTTTAAGAAGGTTTATTTTCTTTTAAATTGAATATGGAGGTATTGTTCAAAACACATGGTTTTGGTTTAATTCTTTTAAAAACTACCACAAATTTGTTTGAAGAGAACAAGAATGTTTAATTGTTGCTAAACATACTTTTTTTTTTTTTTTTTTGCCAAAGTATAAAAGTTTTTCTATTTAAGAAAGTTATATGAAGATTAAAATGCTTTCTTCATTTAAAAAAAATCATTAAATTTTCTGTATCCATTCTAACAGCTTGAAACATGTCTGCTAAATAACCTATCTCAAGTTTTTGAAAATAGAAAAAAATTGTAAGATGAAATTTAGATGAATATGTATTAGCATGAGTGGTTCTGAAAAGATCTTTGCATTATCATATAAATAGACTATATTCATTTTTTTACATTGTTTAGAATTTACATCGGGCTGTAATCGTATGGTTTTATTTATTTGTTTTGTAGACTTCTTGTATTAGAAGTCACTCCTTCAGATGGATTATATGATTTTATTTCATTGTTGAAGAACATCAGCAGAGATTTCTTCTTTCAAATTCTATAATATTAGTCTGGAAAAATTAACAGAAAAATAATTTGAAATGTTACCTTAAAATTTGGCTTATAAATATATCAAACCAAAATACAATAAATTTTGTTTTTCTATTGCCATACATGTTTAGGTAACAAAAAAAAAAAAAAAAAAAAAAAAAAAACCAAAAAAAAAAAAAAATGTTGATATAAGAAGTTGAAGGATATTTTTATTTAATCAGTTTTATTTTTGCAACGATGAGATTTTTTAATCAAATTTCCTTATAAGGAACTTATATTTATATTCATAATTATAACACATAAATGTATTATAAATTTGAAATTGTGAGTCAGTGGTAATACTTTATTTCAATATCTTTAGTTAAATGCCAATTAGTCAATTGATTTCATTAATATTTTGAGTGTTTATAAGGATGATATCTAATTCTGGATTTCAAAAAAAAAAAAAAAAAAAAAAAAAAAAGGATTTCAAGACTGTAGTATTTATAACTACAAATTTATAAATTAAAGATCAAATTGAAAAAAAAAAAAAAAACGGTTAAAAAGAAAAGACTTGCATTTTAAAAAGCAATATGTTTTTAGAACTGTTTATATTAGTATGCTTCTAAAATAGTCTTAAAAAATATACTTTATGAATCCTATTATTTTATAATGCATGATTACAGTTATACTAAAATTATTTTAAATTAGAATACTTGTTGAATGGCTTGTAAATCATGTCCTTTAATAGAATTTTTCCCTTTTGTTATTTAGTTTCATTCTTCAAAGAGCTGCAGATGATGATGAACCTGGTTTTATGTATTATTTTCTCTCTGCTATATCAGATGTTGCAGCTAATAGATTCATCAATAGTAGTGCTATTTATTTTTCTCCAAATATGTCTTTTACACCATCATATAAAGGATT
The DNA here is from genome assembly GCF_947563725.1 of Argiope bruennichi. Classification (NCBI taxonomy): domain Eukaryota; kingdom Metazoa; phylum Arthropoda; class Arachnida; order Araneae; family Araneidae; genus Argiope; species Argiope bruennichi. Next base: position 108,610,933 of record NC_079157.1, on the reverse strand, counting down.
TTTCAACAAAACAATGCCATTATTCGCACCTCGAGCTTTCAGGTAAGAAAATAGTATGTAATTTTTAAAGTTTAAGTATTTGCATTACTTAATAATACGAAAATTGATAAATATATGTGTATAACTTAATTAGAAACTGCACAAGAATTAATTAATCTTTTGTTGTTATTACAGCAGTAAGTTACTTTTTTATCTATGTTTCAAAAAATATATTTAATTATTTTTATTTGATACTTGTGTACCATTTTTTTTATCAGCATGATCACGTTCTAAGATAATTTTTTATTTTATAAGATCAAATAATTTCTATTTTATAAAATCAAAATAATTTCCATCTCTTTAAATTTGAAATCATGTTTGTATGGTTTCCATTTTCTATTATGTTTAAAATTGCCCCCCCCCCTTCCTTTTTTTTTTTTTTTTTTTTAATATGTCTTTAGTATAAAAATTGTTAAAGTTTCATGGTTTGGGGGGGAAAGAAAAGTTAAAGAAAGGTAGAATTATTAGAACTTTTAGTCACTTGCTATAAATTTGATTTGTCTACTACCTGTTTTGTAAATCTGTATTGCATGTTATGCATCATACAATTCTTGAAAGTAACCTCTTGTACGGTGCAATATACACAACAGCTTATTCTGAATAATGTACTGCAGCATGCATTTGTTTTGCATTCTTCATATGAAGTTTTCCATGTGATGCAGTATATTGCTCATGATAGTTTTATTACAATTTTTCTGTTCATTCATCATTCATACATTTTCCTTAAACTGAAATTAGCATATACTGATTTCTGTGTTTCAATTGAGTATGTTTATTATTTATTTTTATGGTGAAATAAATAGTAATATTTATAATGAATATATTGTTCATTGTAAATGTATCATTTGGTGCTACATTAGTTTTTGGCTCTTAACACCAAAAAAGTGAAATTAGAAGTTCAATGAAAATTGGAGAACATTTCAAAGTTTTGAGGGTGAATTATTAACTGAGATTACCCAAATATTTGTTAATTCAATGTTTTAATCTTTTTGTATTTGGTGCTATTTTATTGCTGCTTCTCTTTTTATTTCATGCAAATATTTTTTTTTAAATTTTGATTTTTATGTATACTTTTTCAGATCGGATGATTTTAATGACCCCTTTCATTTGGAACGGATATCTACTTTGAACACTATTGAAGCAATTGACCTTGGAGCTATTCCAAACAATTCTATGAGTTTGAATTACACTCATGGCCATTATAAAATCAATGACTGGTATTCTGCATGGCTACCAGATCTCACTAAGAGGCAGGATTCTAAAACAACATATTCAGTTCAAATTACTCATGCTAATGGAACAAATGAAACATTTACATGGCATGGGCCTCCAGGTAATATAACTCATTTGATATATCAAAAATAAATCTTAATGTTCTATAGATTATTAAGAATAAAATGTATTCTTGTACTTGTTAAAAATGTTTTAGACAGCTAGAGTTATTTATTATTACAGAGTTATTTATTAGTTATAGTTCAAAGTTCATTCTTAACATTTACTGATGAGATGTTTTTGTTCTTCAGCTGCTTCTGATATTCCTGGTCCTGTAAAATGGTTTAAGCCGTATTTTGATTGTGGCAGATCCAATAAATGGGTATATGGTGCTACTGTTCCTATTCCTGATATTTTCCCTCGACACACACAATGGAGACATATTGAGATACCAACGTATGACTATTTCTTCTTTTAATACCTTAAGAAATTTATAATACATTAAGAAATATATATGTATAAATATGCATACAGGATGTCCACTCTGATCATAGCCCTATAATTGTTTTCTAAACTGTTACTGACATATATTTCCATTTGCAAAAATGCTTTAAATGATATTTAAAAAAATTATATTTCATTTTATTTGCCAATCTATGTATTGGTGAAATTTTTTTTTAAGTTAATGTGCTAGAAATTTATATAGTCAAAATCTTTCTACCTTAACACTTATAATGAAAAAAGGTCCATTGTTTTATTACTTTGGAAGACCAAGTAACCAAGCTATTTAATATAAATGAGGGAGAGGGAGTTAATCTACACAAATATTTTCAGATCACATGTAAGCTTTTGAAAAGGTAATATATTTGGGTAAAAGTAAAAGTGTTACAATTTTTTTTTTTTTTAATTGGCATAATGTTCGACAGAAAAATGCAAAATGGATAAAAACTCAGGGAAGGGGGGGGGAATAGAAAATGTGCAATTAAAATCCTGCTGAAATTAATCAATCAGTTCATAACAAAAGTGACTATTATTTAAAATATAACTATGATAAATTTATAAATTGAATTAAAAGTAACTTTATTATAACTGCTCAAAATGATTTTTTGCTATTGGAATGCTGATATGACTCATTATATGATTCTGATATGATGACATCAAAACAAATTCTTTTTGCATGTTATACTACATTGGTTCAATAGGTTTATATGCCATTGTAATATAATTTATCAAATTTATTATCTCTTTTGTTCGCCTTATTTTTTAAATAGTCCCAAAAAAAGCAATGAAATTAATTTAATTGTGGTAAAAAGGAATGAAGACACTCACCAAGGATCTTTGCATCTATTAATAATATTTATAAGTATATTGGTCAGATTAAAATATTTGATTATTGGAACACCATCTTGATAAGACTACATTCTTGACAAAATTCCATAATTAAATAAATTCCAAATATTTGGATAGTGGTCCAGATAAATTAGCAATGCATTTAGTAGATGTTTAACATTATTAAAGAGAAATGGTCCAATTATTCTTTCAAATTCATTGACAAGCATTCACATTCCAGTGTATTTTATCTTTAATCGTATGTTAAAAAATTTTTAAAAAAGCAATTGCTATTTTTCTTTAAATTTTAATTCATTAAGATTTTCTCTGCAAAATTAAATAAGTATTATTTGTTATTTGTATTTGAAATATTCTTCTATCTAATTTTCAGTAATTTGAATAGGATAATTTAAAACTGAATTTAAATTAATTTAAATTCAGTTTTAATTTTTGGATACATGATATATAATATTTATGCGGGCAGACCTTTTTGCAGGTTCAAGATGTTCTTGATTTTGCATGTCACAATTTTAAGTGCATTAAATTCTTAATCGTAGTTTTAACACAGTTTTATTATTATGCACATCAAATGCAATCCTTTATGTTGCCATCTCATTAAAAGGAAAATAGAATTTTAAATTTTTTATTTTTAAATAATTTTGGATTAAAATTGTTTAAATTTGGCTAAAATTAAATAAGAAAGTATGCTTACCCCTACCAGCAACTATTGTATGAAATTTTTACCCTTAAAGGTCAATGGTAATTATGCTTATCCTTCTAGTTTGCATTGAAGGATATCTGGTAATTGTATTTATCTCCCCTAATTTCAAGAAATTAATTGGCAAAATTTTTGATGTTTTTTCATTTTACAAAATTAGTTTTATATAATAAAATAGAAAAAGGCATTTATTTAGAAGTTATAGAATTATGCCTTATGAAAGGTTAAGAAAATAATTAATGTCTTGTAGTACCATCTGTTAGTTAAAGAAATCTAAATTTGAAATTGCAAAATTTAATTGTAAAAAATTTTTTAAATAATAATATCCAAAGCTTCATAACTCAATTAGTTTTAGTCAAGAAAAGTAGAACTACTTTTGTTTAAAATGTTATTGTGCCAAGAATTTTTTACTTATTACGACTAATAGAACCTATGGATAAATAACTATTTAGGTTTTGAAAATTATTTTTAGCAGTGAACTTATTGACGGTTGCAACATAAAATGAATTTCTTTACTACATTTAAATCATTTTTTCTACTGGAAGTTTATATCTAAAGGTTTAAAGTAGCTATTAGCCTATTATTAGAGTGGGCATAAGTATTATTTGGTTTAATTTTAAATGAAAGAAATTATAATACTTTTTTAAGCTTCAAACCTAAAATTCTCATTTTAAATTCTCTCTATGGATTTTAAATTAAATGTATTGAAAATATATAATTTATTAAAATATTTTAATAGATATCTGTGTGAGAAATTAAGTAATTTAAACATATTAATGTAGCATAATTAATTCAACCTGTTAATGTCCATCTTTCTTGATTGTGGATAAGAAAGATGGATTAATTAAGATTAACTTCTGGAAACAAAATATATGTTATGGAACATATGAGTTGTTTAATGAGTTTCAATAACAAAATCAATGAAATTGCATTGGTTAATTTGGATCAATTTTTACATTTCCCACTACAAAAAGATCATAATGAAATTAATTTTATGTGTTCTATAGTAATTTAATAACAAGTGGAGAAGTACGATTTCCTAATGTAGAGAGTGGGGGTGACATGAAGTTAAAGTCAAAATGCGGGATCTTTTTAAAATGAAATTTGATGGGGAGGGGGCAAAAAGTGAAATACTTCTTTTGGTCCCATTCACCTCTAATATGTCACTATGTTACTTATTCTTTAACTGTAGCTGGAATAATGTTATTCAAAATTGATTAAATAAAGAATTTTGGTATAAAAACTTTATTATTAAAAGTTAATCAAATTGACAAACATTAAAAAAATATGCATTTTAAATCATTGTTTAGAAAAAGCAATATATATATAATATAAGCAGTTTGTTAACTGAATATAATTTATTTTTATTTGATTTATATTTTTAAAGTTAATTATTATAAACAATTTTTCTTTGGGAATGGATAAAACATTTGACTTCATTATTATAAATTATCTTTTTTCTTTTCTTTTTTTAGGTATGTTGCTGTAGCTGTAATGGAAATTGATTTTGAAAGAATTGATATCAATCAGTGTCCAACAGGTGAAGGCAATCCTCCACCTAATCGATATGCTGGTACTGCCAGGTGTAAAAATCAGACTACTGAGGTTTGTTGAATACTCATATACTAATATTAGTTTCTTATTCATAAAATAAGGAGGCATTAATTTCTTTGTTATAAAGTTAAATATATTATATCAGTTCATGCTATTTGTCTTTATATATTAAATACCGAATTAAAAATATTGACTCATCCCCAAATTGTTTTTTTATAGTTGCTATTCTCTATATGTCTTTATCTGATGGTTAAATTTATGAACTGCATTTTTTTACTGTAAAATGTTCATTTTTATTGTAAAAATTCAAATAATACTTTCAAAATTACTGAATAATACTTATAATTATATCTGGATTCCAGTAAAAAAGTACTTTCTATTTATCTATGTAATGGTTAGTCTGTTAAAATCTATTTTTCAAAGATGAAATAGTTACCTTTTAGAGGTAGGGAAGATTTTTAGATCCAATGTTGAAAATCTTTATTTCTTGAAAATGACTTTGAATTGTGAAAAAGTAAAATATTTTTTTTTAATTTAAAATATCTTTGATTTATACCATTTTTACAGTCTGTTGTTGTATAAAATTAAACTTTTTACTGGCTCCAATTATTTTTGCAACTTAATAAAATAAGATCATTTTTACTAGTTTTGTAAATTTAAAGTTTTGAAAGAAGTTTAAAATTTTTTATAATTTTAGTATTTCCTTATCATGTCATAATTTTTTTTCAATATCAGTATTAATGAAAATTTGCATCTTATCAAAGAGAGGGTGACATGGAAAGTTATCTGTTAATTAATGTATTTTTCTTTTATGAGTAATTCTTAATGTAACAGAAAGTGCAATGTAGTCAGTATATATAACTGTCCACTGTTATCTGTAATGCTTGTTCTTTTATTCTATATCATTATCGAATGTAAAATTTCTGATATTTTTTTAATGCCCCCTTATGTTTAAATTGACATTTATTTATGTGCAAATAAACTAATACATGAATAAATAGCAAAGGTCAATGAACTGAGCATTTTTATTTTTATATGTTTGCTGATTCATTGTATTATGCTGTCATGAATCAAACTAAAAATTATTGTTAATATTTTCTTTTGCCATTTTTTTATGGGTTTTTTTTTTTAACCATTTTTATGACAGCATTTTTTTTTTTTTTTTTTGTTAGTGAATCACTATTCATTTTACTTTAATTTTAGAAATTAGTTCTGATTTTAGTGTTTGTGAACATTATGAGTAAAGAAGATTTCTTGCAAGGAAACAAAACTTTTATCCATTTTTATATATTTACATGTACTGCAGATTAATTTTTTTAAATGCTTTGCCAATATATATATTTTACTCTACAACTTTCATTAGTTCATGTGGGACAATCAGATCTGAGAAAATGTGAACAGAATAATAGCCTTATTTTCTAGTACATATAAAAAGTCTGAAAATTATCCCAACATTTTTCTGTTGATTATGAGCCTTTATTTCTAAATATTATGAGACCACATTATATATTTGAATTAAATTTATATTAAGGCTTGTAATTTTAACACTGTGTAAAATTATTTTAAATGTAAATGAATCTGTTTTTCTCTGACATAACTTAAATTAACTTATAAATTGATAATAACTTATAAATTATTGTATGTTCTGATGAATTGAAATTTTAGTGAAATTATTTACCCTTAATTACTGTATATTTTAACTCTGGCATACATTGCAAATTATTATAAAATAGTGTAATTTTTAAAGTTATCATCAAAAGATACATTATCACTCTTGCAATTTATTGCTTGTTGTCTATCTTGACCATTATCAAAATTTTTAGTGCATTTTATGTCATTCATCATTTTTTAATTGTCTGTCATCATATGACTTAAGTATCAAGGAATGTGAAACAATGCATTAATATTTATACTTTCTTAATTCTTTTTTAAAATCTAACTGTTTAAGTGTAGGAATTTATTACTGTTTCATTTAAAAATCATTTAATCAAATTTCCCTTTGGAGGAATGTTAGGAAGACTGTATTGAGTGATTTGTTTTAATTAAATTTAAAAAGCAAACTCCATTTTCTTGCAATTGTAACTTATAATACTGAATTGCATTTCCAAATATTTGTGCTTTTAGTTTAAATGAGGAATACTTCCTTAATGGAATTTTTTTATTTACATAGTGTGAACCAATTCATGGTTATGGATTCCGTAGAGGTGGATATCAGTGTCGTTGTTTACCAGGATACAGATTGCCTAAAACAATAAGAAATCCATTCTTGGGAGAAATTGTAGAAAGAGCACCATTTGATCAATATAAAAAGGGATTTAATTGTGAACAAATTAGTTGTAAGTTGTATTATTTTTTTAAATTTTGTATCTCAAAATCTTTCCTTTAATTTATTAATGGAACTATTTATTTGAAGGGAAAAAAAGTTCACTTATATTTAATCCTTTCTGTGATGTATGCAATAAGGCAAACTAAAGTTTCATTATTACATGAAACATTGATCATAAAGGGAATTTAAATTATGATTCCTTTTTAGAAATATTATTGATTATGAAATTTGATAATGTTGCTCTAGAATGCTAAATTTTGGAAAGATGATGAAATATTTATAATGGGAATAATGATAAAGAAAAGAATTTCATGGAAGTTATTACATTCTTATGAAATCTAAAAAGTTTTCTAAATGCAATGCTCCCCCCTAGTTCTTTCTTTCTACGGAGAAAAAATAAATGAAAAAGATTATTATTAGCTCTAATTTATTTGGAAGAGGTTTGTTATTGTTCACCAGTATAATAGTATTGTTCTTTTCTTTTGTTACATAATTGTTGCTTTAAAAGTTTTGATTTACTTTTTATTTATATTCTTATAATTTATATTTATTAAATAAAAATTATTGGGAGTTTATTCGGATTTTTTCAGTAATTTATTATCTACTCAGTGTAACATTATGTTGATTTCTTAAACAATGTTTGTGCCAGTTTCAGACTTACACTAATTTATTTCAGATTTGATGGTCATGACCCAAAATGTTGAAAGACTGTCTGAATTAGAACGATGGAAATATATTAGTCGACAGTCTATGTTCTTTGATATTGGGAATATGACTGGTAAAAGAATTGATCCAACAGAAGTTGTTGAATATGTGAGAAATCCTGTAAGTATGATATTATCTTTTTACACATCAACTTTTTCTTCTTTGATGTTTAAGTGTTATTTGATATTAATAAGTGGATTTTTGCACATATATATATTTTTTTCCTTGATTTTGTAACTTTCTTTTTTACACACTTTCACTGAATTTGCTTCAATGTTGAGATTGATATTTTATATTTGTGCATTCTTTATAACAGTGTACTATTTTAATATTTTCAGATTTTATTATCAGTTAGTTCAATATGTATAAATAGCACTTCCTGCTGGAAAATTTGTGGGGGGGGGGGGAACTAAATTGTTTAATATTTATAATTATGATTTAAAAATATTTTTTCTGTTTTTGAATTCTACTTTTTAGGCCAGTAGTGTTTTTTAATTATTACTATTTTTTCTTATTTATAGGAAACTTAAAAGCTATTAAGTAATTTTTATTTTTTAGTCATTAAAATTTATACTATTTGATTCTTATGGTAAGATTTAATAATGAAAAATTGTGTATGAAATAGCCATTTATCTTTTATTTTTTAAAAAAGTTCTTTCATTTTATAACTCTAACATATTGTTAATTAAAATTATATTATTGATATGGATATAATTGTAATTTGTAAATTCATATTCAACACTTCTTTAAAAAAAACACTGACTTTGAATTAGCATCTAGGTTTTGGAAAATCAGATTTGCATCAGGCACTCCTGCAAAATTTTTTATTTCAAGCATATTGTTTATTTCCTTTTAAATCCATGCTTTTGATGGGGCGTCTATGCATCCACTTATTAGTCACATAGCATGTTTTCATCTTCCTTGTAATATTTCACTATAATTAGTTTCATCATCAGTATCAGTAAATGTATGCTCTTAATCCTTAGCTTGTCTATTTCGCAACATGTTTTTCCTTCAGTTAAAATATTTATTGACTGGATTGATGTTTTCACTAAATAGTTATAACAATGAAATCCCACATATTAACAATATTTGGGCCGTGACTTGCACCATGAAATTTTTCCATATTCAGAATTGTGCCATATATTCAGTAAACAATATATCATAGTGATCTACAATATCATCAGAAATAATAAAAGTGCTGTACATTAGAAATTTTAAATCAAATTTATTATCATATTCAACAGTAAGTTTAGTCATATGATGAATATAGCTTGTCATTTGTATGGCATGAAAAACCATTGAGTTATACTTGCCCTTTTACTGGAAGGGGTTAATAATATATTTCTCTTAATGCAATTAAAAAAATTCTGATATGATCATGCTGGTTTTTTTTGTTCATTTCTATATCGACAATATAATATTATAAACGAGAGAGTGAGTATTTTCATTTATAAATATATCATTCATATTTATAATAGAATTATTAACTAAAAAAATGTGTTTTTGTTCTAACTTTTAATTAGAAAATACTTTTCATAACTTCATTGTAACATATTTTTTTTTCTTTCAGAATTTAAAATTTAAATGTGAGAGTATTGCTAGAACCCATCCTGAGCGTTTGATTCTAAGAGGAGATGTGGCATATGGCAAGGAAATTCAACTTGAAAATGAAGCTCGAACAGCATTGAGATTGGCAAATTTTATATCTGCATTCTTACAGATTGTAGATCCAAATGATTTATTTGCTGAATTTCGAGTACCTGATAGACCTTTAACTGAAGACCAAATAATTGGAGAAGTGTTATCTGCTATGATAGGCAATGAAAAAATTCAAGGTTGTGGAGCATTTTTTGATAGAAATCAATTCATAAACCGCACACTTTTTGCACCTTATGCATACCGTAAGGAAAGAAATGCCCAGAATTTCTTTGTGGAAGATGTGGCAAGGCAGGCTCCTAAGAAAAGCTATCTGAAGACTGAATGGTTTAAGAATTTGAAAGTGCAGTGGGCTGCTAACACTGATAACCTTGAAACTTATACAACAAAGATTAGGATTCGTTACAATTCATCTGGTCTGTATCCCATTCGTTACGACAGGTACCCTTTGCAATATAAAGCTGCAGAAGTCAAGCATGGTTACTGGACAGCTCCATATTTTGACTGCGGAGGTTTCCACAACCAGTGGCTAATTACTTATGCTGCTCCTTTCTTTGGATGGGACAAAATCAAAAGCCGCCTGGAATTTAAGTAAGATTCCTTTTACACTTCTCACTAGATATAGATTGCTATTATAAAACAGATGGAAAAAAATCTTTTTTAAAAATTATCTTTAAAAAAAGATATCTCAGTTGTTAATCATATTTCATATCAAAATAATATTTTGTTAAACTGAGATAGTCAGATGTAAAATAGAAACATATTAAATTGCTATGGTGCTTGAGGTGGAAAATAAATGCTTTAAAGTTAGAAAGACAAGTTTTAATAAAAGTCATTGCAATATCAAGTCAAAAATATGATGGTCATTCTTCATGTTTAATTTTCTTATATTAATATCCATTTTTGAAGCAATACAGAAGCTATTTTGTGACAAACATCATAAATTTGAAATGTGGTAGTGTTCTACCATCCAAATAGGCTCCTCTTCTGTAAATTTCATGCCATATCAATTGCTTTGAATGAGTATAGTGGGAGTGGCTAACTTTCTAGATATAATCAATCATTACTATAGATCGAAAGAATCTACTTGTTTTTTGGTTTTTTTAACCAATATTTAAAAGAAAAAAGACATAAATTAGGATTATTCTTTCTCAAATAAAATATTGATGTTTGATTTTCTTTTTAGACAGAAAATAATTAGAATTATATATGGAGCTACTGCTACTAGTTGATAAATCAATGATCCTAAATGCATTAATATTTAATTTACAATTGTGGAATCTGTGATGCAAAATTCTTATTTTTATGTATACAGCTGCTTCTTAACTTTTTTTTTTTTTTTTTTTCTACTTTTAATATTTTTAAAATATCATTTAAATTTTGCTTTTTGAACCTTCAAAATACATTTGCACAAAATTTGATATCTGTATGTAATGTACCAACAATAGGTATAGGTACAGATTATCCTTTATTATTAATATATACTCTTTAAAATTTGTGATAGTCTGCTATTGTTATCTTGTTTTCGTAAAATTTTCTCCTCTGATTCTAATACTTACCATTATATTACTCATCTGATTTGAAATTGCAGTAGTAATTTATGTTTTAAAAGTATTATTTTCAAACTAAGATCACTCAGTAAACACAAGTATAATTTGCTAATAATTTTAAGAAAAATTTTCTTAGAAAATTTTATTCCAAAATCATCTGCTGTTTTATTTATTTGATATGTTGTTTATCATTGTTTTGTATGAGAGCAAGATGATAAAAAGATTCAGAATAGAATGTAAAATTTATAAGCACATTTCTTAGTAATAGTGAGTTAGTCTTTCCTGTTGTTTATTATTTGCAAAATACTTACATTAGTGATAAGATGTTTATATTTAATGTTCTGCTTTTGTATTCTTAAAATTCCCTGATAGTTTGTACCTTTTAAATTGTTGTTGGCTCAGCAGTTAATTTCTAAACCATTAGAGAGACGTATGTTTACAAGTGCAAAATTTTTAAATGAATTAAATATTTATGTTAATAATCAAAATTAAAATTTAGCAGTTGAAACATTATAAAATGTAGATTCTTGTAAAGTCTCCGACTCTGTTAGTCACATCTAGTAAAATGTTCTTAATATACTATTTTAAACCAAAAATTATATATCAGTTATAATGAAACTTTATGTATCATTTTTTAGATTATTGCAATAACTGAATTCTGTGATATCAATAATGCTTTTAAGTGACTGTATGCAATGTTAAAATTAAATTATACATTAGTATTTAGTTAGTTTTTCATTTATATCGGTTACTTGACATGAGGAAATATTATTGCTTATGCAAGGCTTTCAATACTAAATATCTTATAAGCAAGTAATTTATGTCTTGTGTAGTCATTTTATTTTAACTCTTTATAATGTGTAACTTCGACATCTCTGAAACAAATTTTGGAGTTTTATTATTATTGATTGATTTTTGTAAATTATGAGCCATCAAAATTTACTAGCTTACTGACTGATTTATAAAACTGGTATTGATTATATGCTTACCAGTGATCATTCAGAGCTCAGACCAGACTGGAAGTGATAAGCTTACTTAGAACTGAGTGTTAAAAGCAAAAATGTCTTGTAATACTCTCTAAATACACTTGCCATTTAATTTTAGGCAAATTAAAATAATTCCCTGGCTCTTTTTAACATATAACAATAGAATTTCTAAGAATTGTTTTGTGTAGTTAAAGTTAGAACTTCATTTTTAATTTAATGGAATGGTTGTATGAATGGTTACAATGCCACTTATTTTAATTTTATCAAAATCATTTTATCCTTTTGTTTTATTGAGAGAAAAAAAATTACAAAAATCAAAAACTGCAACTATTTGGTATTCAATATACTTAAAATGGAATCAAAATTTACATAAAATCATTAGATCTTTTCATTATATTGTTTATTGCACTAACTGTGTTATTTTTTCATTATCATTAATATTTATTTTGTGTTCCAACTAAAAATCTGTTTTGTACTTTTCTGGTCAATATTTAAAATGGCAGAAATGTTTGAAGTGTTTTTAAATTCTGTCTTCAATTTCTTCTAAAACTGAAATTCTTCTCCAAACTAAGTTTGTATACTATCTCCATTTCTTTTTAACCATTATAACTCTGTTCGATTTCGTAGAATCGAATTTTTTGTACTTGTTTATATTCTTTTTTTTAACCAAATATGGCAGGATAAAAATTTAAATTTAATTTGTACAATATTATGTTTATTAAAAAATATGAAATATTTTTTTTTTATTACATTTGAAATATTTTCTAATTGGATGAAGCATTACTCATCTCTACCATTTAAGTATTACTTATTAATTGTTGATTAAAGTGGTTGCCTTGTTTATATAAATACATGATGAGATTTTTATCATGTAAAAACTTCATCTTGCATGCTTTATGATGTAATATTTATGCCTTCATGTAATAAGATTTTCTTTTCCTTGGTTTTTAGAGGTGCTGTTGCTGTGAATATGAAACTTGAAGAGTTGGACATAAATCAATGTGATGATGATGTTTATGTTCAAAATGCCTTTAAAGGAACTCATAAATGTGATAGACGATCATCTAGAGTAAGTAAAGATTGTAAATTTATAATTATATAATTTTTTATTAAATTATTCTGTTTGTTAAATAAAAGACATTCTCAATTCAAAATATTGGTCAATGTTTTAATCAAAAATATTATAATTGATTTGAAATCAACTGATATCTAATTTGCCATGCTCAAACTGCTTACTTTGTAAATTTTATTTTTCTCTTGCCCTTCATTTAGATGCATAAATTTTCAAGCCTATTTTAGATATGTATTTAATATTCCTTATATTGTAGTTATATGTTTAGGCTAGTCTGTATTGTAATTGTCAGTGCCCTTTTATATTGGTTCCCCTCCCCCCTTTTTTTTCTGTTAATAAATACTTGACCATATTTTATTGTTGCATTTCTATTTTTCTACATATAACAGTGATTGAACTTTTATTTTAGAGATTACATTTCCTTTAATTTTATTTTCTTTTATATTTGCTACAATTTTAATCATATTAACCTTTTACTGTTAGTGTTGTTCAGCCATTTACATGTTCTTTCAGAATTTATATTTCGAGTTTCAAGACACTGGGAAAATGCAGGGAATTTAAGAATCATCTAAAAAGCAGAGAAATTTGAAAATTTCCATAAAAATCTGGAAAATGAAAGAATTTTTAAATTCCTAATTGCTTTTTTTTTCCCCCATCTAAAAAATGCTGATTTCTGAACATTACAAGAATACAACCATTGTACCAAAAATGGAACTTTTGTGTAATTGTGGATATTTTTCCGCAATTACACAAAAACCCTTTTATATTTGTCTCCTCCTCCCTTTTTTTTTTTCTGTATAGATATGTCTAATTTCAATTACAGCGACATTTCATTTTTTCCATTCATTCCATTTTTATTCCATGGAATTCTTGGATTACAGCTAATGTTGATGCTTGATTCCATAATTGGAGAATATAATAACAATTTCTTTGGTAGGAATAGCAACATTCAATATGCAAAAGCATCTTGGTTGTGTTTAATCACTCACTCGTCAGTTTATTGAATGGGTTTTTAATTGTTTAAGAAGTTCTGAGCTTATTCATAGTATTTTTTTAAACGATAATTTTGCTCAAAATCCTATTTAATACAGATTATATAATCCATATTTAATAAACTTAAGTAGTATGAGAAAACAGGGACATATTAGTCATAACTGATATTGAACTTCTTGATGGTTGATCATATTGAAGTTGTGTCTAAAAGGAATATGGAAGATGATGGTATGCCAAGTCTGAAAATGTCAAATTTGATGTCCAAAAAAAAGTCATTTTCAAAATTTTTAGCTCAGTAGTAATTTAAAGCTAAACTTTTATGGTCATTAAAACTTGCTACTTCATATTCAGCCTTTAATGTAATCAATGACAGAAATATTTACAAACATGTTCACAAATTGTGAAATAGCAAAAAAAAAAAAAAAGTGCCCTTTAGGTCGTACAACAATGTTGTTACGGATTAGCTCCATTTCTTCAACAATCTCATAATAAATCTAAAAACATGTGAACCAATGTGTCTTTCTTATATGGAAAAATCTTTTCATTTTTGTTAAACAGTTAATGAAAAGTATTGTCAAATGAAGCAAAAACATTAGACACATATTTTTGATAGAACTTGATTACTCTAAAAATCTTATGCTGAGAAAAAACACTGATATTGGAATAATGACAAACGACTTGACTACTTGAAAAAAAGGGCTTTTTTGCTGAGTGCTTTATATTTGTGAAAAATGTTATAAAAATATAAGAATGCTTATCCAAAAGTTTTATTTTTTAAAAAACTGTGTCTTGTTTAACTCCACATTTATTGAAGAACTTTGCTTTTTCCACTCGTTAAAACTATGGAGTATTGTTATCCTATTATACCTAGCATATCAGTGCTTTCGCACAGGAAAATTTTTTTTGCAGGTTATAGTGGAAATTTGACAATAAATATTTTTAAAATATTACTTATAATATTTTTTTGTAATTTATGTTAAAATTATAATAAAATATTACAAATTTTTAGTGAGTAATAATAAACCAAGTTAAATAAAATATTCGAGCATTTACTTTGCTCCGTTAAAAAGCTTTGCATCAAAATGAATTCATTTCAGTTCATCTTTATACTTTTTTCAGTATTGCATATTTTTATCTGAATACAAGAAGTATTAGAATTATTTGTAGAAGTATTTTCTAAATATATTCAGTGTATTTATTTAAACACTTTACTATTTCTTTTCAGTGTGTTCCTATCCTAGGTAGAGGGTTTGACACTGGAGGTTATAAGTGTCAGTGTAATCAAGGTTATGAATATGCTTTTAATGATTACATAACATATATTGATGGTCAAATATCAGAAGCAGAATTTGACAAACTATTGAAGAACTTCCCAAGCAGGTTTGATACGCTGAAGTGTCGCATTGCTGGAGCAGCAGCTATTACTGGTCATGTAGTTTTTGTTTTCCTGGGACTACTATTACATAGGGCACTTTTTTATATTTTATAATGAATTATTACATTATAAACATTCCTTTTTATATATATGTATACAAACATTGGATACATTTCATAAAATATATTTTGGACATGGAACCTGCTGGTAGTACTGTTTTGAATTATCATTCCATGTAAGAGGTGAAATTTTATGGATATTTTTTGCTTTCCTCACTTTTAATCAAGATCTGATTATTAGGTTATGGTATATATTTTATAAGTGCATTTCATATAAGGTATTGAATAGGGAAAAAAAAGTCTTTTTTTATTTGTATTGTTTTTTACAGCAAAAGAAATATTCTTTCTATCTCATATTCTGTTATGATATCAATGATTTAAGATTTTTTTGTGACAGATATTAGTGTGATATTGTGTAGTCTTATTTTTATATTTCATTTTGCATATTTGCAAAGATACTGGTGAATGTATTTTTATATAAAATTATCTTTCAAAATAATTTATTTATGCTATTTTATTGTTTATTTACTACTAAATCATACATTCCATGAATCATATTTTTTTGTTTTATTTTAAAATGGGTATGGTATTTTAAATGACAAATAGCATTTATGCAGTAAGTGTGTACTTTGCTTATTTTGATGTTTATTTGTATTAATTTACTGTATGTATGATTGAATATATAAATTTTATCATACTGTTTATAATCTCAGTTTTATGTGTTTGTTTTTTAGAATATGTTAAAGTTTATATTAGATTTTTGTTACATTTGTCATAATTATGGATTAAAGTATATTCATTTTCAAATGTGCCTTTTCATAAATCCATTTGTTTCATTTTTTAAAGTGACAAATGGATAGATTTTTAATAACTTTTTATTTTTACATTTCTATTTTTAAAAAAATCAGCAATCGAGTAGTGCTATCATTGCCATCTTATTCTCTCATTGTAGGTTATTTTGAAATTTTATATTTTCTTGTGCTGATGAGAATTCTCTACAGTATCTGACTTGATAAAGTCTCTTTTTTCCCCCCCCCCCCCCCCAATTTAATTTATTTATTAGTGTTGTTTAAAATTGACCGATAAAACTGGAATTTTTAGAGGGGAGGGGGTACAGCTCCCACTAAATTTATATTCTTTTTTTCTATATATCTGTAAGACATATTGAATTTTTATTACTTTTCCTTAATTCTTAAAACACTATATCGTCCATTTCTTTAATGACAGAATTTTTCATGAATTTTCTGCATTTTGTATAACAAATATATATATTTTTTGTTAACTTACAGTACTTTTTTTTTTTTAATATCTACAAAAATACATCTAAAGGCTGGTGATAAATATCAAATATATAACATCAAAAAATTCTAGTTATTTTATAATTTATTAATTTGAATGGTACCAACTATAATATAATATAGTTTTAAGAAAAATCCTGTAATTTTTTATATATGATTAAGGATCAAATAATTTAATTAGCACATGCAACCTAAAGATGTGCAGGAATGCAGTGCATTTTTATTGCCCCTCCTCCCCTCTCCCCCCCCCCCCCCCCCCCCCCCCCCCCGTTTAGCTTGTACATTATTGAAATGAATAGCAAAAGATAATTTTATTCTTTTTGTTTTGTTTTTTAATGATATATTCCTTGTCTGATTTCAAAAATCTAATTAGTGTATCATAACTAATTTGTTTAAAAGTTTTAGCAACAAGTTTTAGTTGCTCAATTTTCTTGTGATATATTTGAATAATTTATCTTGTTTAATATAGATTCAAGAAATATTAATTTCGAAATACTGGAACAGTAAAAGCATGCATTTAATCATTAATGCGTCTAAGAAACTACCATAAGGTTTTTTTTTTTGTACACACCTATTGATATTAGATTTTTATACTATTGGTTGTGATATTCTATGCATTTTTTAATGAACAGTGGTATTTAATTAATCAAACTGTTTATACTTAATTCAATTATCTAATTCTCCCTCTGTTATTTATCGTATATAATTTGATCAGTTATAATTTATTTATTTATCTGAAAGGAAATGTATACTATTAATGCTTGATTTATTAATACTGTTTAGTGCAAAATTTTTTATCCCTTATGATAATTTTGAAATTAAATAATATATTGTATGTAAAAATGTAATATAGTAAGCTTAATATTAAGTAATAGTTCATTTTATATCACTTTCATTTTTTTTAATGAGACGTTTCTTTGAGAATGCCTTAAATTATTCTAAAGTATACCAAATCATTGAATATATCCAAAATATTTTAACATGGCCATTTGTTTTTAACATTTTAGCTGCATTTGTTAATGTCTCAGGGTTATTTTCTGAGCTTTATCCTAGTCCTTAATCCAGAAATTATTCTCTGGAAATAAATTTTATTTGTATAAATAACAATTATGTTATAGCTTGAAGGTTGTTAAAAATGATTTGTTAATCAAAATTTTATATATCTGTTCTGTTTTTGTGCATAAATGTTATAAAATGACGGTTGAATTGTATTAGATTCAATTAGTTCATTTCAAATATCAGTGGTAAAATGTAACGCAATCATTTTTAAATTGCTGTTTCTTAATGTCTTTGTAAGAAGTCCCAAAATCTATTTAGAATCTCAATTATATGGACTTTTGTTTTTGATTTTTTTAACATTAGTTTTCAATATAATAGAAAATAGATCTTATCTCTTTAAAAAAAAAAAATAGTGTAGGAATTTTTGTCAATTTGGTTTAATGCATAATTAAGTCTATGAAGAAATTCCTAACTATTTCTATTTCAAACATTTCTGTCATTAATTATTTTAGAAGATAGTGCAATTTATATTTTCAAAAATCATCACATTTTATTGTTTTAAAAGTGCAAACAGAATATTTGCTTATTAAGTTTAAAGCTCTGAATTCTCCTGGAAAAGAATTCAATTTACATATAAATAAGACTTTACAAAAAAATGTAATAATATTTTAAGATTGAAAGTGTATTGACTTTTAAACGAATAACTTTTTACTTAGTATTTCCGAAACAAATAAATAATTTATTTGTTGAAAAAGTACAAATGCACAAAATTATTAGTGTATTAAATGTAAAATAAATAAAAGATGCTTTTTTAAAACCTAGCACTTTTAAATTTGTTTCGTTTCTTAAAGAGAGAAAAAATTATTCTTTGTTTTTAACTTTGATGTCTAAAATTAGTTTGATATGATTATTGTGAATTTTATAATTTATATAAAGTATTTTTCAGAGAAGATATTTCTTGCTATTAAATATATATAAATTTTAAAAAAATCTCTGCAATTTTTGCTTGTTTTATAACTATTAACTAATCATTCTAAATGCTTGATGATGAATTATCTAAAATTTTCTATACCTTACAAATTCAACTTCTTTTGATGTAGTTATATAAAATGTTATGTGCATTAACTAACCAAATAAGAAAGCATTTGTATATAGCCATAGCAGCAACAGTCTAGCTTCTGCTGATAATATGTGTAAATTTTTTTGTCATAAACATGAAACAGTATTAACAAAATATTCAAGTGTATGTAAGCAATAAAATTCCTTCTGTACTATAGTGCACATATTCATGATACAATTTTTGTATTAAAATAGAGTGATCTGAGTTTTGGTGTTAAATCAAAATGCTTCTTTTCTTATATAAATCAATGTTACATGTTTAAAGAATGTAGTGGTTTATTGTATTTTACTGTGTGATGTTTTATTTTTATTTTTTTGTTTGAAATATGAAGCACTTTTATAATTTTAGGATATACATTGCTCATTATAATTGTATCTCATGAATTTGTAAATATGATGTTCACTGAATAACACCGTCCATTTTTGTTTATATATTTGAATTTTGATAATAAAAATACTTTGTGGAATCACATTTTTGTGGCTAATGTTTGAAATAAATTCCTTTTTTTTTTTTTTTTTTTTTTTTTTTTGCAAAAGAATGTATATTACAAGTAGCTGTGTTACGAATTGTTCATAATCATCTAAATCAACTTGAAATTGCTGACTAGCTTGAATCTCCTAAGAAATTATTGAGCCATTGATGTTTTGAATAGAGGAAAAAACTAAAGTCATTGGCATATCGAATTAACAATTTAAAGATCATCGTTGCAAAATTAAAAATGCTTTTAGATATGCAGTGGAATAAACTTCATAAAATTCACCAATTTTTATTAAAAATCTACAGGGTGGCCAGCCGAACGGAAAAAATCAGGGACATTTATTATAAATTGGTAATTTTTATTAAACGTGATAATTCGCTGGTATTTTTTCATAAGCAGAACGAGACATTGTTGGCAACTAATGAAAATGAAACTTTTACTGATTTGTTAAAACAGACTATAGAAGAAAATGATTAACTACCATATCTAGTTTATTGTATATATGTATAAATATATATATTTTTTGCCGATTTTTTATTTATTTATTTTTCTAGAACAAGTTAACATAATTAGCGAAAATGGCGTTTTATGTGAAAAGGCAGCCTAACTATAGGCGAGCTCCTGTTATAATTTTATGTTATGATGTTAAGTTTTAATGGGTCTCTTTTATTTAAAAAGATATATATGGAGCTACCCAGCACCACCTCGCTTCTCTTCTTTCGAACATTAGATCGATCATACTGCGTATTACGAGAGTGAAAATATGAATTTTGGGTATTAATATTCAAAACTGGTTGTAAGATATTGACCTGTTATTATAATTCCAAAACAATTTATTATAACTCAACAAGTATTTTACAATAATTATACTTTCTCCTCTTCTCTGAGATCTTTTTGTTTAGTCATGAAGTATGAGACGTTATAGCTATTATTTCCGTAAAACATATAAAAAAAAAAAAACTTTCTGAACACGGACTACTGAATTCTTCATATGAATGGATACTATGGACGACATGAAATGGACATCATTGCTTATATTTTCTTACATTTTTTTTTATTTTGTGTTTGTTTAAAATTCCTTATACATTCAACTAAATGCTTTATAATTTAAAAATAATATTAAACATGAAAAATTAGTTTGCTTTATACATTAGAAGTACACATGCTTCTTGTAATTTTTTTTTTTAATTTTAAGAGAAGGGCAACATTTTTTTTATACGGTTTGATGTACATGAAACTGTTTGCCACAAAAATTTACAAAATTCCTTCATACTATCTTTTTTTGAAAATTTATACCTCTAAAATATTTTCTTTTTATGCAATAACGGAAAAAAAATTGACAAGGATAAATTTTTTCTCTGTTTTACAAGCTAAGCATTCAGTCAGCATGCAAGCGATTTTTTTTATTTTTATTGGTGAGCTAAAAGTCAGCGGAATTTTGATTTCATTGAAGATTTTTTTCTTATTTTGATGCAGGTATTTCATTTTGTATTTGTAATTTTTTTTTTCTTCTGTTTGTAAAGTTATTATTCAGTTCTGATTGGCGCGTTGGTTAACAATATGGATAGGGGAGGCCCTACTGAAAGAAACAAATCATTTCATTCTTAAGCACTCTGCCAATGTGCATATATCTTTGTACTGCATTTTTCTTGAGTAAATTTGACAAACAGCTCTGAGATATGGTTGGCTGAAAGTCGGTCCAGATGGGCATGTATCTTCTAATTAAATAAGTGAAAATGATTTTTTTTCTGAGAATTAAATTTGATTTTACATTGATTTCAATTAAAAATAGTAGAACAAATCTTCAGATAAAGTTAAGAACATATTGTGAAATAATTAAAGGGAATAAAATAAAGCGTCATCGTTCTGGAGATATTAGTAACATCCAAAAAATTTCAGAGAAATTTCTTTTAAAAAACTGGAAATGGCAGGAAAATTCAAACAGCAGAAATGTTGGTCACCCTGATCTAGTATTTTTGTCTTCATAATTGTTTAAACCTAATATACACGGTGATTCAAAACTTATCGTTCAAATTTCGTGGGGAGGTAAATAATATGTCTGGAAACCGAGTTCACATAGGAAAGTATGTCCACAAACGTCATCCACATGGACAATGAAGTAAACAAATGGAAACAGTACAGTTCAGTGGTAATGAATGTGATTTTTATTCCAACAAAGTAAAGTACTAGTTCATAGTAGGTTCTCAAAATTGCGACCATTTACATGAACGCGGGATTCACAGCTCTGTTGCATCGACAACTGATTATTTTCAAAAACGCCTGGCATATCACGGACAATGCCTGCGGCGGCGACTATTCATCCATTTCATTGCTCCACGGGGGTCTCGTACACATGATCTTTCATGGCCCAGTACAAAATGAAATATATGGTCGATAAATCAGGTGGCCTAACGATCGATCCACCTCCGCCAATCCATTGAGCTCCAAATGTTCAGTTCAGGTAATCACGCTGAACAATTGTGCTATGGTCTGGAGTTCCGTAATGTTGATGCGGCATATCTCGGCGGATATGAAGAGGTATTGTCCGTGATATGCCAGGCGTATCTGAAAATGTTTAGTTGTCGATGCAATAGCGCTGTGAATCCCGCATTCGCGTAAATGGTCGCAATTTCGTTACCACTTAACTTTACTGTTTCCTTGTGTTCACTTCAGTTGTCCATGCAGATGAAGTTTGTGGACATACTTTCCTGCATGAAACCTATTTCCTGAAATATTCCCTACCTCCCCACGAAATTTGAACGATAAGTTTTGAATCACCCTATATATATATATATATATAACATTATTTGTTGTGAAGCAGGATGCAGTTTGAAGACAGTGAAGAGACTTTTTATCTTTTTAAATTCTTTTTAATCCATCGGGAAAGCATAATTATTTACAAGCAGAGACGCGGACAAGACATCCGCCACGGCGCAGTACAAAAGCCGAAGAGGGGGCCGAAATAAATTATCCTTCGCCTTATATAACCTTAGATTTAGATAGGAAAAATATTTCTTCACAGTGCTAATTTATTATTAACATTCTGATAGGGATTTCTGACGCATGTCAATCACATGTAAGGGAAACACAGGGATCTTTTAAGAAAGAATGTGCTTACTGGACGTTTTTTACCCCTTCACGCCGAACGTGTGAAAGTATCGGGATTTAGTCGATTCAGCAATTTTATAAAGCTTCTCTTGAATTAATTAAATAGAGAAAGTGGAATTGGATCAAGAAATAAGAGAATGAACTTACTATGGGCTAAATTAAGATAAAATCTTGGAAATTAATTAAGTTGAAATTAAAGTTTAAAATATCATTACATATATATATATATATATATATATATATATATATATATATATATATTGTTTAAGTTAAAAATTAGCTAATGGATCGCTGTTAAATTGTCGCAAATAGATATATGCATCCAAGAATTAAATGTGAAGATGAAAGGTTTTTTTTTTTTTTTTTTTTGAAGTCTAAATTTGTATCATGTTTGATAAAATACTCTTGGAACATTAGCATTTTAAAACGAAATAGTTAAAGGCATGTTTTGGATAATCACTCAATAAATTTGCAACCGAATATGTCACTGCATAAAAATTGGAAATTAAAGCATTATTATTATTATTATTATTATTATTGCATTTAAATAAAAACAATTATAGGAAAAGTTTAAAAATTTATATGTGTTAAAGCGAGTTATAAAATGGAATGATTTTCGGAATTCCACTTAAATACATATTTACACAAAAGAAAATAACCTGGTAAGAATTTCAGATGAACATCGACATTATTACTTGAAAAAATAGGGCGCTTGAAAAATGCCTATAAATACTTTTCTATCAGACATAATTTGTGGACAAAAAAAATCATTGTGTTATTTTACGATTTCAAATGGTATCCTAATGAACGATTTTCAAGAAAACAAGGTGAAATTAAAATTTTAAAAAGAAAAAAAAAAGTTTATTTTGTGATGACTGATACTCATTAAAACATTAAAAAGTAGCATTTGCGAATGTAAGGATCATCAAATTATTACGATTGAAACTTACACTTTTAAACAGAATCTTTTTTTTTTTTTTCAAAAAAGTTTAATTTTTGAAAAAATAATGTGGGTATCTATTGGAAATTTTTAACAGATATTTAATCCTATGTAACATACTAAAATGAAATCCTGCACAATTTTTTATTAAAAATGAAAAATATTTTTCCAAATTTGTATTTTTCGAGAAGTTAGTCCTTAACTAATTAAACTACTACAATGTTCAATAGCTCATTTCATATGCTTTTTTAATATCTGTGACATTTAAATTTAAACGTTTCTGCTCAGATTCATAACTATTTATTTAAACGTTAAAAAATAATAAAAACCATATTTTAACTTCCACCTTTTATTCTGAAACATACCCGCATGCAAAATGAGATGTCTGTTTTAAATAGCCATTTCAATAACTTAAACCAATTAAATTGTTCTATGTATTTATTTTCAAATTTTGATACTTTTCATGACGGACTGGACTAGGCCTAATTACTATTTTAGATGATTTTAACAGCTGCAATCCGATTTCTTAAAAATGCTTTTAATGAGTGGTATGTAAGTTTTATGCATTAATGTGTTATTAGATTTAGATTTCTTTTGATTACTTTACCTCATGAGATAATATTATTGCTTCAGAAAAATGTTTAATGTTTTATAATTTGCTTAGGAGAGCTTTAATATGTCTTAAATTATAGTCATTTCATCTAAGTCATTCAAAGGGCATTACACCAGGATATTTCTAAATTATATTTACTAATTTTACAAAGTAAGAAAGCATCAGTATTTTGTTAGTTGGTTAATTAATTTACTTACTAATGATAAAATATCTTGGAATATTCACTGGAAAATATACTTTTTAGTTAATTTTAGATAAGTAAAAACAATTAGCAGTAGTTTTTTTGTTTTTTTTCATTATGAAGCAACGAATTTTCTAAGGATTGAAAATAAATGTTGAACTTTATTTAGTATTTAATGGAATGATCACATAAAAGACTGATTACATTACAAAAAAAAATTGTTATCACCTATTATGATTTGATAAATAATTTTTTGTGCCTTTTTATTGTAGAAGGGAAAAAATTAAAAAAACTATTTAAATTAAAAATAAACATATTTTTTTAAAGTATTGAAAATTAGATGTAAGAATAATTCAGATATTTGGAAATTTATATAAACTTATTTCCTTATAATGGAAGTCTCCGTGCATTGAAATGTAAAGGCAAACAATAGTTACTTTTGGATTTTCGAAATGACACATTATATATCATCAAATAGGCACCAAGTCCATTAATCTATGAATATAGAGCTAATTAGATCAGTCTTTTTTGATGGTAAGCAAAATATATAGCTATTTTATCTGGTACAATATTAGAAGGAGTTTGTTTCCTATGATATTTACCAAAGAATTTGTTTCCTATTTATTTGCTAATCACATACTTCACCAACGAATACATTTGAAACTACAGTAGATGCTACTTAATGTGATCACTTCGAGACTTATGAATTCTAATAACGTTATACGACTGATAACAATAACCTGATTGGATACAATCACCTATAATGTGGTTAAAGCCAAGAATTCGTCTGCTATTTTTAAATACATTAGCGTCATATTCAGGACTATTTGGGCTATCTGTAATCAATTATTGTTCTCTGTATTGTCTCTCTCATTTTTGTCAATTAGATTTGTAAACGACACTCGGTTAGTATCTGAGAAAAGATTTATTCCCTACATCCCAATCGTTGCATGCTTAACTTTTTTCTTGACAAACTAAAGCTGGAGATGCCTCATCCCCTCTCCAAGATCCTTTCTGTTCGGGAATCAAGCACTGAACAGCAAAGTGCAAGCAAAATATGTAACTTTTCAAAAAATGTAAGTAAAATAATAACAGAAAATTCACCGGGAATTTCAAAACAATTGAAAGAAAACTTTTATTAAATTTATTAGAATTTACTTACCTTTAGTGACCACCTGGTTGTTGCGTTTACTTTCGATTAAATCTCTTTGCAATGTTTAAAATTCATGATTCTCCTAAAAAAATATTATTATCAAATTGTGACAAACATCAAAGTCGTAATATTTTAAGCCTTACACTTGTTCTAATATTTCTGTTAATGAACTTTCCAAATGGAGTCAAGTCCCTTGATATCATACTGCTATTCAAAACGTTATGCCCTGGGTAATCTATCTTCAAACTTTAGTAGTATTGTAACATTACTCTCTAACACTTCGAGTAACTACAGAGATATTAAACACAATTCTTCTTTCGTAGCTTTCAAATCACGCGATTAATATTTGACGGGACTAGGAAAACAGTTGGAATTTCAATTCAACAATCACTTCAAGCAATGAAGCACTTTAATATCTATTCATTTCATCTGTCTCGTTTTATAGCGCCCTCAATAGGCTTTTCAACTAAGTCTTTTCTTATTGTTGCAACTATTCCACCATTTATTGTTCTTCTTCTTTTGGTTTAAAATTTTGAAAACACTAATAAGAAATGAACCGCATCAATGATATTGTTCTGCAATTGTAAGTGGACTGAAACTTCCTTTTCATATATATATTGATAAATTTACTTGGTGTCTTCAACTGAATACAGGTGATAATAGTCATTGTTGCTTTACGTCCCAACCTCAAGTTCAAAAAGAAAATTCGATCATTAAAAATCAAACAAAGAGAAACTTTAAAAATTGTCGAAATTTAGGAAAACATCACAGAACAATTAAATAGGTATAATTAAAATGACAGTTTTTTAAACTTAAAATAGTTTTAAAAATCAGTTTTGTACAGTTCAGGAATTACTGCAAAAAAAAAAAAAAAAATCAACATTTTACATAATTTTTAATTAAAGTAACTTAAAAGTAAATTAAAGTAACTACTTATTTTTAATTACCTCGAGGTGCACACTTTCACCTTCCAAAGTACAATTGTTCTAGATCTGGCAGCTCTCAGACTAACGGCCTGTCATTTAAAGAGCCAAAACACAAGCAAACGCACATTCATCTTTATTAATAGTAGAGATATAAAAGTATTTCAGTTGTTCAAAAGACAAATAAGTTTTTTTAAAAATAAATGATAGAAAAAATTTGCAATATTAACAAAATTGGGTTATTATTATTTTTTAAATTTCTCATATACAAAGAGAAACTACTATAATCGCCAAAAAATTTAAACTGGTGAACCGCCATCTCTGAATCCAAAAAAACACACTTTTGAAATGATATGTCTATGAACGCGATAGCATAAAAATGCTAAATATCAGACGGATGAAAGTTGATAGCTGATCTTTAAACTATATTTGTAGATCAAATTTCTATCAAATTCTGGAAAACATCCATTGAAAGAAAGTCTTTCTGGCTGTCTGAATATAAATGTTGTTTCTTATGGCACTTGCCATAGACAAGCCCGCTGTTACGAAGACAGCGATTTCAGCCGATAGGGTCCGTCTCTTGTTTTTTCGGTGCCATCTTGGGCCAAGAGTGCGACTTTCCCACTACACGCGTCACAACCCTTTTTACGGGGTGGACTTCATTCATGCATTTCATTCACTCACTCATATCGTAATTTAGACCAGAATCAGAGAACGATCACCCCTGATCCAGCAGCCCCCAGTGGTATTACTCTCGACATGAAGGACTTTATAACCATGACAGATTTATAAACGCACCAGCCACCGCAGAAGCGGGGAGTCTTCGGTCGGCGGGATTCGAACTCGCAACCCAAGAGACGCGAATCCAACGCCCTACCAACCAGACTATCCCGGCCTTCGAATATAAATGAACACAATAACTATAAACCATAAAGAGATAGATGAATAAAATTTGGTACACAGATTTAACATCTTAAGTATCGATCCATATAAAACTCTGAACCAAATAGCTTCACGAATCAACCCGCAGTCGATCTATATTTACCTCCATATAAATGCGATCATTCAAAAATACAACGGCTTCGGCTTTATTAAATAAAATTTGATATCTGACCTTTTTACTAAACTTATAGTAATGCATCAAAATTGAAATTAAATTCGACGTCAAGGTCCTTTGATCTAGTATATATTTGTATGAACGTGAAAGCGATAATTAAAAAAAAAAACTACTTCTGTAAATGAAATTTGTTGTATATCTTTCAATTCGTACTATAAGCTAACACTCTCTCTATATATATCTTGTTCAAATTTTCAATCGTTAATAAAATACTTTTTATTCATCCATTCAAGTTCAAATACATTTTTTTAAATTTGTAGTGGATGACACTTGATGTTAATACAGTTTTTTTTAAAATATTAATTAATTAATTAATTAAATTTGTCCAGTAATTTCTTCTTGGTCTTGAAAGTCGCCAAGTTTTTCGTCAAGCTCTATTTCGCCATTTAATATTGTAATTCTGTCATATGTATATACATATTTATATTAATTGTAATTATTTAATAAAAAATAACTAAACTAAAAAAAAATGTTGATTTAAGTAGGAATTGACTTTAAAAAAAAATTATATATTACTTGTTCTTACTAAAATTGTAGTTTTCTGTCAAACTTTAGTTTGAATGGTCGAAAATAAAGGTTTCCAAAATGCATACTCGTTTTTGTTTTTGTTTCCAGTATCCTGCAAAACACACAAGACTAATGTGCAAGGCTTAAAATACGAACCAGGCACTCGTAGCTTGACTTAAAT
This sequence comes from Argiope bruennichi, assembly GCF_947563725.1. Taxonomy (NCBI): domain Eukaryota; kingdom Metazoa; phylum Arthropoda; class Arachnida; order Araneae; family Araneidae; genus Argiope; species Argiope bruennichi. The sequence continues at coordinate 108,582,738 of NC_079157.1, read as the reverse complement.
GCACGGTCTTATGTAAAGGGGGGGGGAAGCATTAGAAGTTTCGGGGGACCATTTCCAAATTTTTTTTATTATTATTATTGTTTTTATTATACCAAATATACCGATTAACATTTATTTTTTACTACCACAATTTATTTATAAGCATTTAAAAAAAATTTTAATGAAAAGCAATTTAAATCATTAAGACTCGTTTTCCCGAAGCTTTCTCGCATATTCTCTAATACATGTACTTGAGTATTATTTATCGCACGCCATTGGCGAAAAATGGTCACAAAAGGATATGATAGATTGTAATTTTTATCGGGTTTTTTTTAAATTGTTTTTTTTACGTTTAATTGCATATATAAGTGACAGAAAATCGAACATGCATTTTGGAAGACCATTTTTTTTCCCGACCAATTAAAAACCAAGATTTGATATAGACAATGTAGTCATAAGGAACATCATTCATTTATTTAAGTCCTTGTTGCATGAGAAAGTACAGATAGACAGGCAACTAACCCCTTAACGAATTTCGTTCACAATTTTTGATATGTTAAATCTATGTAATAAATTTTATATATTTAGCTCTTCGTTTTATAGTTATCATATTATATTTGTACGGAAAGGATTTGTACTGAATGGATTTAGCGCAAAATTGACAGAAATCTACAATTGGAGTCATACATCTAACTCGGTGCTTTTTTTTTTAGTTATCATTTTCACAGACAGACATAATTCTAAAATTCTAAAAATGTGTTTTTTTATACTCAAGGATGGATAAAATGTGCAAATTCGTCAAAATTTTGAGTTGGAATTTTCGAAAGAGAAAGTAAAAAAGAAAACGACATCTAAAAATTATTTTTCTGAATATATTAAAAGGATATATGTAAATGAATATATAAAAAGAAACTTTTACAAGAAACAAATATAATAAAAATTATAAACTTACTTTTAGGGAAATTTTGGTGGCAATGAATTGCTGGCGCTCTTCTTTTTGGTTTCAAGTTCAGTTGAATCAACAACTTTCAGCATTCCACATTTGTAACTTTAGTATACCTACAGATTTAAAAAAATTATTTAATTTTTTTAATCAAATGCTTTGACCATTCATAAATTTTATCGAGTCTCTTCATGCCGCTTTAAGCCTTAATTATATCAGTCCTTTAATTAACTCTTAGTAAAAATTTATTAACTAACTTACCCTTGGTTACCAGTTGGCTCGTTTCATTTCCAGATCATTAGTTGTTACAAATTTCTATCAAATATATTTTATAAAATTGGATTTTAGTGTCTCTTCAATAAAATATTTCAAATTTCAAAAGACTTATATTAATATACATAAAATAAAAAAATAAAAAACAGGCGCAATTAAAAAGTATTACATTAGTGCTTGATTTTGAAATTGAACCTTAATCAAATTATTAAATAAAATATCAAAAATTTATTAAAAGCATATCTTACGCTGACATACCTTTTATATCATCTCAACAAGGAAAAAATAAGCTGAAACCTTACATCTTGAACATCAACAATAGAAAAAAAAGCTAGGATAAAATATTAGTAGCTACAATGAAAAATATTCGAGTCTTTCACTGCAGCAATGAAATATACAGTTTCAAAATATGGTTAAAATATTTTTTAATTAATTTTTTTTAAAAAAAGAATATATGTATAAATTTAAAAAAATTGCAAAACTGAAATTGTTTGCAAAAATTGATATAACTGAAAAATAAATTTTTGAATTTTAAAACGTTCTAAAATTATTACAACGATAACGATTATTTGAAATTTTACTTGAAGAGCAAAGTTGATTTGAAGAGCAAAGTTTCACTTTCCAAATATATATGTGTCTCGATATATTTAGGTCTAAGGGTCTGGCCTGTAGAGCGACAAAACACACATTCTTCTTTAAGAGACTGTTAGAATCGTAATTAATAATAAGGGCTTTGAAATTTGATTTTATTCAATAATTAAGTACGATCAGCATCCGGGCTCTGAACTTTCAAATAGCTTTAAGACATTAAATTCTGAAATGAGTAGATTGTTATTAAATTAACAAAACAGAAATGGCCTACAGGGCGTAATGCTAAGAACCACATTTAGTGATCTTGTGTGAATCATACAATAGGATATCACAATAATAATTTAAAATAAAAAAGGATGGAAGATCTAGATAGAATAAACACAGAGGAAACATAACATGTTAAGTTTCAAAACATTGAAAAAAAAAAAAAAAAAAAAAAAAAAAAAAAACGGGAGAAATAAAAGTTTGCCTTTTTTAGATGGAGCGTACAAAATACTTGTGTCCTGAAACTAAAGCTCAATTTTACTCTTGCTCGAGACCAAAGTTAATAATTAGTTTAAAATAATGTATGCTTTGCAAAGTTCATAAAAGAACATTCATAAAATTCATAATTCATACATTCATATAAACATACATTCATAAAAGAACTTAATATAATTTTTGACATTGTTTGTCCCCAGTGGGACAATCAATATCTGAATTAAAATTTGACAATTTCAGCTTCAAGTCATTTTTTGCTTTCAGTTTGTTTCTGTACTCATGCATTTGGAATTTAAAAAAAAAAAAAAAAAAAAAAAACTATTAAAGTTACTGTTATTTTAAAAATTGAAAAAGCAGGACCACGCATATAAGTGGTCCAGAAACGAATCAAATATCTCAATGCAAGTATGGCTTTTGCTAGGATAATGGTGCTGAAAATTAAGAAATGCAGGATCATAACCTTACAATTTCCTACCTTACGTTATGAAATCTTAAGTTTCATAACCTTAAAGTTGTTTCTGATTTACCCATAAGGCAACTTGGTGCAGGGTTCTACCAACTTGCAGAGCACATTCCCAGGTGACTGCAGGTGTCGTCCTCGTCATCTGACCGAGGTTCAAAATTACGAGGTCCGTCCCAAAATAGCCTTAGTGTTGCTTTACAATGGGACGTTAATATAACTAAACTCCCAAGTGACTGACTAAACAGATTGTACTGCGAAATTAACACAGCAAAAATTGTTTTCACAAGTACCAATTACAGGATTCTTTTCAAAAAGCGTTCATTATGTTTCTAATATTTTTCTATAATTTTTCAGGACTATATATTTGTAGAATACTTCCCAAATGCTTGTAAATTTTTTGCTATTTTAAAATATACAAAACTAAAGACCTAATATAACGTAGACCTAATGCCATTAATTTTAAAAATTAGTCAGTTATCTTCACAATAGTCCTAGAATGGCAGTTCATTTGCTTGATTAACACCTCATTTAGATGTTACATAAGGTTGTTTAAAGATAGATCATATAGTTTCAATCTCGATTACCTGCTTTGTTTACACAATACAATACTACATATATACAAAAATTATTCAAACAGCAATAGTGAATACAAACGTATGGTTAATGATAGGTTATTAATCGAAAAATTTTTACATCACAAAACAAAATGTCCTTTTTTTTTTTTTTTTTTTTTTTTGTAACCCTAAATGCTTTTATTTTCAATCAGATGCTTTGAGTTAAAGTTTCATGAGAATAATGTCAAAGAATTTATTTTTAAGTGACAATATCATTTATTTGAATTACTAGGAATATAAATATTTATTTTAAAATTTTGTACCGTTTCTATATATTTACTTGTATAAAGAGGCACAAAATAAGATATAAATTACATCTTATTGAGAAAGCTCTATGATTCTCAATTAATAAAAGCGTAAAATGGGTCTTGAGGTTATCAATCGTCTTTTATTTATCTTTCCTCATATTCTAAGAATTAAAACTACTTACATGATTCATTCTTCGCAGAAAAATTCTCATCTCAATCATAGATGTTTCTAACATCCAAATATACTGCATCCGTGCAATATATAGTAGCCTGTTTATCTGCTTTAAAACTGAGCCATCCCAAGTTAAAATATAGTTTAGTTAGTAATAATTATTCTCAGGATATTAAATATAAATTGTGCTGTTTCGCCTAACAAAATAATTTTCTAACCAAAAATTATGACGTATGAATTTTCGTCAAGTGAATTAAATTATCATAGAAGAACAGTTATATTAACAGTGAACATAATATGGAAAGAGAAAATAAATGGAATGTTTTGTACTGTAAACAGAATCGCTATCAACACAATTGGTTCCAAGTCGAAATTATTCCATATGAATTATTTCATATTTCTTATATAATTCATTGTTTTTAAAATATAAAAGAATAATACAAATGAATAGTTATAACAAAGCAAAAATTTTATATTATATAAATATTAATTATCTTCCATGTTGCTATTTTAAAAATAAAAGGCCTCTATTTTAACTTACAAATCAGAAAACTGTTCATGCTTTTTAAAACATAATTAGTGATTAATCTTAACCTATGCATCTTAAAATCAATATACAGGAAATTTCTTTACCTGAGATAATATCCTGTAACAACTATTAGCAATAATCCTAGATATCTGCAGAACTAGCAAAATTCTGGGGATTTTCTTACTTTAAAAGCCTAAAAGCAATGACGATGCTTTCAATTTCTTTTCCTACTTTTCTACAATTTTTCATCATTTTACACACAGTATTTTAACTATATACAACCTATTCATCTTCATAGACATAAGAGTTTAAAAATATTCTTTTAGCAATAAAAGAATAGTTTTAAAAAACCTTGAATAAAAAATTGTAATACTTAAACAATTGAAACTCTTTTAAAATGTCTTTTAATAACATTCATATATATATATATATATATATATATATATATATATATATATATATATATATATATATATATATATTCACGACCAATAAATTTGCAGTCTTTTAGGTTATGAAATGATTAAACTGGAATGATTTTTTTTAAATTTTTCTTTGTCATTTGATATGGCTGAAAAAATTATTTTACTTGAATTTTGAATCAATTTGTAACAAATTACTGCAAAAATATGGGCAAATTGAAAAGTATGCTACATACAACACAAAATAAATATGGCTAGGAAAATCTTGTTTCGAAGTTAATGTCTAAAAAAATGAAATTTTTAATTTTAAATTTAACTTTGGCAAAAGCACATGATCGAATGTTCGATGAATGAGTTTGAAATCAATAACATTAAAAATATTGTTACAGATTCTATATTAAATTTTGAAAATGCATTGAAAAAAAAATGAGCAGAAATGAAATTGATATCATTAAAAAGACATTTTTTGTGTGTTTTAAGATAACATAAAAACTATTTTTATGAAATTATAGTTTTAGAAGATATCATCATCATTTTTCATAGCTAAGCCATAGTTATTACCCATTTGGCAATCATTAAGACTATTTTCATGCTGGATTAAACTTTCTATTTGACATCCATTTCTTAATTTCTTTTTTTTTTTACTTCTTGTTTTCTCTGATTAAATAGAATTTTGATGGCCATCGCAAACATATATAGAGAACTTATCTATCAGCAAGAACCTAACTAAAGCATATCTAATTGTATTATGCTGCACCATTAGTCAGTGAAATGTTAAATTAAATGGTTTTACAGTGGAGCTGAAAAATTTTAATGAAGCATTCTGAAATGTTCCTATAGCGATTTATTTATATTTGACTGTTACCATTCAACAATAAGAAATAAAAGTGATTTCTGTGTCACATAATTAGGTTTTATATACATATAGATATATTAAGAATATAACAAATATATTATATAATTTAATTTCAAATTGATTCATGGAATCAATTATGTGAATCAAATAGATTATTCGAAAATGCAAATTAGCTTTAAAAAAATTCTTAGTCATTTTATTTCTCTTTATTCAAAAAAAATGATTTGATATTATTCTCAAAAAAGAAAGGGAAATATCTTGCAATCTGAACCAATTATTTTCATTCAAGCATCAAATTATTTTGACCAATAGTTTTAGGGTTAAAAAATAATTAGCTTTTAAAATAAAGAAGTCCAAATACTTGGTATTTAAATCAAATATCTGAAATTTTAAGAATCGGTAGAATTTTAAGATAATATATATATATAAAAATTATTGATTTTTTGAAAAAAAATGTAAATCTAAGTAACTTAAAATGATAATATATCTACCATCTTCCTGTATTTAAATTAAACTGTATTTTAAAACTGAAGATAAAATTATCATTATTATTACTGTAAAATATTGGCCATCTTAAATTTTGCCTTTTATTAATTATTCAAAATTGTGGAGTTTTCACAGTTCATGATTCCTTAGTTTAATATTTCTTCAAAGTATGAAAAAATCTGAGATTAGAAATCTCTGAAGAAAAAGTGTATACTAAATTTTATTATTATTTAATTACTTTAACATTGGTGGTGTAGCTGGCCACTCCCCCATTAATGTCTCCCAAAATTGTATAACTTGCTTGACTATTCACTTCTCAACATATCTAAACAAATAAAATGTTTTTTTAAAGTAAAATACTTTATTAAATTACCTTATTATCTTATCTAAGTGTCTTAAGTGATATTATCTAAGTGTGCTTAAAGATCATATCACCAAACCGCAGAAGTATTCTCTTAGAAATTTTTTAGCACACTCTCTAATAAAAGTACTTGTATATTATTAACTACATGTTATAGGCAAACAATAATTATGAAAGAGTCTAACTTCGGCGATTCTTTTGGTGATAAACACAGAACTACGTTTCTATTTAACACGTTACACGTACAGAGCAAGTTTCTATTTTAATTGATAGAGGGAACATAATGGCATCATTCAAGGATATTGCAAATTGCATAGGTTCGACTCTAGCTTATACATCGAATAGTCAAAATTATCTCCTACCTTTTTTTGAACTACAAATATAATGCTGAAAAACAAAAATTAAATTTCAATTATCTGGATAATTTTCCCAATAACTGCAATTTTACTCTTTCGGAATTCCAATCGTGCCTTACCGGTGTGTATGATTCATCTCCTGGCGTAGACAATATTAATTATTCTATGATCCAACATTTAACAACGGATTCACAAGAAAATTTGTTACATTCATACAATCATATTTGGCAAGAAGATCATTTTCCTAATATGTGGCAACAGGCTGTAATAACTCCATTACTGAAACCAGGCAAAGATCCAAAGAATCCTTTTAGCTATAGTCCAATTGCTTTAACCTGTTGTCTCTGCAAAGTGCTCGAAAGAATGATAAACTGCAGACTGATTTATTATTTGGAGATACATAATTTCCTTCAGCATCCCAAAATGGATTTAGACGAGGTCAGAGTAAAACCGATAATTTACTTACCCTTGAAACAGATATTCGCCTTGCATTTTTACAAAAAAAAAAACATATGGTGGCTATCTTTTTTGACATTGAGAAGACTTAAGATCGGACTTGGAGATAAGGAATTTTAAAATACTTACATGATCTTGGACTACGAGGAAATCTTGTTATTTTTATCAATAATTTTTTTAAACTTAGAAAATTCCGGGTCTAGATAGAAACTGCACTATCTGATTTTTTTATACAAGAGGAAGATGTCCCTGAAGGCAGCGTTTTAAATGCAACTTTTTATTTTAAAAATCAATAACATTTTAAAACAACTTCCACTTTCTGTAAAAGGTTTTTTTTCTATCCCTGTACAGGGATGCATTTGAACTTCATTCAGCGCCAATTGCAAATTGCAATAAACAGCATCACACAGTGGTCCAACACTAATGGCTTTAATTTTTTCACATCAAAAACAGCTGGTGTCCATTTTTGCCGAAAACGCAATCTCCACCCCAATTCCGAACTAATTCTCAATGGCGTGAAAATATCGTTTGTGGATGAAATTAGATTTTTGGGTATTATATTCGACACAAAACTCAACTTTCTATCTCATGTGAAAACACTGCAGAAAAAGTGTGAAAAATCATTAAATATCTTAAAAGTTCTATCAATTACAAACTGGAGATCAGACAGAAGTTTGATGCTTAAAATATATTAAAGTACTGTCTAAACTAGATTACGGTTGTGAAATTTATGGATCTGCACGAAAAAATGTGTTATTAGGCAATGAGAAAGCGGACAAGGAAGCCAAATCGGCGAATGCTCCCAAAAATATAATCTTACCAGCGAGCGATTTAAAAAACACGTTAAAAAAGTTCTTTATACGAAATGAGAACAGAGTGGGATTTTGAGACAGCGAACAAACTCCACACTATCAAACCACTTTTACAGTCTTAAAAAATAGAGACACAGATACCCTTTTAACTCGTTTATGCAATGGTCTTACTAGATTCACTCATCTTCATCTTTTACTTGGAGAACAACCAACAACGTGCTCATGATGCAACTGTCAAATGTCTATTCATCATATTTTGTTTGAATGCCCATGTTTGAATGTTCAGTGCTTGTGTGTTTTTTCATACATCATCAAATTCTTTATCAACTTTGCTTGGCAAAATTCCTCATATTAATCTTTTTGATTTTTTTAAAATCCATAAAGCTTTATTCTTTCATTTAAAATATGTTTATTTTCTTAAAAAATATCATTTATAACCTCTCTTAGTAAAATTTTGCTATGATTGCTATGATTTTAATTCGCTGTTGGCACAACACAGTCAATTTCTTGGCTTTTGTGCAAAAAAAAAAAAAAAACCCTAAACACAGAACTACAATTATAATCACAAGATCACATACCAAATTTCCCTAATTTTAATTATTGTGGTTATGAGTTACTGTGTTAACATATGAGACACAGATGTTCAACCCTTTGAATCAAAATTTGATAAGAAAATGTAGTTTAGACTCGAAATTTACATACCAAATTTTACCCCACTATCTCTTTATGTATTGTAGTTATTGAATTCACTTGTACTCGAATTACCTGACAGACAAACTTTTTCTAATGATAGAATACAAATTTGATCTAAGCCTATACACCAAATTTTATCTATCTTATCTCAAAGCGAATTTCGGCTGTCATTTTCACAGACAGACATAATGACAAAAATATGTTTATCGGAATCAGATAGGTCTAAAACCTGGGAAAATTTATCAAAATCCTGTTTGAATTTTTTGATTATTTTACAATGTATTATCTATACTTCAGATAGTAAAAGAAAGGAAGATTTAAAAAAAAAAATTACACACAAAAAGGGAGGGGGACGCAGAAACAATGTGTTACACTTTTCTTTGAATTTCCCCAACACATTCAGCAATTTTTCATAAATTCATGCAGAATGTAACAAATCCCATTAGCCTGCTTGGCCTTTCAATTCTCAAGCAAACAAAATGTTTTCTTAAAGTAAAATATTTTATTAAATTATTTTTTTATAAAATAATGTTAATTGACTGTGCATAGAACATATATACAAAGGAAAATTGATATTAAGTGACAAAAAAAAATCATGGCATCAATGCATTAAACTTTTCTTTAACTTTTTTCAATACTTTCTTCATTTTTTCATAAGTTCCTGTAGAATTTGGCAAATTTTCAAAGCAAATGTGTGAAGTGACATTTTGAGCAAATTTATCATAGTCTGGTAATTTCTGATAAGAACTGTGTCTCGAAAGTGATGGTGTACCTAATGTCATCTGTTTTGATTTACTACAGACACTTTCACTCCTTTGAACAGTACCAGATGACTGACCGATTTCCACAGCTGTAGCACAGGAACTACTATCACTGAAATTAGATAAATCATTGCTACTGTCTTGACACGGAAAAGAACATCTAGAGTCGGAACTAGGATTTAATTCTTCTGGATCTGAAGCAATAGCTTGGCTGTCATCTTGGACACCTGGACTAGAACATTCTGACACAATGCCCAATTCCATAACCAAACGTTTTTTCATCTCTTCTAATTCTTTTAACGATGGTGAAGAACTATGAACATCAGCTGAATCTAAATCTTCCATTTTGAATCTTTCAACTACGGGTGCTAGTGCTTCCATAATTGAATCTGACATAGGAGTATTACAGCCAGAATCTGAATCGTGAGAGGCTACAGTTCTATTGGTTTCTTCAAAAGGTGGTTCTGGGGCATCCTCAGGAGGAGATTCAGGTGCTTTCTCCTCAGGAGGAGGTTCAGGAGTTTCCTCCTCAAGAGGTGGTTCAGGAGCATCCTCAGGAGGTGGAGGAGGTGGAGCATCTTGTGGTAATGGAGGAGTGAATTGTAAGAATGTTTCGCCTGGAAATATATTTTTTTAAATTTCCTGCCATATTTGTAATAAAAGTTACAAAAAATTACACAATGATGCCAAATTTACTATATTCAATCAACATCCTTTTAATTCATAATTTTAATATTCTATATAATATTTTATGTAATATTATATTTAATATTTCTCTGGTATTATTACTCAAAAAATTTTCCTATCTGACAGTTTCCCAAGAAAAATAATTTAAGAATTACAAATATTTACCAATAACATAGACATAAAATTCATCATAATGTTTCAAACATGGCAGCTTTCCTTACCCTTAATAACAAGATAAAGCTTATCATCAACATTCCTAAAATGATTATGTTTAATACAGAGGAATAATATTTCTTCATATAAAATCTCATGGAAGCAAAAGAAAAAATTATCCATGAACAACATTTTAAAAAGTATAATGGTAAGCATAAGTAATAATAATTAAAAAAAAAACATATTTAGAATAATTTTTAAAAAATAAAGTGGAAACCCCATAAATTGAAAATTTCTATAACACACATCTTTTAGGAATTGTAGATTTTTAATTTAAAAAAACAGCTTCTGCAAATCAAATAAAATTTTCCTATATTGCATAAATATTTTCACTTAATAAAATATTAACTGATTTCATTCATAATATAAAATAATAAGAAACAAAATTGTTTCACCGATTCTTATTAAAAAAGAAATTCTGAAAAGAACAGAAATTGTTTACAAAAGGAAAATATATAACTTAACATTGAATCATATTTAGTTTTTAACTTGTGTTCCACATCCTCCTTCCCTACTTTAGAGAAGAGTTTTACTTTAAATTTAGTTTAGCTTTAGATTTTTTTTTTTTTTTTTTTTTTTTTTACATGAACATGGCCTCTTAAACAAAAATCCCTAAGTGTGAAAGAAAAGTTTAAATTAAGAAAAGACATAATAAGCAAGACAAAAATTTATGAAGCAATGTAAAAAAAATGAAGCATCAACATGAACTGCTAATGCATCACAGAGACAATGTAATTTAGCTTTGCAAAATTCTGATGATATTATTAAAATCTTCAAAAACATTAAAGGTGATTAGAAATATAATTTTAAAGTATTGTAAAATTTTTTGCAAATTACATGTATTTTTGTACTTTTTCAAAATTAATTTCTTTGATAATTCTTTTGTCTCCTTTAGCCTTAAAAAAAATGTCTATGCATAAATGTTTTTAATAAGAGGAGGATCAAAAATTTTAAATATGCATTTCTGTATATTGAGATGTATATATATCACTTCCAGGAATCTTCAAGTTTGAAGCATAGAATCATAACTGTATTGTCTCAATCAAAACATTTTTATTACCTAAATCTTCATCCAAATCCATGTCTTCATCACATCGTTGAATCTTATTAGAACCCTCGATTTTCAACTGTAATTTTCTCTTACGATTAGGTCGTATATCCTGAAAAAGCAATTCATACATTTAAATTTGATTAAATAAGGATTAAATGAAAAACTGAAATAAACAAAACTAACTTCACAATACATAATCATTAATATACTTTTAAAAAGTCATATTATATAACAAAATTAAGCACAATCACTATCTTTATTGATTTCTGCTAGTAACAATTCTAATAAAAAAAATTTCTATAACAAATCTTTATCGCCGATTTTGAAAAGTTATTAGATATTAATATGTAAACCTTGATAGCTATACCTTACATTAAAAAAAAAGATCGCATCATTAAAATTATAAATGAAAATATAATATTTGTTTTTAAATATATCACTTCTCAGTCACATATTTTAAGCATCAGTTATAGATAAAACATTACATGCAAAAACCAAATTTATAAACCTATATACAAAGCAAACTTTCTCTGTTGGCACACAATTATGATGTTACAACACAAGGTATCTCTTGTTAAACTAATGAAAATTGTCTGATCATATATCTTATACAATGAGTCTGGATAACAAGTAGAAATTGGGGTCAAGAAAATCTTTTAGATTTTTTACTTCTTTATTATACAAATAATTAAGAAAATTACCCAAGATTCTAGGAACATTCTGTAAATAAATATATTTAACTGAATTTTAACTAAGTTATAAATAGATAATACACATTTCATTACTTTTAATTTTTACCTTTGGGGTTTAAGCAAAATGTCTGCAATAAAAACTTTTCTCCAACCTTTGAACGCAGGTCAAATGTATAACATTTCTGAAATTCTGCTTAATATAAAATAGTGAATTATACAGAAATCATTATCCTAGTTAAATGAATTTTAAAGTAATATCTATAAAAATCAATATTTGAGCTATACCTAAACTTCATTGCAATTTTATTGATTGTGCAAGTTAATGGAATGAACTGAAATATTTCAAAGAATAATATTAATTAAAACAATATTATAGCAGAGCATAATGAATATTATGTAAAATTAAATCTTGAATAAAGTTCATTATCAAAATAAATAAATTTTAATACTTCCAGTAATTTTAAAAATACAACTTAAATTAAATATTTTTAACTTACCAACTTTGGCATATTCTGTTCAACATATGATCGCAGATGATGTTCTTGCATTGGTGGAAATCCTAATTTATAGCATTCCTGAAGATGTTGGACAATATTTACAGATATTATTTTTTTGATAAAAATTAACCTAATAGTAAGTTATATAACTATCTAGAACAAAAACAGCCATAATTATTTTTCAGTATGCCTCATTTATAGCATAAATACACTTCATTTCCTTTTCATATTAAAACATTCATTTAAATGTGACATTATCTAACATATATATACATTTTTTTTTTCTAATTACTTAAAAAAAAGCTAAAATGGAAATAACTTGCTTTTTGTTAAAAGAAATTTTATTTTTAAAAGTATAAAAATGACTAAAAAAAAGTTTAATTAGAACTATTAAGCATTCAAAAAAAGTTTATGCCGTTGGACGGAGAAAAGAAATTTAAATGGGAAGTTTCAGTAACCCTGCTAAGATGATGTAAAATCCTGATATATCTATCAACTATAGCAAATGCAGAATTATTCGGAGTATCAATATCAGTTCTGTAGGAAATATAATCCAGCAGTGTGTAAACACAATAGTGCCAATGGATATTTTACAGCCACATCTGTTTTATGAATTGAAATTGCAGATATAACACAGTTTTGAAACAAAACAAAACAAGAACAAAAAATAATATAAAAAATAATGAATTGTACCAAACATTAACATTGAGAATAAAAATATGATTAACTGAACAATATAGTAAATAAAATGATTTAAAAAATATGCATAAAATATTAAAAATACAGCAGAATTATTACATAAATGAAAATTAATCAATCTTAAGAATGATAAAATTCATTTCTGAAAATGCTAAAATCAGCAGTTTTGCAGAAAAGTATCATGTTTGAAATTGGGTCAAAATTGCCAAAAAAAAAAAAAAAAAGTATGCTTCACATTTGAAAAGACATAAATGTGTGTATATATAACACAAAAGAAGTTCAATTGATTTGTGTCAAGAATCGAGAACCTCCAATATAAGCCACAAGCTATATGTACACCCACTATCGATGAAGCCATATTCAAAGAGGACACTAAATGTCATTCAAATCAAAAGTACCACAAGCTTACATGAGGTCTTATAATAGCAGTAAAAAAAATCCCCACTTAACTGTATCTTCATAATCAGAAAAATATGGTAAGATGTCTCAAGCATTGACTAAGGGGGGAAAAAGCAGTAGCACTCCAGCAGCTCATTTATTCCTTATTGCCTCAGAATAGGAAAGTTTTGCTCTTTGACCAGATATTGAGAAGAGTAAAAATGATTACAAGAGTAAAAGTGATCCCAAAAGAAAACATCATTGATTATTACCAGGAACAGTGGCATTTCCCACTAAATATTTATTTTATCAACAGAAGGTATTGTTCATTATTTGGTAGACCTGTCCAAATCTCATGCATCTTAAATTTCAATAGAATAGCAAAACTACCACAGCATAGAAGTCATCATCACCATAGCAAAAAATTGCAGCTACAGTAAATTAGAAGCAGCAAGCACTATTTAACATAAAAGGGGTTATTATTTTTCAAGACAGCATCAAGCGTCATAAGATAAAAGTGATCAAGAAGGTAATCAACACCTTTGGTTCTGAAATATTAACTCATGCACTTTACTATCTATATGTCTGTCATGGCTACTTTCAAAATATCTATAATGATTATGCAGTGTAAACTATTTACTTTACTGTTTAGATGGCATATCATAATGATTATGGCCATGATCATAATTTATATGAGCAATAGTTTCGCTATTGATTATCTCATACATGAAATAATCCATTTTTTTTAAGGTCTAAAGACAAGGACTTTAGCAAATGCAGCATGTATAAGCTATAACTTGTCGAGATTTTGAAGTTCAAGCTGCAGAATATATATTATTAAATAAGATGCATTTACATGAAATTTTTGGAGTATTTCTCATCAAGAACAATGGAACAAAAAAATTTTTGTTTACCTGGTAATTAGATGCATAGTAATTAAAAATAAAATATAAATTGCCTCATTAAATTTTTTAAATCCATTTTTCATAGTTTCTTCAAATTTACACTGTCATAATACAAGTACAGTTAGCTAAGTTTATCTCATTAAAAATAATATAAAAAAGAATAAAAATAAACATTTACACTAATATCAATACTAATACTAATTTCAGTAAAGATTACACTGAGAGAATTCTTTTAAATAACTCATTTTTTTTCTTATTAATGTAATTAAAGTTAAAATACTGCATTTAAAGTATCACAACTTTCTCTCAATTTTGAAAAATATCTATCAGATATAATTTCAAAAGCTTACTCTTAAAAAGATTCTCTTTTATTATGGACAAAATTTTGGAAGCTGACAAATTGATGCAAAACATATTTTCAAAAATAAAGTTTAACTTTTAACAATTAATTTTTAATAATCTTATACCTAAACTAGTAAAAGCAAGGCTTCAAAAAGGACGCTTTTAAATTTAGTTATGAAACTTTGCTACAATTAATTTAAATTATTCTTATTTGATTACCTTTCAATTTCACAATAATTGTGGGTAACAGTATGTACTATATAAATTATTAAAGTGTACACTTACATCAACATAATCTGATGGAAGAGGAACATTAAATCCAGGGAAATCTATAAATTTAGCTGGATCATAACGGACTGAAACATGGCAAGGAGAGAATATTATTTTCTTACATTTTATTATTAGAAGTCATAAGTATTTTTCAATCAGTCAAAGAGGTACTCAATGACAGGACAAAAAAAATGATTAAATTATGAAAGATTTATTAATAGAAATCATTATTTGGAAATCTATACACCTCACTAATTATAAATATATACATGTTTATGATGCATTTTAATATTGATGATCATATAAATGTGTTGATATATAATTGCCAATAATGAGAGCTTAATATCTATGGCAATGTTTTGAAAATTATTTTTAATTTTCCTGGGTCCAAACACACACACACACACACACACATTTCAGGGAATAACATCTATCTATAAACATAATAACTTAAAAATGCTTTCAGTTAAATTAAGGAAATTTAGTATGTGGTCTATCAAATTTGCAGATTTCTAATTAATACTATGAAGCATAAAATATTCATATACAAAAACTCTGAAAATAAAAATGTAAATATTTATGGAGTTCACAACCTTAAATAAGATCCACAATTTTATGTGGGGAGAAAGGAGACATTTTATTAGAGTCTGGATTTTACAATTTTAAATTATGTTTTTTCTCCCCTGCATGGAATTAATATCAAAACAAACCTTACAAAAATTCCAACAAATTCATATTTTTAAAAGCAAATTGTATCAACAAAAACAAATCCAGGATAATAAAAGCATTCAAATGAAACTAGACAGCTTGTATTTTGAAATGAAACAATTTAAATACTTTACATACTTTCAGACCTATTCATAGTTAAGTCAGCATTTTCCTCATTTTCATTTCTGAGCACTAAAAAGGTAAATAGAAAATAATAATAATAATTTTAAAAAATGTTTATAAGTTTAAATAATAAATACAATTTACTTAAATACATCCATCTATTCTTTTCAAGAAATGGCATGCGAAAAAGTGCAAAATACAATTAGAAATCTAATTTAGCACAAGCTATTTGATTGAATTATTAACAAATGAAAATATTTTGATTTTCCAAATAGAAAATCTGGAAAATTTTATATTTAATTGGTAATTACAGCATTTCAGGTATATGAAGAAAAATACTTTAGTAGAGTTCAGACAATGTACTAGTAAAATATATGCAACAAATATCAGAGCTAAACAATCTAAAATAATAAGTGATATATTAATAATTAAAACAAAGAATTGACTTTTTTTAAAAACTTGCATATCCAAATAAGAATGCTTCCTTATGACTGTTGGGACAATTACTATATAACTGTTTTCCAACTGGTTTAACCATTTTTTAGTTCCAAACACAATTAGAATAAAAATATTATTGTAAAACAGAATTTCAAATGAAATAAATTAAATTCACAAAAATATTGTTATGAATTTGCAATGTTGTTTCCCAGCTCAGTTAATATCATTGCAAGGAAAATAGTTTTACAGATAATTCTAAAGGATGCTGAACATATGCCAGATTAATGACCTTCGGCTAGGTGACAAATTTGGCAACAATATAGAAGGTTCCAGAATTTCCAAGAATTGAGACAATAAGTCCCTTAAAATACGATTTATGGTGACCTTCATTAAACTTTTTCTGCCCTGACATGGGAACTATTAAAAGCCAAGAGACAAGGCTGAAATCAATTGAGTTGAGCTCAAGTTAATAGTTCAGACAAGTATAGAAGCAGCACTAAATAAGGTGCTCAACAGCCAGTCAAAATCCAGGACAAAGTTAGTAGTGAGTTGATAGTCTAGTACAGCTCTAGTGAATGGACAAAGCAGAATAGCTGACATCTGAGAGATAGCTGTATAGAGTTTCTTCCTCTCTGTGCACTTTATGTTGTTATAGTTGTTTAATACTGATTTGCTACTTAAGCTACTGTTTCTAGAAGTGCAAGAAGAAACAAGAAAAAATTTATATATTAAGGGTGGGAGATATATTATCCCTCATGCTGTTCAATTGTAAGTCACACAAAATTAAGGACTTTGGTGGAATAAAACACGAAAACATTTTCGTTATCATGTACAAATCATTTAATGGTTAAATAACAAAAAAATATTACAAAGCAAGATTTTTTTTATTTATTTATTCATTTTTGCAAATTTAAATATTTGGGCATCAATTTCTGCAACTTCCTCATATTTTTCATATGGACTAACATACATTTTTTAACAATTTCACTTTCAGTGAACATATGTGAAATTATATTTCCAATATATCATTGTATGAATTTAAAAAAAAATGTGAAGCAACAAGTTTTATGTCCATAAAAATTCAGCTTTAAATGATTGTTTGTGAACTAAAAGAAAAAGTGTTAATTTTTTTGCTATTTCACTTTCAGTGAACATATGTGAAATGCTATTCCCAATATATCATTGAATGAATAAAAGGACGAATGTCAGGCAACAAGTTTTAATATCCTTAAAATTTCAGCTTTAAATGACTGTTCTTCAAAATCAGAATTCCACAATCGATTTATTTTCGGGTATTAAATCTGACGTTTTCGGATTTGACATGTCATTCCTTTTAGATATTATGTCCAACATCAATGATGACATTTTTAAACTGGCACGCAATCATGTATCTTTTGCTCTTTTGGCATGAGTAGCAAGTGCCTGTTTTACCATATTACTTGAGCTTATTATCTTTTTACAAAGCAAGCAGTACAAAACAAATGGATTTTGCGGAACTTCTCGAATCCATTCATCAAAATCAAGACTGATTTTTCTTTATTCTTGCAATTCATATAAAATATGGATTTTGAGCAGCTCATTCAGCTCATTGTTAAAAAAAAATTATAATCTCTTTGAATAAGCTCACAGTTTCTCAAATAATAAACAAACCATTCAATAAACTCAAGTATTAACATCACAGTGCAACTTCCCCAGTTTGAATGTTGCTAATCTTGCCAAAGAAATGTATTCCATTCTTTTGTACAGTAGCAAAAATCTTGTGTGTGCTTCTAAGCTGCAATTCGGGAATCTCACAGAAAAAGCAAATTGAAACTAGTATGATCGATACGGAAAAGAAAAGGTAAGAAATAAAAAGGCTGAGTTTCCACATTACACAATAGCAAATAGTGCTGTTTCGTTTTTGAAAGCGATGACTATGATCTTTTATTCTTGGAACATTTTAGAGATAGGCATTTTTTGGATGGGAAAAAAAAATAACCAAGAAATTTAAAATTCCCTGTATTTTCTCTGTTTTTTTAGACGATTTTAAAATTCCCTGTGTTTTAACACTTTTTCCTATTCTCCAGGTGGCACGGCAACCCAAATATGTAAACTGAGGTGAGAGCCTATAGTCCATCACAGCCCAAACTCTCCAATAGGAGGTATGCCCTACCATCACAGTAGAGATAACTCCACTTCTTGCCATTTATATGCCTCTTAGGAAAGCAAGAGCCGCTTATTGACAAATAAGCGACTCTTGCTTTATTTCTTCTTATCTGTAAGAAGATGCTTCTCATCTGTATTTATGAACCTATGAAGTGGAAAAAGCCAATGCGGTAAATGCAAACTGCAGAAAACAAATTGATAAAACAAAATATAAAATGTAATGAAATATACATACCAGAGTCACTGGAATCATACACAGCAATGCCAGAAGTTTCAACCATTGCTTCTTGTAACCAACCAGGTGGATAATTTATAAGCCTCATGCGATATATGTATAAAGGAATTTGGTCTGTCTTTAAGCCTAAAGCTTCTCTAAGTTCATTACTAAAAAGACAAGATACTTTTACTAGAATAAGTTTGCAGAAATTGAAAGAAAACTATATATATATATCAATAGCACTCATTACAAAATGCTCTGATGATAACCTTCTAATTTATAAATTCTAAATAAAAAGTTTTCTAAATAAAAAAAATTCTAAATAAAATAGATAAATTATTTTTATTATCAAAGATTACTGAATTTAACAGTTTCTGGCGCATACAAACTCAAAATTATGCAGTTTCATGTTTCCCCCCTCTTACAAAATTGAAATTTTAAATAAACAAATGGTGACTAATATGCATTTTCCACACTTAACACACACTTTTCCACACACACTTCTTGAGACTTAATGGCAGAAACGTGTACTTAAACATCTACTCCAGCCATGTTTATGTCCAAATTTCAGAAATGGGAAATCTTTAATCAGAGTTTCATCACTTTTCTCAATAATGATCATAACTCAAATTCCCTAACAATGATACTTGAAAAGTAGATTTGAATTTTAAATGAATTGAATTAGAGCTTTTTATCATGATTGCATTTTCTTTTTCTCAGAACTCCATATATCTTTCACTATACAAATACAATGCTTGCTATATGCTGAAAAAAAATCTTGTTGAATAAGAAGAATTGATTAGATTTTAAACAGCCACCAATAACAAAATAATTCCACTTAATATAACATTTTTATATTGTTTTACATTCATATGTTTGAAAACATTATCCTTTATTTTATTTTCTTCCTAACATCTGCTTCACTTATCTATACTTATAATAAAGCTCAATGTGTATGTGTGTGTGTGTGTTGGCGCTCTACAGGCCAGACCGTTTGACCTACAGCTACCAAATTTGGTACATGTATACCTTGCAGGTTGGGAATGTGCACCTGGGATTCTTTTTTTCGAATTTTTAATTAGAATTTTAATTATTAATTAAAAACTAACTTTCCCGCCAAAAAAATCTTCCATTTTCCCCACCGTCAAATGAGTAAGTCTTCAGTTTTTTTTTTCTCCCAACAGTAATGAGGTTAGGGATAATATTTTTCGGCGGATTATTTCAAACGCTTCTGTTTATTTTCTTAATGTTTGATGCATTTAAAATTAAACATTGTTAATTAATCGATCTTTCAGATTCATTCTGAAGTACTTTTGAATTAAAATAAAACAGAATAAAGGAAATTAAAAATGTCTAATCCGCATAGCGTTACCCCAACTGGCGTACAAAAAATCACGTATTTGCGTTATGTAACTGGCGTTGAAAATTCACGCATGCGCATTGTGTTGACAATTATTATCAACAGATGCGGACTGGATTTAAATTATTTTTAGGTTCGTTGTATGCTTTTGTAATTAAAATGTATTTATGTTAGTTAAATATTTTATGTATATGCTTATAGTTTTAAGTACATCGTTTTTTAAGTAGTTTTTTTAAAACCTGTTTTCAACCGTTTATTTTAAACGATTCGTTTTATTTTCTTAATGTTTGATGCATTTAATATTAAACATTGTTAATTAATCGATCTATTCATGATGAATCTAAGAAAATTTTGTTGACAAATTCTTGAGATATTACATATATTAAAAAAGATATTCTTTAGTGCCCATAAAGTTTAAAAGCTGAGTGACTCTATTTTCAGTAATCAGATTATTTAAAAAATACTTTGTTTCAGTAAAAAATATTATTATATTAACTGAAGATTAATTCTTTCCACTTTAATTTAAAGCATAAATTCTACGGGTGCTAACAGAAAATTAGAGAGATACATATTACGTTATAACTGAAGGCCTTTATAATATTATGAATGAATTATATGACAATCAAAATTTGAAGTTTTAAAATATTTTGATGAAGAAGCTATTAAAGTAGGAATTGCATAAAATATTTAGTTATTAAAATTTTAACGAATATTAAGATTGGCGAACCGGCTGGTCACCAAAGGCGGCTAGTAATTAATAAAGTTGAATGTGTATTTATATGGAAGTTAAAAATTTATTAATTGCTTGTTGGTCCCTCTTATCATGAAAAATCTGAGAACTGCACTAGAAAGCTTTATTTTCACTGCACTAGAAAGCTAAAAGAGTTTAAAGAGTGATGGATGAAGTAAAATATGTGTCTAAAAATCTCAAAGCTACAGAAAAAGCTCCTCGAAATCAAAAACAATTTATTTTAAATAAAAGATAATTCCACAAAGTATCAATTATTATTGGTGTTGAAAACTAAATTATAGAAGAAAATAACATGATTATATATTTGATGAAATAATGGTAACAGTTGAATTTCATTGGAACTATTAAGTCCATTGCTGGAAATATTGCATAAGAATATTTTTTAAAAAATTACTTATAATTAAGAAAAGTTTGCACAAAATTGGTAACTTTAACAAGACAATATTTAAAATTTTAAAATCAAACAAAATTCAATTTTTTGCAATAATATTTCAGGGATAGACCATGAAAAAACAGCAACAATCTGAAATGATTTCTAATTAATAGAATTTTTTTAATTATTATTTCAAGATGTATACTCCCACATTCTAAAGCAAATCTGTATTAAATTTAGTATCTCTAGATAGAGCAATCAGGCCTGTAAGGAGTCAACATTCATGTATATTCTTTATTAATAGAGTTATTTGGAAAAAAAAATATTTTTTCTCACGAATGAAATTCTCATGCACTATGGTTTAGATAGGTAAGAAAATTTCAAGTACAAAAAAAAAAAAAAAAAAAAAAAAAAATACTTAACATTTTTATAGAGTAAGTGATGTGGAAAGAATAAAAACAAAGGAATATATAAAATTTGAAAAAAGTCTAGTCGTCAAAGGGATCAATCTGAACATCAATGCAATCATCGAAAATCATCGTTCGAGTTTATCACTCATTTTTAGCATTATGAAATGATAAAATCAGTAAAAACTTTATGAGATTTGATGAATAAACTTATCATGAAAGCTTGAAATTACTTTCATATGGAGATTATGTTTTTATAATGGATAAAGAAATAAATGAATATACATCATTATAAATTTCATTGATGACTCATTTAAGAAAAAAATGCACATTTTAAAAACAATATCTGTTGAATGCAATGGTTTTGGAATTTGCTCCCTCATTATTAGGTGATGCCTCATTCAAATCTTTAACTAAGAAGCATTCAAAATTTAAAAAAAAAAAAAGTTTTCAACTTTAGATTTAGGAATTTTACAATACCTTAAGATACCAGGTTTGAATCCAGATTCACCTTGTTCTTTATTTAGATGATAACGCCTAAAAAAATGTAAAATAATGTTTTAATGTCAAAGAGACAACATAGCAAAATAAATAAAGAAAATCATTTTTAAAAGATAGCATATGAATGCAAATCAGAATGAAAATGCAAAAGTATGAATTACAATGAATATTTTTGAGCTTTAATAGCCTGCATGCAGTTTAGGTTTAATAATTTTAATAGCTTAAGAAAATTAAAGTAAATTATCTAATGAATTTTAAAAAATTATGTCTCATATTGCAAGCAAAGTTAAGAAGAACAAGCTCGAAAAATAGTAATAAACAAAAGTGTATATAATTTAGAAAGATCAGAATATAAATAAGGATGGACAGTTTTAAAATTAAGAAAAGATGTTTTAAATCATTTATCGAAATTATTGCATGTACCATAATTTTTAAAACAAAATTTTAATAATAATTTAATTGAGGAAAATTTAGATATGCTCCTTTATGCATATGCAGGTGAGTTTGACATAAGCTGCCGAATGAAAGAGGGTAAGAAAAGAGACCATGTGGACCATAAAACACCATAGCAATTAAGTCTTATCTCTTACCATTTGCGAGTTATGACAGATTAAGTAATTATACAAACGAAAAAAATATTAAAAAATTTCCAACAGATCTATATGTCAAATATGGGCATGTTTTAAAAGAGCAGAATAAATCTCATAAGATGACATCAATTTCACCAGGATATCTGGATTTAAAACTGAACTACAACCTTGGTAACAATGGTTCCAAGGTTATAACTTAGGGAGAAATGCAAAACTGAATGGTTGCAAAAATCTTTAATGTTAAATGCCACAAATACCATTCTATCTACATTATCTCTTATTTGATAAAAAAAAAATTATTCATTTTATCAGCTTTTGAATGAACTTACAAAAAACAATGTCAGTACTCTAATTCAGCAGAAATTTAGTCTTTCATTTATAATGCATCACTGAAATCAGTATTCTTTGAAATAGACATTCATAAGAAAGTCTGCAAATGGAAAGATGGTGGGTAAATGGAATCAATATAAAGCCACAAAAATGAATTCTTTTGGGTATGAAAATATATGTCTGTTTTTGTGTGTGTGGGTGTGTGTGTGTGTGTTTATAATTTAATAAATAGGCTACTTTTCTTATTTGGTTTTAAAATTTGCTTTCTTCAGCTTAACTACAATAGCAGGCTTAAATAGAAAAAAAATTAAATTCAGTAATAATAATAACTCTTGTGAGTTTTCTTTTTTGATGAACGCTGACTCCAGTGACGTATAGCAAATGAAACACTCAAGTTCTTCTAAACTAGAACACCAATATGGTTTCTTGAAAATTCATTTGAAATCCGATAGAATGGAGGAGAGTTTTAGATAAATTTGACATATTACAGCTATAATGGTATTTGCGAGATTCAACATTAAAGATTTTGAAGATAATCGCATTTTGCCAAAGTTTTGACACTTACAGTTTGACATTAAATATAATATCCTGATGAAAATAGTACTATCTCACAGAATTATTCCCCCTCTTTCCAAATCTGCATTTATTTTTGGTATAGATTTGACAGAAAATTTTCAAGATAGAATTTTTTTTTCCATTTGGTAATCACTATATACACCATAACATGTAAACAGTAAGAAATAACACAAGATATATATATATATATATATATATATATATATATATATATATATATATATATATATATATATATATATATATATATATATATATATATATATATATATATATATATATATATATATATATATATGTATATCATCAACCAAGAACTGACATCAATCCAAATAAAGCAATGCTATAACCCATAATAAAATAAATACATATTCATACATTCTTTGCTAAGTATTCAAATGTAATAAGAGATTTACATTTGAATAATTGCAGTTCTCAGCAATTAATTAATTTTCCTTAAGTTTTTTAGGAGGAGGGTGAGGGTAGTAATCTTGAAATTTCTCAAATTAATATGTCATTTTCATTATAAATCCATAAAAAGAACAGATTGATACTCACACAGTAGGAGGTGGACCCCTTTGATGTTTTTTGGCATTAGCTACTTTATAATAATTTATTTTGTGAGGACACTTGCTGATAAAATGATCTTCACCACAGTTAAAACAAACCTTTCGAAATTTTGGTTTCTCACTGTAAAATATAAACATAAGTTTAATAACTAATATTTGCATTTATTACTACATTCAATAAAATAAGGTAAATGAATGAATTACTAATATCTAAAAAATTTAATTATATTTCTAAATCATTAAGGAAAAAGTTATCTGTAATTCTTTGCCTTTTTTTATCCAATTTGATTTTTCCGTCTTCATCTTCTAAAACTTCTAAAAAACTTGTTTCATATCTGCAAAATAATTAAAATTAAAAACAAGCAATAAATGTAATTTACTTATTATTAATTAAATGAGGACAAAACATTTACCTTACATAACTAAAAAATGGCAGACATAATAAGTTTACATAATTAAATTTAAATATTATAACAAATGTGTGCAGTAGAAGAAAATTTTAAACATCTAGTTCATCTTTGTCTTTGTTTTAAATATCAAAAAGTTATATTCCATAGCAAAATAAATATTTTACCTTTATCATATTTACAGATTCTTAATCTTCCTGAAAATTTGAAAAATAACATTTTTGAAAAAAAGGAATGCTTAGATTTTAGCCATGATTATCATTTATTTCTTTCCTTTTTTTTTTTTTTTTTTTGTTTGTTTATCCCTCCCCCCTTATCTTTGTTCTATTCTTAAAGCGAATTTGAAATCAAAGATAATTTAAGGTATAGCAGCCAACTACTTCATCATCATTATATTTCAAATTTTTAATATTACAATTGAATACTTGAATCACTTCCAAAAAATTGCATTTACATTGCCACTACTGCTTAATAGAGATCCACATTTCCATCTAATATTGTCTTTAAAACTTATAGGATTTTATTTCCTTACTTAAACTGTTTTGTTTTTAACACTGAATTTTAAATTTTAAGGCTTTAGTGTATTTTTAATTATCTCACTTTGGCAATAATTTAATATTTTAGAAAACCTTTAAATTTTGCCTTTGATTTCCTGTTTTATTTTAGAAGAAAATAAATATATATTTGACAGAGTACAGCCAAAATTCTGGCTAACTTAAAACTGTCTAAACCAAATTTAAGATTTAAAAAGATCAATGACATAGTGAGAATTAATGATGCCTGGTTTATTATTATCATTATTCCATTTGTACTCTCAATTTGTTAAATTTAGCTTCAAAAAGAAAAATTGGCACATTAGCATTTTCTTTTAACATTCATAATTTTCCAGTAAAAAATATAAGCCATTTCAAAGTACTTTAATATTTAAATCAATATAAAAAAATTAGCTATACAAATTAATTACTGCAGCAATTTTAAGCACTGCAACATTTCTATGCCACAATTTAATACAAAACATAATGAACTGTACCAATAACATTATTGAAATTAAGCATCCAAACCCAATTAAAAGGTATATAAAAGACTCATCAGAAGAATCATCGGACAAAAGAATGAAATCTTCAAAATTATTTATAATGCATATTTTTTCATACAAAATGTTCTTAACAGCATTACTAATTATGAAAAAAACATTGTCAAATAGTATCAAAAACTTAATAATAAAATCTTTCTTCCTTTTTTTTTTTTTTTCCTATCAATGAGTGTTACTTAAGTCTTTGAGTTTGCTAATCTTACTTTGGAACATGTGGATTTTCATTAGGCTCTGTAGTTGAATTATCTAGCTGAAATAATTCTCCCTAGAGAGAAAAAAATGTATTACATATATTATAAAAATGAGCTAAATTAACAATTTAAAAAAATTCATTAAAAATAAAATAATAATTGACTTTATTGCATTCAAAAAATAAACCCAGAGTTTTATCCAACTTGAAATAGCATATACATCAAGTGGAAGAATTATTTACTGCTTCATATGACCTATAGAAAATTTAAAGTTAAAATTAGAGAAGTTTGAGGGTTTTAAAAGTAAGATGCTTATTTTTTAGTTAATATAAAAGTGCATGAAAATTTCATAGAATTTTTATTACAATAATATACTATAATTTTATCATTATTATCCTAATTTCACATAATTATTTTGTTTAAAAATAAATTATAATTTTATTATTATTATTCTAATTTTATCGAATTATTCTATATAATTGCAAAAATTATAAAGAATTAACATGGTTTCTTTTATCTGTGAATCTTGCAGGCATATCTTTCTCACAGAGCTCCTTTTTCTATTGCCTCTTTATATTATAAGCAATGATTTAAATTAGATAAGGAATTATGATTAAATTATATATTATTATTTCAGTTATACCATCTTTTGTATATTTCAGAAGTAAAGAAAAAATAATTGTGATCTCATTTTAAAAATCACCACAGAGTAAAAATCCAAGGAACTTAGAATATTTATAATAATGAGCTTGCATATAAGTAATTTTAAACAATACTAATAAATACAAATTTATTTACATTTTTTTTTTTTTTTTAGCTTTAAAAAATAGATGCTAAAAATAATAATTTTTAAAAAAATGTATGCTTAATGCATGTCCAAATGAAAGTGGTATTAATGCAAGACTGAGATTTTTCTGATACATGCCAAGAGGAAACTTAAAGAAGTTAGCAAAAGTTGCCTTTGAACGATAAAGTAACAAAAGAAGCAATAATGAATCATGGAATCTGTAAAAATCTTCAATGGGCAATATTCTATTGTGAATAGATGATGTTGCTATGGATAACATTAATTGATAACATTAATTGCTATGTTAATTTTCATGCTATGGATAAATGTTATTGGTTGCTGAATCACTTATTGAATGCTAACTATTGACTACTGAATGCTACGACATTGCTATAATCATCTGGAATATTTATATAATACTTGACCAGTTTAATGACCTGACTAATAGTAAAAATAACAATAACAAATCAATAAATTCTGACAGATTTTGCTTAAAAGAAGCAATAAATAAATATAACAAATGTGCTACTGAAATACTTATATCAGTTCTTTAAATATCAGGACAATTGCTTCAATAATTTTTTTTAAAAAAACACCTTAAACAATATTTAAGATAATAAAGAGTAAACTGCACCTTGAGAGTCTTATCTGATACATACAAATGGCTCTCAGGCAATGCAAAAATAAAATTAATAATATTTATAAAAGATATTTTTCACATGAAGACATTTCTTTCGTTTTGAAGATACTGCAAAATTTTCAAATTACTAAAATTAGTTCTCTGCAGTCAGAAAATAACATTTTGCAATACAAATATCCCTTGATAAGGTTAATTCGGGTCAGCATGTTTCATCAGGATTTGGATGCAACATGTTTTACAAGCTCAATTTGTATAAAATAGTATTTTAAAATCCACATGTTTATGTTTACTATAGAATTCACAAAATTTAAATTACAAATGCTGTCTTGAAATTATTTAATATCTTAATGAAAACATGAATTTAATATCTTAAAGTAAACAAATGGGTATATAGCAATTTTCTCCAAAAAAACACCCTATTTTTTTCAGATTAATAATCATTAAGGCTGTTTTAGCAATATTTTTTTTATATTTTAAAGCTATAACTAACACTGTGAGAAGAATAAAACTGGCATTTTCATTTCAAAAGTTTATTTTCTCTGCCATAAGGAATATTACACAATTTAACAAGTAACCGCTCTTATTATTACTTTTCATAAACAAAACAAACAAAAAATGCAATAATTAATTACAATATAGAAATACTTTAATGAAAGATTCACAAATTGAAGCTAAAGTCTGAAGATTATACAAACCTCAGGAAAATCTTTAATACTTTCCCTTTCATCAAGAGAATTATATTTAGAGAATTTGATATCTCTGAGTTCATCTACAGTAATATGACCTTGAATTAAATCCGAAGCTAACTCAGTTAAAATTGGTAAAAATCTCCTAAAACAAAAAAGTTATGTTTAGAAACAAAATGAGAAAAAGAAATAAAAACTACTGAAAGAAAATTATTACTTTCTTTGTTACTGCACAAACAAAGCCAAAATATGCACCAAAATATATGAACCTTAGAAAATAAAATGTGCATATATAGCATATGTGCATAACATTAGACTAGTATACTTCACATTGCTGCATACAACTTGACTACAGTATTAACTGTACTGCTGCATATAATTTGTTGCTAATATTTCATGTTAATATAAATACATGTATTAGTTGCTGTTGAATTCACAGTAACAAATTGAAAAATATTTTATTAACCTTATAATGACAGAACTTTTATTTAATGTTGTGAAGTCAGTCTCAGGTATTTTGTAAGTTTTAAGAAAAGACAGAAATTCAAAAACAAGTCCATTTATGAGTGGAGTTGGGCCAATTATTTTATTGGATGGTTTCAGTTTCCATATACACTTTGCTATAGGCTTAGAAAAAAAATGGTGATTTTCAAGTATTTATGAAAAAAAATTTCTGTGTTGAAGAACAAAGTTAATCAAAACTGATTTTAAGTTAATCAAACTGATACATTTATCATTTCATACAGTGAAACATAATGTTTTTATAATAATAGATGAATTCATGTTTAGAAAAAAATTTCAATGCTAAGGAGAGTTATTACACTGTCAAAAAAGAATAAATGGATTTACTGCCTAAAACAAATGATTATTTTAATATCTATTACAATCATATGTTTTAAAAAAAAATAATACCAAGAAGTTTTAGATAGATTTGATTGATATTTTCTTATTCAGCTGAAAACAACCAGAAGTAAATGCAGAAATTTTTTTAAAAAAAAATTGCTAAAAGTGGGCTGCCACCTAAATATTTATCAAGGGCCAACATACTGTTTTCTTATAACAAAAATAACAATCAATGCTAAGACATTAATGACATTAAAATACCTAGAGAGAAGTTTGAAAGTCAGTGAGACTGGTAATCTAATAATACAAAATATAACAATTTATCACAATAAAAATCATTTTTAGTAATGAGAAAAATTGCTTATATTGATCATTTAGTACACATATTTAAATTTATTTTGGTTATCAACCAATCCTTAAGTATCATTTTGCAAAAACATTTATATAAATAAAAATTAAATGGAAAGGAAAATGTCAGACTAAATGACTAGGTTTTAAAATGTCAA
Organism: Argiope bruennichi; assembly: GCF_947563725.1. Taxonomy (NCBI): domain Eukaryota; kingdom Metazoa; phylum Arthropoda; class Arachnida; order Araneae; family Araneidae; genus Argiope; species Argiope bruennichi. Next base: position 108,553,268 of record NC_079157.1, on the reverse strand, counting down.
ACATACTTACTCTTCAAAATCTTTATTTCGGAAAATTATAGTCACTTCTGAATGTGGATCCTCATGTGCCATATGCCTCATATTCAAACTGTATTTTAATTTTTCATTTAAGATAATTAAGGTATACACACATTAAACAATACTTTATAAAAATATTACAGCAATATATATATATGTATTTATAGTTTCAAAAGTGTGAAGTATAATGAATTACTGTACATTAAGTTTTAACATGATACACATTTTTCTTTAAAACATATAACTTTAAGTTAAATAAGTATAAAATAAGATAAAATAGCATAATTAAATGGTTGTAGCAATGATGGCTTTTTTTGTATTTAAACATAATTTAATTTCCCTCAGTAAATGAATGCACAAAATATTCTATTTAATTATTACCAGTGAATAAATTCTATTTAGTTATTACTAACTGTGAATAAATAAATTAATTTACAGAGTCAGCTATAGTATGATTTTTTATTGTTGCTGTCCTAAAAAAGTGACATATAATTCATTTCATAAACTTTAAATAACTATAAATTAAAGATCAAAATACAAAGAAAATTAAAATTTTTCAAAATCTATTATATTCTTACATTGTAAGGCAAAATATTTAAGACTAAGAAATACTGACAATCAAAGACAATAGTTTGTGGCGGATTGAATTGAGCAGGGGTAGTAAATGGGACCTTGTGGTTCGCAGCCCAGTAACATGACCACAATACAAAAGCAATTGCTCACATAGCATAGCTGTTAACTGGCTTATAAGCTTTCACCACAGACTCTCCCTCCAGTGTGTCGGAAGCGAGACGAACTATATGGCTATTGAGTGGTGATGTATTTAGCTGTTGAGTCTAATGTGCCTGTACCCATTTGAGTAGCGCCAAGCATTATGGGGAGCAAGCGTGTGTGTGTGAGTGGTTGCTGCATCAAGTGAATCCGACTGAGTGAAAAGCAAATTATCATAAATGCAGGACTGATGAATACAATGCATTTCAAATTATAGGGCAGTATAGAGTAGAAAGTTTTCAAGACATTAATTAGGATAGTTAAAAAAAAATTTTAGGACACAAAAACTTTTGTAGTGATTTTCCAAATTATAATAAAGCTTCAAAATATTAAGGGGAAAAAGCCATAACAATTGAAATTCTGAAAACATTAAATGAGAAGTTTATGTCATCTTAACAGAGAGGTATATGAAATATATGTTTTTATTATTATAATTACATGCAAATGGGGGAATAACACATGAATTAAATCTATATATTGGGGCTTTTATATATTATGTATGAATTGATTTACACTCATTTGTAATTCATTTTGTGTACTTTCATTTATTAAAAGTTTATCAATAAAATCAAGGATACACTGATTGTACTGAAGCACTAAATGATTAATGCTTTTAGAAAACCAACAAAACAAAAAAGTGAAATATTCATCAGATTTTTAAAATACTTGTTTAATGTACCTACTTCATAGACAGATTAATTTTGAGAGTAGAAGAAAAAATTTAAATTATTGAAAACTTCAGGGACTCTAAAATATATATTCACAATAAAGATGTTCTAAATAAGATTCAATAATGGTATCAACATATTTAAAAATTGCAATTATTAATATAAATAGATAAAAATAAATTAAGAAACAATCCATATATCGAAACATAAAACATAACAAGGATATTTTCTTGAGTAAGCACATCTACCTGATTACTTAGGTAATCTATTTTTTGCCATAGACTGGCAACACATTCATCATTATCAGAATGAGCAGAGCGATTGAATGTAACAAATCGTTCATTATTTGTGCTACGTTCGTCACATTGTGTTTCATTATATGACGAACGCCCATAATTATTTCCAGAGTGTTTATTTGAATATCTGTCATTGTTGCAAGTAGAGTCCTTAAAATTTTCATCAACGTTTTCATGTTTCTCGTGGCGATATGAAGAATGGTGATTTCTTTCGTTTGAACGATAGGAAATGTAACGATCATCTTGAGATTGAGTAAAATGTATTTTTCTCTCGTCGTGTTTTCTATCGTTGTGATCGTGAGCTTTGTGCTTGATGTCTTTGTAGGAAGATTCCTTTTTATGATTAGTCCTAAAACCATGCTTACTGTCGTTTTCTATATCATTGTCTTTATGATGAGAACCATGTTTACGTTCTTTATGCTTTTCTTTATTGTGGGTACGATTGTTTTTGGACTTAAATAAATGTTCCCTTGATACATCCGCCATGATGAAGTCCAAAACCTAAACAAAAGAAGTTTAGTTGTTCACTTATTTCAAACTAGTATGAGCCAGTTTGCTGCTTTATATATTTATAAATTTTGAAAAGAAATTTCTATAGAATTTAACATGATTATGATTCTTTTTATTTTTAGCCAAGCATTTTACTTTTATTTTGGAAGCTTCTATATGAATTTTTATTGCTTTTTAAAACACTTTTTTTTAATAAAACAATTATTTAAATTTTTATTCTGTTGGTGTTTCAAATTTCCTGCATACTTTATTAGGTAAGGATATCGAATATTTTACGAATGGGGTCAATTCATGTGACGTAAAAGTCACATGTCATGAGATATCCGCGCATGGCATTTAAGTTTCATCCGCACCGCTTTCGTCGAGCAGTCTGCCATTAACGTTCTCCGCCAAGTATGAAGCGGATTTTTTGTTTACATTTGAATTTATAATGTTTGAGTCATTTTCTTTGCTCTTATTATGTGTTAACAGAGGAAATACTGGTGTGCTGATGGATGCATGCTTTAATGCGAAACACAAGAGTGACTGTCATGATAAAATGCTTTCTTATTTTCTTTTCAATAATCCTGACGGGTTGATAGCTTTGGTACAGATTTTTTCAAGCCTTCGAAGTCGGTGATATGCTCCGATCATTTTGAAGAATTCATTCAGTGTGTGTCCATTTATTAAATATAGCTGTTCCAGTAATTTGTTAGAAAAACTCTTCGAAGAAAAAGAAATCGGTAAGTGATTTGCCATCAAAAACATGAGTGCATTTCTAATTTACTTTATTCGCATTTGATGAAATTTCTGATAATTTTGAATATGCTTAGAAGGTTTTAAAATGTTTACATGAATATTACATTGCATTTTTCTACAAAATTTTTATCTAAATTTAATTAATGTAAGTAAACAAATTCCTGTTGCAAAAATAACAACTGTTATAATGCTAAACTTAGGTGGAAGTGAATAAATTTCTTAAAGATATATTTAGTAAGTGAATAATTTACTAACTACTGAAAATCCAATTTTCTTATTGACTGTTATAACATATATATAATTGATGTATTTTATTAAAAGTGGTCTTAATTTGATAAATTGAATGTTATATACATATATTTAAGTTTTGAAAACTCATGTCATTTAGTTAAGTATATAAATGCAAGAGAATTGATTACAAAGCAAAATTATATGAATTCTGATTTCAGTGGAATGTACTCTGCTTCTTCCCAGACTATTACTTTTTCTGAAATAATCTACATGATCAGCAATTTGCAAAATGAGCTACAAGAACTTCAGGATTCTGTAAGAAAGAAACAGATTCATTCCAGAAAATATTAGACTCTTTTTTTTTTTTTTTCTATTTCTTTAACATATCAATCTTGAATTATAAAATTCTGTAAAAGCATAAAAGGATTTCTTTCAACTACTCTTTATATCCTATTTTAACTCTCTCTCTATATATATATATATTTATCATGACCTTATTCTTGTTTATTAAATTTACTGTATTATATGTTTGTTTTTTTTATTTTATGATATTCTTTCAATGTAACTTTATCATTAAAAAATATTGATAAATGTTCTGCTTTAAAAGTATATTGTTCAACATTATGTTTTTATTGATGATAAAAAAAATGTTGTTTAGTATCTAGGATGTTTCTGTTGAATAAAACTGATTTCATCATTTGCATAGACATTCTTGTAATACTGTGTTTATATTATTTCTAAGTGTCTAGAAAAATAAATGTTGATAAATAGTAAATAGTTTTTTTGTTTTTGTTTTTTTTGAATTAGCGAGTGCATTAAAACATCCATTTGATCCTATTTTTCCAAATAATTATCATACATATTTTATCTATATTTTTTTTTGTAATGTGTAAATAAAAATTATGAAAATGTGATTTTGTTTGTTTTCCTTTAAAGATTTCTACAAATTAAAATAAAATAACTGATTCATATGTTTCATAGATTTAAAAAAAGGTATCTATGCCTTTTATATTTCATAATTTGAAATTGTAAACTTAATTTATTCAATATATACTAATTTGAGTTTCATGTTCTTCCCTCTGAGCAAACTCAAAACATCAAAGTCTCAATATTAATAAAAATAATTACATAAGAAAAAATGTAATAATTTTATTAGTAAGCTTTAAAATATTAACTTATCTAAGAGTAATAATTATTTTTAAAAAGAATTAACTGGGGGAACTATATTAATAAGATTCAACATTCAATAATATTTAAATAATAAGTAAAAAAGAACACATATAATTTTTCAAAAACACTTCCATAGTCATTTGTCAAAATGTATCCTTTGGATAAAAAAGAAAGGGATATGGGAAATGAAATAATAAAGCGGCACCAAACGAATTAAAAAGCGATGCTAATTAATTATGCAAAAACAATAATTCAATTTAAAATACTAATTAAAATTTTAATATAAGAAATAAAATTATATAACTACGAAAATTTGGATTAAATAATTCAAAATAATATCTTTTTTAAAAAAAATCAGAAGTTTTTAATAATTGATCGGCTAGCGTAATATTTACTAAACGATGGTTTCATCAACGTTATCGGCAGACATCACGACATGCGCAGAACGGTTGAAAATTGAACAGAAACGGTTTGTTTGGTACATGACACGTGACCGTGAATTGACCCCATTGTAATTCTGTTTGTAACGTCAAAAAATTACAACTATTCATGATATGATCCGTCCAAGGGCTTATGGAGTAAATTGGCCCAAGTGCTCCAATTTTCTGCCAAGTCGTTATCAGTGGCTATAGTGATCGGGAACAAAGGGAGAGGCTTTCACAGAGGACACTTTAAAAACACTGAATAAAATTTCCAACATTGTTAACGATATCAACACAATGTTGCCGACATTCAAACAATCGGATATCATCGTGGAGATATTGTACAATATCTTGTGCTATAATAAGACCACTAGACCTAAACAATTGTGCGTTTATGTCATTTTTTAAAGAGAAATAAATACCAGGAAGGGGCGAAAAAATAATATCATGCTTTGGCCGCTGTTTACTCTTTCTAAAGTTTGTTTACTAGTCGAGAACGACAAGTAACAAAAAAATCATATTAAGCCCCGTTAGGTGCCACTTTTCTTCTCTAATCCACTGGCCATGTAGGTGTGCGGGTTGCGGTACGAACTCGCAACGTTAGGGTTCATAGCCGAGTAACATAACCACTAGACAAAAGAGTACTCTCTTCTCCGGAAGTTGTTATCTGGCTTATAATGTTACCACTACAATAGTCCCCCACCAGTGAGTCGGTAGAGTTTATTGCGCCAGTTATGGCGAGCGACGAACGTGATTATCGCGCCAAGCGTTATGGCGGGTGACGGCGAGCGTGTGTGAGTGGTTGCTGCCGGTAGAGGGAGCCACGACAGCTGAATGAAGGATGCGTTTATTCAGAACCAGGGTCACCAATGTGCGGGTTGCGGTACGAACTCGCAACGTTAGGGTTCATAGCCAAGTAACATAACCACTAGACAAAAGAGTACTCTCTTCTCCGGAAGTTGTTATCTGGCTTATAATGTTACCACTACATAGGCTTGAAAAAAACCTCCTGACTTAATCTTGCTTTTGAATGAAATATTCAAAATTAATTTTCATTATATTTCAATGACATAAATATAATTTATCATATTTTTTAAATTGAAAAGTTATTTGATTTTAGAAAAACTTAGAAAACTATAGAACACAGAAATTGTATTAGTAAATAACCCCAGTTCTATGTTATCTTTCTTTAGTATATTATTAAATTACATAAGTTGATCCTGCTGTCATTAATAACAAGTTAGAATGAATATATAACATGATTTTCAGCTTACTGCCTCGATTAGATAACACTTCTCCTTTCTGCGATAACTACAGGGTCCGTTTTAAACTCTGGAACCTTAGTCACTTTAATTATAAAACAGTTAATTCACATTAGAGGATGAGCGAGATTTTTTTAATATAAAAATTAATTATGTCATTTTCTTGTAATAAATTTTTCTGATATTATCAAGGAAAAAAATGTATCGAAATATCAAAAATACTTTTAATTTTTAATTAAAAAAATTTAATATTCTTTTAATGGCTTTGAAACTCAAAAAATAGAATCGTTTAAGACATGAATTTACATTACGTTGTAACGAAGGTAATCATTTGGCAACAATTGGCAGCCATTTCAGTTATACAACCCAACCTCATACTTCCGCCAAATATAACCATTGCGCGACACATAATATAACGCTTTTGGTGCAATCTCAGCAATTTAGCAAGTATAAACGGAACTTTGGACATATCATTATTTTTCTGTCCTTTCATGTTTTTTTCTTTCTAAAATGTGATTTAAAATCTTTAATGTTATATTTTCATATCACTTTGCGAAATTTTGAATCAGTTTGTTAACTGTCTTTTAGTAAGTACGGATGAATGAAATTTGGTATCAAAATTATAGATAAGTGTAAAATTTTGGACGTCATTGGATACTAAAAAGTAATCCAAAATGCGTACTCAATTTTCTTCACCGTATGACAAAGCTAAGCAACAATTGTCTCTAAACATGTATGGAGTTGAACAAATAAAATTTGGTGTTCTGTCTTCAAACTAAAATTATAGATTGTTCAAATTATGAATAAAATCCCTAAGTAGAAATCTATCTGTCAATAGGTAAATTGGATAGCCCAAAAATGCAATAAGGTGAAATGAGTGGGATTTTGTCATTTAACTTTATCACTAAAATTGAATATCTGATCAAATTTTTGAGCAATTTACTGACTGTCTTTCAGTCTCTCTATCAAGATGGATATCAAGTTCAAGATTAAAAATATGTATAAAATGTTCGATATCATTTTATACATTTCCGTATCTAAAATCTAAACACTAAATGTGATGAAAATGTAAAAAAAAGTGGAAGGGGAAATTCTTCTTTTTTTTTTTTTTTTTTTTTTTTAACATAATATGCATTAAATAATTTGCCATTGGAATATTTATAGCTGCTTTTAAAAGGGTGGTTGGGAATGCTGCTTATTTAAAATTTAAGGCTGGATGAAGATTTATATGAAAATAACAAAAAAATACTTAACAATTAGTGCTATCTGCCTTATTTTTACAGAAACGTTTTGTTTTCACTTTTAATATTCACATTCAAATATCAGTTTCAATGAGCATAATTTTCGAAAGCAATGTAGTCATTTTCTTACGTTTTCAGTAAATCCATTTCTATTGAACTTTAATTCAACTAAACAAAAGAAATAGCCATGATGAAATATAATTTCATTAATTTTATGAAGGCAATTTATTCATTTGTATTTGAAACAAGTAGGAGGGATATCTCCAAAACTTCTTGCAAACTCTCTAAGGTATTATCGCCTCTCACTCTCTGCTTAAATCTATGACTCTTGTACTACGAGTGCTCAGATTTTTATTTTCAGAGTCTTGTAGTTGAGTGTTTTGTGCTTCATGGAATAATGAAGAAAGTTGTATATGTTTTTTTTTCGGCCGATTTAAATCAACATTTGACACAGAACTGCAATTTTTAAAAACAAAATCTTGCATCATATTTGATTTATTTAAATCACCGAGCTTTTTGAACCATCGAATATAAGTGTATACGAAAGTACAGACCGACAAACAGTCCACATTGAAAATTTGGCCCAAAATTTTACAAAAATCGGTTTTAAATTTTGAATCGAATTTCGAATATCGAATTTCATTTATCTAAGTTGTTGGATTTCTCATTTATCACGTTTACATTCGTGTAAGAATACAAACCGATAGATTGTCAATCTCTTGACATACACGAGCCAAAATTTGGCTTACACTTTAAAAGCCGAATTTTTGTACCAAATATTAACTTACGTTTTGAATCGTGTTCATTTATATTCGGACAGCAAGACAGGTATATTTCCTGTGAATTTATTGTGTTCAAAATTTGATAAAATATCTACACATTTGATGTAAAGACGGCAAATCAAATATTGTTTGTCAAGCTCAAAATAGTTTTGAATTATCATGTTAACGTAAAGTCAAAGCGACAAATAAACAGACTTATTAAAGTTCGTGGGAAGCAATTTCTAATCCTTACTGCATTGATCTCATTAATTAACGCCTTATATTCCCAATACTTTTCTGATTTCGGATCACAAGATTTTTCCTATCAAATAATAGGACTGTGAACTTTTTAACATATGAAAAAGGGTTGCCTACTGAAAAAGCTTTAAGTAACCTTGGTTTATATTTTTTGTTCATGTTACTGAATAAATATTGCACTACTGTCGAATCCATATATATCGCATTTGAAAAATCCTTGAAAAATTCGAAGTGCTGAAATTTCGATGTGCAGAAATACATATTGCATATTTTTTTTTCATTTTCTTATCAAAAACATTAATTTATAATTGATTTTTTTAGAGTTATTAGAAGATTTTAGAAAATAAAAGTATCCTATAAATTAGTTTAAAAGAATTTCCAAATAATAATAATTTTTCCGGAATGTTGATACCATGCATGTTGAAATTTCATACTTTTTGTTTCAATTTCACTTTGCATCCCCCCACCCACTCCTCATCATTATGCAACTCTTCCGAATTTTAAGATTTTCGTTTGGAAGCGTGTTCACGATAGGAAATTTAAAGAAGATATCTCCTTACTCTTATGAAATGAATAAGTAGAACAGAAACTGGCAATAAAATACGATTCGCCAGTAAGTGTTTATTGCCTTGTAAATGACTTTTGCTTTTTTTATGAGTTCTGTTGCATGCAAAATCGGCAAAACAGTTTTTATTTTTATTTTTATTCATATACCTAAATATGAAAGAAACCAGTTAATGTTCTTTTACTACAACAAAATTTTAATATTTCGCACAAAAATTTTAATATTCAATTTTTATATTTAAATTTTTGTGCGATATATAAAAACTTTATTCAGAATGAAAGAAGCTTTTCTCTATTGAAAATGCAAAATTCTTAAAAGTTTTTTTGTATATTTATATAGATTTTTTACATGTGGAAGTTCTGCATATACGAGTTCAAATATATCTTCTTTTCACATCAATACTTTAATATTATTTGGTATACTTTAGTATTATTTTATTTAAGAATTGAATTCTTTTATTTAGACCTCATTTGTAAAGTAAAATAATGTAAAACGAAGCGATAATAACAAAATTTAGTTCTTAACATATACTCATACACATAAAAAATATCCGACCTCATGTTATTTCTCGATAATGAAAATTATAATTTTAACATGGCCTTAATTGATTTTCAGTGAAGAAGTATTTGTTTCATCTAAACTATTTATAGTAATTTTATACAGATTTTAATCTTTAAATAGAGAAAATTGAAATCTTGTTAAGACAAGTCGTATCTATATATAGGAAATAAGATGCCAAGAAATAAGTAATTATTACAGATGCTTTAAAATAGTGTAGCCGTTGGGACCATGAATCCGATCATTGTGTGTTTCAATTTCTAATATTGAAATTTTGTGACAAAAAAAAAAAAGCCGTAAGACAAACGAAATAATAATAATGAAAAGATGCAGTTTTGCCAAATTCAATAAAAACTCTTTATATTTCACGCTTGAGTAGCCTCTTTGCCATTGCAATTCCAATGAATTTTCCAATTTTGGAGGGAACTCTACTTGGTGATATGCTACTACTCTCATTTCCCATCCGTCAATTCTCCCTTCATCGCTGTATCCGACCTCAATCAGGCAGTCAATGATAGTCTTGTTTTTAAAATAGCGATTAGAACCCAATAAAAAGATTATTTTTAAAACATCATTAGGAAAACAACGGTAAAGAACGGCATTGTTATTCTAAAAAAATATTGAATATAATTAATCGCCTTTGACGACCAGTTTGTTCTTCGCTGGGATTAATGGTTGTTAAAATTTTTAAGTAAATATTTTACATAGGTTACTTTTGATAGCTTCCTCAGAAAAATATTATTGAACTAAAAATTTCACAAACATATAACATGCTCTCTTTTAAAATCCTTATACTGGTTCCGTTCATTGTGTAGTACATCTTCTTAATTTTATGTTATATCACCTAAATCACGAATTTTTACTATAAAAATGCAAATGATTAAATATTATCTGATACATAACCTTTCTTGGTGAAACAAAAAAAAAGTTATTAAATATTGGAATAGATAATAGAATCATTCAGCATTGAAATTTTATGTGTATTACAGATTTTTTTTTTGTAATTTTTGCAGTAATTCTAAGGATTATTCAATAAAGATTTTTTTTATTCTACAAAAAATTCAGTGCATTTAATTAAGAAAGCAGTCATTAAACGATAAAAAAAAGAGAATATATTTTTTAAACAACATTATATAAAAAAAGATGCAATTTTTTTTGAAAAAAAATTTATTATTGCTTACTTATGAAACCAAAACTTAATTCTAAGTAAATTAAATTTTAAAAAATGCATAACAAGCATACTTTAAATAGAACTTTCTTATTATGGAAAATTATTCCGTACCTTCATACTTGCATCATCAAAAATGAAAACAAAAGACAAAGAACAAAAAAATTTTGGTAGCAAGAATAAAAATGATTAGAATTTCACTTCAAGAAACAAATAAATTGCTGTTAAATATACTTCAAAACATTTTTCAAAAATGTATTCAAAAAATAGATAGAAAATTATACTGCAAAAAAAGAAAAAATGGATCATTAAAAAGATATTTTCTGAATTTTAAAGCGAGGCAAAAACAATTTTTGTGCTTTAATATTGTTAAATTTTATCAAAAAAAAGGCAAATTTCGTTTATCTTCTTCAACAAGATTTTTAATCAAACTTACAAAAAGAAAAAAAAAGAAAAAATCCCTCCCAGGTACGCATTTCTAATTTCCAAAATATGCATTTGCCACTTTGGATAGCTTCAAGTCAACGGTCTAGTTTATAGAGCCTACCTTACCAAATACATACATATTCATTTTTATTAGTGGTAGAGATTGATATCGTAATCTGTATATTTAAAATGATATAGAAAACCATTGAACCAGATGCAGAGCCCCAAACTACTGATCCGATTTTGCTTTGTTTTATATGAAAGTTTATGACTTCTAAATATTTCATGAAAGGTCGTCTGCCCTTCCTCACCCGGCCTTTCTAAGCGAAATCGGGAAATACATCTTCAATAATACATATGAAAGCTATAAGTTCTATATATGTCATCAAATAAGTTACTTCTATAAACCAAGTGTTTATTATGGTATTTTCACAAAACTGGTTTCTATGAAAGAAACTCATGTAGAAAAAATTTATTTAAATTTATGAACTCAATAATTTATTTAAATTGGTGAACTTAATTAACTCGTTAGCTCTATATTGAAAATTGTCCATCACACCATTTGATTTTTCTTCATTGAATCAATTTCCCATGATGAAACTATATCACAAATAAATTTTTTTGCAGATCTGATGAAATTTCGAGATGCTCTTTTTTCTTAATCACTGTCTTTTTTTTTATGATGAATGGCTATTGTGCAAATGATGTATATTTATGAATTATTTAAATACAAGTTTATTCTTCATATAGTTTTAAGTTATTTTACAAATTGATTAGATATACTGCAAATTTTGGTTTTGTCTCTGCAAAAATAATTTTTTAATAGTAGTTATATATATATATATATATATATATATATATTGTTTTGTTCCCCTACACCTTTAATGCATTGTCTAATTCTATTAAGTTGTTTTTTTTTTTAAAAAGGATACTTTTTAAAAATTTTTGTGTGATTTAAATATGTAATTTTTATCATAATTTCTTTTTATAAGAACACTGATTTTGAATGAGAGCTGAATTTCTTTTCGAAATTGGGACTTGAAATAACGATTGTTATTTTATTTTAATAGTTCGACATATATATATATATATAAACACACACACACACACATATATGTGTGTGTGTTTGTTTTCATTTCCTATCTGATGCATATTTCAAATTGCAGGCTTCTTTTTTTAAGGGAAAGCTCAACTAAATCGTAGCTCATAAGTAAATGAATGATGATCGTTATTCTGATTGCTTTTGTTTGTTTAAATGTCTATTTATCTGATGACTTATCTGTATATGAAATTTCATTCATCTAGTGTTTGAATAATCATGTTTGCATGAATGTAGATGGAATGATATACAGACTATCCCGTGGACGGATTGTTTCTAAAATTTGACACAAATTTATAATTTTGATTTCAGAATCAATTACCATATATTCCTCCAACTCCATCCATCTTTAGCTTAACGTATTAGCAGAGAAGAAAATACATTTGCGACAAACTTTTTCAACAAATTCAGAAAGTTCTAAAGGGTAAAGAATAATCAAGATTTCGAGATCAAATTATTTGACGATTGCATTGAATAGGATGGTTACGAGAAAATAATAATTATAAAAAAAAATGTTTACTCTATGCATTGATACAATCTTCATAAATATCACCTGTATGCAACTCTTTCCACCAGATAACGCCATTTGAATTCGTAATTTCAAATCTTAATATTATTTTTTTCTTGTAAAAATATTTAAATATTTATCACTTGCTTATACCATTGATTTGATTAAACTATTGTGGATCTGTTTTTTAAATAGAAAAAAGTGGTATCTTTATTATTTGCAAAGACAAAAAAACTATTAACTAACTTTCTATCCAATTGATAACTGTTTACACCTAAAAATAAAATCTGCTCCTTTTATAAATTCATTGGTTTAAAATGTAATTATGAAAATCCATTCCTTGCATGCTGGAATGAAATAATTGAAAAATTTTGGTACCTAGAAAAATTTCCACTCACTTATTATTTGAATGATGATGATGATGTTGTGTCCGCGTTACAACGGAAAGGGGGATGCAATAGCTTCTGAGGGCAAAGACCCCTGAGTGCCCGGAAGAAGAAGTCTGATTTCCAGTTCATATGAAGATGACACTCACACACTCGCTTGCGCAACCCCTTTTTAAAGGGGGCTCTTTTTCTCACACCTCACAGATAGAACACAGGGTAAAAAACAACCATGTCCGAACCAGGACTCGCGCCCAGGATGCCCAGATCACGGGGAAGACGCGCTACCCCTATGCTAGGACGCTGGCATTATTTGAATCATCTATCATTATTAAAGTTTGTCTATTAGAATAAACCTATCTCATTCGATTACTTCTATTGACGTTAGCGTTGTGAAGATGAAGTAATAAATATGCGAGATAAATTGATATCCCATTCTTGATTTTTCTATACTACTGTACTTTTACAAAATCCATAAAATAGAAAATAATGTGTTTAATCGTTCGTTCATTAATATTCTTGCAACAAAAGTCGCACATAACTTGTTTAATTGCTTTGACAGACCTGACTCCCCCTCCCCCCAAAATATTACACTTCATTCAATCCCTGAAGTCCTGGAAATCTACATTTGGCACTCGCATGGTCCGCCAGAAGTACACTGAAGTAATTATACTGCGCCATTCATACATAACGATTATATGACAATATTTAAAGTTGACATGGTCGTTTTCTTTAATCGAGGTAACTTTGAATCGAATAAAATTACTAATGCTTAAATTCGAACTTTTTTTTTTTGCCACAATTTGACCTCAAAAAATTGCGATTCTGCTATAGGAAGGAGTTTAACTAAGTTTCTAAGAACCAATGAGCAATCGCGAGTGGCAAAAGGTGTGGGGGAAGAACCTTTCCTTTTTAGGATGGCTTACAAACTTTCGCCCACTTAGGAGTCACTCTTGATAAATAGAAATGCATATGTAAACTTAATTCATGTTAACTTATCAAGAATTATCTACTGAATGTCATGATTTGTACATTTACTCAATTGCAAGTACAAATAATTGATTGAAACTGAATTGTGTACGGATTTTCTTTTCTTTTAAATATCTTTGGATTTCTTAAGTAAGAGGTGTGTCCCGAGCAAGGATGGTGCATTAGTTGTTTGTGAAATCTGATTCCGCTTATTTCTTATCTGACGACACGTAAAATTTTGTCCTGCAATTTCGTATCTTCGAATAACTATATATCTCAATCACATTTCCAAGTGATACAGACAGTAAGTAAAACATTTATTTACTTTTTATCGCTGAACTTCACTTATGGGATACTTTTTTTGTCTCTTCTGTTTACATATGTATGTGCAATTAGCTGTCTAGTTCTTGTGGCATGTTTAGTTTTTAATTTAAATATTAATATTTATTGTTAAATTGAATTGGAAATGTTTCAGAATCATTATTTTACAATAGCTTTATTGTAATTAATATATACTCTTAAAAGATAAATTGAAATAAGTAATTTGAGGGTGATTATTTTTGTTTTGAAACAATAATTACATTCACTTAATTTTTCTCCCTTTTGTTACATTTTAAGTAAATGCTTTTATTGTTTGTGTTATAAGAAAATAGATTTAATTCTTAGATATTAATTAGATTGTGATTCACTGTTGATGTTTTATTTTTAGTATTGGTATTCGATTGATAGCTAAGAGTAATCATGTGACTTATCTCTTGTCTCATAAATTTCTGCAAAAAAATAAATGCTGTCACTTTGTTTTTTTCTGTTGATATATAGAGTAATTTGAGTTGCCAGTAATTTGAGATAGCTTTTGACATTGATGAAGCTTCAAGAAAATTACTTTGTTTGTCAACTCCTTTTCTTGTTTGTTCTCCTTTTTTCTCCTTTAATTAGCAAGTATGCAGTTCGTTCAATTAGCCTTTTTTATTCATTTTGTATATGAGTCATATAATTTACAATATTAAAAAAAAAAAAATTGAACTAATATATTGTCATTTCAAAGTGCTACCAAATTCATAATACATGGAATAAATGAAATAATTGTTATAAATAATTTTAATGGAACGTGTATCTGAAAATTTATAATATTGAGTTAAAACTTAATTTGTAGCAAAAACAATTTAGTGAATCACAAGCTTCTGTTTTATAAATATTAATGACCAAATTAAGTGTGTTGCTCATTTATTGTGCAGTCAAGTTAATTAAGAGTACATTATATATATATATATATATATATATATATATGTTTAATATTATCCAACTTGTAATTGTATATTAATGTTTTGAGTGATTTCAATATTTAAATATGATTATAGCTTTGTAATAATTAATATTTAATGGATATTTTTTTTAATTAAGAAAAGACTGCTTTTGACAGTTTATTAAATTCCTTTGCTCTTCTTAAAAGTTGCCATCATTAAAAGTTCACTTTTGATGTATAATTATGAAATGATATATTTTAATGCACAATATTGAAAAATATTAATATATTATTGTATAAATAAAGGAGTAAATTCCTTAAGTTTATTTGAAAAGCTTTTTCATACCATTTTGTATTTTTTTAAGTATTAATTGAAGTTAAAAAGTAATTATAAATATCTCCTAAAAGATTATTTGTCAAAAGTTATTAGTAAAAGATCAGTAGTAAAAAAAAAAAAAAAACGTAAAAGCTATTAGAATTTATTTGAAATTCTGTCCATCAGTGAACTGCAATCCTATTTGGCTACATGTATCATTATAAAGCCTTGTATATATTTTGGATATTTTCTCTGAGACATAATTAAGCTTTCTATAATATTTATTGCATTATTTTGTTAAAAAGTAATCAAACTAGCGAATTATATTCAATTATATCAAAAGAACCAAACAGCATAAAATAAAGAAAAAGAAACAAACTGACTTTTTTTAGTAATACTATATGTAAATAAGTAATCAGATTAACTACATTCTGATTTCTTGATCCTCTAATATAAACATGAAGTGAGTTTGACTCATAGCACTTTGAGATTTATTAATAAATTGGAGACATATAGATTTCAAAGATGAAATCTAATCTTCAAAATTTGTAAATAATATGCCTTGAAAGAGGTTATCTTTTTCCTAGTTTTCCTAAGAAGAGGAAATCCAAATTATTTTTCATTACCATACCATTATTAACTTAATAAATAGTAATATTATTTGAAAAAAATTACACTGTTTATATGTTTTTACAGCATAACAAATATAAAACTTTGCAATATCTGAATTAACAATGCTTTCTGATGGATGGTATTATTAAAAATATTAATATAATAAATATTATAAAAAATAATAAAAATTATATAAATAAGTATTAATAAAAGATTTTTTAGTATATTATTATAATCTAAGATATTTAATATATATCATGCTAATTTGTCTAGTATTCTTATTTTTAAGAATTGAAGCTAGAAGATGATAGCAGATGGCTATCTTGTTGGAGACGGCTCCTGGGAGCTCACAGTCTTGGTCACAGATCTGCAGGTTGAAAGAACTCTCAGAGTCAAAGGGGACCTCCATATTGGTGGACTTATGCTCAATTTAGTTGAAGAGCTTGGTAATTATTTTTCTTGTGCTCTTTAACTCAATTTTTTTGAACTAATACTTTAAAATTGCTTCTCTTCTGTTCAAATCTAAGTGTGCTTCAATGTAAGAGATCTGTTTCTTAGTGACATGTCCAATAAAAAAAGTCTTTTGTAAAGTTTAAGTATTTAGTTGAATAACTTTGAAGTATTTTGCTAGTTTGTCATATGTCAATTTCTCTTAATACAGCCCTTGGGTTGGTTTTTAATGTAGGGAAATATTTAATTTTCCTTATTTATATCATTAAACATTAAATTATCCTTATTTTCTTATGAATATTATTTTATGATGAATATATCAGAATTGTATATCTATATGTGTAACTATTCATTATTATTTTTTTGCTGTAAGTGAATCTAATTTAAGACTATTCAGTCATCTAAAAATTTTCAAATTGTTACAAACAGAGTAGGATACATTAATATAGATTATGATCAATGAAATCAAATACTTATATAATCTTTAATACATCTGCTACAATCTCGACTACCTTGATTTATTCAACAAATATAAAAAGAATGCACACCCTAAGAACATTATGGAAATCTATTCTTTGCTTAATAGAATGCATCACACTTTAAAAAATCTTTAATTGTAAATCTAAATCTTAAAAGAAAATATCAGTAAAATGCAAATTGAAAAATAGTGTAGAAATTATATTTGAGGTGTAAAATTTCTGATAATTAGGTGTAGACCACATTGTCATGACCCAAAAGTTATAAAAATGTTTTATTATTATTATTATTATTTTAAAGGTAAGATTTTGTTGTATTGAGTTTGACTAATTTTATGTTTGGTTAAGTAATTTTAAATCTCATGATGAGTAAATATATATTGAGAGTTTTAGAGATAAAAATTGCATTGTTGGATACCTGTTAAAATACTCTAGCCAATATTTAATTATTTTCATCTATTCTTATCATTAAATAATAATTGAAATAAGCATGGAATTCCAAATTTTTAGTGATTCTATATTTTGTTAATTTTTTATAACTAATCTATAGAATAACGGTTTTATTATTATGCTATATATTTTCTCTCTGAAAAGATTTTCTGTCTTTCATGTCTTATCAAAATCATATATACATTTAAAGATTTGGGCTTGTATAAGATTGCTATCTTCAACATAAATGTTTTTAAAAGGTTTTTTTTTTTTTGAAACTTTTGATTTCCAAAACTTTTCCATTAAAAATTAAGCATGTAATAGGTCTTATAAATGTATTAGAGATATATTTTATAAATGCTATCTTTGATATGAGCAAGTAAAACAAAGACGCATGTAAAAGGAACTAAAATAGAACTAATACATATGATTTTTTGTGTTAATCATTTGAATTTTTCTGTCTGAATACATTTTTAAAAAAATATTATATATGCCATATTATATATTCCTAAAATTTTTAAATGCTTTAAAGGATTTATATAATTTTCTTATAAATTTTAGATGTTGCCATTGATTGGTCTGATCATGCTCTATGGTGGCCAAAGAAAAATATTTGGTTGTGTCGCACTCGATCCACTCTAGATCAGTGTGGTATCCAAGCTGATGCTTATCTGCATTTTACTCCAATGCATAAATATTTGAGACTGCAACTGCCAGATTTGCGATTTATTGATATAAAGGCTGACTTTTCTGCTAAAACATTCACTGCAGTGAAAAAGCTATGCAAGGAGCTTGGTAAGTTTTTTTTTTTGTCTTTAGTATTATAATTAGTTTAATAATTAATGTCATAGCTAATGAAATCATTAGCTATTTTTTTTTTTTAAGGAATATTATTAAAATGTCCATGTTTTGCATATATTCTGAATTAACATATATTTTTAATTTTTTTGACTTTCTTCTAAAGTATTTTTAAAATGCAAGTAAAATTCCTTATTGTATAACATATGTAAATTTAATGTTAAAATACTTCCTTGGTTGAATTTTTAATAGGGTCTTTTTTAAGCCTAGTATAACAAATATTTTGAATTTGTTTTCTAAAATTTTTAAATCTTGCATATTTATCCACATACTGTTTATATTGCATGTTTTTTCAAAAAATGTTTCCGTATACTGAAGCTTTAGATTTAAAATTACTCAACTTTCTCACACAAAACTTGTTTGGGTAAAAATCCTTTTGAAAGTTTGTAAAGGGGTGCTACTCAGGATCTTTATCTTATTATAATTCAAAGTTATGAGACTAATCTGATGATAATTCTTGTACAACTTTGTATAAATTTATTCATA
The DNA here is from genome assembly GCF_947563725.1 of Argiope bruennichi. Taxonomy (NCBI): domain Eukaryota; kingdom Metazoa; phylum Arthropoda; class Arachnida; order Araneae; family Araneidae; genus Argiope; species Argiope bruennichi. The sequence goes on along the minus strand of NC_079157.1, from coordinate 108,534,376 downwards.
TAATTTCATCATTAGTAGGGCTTAATCAAAAGTATAAGTGATAATTTTTGCTTTAAAAGAAGCTCTGCACAATCGCTATTATAAACTATATACATTTAATATGACAAATTCATGATATATGTAATTAAACATTAGACTAAACGTTTCTTTAACTAGGCATAAGACATCCAGAAGAATTATCTCTATGTCGACCTTTGACATCTGAACATTTGAAAAGAAATTATCCTCGTGGGGTGGGCTGTACTCCTCGCCAGAGAAGCAAGGAACCAACTGCTGGGATTAACCTTAGTCAAAATAACAATAACAAGTCTGATGGTTTCTTAACTCCAGACACATCTGGGTCAGCTGGAACTCCTTTGAATACAGTAAGTTTACAACTTCTTTTTTCTAAAATATCATGCATTTAAATATTTTCAATTATTAAATGCTCAATGAAAAATCGGGAAGAACTCTGAGTATAAGATTTGAGAATGCTAAAATAAGAAATTGATGTTTCATTTATAAATGCATCTAAAAGATGATGAAATTAAAATTGAAATGCATGATAAATAAAATGTATTCTGCATTATTATTTAGCACTCTATAAGAAGTGCAAAATTGAAGTTTGTCTTATTTCAAGAAAGAAAAGTTTTTATGTACTTATGTTGGGGGAAATGATGTATATATTTTAAACAGTTTTCTTTTTATATTTTATCTATTATTGTAAAACACAAGTTCTTAGAAATTTGAATATTCAAATTTACAGATATATTTAATTGTTAAATTTTTGTATTAGACTTTTTAATGAATTTTAAAAAAAATTATTTAATGTAGAAGCAAAATTTTAATCAATTCAAGTTTTTACTGTTCCGAATTATTATAAAATGTTCGTTTTAAGTTCAGTTTATCATTTCACTGTCATATTCCCTTTAAGTCAAGCCTGTTTTTCTCTTTAAAATCAGATATATATATCTATATATATATATATTTAATATATGGGTGCTGGTTTCACTAACTGCTTTTGTTTTTAGTCATGGAATGATGGAAGAAATTACTCACCATCTACAGCTATGTTCAATGGAAATTCATCATTTCTGAATTACTCAGCGGATAGCAGCATGTCTGCTACTGATCTTCCTCTTGCTCACAGCCCTAGAACTCCAAATGAAGAAGCCCGACATAGTGTCTTGCGTCCCAAAAGTTTGGCAGAAAGAGCTCGTTTGAATGCTGGGTATGTATGACTTAAATCCTCAGTGTAGGCTTTGAATTGTTTTAGTTAATCTATATGCAAATACAAATATCTCCATATATTAACACAAACTTTATTTAATTGACTGACAGATCTTAATTAGATCTTTTGAATAAAAATTTCTTTAATTAATGAAATTGTAATGTTCTGTAAAAGTAACAATTCATGGTGAGAGTAATGGTATGAAAGAAGGAAATGCTTATTATTTTAATCACATGAGCTGAGTTTCACAATGAAAACAATAAAACAGTTTTTTTCTTTCTTTTTTTTACATATCTTGTTAGAATAGTGGGAAGTTTTATTAGAAAAATCATTACAAATAATTAACATGCTACATAATGTACATGTATATCTCAAGTTTTTTCTTTCCAAAATTTGCTTTGAAATTAATGATCTTTAATAATATACATTTGGCTCATGTTTGTTTTTCACAGTTTCTTATAATTTTAAATTAATGATCATAATCCTGAGAAAATATAATTCCCTAAATAGTTGTAAAAAGTGATTTTTCAATTCAATGAATTGTTTGATAGTTTTGAGTTAAATGAAGAGATCATTGTATTATTTGGGCAATTGAAAACATAGCACATTTTTGTCTTGAGACTTGCTCTAATCTAATTTTTTTTATATTTAGGTGGTTGGATTCTTCTTTGTCTATCATGGAACAAGACATTAGAGAGTTTGACACCCTTCTGCTAAGATTCAAGTTTTATTCTTTTTATGATTTGAATCCAAAGGTAATTATTTAGTCTTGCTTAAAAAAAAATTCTTAAATATAAAAAGTAATTATGCTTTTATCTTATTTTTAATTGAATTTCAAATAAGTCATTTTCAGATATATTCATTTTTACCTGTGCTTAAGTTTTATTATTTCTTATGAATGGTATATATTTTAGTATAATGAATATAATTTTAATATTGTACATATTGTTTTTTTATTCTTATAAAAGCAATTCTGTCTTAAGATGATCCATTGTTAGTAATATTATTTAGAAATTAGAAATTTTTACTTATGCAAGCAATAACTGATTTTATACTCAGAATTTAAAATTATAGTTTGCATTATTTTTATATGAAAAATTACATACTAATGCTCTGTAAGATTAATGTTTGAATTTATTTTGTAATTATTTCTTATTTGAATTTGAAATATTAATGAATTTTAGAAAAAAAGGTTTTCTAAATTCATTTGATTGAGAATTCTTTTTTTTTTTTTTAATCTAACAATTTGGCAAATAAATTTTTCTAATACTATTAATTTGGATAATATTATAGAAAGATTTTTAGTTTCTAAAGTACAAGTGGGAAAATTTAGTATCTTTTTGTCGATGGAACTTCCGGCTGCTCTTATTCAAACAATCTTTTCTTCTCCTAATGTTGCTACTGATAGTTGGGATGTACTAAAGAAGCCATAAACAGTTTTAGTTGTTTTGGAAACTTGTGTAAGTTGTTTGAAAAGTGTGTCTGACCCACCTGCTGCTTTAAGGCCGACTATTTTTGGAAACTGGCGTTCTTTCAGAAAGTTTGTTCCATTTTTTTTCCCTGTTTAAGTTGGGCTGCTTCCAGTTCATTCTCACACTTCATTCATATGCTCACTTTCACTTATCTTTTGGCCTTCTTTCATTCTTGTTTCGTCTGCTAACTTTAAGATAAGAAGCTCATTAACTCTAAGATTTGGGGTTATATTGCGAATTTATTAAACACTTGAATTGTTTCATGTTTATAATGGTGGAATTATATAAGTGATTTTTCTCTTATATAAATACTTCTTGATGTACTTGAGTTTTGAAATTTTATGCACTTGCATGGTGTTGATGACAGTACATTACTTTAAAATTTCCAAAACTTAGTTATTAAGTAATAGAATTGAATTTTGATTTCACACTGGTGGAAAGATATGGTAATAGGTTAGTGGAAAATTGATTTCAAGATACAACATTTATAGAAATTAAAAGAAAAAATAAATAAATAAATTTTTAAAAAACAAACCTTTTGTTCATTAATAAGCATTTTTTAAAACTAATTATTGTGTAATAAATAGTTTTTAAAAACACTTACTAAATTAGCATACTAAATTTACTGCCTACAAAATTAGATCAGTTTTATAGTAATGAATGTCTTGGAATTTGTGATACATTTAACATGTATAATCTTTTACACTTATCATGCTGATTGACTGTGATATTCTAATTAAATACAATGAAAATTTTTTAATGCATTTAAAAATAGTTCTTTTGATGCAGAATTTTTATGAAACATTTATTTTTTCTTTATCTCGGAGAGGAAATGATCCTTATGCACAAACATTTTTTGCTAATAGAAGTTAGTTATTATTAATCACTAGAATAAATTGATATAAAATAATTTTATTAGTATATTTAACTTTTATTAGTATATTTTCTTTATTCATTATAGATCAAGACTTGTTAGCAGATAGTCAAAAATATATCTAATATCAAAGGTTGCTGTAATATTACCGTCATTCTCATAAATTACTTGATCATGACATTTTTATGTATCTTTTGTTATATGGGAAAATGCTGTAATTATTCGCTTTCAAATAGATAATGGTGATTTAGATTAAACTTTTTTTGAAATCAGTTTAATGTAAATGGAATTAACCATTGATGTTCTCTATGACTGAAAAGTGTCCATTATATAATTTAATATAATAAAGAATGTTGCAATCAAATACATAATGTCAAATCTGAAATGGTTCTGCTGCCTTTTATTATTTCTAGTTTAAATTTGAATGTCAGTTATTATCAGTGCAGTCTTTCACTTCTGGCCATTTTTTATTGGATTGTGAAACTCACTTGACATATACTTTATTTTAAGAATAAGTAAATTATGCATGATGATGAAAATTAAGTATAATATGAAAGAGAAGTATAATGTTTTCAGCCTTTAGTGTGCTAATTTGAAAGCTCAAAGTTATTCAAAAATTTTTTTTCCTTTGTTTGTAAGTTTATATAAAAAAAATTCAGTGAATTTTGTTTAAAATATTGATAGTATTTTTATTAATGACATTACCTGTGCCATTAAAACATTAAGATAGTTATTTTGCCTTCTACTGAATCAAGTATGCACTTTCTGTAGAATACTTGATACATTTTAAGAGTGAAATATTTTTAAATGCTTTTATTTTTATGTACATTCTTTTTTGTATGATTTATATAACTGGGTGTGCATTATTGTAAATTATATGCTGTTACACTATTTATATACTTAAAGTATGAATGGTGTGAATGTAAAGTTAAACATATATAGAATTTCAATGTGTTGATCCTTAAAATGTATCATTTTTTTTAATTTAAAAGTTTTATTTCATTCTTAATTCTTGTGAAAAGAAATATATTAAACAAACCATATATTTCTATAGTATGATGCTGTGAGAATCAACCAGATTTATGAGCAAGCTAAATGGGCAATTTTAGCTGAAGAAATTGATTGTACTGAAGAGGAAATGATGCTCTTTGCTGCATTGCAAGTAAGTATTAATACTTAGAAAATTCTTAAATGCTTATTAATATGCAGAAAATTCATAAAATCGTATTAATGTTTCAATATTTTATAATTTCCATATGTATATAACTTTTTAATTTTATGAAGAAATTTTGTTTCTTTTATTGTATGATGTAGATTGTAAGTTATTTTAAATAGTACAAATTATATTAATGATTATTCTATTACTTGATATTTGAGTGATTAGGAAAATTTTGTTAATTCTTTATATATAATAAATTATTTGTATATATTTTTAAAATGCTATCAAGATTCATGTACTGTAATTTTTTATTTAATATTTTAATTATTTGGTTTCCATTTCTTTATTTGGCCCAACTTTATTGCAGCTCTTTTCCTTTTTAATTTTATTTTATTATTAATTGTTAATTTAGTTCCATTATTTTGTTTCATTTTCTTATTAGTTTTCTTTCTCATTTCTGCATTAATTTTGATTTCTAAAAGAAAATTCTAACTCTGGGTTTTAATTACAGTATGTAATTCAATCACTGAATAAAATTTAAAAATTTTTTATCAGTATTTTCCAACATTTATAATTCCTTTAACTCTTGATTGTGCCTAATTAAACTTCTCATAAGCAAAGAAAGCTAATTTGTAATATTAATAAAACTGACTGCATTGATAAAGGAATTCATTATACAGGGAATTTAATTTATAATGCTTAGGAGTTAAAAGTGAATTGATTAGGTTAAAAATGAAATGACCTGGATTAACAATGTTTGTTGAATAAATTTTTGATTTTACATTTTATTCTAAGTTTTATAATTTTTAGTACAGCATCATAAGAAATGGAAATAGTATTGTAATATTTCTATAGCAATAAAGCTAACATTTGCTCATGATACTCAACTATTCAAATGAATGGCACTTTCATCACACACCTTTTAGAAAATAATATTCTGTGAGCAGATGTAATCTCATATCTGAAATTGCATCAAGTTTTTTATGATATTTCCTCTTAATAGATATGCAAGATGTTCCTTTCATGAATGTAAGGTTCATGAAGATTTTATTCTTTTATCTCTCAGTTCTTGGTGCTTCTCTGTTTGTTATCCAATAGATTTTTAGATTTAGAGAATATCCTTTTCTCACATAAAATTGACAAAAGTTTATAAGTACCCCTTGTGTTTTGTATTTCCTACTATCATGAACTTTACTTTTCTCTACTTCTAATTGGTTAGCTGCTTATCCTTGGGGTTTCGGGAATCTGATCTATGTGAATTGGAAACTTTACATGAATTGAAAACCTCTGACTAATAAAGGATTATTTCAAGTGGTTTCTGTTTATATGCATTCATTAAGCACCTACTTTTCTATCCGAGTTAAATAATCTACGATTAGTCATTGATTGCTTCCCTTGTTTATTAGGTCCAAGTCAACTTGCAGGCAAACCATCCCCAACCAGATATATATCATGATGATGAAGATGTCGAAACAGCTTTAACAGATCTGCAAGTTACCTTGGAAGGCACTTTGATCAGCAAAGGGAAATCCAACATCACTAATGTGCCAGAACTCTCGGACTATTTATCATTTATGAAGTAAGGCACACATATACAACTTTTAATTGATATTTGCTTAATGTTTGATTTCATTTTTTAAAAATGACATTTTATTGAACAAAGAATTTGAAATTAATTTGGCATGTAATTAATTATATGCACTTGATAGTTAATTTTAGTATCCCACTTCCCCCCAAGAAATGATTATCAATATATCAACACAAAACAAATTTGATTTTGAAAAATTAAGTTTGCTTTAAAGGTTATCATAGGGAATTTGATCTTCCCCATATTGTGTAAGTGAATTTCTTTGATTAACTGATTTGAAAAGACCAGGTTAGCATTATGAGCCATATACTTAGAAGAATCTACTGTATTACCAAACAAGAAAAGAAACAATCTGTATTATAAGGAACCTTTGTTTTTAATCAAAATGTGTCTATGATTGAATTTTAAATATTCAAGTATAAATGAAACTTAAAGCTGAGTTAATTTTAAGATTGGAAGACAATTTTTTTAAATATCATATTATTTATTATAAAGAGTTACATAATGTATTATGGCAATTAATATTAAGAAAATTTGGTTTTTGTGTACAGAATTTAAAATAGATAATGTGTTGATTTGTTAATGCTTAAAAGCAGTTACAAATAAAATAATTGTTTGATGTATTGATCAGTTTTTAAAAAAAAATTGGGGAAGCTAATTAATTTATTTCTTTATTTAGGCCAAAACGTTTCACCTTGAAAGGCTTTAAAAGATACTACATTGTCCTCAGAGATACCTATCTAAATTTATACAAATCAAAAGACAGTGAACCAAATATGAGCATTAGTCTGAAAGGTTTGTAAAATTATTTTTAAATTGTTTTCTAACCTATTTTAAATTGAAGAATTTTTTAAAAAAGGTTTTGAATTTTTAAAAAGAAAAGCGTATTTTTCATTAAATCTTGTTTTAACTAAAGTATGTTTATTTAAATAATAAAATTGTTTTACAGAACAATTTTTCTTATACCTCATCGCATTAAAGTTTTAAGAGCAGAAAATAATTAAATACAACTTAAAATTTGCTGGAAATTTTTATTTCAGATATATTGAATTTTTAAATGCGAGAGAGATAACAGCATGAACACAAAAATATTGTAATAAATAGACTGCATTGATAAATAAATGAATAAATTAAACTATTTCAGTAAGTCTTTAAATTTCAACTATCAATATTATTTGTGTTTTGTTTTACTTTGTCTTTTACTAATAGTCAATATTCAAAATTGTGGAATAGAATTGAATTGAGAATAGTGAAAAAGATTTTATGATCTAATTTTATTTATTCTGACTGATGAAATTGCATATAAACAGGAAATAATAGAAAACTGTTTTTTAATGAATAAACTGAATAATTTCTATTTAATTTTATTATGATGTATGGATATATTTTAATGTAATATTTTTTTTAATCTTCTAACTTATGAAATAAAGTTGATTAATATTTTTCATACATGAGTATTTTTATTTTACTGTTATATATTTATTAAAATATTTGTTATAGGTTGTGAAGTTACTCCTGATGTGAATTTGTCTCATGGGAAGTATGGCATTAGGCTTGAAGTCCCTAATCATGAAGGCATGACAGAATATTGGATCAGATGCAGTTCTGTATGTATTATTTTGACTAGTTTGTACATTAAATAATGTTACATTGTTTTGTTTCTCAAACTAGATTTCATCCTTTCTTTTATAATGTTAAATAACAAATCATAAATAATATATTTCCGTTCAAATTAAAAAAGATATTTATATAAAATATAAAAATTTATTAATAAAAATATATTATTACAGGTATAAAAAGGATTCTTCTAAAAGCTCTATGCATTTTATCTTTTGTCTTCTATAATATATACATTTGAAATTAATTTCTTTGAAAAGATGTTAAGAATGCTGACATTTCTGTAGTCTTTAAGAGCGCACAATTTTTAATCAATTTCATTAAAAGATGTTATTCAACTATGTTTTCTGAAGATAAAGTGGAATTGGGAAGAAAAGAATGAAAAATCTTTAAACTAAATTCTTTAATTGTCTAATTTTCTTTCTTTGAACAATTCTGAAATATTTTGCTAAAGAAATAGTAGTTAACACTTTTTTTTTGGGGGGGGGGAGAACTGTATTTATCAACACTTATTCAAATTGATTATTTAACTTTAAAAAGAAAACTCATGTTCCATAGCAATGAGATTGTAGTTCTTTTGATTCTGCTCAAAGAATCGGTGAAAAAGGCTTGAATAAATAGAGTATAAGTTGCCACTCTTGGAATTCAATGCATTACTCAAAAGTGAGAACTTCATAAAAAAAAAAAGTAAAAATAGAAAATGGCCTAAAGCTTTACACATTTCATTATAAAAAAAAATGAGAGATATAATGCTTCCAGAATTTTATTTTTTAAATTCAATATGTAAAATATGCACATTCTGAGCATTCTTTTATTTTTAACATTTTTAATAAAAAAATTGTCGGTTCAGACATCTATTTAAAAAATACTTTTTGGAATCTGTACTAATAGAGGATTTATTCTTTATAATAATTGCTATATATAGAAGTAATAAATCTGTCAATGTTATTTAATCTTAAAATAAAATCCATTTGTTGATAATTAATGCAACTGACTTTTTTTCTGGTAAAAGTAATACTGCATTTAAATTAAAAGGATTAATCTTATATGCATGTTCACAACATACATTTTTCTTTTTGTGAATTACACTTTTGTTAATTCATGATATTTTGTTGCAGGAAGAGCAATATGCCAAGTGGATGGCTGCTTGCAGGTTGGCAGCCAAAGGCAAGACAATGGCTGACAGTTCTTATGAATTAGAAGTGAAATCTATCCAAGATTTCTTAAGTATGCAAAAGCCAGCTCCTGCTGCTGTCATAAGCCCTTCTCAGATTGATATCAATCCTGATGACATGGTTGCTCCTCGCTTTATACGGAAATTGAAAAGCCAAAAGGTACACCTGCTTCAAATTTCTCATTATTTATTGATGTTGTTCTTTTTTAGTTTTTATTTATAAATTATAAATATACACAAAATTACTTTATGCTAAGGAAGTTGTAATCCAGAATGTAATGCATTTTATTATTATTATTATATATTTTAATAATTAAAGATAATAAGATGTTTTCAAATGATTCTGAAATATCAGTTTCACATTTAAAACAAGTAGATGGAATTGAACTAAGTGTATTTTGTATTGGAAAATTTCATAATTGTTGCTCAATTAACCAACAATATTAAAATAATAGCGCATTGAAGGTGTAAATTTAAATATATATGTAATATTTTCAATTTATTTTAATTTTATGTATAATTATTTCCTATTTGCTCAGATTTAACCCTTTTTTCTGGGATACAAGGAATTTTTATTTTCCTACATTGACTCTCCACACATTGAAATCAAATTGCTATTCCAGCAAAATTTTCTTCTAAAGTTATATAAGTTTAAAATATTTTGCCATAATCTCTTTATCCTGTTTTTACCTTTCCATTTGGACTGTCCTAATGGCCAGTTATAGTTTGAACAAAAAAAAAAAAAAAAAAAAGTTATTTTATAAACGGTTGGCTTTCTATAAAAAAACATGAAATAATAAATAATTATTTAAAGGACTCAATGGCTGCTGCTCCTTTAAGAAAATATTGTTTTTTGTATATCATATAGATATAAAGTTTCTGTCGCTCAAATTAAACCAGCTTTGCTCGATTGGTGGATCAAGGATTTATCCTGAATATATTGATAAATTTTAAAGTTAATTAAGAATTTACAAGGAAAAATACCAAATTTACTTTCTCTTGCTTTGAAAGATATGGGGAGGTATATTTCTTTAAGTAATGTTGGCATAAAGTGAACAATTATAGTAATAAGAATTTTCTTGGATTTTAAAATACATCTATTACCTGTATCTGACTTTTGGGATTTAATTATATGTTCAAAGGAGGTTAGCAAAGGAGAATGGCATGCTTTTATGGATATAGACAATAGAGCTTCCATCAAATACTTATTTGATGATGTTGAAATAAAACTGACATATATTATAGAAGGTGAAAGATAATGATGAGAAGAGATTGATTGACTAATAAAGTTAACTGAAAATAAAGAGATGGATAAGTATTGGTTCCAATAAAATTTGCAATGCATTGTTCATCTATATCTGTATATGATGCAACTGAAAGTTTATTCTGCTCTAAGCATTCTAAATTTTAAAATTCCATCAACAATCTTGTTAATTGGTAAGCATTTGAAGTCATGCTTTCATCATCACAAAGAAATCCATGATTTCCATGTGATAAATTGTTTTTTTTTTTAAATATGATCATAATTTAGGCAATTTTTGATATTATATAATTGTGCTGGTAAATTGGAATAATTGATCAATAGACTAGACTAACTACAATTTCTAACGATAGCTTGAATAAATGGGACAAAACTAGAATACTTCTGATTAAGAGATTCTTCTAAATATTGAGAACAATGGAAGATATAGATATATAAAAAATAATTCTTTGCGTGAATTTTAAAAAATGAGCATTATTAACTGAACAAAGAACTGGTTGAAATACTTTTTGTCTATGAGGTTATGGACATAAATGAAGCAATTCTGGTAGAATCTATAGAGATTATCTCCAAATAGACTATTAACAAACATATAGGAATAATCATTGAAAATTTTCTAAAACTGAATTATTCATTGATCCTAAGTTTGCCTTATTGATTTTTCTTACTTATCTTTTTATGTGTTTATTTTCATTGTTAGAATTTAAACACATTGCTTTTGATCATGCAGTAAGATATTAATGTTTCTGTATATTTTGCAACTTTATTCTTTTTATGTGCTTTAATTTGTGAAGTATTGTGGAATTTATATTATATTAAAAAATTGCGAGCCTGATATTGTGCCACCTCTATCTCCAGAAAATGATGTCTTAATTATTTAAGTTTTGTGAACTTGCTCTTTCAATCTCTTTTTGTTTCATATTTTTAATGTCAAATATATATTGCATACTCAACAATGTTCATGGCTTGAACTTGCTGACAGTGATATCAAAATTTTACAGTACAACAACCATTTATTTGAACATATTAACGTTCAAATAATATATTTATCATAAATAAATATTTATCAAAACTTTTTACAATTTCTCTAACTATTCTAGAATTTATATCATTTTATTGTCTGAAAATGAATTTGTTTTGAGTCCATTAATTAGATTTAATAATTGCTCCATGAAATGGATTTCACAAAAACGATTCTAAGTCATATTTTAATGATTGTAAAGAAAAAAGGTCATAGTAGTTGGAGGAGATTGGAATTAAGGAGATGCAATAAATTTTGACCAGTAAATTGACTTGTAAATATTTGTTTGCATAATTAAAATGTTTTTAATTGCATTATTTTAAAATTGGCTGTAAATATAAAATCTTATTTTAGGTTCTATGTTTTCTTGTTTAACAAGAGGTTTTCATTTCAGATTATTCAGCGTATATTGGAGGCTCATGCTAATGTAAAAGATCTGAACCTTATGGAGGCCAAACTGAGCTACATCAAGGCTTGGCAGGCACTTCCAGAATTTGGAATGTCTCTCTTTGTTGTGAGGTTTGATAATAGCCGCAAAGATGTAAGTTGCTTGTTTTCTTCGATTGTGTTATACTGTTTTACATATATGGATAAGATCTAATAAGATATGCATTAATGAAAGAGAGTATTAGAGAGTACTGATTAGAGGAGTAATTTCTTATGACTTGTTAAAAAATAAAGATTGAAAGTAATATTTGGCAGTTTCTTTTGTTGAAATCTTTGCTAAAATGTAAATTATTAGGTGTATATAATCATACTATTTTTATATTTATGCTATAAAATGTAATTATGGTACTTTGCAAAAAACACTAATTAGTTATTGAATTGTTCTAAAAATTTCATTAAAGGTCACAATAACCTTTACTGTTAAAATTATTTAACTTGCGTTGCAAAGAGTAGTTTTAATGGGTTTTTTAAAAAATTCTTTTGCAGTTCTAGAAGCGAAATATTTTATTTTTCCATATAAAAAAATGTAATATACTGCTTTAATACTTTTGGGGGGTGTTAATTTTTTTTTAATTATATTTCATGGAAATATATTTTTTAATATTAAATAACTCATAAAGCTATTTTTAACAATGTATTTTGTATCTATATAGTGATTCCTAGTAGGAGGAAAGCAAGAAAAATAATATAATTAGCAACCAGTAAATCAGGGAAATTCGGTCAAGAGAAAGTCAGAGAAATTTTTTTCACAGTTTCTGTAGATATCCTGTAGTCTGCATAAAATAGTGATAGCAAAATAAATCAATAAGAATTTGAAGGAAATGGCAGAATCCCCCCCCCCTCCCCCGATTCTTTTTGGAAATATGACCAAAAAAAGTGCAAACTGGAAAATAGAACTTAATAAAAAGGTTTTTGTGTTAATTAAATTAGTAGCAACACAGTAATAAGAAGTTGATTGAATTATGCTCATTTTGTGTACTGCCCATTTTCTCTTTCATTTTGAAAATATTTTTATCATTCATTTTATATCCACTAGTAGAAAAACATTTGCTTGCCGAATTATTCTCTGATTGGTGATGATTAACACTTATTCTGTGCAGATAATTCTGCTTTCAGATGAAAATGGTTCAACGCAAATGAAAACTTTCTCATTTTTATTTAACTGGACTTGTTTCATATTTTTAATTGTAATCAACTTTTTATTTATTCTTTTTCTCGCTTGAGAGTTTTACAATAACAGGAAAGTAATTTTTTAAAAAGTTAAATTTTTTTACTATTTATAAAAATGTTTTTTAAAAGATTTTTTTTTAATAAAATATACTATTTATTCTGAAATACAATATTTAATTCTTGTTATAAATAGATTTTTTAAAAAAATTTAATTTATATATGGCCAAGTTTTGCTTCAATTCAAATCATAAGAACTTCTTAATTTGAGCTTGTATGAAATTTGCACAATTCTCCAAACTTTTCACTAAAGAATGATATTTGAGAGTTACTACAATTAAATTACTGGTTTTGCATACTTTGTAGGAGCTGCTGGGAATTGCGTTTAACAGACTGATGAGAATGGATCTCTCTACTGGTGACCATATCAAAACTTGGCGTTATAATACGATGAAAGTGTGGAATGTAAATTGGGAAGTCCGACAAGTGCGTGTCCAATTTGAAGAAGAGAATGTTGCTTTCAGTTGTCTGTCTGCTGATTGCAAAGTAGTTCATGAATTCATTGGTGGTTATATATTTTTATCAATGCGATCTAAAGACCAGAACCAGACATTAAATGAAGATTTATTTCACAAGCTCACTGGTGGTTGGGTATGATATGGTCTGTGTTGCCAAGCTGTCAAATGCTATTTTGTTAATAAAAAAACCTATGCCATTTCTTTTTTAATTTTGAGCGGTTAATGACAGATTTTTTTTACAGCAAATATTTTATTTCAAAAAGCGAATATGTAAACTTGCTGCTGTGCTTGTTTACTTTGTTATATATTTTCAGCTACAAATATATTTTAGATATTCTAAGACAAATCGTTTTCAAGATGTTCTCATTTGTAATGAAATTTTTTTTAAAGCCTAATGAAACTTATTTTTTGAACTTTGTAATACAGGGAACTTGGCTTTCATATTTTGCTAAAAGCTTGTATTTTTCAAATTGTATAAGATTGAAATTTAAATTCAGCCCTTACTAGTAAGTGCCTCATTTTTAATGCTTCACTTACAAAATAAGTTTGTGTAAATTCATATTTTTATTTTGTTTAAGTGTAAATTTGTATTACTGCCAATTTTGAAAATTACATCTGTATAAGCTCAGATTATTATAACTATATTTCATTTTAATATAATTTCAACATTAGTTTATTAGGCAATTTAATACATAGGTATAATAAATGCAGTTTTTTTTTATTGCTATTTGGTGTTAATAATTACTTGGAAATTTTTTAAGTGTTCAGCATGTGTATGAATTAAAACTTGATTGTTCCATGGGAATTTTTTTTAATGCAACTGGTTTTGATTTTGAGTGCTTGGCATTTAAGACTCAAAAATCAAGTTTTAAATTAGTTTTAAATATGTTAAATATGATCATCTTTATAATGGTAATTTAAAAACTGATAATGTGTTCTTTGTTTTTAATTATGTAGCTTGACAAATATGAATATACATATATATTTTTCTTACTTTCTCGTAAAAACTGTAGATTAACACATCTATGCTATTATTTGTTTTGATTTTTGATCATTTCTTCATTCATTTTGAAAGTTATTTTCATTATGTTGAATTAACCTTTATTTTATTTTTAATATGTATATGATAGCTTTAAGATTTTAAAGTATTTTTTTATATTGAGCTAAATGAAAAGTTTTGAGTTTTATATTGAGTTATATTATACATGATATAATACTTTTGATTAAATATATTACATTTTCATTGTGAAGATAACTAAGTTAATAAAAGTTTAATCAATATTATTAAAGATATTTTTTATTATTTTTGTTTTGTTTTACAAAGGTAAAATGTCTAATTTCCATAATTATCCTAATTTAATATAAACAAATATTTGAGTTTGTTTGGTGTGTCGTACTCTGAAGTAGCAATGTAAAATTTTACTTTATTCTCCATAGCAATAGTTTTGTAGTTTCTATTTTATTTAATGGCAATTTTTATCAAGTGGCAACATTGCTATTTAATTTTAAGTGAAGTGTATGGGATTGGCATCTAATCATCTAATTAAATCCTGAAAACTATTAATAAAATTTTTATCTGATTAATTTTAAAACATGCAATTTAATTGAATAATTATTTTTATATATTATATTTATGCTAAATAAATGAAAATTCAGTAAGTTTTTAAATATTTTTCTTTTCATTTGTATTTCATTTAACATTATAATTTGATCATTAAATTTGCTATTTCATGTTTCAGTTATAATCTTTATCATTAATAGTTAAATATTATAATTAATGAATAATGGTAATTTTAAAGTAAATTTAATGTTTACTATTAGAACTTAAAAGCTATTATAGTGCTTTGCATGGCATATTTACTGCTGTATAAATAAACAGATAGTGTTAGGATTTGTGTATTTTTCAGATTTTTAAAAATTTTGAGTTTATAAAATATTTTATTTAATTTACCTTATTGATGATTTCTGACATGTAATCTTTTGATGATTACGAGTAACTTATAATTTGAGGTTATAGATTTTCACATGGAGATTAATTCAGATGTTGATGATGTTGTGGCAGTGCTATGTTTTTTGTGTTTGTATATATGAAAGAACTGCCTTGATTGAAAGGTGATGTTGTATTTAAGAAAAATAATTAGAATGAGCTTACCACACTTTAAGAAAATTTAGCACAGAAGTTATTCACTGCATAATGGGAGAAAAAATTGTGTATAAAGTATAAATAAATCAAATGGGATTGTTATCATGCATATACATTTTCATAGTTAGTAATTTGTTAAATTTATATTGATCAAGTTTCTTTTAAATGTTCTAAGAACAATTCTTTTAAATTAATAAAGTTTAGAAAAACCGAACTTAAAATATGTTTTGGAAGTAAAAGGTACAAAAACATGTTTTAATTATGTAATTTTGTTTGATTCTAAGAATCTTTGTATCTCCTTATCGTAATTTGCTTTAAATGCAATATTTAGCATGGAACTATAAAAGAAATTTGGAACTGGATTCTGGTCAGCAGATGTGTGTATTCAGAGTTTCGTGTTCATAATCGTGGCTCTGGTCATTTACATGTGTAAAATCTCAAATCAGGGTCTTTGTCTGTACTGTTATTTATCATTTTTTGAAAAACCTGCTGAAGTTTTAATCCATTCCTTATTAACAGTGAGCAGATTATCAAAATTTATATATATTTTTATAAAATTTTGACAAAAAAAATTTCACTCATGCATTTATTTTTATTTTCATCTCTTCATGTATGTGTTCAGTATATTTTTATCTTAAAAAATAGATTATTTCATTTTCCTGATTTAGGTATTTGTGAATGTTTTTGTAGGATTTCTTTCGTTTCTTTTATAGTCAAAACAGTATATTTGGATTGGACCTTTTTTTTTTTTTAAATGTAAATATCGAGGAATGTTTAAGTATGAATTTATGTGTGCCAAGAAGTTAGTTGTCATTGAAAATAGTCAGATTCTAAATAAAAAGAAATATTATTTAATTACTTTTAATGTTTTAATTCATAATTTTTGTGAAAGAAGACTGAAATTTGATAATCTTCATCATTTTTGAATTAAATTTCGTTTTATACTCTTTTGATTAACATATGCTGCATATTTTATTTAATGTGGACAAATGATCTTTATATGCTGATATCTTAAACTATTCTCGTGCCTTACTAATGTCGCACAATGGTGCATTTTTGAATTATATATATATTAATATGACCTGTTATCATTGAGATTTTTGTGAAAGTATATAATCATATTTGTGTAATATTTGAGTATTAAAATCTGTGTTTGTACATGCCAATGTGTAAACCTTATTTTTGTCGTTTAGTGTTTTAACTTACACTATAGCAATACTTATGTATAATTAAATTTTGTTTAATAAAGTTTTATAATCTCATCCAAACTGTTTTTTAGTTTCTTTTGTACATTTTCTTGCCACTAATAAAAAGTTTCTATAAAAGTTCATTTAATCAAATGCAATTTCTCTAAATTACAAGAGTAAGTCATTTTTAACTTAGCCATATATCTTAGATATAAAAACTCAGTCTGAGTCTAACAATTTTTTTATACTTTCTCTAAAAAGTTTGACTTTGAGATTTTAACGAATCTTTTCATTTTATAGCTCCCTAAATCTGGATGGAGGTGCGTGGAACGATTTTTAAATTATTTGTTTTAAATACAATGATAAAACACTCAATAAGCTCTATTGGTGAAATTAGGTAAATGTTTTTTGCACAAAAATCGTAATTTCTATTGAATTTGGTAAAAAAAATTGATGCATGTTAACTTTTTGTTCATGTGTATGTGAACATAACTAAAAACTGCAATAAGCCAACTTCTGCAATTTCAGTATGTGATCTTTACTCTGAAACTGTAGATCATCTCTCATTTTTAGACAAAATCTATTATATGTCTAGAATTGTACTTATGATCATGTTGACTTAAAAATGCTATAAATGAAATTTTATGATTTTATCAAAATTGTACAAATTTGCCCAAAATTAGGAATTCAACAAGGTGCATAGTGTCATGAAAAGTGCTTAAATTTGAAAAGCGTTTTTTTTAAGTACCTTAAAAGTTCTTAATTTTTGACAAGGATCTTTATAAAATATTTAATTTTTCTTGAGAAGAAGTGCAGAGATTTTTTTAATTGTTTCTGTAAATATTAATAACAATAAATCGAAAGCATGGTCTTAAAGGTTTGTTCACCAGGTGTATAAAAAACGAAAAGAAGTCAGGGAATGAATCCAGTGTGAAATATATCCATGAGATTAAACTCTTATTAAGATAATGCTTAATAATTTTTTTTTTTGCAAGCTCCATTTTTTTTCAACAATGGGCATTGCCATTTATTGAAATACTGGAATAGTTACCCTGTAGGGGCAGTATAAATGCATACTTGTTGCGACTTGTAAAACATTCGAACTTCAATTTTTAGTGTTTTAGATGTTGAATAATTTAAGTTATGCCTTTATGGTTAACCTTTTATATGTAAGCAGATTGGTTTGATCAAGGGTGAATTTGGTGCACCAAGGAGATCTATCGAATATGGAAGAATTTGTTCCAAAAATACTAAATACTTGCTGTGTAGCCATTATAGAACGTTACATATTTTATCATCGTTCTCGTTAATAAGTCGATACTGTACTATATTGAGTTTAAATGTAATTCAATGCTGTCTGTAATTGTTAGTCTATTGTGCAAAATCAACGGAATTTTAAACTGAAGTCATGTTTTCAATGATCATAATTGCTTTCACTGTGGTGTTTTTTTTTTGTTTTTTTTTCCCATTTATTTGAAAATTATTATTTGTTGGATCAGTCTTGCTAAATTTTGATTTCATAAAGAAATATTTTATATAGGTTTTATATTTAAAATCTGTAAAGGAAATAGTAAAAAATTTTCATTTTTAGTAACCAGAGTTAAGAATCTGTCATTTTTTTAAAACGATTTTTGCTTTTCCTCTTTTTGTAACTCATAAAATTTTCGTTTACCAGTGAAATTTCTCTATGCACATTTGAGCAAAGGTTGCCTGATGGATAAAACAATGCGCAGCATAAACCATTGAAGTTATGAGCATGAAATTTGGCGGAAATTGCTTTTTGGGTATTAAAGGCTCATCAAGTACGGATTTTTCAAAATTTTCATTTGAAGTTTAATTAAAGAATAAAAACTGTTTCATTTTTAATAAAAATTTATGAATGAAAATTAAAAAAAAAATTATTAGCATCAAAGCATATTTGCACAAAAATTATTTTTAAAACGTCTTAAAGGCTATAAAAGATGTCCTTACAATGGTATCAATTTTTTGAATGCATTTTTTTCTTTAGCTTTAATAATTTTTGAAAAATTAGTTTCGAACACAATTCGTAACAATTATTTTTATTGTAATGAAATTCAAAACAATAGCATTGCTACATTGAAAAGTTCAGCACGTGTTTTTGCCGCTCTTTAACATCATGATAATTTTTTTTGTTTTATTTTAATCTTAAAAACTTTGAAGTAGTTCATTGTACTCTCCATTTGACGATTGTTATTAAATTCTGAGACAATGTGATATATTATCTGACTTCAAAGGATAATTTTGTAAAAGTATCAACCGGCAATCTTTTATTTTCATTTTGTTTCTAACTACAGTGTTGGCGTCTTTTTTACTTTGTGAATTTGAATCCATTATTTATGAAAAACTAGAAATTATAAAATCATTTTTATTTCTTCGTAAAATATAGATTTTTTTTTTCTGTATTTATTAAAAAAGCTAAAGTAAATTTAAAAAAAAAATTTATTTCTACATATAGATTAAGAAACCGATTTTTATTAAATTTTAGAAATGTGAAACATTTGGAAAATCCCTTTACTAAATTTCAGAAATAAGAAGCGATAAGATAATTTTTTATATTCCGATTATTTCTAAATGCTTCTATTTTTCATTAAAAATTTTTTGAAAAAATAACTCAATTATGACATTTTTTTTCGTAAATTTTGTGGCAGTTTTACCAATCTTATGATGGCAGCCATCCTGGGTTGTTTTAGCTCTTAGTTTTATAAGGGTGTAAATAAAATGTTCTAGATTGCTAAATAGAGATAGCGCTGGAGAAATTTTCACTTTCCATCCCAGCTATTTCGAATCTTGTTACTTATTGCATGTATAAAAATGTAACACAAAATGTATTAATCGAAATTAATTGGTAATTTGTTAATTTTAAGAAATATTAAAAAGTTCATAGATTTTTATTATTAATTTTATAAAAGTTGAATTTTTTTTGGTAATAATAATTTTTTTAAAGACGAGTTCTAATTTTTTTTTTTTAATCAAATCCAAAGCGACATAATTTATTTTAAAATAGAAGATACTGAGCAAGTACAGACGTAAATAATAAAGTTTAAAAAATACACATTTAAAATTCATTTTTTAAAAAGCTTCAATAAAAGTTATCTATTATTATGAAAAAAAATAATATGCTTAGGAAATGCGCAGGTTTGCGCAGCATGGTTATACAAAGGTGCTTAATTTGTTTTGGTTAAACTGCTTACTTTTTGAAGCAATTTCTCACTATGTACCTTGTTCAAGAGTTGATATTTATTATTATCTTCTGTCAAGAAAATTCAACTTGAGGTTTTTATATAGTATAAGAAATTTTGTGTTAAAGAAAATCATAAATTTCAACCCACGCATCAACATTTTGAATCTGAAAACAATAACAATAAAATCACTTGTACCATAACTGTTGTAAATGTGCATAATCTGATAACAAAGCATTTTTCAAAAAGAAATTCATTACCTACAGTTTTTAAATAATTCGAGGGCACTCAACAATTTTCAGATAGTAAGTTATGAGAGGAAGATATAAAAGACCGCAATGTCTAGACTCGAGTTGATTTTCCAGGTAATATAAAAAAAAAGTTTTTAGGTTGTCGTTGGTTTTATACTATAAAACCAATTAAACCGACGAATCCAAGAGATTCAAAACTAGGTTAGTAGTTAGGGATTTAATCAAAGAACTGTTGTGAATTAGTCAAAAGTATTTTTGCGTGGAGTTTGATTCGTATGTTGTTAGATTTTATGTTCGTTCAATTTGTAAATATATTATGTTGAAGTCACATTCAGTTAGACACAATATATAAGTATTTTTTAGAAATGTGACAGTAACTATATAAAGTTCATAACATTTTCATGGACACGCGCAGCTGTTAAATTTCTTAAAAGACAATGCATTTATGGTGAAACCTCGTTTAACGAAAATAATTCTTTTCCGAATCTTACTCGTAATGTGAAACAATGTTTTCCATAGAGTCTATATATAGGGTATTTATAAATAAATATCTCAACTTTACAGGACTATTAAAAGAAAACAAAATAAAGTACAACTTATTGCTCATCAAAAATTACAAATAACAGTTGGAAGTTTAAATTCAACACAGTTGTAAGTATTCATTGCATGTCCCTCCAAAAATAGGAAGGATATTGAAGCGGCACGATAACTCATCCTTTAATTTTTCCTGGTCAAGGCGATACAATAAGTCACCCCATACTTTTTCAGTATCTCTGATGTGGCGCTTTGAAATCCTGCAAATATGCATGTCTTAAATTCCTCAACGTCTGTTTATAGCAGAGGAATAAACATCTGCTGTTTGATTTAGGCCTAGAAAAAATTATAATATTTCCATATTCATATATCGGCATCCTTTCTAAGTTTCATACCAAGAAAGAAAAAATGTGGGATGAGTTATCGTATCGCTTCGATATCCTTCACATTTCTGGAGTAACTCCGATGAACAACAAAATTGTATTTCACAAGTCTATTAAAAGAAATTAAACAAAATTGGGATATTTATTTATAAAATAAGCTAATGCGCTCTTTTCCTGAAAAAAATACTCAAATAAATTTATAAAAATGTAATTTATTAATAATATATGGCATTTGCAAGAATGTTGTCCAAAGACATTTGCTTTTGCTTATTCTTCAGAATGTGGCATTTTTTTTTAATGAAAATGAGACATGGTTTTCGTTTAGTGAATAAATATTTTATTGTATTAAATATTCCATTGAGTTACATATTCTTATTATATTCTAGTCTAATACCTTTTACTATCTTTCTGAGAGTAGCATCATTCCATGCTCATAAATTTTTTGTTCTTTGTTGGCAAAAAACTGATTCAGGTGATTTTTGGTTTCTTCATTTGAAGTAAAGATTTTACCATCTGAAAAATTTTGAACAAATGATAATCGGAAGATACTAGATCTGGAGAATATGTGGCAGTATATCCCGTCCAAGCTGTAAAAGATTTTTGTGAGTCATTGAACTTGTATGAGGTCTCACATTATCTTGGTGGAATACTACACCTTTTATATTAATCAGTTCTGCCTTTTCTCTTTAATTGAATCTCTGATGACAGTACACTTCAGAATTGATCGTTGTGTTGTTCGGTAGATCCAATTAAAAATATTCTTTTAAATATTCTTAATGTAAATCTGTTCAAATAAAAACTCTAGTCTTGTTAACACCATTTTATTTGCGTGCACATTTTGTGCCACTTCAAGTTGACTATCACAGATTAGGACACCTCTCTCAATACTAGCATTGGATGTCAAATCTCGAACATAAAATACCGTTAAAACGAATGGGCAAAAATTTCTCACGCGACAGAAACGCCATCTATGAGCTTGAACCTGAAACACTTTTAAGTTCAGATTCTCCCTTTACTTCACATAACGTAATCCCCGTTGTCAGGTAAATTAAAATTCAAGATACTAATACTAAGTATATCATTTCTTATTTTCTATAAATATTAATTATATCTTTTCATTTCACGTCACAATCACATAACAAATGTAATGTAACATTCGCTTGCACTTTGACTGATATGGTTCTTACGTTACAACATTTTTGTACCAATGAGGTGCGTAATGGTTTAACAGATCTAGCGGTTCATTTAAAAATTATAACTTGTCCAGAATTGAATCCTTTATAGTTAAAGTATTGTTTCTATTAATGAAGAAATCTAAAATAAAGGAATATGACTGTTATAATTCACTGAAAATTATTTTTGAAATTTGAAAATCCATTGATATTTACTTAACCTTATCTTTTTTTTTTCCCATTAGAAAATAAAATGTACTTTATAATATTTTACTAAAAAAATTTACATTTATATCCTCACATAGAATTATTATACCATAAAAATATTTTATTATTAATTAACAAATAATTTGTGAATTATTTGTTTTATTTGTGAAAGTGAGTGAATTTACTTGAAAAAAACGAATTTACTTCAAATAGAATTTAATTTCGTTTTTTTAAGGAGGGGCAGGCAGCCCAGTTTGATATTTCTATCGATTCCATTCTTTCATGATTTTTTTTATTATTATCATTAGAATTCGATGCAACTCACATAGCAGACTTTCTGGTTACTTACGGAATTTTCTCTCAAAGTTTTATTGTAGAACAAAGAACTTTAAAGAGTGAAATACAACCATAAAAATAAGAAACTTTTAGAATAAATTTGCAAAGAAGATGAAACCAACAATTTTTTTCTCTGTTGGAAATCTTAACCGATTTAGAATTAATTTTCTAATATGTAATTAGTACGCGTATTGTAACCTAGATGGCAGCATGTTTCCCATTATCGACAGTTCCTAAACGGCACGACGATATACAACATTGTTTGAGATGCGAGGTTTGGACTGAGGACAAGCCTATTTGAAAATAAAAAAAAATAAATAAAAAATAAAAGTGAGATTTTTTTTTCAAAATTTATATTAAATGTTAACATTTAGTAAATTATAACAGAATACTAAGAATCCTTTATTTTACATGTCGATGAATATGATTTAATCTTTAGGCAGTATTATCTATAAGTGATTTTTTTTACTTATTTTACAATTCATGCAGACATGATATGTAAAATTATTGCTGTAGAGGATTTGAAAATAAATGAGTTGAAAACAGACAAATTATTTCGCATCTTCAAGCTATCTATCTTTTAAATTTTTTCATTCGTTTAATAAGAATACTAAAACTCTGGAAAATATTTCTGGTGGTTTCGCTCCTTCAAAAAAATAAATGAATTTTTACCTTCTTCTTATTAATAGTAGTAATAAATGCGAGAGGAAATGTCGTGATAAAGACTTATGAATTTAGAAATGAATATCGGAATATAATTAATTCATTCCAAAAATTAGTTAAAATAATTTTTTACTCAATGGTAACATAATTACGTAACAAAAGAACAAATAATGAAACCTTGATTTTAGACCCAAGATACTCATTTTAAATACGTATAATAAAACTCTGAAATATGTAATTGTTTATAACGTATAATATAACAAATTATAAATATATAATTTATAAGCATATAAACATATTGGTGTTTACTCTAACCATGATTCGATAGCTAATTTTTAAACGATTAAGAAAGGCAAATAATTCCCACTGGAGAATTGTTCTAAATGGCATATAAAATTTGTTATTTAGGTCAATAAATGAGTTTCTGAAAAGAAATGTTTAAATTTTTTACTACCTCTCGATCGTAAAAAACACATTTAATCTGTTTCGAAGAATAACCCTTCACTGTTTGGCATATCTTCCTAGAATCGTCTAAACTGTTTTAAAATAGTGATATATTAAAGTTTTATTATTGGATCAGTTTTAGTTGCAGAAATACGGAACTTTTTTTTTCCCCTAAAAGGACCAAGGGATAGATATCATAGCTTTTTCATGTGTAATTAAGTATCATCATCAGTGTATTTATTTATTATTATTATTATTGATAAAGAACATAAAATATAATTATTGTCATTTAAGACATTTTTTCCATTTTTTAAAGACATTTTGCATTCAAACTCAACGACAGACGATTTGATAATGCAAACTAAATAAATCTCCGTAACTATTCAATATTTCTCTTCCCAGAAATTTATCTTTACTTAAGCTGCGTCATTAAACTCACATATCGTCTATTATAAAAATAATATGTAAATAAAGAGTTTTTTTTTATTCGTTAACATTTATTTTTTATTTTTTCCGCCTTCACTTTTCCTCTCCCATACTTCTGTACAAAAAAAAAAAAAAAAAAAAAAAGCTTTTTTTTATGTATTTTCCTTATTCATAAAATTTGGCTCGTGAATTCAAGAACACCCTGTATATAAAGATATATAATACTTATAGAAATATAATATTGGTCTTTTTTAATATATAATGTGAGATTTCCTTTTTATTGTCTCATACTCGAGGTATAGAAAGAAAAAGTACTGTAATACTTAAAGAATTCGAACTCAATAATTTGACAAATATCCATATTTCAAACTTCCTGAAATAACGAAAAATATATTCTCATCCATCAAATAAGAAATGCGTCTGTTTAGCTGTCTAAATGCGAATAAACATGTGATCTATAAAACGTAAAAATCAAGGATAAAATTTGGTGCGCAGATTTGGAATCTAAAATGTTGATCTCTATAATATTTTAAACCAAATTAGCCAACGCATTGACCATTTGTGAGTCTGTACATGTTCATGTACATGAACGCAATAATTTGAAATATATGAAATTTGGTATGTGATCTTGCTACTAGTCAACTGCAGTTCTGAATCAAATTTTGATTTCAATTGATCCAAAAAATTAGCATCCAAAATCTACACTCAACTTTCTTCACTCACTACAAAAACACAAAACACTTATGTGTGGAACTCTGAAAATAAAAATCAGAGTACTCCTGACTTTCATATCGTTGAGAAAGGTCCATAATTTTCAAGCCGGGGGAGTAAAAAAGCGACATCTTTTTTATGGAATATGTGAGAAAGAAAAAACCACTCCCGCTGGTTGAGTTATCTCAATCGCGTAAATTGAGTTTAAGAGAGCTTGACAGATTTTCATCGATAGAATCTTTCCAATATTCACCTCTGTAGGATAAAGACCACATTTAAATTTCATTTATTTTATTTATTGTATTTGTAAATTGTTACATTCACATACTCATGAATCAACAAACCAAGAAGGAATCAACTAATTGATGGATACGATCTAATAAAATTTATATCAAATTATCGCGTTTACATACTCATGAATCAACAAACCAACATGGAATCAACTAATTGATGGATACGATTTAAAAATTTATATCAAATTATCGCGTTCACATATTCATGAGTCAACAAACCAACAAGGAATCAACTAATTGATGGATACGATCTAATAAAATTTATATCAAATTATCGCGTTTACATACTCATGAATCAACAAACCAAAAAGGAATCAACTAATTGATGGATACGATCTAAAAATTCATATCAAATTTATATCAAATTATGGCGTTCACATATTCAGGAGTCAACAAACCAACAAGGAATCAACTAACTGATGGATACGATCTAAAAATGTATATCAAATTTATATCAAATTTTACCCATCAAGCTGGCTGCACTTTTTAATTTTCAGTTCACATGGAGAAACTGATACAAAACCCAAAGACAGAGATTTTAAATTATGACATCAAGATCATATAGCAGATATTTTGTTCGCTTGGTTCGTTTCTTTTTAAGTTATCATGTCCAAAGGCAAAATTCCGAAATCTTTTTTTTTTTTTCTTTCAGAATTTGTAAGAATCCTGAAAAAGAATATGACGATCTATTAAAATCTCGAGAGAGAGTTTTTTGACGACTGTAGTATTTTTTCACTGTATAAAACATATATATATATAGAGAGATATAAAAATTAAATTTTCGAATTCAATGATGTTGAAGAAAATATCTCAGATTATTAGAATATTGATATTATTTGTTTAACTTCCTACTTTTTAGTAGAACTAATTAAATTAAAAATATAATATTTAATTTTTTATTAAATATTTTTTAATTAATATATTATTAATTATTTTTATATATTATTAAATATGTATATTAATATTAATATATATATTTAATATATTAATATTATATATATATATATATATATATATATATATATATTAAATATATATATATTAATATAATATATTATTAAATATTTTTTAATTAAAAATATAATATTAATATTGAAAATTGTTGAATTAAACTTAAAAATTTAGTATACACAAACATAAAAATATAACTATATCAAATATCTTTAAAAATAGCTTATAAACTAAATGCATATTTAATGATTTAATTTCTATTAACTTATTAGTGACTTTTAAAAAAAGTGTTACCTTTATCATCGATTGACGTGAAATATTTACGTAATGATTAAATAAAAGAAATTTTCTAGGACATAATTTTTATTTTTTTAAAGAGTAAAATGATACATCACACAGACTTCAAAAGAAATTGAGGAAATCCGCAGTAACCATTTATTAAGATGAAATTTTGTAATTTATATAGATGTTAATTTTTCTGTAACCCATTAACATTTTTATTCTTTGTTATCCTTTTTACTTACAATGCTTTAATGATACAAAATTTTGTAACCATTCAAGTGTTCGACCTCGAGATTAATGGATTTCTACGTTTACAATTTACAGTTTCTACAAGACCAATTTTTATATTAATGATTATCTACAGAACTGATAAGTTGAAAACAAGCCGGTTAAAAGAACACTTTAAGATATAAAATGTGTTTTCAATGTTGTGAAATTTCAAAACGACTTTCAACCAAACATCAACAAACCGTATGGAACCAATGGGATTAGTTTCTCAAAAACTTTCCGCATGCTCTCTAACAAAGGAGTCATCAACCTCTCACCGAATGAAAATTGTAGATCTTGGGTTAGGTCGAAAACATCCTTTTTAATTTCTTTTTTTCAGAATCCTGCACATAAAAGCTGTGTGTTTCGTAGTATAGCGAAGAAAATTCGTAATTGTATATTAATTGAAATGTGTTGGCAAATAATTCTTACAAAAATATCTATTTGGCGATTAATTGCTAGGATGCGGTTAATACTAGAGTGCTAGAAAATTGAATACGTGTTTTGGATGACTTTTTTTTCCCGACGAATTGAAATTAAAATTTGACAGAGAACTGCAATCAGTTAGTCTAGTTATATTAACGTTCCATTTTACAGCAACGCTAGGGTTATTTTGGGACGAACCTCCAAATTTTGAACCGCGGTCAGGTGACGAGGACGACATGTGAGCTGGCAGCCACCTCTCCACACCATGCCACACAAGCGGGAGGACGTTTGGCCCTAACGGATTTGCGATGGTCTTACACGACGGTTTTTCGGTGAAATCGGCTCACGAACCTGACACCCTCCGGTTCCGAAGCCGAGACCTTACCGCCAGGCCACCGCGGCCCTCCTGCAATTGCTGTCACAAAAATACCAGATTTCATTTATTTAAGTCATTGTATTTTTGATTTATTGCGTTTATATACGTGCAAAAAACATATAATAGACGGTCAACCCTTTGACAGATTTGGTTCAAAATTTAATAAGAAGCTAAAACTATGAACCAAATTTCATTTGCTTAAGTCATATGTATTTGAATTACTGCGTTTACATGCATGCCGAAGTACAGATTGACAGACGCTCATCCCTTCTCTTAATGAATCCGATTCAAAATTTGATGTGGGTCTATATTTGCGACGTTGAACCCTTATACCAAATTTTACTTGCCGATTTTTTGTGTTTTGTGAGGATCTTGCTTAACAGACAAGCTTTCTTTGAATGGATGTCTTCAAAAGTAGTTAGAAATCTACAAATTTAGAGTAAAATCCATATACCAAATTTCATTTATCGAGCTCAACACGTTTTTAGTTATCAGATTCAGAAATAGACAGGCATAATGCAGAAAATATATTTGTCGAATCCGGAGAGATCCGAGACATAGAGATCGGAGAAAATCATGGGTTCAAAATTTTTGATGATTACAATATTTTCTTTTCTTATATTTCGTACACGCGAAAGTAGAAAAGCATACAAATTGCAGGTTTTATTAAATGAGGGACAAAATTTAACTTTATTCACAACTTTTACGAATATTGTAGTAATTTATTATAAGATTCAAAATGTTTGCGCTCAGTTGAATGAAACGAACAAATTGTAAAATAATATCAATCTATATATATAAAACGCTAACGTATGTGGCATATAAATGGAGCTTATTACTAATTGCCGAATGGCAAGAGTCAAATATAAACAAAACATCACCGAGTTTCAGATTGCTTCTTTCATTAAATATTTTTATAGCTGCACTAAATCAAACGCTTCTCTTAGCTAATGAATGGAGCTAAAAATATTATTAAAAGTGTTCTGAAGATAGTTTGCCATGTCACCAAAGAGGGTATAAATTTTGTAAATTTATACCCTCTTTTAATTTATATAAATTTTGTGTTAAAGAAAATCATAAATTTCAACCCACGCATCAACATTTTGAATCTGAAAACAATAACAATAAAATCACTTGTACCATAACTGTTGTAAATGTGCATAATCTGATAACAAAGCATTTTTCAAAAAGAAATTCATTACCTACAGTTTTTAAATAATTCGAGGGCACTCAACAATTTTCAGATAGTAAGTTATGAGAGGAAGATATAAATGACCGCAATGTCTAGACTCGAGTTGATTTTCCAGGTAATATAAAAAAAAAGTTTTTAGGTTGTCGTTGGTTTTATACTATAAAACCAATTAAACCGACGAATCCAAG
Organism: Argiope bruennichi; assembly: GCF_947563725.1. Taxonomy (NCBI): domain Eukaryota; kingdom Metazoa; phylum Arthropoda; class Arachnida; order Araneae; family Araneidae; genus Argiope; species Argiope bruennichi. The sequence continues at coordinate 108,505,236 of NC_079157.1, read as the reverse complement.
AGATTCAAAACTAGGTTAGTAGTTAGGGATTTAATCAAAGAACTGTTGTGAATTAGTCAAAAGTATTTTTGCGTGGAGTTTGATTCGTATGTTGTTAGATTTTATGTTCGTTCAATTTGTAAATATATTATGTTGAAGTCACATTCAGTTAGACACAATATATAAGTATTTTTTAGAAATGTGACAGTAACTATATAAAGTTCATAACATTTTCATGGACACGCGCAGCTGTTAAATTTCTTAAAAGACAATGCATTTATGGTGAAACCTCGTTTAACGAAAATAATTCTTTTCCGAATCTTACTCGTAATGTGAAACAATGTTTTCCATAGAGTCTATATATAGGGTATTTATAAATAAATATCTCAACTTTACAGGACTATTAAAAGAAAACAAAATAAAGTACAACTTATTGCTCATCAGAAATTACAAATAACAGTTGGAAGTTTAAATTCAACACAGTTGTAAGTATTCATTGCATGTCCCTCCAAAAATAGGAAGGATATTGAAGCGGCACGATAACTCATCCTTTAATTTTTCCTGGTCAAGGCGATACAATAAGTCACCCCATACTTTTTCAGTATCTCTGATGTGGCGCTTTGAAATCCTGCAAATATGCATGTCTTAAATTCCTCAACGTCTGTTTATAGCAGAGGAATAAACATCTGCTGTTTGATTTAGGCCTAGAAAAAATTATAATATTTCCATATTCATATATCGGCATCCTTTCTAAGTTTCATACCAAGAAAGAAAAAATGTGGGATGAGTTATCGTATCGCTTCGATATCCTTCACATTTCTGGAGTAACTCCGATGAACAACAAAATTGTATTTCACAAGTCTATTAAAAGAAATTAAACAAAATTGGGATATTTATTTATAAAATAAGCTAATGCGCTCTTTTCCTGAAAAAAATACTCAAATAAATTTATAAAAATGTAATTTATTAATAATATATGGCATTTGCAAGAATGTTGTCCAAAGACATTTGCTTTTGCTTATTCTTCAGAATGTGGCATTTTTTTTTAATGAAAATGAGACATGGTTTTCGTTTAGTGAATAAATATTTTATTGTATTAAATATTCCATTGAGTTACATATTCTTATTATATTCTAGTCTAATACCTTTTACTATCTTTCTGAGAGTAGCATCATTCCATGCTCATAAATTTTTTGTTCTTTGTTGGCAAAAAACTGATTCAGGTGATTTTTGGTTTCTTCATTTGAAGTAAAGATTTTACCATCTGAAAAATTTTGAACAAATGATAATCGGAAGATACTAGATCTGGAGAATATGTGGCAGTATATCCCGTCCAAGCTGTAAAAGATTTTTGTGAGTCATTGAACTTGTATGAGGTCTCACATTATCTTGGTGGAATACTACACCTTTTATATTAATCAGTTCTGCCTTTTCTCTTTAATTGAATCTCTGATGACAGTACACTTCAGAATTGATCGTTGTGTTGTTCGGTAGATCCAATTAAAAATATTCTTTTAAATATTCTTAATGTAAATCTGTTCAAATAAAAACTCTAGTCTTGTTAACACCATTTTATTTGCGTGCACATTTTGTGCCACTTCAAGTTGACTATCACAGATTAGGACACCTCTCTCAATACTAGCATTGGATGCCAAATCTCGAACATAAAATACCGTTAAAACGAATGGGCAAAAATTTCTCACGCGACAGAAACGCCATCTATGAGCTTGAACCTGAAACACTTTTAAGTTCAGATTCTCCCTTTACTTCACATAACGTAATCCCCGTTGTCAGGTAAATTAAAATTCAAGATACTAATACTAAGTATATCATTTCTTATTTTCTATAAATATTAATTATATCTTTTCATTTCACGTCACAATCACATAACAAATGTAATGTAACATTCGCTTGCACTTTGACTGATATGGTTCTTACGTTACACCATTTTTGTACCAATGAGGTGCGTAATGGTTTAACAGATCTAGCGGTTCATTTAAAAATTATAACTTGACCAGAATTGAATCCTTTATAGTTAAAGTATTGTTTCTATTAATGAAGAAATCTAAAATAAAGGAATATGACTGTTATAATTCACTGAAAATTATTTTTGAAATTTGAAAATCCATTGATATTTACTTAACCTTATCTTTTTTTTTCCCATTAGAAAATAAAATGTACTTTATAATATTTTACTAAAAAAATTTACATTTATATCCTCACATAGAATTATTATACCATAAAAATATTTTATTATTAATTAACAAATAATTTGTGAATTATTTGTTTTATTTGTGAAAGTGAGTGAATTTACTTGAAAAAAAAACGAATTTACTTCAAATAGAATTTAATTTCGTTTTTTTAAGGAGGGGCAGGCAGCCCAGTTTGATATTTCTATCGATTCCATTCTTTCATGATTTTTTTTATTATTATCATTAGAATTCGATGCAACTCACATAGCAGACTTTCTGGTTACTTACGGAATTTTCTCTCAAAGTTTTATTGTAGAACAAAGAACTTTAAAGAGTGAAATACAACCATAAAAATAAGAAACTTTTAGAATAAATTTGCAAAGAAGATGAAACCAACAATTTTTTTCTCTGTTGGAAATCTTAACCGATTTAGAATTAATTTTCTAATATGTAATTAGTACGCGTATTGTAACCTAGATGGCAGCATGTTTCCCATTATCGACAGTTCCTAAACGGCACGACGATATACAACATTGTTTGAGATGCGAGGTTTGGACTGAGGACAAGCCTATTTGAAAATAAAAAAAAATAAATAAAAAATAAAAGTGAGATTTTTTTTTTCAAAATTTATATTAAATGTTAACATTTAGTAAATTATAACAGAATACTAAGAATCCTTTATTTTACATGTCGATGAATATGATTTAATCTTTAGGCAGTATTATCTATAAGTGATTTTTTTTACTTATTTTACAATTCATGCAGACATGATATGTAAAATTATTGCTGTAGAGGATTTGAAAATAAATGAGTTGAAAACAGACAAATTATTTCGCATCTTCAAGCTATCTATCTTTTAAATTTTTTCATTCGTTTAATAAGAATACTAAAACTCTGGAAAATATTTCTGGTGGTTTCGCTCCTTCAAAAAAATAAATGAATTTTTACCTTCTTCTTATTATTAGTAGTAATAAATGCGAGAGGAAATGTCGTGATAAAGACTTATGAATTTAGAAATGAATATCGGAATATAATTAATTCATTCCAAAAATTAGTTAAAATAATTTTTTACTCAATGGTAACATAATTACGTAACAAAAGAACAAATAATGAAACCTTGATTTTAGACCCAAGATACTCATTTTAAATACGTATGATAAAACTCTGAAATATGTAATTGTTTATAGCGTATAATATAACAAATTATAAATATATAATTTATAAGCATATAAACATATTGGTGTTTACTCTAACCATGATTCGATAGCTAATTTTTAAACGATTAAGAAAGGCAAATAATTCCCACTGGAGAATTGTTCTAAATGGCATATAAAATTTGTTATTTAGGTCAATAAATGAGTTTCTGAAAAGAAATGTTTAAATTTTTTACTACCTCTCGATCGTAAAAAACACATTTAATCTGTTTCGAAGAATAACCCTTCACTGTTTGGCATATCTTCCTAGAATCGTCTAAACTGTTTTAAAATAGTGATATATTAAAGTTTTATTATTGGATCAGTTTTAGTTGCAGAAATACGGAACTTTTTTTTTCCCCTAAAAGGACCAAGGGATAGATATCATAGCTTTTTCATGTGTAATTAAGTATCATCATCAGTGTATTTATTTATTATTATTATTATTGATAAAGAACATAAAATATAATTATTGTCATTTAAGACATTTTTTCCATTTTTTAAAGACATTTTGCATTCAAACTCAACGACAGACGATTTGATAATGCAAACTAAATAAATCTCCGTAACTATTCAATATTTCTCTTCCCAGAAATTTATCTTTACTTAAGCTGCGTCATTAAACTCACATATCGTCTATTATAAAAATAATATGTAAATAAAGAGTTTTTTTTTATTCGTTAACATTTATTTTTTATTTTTTCCGCCTTCACTTTTCCTCTCCCATACTTCTGTACAAAAAAAAAAAAAAAAAAAAAAGCTTTTTTTTATGTATTTTCCTTATTCATAAAATTTGGCTCGTGAATTCAAGAACACCCTGTATATAAAGATATATAATACTTATAGAAATATAATATTGGTCTTTTTTAATATATAATGTGAGATTTCCTTTTTATTGTCTCATACTCGAGGTATAGAAAGAAAAAGTACTGTAATACTTAAAGAATTCGAACTCAATAATTTGACAAATATCCATATTTCAAACTTCCTGAAATAACGAAAAATATATTCTCATCCATCAAATAAGAAATGCGTCTGTTTAGCTGTCTAAATGCGAATAAACATGTGATCTATAAAACGTAAAAATCAAGGATAAAATTTGGTGCGCAGATTTGGAATCTAAAATGTTGATCTCTATAATATTTTAAACCAAATTAGCCAACGCATTGACCATTTGTGAGTCTGTACATGTTCATGTACATGAACGCAATAATTTGAAATATATGAAATTTGGTATGTGATCTTGCTACTAGTCAACTGCAGTTCTGAATCAAATTTTGATTTCAATTGATCCAAAAAATTAGCATCCAAAATCTACACTCAACTTTCTTCACTCACTACAAAAACACAAAACACTTATGTGTGGAACTCTGAAAATAAAAATCAGAGTACTCCTGACTTTCATATCGTTGAGAAAGGTCCATAATTTTCAAGCCGGGGGAGTAAAAAAGCGACATCTTTTTTATGGAATATGTGAGAAAGAAAAAACCACTCCCGCTGGTTGAGTTATCTCAATCGCGTAAATTGAGTTTAAGAGAGCTTGACAGATTTTCATCGATAGAATCTTTCCAATATTCACCTCTGTAGGATAAAGACCACATTTAAATTTCATTTATTTTATTTATTGTATTTGTAAATTGTTACATTCACATACTCATGAATCAACAAACCAAGAAGGAATCAACTAATTGATGGATACGATCTAATAAAATTTATATCAAATTATCGCGTTTACATACTCATGAATCAACAAACCAACATGGAATCAACTAATTGATGGATACGATTTAAAAATTTATATCAAATTATCGCGTTCACATATTCATGGGTCAACAAACCAACAAGGAATCAACTAATTGATGGATACGATCTAAAAATTCATATCAAATTTATATCAAATTATGGCGTTCACATATTCATGAGTCAAAAAACCAAGAAGGAATCAACTAATTGATGGATACGATCTAATAAAATTTATATCAAATTATCGCGTTTACATACTCATGAATCAACAAACCAAAAAGGAATCAACTAATTGATGGATACGATCTAAAAATTTATATCAAATTATGGCGTTCACATATTCAGGAGTCAACAAACCAACAAGGAATCAACTAATTGATGGATACGATCTAAAAATGTATATCAAATTTATATCAAATTTTACCCATCAAGCTGGCTGCACTTTTTAATTTTCAGTTCACATGGAGAAACTGATACAAATCCCACAGACAGAGATTTTAAATTATGACATCAAGATCATATAGCAGATATTTTGTTCGCTTGGTTCGTTTCTTTTTAAGTTATCATGTCCAAAGGCAAAATTCCGAAATCTTTTTTTTTTTCTTTCAGAATTTTTAAGAATTCTGAAAAAGAATATGACGATCTATTAAAATCTCGAGAGAGAATTTTTTGACGACTGTCGTATTTTTTCACCGTATAAAACATATATATATATAGAGAGAGAGATAAAAATTAAAATTTCGAATTCAATGATGTTGAAGAAAATATCTCAGATTACTAGAATATTGATATTATTTGTTTAACTTCCTACTTTTTAGTAGAACTAACTAAATAAAAAATATAATATTTAATTTTTTATTAAATATTTTTTAATTAATATATTATTAATTATTTTTATATATTATTAAATATGTATATTAATATTAATATATATATATTTAATATTTTTTATTAATATATTTAAATATTTTTTAATTAAAAATATAATATTAATATTGAAAATTGTTGAATTAAACTTAAAAATTCAGTATACACAAACATAAAAATACAACTATATCAAGTATCTTTAAAAATAGCTTATAAACTAAATGCATATTTAATGATTTAATTTCTATTAACTTATTAGTGACTTTTAAAAAAGTGTTACCTTTATCATCGATTGACGTGAAATATTTACGTAATGATTAAATAAAAGAAATTTTCTAGGACATAATTTTTATTTTTTTAAAGAGTAAAATGATACATCACACAGACTTCAAAAGAAATTGAGGAAATCCGCAGTAACCATTTATTAAGATGAAATTTTGTAATTTATATAGATGTTAATTTTTCTGTAACCCATTAACATTTTTATTCTTTGTTATCCTTTTTACTTACAATGCTTTAATGATACAAAATTTTGTAACCATTCAAGTGTTCGACCTCGAGATTAATGGATTTCTACGTTTACAATTTACAGTTTCTACAAGACCAATTTTTATATTAATGATTATCTACAGAACTAATAAGTTGAAAACAAGCCGGTTAAAAGAACACTTTAAGATATAAAATGTGTTTTCAATGTTGTGAAATTTCAAAACGACTTTCAACCAAACATCAACAAACCGTATGGAACCAATGGGATTAGTTTCTCAAAAACTTTCTCGCATGCTCTCTAACAAAGGAGTCATCAACCTCTCACCGAATGAAAATTGTAGATCTTGGGTTAGGTCGAAAACATCCTTTTTAATTTCTTTTTTTCAGAATCCTGCACATAAAAGCTGTGTGTTTCGTAGTATAGCGAAGAAAATTCGTAATTGTATATTAATTGAAATGTGTTGGCAAATAATTCTTACAAAAATATCTATTTGGCGATTAATTGCTAGGATGCGGTTAATACTAGAGTGCTAGAAAATTGAATACGTGTTTTGGATGACTTTTTTTTCCCGACGAATTGAAATTAAAATTTGACAGAGAACTGCAATCAGTTAGTCTAGTTATATTAACGTTCCATTTTACAGCAACGCTAGGGTTATTTTGGGACGAACCTCCAAATTTTGAACCGCGGTCAGGTGACGAGGACGACATGTGAGCTGGCAGCCACCTCTCCACACCATGCCACACAAGCGGGAGGACGTTTGGCCCTAACGGATTTGCGATGGTCTTACACGACGGTTTTTCGGTGAAATCGGCTCACGAACCTGACACCCTCCGGTTCCGAAGCCGAGACCTTACCGCCAGGCCACCGCGGCCCTCCTGCAATTGCTGTCACAAAAATACCAGATTTCATTTATTTAAGTCATTGTATTTTTGATTTATTGCGTTTATATACGTGCAAAAAACATATAATAAACGGTCAACCCTTTCACAGATTTGGTTCAAAATTTAATAAGAAGCTAAAACTATGAACCAAATTTCATTTGCTTAAGTCATATGTATTTGAATTACTGCGTTTACATGCATGCCGAAGTACAGATTGACAGACGCTCATCCCTTCTCTTAATGAATCCGATTCAAAATTTGATGTGGGTCTATATTTGCGACGTTGAACCCTTATACCAAATTTTACTTGCCGATTTTTTGTGTTTTGTGAGGATCTTGCTTAACAGACAAGCTTTCTTTGAATGGATGTCTTCAAAAGTAGTTAGAAATCTACAAATTTAGAGTAAAATCCATATACCAAATTTCATTTATCGAGCTCAACACGTTTTTAGTTATCAGATTCAGAAATAGACAGGCATAATGCAGAAAATATATTTGTCGAATCCGGAGAGATCCGAGACATAGAGATCGGAGAAAATCATGGGTTCAAAATTTTTGATGATTACAATATTTTCTTTTCTTATATTTCGTACACGCGAAAGTAGAAAAGCATACAAATTGCAGGTTTTATTAAATGAGGGACAAAATTTAACTTTATTCACAACTTTTACGAATATTGTAGTAATTTATTATAAGATTCAAAATGTTTGCGCTCAGTTGAATGAAACGAACAAATTGTAAAATAATATCAATCTATATATATAAAACGCTAACGTATGTGGCATATAAATGGAGCTTATTACTAATTGCCGAATGGCAAGAGTCAAATATAAACAAAACATCACCGAGTTTCAGATTGCTTCTTTCATTAAATATTTTTATAGCTGCACTAAATCAAACGCTTCTCTTAGCTAATGAATGGAGCTAAAAATATTATTAAAAGTGTTCTGAAGATAGTTTGCCATGTCACCAAAGAGGGCATTCAATAAAAGGAAAGAAGATATCAAAGAAATCAAGAAACAGGCTTCAAGCAAAAAGTTGAAGCAAGCGTAAAAGTAAGTTGAACCATTGTCAGATAAGGAATCATGGTAAGACTTAATAATTTCTCGACAAATTCGTGCCGATGGTCCAAAAAAACTTTCTAAAAGTCTACATTCCTGGGTGTATACCAGAAATATTAAAAATACGGCTTTTAAAGTTGCAATAAAAATGGTGACGATTTTGTTTGGCGAAAAATAGCATTTTGGTGCTCATATACTAATCTATTAATCTTAAGTTTAGCCATAATCATTATAACTTGCCTACGGAAATTGATTCTCATATCATCCAAAACAATTATCAAATAAAAATGCTCTCTGTATTATCTTTAGACTAAAAAAAATACTGGGTAAAAGTTTACAATTGGATGCCTCTTGATCTTTTGGCGATTTTTTTACGCCAACATCGGTGCTAAGGGTAAAAATTTTCGGTCTGTAACCCAAAGTAATGTCAATGAAAATAAAACATTATGGAAACCAGAAGTAGCACTTCATAGCTGAAATTTTTCGCCAATCGAAGGGGCACCTAAATCTACACTAGAATCAAATATTGTTTTTAGGATATAAATTTCATTTTTGTACAATTTTTCATTTAATTTTTATATATTTACTTCAATTTGTTGCACTATCTGAATGTCTTCAAATGCTATGATGGGATTCAAACTCTCCATCAAAACATTCAAGCATGTGTTTTCGCAAATCATTCAATCCGTAGTAAGATTTTCATTTCCGCTTTTATTTCGCAATATATGCGTTTTGTAAGTTGCAGCAAATGTTTTAATTGAATTCATGTGTTTTAGTTGTATTAAATTATGTGATATTTTTTCAAAGATATATATTATATTTCAAAGATACATATTAATAATTTAACTGCCTAATAAGTTAATAATCTGGGCGAACAAACTGGTCGCCAAACGCGGCTAGTAATAGCAAAGTACGACTAAGGAATACAGTGCCTTAAATCGTAACCACCTGTATGAAATAAGTTACACCTAGGGAAAGATTAAATGAAAACACTTTCAATTATTTGTATTTATGTATATTCTATTCACAATGATATTTAGCATTTGCAATAATTACAAAAACAAGTTTTTTGGTCAGTTTACTTATTCAAATTTCGAAGTTAGTTATGAAGAAAGTAAAGACAGAAATGGATTAATAGTCATCAATTTCTATTACTATTTTTCTTTTTTTTTTGCTAGAAATTATTATTTTTTTATTAAATCGCGGCAAAATTTAATATTTTTCAATATATGAAATGCCTGTTTTCTAAGATCAGTTACCCTAATCCAGGAAAAGTATGATTCTGAAGTCAGTTCATTTTTCAATGAACATTTTCTATAAATAATTAACGTTTATAGCTTTATCCAAAAATAAGTTAAAGTCAACATTAGTACTCTCTCAAAAATTTCTCGTGCACTCCCTAGTAAAGAATGTTGTCCCCTGTCCTACCGCATGAAAATTGTAGACCTTGTGCATGTTAGTGAAAGGGCTCAGATTTTTATTTTGAGAGTTACCCATTTTGAGCGTTTTGTGATTCGTAGTACAGAAAAGAAAAGAAAACCAAATACACGTTGTGTAAGCTTTTTTTTATTGATTGATTTAAACCAAAATTTAAATCTACAATTTTAGTAATAAAATTTCATTAATTTATTCGTTGTGTTTTTAAATTTATTGCATTTACATGAATTCAAAATTACAGAATAAGAGACAGCCAACTTTTGATTGGAGTTATTAACAATTTGATACAGATCTAACCGCTAAATCTGCAATAAAAAAAGAACCTTAACTGTTAAATATGTATTCCAAATTTTTTCCATCTACTCCTTTCCGTTTTATATCGTAATCACTTGTATTTGGACAGTCAGCCAACAAGTGAAATTTTTCCTGTAAATTTATTTCGTACAAATTTTTTTAGAAACCTATAAATTTATTGCAAAGACTCTTGTGACGTTTCATTCTTCTAATTTAAATCTTTTTTTAGTTATTGTGCTCAGAGACAGAAATTCATAGTTCCTGAAATGTGTTTTTCGAACTCAGCGATCTAAAAGGTGAAGATTGTTCAAAATTCTCAATGTTTTTTTTTTTTTTTTTTTTTTTTTCTTGATTGGAATTAAAATCAGACACAGACTAAATTTTTAGTAGTAACATTGAATACTGAACTTCATTGATTTAAGTCGCTGCGTTTTTGAATTTATTGCATTTGCTTCAAAATTTGGTACGGAATGTAAAGGCTGCTCTCTTTATTTCATTTGTCAACTTAAAGCTTTCTTGAGTTATAATTCCAAAGATATGTTTCTTGAACTCAAGGAGAATTGAAACCTGGAGCTCCATCTAAATCTCGAGCTCGAACTTCTTGACGATCACAATTATTTCTTCTTTCTAGTATAGAAATACAAAAAATTAGATAATTGATATTGTGACAATATACAATAAAACCGAAAGATGGAAATTCCCGCTGATTTCGTTAATTGCCATCCAACGATTTTATTCTCTTATAGTTAATTATATGTGTTTCAATGAAAAAACAGAAAGCCAACGTACCACATTGGATACACGACAGAGGGAGATCATATTACTTTAATAAACAGCAAGTTTAGAAGCATTTCTTTTTTTGCCATTCAAAACCTAAAGGCCTCTTACTGTTTCGGTCAATCAAAACCTAATCCCGCCGGAAGGAAACAGAAAACACAATATCAAACGGCAAAAACCATTATCCGAATCTCAGACATGCCTACCGAAGGTCCCCTTGATGATTATCATCCCACCCATCGGGACAGGCGTGACACAAAATCCGGACGGACAGAAATACACCTGATTCTTCAACAGAAGCCTTAAAAAACATAATTTCTATCATCCTTAACGGATATTCTGGTAAAGCACGTTTCCGGAAACCGCTCTGCTGTTAAATCACCTCCCCTGAAGATACTATTTTCCCACGCGCTGGACGCAGGGAGTGTGCCGCACCTGATGACACGGTCTGGCACACCCGGATTCACCATGTCCGATTTTGTCACCTAATACGGATCGGACCTGGACACACCCTGCAATCAACAGTCCGTGCAGTCACTGGTTTTGAAGTTAAAGGATGTGGAACTAATATTAGGGACTTAAGCTAAAGTTTCTACAAGGATTTCCGAAGTTTCTTTCTACTAAATGCCGATTTGGTTATAAGGTGGGTGTAGTGGCCGGATTTTGTAGGGTGTTTATGGAACGCTAAGTGTGATAAATGGTTTATGCAACTGTTTGTTCTCACGTCATAACTCTGCTTGCTACTTTTTAACTTAACAGCTTGCTGAAAATAGTTCGTATGTAGGTGATTCAAATTATATGGCCAAACCATATGCTTGGCGCAGTATGGTCTTTTTTGGCTTTTGAGCCATTAAGCCTATTTAAACCAATCAACTTGTTGGGAGTTCTATTTTGAAGAAATGAGTAAGCATTCAGTTTTTTTTTTCTGATCGATTTTCAACCTATAAAAGAATGCAGTATTGGAAATACTTCAACACTTTTGTTTTCTCTCTATTTTTTTTTTTTTTTTAAACTTGCATTTGTTTTTAAAAGGTCTAGAAATCGCTATACATTTCTGCCAAACAGTTACTTTTAATTTTGGCTCAATCGTTATTCAAAAAATCTTATGTTGCTAAATAATGAATACATTCAAATTTTTTTAAATATATATAATCAAAAGAAAAACATTTTATTTTATTTAATTAACTTTCCGCTTAGTTTCATCGGTCTGCTGACAAAACATATTTCGATTTAAGAAAATTCTTTTTAAATGTTATAACAATTATTGAAAAATTAGGACTGTGGTATATTGGTATATAGGTAGATTTAGAGGATTTAATATTAAACTAATAACAAATTTTGGATGAAAATAGTAACTTATTTTATTTCGCATTTCATCTTTTAACAAGAAATTGCTCTAACACATATTAATTGGAGAATTAATTGAATTTTTCGCTTCAATATTGAATCGTAGTTAGAAATTTTTTTTTCACATTTTAAAGAGATGTTCGGTCTCGCATTCATGTCAGATATGGAAAAAAAAAATCCTCAATATTCTTCATTGGGCGAGAAAATTTCGGTTCCTTTTTTCCTCTTATAGAAGTTAAAAATTGTGAAAAGTGGTATAGCTACTTGTTAAGTGATAATATTAAAATGATGCATATCAATGGACATTTAGAACCACTTTTGCAAGAAAGAACAAACATAACAAAAATTATAAACGTACTTTGAAGGTGGTTGGTGTCTAAATAAAGTGGTTTCGCTCTCTCTTTTTGGTTTCAGGTAAGTTCAATTGGCAACTTCCAGCCCTCCACACCTGTAGATTTAGAGCACCTACATATTTAAAAATATTACTTAACTTTATTATTTGCAGACTGAGGGATGATCAATTCGTTGATAAATTCGATTCGAATTTCGATAAGGATGTACATATTAGGTGCTAAAAATGTGAGACAAGTTTCATTTATTTGTTTTCTGAATTGCCGTATTTTCATGCATGCTAAAGTGCAAACACAGTCAATTCCATGAATTTGGTTCTAATCTTGATGATGAGAATCTGCATTTTAGGTGCTAAACCCGTGTTGCCAAACTTTATTTAATATACTCTTTACGATTCGTTGCATCGTGCTCGCTTGTACTCGGGCAACCGGACAGACAGATTTCCATCACATGGATTTTATTCTAAATTTGATAAAAACCTACAGATTTGGTGTGAAGACCAAATGCCAAATTTCATCCATTTAACTCGAACCATTTTTGACACAGACAGAATCGTCCGAAACACGGGCAGAGAGACATAATTCCAGAAATGTGTTTTTGGGACTGAAAGTGATCTGAAAAGTAAAGATTCGTCAAAATCTCGAGTTCCAATTTTTTCACGATTATAAAACGTCCTCATTGTATTTTTTATATAATTATGTGAAAGTAAAAAGGGAAAGTTTCTTCAAAAGGAAGCTAAAAAGATGCTACAACAGCTCATGGTATTATTTGGTCCAATAATCATTTTCATGTAAGTATATTTTTTTTCCTTCCAGAGTGGCATCTCTTACTTTGATCTCGTAAGTTTATCATTTTTTCCCGCGGTTATTGAATTGAAGAAATTCAATAAGGATTCATTATTAATGTGCTATTTACTACCGAATATAATAGGATTTTTTAATATCCCTAAGTAATATGCAATGCATTTTCTCAAAACATTTTACGGTTCTTGTATGTATTAAAGATATTTTATAAACTTATTTGCAAAGAGATAATGTCACTAAATACTTATTAGTTTTATTTCTACTATCTTTAGAAACTTTTTTTTTGTTTAAATCCTTATTTTTTTCTACTCAATGGGTCTTTATTACTGGCTTCAAGCTTTCTGGCAATTTAAATTTTTAATAATATTTTCGAAAGTTTCAAATTTTTTAGTACTTTTTGCATTTGAATTTTTCTAACAGAAGAAATTGAATTTGTTTTTTTATTTTTGATGTTTATTTTTACTTAAATGAAGTAATATTCATTACGTATGGAGTTTTTGAGAAAAAAAATACGACTACGTTCTAATCAAAAGTCGTATTACCTTTAGAAAAAAGGTGATTGATTTAAATCTGAAATTTAAAAGAAAGAATCTAAAATGAAGACAATATTTAACTGAGAAAACTTAAGGAAATATAGCAATATCAACCATAATTTTAATTTTTTGAATATCACTATTACAGCTTTAGTTTGATTAGTAAATATCATCCTTTTTACCTTGTCTTAACTAAACAACTATTGAACCTGAACTTAAAAAGTCAAATCATGCTTTGCATACCTTCTTCCTTTTCTTTAAATAATAATAATTTACAGTTATAAGCAATATTTATAGCGAATACAGAAGTATAAAGTAAGCTGTTAGAGCAATATTTTTTTTTAAATAGAACTTTTTTTTGTTGTTGGGAAGAAAAAGTATTGTTTATTCTTAGCGGACATTTCTTATTTTACTTACTGTTTCTGTTTACTTTACTACTATTTCTAAAATCTTTTCAATATGAAATATTTCAATATAAAGTATTGAGATCTTTTTGAAAAGTATTAAAGTCTTTAAGTATTTTTTTTATTCATTTCATCCAAATCTCACAGACATATTACCTATTATTAAATCCTATCTTTTGGAATTTTGAGGTAATTCTTTGATTGAGTAAAAACTTATTTTTTTGAAAAAGCTAAGCATAATGTATTTTAAAGGTTTGGGTCCTTACTTATGCATGAGAGAATATTTCCAGATCATGAAATACAAGTGTTTAAAATTCATCTCTCCATGTATTAGGATGCAATCTATAAAAGTACTACATTGTAAGTCTGTCAGTCATGTTTTTCGATTTATTAGTCACAGTTAATAGAACAACATTGAAAACGTTAGTAATTTTTAAAAATTAAAACGAATGCAAATAATTTCATATTTCAGAAAGTCATAGTGAAAAACATATTAAGAAAGTATCATGCATGCCATCACTTGTATATTTCTTAGAATGACGACATGTTATTTCTAAAATCTGCTTATTTACTAAACTGTTACCGGAAAAAATTTCTGCATATATAATGAAGATTATTAATATAAAGTATTAACACAATTAAAAAAATCATTTGGTAAATTTTATCAACTTTTACAATACTCGTCTTTATCCTTTCGCATGATTTTCTTGGTTTGTGTACCATCTCTGTGTCTCATTTTTTTCGTATTATTATTATCAGTTCCTTTTCAGTATTCAATTTATTTTACCAATAGTGGGTGCGATAAAAACAGAAGTCTCCATCCATCGAAGCCTACACTTCCTCACAAACTCATAATTTATTTTTTTTAAAACTAAAAGAATTAAATTTGTGCTTTTTAAAGTGCTATTATTTTGATATTGATGGTTGACTGGCTATCGGATACGAAAGATTTTACATTAGTTTGAAAAAAATTAAATATGTTACTGAAACTCCGATTAAACTCTTATTTTTATATATATATTCATTCAATATCATCATATAGAATCAGTAAAGATTTCGGAAATTTTACGGCCATTGGCAATACGTTTTAAGAGATTCTTCCTTTTGTAAATCGATTAATTTACTTTCATATTTCAACACTTTTTTAACTTCATAATTATGTTAAGGATTTATTTTAAATTGATTATTTTTATTTTAGTAAATTTGTTGAAATATATATCTATATATTTATGAAACGTTTATCTGAACTCAAAATTAGGCTGAATTTGTTAATTATTATCTGGCAACAGTTCGCATGTTGGAATTGCTTACCTGCTCTCGGAAAGTTTGAGTCTTCAACATCAATACTGTTTTTTTTGGGGGGTGGGTGAGGGAGGTGGGGAGCTAGATAATATGAAAAATAAATTTAAGTCAAATGGTTTCTATTATAAATCTAAATTGTCGTAAACAAGACGATATTCATCTTCAATCTTAAATAAAAGTGTAAAGCGTTTTTGTATTTGGAGTGGATTTTTGGAACTACAGGAGCAGAGCCAATTTTTGTCGCCTATCAATTTCTCTACCTTGAAGTGTAATAAACCACTCAGAATGCTTTGTCGTTATTTCTAAGGAATAATTTAAAACAATAGGATGATAATCTGACATCTTTTTGTGATAACACGTAGAGTTCGCCAAAGTTTGATTGACACGAGCAAATTAAACTTTTTAATATCAGACGTTTTCGGTGGTTATTTCATTATGTAATTCACATTAAGTAGACTAATTTTGATGAAGCACATTTCATCAAAACAAGAAAAGGGAAATAAATTAAATTTTGATTTTTAAACATCGTGGAACTAAATATTTTTGTCTTCTAACATTTACATATATATATTTTTTCCAGTCAAAAAATTTTAATTTTAGAAATTAGTTAATTTAATTAACTAATTAATTATTAAATTAGTTAACTTTAATTAAAAATAAGCGAGTTGTGATCATGTTGTGAAAACAAATCACAACGTGATTCTTAGGGGTAAGTGAGTGGAACGATTAAGGAGTTAACACTTTAGCACTTTCATTTTTTTTTGTTTCTTTTTCACTCTTTATGATTGTACTATTATGATAAGATCAACAATAATTAATCGAACGTAATGAATCGTAACAATCGGAACTTGACCAGTTGCACTTGCAATATAAATAATATTCTTATATTTTTTAATTCATAGAATTTGTATATTTTACAACTTTATTTGGCATCTAGGCTTATAACATCTCTTGGATCGGCCTGGCTGCTGCAATCGTAGGCAGTTGCCTAAAATTCCTAATCGGAAATCCGCCATTGTATGGAATCACACTTGTATCAATTCAGGGCTTAAAGTTAAGAGCATGATTATTTATTTGAGCCATTCTTCAGGAAGCCGGAACTGAAATAAAGATGGCAAATAGCTTCGATAATAAGAAATCGCACGATTGCGAACTGATGTCTTACTCGTTGGTTCAGAAAAAAAAAAAAGCATCTGAAGAATTGTTTGACTTTTTCTCCTTGGAAACGCAGTGAAAGAACACAGGAAAGCTCTCATCACTGAACTTTTTCTTTTTGCAACGCAAAACCGAGTCAAGATTTTTCTGGAATCTGTTGTATCTCAATGCCCGGAGGAACAAAAAGTACGATACTGACAGCAAGCAGAAGCGAAACAATGCGAAAAAGAAGTCACCAGTGGACATTCAAAACGCGATCGAGGACACATCTAAGTTTTTGCTCTCGTCCCAACAGCACTCGGAAAGTGTGTGTGGGAAGGGGGGGGGGAGATTTCAAAAACTTTTCTCTTTCTCCGGGAGATGTTTAGGATAAACCACAAAGCAAAAAATAAAGAAGAGAGGGAAAAATCAACAAACAAGTTGCAAGTGCCAAATGCGATTCCCTTGTGGACAGCGGAATGCTTCTTCCGTTTCGGCCGCTACAAAGCTTAAAAAAATGACCACCAAATTTAGAGAAAGACAAGGGAAAAAAGTATCCTTTTCCCCAAAAGGGGGGGGGAAAGTGGCTGGTTGTGTAAAATATATACATATATAAACAAATCAACAAAAATTTCGCAACTGCAGATAGAGGGAGGGTAAGGGACAAAAACAGGAATTGCGAATGGAAATAAAATCCAAAATGGCGGTCGCCGCCGAACAACTGGGCGGGAAAAAAATTAAAATGGAAGAGAGGAAAGTCCACGGGAGCGAAATGGGAAAGCGATGACTGGAGCTGACAAAGAAAGGGATGATGTGTCACTATTTATTTCAGATCTGATAGAGTGTGTGGTGAACAGGGAGGGGCAACAATGCAGAGGGGGAAAAATGACTGGAAAGAACACATGCCTGTCCGGTTTCTTTATACAGCAGAGAACAAGAATTAGGCCTAATCGCTGTTCGCCCGTTCTTAGCAGCTGCTCCGAAGCACCAACCTGTCTTCAGCGATGTTCTTTTTTTTTCTTTTTTTATTTTAGGTTCCTCCTTACACCCACACCTCTTGTTTGGTGTTCCGAGCAGACGACATCTGTTAAATTCTGATTTCGGAAGGAGAAAGGCAGCAACTCAACTCCCCTTGCGTTTCTGCCAACCGGCTCATCTTTTACAAGTGTGACATTGCGGCGGACCGCAGTTCTTCTGTTGAGTTGAATAGCTTAAATTTTTTAAGCTTTATTTACGTTTTCCATTTTTTCTTCTTCTTTTCTTTTTCGCATAGAGGCAAAAGAGCATTTCATGAGTGCTGTTTATGAATCCTGGAAAAATTCTCACACTGTTAAATCGATATTTAGGTCATAGACCCATTATTGATGTATGCAAAGCTGTATTTCATTTTGGAAATTTGAATAAAATATTCGCAGCGAAATTTATATCAAACACAATTACCGGAAAAACGCACGGCACAGGAAAGCGATGATGCCATGAGTATTTTTCAATCATCAAGCGTCCAGAAATATTATGCTCGATTTACTGATTTTTGCATGCATATTCTAATGAAAGTTATTCTTTTACAATCTAGTCGCATAAACAAGTGACGGGAGCATGGGAATTTTTCAAATCGAAGAGATATTCAAACGGTCTAGTAGATTTATAGATTAGAAAATTTAAATGCGCTCCATGTAATGTTGCTGAGAAAGATAAAGAATAAAAACAGCAACCATTTATTAAAATCTTTTTTTGAATTTTAAGATTAGATTTTGATTTATTGTTTTATATCGGGGTGCAAAAACACAATTCAAATAAATTCGCAATTAGAAATAATTCTTCTCGTTAAGTGAGACATATTCTCGTTAAATTTTTTAACACGAAAAACAGTAAAAAATTTTATCAACTGTATTTGAATTCTACAGGGGAAAAAAAAATAAAGTTTCATAATAATAATGTTTTTATGAATATTAAAAATAACACTCATTATTATTATAGTATAATTGATTGATAGTTAAAGTTAATTTTTTTAATATTCTGTCTTTGACATTTGGTTCTTGAATACGAAAATTCTCATCAGAATATATATGTTTTACTACGACTTTCACGTCTGTTTCCATCTGAAAATGGATTAGAAATTCGTTTGGGAATCATAGAATTTTTTTACAGAAATATAATATCAAGTTATTAAGGTAAGATAAATTTCTGCTTCTACGGGAACCAGTAACTATGAATTATTTATTTTGATGTTATTTTTAATTCCTCTACTTTCTACGAGTGAAAGATACATAATTAAATAGATCTGTGGCACAGTACTGTGCAAATTAATTGGGACAAACTCCATTTTTTATAAATTTCTTCATTTCTCGGGAATTTTCAGCCTCAAACCGGTTTCAACTGCATTTTCTTACAAAAAAGGGTTGTTCTTGACTAGTCTAAACTGGTTTGACCATGTGATCATCACATGTAGAGCATTTTACCATCAGTTGTGTTTCAGTTGCTGCAGGAGGTTATGTTTAGTTCTAATGCATATTAAAAAATGAAGGAATAGAATTGGTATCCTCAGTCAGCACACTTCAATAACAATGAGGAATATTGCTGCAACAGCTGGAGTTGGAAAATTGAGTGTTTCAAGGAGTATTAATCAGCAAATTTAAGTTTGGGACCTTTTCTCCAAAACGAAAGAGTAAATGTGGATACAAACGCAATACAACACCTCAGACAGACAAATTTCTTGTAAAAAACAGTAAAATGCGCCCTCGCAAAACAAGTACATATCTTCAGAGATAATTATTAGCTACTGGTGTGATCATTGATTCATTAACAATATGACGAAAACTTATTGAAGCAGGGGGATGGGTAAACCTTATATGCTGAAGGAGTGCTTAACTATTCTTTAAATTTTAGCAAGATGTTTCAATCCTGTTAATATACTGTAGAATGTTCTCGCATAATACACTCCAATTGAATTTCATCAATTAAATGTTGTTATTTCAGTTTAATGATGTAATTTTAGTAATTCCAAAAATTAATAACTCCATAAGAAAGAGTACAGAAAAATCAGCTTTTGGTGGCTTTATAAAAAAAATCGTTCGATTCAATTAATGTTTTTAGTTTAAATAAGAAACCTTTTTGATGATAAAATGCTTTTGTATATTATAATATTTTTATACGTTAAAATATTTTTTACGTTAAAAATGTTATACATGAAAGTATTCAAATCTCGGACAATGCCAGATGTATTATATAGTTTACTTCTATGCAAATTATCGCAAATTAGTTGGGCTAGTTTACTACTATTTAATAATGGGAAAATTCATAAATTGCTTTTTTAAGTATTCCAATTCATATAGCAGTTAGATTAAACAATAGTTTTTAAAACATTTATATTTGGTTTCATTCCATTTGTAAAAAATTCCTTTACCAGGAGATATAGAAACAATTTTTTATAACAAACAATACCATGAAGTGTGTAAAATCTTACTGAGTTAAATTTAGTTGATACTGTTTATAAACTAATTTTAGTAGGAAGATGTAACCGGTAATTAAAGACTATGACATCTAAAACATAAGAATGAATCATTTGTGAATTGTATTTAAAAGTTAGACTTGCCTTTTTTTCTCTTGGATACGAAACACCGTAATCCTAATGAATGAAATCAGCTAGACAAAAGTCTGCTTATCTCTTACTGCAACCCCCGGGGGGGGCACCTCGAAATGAGGATGAGATGCTTCCGGTATGGTGGTTGGTTGTCGCCACCCTGGAGGGTACACTAATAGGTGGGGGATCTGACTCCTTCCATCGATGACAGGACGTACTTCCTTCGGGGAGGGTTGTACCGTGGATGGTGACGGAGCTTAGGACTATTTGTTCCCTCCAGTGTTGCTGTTGCGACAGTCCGGTCATTCAGTTTTATGGTTTAAATCCGTGTGCCTTCGTGGCGGGTCGGAGAGTTAGATGGTTGACATGTCTCTTGCTGCTCTGAGCATACAAATAATAAAATTAACAAGCCTAAACGATGAAATTTGATAAATGGTTTTATCATTAGAAAGGAAGAGGCTTATAAAATTTTTCGCCAATTCCATCATATGATTATATGTCTATCACTACATTCATTCAATTTTATGTGGTTGTGATGACCAAATATTTGAGGAATTTAAACATGTAATTTATCCACCAAATTTGTAGGCAGCATCCAGTTTTTGACCAAATTGATCAAAGGAAAGATGTATTGTTCTAAAATGTAAACATAATGAAATTGTGAACTTAAAGAGCATAAAACGCATCATAATATGAAAGTATAGGAAAAGAGGAAGGGAAGTTTGTATACCAGCTATTATTTTGAAACTGTTCCGTAGTTCCTTCATTATATATCAGTACTATTAGTAAATAAAAATGCACGGGGATGTTGACTCTATACAAGACAGACCATTTAACTTAGAACTACAGACTTGGCATATATATAAATATTAGAGAGTGGAATTGTGCAACCTTAGAGTATTTTTTTTTGAAATTTTAATTAATTAAAAGTAAAGCGAAATCTTGGCTTTATTTTTCGTTATAGTTGCTGAAAATATTATTGAACAAAGCTGATTTTGGCAACATTTTAAAATGAAAAAATAATTATCTTTTTTTTATTATTCCATTTAATTACGCAAATTTTTTTCTGAATTTTGATAATTTAAAAAATTGCATGGTTTTAAGCAGCATATTTTATTATTTCAGTGTGAATTTCACTGCGTTTTCATTTTTCATCAAATGTTTGATTGCTTGTTTTTTTTTTGTTGTTACAATCTAAGGAAGAAAAATTCTGCTTATTATTTAATTATCGTACATGAAAAATCAGAAAGTAAGACTATATTATGAAAAATAAAGTGCGTGCAATTTCAAATGGATAATCCAGTCACTCTAGTTTTAAAGGGCACTATGATATCATGGGATTCGGCTCGAATGAAAGGGTTCATGAACTCAACAAACAGAATATGTGTAAGGTAATTAACATTGTTTTAATGTATTTCACAATATGATGCTTAAAAATATTCTGTTGAAAGGATAATGAACTCTTAATTATACATAAAAGATTTAATTGCAATCCAACTTATATTCTGGTGAACCAGCTGGTCACCAAAAGAAGCGAGTCTATAATGTTTAGCCACATTTTAGCTAGTTGTGGAAGCATGAATTTTAAACAATTTGAATAATTACGTGAAAATTCTGAATTTCACATATTCGAACATGAGCTAAAAGTTTTCTCTCATATCACGCGTGACTGGGAGAGTAGAAAGCAGGTGATGTATTACCAAATGGTAATCGCAAGTGAATCACACGCGCAGTGGGGTAAAAAACTGACCAAATCGTGTCATTTAATTCTATGCTCTGTAATCCGCAGCTTGAATTTGTCACCCACAACAAAAGATAGAAATAAAAACGACAATTTTTTTCCCTGTGTCCACTGTCGTTTCAAGCGCCGCTTTCGAATGCTGATTGTTCGAATCGAATTATTTGGTGGAGTTTCGGCAGCTGGACACGAAACGTAAAAAGCAAAGAGATCAAAAGGTCATTTTGTCCAGTTGTGGATGTGTCTAAACGATGTGTTTTTAATGCGGTTGTGTAATACGGTGGTTTCGGTGCAGCTGTTTCAAACAGCAAGGAGAGAATGGGGGGGGGAGAGTGAAAGATAGTAAAAAGTCAGACGATTTTGAGTAGAGGGATCGTTTGTTAATTTCAAACAAATCTGAAAAAATCAAACGGTCTGTACTGGAAATATGTGTAATTTATACTCAACTTAAGTCTGCATTCAAAATTTGTACTTTCTTGTATATGGTGTAATATAAAGTATATATATAAATGCAGTAATCGTAAAAAAAATATGACTTCTAGATTTTGTAAAATATTCATATTTTAGAGTTTGCCGAATTCGAAAAATTATTTTTAAAATTACCTTATTATGTTTTCATTTCTTGAGAACATTATAACTTCTACGCAAGCTAGATGGATGAAATGTGGCTAGTATTAGTATTATAGAAGTACGCGGCCTATTATTAGTAGAGATTTTCTCTAAATTTTGTTTGAAAGCCTCCTATATAAAAATCTGTCTTCTGTCCATCCGTGTCCAAGTGAATATGATAAAAATTAACATGACAAATTTCGTACTTTATTTTAAGATAAGAGTTTTTAAATTTTATATGAAATTTTGAGCCATATCTGCCAAAAGATTCTTTCCGATTTGTTTATTCGTAAGCAAGTGAATGTGATATTTCAAATGAATATATTATATAGATATATAAAACATTTGTCTATTTATGTTTTCGTATGTACATAATGGATATAAATGGAAACTCAGAATGATGGATACTTTTATGGAAATTTAAATTTATTCAGTAAGTGAGGAGACACTCAAGTGGCTTGCTCGAATTTCTTACGAAGCTAAGCAAAAAACGTGACATTTTTGTACAAGTATGAAGATTAGTGTTTCAGGATTAGGTAGAGGAGAGATCAGTGCTTCTTATTTATAGTCATATCATATAAGTCAAGTTCAAATGATTTTTAATACTTTTAAAATGCATTTATTTTTATCATGCGTTTTGCGAAATTGTCTTATTTCTTAATTACAAATTATCGAAAAAAAATTATCGGTATGGGAAAACTACTATGAATAGCATAGTACTCTGAAAGTTATTTAACTATTTAAAAAATGAAATTCAACCAGCATGTGATCTCCTCAAAAGTTTTCCGCACATCCTAAAATCTCCCTTTCCCTTTCCCACTGCATAATAGATGCTGATCTTGGACGCTACGAGTGCTCAAGTTTTAAATTTCAGTGTTTCGCACATAAGCGTTTTGAGCTTCGTAGTTTAGAAAGAGAACTAAACATGCATTTGTCCCTCCTTGACCGTCAAAATTTGACAAATAACTTCATTGTGTTTATATGCATATTATATATGTGCGAATTGAGTTTATATGCAATTATATGCAAGGGAATATGCAGATTGATAGATAATTACCGTTTTGAAAGACGTAGCTCAAAATTGAATACAGATCTACATTTAAATGGATTAATATAAAATTACGTAACAAATTTTATTCGTTTAGCTTCTTAAGTTTAGTTTTTTGTAGTTGTTGTGTACAGATAGACAGAGAAATTTCCTGTACATGGATTCAATCCAAAATTTGATAAAAAATCTACCTATTCGCCTTTAAGATTATATACGAAATTTCACTTGTCTAGTTCAAAGCTCTTTTTTAGGTAGGCGTAATTCCAAAAATGTATTTTTCAGATTATTCGGGGGGGGGGGGGGGAATCTGAAACTTGAGGATTCATCATGTCGAATTTGAATCATATGATCGAATTTTTTTATAATTACAATATTTTTTCTTTGTTTATTTCACTTACAAGAAAATATAAAAAGAAACTCTTCAGAAATTATTATATAACCCCTTCTGTTTCAACATAAGCAAATGTGTCAGAATTTTTTCTTTTCTTTTTTTTCCATTTAGAACATGAATTATATTTTTCATTCGGAAAAATTTTCACCTGTTCAGGTTTATTTTTCATATTCGAATAATAAAACCATTCCATTCTAATTAGATACACGAAAGCGCACTGCGAGTGGAGCTTGGTTGTGTGTTTATTGCATGACAAGGTCGACAATTTGCCAGTAGGATTTTCAACTGCTCAGTGGCAGAAAACGATATTTTCTTTTTTCACAGTTACAGCTGTCTGGTAGCTCACAATGGCGGAACAATGACTTCATTCTCATGTTGTAAGTAAAAAGAGCAAATAGTCATATAAATATAATCAAAAATTAAAAAATAATATTTGAGTGAAATGTTTTAGTGGTCTGTTATATTATGATTAATTTGATTTATCATAGTAAATATTATCTGTTACAGGCTTCGATCATTGCATTGTTATTAATTTATAATTCACAAATTTCAAAAAATAAAATACTTCTGGAAATACGAGCAGTGAATAAAGTATATTCTTGTGGTGAAAAAGTAATTTATTTTGAAATTGTACAATACTTAATTTTTTATTTAATTTCAACTTAAAATAGTAAACTTTTTGATATATATGAATAATTGCATATCACTGAAATGTATTCAAAATTCACATCTTCTAATACATTCATATAATTCATAGAATTATATTCATAATGAATTGATTTAATAGAATTATATTCGCATGATATATATTAAACTTGCTTCGTCAATTTCATTTGGGAAGGAATGGAAAAAGATGCATCTTCACCGCAAAAGATTAGACAGTGAACAATTAGATGTCGAGTAAAGTACCCATTTATATTTATCAGGTGACTATGGCATCATATCAGTTATCCCCATTCTATTTATAGACAAAATTAATGATTCTAACGCAGTTTGAAAACTTTCCAGAAAAATCTTATTCTAATTTCCATGTTTACTCTTAATTTAAAATTAAAGCAGTAAAAAAATGTCAGATTCGTTTTCGATATCGTTTGCTAGTTTAAAAATAGTTAATCAAAAATAATTAAGATGACTATAGAAATTAACGCTGTTCTTTAAAAAAACCTGAAATAATCAAATACAATTTTTCGCTGTCATTATAAAATGATGAGGTAAGGAACTCTGATGGCACAACAATTCTACATTTATGAGGGAAAAAAAGCGAAGAATATCTTTTTTTATTCTTTACGTTTTCAGGAAGTGTTGAAAATCAAAAGAAATGACTCGTTCTCCAAGTTGTATTTCACGCCTCTTCATGTGGAGTCATTTTTCACAGTTTGAGGGTCAGATGCATGCTTTCAGAAAATCCCTCAATACATCATTTTCTCTCCCTCCGTTATGTTTAGGAAAGTGCATCATTTACGCTCCCGGTCTATTACACTGCAAGCAGCAATGACTATCGACCGAAAAGCAGTGAATGACAGTTGCCAAAATTAAGCAGGCAATTTAAACAAAGTATGCCTGGCTTCAATGCATTTATTAGCTCATAATTGTCATTAAATTAGATTTATTATTTAAAGAGCCTTTATCTACATTGTAACTGACTGATACAAATCTGATTTGCAGTGAATTCTCTTTTTAAATTTTAAAATTATTTGATATTTTATGAAATTACATTTAATTTCGTAAACAACGGAAGTTGAAATATTGTTTTATCCCAAAATTACTCATCCTTTTAGTGTTTGAGATTTAATTTTCCATATAAATTTTAATTGTTTCTATTTTAAAACATTTCTGTTGTTCTTTGAATTCCTTTAGAAGACTTTCAAATAATTAGATAATTATTACTATCGTATATTTTTATATCAAATATATGCGAGTTAAAGAGTAACAAAGAAAATAATATTACTTATTATGAGTATTAAAAGCGAGAGCCTTTATTGGTGATGAGAATTAATCATTATTATCCTATAAATAGAGATGTAAATCAAAAATTATATATGACGAATCTGTTTTTTTCATATAAATTATTTCAAAAATAGGAAAGGAAAAGGTAATTAGAAAATAAAAAAAGTTCGTTTAGATTTAAAATATTTTATTGCACACAATAATTTAATTTTAACGTTGACATTTTTGTTTCAGCAGAATGGGGTTTTCTATTGCAATTTTTATTCTTATTGTACTGAATTATTTTTTCTTCGGTTTCTTTCTTCTGTTATTTTTTATGATCCAAAGAGTTTGACCTACAAGTTAAGAAAATATATTATTCAATTTAATGAAAATCGAAGACCAATGCTTTGCCAATAGACGGGGAAGTTAAAGATAAAGTTGAAAAATGAAGAAAAAGTTGAACCCAATTAGAATAAGTCTTTAAGTTTATCTACAAATGCACAAATAGAAATGTTTAACAAATTTTTAAATATTTTTTTTAATTTTTTTAAATTCTTTGTTTTAAAAGTTCTGTTTATCTAGAAATTTTCTTTTTTTTCTTTACTAAACAGAAACCTTTTATATATTTAAAAAGTGCTAATGTGTGTTTTTTTATTGAAAATCAATCAGAAAATAATAGAACTCAATTTGCTCAAATTGCTATAGACATTTCATTTTTAAAAGTATATTGTTGTGCAACTCTTTAATCTTAAAATTTTTAGATCATTTGTTATCTTTTCTATCTACAAATGAAATATTGAAAACGCGCGACAAATATTATTTGCTATGAATACATTTAAGCAGCTTTGATTCTGAGTTATTCATTTAAAGCGCATAAAAAATAGAAAAAACTTGAAAATAGCATAAAGCGATAAAAAAAATTGATTTTTTTTCTTCTCTGATTAAATATAAACATTAAAAAAGAAAACTACATGATGTTATCCTGATATTCTTGTTTAAACAAAATATGAAAAACTACCTCACAAAATACTTTTCTTTATCACTTTATATTGATTTTGAAATAGACTTTGATTTTTGCGAGTGAGTGTTTTTTTTTACTTTTTTGTTAATTAAATTTCAAATATAAACTATTCGCCCATTACTGTAATTATTTAAAAGCAATTTAAAATTAAATTATCAATTTAAAAAATGCTTTTAATTTTTTGTAATTATTTTTGAATGAATTGAATGACATCAATAATTTGTATCTTAGAAAAATAATTTATAATTTTCATATTTAGTAAAGTAATTTCAGCATTTAAGTACAGTACACTCCCGATTATCCGCGGAATTGGGTGGCGCGGCCGCCACGGATAACAAAAATCGCGGATAATCCGAAAAAAGCTAAAAACGGGTATAGCAAAAGAGAAAACAGTCATTCCAACTTTGAAAAACCGTTTTATGTACAATAAAACGTAAAATAAACAGCAGGAAATGTTTAACTAACGCTTAATATTTTAGTATATCACTCAAAACTAACCTAAAATGCATTTTGGTAATGAAAACAGAAAAGTGCTTTGTACTTACGAGAGGCGTCAAGGATACACAGAAAAATGAATACATATGTACTGTTTTAATACTGTAATGTATTATGTAATTACAAAAGCATAACTGTGAAACTGCACCTTTTTGAAGAAATGAGTAAAAAAAAAAAAAAAAAACTTTGTGTGGCAGGCGCGGATAACCCGCCCGCGGATAATCGGGAGTCTACTGTAGTTTGATTTTACCTCCGCTGTAAATTTAAGTAGTATCTTTTATTGTATTAAATAAAATATTATAATGCGACATTCGACAGAAGTTAAATAATGCATAACAGAAATGAAATTTAAATATTTATAAATAATTTATTGTTAACCATTATAAATTTTGCCCAAAAAATTTTCAATTCTATTTTTAAAAATATCAATAAATTTTAGTTAACTCATTTACCTCACCAAAATAATTCAGAAAATATTCGATTTTCAAATGAATACATCAGAAAAAAATAATAAAAAATATGACAAATGAAATACTATAAAACAGTTTTTTTTTATTGTAGGACTCTCAATTACAAATTGCCTTATTCATTTGAATAAACCTAGATTCATTTGTACTTTGACATATGTTTTTTATTTCTTTTTTCTATAGCAGTTATGAATTTTTTGATGACTTATATTACATGTAATACCGAAAAGGAATTTACTATATATTAAATAATAGAGTTGAACAAAAATCCAATAAAATGAATTTGCTTTCATTTTGTACCATAAATTTCCTAAAATACAATGATTCTGAGATGAGAACAACTCCAAGATTATCAGCACCAGAATTTTTTTTGTGTCAAATTTCATCTTTAATTGCATTTTGATACATAAGATTTGATGTTCTGATCAAAATTCCAGAAATTGTTGAATCAATAAATTATACCAGCAGAATTACTCTTCCGAAAACTTTCTCACATATGCTCTAATAAAGTTATTATCCCAGATAATGCTTGATGATTCTTAATTAGTGAACGTCAAGTGCAATAGTTACGAAATATTAACCTGTGGCGCGAATAAAGCTTTTTTACTGAATCTAGTATCGTGTCATCCTTGGCGAATTATTTGGCGACTTATCTCTTCCATAAGGGTAATAGTATCCGAAAATCGAATTTGTGTTTTAGACCTGTTTTCCCCAACCGATTGAAACAAAAATTTGACACAGTGCACTTGTAATAAAAAAAATCTAAACCAAACCAAATATAAGTTCATTTATCATACCAAATTTGATATATTTAGGTCTTTGCAATTTCGAGTTATTGTGTTTACGTTTTTCTGAATGTGCAGACAGACAGACGGTCAATCCTTTATTGAATTTGGCTCAAATTCGATTAGTGTCTATATTATAGAGATTAAATCAGTTTACTGAGTTTTATCTATCTAGCTTTCTTTATTTTATTATTATATGTTAACTTATATTCAAAAAGGAGACAGGCAGATTTCTGCTGAATGAAGTTTGCACAAAATTTGGCGACAATTTATAAATTTGGTTTAAAGGCCATTTATTGAATTCCATCTGTCTAGTTCAAAGCATTTTTGAGTTATCTTAGTCACAGACAGATTGAGGGACATACATAATACCAAAAATGTGCTTTTTGAAATCAAGGAGTTCTAAAATGTAGAGATTCGTCAAAATATCAAGTTTTTTACTATTACGATACTTTCTCCATACTTCGTATACGAGAAAGTAAAAAAAAAAAAAAAAAAAAAAAAAAGTCAAACGAAAAATCATAAAATAAAAACGGTTCTGAAATTTGTGGCTCGTTATCCGATTTCCTGAATGATTTTTAAGTTGTAAAAAAACTGCCTTTAAGTGATTAAGATTTTTCTTAGCTATGGATAATTCTGTGTCATGATTTTTTTTTCTCAAGATATCTGTTTGCTATGATTCATTATAAATTTAAATACGTTTCTACCTAATGATATTTAGCTAACAGAAATAAGATTTACCAAACACAATGATTGTCAGAATCTGGACGCTCTGAATATCAGATATCAGATCTAACTGGAATTTTACGTTCGAAAATATCTTCTGCAATGTTCTAAACAGTTTTTTTTTAAAAAAGCAAAATATAACTGAAAAAGATTGCAGAACAAATTTGCCTTTTATTCTGGGTGATAAGTGTCTTATTAAGATATAACAGATCTTATTAAGCCAAAAAAGATCTTTCTAAGAGATAGATTATTTATTCTTCATCTTCTTGTATATCAGATTTTAGATCTAACTAGAAGCTTAAAAAAAAAAAATCTGAAATTTTTGGCTGGGAGTCAAATTTCCTGAGAGCTTTTTAGGCGGCAACAAGCCCCTTCAAAATGAAAATAAATTGACGCCCCGGCGAACACGGTCTCCGAGCGGAGGCGCTGAGAGCAAACCTGTGTCTGGGGCTCAGTAAATTAGGGGAATTTGTGCGCCCCGGCACCACGACCCGTGCGGGGCGAACTGCAAATGAAATATTGCCTTTAAAGTAAGCCCTGGCCTGTCTCGCTAGTCGCCCCTAGCTGGAAATTGTTCATGGTTCTGGCGAGAAAATGTCGATGACATAATACGCAAAACTTTTATTCTTTGATAAAAATCTATGAACTTTTGGAGGTGTCAGTTTAGTTTCTGGGTTCTTTGAATGGGCTCTGCAGGAAGGAACAAGTGTGAACAACTTTTCGTGCTTACTGGTGGGAAAGCTAAGTCATAAAATATGCAATCTATCTGTAATATTTAAAAGCTGTTTTAAACAGAAAAATAAAATTACAATCAGATGCAACTTGGTGGAACTAGAATAAATAAAATGTTCTCAATTCGAATTCATTGTTGAATTTCCTATTACTATAACGTCAAACTATCAACTAATTCGAAATTATTTTGGTTAATTTGAAGTCTAAGACGAAATTTGTAAAAGATTGCTTTTATTTCTGAATTGTTTTTGTTAACGTTCAACGTTTTATCCTCAATGGTTGGAGGAGAGTAATGTGTTCATGGCCTTTAATTTACGAGAAGATTTTGTGGCTCAATGTAAATACGTTATAAAATTTCTACATTACAAGATGTGAACTGCACAGCTCATTTTGAAATTTTATTGTACACTAGTCGCCTTAAGTGACAAATTAGTTCAACGGAAATATTGGCTAT
Organism: Argiope bruennichi; assembly: GCF_947563725.1. NCBI lineage: Eukaryota > Metazoa > Arthropoda > Arachnida > Araneae > Araneidae > Argiope > Argiope bruennichi. The sequence continues at coordinate 108,474,470 of NC_079157.1, read as the reverse complement.
ATTTTATTATTTCCGATAAATTGTTTGTATATAACTTACATGTCCATAATTACATCAACTTGTCTAATATTATTAATTGTTTTCCTTAGGTTCTACTTAACATGCACATGAATTTCTATAATGAAGACAGATCTATAACATCAAATCGCTATTAAAATTGTAAATCTGTCATTTAAATTTCGTAACTACTTTTAAATTCCTTTAAACTTCGTAACTACTTTTTTATTTGTCATGTATATTACACAGATATTAAACAGAATCCCTCTTCTTTTCCTTTCAAAACTGAAGAAAATCACGCGATTAAACATGCGATGAAGTAATGAAATCGGTTTGAATTTCAGGGTAATGTATTGTTGGAACTTCGGCGAAAAAAATATTTAAACAAAAAAATTTAATAAAACTCACGTGCTTATTAAATTAGCATCTTTTATAAAGACAATTTTCAAATTTTAAAGCGATGTAAAAGTTATTTTTGTGCAATAATATTTTCAGAAGTTATCGCTGAGAAACATTAAAATTTCGCTAAATTACCTTTTTAATTAATTAAAATTAAAAAAAATTGTTTCTAGAAGTATAGTTTTGCTCTCCAAGATATATCCAGTTAGTACATATTTATACCCAGATTCACTAGATACTCTTCAGTAGATCTAATAGTCAGGTCTGTAGAGCGTCAACACACACATCTTTATTATTAATAGAGGTTTGTTGTATTCAAACTGATGCATACTGTTTGTGTGTTAAAATTACTTATTAATTGAAATTATTTTTAAAATGTTAATTTTTAATTAGAATTTCTATTAAAAATCAATTGAAATCCTAATTCAATTTTCGCATTTATTTAAATGACTTAATATAATCTATTAATAATAATTTATCAAAATGACTTACTTTTTTATTAATTATTTACAAAAACTATTATATATTTAAAGCAAATCATTTCTATTACTTTTAATTTAAATATAGCATTTTCTTTCGTAGAATTTATTATTAAATCCATCTTTCCTCAATTCAAATTTCAGAAGATATTATATGTTTGCTGTATTCTCATCAGCATCAAATTGGTTACGTTCCTTTGCATATTTCAACTGCACATATTTGAAAGTTTTATGGGCTAAGTTTTCTAGGATCATTTATCGTTTGCTGCATTTCCTTGTTGCGCAAATATAATTAAACTTACATATATTAGGAATTACCGACCTTTCTTCTTATCTTTCTTAAGTTTAAAGGTACATCATACACTTGAAACAATAATGTATCTATAGCCGAAATGGAGTTAGTTTTTATGACATCAAAAACAGAAAAAAAAAACTATAACCTGGCTATCCCGTCCTACCTAAGCATCATGGGCTTAATTGATCGACCATCATTGCTACAGCAAAACTGAGATCTCAGGTCCATGACTGAAAAAAACATATCTACTGTCATGACCGATTTCCTTCCCATAGGAGATACGTCCCGTCATTGGAGTGGAAATATCTTGACCCCTCAACAGTATTATCTTTGCCAAGTAAACGAGAACCTATTTATTGCAACTTCTCCTCGTTCAAGATGCCTACCTAGAAGAAAAAGATACAGACGTAACTATACTTCTCATGCTATTACTTTGTGTTTTGACGTACTATAATGTAATTTTTCTTCCTACAAATTAATCAATGGATTCTAAAATTAACTTAGCTCGGTGATCTTATTTTGCATCATGTAGTTGTGATTTAACTCCATTGTTTAAATATAAGAGAAAAATTTTCCTTCATATAATAACGTTTATATAGGAGAATTTGGAATGTTTTTAATTCGTTTTCATCCATAATTAGAATTTTTCTGAGCCTTTGAATTTTCAATTATCATTACTTAAATTATGATAATAGTCGTATGATTCGAGGTTATTTTTGAAACCCTCATCACTCATTTCAGAGAAACTGTTTACAGTATAAGCTGTTAGTTGAATACAATAGAAATTACATATTAATGAAAGTTAGAAAAGCAAAATGTAGTCAAAGTTTGAAGTTAATCACAAAAATAAAAATGTAATTAATATATAATTTTATAAATTATTTAGGAAGAAAAAGATAAGCAATATCAGTGTAAAAAAAATTGAACATCTATTTTTATATTGAATTAACAGTTAAGCAATGCTTTATAACGTAGTGAATGTGAAAAATATTTGGTCGTCCTCTAAGTAGATCAAAAGTCATGTAAAAAGTAATTAGAATAACATCCATGTGAGCTGATGAAATTTCTTTTTCCTTCTCTTTTTTTCTTTTCCTTTCTTTATTATTTTGTTTTTTGTTTTTTTTGTTTTCTATTTCACATCTCTTTCACGTTTGGTACTTAATATTTTTACACCGTGATCTTCTCTTAAATACATTTACATTTTCCCCCCGGATGATTAGAGCTTTGAATAATTCCAAATTAGCTCTCAAAATGTAATATAGCTCTATAAATATCATAAAATATCATAAATATATAAATATCATCACTATAAGTATCATTATTATTATTAACTATAATAATAATAATAATCTTAAATTGTCTATTTTTAGTACAAAAACACAAATGGAGAACTAACTTATGTTCCGTTGAATCGAACCACGTACGTGATATTATAATCACGCAATAAACGTAAATGCGCATGGCATTTAAAATCGAATCTAAACGATGTCTTAAGCTTTGTTGCATGGTCACATCTCTGTTTTTGGGAGACAAAATGCAAAACGGATTCCAAAATTAAACAGATGCGCTCTGTTAAACAGGTGTGTCAAATGAACATGAATTCTATTGAGGAAAAACCGTCGCAAGTAAGCCAAGAAAGGAGATTAATTAATTAAAATCGATTAATAATCATAACATGCAGTAAAAAATTGTCATTTAATAGAATTTGGCTAATTTGGCTGTTAGAATCATAATAAAAAAATTCACTCTATTCAAATTTCAAATAGAAAAAAAAAACGAGTTTAAAAATGACAAAGAAAAGAAAGCCATACTTAAATAGCAGTATAGACTCATTTTTAATTTTCTATCGTTTTAAAAGAATAATACATTAACTATTAAACTTTACATTATTTCAATGCATTCAGGTATGATAGTTACAAATTGAAAACATTTTAATAGTTTAAAAATAAAAATTTCAATAAATTAGTAAGTAATTTTTTTAAAAAAATGTATTAATATATTCTCAAAAAATAAAGAGCAATTTTTCAGCACTTTAAATATACAAATTGTAGGATGAAATTTCAAAATTATTATTCAAAATCCATTTACAAATAAACTATAATCACAATTAAAATGTTCAAACGGCTTTTTTTTTGTAAAGTGAGAACATTTTGATTGTTGAAGTTTATAAGAGTTAAAAAGATTCAGTGATCAAATTACTTTTCCCTGGTCACCAAAATACTTGTTACTGAGACAGAAATTAGAACAATTTCTGCCTTTTTCTTTTCTCCAAATTTTATAATGAAGTTAAATAAACCAAATTTCGAATTTGCCAATTCTACAGTAATTTGTTTATTGAACACAAGAAAAAGCATTCAATGAAATTAAATTTTTTTCTAGACATATTTCTTTTAATCTAAACATTCCTAGACAAATTTCATTTAATCCGCACGCATATATGAGCATTGGTTGAGCGTTCTTTCCTAGCTTTCTATTCGTATAAAATTTTCTTTGGAGCTTAGAACTATTTCCAAAAGAGGGAAAAAATCTTTCTCCCTACTTACTGAAGAGAAAAAAAAAAGTCTCCCTATCCCTAAACAGTGCTTTGTTTTTTGACATCTAAGAGCAAAGCGCATTTTGCTGTTAACACAAATCTCAGCCTAATAAAAAGATCCAGAATATATCAGCCCTTGCTACTTGCGGTCGAGAGTGTAAAAGTAACATTGCCATATCACTACATCATATTCTCGCCTGCTCCGATACCGCTGCCATCATTCTTTTTTATAAACTAGGCCTAATGCGCGGTTTTGTCCCCATGGGAAGAAAAAAACAATCTTTTTTTTTTGTCGGTGTCTTTTATCGTCTGCAAAAAAAGAAATAGCTGAAATGTCAGCGAGCTAAAAGCCATTCGCGATAAAATATTTTTTTTTTCTTTTAAAAATCGTCTGCTGTTGCGATAGAAAGCAAAGAGGCTGATAAATTTTGGAATTTATAATCTTAATTTTACTTTCGGACTGGCAGCAAAAAGGGATTTTAAGATCAAGTCATCGAAGTGGCTGGAGAGAAAAATCTGCTATCTGGTAACAGTTAAAGTTAAGAGAAACAAATATTAAACGACTCCTCTTAGAGACAGAAAAGGAGATTTCAATTCCTTTATGTATTAGCTATTGGTTAGGAATAGTGAATAGTATATTCATATCGATAAAAAGATATGGCAATAACATTTGTTTGAAATTGAACTTCTAACATTAAAAAAAATCTCTTTAGACCTTTGAAATTTAAGTAGTTTTAAATGTTTGTGCTTATATCTAAGATAATGAATTTTTGATGATGAAAATAAATTTTGACGATGTAAGTGAATAACATGAATTGGAAATTCTTTTCAAATAAAACGAAATTGAGATTTAAAATTTTATTAAAGAATGTTTGCGATTTTTACTTTCAAGATTGCATTATCTTTTATGATTATGGTTTCAGTTAACATGTTTGTTAAAATGATACATTTTCTCTTTTTCAGTCAAAACAGGAAGGAAATTCAAAAATAATGCACAATTTAAATATAAAGAAAATCTAAATCCGATAACTTATTCGCCGAACCAAAGTTCTAGAATATACATTTTCAAAATAGATGCATGACACGCGAGTTAGGTGGGGTTTTTTTTTGTATTATTCTTAAATTATTTTCACACTTATTTAATAAAGTAAATAAGAATGGATATTTTGAAGCTTAGTTACTTCCGAATTTTGTTGTAAGGTCGTGCCTTCGTGTACCACTTTACATTCTTTATTTAACTTCTTTACAAGATTTAACCGCACATTTTATTATTTTATCTCGTTTCATGTTTATAAACATAGAATTCTATGCCCGATTTTTTCACTTGCCTCTTGACATTCTAGAGCTCTAAAATGTTGTAAAGTGGCGTGTTTTCTATAATAATGAAATATTTTCGTATTTTCAAAACTTAATTATTAGTTTCTGATTCATTTTAATTATGTTTTATTCTAAGCTCGCCGCTCCATGTGGCAGCAGTGTGAGAAACAGTGTCACGATATATGTTAGAGTAAATTTTAAGTTAAAGCATAAAAAGTAGGAATTAATGAAAATAAAAAAGTTTGAGGAAATAAAGAAATGAAAAGCAAAATATAATATTTTTTTATCAAGAAATTGGAGCTCAAGACAAAAATGTATATATATGAAACAATTAAAATGATATACTATATGAATCTTATAAAAAAGAAAATTGAATATTCATTAAAAATTAAATTATATTTTGAACTTTGTTGAAATTCAATATTTGCATCTGAAATTCGTGCTTTTACATTTTCGTTTTGAACTGCAGTTATTTTGACTTAAAATCTGCATTAAATATTTTATATGCATGTGTATTTTAAAATTTTGAAAATTTAAATTTAATGCTTTTTTGAAGTTTGCAAAATGGAATTTTGTTGATCTTTTACTTAGTGACTTCTAAAGCTTAGAAATATTGCACAGTTGTGTGTTCTTGATGATAATACAAAACTTTTATGCTTCTATAGTTTATCCTTCTATAGTTATCTATTGATTGATTGATCTGAATTAATTTTTTCCATGGTAATTGACATACCTGGAGTTAAAAATCTTTCATGCAAAATATTTTTATCGTAGGAACTACTCTTGTATAAATATTATAATATACAAAATATTTTAAGACATATTATTGGGAAATAAAAAATATAATTGTGGAGTAATCCAAAACTTTAAACGTTGCTCAACAATACAGTGCTAATTAATTTCCCTATTTTAAAATCAGTTGCTTTAAAATTTCTAAGGAATTAATAACAATTGATTGAAAAACTGCACAAAAATGAAATTATTATCATTGAAAAGGATAAAATTCTAATTTTAAGTTGATGTAAATTTTTTTGGAATATTCTCTTCTGAAAGTTCTATCGAAATAATCAGATTAATTTTCAATAGCCTAAAACCACTGCTGACATCAAACATCTGTTTCATTTACTTACAGGAGCTTTATTATTCTTTCTTAAATTACGTTCTTAATTACTTTAAAAAATTAAATTCTTATTGTTAAATTACTACTGTGGAAAAAAAATAAATTCCTATTAAAAATGTATTAAAATAAACGGAAATAAAGAAAACATACTGATAGAACAATTCAAAATTAACAAAAAATTTTAAGACGTTTAATTTTTTCAAAATTAATAGCAAATGAAAAACATACTATACAATAATGAAATTAAAATAACTGAAAGGTAAAATTTTGAATTTTAAGATGGTTTAAAAATATTTTATCTGAAATAATTTCCTTGAGGTTTGTGTGAAAAAAGGCAAAATTTTGGTTAATATCTAATTAATTAAATATTTGATTAATTTTTGAATTTCAAACACGTTGACAGTATTCTTTATCTTGTCTTAAATAATAAGTATCCAAAATTTGGTCCAATTCGATCCAGAAATAGATTTGGCACACAAATACATACATACAAAAATCTTCCAGAAAGTAAAGAGCTAGTTAACAAAATTTTTTTCACTAAAAATACGTTTAGTGAAACAAATTTTTATATTTTAAGTGATTTAATTTATTTTTATTTTCCCTGATAAAAAAATTAAACAGCTATTTAAACGACAAACATTTCTTAAAAATCGAAATATATTATAAATGTGACTAATATTTAAATTACTTCAAGATATTTTATTAGCTTTATATGCTTTTGCAAATTTTTTTTTGAACACCAGATTTTTTGAGAGACAAAAAATGGTTTTTTGCTTTTTGACAAAAAATAGAGCGAATTTATTGAAATTTTCTATTTATTTTTATTCATAATATATTTGATATTGTTTTGATAGGTTGTTTCTCATTTGGAAATATTTCTTGAATTTTCTCAAACCGTAGGCAAAAATGTCTCTCTCTTTTTTAAAGCACACATACTTTAAAGTTTTCTTCAAAAATCCATGGGTATCTTTCATATCTCTTTAGAGAACTATAAAAAATGTGCGTTTTGAAACTAAGAAAGTTCTGGATCGGACGGAAAAAACGTTGTAGGTTTGCATATTATAATTCCATACTGGCTAAGACATGTAAAAATATTTCCACTCTGATTTAATTGAGCAGATTTTTAATGCGTGATATATAATGCGGGTGATACTGTATCAGTCTAATACTTTGTAGCATGCACTCAAAAGTATCAAGTATGCAAAACTGATATAGATTAAGACAATTAGGTAGTCGGTATTAACTCGATATTTTCGACTCGATTGATAATCTTGACCTTATACGTTTTCAGTCGAGTAATGCTATATTAGTTTGATACAAAATATTAATTCGATATAGTTCGCCGTTCTGTGCCAGTGGATAGAATAAGCCTGAATGATGGTTTAAAAAAACTATATATTTCATTTCTAGTTACAAATGACATTTATTCCATGCAGTGTGGCAGATGCAATTGAAGACTATTCGCCTTCTTTTGTATTAATTAAAAACACCACATTTTGTCCTTTCCTCTTCTAAACCATCCATCCATCACTGTGAAAATCAATTCATGAAATTCGGGAAGATCTCGGACCACCACCGTATCATTATAAAGTGGAGATCCCAAGAAGCGAAATATCAATTTGGAATCATATTCTTATCAAAATCAGCAAACAGTCTCTGCCAGGGTCGGTTGATAATTTGATCAATATGATAATAAGTATTAAAGTTTGATACTTGTATCAATATGATAAAGACCATTCTGATAAAAATATAGTTATCAACATGATACAAAGTAAAAGATTGTACTGGTGATACTATACACATATGGTATGTTTTATAATTACTTGCTTATATTGATGATGATGATGTCGTGTTCGCGTTACAACGGAAAGGGGAGTGCAGTAGATTCTGAAGGTAAAGACCCTTGAGCACCCGAGGGCACCTGCATATATTATTTCTTACCATTACCTGCAAGAAAAGTATTTCTGACGCATTTGTTTATTTTTTACTACAATGTTTATTAAGTGTTCAAGATTTATGAGATATTCAATGAATATAGAAATGTATTTGCTTTAAACATTTTGTTTTATATTTTACAAATATGTAACTAAAAGATATAGTTATTATTAGTAAATTAACTGAAAACAAACTAAGCATTGAACATGAATATAATTTTCAGAATATAACGATTTAAAAAAATCAGTATCAATCTGCTCCTGATTCAATCTACAAAACGGCAAATCAACTCAATCCTAATCTCAGCGTAAGTGTGAGAACAGATACCCATCGAAAGCCCAATTTCATTTTGACAGAGAAAGAATCACTTACCGGTTGTATCAGGTACAAGAGAGCAACAATATCAGCCAATACCTGATACAACTAACTATCAAATCAACCCTAGTGTGGTAATAATCGTTCATTTATTTTTCATGAGCTTTTTCCCTTTCTGGATATTTTGGAAATTTTTTTTTTGAAAAATTCTTTTTATAGAAGCATTTTTTAATTGATAAAATATAAAGAAATGTAGAAAAGAAATTTTTTTTTTATTAAAACGCTTTAAGTATAAAATTTACGCCGGCGTCCTGGCATAGGGGTAGCGCGTCTTTCCCGTGATCTGGGCGTCCTGGGTTCGAGTCCCGGTTTGGGCATGATTGCTCTTCCGTTGTTCTATCTGTGAGATGTGTGAATGTGCCCTCCTCTAAAAAGGGGTTGTGCAAGCGAATAAGCCATGCGTGAGTAGCAAAGTCGTACTCTTGGCCTTAGTTGGAGCTACTAAACAAACAAGAGACGCTCCCCCACCGGCTTAAATCGCTGTCTTCGCAACAGCGGGTTTATCCATAGCAAGTGCCATAAGAAACAACAAGTATAAAATTTAGATTTAAAAGTTAAAAAAATATTTATAAATAATTCTTTATTTTCATAAATATTTTTACAAAACATACTCTAAAGAAGCAGAATTATTAGCAAAATATTTATCGAGGTAAAAATGAAAATACCATAATTAAATATAACTCTCAGTCTATCTATCTGTTCAATCAACAATTCATTTTATTGCTTGATCAACTGAATAGTTAACACAATCCGATTAGTTTCTCGCATTACGGCAATCCTTAAATTACATTCAATAATGTAACTATTTCGCTTTAAAAATGTTTTATATTAAATATGCATGCTTTACGCTTGTTTGTAGTCTAAATGAGAGACCGTTTTGCAAGTAATGGCAATATTATATATTTAAATGAAATTGTTACAACGAAAAATCAATGGCATTTAACGACAGGATTATTTATTTAATGCGATTATTTTTTTAAAAAAAAATCAATATTTTTACGTTGTTTAAGAATTATACTATAGAAAATATTAAATTTTTATTAGTGCAGATTACTTTAACTCCGTTGCACAAAAAAGCCTTTTTTAGCAATATTTATATAGAGTCATTGGTACAATTTCACTCAAGATATTTTTTTGTCGTGTGACTATTTAAGCCAAATTTTTGCGCAGTAGCTTCTGAGGGTAAAGACCCCTGAGCACCCGAGGGCAGAAGTCTGACTTCTAGCTCAAATGAAGATGGCACACACACACACTCGCTTGCACAACCCCTTTTTACAGGTTCGGGGGGAGGGCTCATTCACGCACCTCACAGAGAGAACACAAGGAAGAGAACAACCATGCCCGAACCGGGACTAGAACCCAGGACATCCAGGTAAAGGAGAAGACGCGCTACCCCCTATGCCAGGACGCCGGCCACTCAAGATTTAAAAATATAGATAACTTAGTGATACGGAAGAATCGGAATCAAATGCAGTAAATGATTCATTCCTCATAATTTTCAGAATTTCGTAAAAGTGGTCTTCATGAAAAATTTTCTCATACTCTCTAATAATCCATCTTCATAAAGTTATGGACCTTGAATGAGACCATGAATGCCGAAAAGTACTCAGATTTTTATTTTAAGAATTTCGTACATAAGAGTTTGGTGCTTAATGGTATAGAAAAGAAAATCAAACTGGAATTTTGAATACCTTTTCTTTTTTTTACCCATTGAGACCAAAATTTGTTACAGAATGATTTTAATAATATAACGTATCGAATTTCATTTATTTATGTTATTGTGTTTTCGTGTTATCACGTTTACACGTATTCAGAAGTACAGACTGACAGACGGACAGTCCTTTGACGAATTTAATTCAAAATTTGTTAAAGATTTACTCTTTAGATGGTAAAATTGTGTACTCAATTTCCTCTATCCAAGTCGTTGCGTTTACATGCAGGAGGAAGGACAAACTTCAATACGTTAATGATGTGGTACAAAATCGAATCGATCTAATTTTTTTTTTTTTTTGACGATTACAATACTTTCTCTTTGTATAAATAAAAATAAAAATCAGAAATCGGAAATTCTAAACTTTCTGAAGATTGAAATGGTAGCCAAAGGATTGCAAAAAATGAATGTAGATCCATTAAGAGTAATTTAACAATTTACTGAATGAAATTAACCTCCATATTTTTTCCAGTTGCAAAGATAAAACAACAAATACATTTACTTCGAGATTTTAATCCGTGTTTTCAATAATAATTATCTGACGAACTTCTACGAAGCTGGTTGCGAATAATCGGTTAGTCCTAATTATGCCACCAGTCCGGATCTGTTTTTTACAATTCCCCAGACGATCTTCACGCGTCATATATCACTTCTCCGACACCCTTCCTTCGTGATACCACCTCGCAAAAAATAAAAGAAGGAAGATCCCACAGAATTTGAAATAGTAGACCCAAAAGGGGAGGAAAAAAAAGGAATATCGTGAAAGGTTTCCGCATCCCGCCACCACCGCCCTTCTCCGAAAAGTTTTCCAGCAGATAAGTTGCCAGCATCCTGCGCGATTCATCTTAGTCAAGTCGTTTGGAGAATGTTGTTCGGGACACCCTGTCACTCCCCATTGGGCGCAGGGTGCGCCAGCGCCACGGGGGAAGATCTTGTCGTTTGGCACTGTTAAGCCAAGAGACATTTGATGTTATTAACACGGCTTAAGCGAGTCAACCGCTGATGAGTTTCTTGCCTTGGAGATGTCGCCTGACGATTTTTTCTTTCTCCCTCCACCCCCTCAGACGATAAAAGGAGCTCGCGAAGTGACTTGAACTTGGAGAAGATTAACGCCGTGATAAATGATTCTGGCAGTTTTGGTGCCTGGGCCTCAAAGAGGTACCTCAACAGACGATATTCCGAAGGATGGGGGTGAGGGATGTTGACGACAGGAGTATGTGACGCACGTGTCTTCCGAAGTGTAAACCAATCTTCGGAATTTCATTCCATGCTTGTTTCGCTAATAATCCTTTTTGGAGTTTTGTACCAGTCACATGAGTTATGGAGGGCTGGGGCCCAGCAAAAATGTCGGTTGGCATTTACGTCGGTGGTGGTGCCTTGCCTTCTTTGCAAGTCATTTGTTAACTGCCGAAGTCACTTTGGAGCATCTAATAGTTAAATATGTTTATTATTGTTTGTGAAAGTAGCAGAAAATAAATGGCAAGTGGGAATTTTAGTTCAAAACCGATCGTAAAAAAAAAAAAAAAAAAAAAAAAAACTTTACGCTGCGCGTCCTTCAACTAAAATATAGCTTCATTTCAGTTTCTTTTTTAAAAGCGTCTGAAATACTTAGAACGTAGAGGTAAACGTTTAAATAAATAATTCATATGAAATGGAAAATAATAACAAGTAATACAGTGAAACTGAGATATTTAATCGCTTTCTCTTGTTCTAAATATAGAAGGAAAAAATATTATAATCATCAAAAAGTTGGACTTTAATAAATGTAAACTTTTAGAATATTCGTCTTTTATATTTTTCTGAATGTGAAATTCCAATTTTTGGAAATGTCTCTCTATTAACGCAACAAGTTAGAAAAATAAATGGCGATAAAAATCTTTAAAGGGTAAACTACATATTTGTCAGTACAGATAGGAGAAAATGAGCATAATAAACTGCAACAACACAGAAGAATTAAATCTGGTATGAAGTCTTAATGCTAACTGTATAAAATTTGAATAAGTTCCGATTGAGAGTGAACTGTCGTCAGTCCATCTATATGCAAAGGAGTACAGTAAATCTAAAACGCGACGAATTAGATTAACGAAATATATGCTTTCACCTATAAATATTAGACTTGAGTGAAATTAGGAATATATGCAAAATTTTTCATTGTAATTCTTTGCTTTTTTAGATTATTATATTTGCATACGAATTGACAATTTTTATTTTTTTGTCGGATTCAAAGATTTTCATAATTTTTTTGTATTTGAGTCTAATCAATCTTAAAAACTTGCGTGCCATAAGTTGCAGTAATATATATTTATGAAATTAATAATATTTAATTAATGCATCTATGAAGGGGCTTTTTTAAAATAAAACCGAGAAGAACAACATTCTGAAACCATAAGGAGAGTTTGACAAAAGGGAATATTGTTTAAATTAAATCAATTTGAATTAATTATTGCTTAAAGAATGGGATCAATTTACGATCGCATGACAAGCGTCAAACATGCTCTATCTCTTTAAAATGTGTGTCTCCTGTGCATCTGGAAAGAGAAAAACGAATTAACTTACGTCACAGCACAAAAAAAATATATATATAATGTACAAGAGTTAAATATAAAATGACATACGCAGTCACATTTGTGACTCATTGTGACATCTTGTGCATTTACCAATTTTTTTTCTATATTTTTCGATGGCTGATAACTTAGTTATGATTATTATAATAAGAACATGCAAATTTCCTTAATTTGAAAATGTATTTCATTTATCTTCACCTGCGCCATTTCGATCTTATAACATAATATTTAATTTTGATTGACGATAAAATTATGATTTAGATCTTTCGAATTCCGAAAAAAAAGATTTTCCAAACAACAGACGATATTTCAGCAACTGGATCTTCTGCCAGCTCCTCGAACCATGAAAATCTCAATCGTTGGCACCTTGTTAAGTGCTGTTGTAGGGTTGAGGTTCGAATAACGCGGTCCGTTCGGTGGTTTCACCTCCCCATAGGGACCGAAACAGGAGTGCTCCGCCACGAGGTTTGGCGGTTGCGGATAAAAATCATTTTGGTAAATGGAGAAATGGAAAATCACTGATCGACTCCATTTTTGACCATGTAAAGATTCAAACTAACAATATAAGAAAAGCTACTAAATGTAGCATTATGCTAGGTTAGGTGCTTGGAATCTACTTGGGATATATTTAAAAAATGATTGGACAGCAATTGACAGAAATTTGACAGGAATAAATCTTTTAGTACAACAGGTAGTTACTGTATTATTTAGAAAAATAAATTTCTCAATAAGTAATGTATAGAATGTCAACTCTAATAATAGCTCAATAGTCGATTTCTAAAAGATTTAATCCCATTTAAAAAATTCTTTAAGTGATTGGAAAATTTTTATTTAATATTATTTGAGGCATTAAATGTATTTGGGAAAAAATTTCGATGCTTAAACTTTTAAGTAGTGTTCGAATTATATTTGTCACCTTTAATAAAATATTCTTGACCCATGAACATTTTTAAAAAATACTTCCAAGCTTTTGCGAAAAAAACTGACGAGGTGCGAGTTTTTCAATTTTGTTATTTAAGGCAATCATCGACTCATTTTAGGACACACCATCTTTTGATTGGTCTTCTTCGATGTGATCTTTGAAATGGTCTAATATCGTCCAAAACATTCAAAGTTCGGTCACTTTGGGAACATTGTATTGAACTTCTTTCTTTCGGTTAGTGGGTTACAAACTGTGCTGCGGATCTGAAATTACGAAGACAAAATGATACCGAATTTCATTTATCCAGTTTAGTTGACCCCCGGGGGGGCACCTCGAATGAGGATGAGATGCTTCCTACATGGTGGTTGGATCTCGCCACCCTGGAGGGTACACAAATAGGTGGAGGATCTGACTCCTCCCATCGATGACGGGACGTACTTCCTTCGGGAAGGGTTGTACCGTGGCCGGTGATGGCCCTTAGGACTCCACCACAGTTCCCGCCAGTATTGCTGTTGCGGCGGTCCTGGTCATTCAGTTTTATGGTTTAAATCCGTCTGAATTCGTGGTGGGTCGGAGAGTCAGATGGCTGACTTATCCAGTTTAGTGGTCCCAAACTATGGAATGTGTACCCTTGAGGAAATTCAAGGGGACCGATTAAAAATACGCGAAAATAATGTCTATAACAGGTAGAAATGTACAATGTCAGATAATAATTGAAAAAAAAAGGCATAGAATTTTGTTTTTCCAGGTGAATGTGAAAAGAGATAGTTATGTAAGCCCAAAAGCATCTTGGGTAATTGTGAAAGAAGAATACTGAGTATATTCACCTATTTTCTTCTTACGTGTTTATTAATAACAAATATCGCAGCTTCAGATATGAAATTATATTCTTTTTCATTTGAGCATATTTTTATAAACTCTAGGAAACAAACTCAAGGATTACACTGAAATTACGTGAAGTTAGTTTCTTCACGAAGAAACTGCATCTTTTACCATAAGATAATGATAAAAGAGCTGAATGCCATTTTATTTATTTGGATATGGAACTATAACTTGTTATTATAAACCAGAAAGAATGGTTTCCCTGAAATTTTCTCGTATGTTCTTTAATAAATATATTAGCGTATTGACAAGCGCCAAAATGTCGTATATTAAAGTCTGCATTTGTGAGTTTTCAATTTTACATGATGACTAACAGACTGTCAAGTCCTTGACGGATCTGGTTTCAAATTCCATCTGTATATGTATTCTTTAGATGTTATATTTGTGTATTTTCAAATTTTGTCATTCTGTCTTCATTTTTTTTTAGTTATCATGCAAGCTTATATTCCGACAATCCAGTCTGACAGGTTTCCTCTGAATGGATTTCATTTAAAATTTGAAGGAAATTGTGAATTAGTGAACGGATTTTATACGTCTTTGCTCAAATAATTTTGAACACAATGTTTTCATGTTCACAGACAGACAAAAATAATTCCAAAAATGTTTTATCTGACATAAAAAAAATATGTCTTAAATGTGGAAATTCTTCAGAATTTTCAATTTGAATTTACTGACATTTAAAACGGCATTTTTTTTTTTTTTTTGTTTTTTTTTTTTTGTATATTTCGTACATGAGAAAAGTAAAAATGGAATAAAATGTAAACTCACAAATAAATCCTATAATCGTTTTTATACAGACTGTTTGACTCTTTAACTAATTGTAGCCTTTAACTTTATGAATAGAAATTTATTTTCATGAATGGATAATTGGAGAGAGGGGAACGGTATGGAAAGACACTGCATCTTCTGAATAATGAAAGTGTTGAAACAGTTAAAAACATTTTTTAATTTATTGAAATCAGAGAAAAACATTAGAAAAGGAATATAATTGATATCAATGAAAATTTAAAGTGAAATAAAAAATAAATTTTATGAAATAAGAATCTCCAACGTTATTGAGAAAAAAAATTCAATTTCAAAATTTTTTAGTTAAAAATTTGACTTAAAGCTTGGAAATCCTTTCCTTAATAAGCACTTACTACCCAAGAGGTAACTACGTGTCAAATTTGGTATCTCTTGGTCCAACGATCTAGTCTTAAAGGCATTTTAAACAATGAATAACATCATGAAATAGCATGATGCAACTAACAAATATAAATGAAATCATTCGAAAAAAAAAAAAAGGGAATGTGATTTGATAAATTATTTAGAGCATCCTCAAATTCGAATAAAGGATGTCAGGTATATTATGATCTATAAATGAAAATTCTAAATTAGTCTATATTTTTAATTTATATAAAACTATAGATAATAGCGATTTCAATAATACACAATAGATGAAAACGGAACCGAAAATGGTGATATTTTAAACTGGTAATTTCATTTATATAGTAAAGTTATTCGAAAATAATATTTGAACTATTCTTGTCTTTTCTGTGCATGCCTATCCAAACTTTACTTATTCCAGGCAATTATGTTAAAAAGATTTCGAAATCGTATTTATTTATAGCTTATTTAAATGATTAAAGTGCAAGAGCATTTGTTAAATGCATTTTCTAAATTTTACTATGAATGGTGCATTGAAAACGTTATATTTCAAAAACAATTTAATAAATATATTGAAATTTTATATACATGTATCAATAACCTTTGAGGATGTAATGAACCGCAGATTTTTAAATAGCTTCATCTAGTTATGTTTCAAAATCAATTTCATTTCAAAATATAGAGAAATTTTGACAAAAAAAATCATTAACAGTTTTGAATATTCATAAAATATTTATTTACCAAAATAGTTTTTATTTTGCGATATATTACATTTTAGATAAATTGAGAAGTGTATAGGCAAAATGGAAATTAAATATTTCTATTATTTTTTATTGATACTTTTTTTCATAACATTTAAAATTTTGCGAAGATTTTATTAACTAAAATGGGTTCTTATTTTTTCAAAATTTAATAGTAATGTGTACATTTTCTTGTCTTCTAATTGTGACCTTTTCTAATTATTCTGGGTTTTAGGTTCTACAAAGATATTTTTAGTGCATTTTTTTTAAAAAAAATATTCATTTCCGAACCAAGTAGGATTTTTCAAAATCTTGATGTGGTTCAAAATGGAGCTCTGAATCAACTCCTTGCCTGAACGCATGTCTGGCTCTTCCACCTTGTTTCCCGTGCATGCTAATTCTGCAGGGATCGTGTTTGATTGACAACATGAGAGAAAAAAATTATTTTTCGCCCCAGAGAGCCTTGATGTCATAAATCATGCGAAGGACACAAAATGGTCGCACGTGTTTGCGCCCCTCAAAAACTCCACCCCCTGTCCCATTATCTCTCCCTCTCACCATCCTCTATGACAGGAAGGATGCGGATGATAAAAACGAACAATTAGAACGCAAGGGGATGCTGTACTCATACGAACCTACTATCGACCGTTCAGAGAGGAGTTATGTTGAAAAGCGAAACCGCATTTAATGGTAATTTAGCTCTATATTTGATGCGCATTTCTGAGATTCACCTGTTCAAAAAAAGGTCATTTCATGCACTTTTATTTAACTTGGTTTCTTTCATGTTGAGAATTTTTACAATCGCGTAAGGGAATCTTGTATGAATTTTTTACTCGTTTCCTGATAGGCTAGCTTTGTGAAAATCTGTGTTCAATACATCACTTCAATATTTTTAGAAATCGATTAATTTTAATTAAATTTTGTCTGTACATGATTTTGAAAATTTGAAAAATCATTGATTATCAGATTCCATGAAAGTTAAAATAAATATATGTAAATATATGTATATCTATTTATAATATATAAGGTTTGGACGTAAAATCAGTATGAATTTGTTAATCGGTATTGGTAATTGGTAAATTGTTTATATGCTTGCCTTAGCAAAAATCTAAAACAACGTCGCAACCCCTTTTTTTGTTTGATTTAAATAAGTCAAACAGTTTCGATTGTAAATCGATATCGTCGAAAATGAGAAGATAGGGCAAATGAGTGTTGAGAAATCATTCATAAGCGGATGCAGGCGGAATGAATATAATAGAGGTATAAAGTGTTTTATGTACAGAGCTAACTTATCGAGCTACAGGGACATAGTTGTAGAGCTATGACAGTACTTTGTTTCTCTATGTTTGGCACGTTTCAGGGAAAAAAAGGAAATTCAAATAAAAAAAAGTAATACGAAAGATGAAAGGAAGAGGTATTTACATTTAGCAATGGGGTGAACTCAAATTATTCGTGAATTGGGTGGAGTAAAACCACTGAACTTCCTGCATATCAACCCTTAGTGAAATATAATCGTCGAAAAGTGCTAGCTCCAGAATCATGAAAAGACTAATAATTTTCATTTATAGGCAAACAGTTAATTGAAATGTATTAATGCTATATTATGAATACAAATAATGGTCAATTAAAAAAAAAGAGTGAAAAGTTGAATTTGAAGTTAAAGTTTTGTCTCAGTTTTTAAGCCTTAATTCATTTTTCGATTACCATTGTGTTCAAAAACACTAAATTGAATGTACTTCAAGGTTCAATTCCTCAAAATAACTTTTTTTACTTTTCAAATGTAACCGTAATTTTAATTAATTAATTTATTTTGAAAATAAAACTTTATTTGAATTTATAGAATAGCACTTTTTAATATTGCATTTCTTAGGTTTGCTAATTCTGATCGATAGAAAAGTACTTACAGGCTTCTTTCGTCTATCCTGTTTATTCCAAAAAAATCGAATTTTTCAAAAATAAAATAATAATTTATACTTATATATAAATCTCAATGTGTGTGCATGTGTGTTGGCGCTCTACAGAAAAGACCATTTGACCTACAGCTACCAAATTTGGTACGCGTATACCATGGAGGTCGGGAATGTGCATCTGGGGTCCTTTTTTTTGAAATTTTAATTAGAATTTTAATTATTAATTAAAAACTTTTCCCGCCAAAAATTGGAGATATAAAGGCCTTCAGTCGTAATGTAATCTGTATAATATTCTGAGTGAATTGAAATTTGAAGTTTTAAAATATTTTAATGAAGAAGCTATTAAAGTAGGAATTACATAAAATAGTTAATTATTAAAATTTTAACGAGCATTAAGATTGGCGAACCGGGTGGTCGCCAAAGGCGGCTAGTAATAAAATAAAATTAAATTTTAAAAAAAGAAAATATTAACCCAAAAATTTTTATCACTTATTCTCTTCAATAACACATACTTAGCTGGAAATTCAAAAATTTTGCTTACATTAAGAGAAAATAAAAAAATAATCTTCCGAATTTAGGCATTTTAAAATTTACTCCTGATCTAATTAAATTATTATTATACTCTGTGACTAATTTTATAGGTATTTTTAATACATAATTTTTAATTTAAAGTTTTTCTCTCAGATTAATTTTTTTTAGTTGCTAAGAACCGACTTTAATTTCTGAACTACCCTCACCTCCTTATCCGGTGGCATATGGGGCTGCGGTGGCCTGGTGGTAAGGTCTCGGTTTCGGAACCGGAGGGTTTCATGTTCGTGACCCGATTCCACCGAAGAACCGTCGTGTAAGGGGGTCTGTTGCACGTTAAATCCGTCCTGACCAAACGTCCTCCCGCTGGTGTGGTGTGGTGTGGAGAGGGGGGTGCCAGCTCAGGTGTCGTCCACGTTATCTGACCGTGGTTCAAAATTATGAGGTCCGTCCCAAAATAGCTCTAGTGTTGCTTCAAACGGGACGTTAATATAACCAAACCAAACCAAACCAAACCAAACCGGTGGCATATCTGGTGGCAAATTTAAGAGATCTAATTTGAATAGAAAGCTCAACGTCTTAAGTCAATAAAATTGCTATTATATATTTTCCACATATTTTGCTTATTTTTCATGGTAATTCGACTGGACTGTGGCTGTGAGGTCGAATTCCACTTCCATACCTGACATACCGCCTACGGGAAGAGTGACACCGTTGATGGTGATGATCAATAGGACTCGCGATTAGTTCTCGCCTCCATACTTACAGCGATGGGGATCATTTAGATTATACGCATGCTTAGGACTAATAGAAAAAAGTCCGAAGTGGTTCACTTTTTAAATATGCTCTAACTCTTTGTATAAGTTAAGGTTAAAAACTATTTTTTATTTATAACTATTCAATTGCCTATATAAATATGGCTTTGAAAAATTCACAAAGAGAATTCGAGAGCTCTCAAGCAAAGAGATGTAGTTGTGCAATTTTTTTGTGAGACATCTACATGTGTAAATCTTCTCACTTATTAATAAGGCTTTCCTATCCTTCAACATCTTAAGTATCATCCAAGTCGATCGTCTTTTCATAAAAGAAGAAATCTCCAAAGAATAAGAACTTTGCAACTGACAAGCGTGTTATTTTATTTCCTACGGTCACAAAGAAATTATTCTTTAAAAAAAATTCTGAACAAATGAAAAAGATTATTTTCCTTCAGAATTCTCAAACCACACCCTAACGCCAGCAACCCTATCCCAAAACAACGAATTCAGATCCATCCTATTCATCGTTTGGTGATTCAGACCACACAATCAGACGCCCACCTGGTAAAGTGAAAGTGTGCATCCGTGAGCATAGAAGCACCCATTAAGTCAACAACCTGCTCTGAAGCACCCTTTTGGAAGAGACGTCGCGGCCGGTGGTCCGCCTCATTGATAGTCAAGAGAGTCGCAGGTATTGTGCCGGACGATCAAGAACAACAAATAGGGACACTTCAAAAGAAGAAGTTCCTTGTTCCTGGTCGATTGCAAATGCGTGACCACCCGTTTATGAAGCAGGCAGCATGGATGGATGAGGGGCATCCTTTTTTGTATTTCAGTTCTCTGTTTTTATCTCGTTTTTTTTTTTTTTTGTACAATCAACATGTGTTTTCTTGAATATATGCTGAATATAACTCTTCTGCTTTTTACTCTCTCACATACATAGTATAGAAAGAATAGCCAAGGTCTCGTTGAAACCTTTTTGCATACTCCCAAATAAAGGCTCATAAAAATTGTAAACCTTGTGGCGTGAACAACATAAATTCTCAATTTTTTATAGATACATTAATAATATAAAAAAACTGCTCTAAAAAAGAAGTATGAAAGGGTTACTAACCTGAATAACGTAATAACGTACTTAACAGAAGATGTCTTAAAAATTCAGGTTCAAGCCTAACGTCTATGAATTGATAATTCTTTTTCAATCATCTCCTGTTATGGAAATCATCATGGAAAAAAACTTGAATAATATAATGGATAATCATTCTTGAAATTCAAGTATTTGAAAACTATGTATTTTTGGTTTAATTTTACAGTTCCATAGTGAATTTATTAAGTTCCCATAAAAATTATGACCATTAGATCTGTCCATGAAAAATTCAGATAATTTTCTTTGAACAGATCGTTCAAGGATTCATTTATTACTTAATGAAGTCTTTAATTCAATTCTTAGATTTTCAAAGAAAGCTAAACGAATCAAGTTATAATGAAACTTATGGACAGTCAATGAAAAAATTCGAAAAGCACATAATCTTTTTTGTTTATCGTAATGCTCATTCACTCTTTCTGCATTATGGATATCTTCACTGATAAATAAAATAACCATATCATGACCATTCTTGGATATCAAACCAACCATTCTTGAATATCAAATATTTGAAATACAAACTGCTGATATTACACCAGTCACCTACAACCATATCCTGATCATTCTGCAAATCCGTATGCAAAACCACATCACAGGCTCAAGAATACTCTTTCCGCATGATTCTGAAAAAAAAAAAAATAAGAGAGGGAGACGAGACGCACTAGATAGATCTCGAAATGGATAAATATCATGATCTGCGTGGCAAAACATTCCTGTCACTCAGGCAAGATATTTAAACCTTGTTACCTCTCGTGTTGCCTCTTTCCGGGTTGACATCGAAGACAACAAATATTTGTAACTCTATTTATCAACTTTTTCCTGCGGAGGCGAAAACTGCATTAGGGTTGGCAGGGACGTAATCTTTGCCTCGTATGCAGATGGGCTTCCTGCACCCAAACCTTAATCTTATTTCCGAACCACCTTCTTTATTATAGGGCTGCCTCGGCATCACTGCGGAGGAGAATGGTGTGGTTTGAGATCTACGGGTATTTTTCGAAATAAAATGGGGTTTTCATATGGTTTAAAATTTTCCGCACTGATTCGTCAAGTTTGTTATCATGAAAACAAAATGACTATTTATGAAAATCTCACATTTTTTTTTTCCTCTTTGATTGTAATTTTAATTAAATATTTAGATTTCCTTTGTTGAAAAATAATGACAAAATTGCTTTTTTTAAGCACTAGAAACGGTCTCTTTGGAACTTTCTCACATATTTCCTAACAAAGATGTTATCCCTCCCCACTTCCACTCTAGAAAATGTTAGACCTTCCACAAAGTCTTGAACCCACATAAGCGTTCTGTGTTTTGTAGTGCAATGAAGAAAATGTTTAGAATATTTATGCAGAATATTTAGAAATGAAGAGAATATTTATTTTGGACATTTTGAATGAAAACAAATTTGACACACAATAAAATCCCCCTGGGGGGGGCAGCTCGAAATGAGGATGAGATGCTTCCGGCATGGTGGTTGGATCCCGCCACCCTAGAGGGTACACAAAAATGTGGGGGATCTGGCTCCTCCCATCGATGACGGGACGTACTTCCTTCAAGAAAGGTTGTACCATGGTCGGTGGGGGCCCTTAGGATTCAACCCCAGTTACAAGTGTTGCTGTTGCGGCGATTCGGTCATTCACTATTATTATTAATGTGCCTTCGGGCGTGTCGGAGAGTCAGTGATATGACTTTACACACAATATTTGTGTCACAATTACTATTTTAATAACAAGATCACATATCAAATTTCATTTATGCAAGTTGTTGCATGTTTGATTTTTCACGCTTATATGAATGCGAATGCACATAACCAAACAACTGTCAACCTTTGAAGAATTTGATTCATTTTATATGCTTAAACAGTGCACCAAGCCTTTTTTTTTTCTTTGCATCCACCTCATTACGTTTTGTAGTTATTGCAATCAATTTATTCAGTTAAACAGGCAGACAAACTTCCTGTGTATGGGTTTCGTTCAAAATTTGACATATTTATATATTGAATAAAAACAAAACACACCATATATACGTCTACATTAAAGCAGTTTTTGAGTTATCCCGACAGACTCCAAAAATGTGTTGTGGACTCAAGAAATCCTGTAACGTGGACATTTGTGAAAATCTTGAGGTTTATTTTTTTGACGATTAAAATTTGTATTTAAAAATTGTATCTGATTCTTTAATACAAAATAGCACATTATTCTTTTTGCATGATTTTAATAAGAACAAAAATTAATTGCTTGATAAAATGAAGAAAAATAAACAAGAAATTTGCCAAGGGTAAATATCTATATTAATTAATATTCTGTCCTTCAGGTACAAGAAGGTTATATTCGACCGAGAGCATCTGCATAACATTTATTTACTTCACTCAAACTTACTCGCCAGATCAGCGCGAGAAGTCTTGATTCTCAGTTTCAGATTTATTATCTCAAGGCCTTAAACTATGCTCCAAGTAGTATTTTACCATGTTCCCGGCCTCATCGAAGTTCCTCATTAAAATAAAATCTCAGAACAACATTCTACCATTCCGCATCCTAAACTCCACCTACAGGTTACCAAGAATGTACGGCAATGGTGGAAAATCTATCTGCGTGTAAAATTATGAATGGAAGTATATAAAATGTGATTCATGTGTATTTAAACAAATCTTAAGGTTAGATCAGGTATTAAGAAGCTATTTTCACAAGAAAATATGGGTAACTCCAAGTAAAGTTATACAGTTACAGTGTCAAAAAAAAAAAAAAAAAAAAAAAAGAGCGAGAGAGATAGTGAATTTTAAAATGTATAAAATTAGTGATAGACATATCTGTACATATATTGGCATGCATAATAATAAGCTAAAAAACATGAATCATTTATTTACGATTGTTGGAATGCAAGATATCTATATCGCTCACTGATGATAATTGGGTTTGAGTTTGATGGAGTTTACTGGCGCTAAAACCATTTCTGATTATGCAGCGCCAACCATAAGATAAATGCATACATATGGTCTATGGTATATGATAATCGGAGTTAAATGGTTAAAATCATGCAATCTAAATATTGGAGAATTACTATACTTTCACACTGTGTACTCCATGCAAAAGTAAACGAAACGTATGAATTAATGTGGACATCTGATTGTTTTTTACAATAAATTTGATTTTTTTGTATCGAAAGATAAATAAATAACCTGTTCCAACATTATTCGGAATTATTTTTATTATAATTTGCTGTAATTACCTCAAATTAATCATTTAGCAAATATTGAAATGTTTCAGCAATTCTCGGTATATCTGCTCGAATTTTTATATGAAATTATTTTTAATTTTATCAAATAAAAGTGATGCGTTTTCTAATTTGTAGTGGAGAAAGGTTGCATTATTTCAGTTATCGACTAGATTAGACCTTTATTATGATAGTTCGATTAAATATTTGAAACCGTAAAGCAGTGTAACAATGTAAATGTGGTTTTTGAAGTAATTTTTACTAGGAAACGCACCGTCATTGACATTAGAAACAAATTGTTTATATTTAGATGGGATCAATTGAATGCCTTGATAAAAAAAAGGGCAGTCTTTACGTTATTTTAATAGCAAAATATACTATCTGATCCTACGAGGAGAAGCTTGTTGTTATGAAAATAGTTCAGACGATTATTTTTCTGTATTTATGAAATCAGCTGAAATCGGATTACAAACATTTGACAGGATTATCGATTTTTTTGATGAATCAAGAATTTTTGAAAATAATCAAGAAATCAGCTAAAATAATAAGTAGTCTTCATGATTGGCATCAAATTAAGTTATTACTTGCGTGAATATATTTAAAACCAATCAAAAGAAGCTAAATGCTGACTCAAAAAGAGCAAAAATTAAAAACATGCTGGATATTACGGGGTTATAAATGTGAAAGTTTGGATGGATAGATTGATGGATGGATGGATGGATGTTTGTTAGTCAATCACGCCAGAACGGAATTGGATGAAATTTAGCACAGAGATATATTATAGTCTGGAATAGGACATAAACTACTAATTATTCCGGTTAATTGAGTGGTTTTTTATTAATTAAAAACTAACTTTCCCGCCAAATGAATAGGGCTTCAGTTGTTTTTCTTTCCCACGCTAAAGAGCGTAGGCTAAGCATGTTTTCGATCGATTATTTCAAATAATTCTATTCATTTTCTTAGTGTTTGATGTATTTAAAATTAAAAATTGTTAATTAACCGGTCTTTCGGATTTCTACTCTGCATTGCGTTACCCTAACTGGCGTAGAAAATTCACGCATTTGCGTTACGCCAACTGGTATTGAAAATTCTAACATGCGTAGTGTGTTCTGATTGTTGACAACTATATTTTCATTTTAATTAAAAATTTAAAAATTATGTGTATTATACTGTTGTAGCTATTTCAAACTTGATCGATAAATAAAATAGACTTGACTTGATTTTAAAGAAATACGGACTTGATTTTCTATTTTGTTTTATTATATACTTTTAATAAATTTATTTATAGCTTTAAGTGCATCGTTTTTTAGGTTAGTTTTAATTTTTTTATTTATTATTTGATACTTTTTTAAATGCCCAGAAAACGCAAATCTAATTTTTCGAAGAGGAGTAATAAAGCTTGGGCTATAAAAGTAGCTAGAAGACCTATTTGCAATTTTAGTGAGCACTTGCGGACTGTCAAACCTCCTCCAGCTGTGGGATACATACAAGGACGCTTTATAATAAGATATCGTGTATAGGCTGGAGGGCACTCACAATGACCTAATCATTAATGGAGTTTGGTATTGATTGAGGAAAAAATGATTTCCATATCTGGAAAATGTCTAGCTGATTTCGGCCTACACAAACGCAGTGAAGAGGAGAATTATCAAGCGAAGTTGTGAAGGAGCTAAACTACGACACAGCGGTCTTAGAAGTGCATTTTAATGAAATGACACTATGATTATTTCCCAAGTGTCGTCACGTCTACGAAACGATTCTGCACCGAGTAATAGTGGGGAGGAGGGATTATTCTTTTTTGACGCACCAGGGGGTACGGGTAAGACGTTTGTGCTGAATCTCTGTTAGCCCAACTCCGCAAGGACCGCAATATAGCTCTGGCTGTAGCTTCCTCGGGCATTGCTGCAACTTTGCTTAACAGTGGCTGGACTGCACATTCCGTTTTCAAATTGCCGCTTAATCTTGAAAGCGAAGATACTCCAACATGCAACATCACCAAAAACAGTGACCGGGGAGTTCTTTTGCAGCAATGCAAGTATGGGACGAGTGCACAATGTCACACGAGCATGCATTAGAGGCGTTAAATCACAACCTGCAGAACATCCGCGGAAACCAGGCCCTGATGGGCGGCGTTGTCGTTTGGCGCGCAGGTGATTTTAGACAGATACTGACAGTTATTGAGAGGGCTGGATGAAATAAACACATGTCTCAAAGCGTCGCCACTGTGGTTTAGGACTGAAAAGCTCCATCTTACGAGCAACATACGCGTTCAACTGTACAACGACCATGAATCAGGTGTCTTTGCAAATAAGATTCTGCATATTGGAGAGGGAGAGGATGCAGATGGGATAATTCTATTTTCAGAAGAATTTTCCGATCCAGTGGCTACAGAAGATGAACTTATCATGCAAGTTTTTTTCCAATTTGTAGGTTAATATAAACAATGAAGAATCGTTGTGTGAGAGGGCAGTGCTGTCTCCAAAAAACGAGTGAGTCAATAAAAAAAAATAAGACATGATCGTCGGAAATTCAAAACTACACACATCCATAGAAACTGTAAATGGCTAAGGACGATAATACTGCCCACCCCGTTGAATTTCTCAACTCCTCAGTGTTAACAGGTGTATCTTCGCATAAGCTGGAGCATAAATTTGGCGTTCCAACTCTGCAGATGCGTAATCATGATGCACAAAGACTGTGCAACGGCACCAGGCTTCGTATCAGAGAGCTCGGCTGTAATATTATAAAAGCTACCATTACTACAGGAGCTGCTAAAGGAGTTTTAATTCCCCGCATATCTGTTATTCCAAACATCTTGTGATTTTGTTTCAAGAGGTCGCAATTTCCCTTAAAATTGACTTTTACAATGACGATCAACAAATCCCAGGGCTTATTGTTGTATACACTATGGTATTAGAATAAAAATAAATGTTGAAATTTTCCCGTAGATCTTTCTCAATCAGTTACAAATTTCTTGATTATATCATATCAGACTTTGCTTTCACCAACACTATAATGATACGGTTTGATAACATTTTACACTTTAATCAGACCGTCAGTTCTCATACAGACACATCAAAATTTCCATGCGCACAAAGTCGCGGGTAATAGCTAGTCATATATGCTAGTCAAATATACAATGGAAGGAGAAAAAATTATAACGAACATAAATTTTCATATACAACTGCTCAATATATTATATGCTGGTGTGAAGTTGAGAATTAAAAAAAATTATTTTGCTTTTATTGTGCTTAGAAAAATTCTGACTTAATTTGTGAACCTAGTTTTTTTTTTTTAATGTATCGATGCTAAAAATTTTAATGGCCTTTTTTTTTACTACTTTTAAACGCATTTCTTTCAAAGGTAAATACACTATTTCAAATGAAGATAGACTACGAAAAGATTCTACTCATTTTTATTTATACGAAATGTAGAGAAAATATTGCAATCGACAAAAATAAATAAATAAAATTAATTAAATAAATAAAAAATAAACTCTAGATTTTGATGAATCTTCACATTTCAAATCTTCCTGAATCAGAAAAACATATTTTGGCATTATGTTTGTCTGTCAATCTGTCTGTGAATACGATAACTCAAAAGCTAGACAGATGAAATTTGGCACATGAACCTATAGCCTAGTTTGTAGATTCCTATCAAATTCTAAGCGAAATCCATTCACAGGACATCTGCATGTCTGGCTGTTCGAGTACAAGTGAACTCAACAACTACAAAGCGCAAATAACTAGACTGATAAAATTTCGTATACAGGTTTAACGAAATTATAGATTCTTATCGAATTTTGAACAAAATCCGGCGAGCGGTTGACCGCTCGTCTTTCTGTACTTTCGCTTGCGTGTAAATGCAATAGCTTATGTAAGTGAAATTTGGTTTGTAATCTTCAGCTTATATCAACTATAATTCCGATTCAATTTTGGTTTCAGTCAATTCGGTAAAAGCCATTCAAAATATACATTCTTACGACATATTCAGTAGAATGCTAGATAAAGGCCAAATATCTGTATTTCGTAACTATTGTTCACTAATGTCCTGCAAAGTAGTTGTGGCTTTATTGTGTGTGTGTGGGGGGGGGGCAAAAAATTTACTGGTGAATAGGCGAGAAAGTTTCGGGAAGACCACTCCACCCTATTACATTTATTTTTGAAATTACTTCTCGTTCATGGTATATAAAAAGTATATTTGGAGTTAAAACAAAGTTCATCCATATTATTGCTGAATTATTTGTCTGAGTGTTCATTTGAAAGCGCAAAAACGAAACTGAGATCTGATTTTTATTTTAACAAAGATCCAAATCAGAGATCAGAGATTTCCAAACTACAATACACCTCTCTTTAAACTACCAGGCGATCAATTCAAGGATATTAGAAAGATTGTTGCGCTGTTGATTATTGCAGAAAACACGAAAAATAAGGAATTAAAAGGAGGAAAAAAAATAATAAAATTTGGTTTTCATAAGTTCATGTCAATAACTGATGTAATACAAGTTCGAGAACTATTTGATAACAGTGGAAGATGAGAGCAAAATGCTCAGTGTTAAAGTAATAAAATATTTAATATATTTCGGGAACACAAGTCGTATATGAATATAAATAACAAACATCATAATAATCTAGCTTAAATATCTAAAGCTTAGCTTCATAAAATTAGTTTAAAGTTTGCAAAGAAATTATTTGCAATGTCAATAGTTCATTAAAATATATCTTAAGTTAATGCAAAATTATATTATCTTTTTTTATTTAATTTAGAACGAGGAACTCGTGCAATTGTAAATCAGAGCCTGAATTTATAAGAAATCACTTCTCTGTCTCGCTTAGAAGAATTGCGAACCTTACGCAAGACTGTGAGCCTAGGAGTTCTCGGATTTTTACTTTCAGAGTTCCGCAAAAGAGTGTTTTATACTTTGCAGAATGAAGAAAACCAAATATGCAGTTTATTTTGATTATAGATTAAAATAAATCACATACCAAGTTTTATTTATGTAAATCACTACGATTTTGAGTGGTTGCATTTAAATGTATGAGAATGTACACCTCAATGGATGGGCAACCCGTTTGGTTCAAAATTAGATATAGAATATGATCTCAAATCTAATATCAAATTCGATAAAAATCAACAAGATTGGTATAAATGCTACACACCAAATATCATCTATCTAGCTCACTGTATTTCCAATTTACCTTGTTCACAGACAGGCGAATATAATTCTACAGACATGTTTGCCGAATTCGGGGAAATCTGAAACGTGAAGATACGTCAAAACTTTGATCTCGAAGATCGCATTACTTTTTCTTTGTACATTTTATACAGGAGAAAATTAAAGCAGAACCAGACGTAAAATCAAAACTAAATCCTATAATGTTGCAAAATACAAAGTAGTTTAAGCCCTGAACATTTTTAATGGAAACTTCTTTGCGTGAAACGTAGTTGGGATAGCAAGGGACATGAGAGTAATGGATATTCGAAAATGTAATAAAGAAAATCTAACCATTGGATATAAGAGCACATAAAAGTTGGGAGCCTTTGAACATGATAGTAATGTACAAAATACTTTGTCAATTTAAAAATTAAGTAAATTATTCAATTGGAAAATTTTTTTTCGGTGTTCTAAAAAATAAACTTTGCTAAACTACATATTATCTAGGTAATATGTAAATAATTTAAATTCTGCAATACAGGGGTAACAAATACATATATAAATATCTAAACGTTAATACTATAGTTACCACATTTGGCATCTTCAAAGTCTGGTCACATTACACCATTATCCCTCTTAGAGAGGGTGTCGCGGATACCTTGATACGCTTTGCATATTCTTTCGGCACGGGTGGGAGCAATCAAGGCCGACAAATTCCGGACCTGCTCGGAAGGGGGACGGAAAGTGAATCACACCCGACGTCAGCAGTCCAGATTCTTCGGGCTCATTCCATGCGGATTGCGCCTCCATGCTCCTCTAATTGAAGCGGAGATATCGAAAAACGAATATTTTGTTACAATAACACTATTTCGACTTTCCGATGTTTTTTCATCACGTACAAACATGACATTGTTTTGAGAATGAGAGTGCTAATGCCTGTGAAAGGTAATAGTTTTCGGCTTTGCCAGCGATATTAGATGAAAGTTTTTTTTTTTTTAATGTCTGGGATCATCAGTTTTATTTTTGGTTTAATTTGATATTATATAGATTCTCTTATAAACTTGATGAATGTGCTGTCCATAGCAGAAAATCATATTATACAGAGCATGCGCTGAATTCATGCTGTAAATTCAGACATATCGCTAAATTATTACTATTGTGAATATACTGACAGCAAGATCTCATTTATGCAAATATCCACTACTAGTAAACTTTCTTTACTGACGCGAAATCCCCGAATAGACTCTGGCCTTTCTGAGAATTCTATTCCATGCTGTCCTATTCTTGGCTAAGTTTTCCAGTTAGTCATCTTAAAAATTTTCAAGCTTTTTATCCATGCAGCCAAGCTTTCATCTAAGTTTTAGTCTCCTTCTTTTTCAGGTGTTAAATGAAATGGCTTAGCTAAAAAGATCTTTTTAGAGGGTTCAATTGCTATCCAACCTTATTACGCGTCCTGCCCCTTTAATTCTCTGTATTGCTATTAATTTAATTATATCTGGCTCTTTAGATAGTACTTATATATACGAATTCGTTCTCTTTTCCCAATAATTATCACATTTAATTCTACAAAATATACTGCTTAAAATTCCTCTTTTCAGATATAGTATAAATCTGTTTATCTTTTTCAGTCATTGCCCGTGTTTCAGAAGCATATGTGAAAAAGTGTCTAATCAAAGTTTTGTAACTGAGTGATTTGGATTATCTATTGATGAAATTAGATTTTAAATATTTTTGTTGTCTCCTAAAAAAAAAAAAGTTAGCAGCTCTAGCGTTATACTCATATATCTATAACAGATATTTTATTTAAATTATCTACATAGAAGATTTATACGAGTACCTAATTTAAGTTCAAATAAGTAAATTTAGAAGCAGTAGGTTTCAGTAAATGGAATTAAAAATTGGTAAATTAACAGAGAGTAAGGTAGATTGAATGTGTAAAAAAAAAAAAAAAAAACCCCATCATTAGTCTAAGTAACAGCGGATTTTGCTAGATTGAATTAAAAATCACAAGACTGAGTAAAAGTAGTTTTCACCGAATCATTATTCATTTCTGAAAACGGAAACTTTTAGACCACAGATTTATTTCTAAAGATTCATGCTATATGAAGATTTTTTTACCACCGATTGTACCTAATTAAAGGTTCCTGTCCTCACGTATCACAATCACTATCATGCTTTTAAAGTAGGCCGTTTAATTCCTACTATCATAATGGAACAATTATCATAGGTATAATCCTTGAGAGAGTTTGTCACTGCACAGATAATGTATATATGCAGCAACCAATCATTTTCGCATGAGAGATAAAAAACGCATCTCCAAAGAATTGGGACATCCGTAACCACGAATCACTATAGAACCAAAACACATGTTGTCCAAGCATCCTGCAGGCTAGAACTCCATTTTACAGCTTTTTTGCCGGATACTTTAATTTTAAAGCAGAAATAGTTAAAAGCACCTCGCTATTAATATTGCTAATAAAACGTAATATTAGAAGGTATTACATCCCACATGCCCACTAGTATTCAGTTTTACTAGTGGGCATGTGGGATGTAAGAATTGTGTGAATCTAGTTATTTTCTCGTATTATGAAGAAAGCAAAGTAGTGAAAATCGTCGAAAGATTCGACTTCGAGATTTCGATATGATCTTTACGTTTCAGAACTCCTCGAATTC
The DNA here is from genome assembly GCF_947563725.1 of Argiope bruennichi. Lineage (NCBI taxonomy): Eukaryota > Metazoa > Arthropoda > Arachnida > Araneae > Araneidae > Argiope > Argiope bruennichi. Next base: position 108,442,685 of record NC_079157.1, on the reverse strand, counting down.
AAAAATTATTCTGTTTTTCTTTAAATATGATTAATAAAAAATTCTGCGAACTGGACGAATAAAATTTGGTATGCGACTTTTACAGCAAATTTGTCACTTTCTATCAAATTTTCAACAAAATTTGTTCAAATGCAATTCATCTGTCTGACTATATAAATACAATAACAATAAAGCACGTTAATCCGTTTCAAACATTGAATCAAACCCATCAAAGACTAGATCGTTTGTAAGTCTGTACATCTGTACGCATGTAAACGCGTCAACTCAAAAATACAATTATTTAAGTTAATGAAATTTGGCATGTTATCTTGCTACTAAAGCTATAATTCTGCTTTCTTTTTTTTATTTTAATCGGTCAATAAAAAAGCCTCCATAAGGCATAATAATTCAAATGCATTTCTTCATTATTTACGGCACTCATGTGCGGGATTCTGAGAATAAAAATCAAAATGTTATTGACATTTTTACAGCCTTGCTGAATATTCAGTATTTTTATGTAGAGGGGGTTACAATAAGAAAATTTTATTAAGGTATATACGAGAAAGTTTGGGGGAGATTACGCCCACTGATTGTGATAGGCGACGAATGTTAATAAGAGCTTGTCGGATGAGGCTGAGTTTCGCTTTTTCACAATACGCGATATCTTCGCTTACAAATATAATACACCAATAAAGAATATATCAGATTTTTTTGTCACATCTGTACATCATGTATACATTCCTTATATTCATAACAGATGTGAAAAATATATACTCTATAAGCCAGTTTTTTTTCTTTTAAAATTAGGAAAGCTGAAATAGCTGCTGGTATCGCTTATCAATCGACGATAAATCAAAAACTGTGTAAAAAGAGAAAAAACGCGCAGAGTTCACCATGATCGTACTTTTTACAACTCCATCATATCTCCACAGCCTGCTCTCCTATTCATACAATTCTTTCTTTTCGGCAAATGCTGTTGTCTGTACGAAATCCAAAGTCAAAATCAACTCATTCAGAATGACACAATAAATTCGCCTTTAATAAGATCTAGAATCAGTAAATATTTTTATATTTAATATTGTAAATATAAGAACTGACTGCTTTTATATGAAGACAAAATTTTTTGTGCACCTGACATTTTGGAAAAGATGGGTAGGCGATCAATAAATAAAAATTGGCCAGCTTATTTGAGTGTTTCTTTTGTAATTTTTCTAAAAAGAAAGAAAAATCTAAATGGACTATTACAATAAACATAATTATTTAAAATCTCTCTCTCTTTTTTATTAAAATGATTGAAAATATTGAAATAGTCCAAAGAGGGATTGCAAATGGTTAAATGTCTTGTGATTTAAAAAATGGAGAGATAAAAAGGTAATATATAATTATTCAAGATGAATTATTGCAAAAAACTGTTATGTAATTATAGTTATATTAATTATTTATAGAATTCAAAATCCTTAAAATTTTTTAATATTTGAAATTTTACTAGTATTGTCTCAAATTACAAAAATAAAACTATAATGAAAAGGTTATAAAATATCATTATGAAGTTGCTTATGCATTTTATTGTAGGTCTAAATTAAGTAGATATCGCAATTTGAATCAAGATTCGTTGGCTGGTTGTTTTCGAGCCTTCTCTGGAACTAAATACTAAAGATTTTATTTCATTTGAATGTCTTCAACCACATATTCAACTCCAAATGGTATCAGATAGATGAATTCTGGTGATTCGAAAACACAGTCAGTATTATTTCTGCCAAATTCTTAAGTAATATTAGACATATTAATCAGAGTATCTTGATTCAATGTATTAAAATTTAAAAAATATATACATATTATTTTTGTTTATCTATTGTCAACATAAATATATAATTGGAAAGCAATAGTTTTTTCTTTTTAAACTTCATATACAAAAAATAAATAAAAAAATATTCTTTTGTAAATTAATTTTTAAATATTTCTGTCAATACGAGGGTTGACGTAATGAAAATAATAATAATAAAATAGAATTTTAAACATTCGTTATTATGAATGTCAATCTGACATATACAATATATTTCGTCTTATAAACCTCTTATTTATTTCATTGCCTATCAAATACATAGATAACTTTTGGATTTCAAATACATTCGTTATATGAATTTCGAAACATCGAAATTCATAAAACGAAGTCGCCTACATATTTTTTATATATAATGTTATTGTACATTAAAACTTTTTACCATTTCAATATCTGAAATCACACCAAGCTTAGAAAATCTCGGTACATATTTGTACACAAAATATTGTAATTGTCAAAAAAATCGTCTACGTCTCTCTGATAAGTCTCGATATTTTAAATACCATTCTGTACGAAAAACCTACTTTTTACTTATTGGTATCCAAAATATGGAAAAAAAGATTACTGTAATCATAAAAAAAAGGACCTTGACATATTTCCATGTTTTAAACTGCCCTGAATCAGAAGAACACATTTTTGCAAACATGCGTGTGAGCATGATGACTGAGAAAGGATTTGAGCTATACGAATGAAATTTGGAAGAGTCTTCATAAAAAAATTATAGATTTCTATCAGCTTTTGAACGAAATTTATCCAGAAGAAGTTTGTTTGTTTGTCTTCCAGAGTACAAGTGAACACGATGACTATGAAATGCAAAGAGCTGGACAGTTAAAATTTGGTACACATATTTAGGCATCTAAAATGCATATGTGTTTCAAATTTTAAATTTATCACTTATGAGGCTGACAATTTGTTGTCCTCTTCCATGCATAGAAACGGTATAACTGAAAAATACAACGATTTGTATAAATGAACTTCGACTTATATATGTGTGTGATTTATAAAGATAAAATTTGCTATGCTCGGCCTTGTTACTAAAATTGCAGTTTTGTGTTAAATTTTGGTTTCAACCGTTAAAAAAAGAGTGATCCAAAATTCATACTCGGTTTTCTTCAATATACTGCGATGCACAAAACTCTTATATGTGAGACAGAAAATAAAAATCTGAGCATTCGTAATATTCACAGTCTTGCTCAACATCCACAAGAGAGAAGGGATACCTTCTTTATTAGAGTGCATGAGAGAAATTTTAAAGGAGATTGCTCCTGCTGCTTGGAATCACGATTTTCCGTGAATATAATAAGGGAATAGCAAAATTAACAAGACAGATAAAGTGTGCAGTCTTTTAGTCAAAATTCTTGTATCTGTATTGTATATTATAATAGTATAACAGTATAGTTTATAGTCTATATAAAATTTTTAACGAAATATGTCAAAAAGAACTTTGTTCGCATATTAATATGATAATTAAGAAACGCAGCGAATTAGACAAAAGAAATTGGACATATGAATTTATTCACTAGAAAAGATATGTATCATATTTTGGAGCTAATCAATAACACTTATGTATGACTCATTGATGGCCTGTATATTCTTGTGCATTTGAACGTAATAGTTCAAAAAATTAATAACCTAGCTTGATAAAACTAGATAAGCAATTTTTGGTCTTAAAATTTTTGATCCTGTGGCGACTTTGGATCACAGTAATTTCTAAAAAGGAAAAAAAATCAGGACGCTTCCTCCCTATCCGATGAGGAAATTAATCAGTCTGGATAAAAACATGGTCGAATGAGTTTGAAATCGGTAATTAGCCGGTAATAATAATTTGAAATGGGTTTGGAATTATTACATATAAGTATTTGATGTTTTTATGATTCTATGTCTTCCAGTGTTCGTAAAATATTTTATGATGATTTAATAAATAATTAAAAGGCAAAAGGTTTGATTATTAGAAAGACGCAATAACAGAATTGAGTATTTCCACACACAGATCTAATAAATTTAAACACAGATCTAAATAAGATTTCAGATCTAAACTGGTAAAGGGAGACATTCAAAATGTGGATGCTTTTCTTCATTATATTTGAGCAGACGAATTTTTACATTACACTACGAAGTTCAAACCTTACCTAATTGAGTTTGAATTCGAATAGATCCTGGAACTCCTGCCTATTGAATGACAGAATTTATTTACTAGAAGCTGTTTTATATTGGTTAGACGTAGAGGCATTATTAAAATTCTTTTGTCGTTTCAACACCTGAGAGTGCTTCAGAAATCTCATGATAACCGAGAGAGATATTTTTCTTATTCCCCCTTTAAAACCAACGCCCTCCACCCTTACCCCCATTTCAAAAAGAAGCTGCATCCCAGTCGCCAACTCGAGAGTCGGCGTCAAGGCTGCTTTTGCGGGGTGATAAATTACGTTAAATGCAGGATTTGATTTCCCGGTCATCATGCCTAATTATCATTTTGTGGTCTCTCATTCCCGGAGACTCCATCTATCTTTATTAAGACCCCTCCATAGGGAAGGATACTTTTACACAGAGCCCCCAAATTGGGGGGAGGGGGATTTGATTCAGAAGGAGGGGGGAAGAGGTAATGCATGGTATCATCAGTCGTATTTGCATATTCTTGGATGGAGGGAAGACGCCAAGTTGGCGTTCGTCAAACCCCTTCATTCCACCCCGAGCTGGCTTGACTGTAGGGGAGGGTTGCGCGATAAAAATTGTGGCTAATTTTAAGGGTCGCGGTTATGTGGGGAGGAATGTGTTAAAGGTGTCGCTCTGGGGACTGCTGTTACTCTAAAAGTCATCTGCGCCACCTTTTTCCATCTCAGGAATCGTCCTGGTCACTTCTGTTGTCATCCAGGAGAATGGCGGGGAGGGGGATAGGAAAATTGGTTTGGAAGATAGATTGTCCTTGTGCGGATAAATGTATCGTTTGGTGAGGTGATCTTATAATTTTTGGAAAATTATTGTTAATTTAGATCAGTTGAGAGAAATACGAATCAATAAAAAGAGGGAAAATGTTGGCCTTTTTTTCCTTTTAATTATTGCATTATCTCTTACAAATTTTTTATATCTGACATTTGATTGCAAAATTAACTCGGTCAATTTATTTTTATTTGCTTTTCAAAGTAAAATAATTACACTTTGTCGATTTAATTAATTGTGATTTCTCAAAATTAATTCTCCAGTAATAGTTTGTTTTTATTGAAGAATTTTCACCTCGTACCCGTATTTCGTAGTATCTAAAAATATTCAAAAACTAATAATTACTCAACTTGAATATCAACAAATATTCTATTGTTTTCAGGAGGGATAATCTTCCTTATCTATTCTGGCTTAAAATATATTCGAATTAGTGTGCTTTTAAAATGTGAAGTTAAATTATTTATTCACAAATTAATTCTACAAAACAATAACTTTGATTTCGATAGATGAATTTTTTTCTCCACTTTATAATTTCGAAACTGTAAAAATTACAGATTTTAGCTTCCAAAATTTTCACAATTTTTTCTATTAAAATTTGTTTTTTTTCAAATAGGGCAACATAGAAGTAGATTTATTGGTTTACTGTAATTTGTATCTTGGTAGAATATAATACAACAACTTAAAACAACATCTTTATAAAAAATGGCCGGTTGCTATCAGCTGCTTTGTTTTTTGAGGAAATTCTAAATTCAATCACAAAAATATGAAGAAAGACAATATTTTTTCATATATAAAGTCATTCTGATTGGTATGGAAGCTTGTAAATTTGAAATACAATTTAATAATCAGAATGACCTTTTAAGTTCTTTGAATAGATAAACCAGGATTAGGATCACTGACAACTTAACCAAACCCTTGAATTTGTTTTTAAAACTTGTAATTTCGATTTTAATTTTATTTGGTTATTTTTCCCTCACTGACAATTCACTGAACAATAAAAATGAAAGTAATAAGAATAATAATAAACGAGAAATAAGATAAACAATAAATCAAAAAAGTAGGCAAAAAAAAGATGTTGGGTCATCATAATGTATAGCACCTGGAAAAACATCCCAATTTCTCACTGCATATAGCTAAGTGGCGCATTGGAAGGCGAAAAGTTCAGTTTTCTTCTTTTGAACTGTCTGGGTTTACGCTCGATCGAAAGATGCATTTTTATTTCTTTCTCGCTGCCTGCCCCGGCAGTAGTATACGGGTACCCTTATAGGACACTAAAATACACTATAAAGATTCACTAAAATCATATTAAATGTCAAAAAACACCTCATTTCCGAAAACCCTCCCCCTCAAAAAAAATTTGACAAAATTTTTGTTCTGTTTAAAAAAAAAAAAAAAAAAAAAAAAAAAAAAAAAAAAAAAACATTCATGGTTCTAAAATGAGGTGTTTTTCGACATTTTATATGATTTTAGTGAATATTTATAGTTTATTTTTTATTGTTGAATCAAGGTATCCATATAGTACTCATGTCTGTTAGAAGAGTACGGTGAATTTTGGCTTTAATGGGTTATTGCAGCAGAAGACCGACTCGAGTGCCTTTATTAAGAGCACGACATCGTTTGCAACGCCTCTTCTGGGCTCTTGATCATATCGGTTGACTCTAGACGATTGAAAAATCATCGCCTGCTCAGATGTGTCCACGATTTCAAGTAGTAAGAATTGATGGTCGGTTTTGAGTGTGGCGCAGACCCCCGAAACCATGGCCCCAAGTGGTCAACAAGACACTGTACAAGCTGGTGGTGGCTCCAGAACGGTATAGATTATTTTTACATGGAATAGACTGGATCCTCAGGTACAAATGAATCAATGATTGACTGGAAATGATTTGGTTCAACTACCTGGAGACCACTTGTAGCCATTTATGGACTTATATATTTAAACAACGAGGAATTTTTATGGATGAAACGCGCCATGTAACCTACCCACAATTGTTTGATTGGTTTGAAGAACATTCTGAACAATTCCAGCAGATGATCCCATCGAACATTTATGGACAAAATCGAGAGGTCAGTTCGTACACAAAATTCTGCACAGGCAGCACTTTCGCAATTATAGAGGCAGGAGGACTTTTGCAATTATGAGGCAATAGAGGCAGGAGGACTCAATATTTCTGCAGGGGGCTCCCAACGACTTGTTGAATCCGTGACAAATCGAGCTGCTGCACTGCTTCTGGCAAAAGGAGATCCGACACGCTCTTAAGAGGTACCCCCATGACTTTTTCATCTCAGTGTATCATCAGGTTGAAATATAATTTTTTTTCCCTTCTTCTAAATAGATTATATGAGATTAGATATATACGTGGAGATAAGTATGTGAACAATACATGAAACGATGGATTATCGAAAGTTTTATTTTTAGATTTGGCTGACTATCTTTATACAATTTTAACATTATGAAACTATGGTGTTTTAGAAATTATAAGAGCAGCAGAAAATGAATTTTTCTAACGCTTTTCCTTCAAATATGCAAAAAATTCAGTCTTTTTTTTTTTTTCCTTCTTTTTTTTGCGCTTTTTGTAACATGATGTTAAATATTGATCTTTATTTGATTTTTTTTTTAGTTTGAAATGAAAACTAAATTATTTAAACGCATTTTATTTCAGAATTTTTTAAAAAATTATATGTTATCGTATCTTGTGTTCGTAGTATTCATAATTGAATAATTTTGTAAGACCCTTGATTCACGCGAGTAACTTTCCTTTGGACGGTCAGAAAAGTAATAAGAATTCAAATGTACTCAAGAATATTAAAGAAATTGGTCAGAAAAGAAATAAAAAAAATTATTTTACAAATACTTTGGACACATTAATAGAAAACTGTATTCTTTATTTTGAAGCTCCATTCGACAATTATTACATTCCCAGTATTAAAGTCAGATGTATAAAGTAAGTTGATTTACTTTATAGAAAAAGTTTATATAATAGAGTTTATAAAAGTAAATAAAAAATAGATTAGAATAGAGTTAGAATAGATTATAGATAAGAATATAAAATAGACTATAGACTATAGAAAATAGACTATGGATTAGAATAGAAAAAATAGTTTATAAATAGAGTTTATAAAAGTTTATATTTATATAGAAAGTTTATAAAATAAAATGAATTATTGAAATTGTTCAGTTATAATTTTTTTCTAATATTACTGCTATTATTTTTTTTTATTTCTTAAAAATGCCCACAGCTTATTGATTAATGATATTTATTATAATTAAAACTGTTAAAAACTAAAAATAAATCTTTACTGTCATTTTCAATTTAAAAATTCCCTTGCTGTAGTACTCAATCGAGTTTTCTTAATTCGAACTTTTGAATAAATTGAATTTTTAATATAGTCTCATCAACTTCGAATGAGAAAATTCTGCTATAGTCATTTAAGATATTCTCGTAAAAGTGAAATTCTTATTATATAAAATTAATAATAACTTATCTTTATTATCACAGAATTAAAGACTTTATTATCGCAGGTCTTCATTTCCGCACAAAGTAGAACTTTCCTTCAACGCAAATATTTCATAGAATAAAAGAGACTAATGAGACGATTCGACAGGGCATTCCAGACACCTTTTCACCAGGATCTCCCAAATGTCAACCCTCCGTTAATGTGTTCGGGTGCAAGGACGTCCAATCGGATCCCTGCAAATGATCCGAGCGGCCGTGGTTTTCCTTAAACAATGATGCATCGGAGTCAGGGGTCGGCCAACTCTGTTGCCTTGACGACGCCCGAGAATCCTTTAAGCGTCTTCATCGTCCATCATCTCTGGAACGTCGGGGGAAAGATTAGTCTGGGGGAGGGGCGCAGATGTATGGGGGCGCCCCCGGACAGGGGTTGGGGGATGCATTAATCACCGCAGACGAGAAAAGAGTTCTCTCGAGGTGGTTGGCAAACGATCTTCTTCGAGAGGATGAAGGGCTATTGATGAAAGAGCCTGCTTTCATCGGTTATGTTATTCTTCAGTCAGTTGTGAGAAGAAATTAGCTTTTCAAAACCTTACGTTCATAAAGAATTGTGATCGCAGCCCATTCATTGTTGTTCGATTTTGACATTGTTATTAGGAGATGAATATGTCACATGCCATGAGCAAAATTCAGGCACGGGATACTTAGGGAAAATACGACCCTCCATTATTTTAATATTACAAACTTTCTTAATGCATTGTATAATATTTCCAAGTGTTATACAAAGTAACAAATAACATTTAGATAAGATATGGAAAGTCGCCTTTGATTGAAAGCTGCCTATAAAAATATATAGAAGAAAATGGTTATTATGATGAAAGGGCTGTATTTAAAAAAGAAGAAAGCAACTTTTTGAACAACTTATTTTTTTAAATGAACTAAATGACACTGTTGACAGCGACTAGCTATCTTGTCTATATTTAATACCATGGAAAACTATTTAAATTTTTCAAATGAATTTATAGAAATAGATATCAAAATTGGGAAAAACTAAAAAGTTCTGAAAAATAACATCAAATTTATTTTTAACCCGAAGTTAATTGTTAAAAACTGCAATTGTTCGAAAAAAGCAATCATAAAGAGTAACTAAAAATAATTTTAAAATTAACTTTCAAGTTAATAATTAATTAAATAGAAAACAACAATTTTTTAACGTCGACATTACTAAACACATTTTCACCTCATATAGAACTATAATTTTCGCACTCTCTCCTGTATAAACGAAATGATGTTTCTGAATCAAAAATAGAAACTTTTTTTTTGTTTTGCTATAAGTGTTTTTCAAAATATCTTATTATAACAAATATAGATGTATTTAGAAATTAGGTTCATACAAAATTTTGTGTTATTGAATATTATTGTTTTGCTTATAATGAATATTAAAATTATTAAGAACTTAATGGATTGCCTCTATACGAAAGAAGTGTGCATGAAATTTATCGTATACTTTATTTAGGCATTCTTTGAATTGTTGGAATTATATGCGTTATCTATATAAAAGAGATTAAAATATTTGGATTGAATTTTCAATTTCAAAGTGCAAATATTTGTCTACTTTATTATTTTCTATGGAAAAAAAAATATCATTATTCATTTCTTTTTCCAATTTTTCTAGAAATCAATTTTTTACATTATTTTATTATTATTATAAATCAGATTATAATCCTGTTAAAGATCTATTGCTTGTTTTTTTTATCTATTTATAAATTATTTATATATATGTATTGGATTTTATCTTTTATTTTAATTTGATAATTCATAGGTCTGGCAGTTCATTGGATGAATTCATCTTTATGGTACCCGATAAAAATTTGGCTATGCTAGTGTTTATTTATTTGAGCATAGAAATTTTTAAAAATGCATTATCGTTAATATTGGTCTGTAAAGATCATATTATAGAATAATAGGATAAACATAGTTTTTCAAGATTTTGAAACAGTTTTTATTTAATTAAAATTTAGATTGCAGTTGCTGTTCACATAGAGTTTTAGGAGTATTGGATTGACTGAATAGGAAACAAAAAATATTCATACACTTACCCATATATTTTTCTTATAAAATATAAAATACGCATAATTAATTTGTATCAATTTAAGAGTATTTAAAAATTAAATCAGAAGTAATTAAACTAATAAAAGTATATTTATATAGGGTATCCATTCTATACTTCGCTATGTTGTTAATTTCTGATTCATTAGAAATAAGCGCATGTTATGGAAAAATACTTTAAATGATTTTTTTAAAAAATGACATATTAAGCTATTTAAATACAATGCAGAAAGTTTTTATATTAGTAAGTTAGCGAAATATTTTTGACACATTACCTTTTTAAATAATTAAAGTCCCATTATTCTGAAAATAAAACTGACAAAGTTATAAAGCTTTGAATTTAACTATTTAGGTGAATCAACTAACAACTTTTTGGGTGAATTTATTGATTGTCGGATCTTCTACCAAGCGATCGTTGAAATGCTCTAAAAGACTTTAAAATCATAATCCATTAACTGTTATTTGTAACAGAGTAGAGGATTTTTATCTAAAATGTCAGCCTATCAAGAATATTTTACGAAAATTGACTAATAGGACTGGTGGACTTATTTTTTTCTGCAGTGCATTTATCATTTCAAGTAACATTAAATATAATACTTTAAGTCATTTGAAATACGCTTTGCAAGGTGTCTTTATGTGTGTCTTTAATAGTTTAAAAGTTAGCTATTTGGATACGATTGGAGTGGAAATCTTCGAAATAAAATTCCAAATATTATTTAATAAGAAAAAATACTGCTTTTTGAACTTGTATGATTTTTTAAGTCTTTTACAGATCCATTTCTTATACAATTCTCAAATGCAGCAATTCATTACATGAAATCCACTGCAGGATGTGGCATTGCATGATACATTGTTCTTTTTCTCTTTTGAAAGAGAGAGAGAGAGATCCTCTGCAAATGTCTAACGACCTAACACTCCAAAAACGATTATCAAGCCTTTCGCCAGCGGGATGTCTTAAAAATAAACCTATTAACATCTATCTCAGCATCTGGCATCATCTCGATCGCGGATTCACGTGGCGAGCACTACGACAGTTCTTCCATTTTAAATTATCCTCATTGCGGAAAGAACACAACTTCTTGTGGACGATGATGGTAAAAAAATAGATGTCTAATTGTGCTCCCTGCCGTCTAGATATAGGTTTTTATTCTTTACTTCAAAGTTCTATTTATTTTTAAAAGTAACGAGCATCTCCGAGAAAAAGAAAAATAATCAATTTGAAGAACTTTTATTGCAGTTTCATGCCTTGTTTTGGCAACAATGAAATGCCATTCTTTTTCTAAGACGAGATAGGAATTCCTTTTCGAATAATTCTTTTTAAGTGCTATTTTTTCTTTCATTTGCAGACGATAATATATAAAATCATTAAAAGATGAACAATAATTCTTTTTAAGTATTATTTTTTTTCTTTCATTTGCAGACGATAATAGATAGCATCATTAAAAAATGAACAGTGTGAATTGCGGAAACGTATGGCCCAGAATATAAAGAACTGATGGCAATCTAATGACTTGAAGAAACCTGGTAAGATTTATAATTCTGTTTTTTATAATATGAGAAGATGACAAAAATGTTGTTTCTTAAAAAAAATTTGTACTTATTCGATGAAAAACTAAATGTGACATTTCGAAATGAAGGCTCTGAGCAAATCTGAAAATTTAAAATATAGTGCTTAATAAATATGGTGCAACAGTATTTATTTTTGCCGTATGTGAAAGAAGGGAATTTTATAGCTTTCAATTTGTAATGCTGATGGTAAATATCTGCTTTACTCTATTAATCATTGTTACGAATTCAATCAAAGATGCTTTATCTTGATAAGAAGAAGGAAAGGAAGGAAAAATTCTATCCATCCAGCTCTTTTCGTTTTATAATTATCTTTTTAACTTGTAATCGGACCGACAGATTTCCTCTGTACGGATTTTGATTAAAATTTGATAGAAATCTACAAATTAGTGTAAAGATCCTATTTTCAAAAATCAAATTTCATCCATCTAGCTCAAAGCATTCTTGAATTATCTTTATCATGAACAGATAAGCATACATTTTCCAAAATGTGTTTTTTGAACTCAGAAGTCTAAAATGTGGAGATTTGTCAGAATCTCGAATTCGAATTTTTTTTTGGCAATTACAATACTTTCTAAGTAATAATAAGTATTCTATCTTTTCTATGTACAGTAAAATACTACAGAATATTTAAATTACGCAGATATTTAGTTCATTACATGGAAGTGTCCAGCATTCGTTATCCAGAAGGAAAGGAAAGAAAAATTTTATTTATCCAGCTCTCTTCATTTTGTAATTATCGTTGTAGTTTAGAATTTTACACTCCTTCACATTTTTTTTTCGATAAGGCAAATAAGTATGCATAAATTGCATTTGTTCGCTGAATTCATCATCGTGCCAGAATATCTAATGGTGTAATTATAATGAAAGTTTTGGAATAAATTTGTTTGATTACTAAGAATTAAGAACGAATTTAAAGTAATAACCGATTCATTATCATGCTTGCATTACGTAGCCGTACATAATTAGTGATATTACTGTTGCCTTGACTTTTTTAAACGTAGCGAACACAAAAGAAAGTAAGAAATAACTATAACAAACTGAAACAAAAGTTTACACACTTAATAAACCAACCCAGCATCCATTTCGTGCTCATCTATATTTCTCATCTACGGCTCATTTCGTCGAAAAGAGCGCGAAAAACAACGAGACAATAATAATAATAACAAGAAAAAAGTGCTGAGTACACGCATCTAATATGACACCGAATTCGCCTGCTTTTCACTGCTTCTATGCCTCATGGGATATTCCCACCATAAAAGCCAAGAACATTTTACTAAGAATTCCAAACCAGGCAAATCATAGAACTTTTCTATTCTTTCCCCCTACCCCTCCCTTCTTATATAGGAAACTTCCCCTACTCAAAATGATCAAGGAATATCTTGGCTTTTGCCGACTTTCTTTTCTTTCGCACGAAAAACCGATGAATATTTCAGTTTGTTTTGTGGCATCGGTTGTCGAGCAGAAGACAGAAACCTTTCCGCCCGTTGCCATTCTACGCGGTGTAATGTCATCAGCACGTCCATAAATAAATAACGAATTCTCTGATTGTGGCAGCATATTGGACCAAAGACCGGGACACAGGATGGCGGGAAAAAAATGAGTTCTAGATGTGCTTCAGATAGATAGATAGAACGTGTTCTTGCTGGTTTTCGAATCTAGAGGGAATAGTCTGCGTTTTCAAAGATGGATGAATAGCAGAAAAGAGGTATGGCGATGCATTAGAAAATGTCAGTCTTCATTAGTTGGCGACGCGATCTGGACAAAATTTAGATGAATCCGGAAAAATAACACAAAACTCAATAAGAAGTGAATATTTGTTGTTTTCCAAGAAATGGTTGCATAATAATAAATTCATCATTTTTTGGAAACTTCTGGTGTATCCCCTTATGAATGGCATCCGATACCGGTTATTTGCTATTTAAAATAAGAAGCGCATTTTTCGGTATCAAGAAATCAGAATATTTGAAAGTTATATTTTAGTGATAATCAAGATATAGTGTTTTTTGTTTAATCTTCAGAGGCACGCTTGAAAACCACATCATAGGAAAGCGCTTTAAAATTTGAATTATAAAATTTGATTATAATATTCAAAACATTTGCTATCACATAATTTTAAAATAATGTAGGAAAGCTGATTATTAAAAAGATTTAAAAAACTAATTTTAAACTTTGATGGTACTAAAACTCTGAGTTTTAATCCTTGATGGAATTAAAACTCTAAAAGAAATTTTACAAATTATAATGTTGATAAACGCTCGAATACCTATTAACTGTCTTAAAATGTATGAAACAGTGTATATTTTTAATTTCTCAATCATATTAAATAGCTTTAAAAATTTCTATCTCAGTTTTTTTTTTCCGTTTTCTGATGTCGAATCAATATTTAAATATTCATAAGCATCAGAATATAGAAAATTCTTTTTTGACAAGAACCTATCTGTTAGAACTTCTTTTAAACATTTTATTGCACTAATGTCTTTGTACAAGCTGCTGAAAACTAGTTGATACTTTGAAATTTTTTGTGCTGACTAATAATTAAGGAAAGTTTTTCAATTTTATTTTAAATATTCAAACTTATTTCCTTAATTCTTATGGCCGTTTGATGGAAAAATTGGTTACCGATTTATGTTTACTCCCTTTATGTTTTTTTTTTCAGACCACGAAAATTAATGGAGTTGGAGGCAGTACATTGAGACAGTGCTTCTTCTGATAAGACTCTGGTAACTCATGAGTAGCTTCGACTATCTTAATACCTTCATTGAATGAAAAAAAAAATAGTGTCAAATATACTTAGTTTTTTTTCCCCTCTTGAAACTCAATTACACAAAAATATAATAATATTTTCAAAAAATAAATAAATAAATAAAATTACATTATCTTGTACTGAATTCTTTCTCAAACTGTATAAAATAGCTTGCTATTATGTTTTATGCATTATATTATATTTTGAATCCATTTATTTCTGAAAAAAAAATAAGCATCCTTTCATTATCATTCAATCTATTAATGTAAACAAATGAATTCGTAAAAGAGATTTTAAAAAAAATATTTGCCAGTTTCTTTTTATTTGTCTCAAAAATTAATATTTGTAGAAATCTGTCAAATTATTTATTTTTTTCAGAGTCACTTTTGGTTCAGGCTTTCATCACAAGAGAAAGTAAATTGCGCTCTCTAGCAGCCGGCAATTAATTTATTTTACCATTTGGTTGTGGAATTCGTGTTTTTTCCCCTATATTGGCTTCCTGTGACTACTTAAATAAAAACAGAATAAAAGGCAAATGTTATTTAATTTACCTTTTTTAATTATTATCAGAATTTTAACTCCCTGTCTATTTTCAGAAATGGAAATCTTCAACGGTTTTGTGCATGCAGCATTAGATTTGTATTTTACTAAAATAATTCAGAGACATAAAAGACGAAGATGTTAGTTTTTATCAAGTAATAATATGCTGAAACATCCTTTCTTTTGTATTTATTAATTTGCTCTAAATCTGTTAGTTTAAAAATTTTATATATATATTTTTGTTGTTTGTTTGTTTGTTTCTTATGGCACTTGCCACTGACAAGCCCGCTGTTACGAAGACAGCGATTTGAGCCTGAGGGGGACGTCTCTTATTTTTTATAGCAGCGCCAACTAGGGCCAAGAGTACGACTTTGCCACTCACGCATCATTCATTCGCTTGCACAACCCCTTTTTACAGGAGGGCACATTCACACATCTCACAGATAGAACAACAGAAGAACAACCATGCCCAAACCGGGACTCGAACCCGGGACGCCCAGATCACGGGGAAGACGCGCTACCCCTATGCCAGGACGCCGGCATATATATTTTTAATATTATGGATAACACATATTAAATATATATATATATAAATATATTTTTCTTCCTTTACATATTATATCCCTCCCTTCTCTTCAATAAATTTATCCCAAAGGGATAGGCGTGGTTTTTTGAAATATAAAAAGTATATTTGAATATAGAATATTTATAAAGAAGTGTCATCTCATCTTAATGTTAAACAAGCAACCACGAATAGAACTAATCGCTTTAGAGTTGACGTCTGCATGAATTTATAAAAAATTGGAAAGAAAAAGAAAGTTATCTGAAATATTATATGTAACTTAAACTATTTCGTTAAGTATATTTAAGACAATTAAACGTGAAGAAAAATAACCATTATTTTAATTTTTCAATATTTTGAAATTATATATTTTATTTCCCGAAATTCCCTATATAAGAAAATACCTCAGAATTTCAATAAATTGCGCGAGAAATATTAGAGATTTAAAGTTGAAATGCATGCTTCTTTTTTTTTTTTTTTTTTTTTTACATCCTTATGCGCAAAGATAAAATAGTCAAAACATTCGACCTCCAGAATTTGAGAAATCTACGTGTTTGAACTCTAGTTTCTTAAAACACCAATTTTGAATTATGACGGCATATCTGTAAATACAGTTACTTAGAAGTGTAATAAGTGAGACGAATGAAATTTGATATGTTATCCTTCCATTGAAATGGTAGATTTCTGGTAAATTATGAATAAAATATTTCTTGAGAAATCTGTCTGTCCGTCTGTAAGCAAATGTACGCAATATGACAAAAACACAAATAGTTGTTGGGTGGTGAAATTTAATAGACAGTCTTTGCACTTAGGTCTAATCTAAATTTGACAGGGTGTAGCTTGTTGTTCGCCTTTCGATATGTTTGAAAAATATAACTCACAAATATTGTAAACATGATAAATAAATTTCAGTAAGCTGTTTTGGCACTAAATTTGTTGATCCATATTGAATTTTTGATGCTATCGGAAAATTTATTCAAAATGCACATTCAATTTGCATGAAAAAATCGAGCTGGGAAGATAGCTAGTGGTTATAATTACCTTAAGATTTTTTATAACGAATTCATTATTAGATTGTTTCTTTGCGCAGTAGGTCTTACAGTAAGGAAGGCAGATTTACAGATATTTTTAATGCATACCTACTGAATGTACACCAGATAAATTACATCAGACCTTGATGATAAACTTCAGAATAATTTGAAAACTTGGCAACGAATTTCCCAATTTAAACCATAATAACGGAGGTCCTGGAAAATACCAGATTTTTTGCATTATCCCTGCTAAGAACTAGAATCAAACATTCTGCTAGAAAATTTTTTGGCCTGCACGTGATAAAAACTCGAGGGGCTAAAGCGAGTCGGTCGTTGATTTTCTTTTTGGAGCAATGTCTTGAAGCGAGCTAAGTGCATTCTGAAGGCTATTGTGCTATCGACGTTATTTAATTAACAATTTGCTATCTATTTTTGCGTACTTTTCGACTATACTTTTACTACTTGTGCTTTATGTTTTTCTTACAGAATAAAGTCCTGTTATCTTGCTACCAATCCTGTTAGATTTCTTACACTTTAGGCTCACTTGGTAATTTCCATAATAATATTTTGTTAGTTTAGTTTAGTTTAGTTAGTTAATTTATAAAAAGAAATAAAAAAAACTTTTAAATCATTAAACAGAGTTATCTAAATAATTATTTAATAACATAATTTGATATAAAGAAGAGAAAAATAAATATTAAAATAATAATTCGATTTTAAACTGTTTATTTTGAAAGAAAACAAAGATTATCATGAAGTGAATATTTGTTACTACAAAATGATATAATTTAATACATTACCAACAATATATATATTGGATGATTAAATATTGACAATATCTTATAAAGGATCAGAACTGAAAAGGAATCGCGGTTAGAAGCATATGTTTTAAGAGAAATTGTACTTATCGCTTTTGATATATATTTCAAGAACTCGATCTTCAATGAACAAAATTGACACTTGACGGAGAACTCTAATATCTGCATTATCCCCTCATTTTCAAAACGCAGTCACCACTCCATCAAAAACGGTTCAAAAGTCAATAATTCTCTTATCTTCTGCTAAATTCCATATTCGTCTTCTTCACTAAACAATGAACATTTCATCTTAAAAATTTATCTTCCAAAATTTCCAACGCCCTTAGATGGATTGCCAAAAATTTACACCATGTTAAGAGAAGCCAAGAAATAATGTACACTTTTCAAGTGAGTTTATCAGTTAGACTGGTGAGAAAAATAGTTCCCATTTTCTTCCAATAAATCCGCATTAAAGTTGAAAAAGATGGTCTCTCTGCCTTCCCCTACGAGTATCTCTTTTCGATCAGCCTACTTTCTTTGCCGTCTAGTGAATGGGTGCTCAATTTGTTTTGGTGTCATTGCATTGATCCTAAAATCGTTGTGGATTGCAGCGATATGATAAGGGCACAATTAATCTTGGAAAAATGAATTTGTGCAGCCGTTTTATCGCCCGGGCTGGTCGAGTAAAAATATTGGAGCTCTGATAGGCTGACAGAGTGCAGGAGATTATGGCTTTTAACGGAAGACTCGAAACTCATTTTTAACTTTAACGGCTAAACTGAAAGTGCGTGTCGTGTTTATCTCTGGTAATGCATTGGGTGGAAGACACATACTCGATGTGGGAAAAACAGGACGAATTATCAGGAGTTGAAAGTGGCACTAAGTACTGCCACTTTCAAACGGAAAATAATTTGTAAAACATCCTCGCAAAGCAAGCTTTTTTAGTGACATATACTAAATTATTTATGTTCAATTCATTTCACTAGATTGCGTTAAAATATGGTAAAATGAGCAAAAGCATATTAAACATTAATAAATTAAATATGGTAATCTAATGATATACATTATAATTAAATAATTGTTGACGTAATTAATTAATTATTAAAATAAATAAATTATTAATTTGTAATAAATACCGATTTGTTATGCTGGCATTTTTGATGACATTCAATTCTTAATTCATTCCTTTTATTGTTATTATGCTTATTCTTTCATGGATGCCCAGCTACCTATTTATACGTATACCTGCCTACGTATCATCCTTATTATCTGATTATGGGTCAAGATGAAGAAGTTTATTCAAAATAACCTTCGTGTTGCTTACAAGTAAGGACTTAATATAGATTGTTCAATTAAAATTTAACCATACCAGCAATTGCAAATGCAAGAAAAATAAAAACAAAATACTATTGCAAACTATGGTCAGAAACAGTATTTAGATGAGTTAGGAGATGCTGTTTGTCGTGTTATCGTTTGATTTCAGTTCTAGTCACTAAAAGTTCCGACTGTATAAGGAGGATTTGCAATCTTTTGCGAATGCTGAGATGGCGGACGTACTGCCCTCATCGACGAATTTCCATTGACGTTTAAAATACCCTCGAAACGCAAAATCACTCAACACTCCTTAGTTTAGTTTAGTTATATTAACGTCCCGTTGCGAAGCAACACTAGGCTAATTTAGGACGGACCTTGTAATATGGAACCCCGGTCAGATGACGAGGACGACACCTGAGCTGGCACCCCCCTCTCCACACCACACCAGCAGGAGGACGTTTGGTCTGACGGATTTAACGTGCAACAGACACTCTTACACGACGGTTATTCGGTGGAATCGGGTCACGAACCTGAAACCCTACGGCTCAGAAGCCGAGACCTTACCACCAGGCCACCGCGACCTCAATTCCGAAACTGGATATTCGTATGTATTGCATAGGGCATCATTTGATTCAAGTCTATGATTCGCACCTACTATCTAATTAGGTGACCACATTCCTACTTTAGTTAAGAGATTGTAAAAAAATTGCTCATCGAATTAGATAGAAGATGTGAATCATAAACATGAGTCGTAACAGCGAAAGTATTAAATGCCAAAATACTCAAAGTTTTCAACCGAGTTGATAGTTCTACATCTTTGTCTATACTATTGCTCATTTGCTTGGCTTTTCCGTTCATACATTCCCATGAGATTCTGGCTTCCACCTTTTGCTTTTTACCTTCTCTCTGCAGTTTGTTCCCTTGAATTTGAATCATCATTACTAAACTAAACCAAGACCTAGACTATACGGATTATTTCATTTTTATATATACAGTCAAGTCAGAAAAGTCTGGAGCTATCAGTTAAATTCTGTAATCAAATACATTTTCGCCATTTTTCTTTGAAAAAAAAATATGAATATGGCACATGCTCATTTGTTGTAAAATTATTCAATTAGGGCCTTGATGAGCTCTGGTGACTGCACATGAAAAAATTTTAAATTCTGTAAAAATAAACTACGAATATAATAATAAAATTATGTTTATATATCCTGTTGTTGTTGTTTCTTATGGCACTTGCCACGGACAAGCCCACTGTTACTAAGACAGCGTTTTTAAGCCGGTGGGGGGGGGAGCGTTTCTTCTTTTTATAATAGCGCCAACTAGGGCCAAGAGTACGACTTTGCTACTCACGCATCACTCATTCGCTTGCACAACCCCTTTTTACAGGGGGGCAAATTCACACCTCTCATAGATAGAACAACGGAAGAACAACCATGCCCAAACCGAGACTCGAACCCAGGACGCCCAGATCACGGGGAAGACGCGCTACCCTTATGTCAGGACGCCGACATGTTTATATATCCTTGAAGAATAAGTCATTTTTGAACTAATTCATATAAAATTATATGCCAATCAATAATGTTAAAACATTGATATTTGGGTACAACGAGATGCAAAATACATTATTCTATCCATGCCGGTGTCCTGGCATAGGAGTAGCGTGTCTTCCCCGTGGTCTGGGCGTCCTGGGTTCGAGTCCTGGTTTGGGCATGGCTGTTCTTCCGTTGTTCTATCTGTGAGAGGTGTGAATTTGCCCCCCTGTAAAAAGGGGTTGTGCAAGCGAATGAGTGATGCGTGAGTAGCAAAGTCGTACTCTTGGCCCTAGTTGGCGCTATTATAAAAACAAAAAACGCTTCCCCACCAGCTTAAAATCGCTGCCTTCGTAACAGCTGGCTTGTCCATAACAAGTACCATAAGAAACAACAACATTCTATCCATGTAACGAATGATTCATTGGCATTGATAAAATGGAATTTGATTAATTCGAAGCTGACTGGAGTATATAGAAAATAATTAGGATTACAAACTTGATTGTACAAAGAGAAAGAGTTACTTTCAAAGCCATTTTATTAGTAGACGCTTCAACCCTTACTTAACACGCTGACAGCCATATCACCCACATTCAGACAACACCAAAAGTTCTCATTCATTGTAGAATTTTACGCAAGTAGAACACACCTTTTAGTTCATATCTTCTTGTTTTTATTCCAATTAAATTAATTAAATATATATCCAATTAATATTGTGGATAATGTATCCAATTAATATTAATTGGATATGTTAAATTATATCCAATTAAATATTGTATTTTCAATTACAATTGAGACATGGCAAAGAAGTAAGCATCTAATTATATAATAAAGGCATTATAAAATAATGGCATTTTTCTAGACAGCGAACTTGTTAAAAACAGAAACACATATTTTGATAACTACCCGTTGTGACATCTTGATACTCGTTTATTGGAAAAAAAAGGTTCGATTACAACAGATATGCTCAAGAATTTTTACCAAAATTTTCAAACCAATCTGATAGTGATTGCGATTATAACTCCGATTCCAATTTACACATTAAATATCGATATTGTATACCTGGCACGCACTTATATGGAACATGGAACAATATCAAATGCGATTCCAATTTAACAGCTGATAAATGTTAAGTGAAGAGATTGGTTCAACAGTAATTTGATCTGTATATACTTCAAAATGAGAAAGACAAATATCTCGCAACTTAATACGACGCAATACAGCTCTGGAATTGAATGTAAGCTAGTCCATTGTAAGTAATATTATTCCATAGTAAATAACATTATGTCCAAACGATTAGTAATACTAACTTTGAAGTTACTTTATAAGTATATATTACAAATGCCTTCATCCAGGTATTTCGAGAAACAAATATCGTGTTTCGCAAACATTTGAAACGACGCTCATTCCTTTAAACTAAACTTTGAGGGAAATTTCTGAAATTTGTGAATTCTGTAGTAGCTTTTACTTTAAATCAAAGTTAATTTTCAAGGTTATTTAAAAGGATCTAATGATTTATCGTACAACTTTCTGTAAGCAGAATTGAATTTGAATTTTCACTGGTGATAGCTGTTTGATCTAAATGGTATTTAAATTTCAATTAAAGCTATAATCACAAGACAGTTTAACTAAGTTTAAAGACACATCACTTAGCTTCCTTCAAACTGTCCGTTTGAGGTAGCTCTGACAGTCCACTCAAATCTTTTTTTTATGTACCTCTAAGACACTGTCGTCATTTTTACATTACCTAAAATCAATGAACAATAATTCATACATAGGTTATTTGTTATTCTAAGTCGCTGTAATGCAATCTTTCTAGAGTCAAATCGATAAAGTCAATACATTAGTACGACTTTTCTCTGCAGGGGATTTGCGGCGATCCGAAAAAAAAAGGGTCTATCACGTTGTTCAACAGGGCCAGCGACCGCTGGATGTAATTATATCGAACAAATTATCATTAGCTATTTTTTCTGGTCTGTGAGAGGTCGATTGTCAAAATCGTTTGCAGCCCTCTGAGTGGCCAAATCGAATGTTGCGTGTTCTGGAAGAGGGAGAAGCGTGAATTGCATGTGTGGGAAAATGGGCTGCTGGTCCGTCTCGACCAAATGGCATTTGTGTGGGCCATTTTTTTGGATCGATTTGTATCTCACAATTAGTTCCTGATTGGCTGTTGGAGCGTTCGTAGACAAAGGCAGTAATTATGTATTCATTTTGAATTGTGAAATGTGTCATTGTAAAGTGATTATGCAAGATATCAGGATTATAAAGGCTTCAAGCAGAACCCTTTGCAGATTTTTTACTTCGAATAATTAGAACGTCTAATTTACGGTGTTTTTGTTTATTTGTCTGTAACTTGCCCTCAAAATCTCATTTACATTTTGGTCTTCCCTCTGAATTTCGGTAACATTATGTAAACTCTAGTAGTTATTTTCAATTAAAAAAAAAACTCGAGCAGTTTTTTGCAAAAAAATATTTGCATAAAAACGACATGATAAGTCAGGGTTAAATATGAACTAACTCTGCACTGTTTTTTTCATTATTGTGAACGAAATATAAAAAATGAAGATACTAAAATAATTAGAAATGGACCTTATGGTTTCACGAATTCCCTCAATTTATGTCTCTGAGTATAAGCAAAATTTTGGAATTATATCTATATATTCTTGGACTCAATAACTTGAAGATGCAAAGAGCTAGAGTGAAATTTGTTGCGCGGATTTTATGATTACAAATTATCAAATTTTATATGAAATTTACCATCAGGAGATTTGCCTGTCGCGGCAAGTAAACAAGATTACTAAATAAAGCAGCGTACAAGATGGATGAAATGTGTCACTTTTCTTTACCATTAAAATTGTAAATGTATACCCCATTTAAAATTAAATCTGTCAAATAATTGATATCTATGAGAAGATGCATGTAGGCGATAACTCAACTCAAAAACGTATCAAGACAGATAACTGAAATTTGGCATATAGGCTTGATAGAAAAATTGAAGATTTGTGTCAAATTTTGGAACGAAATCATCTACATTAAAGTGGGTCTGATATATACCTTTTCTCTTACTTATTACAGAATACAGCTAAATGTAAAATGCTTTATATAGCATGCATTTACGAGAACGTTAAAGAGATATAGTCTATATATAAAGAGATATTCAACGGAAATTTTATTTTCATGTCTTTCTTGAAATCATTTCCCCATTGCGAATATATTTCAACGCGATAGTTCCGCTATTTATTTAATAAAAATATTTTGATATAGGCATAAAAAAGTTTTTACGTATCAAACTATTTCTGATGGGACTTTTCTGAGTTAATTTTCTGTGTCCATTCTTTTAATTATATTTGGAATCAGTAGTTATACTGTAAAAATCCAATAAGAGCATGTTTTTTTTTTTTTTTATTTTAACAAGGATTATCTTTTAAATACTAAAAAATAGAAATTACGCTTTTTTGTGGATAATTTTATATAATATTAAAATATTTAAGAATTTTTAAAATAATTTAATGTAAATGTTTTTATTAGCTATTATTTTGTAGTTGAAGAATATTTGTTGAAATTCTTGTCCCAAATTTATTTCTAAATGCAAAATCGTTGCATGGTTAAGTTTTAATGATTATTTCGAATTCAAATTAGGCATCAGCAGTTTGTGAACAGTTTTTTTTAATAGTAGCTAGGCAATGTTAAAGAACTTATTCCTACGTCAGGAAAGACATTTTGTGGAAAGACAAATTTAATTATTTCAGAACGTATACTTTCTTAATTTCTACAATTTTTATAGCAGTTATTTTTCAAACTACTATTATTTGAATTTGTATTTAAAAAATAAAATATTAAAATTCATTAAAATGCGACATATAAGTACAATAAATGCATAACTAGTTTGGCACCATCGAATATGACAATTCATTACACTAAAAGAAATCAAACTAATTTTAACTAGACTGCTTTAATAAAGTTAACACCATTTGCTTTGGAATGTAATGAACTTTATGATGAATCTATTTTATCGCTGTTTCCTTTTTAATTATCATTGCCCGTTCAGTTCTGACCTTCTCTGCTTCAAGAGAAAAAAGCATTTATTTCTTAATAATTTATTCCTAAGATTTTATCAAACTGTTTTTTTTTTTCTTTAAAAATATATTTATGATGTTGAAGTCTCTTATCCAGTTCATTCATACCATTTCACTCCAAAATTCGTTCCAACGAATTATTTATTATTTACTGATTACAATACAAGGTCATAATTCTTTTATCTCGAAGGACAAATCTAGTTCTAGGACGATCTTTGATTCTAGATACTTAACAACATATGCTTTGGAATTAAATCAGCCTTATGACGAATCTGCTTTATCACAATTTTCTTTCTAATCGCCGTTGTCCATTCATCATTCTGTCTTTCTCTGCTTCAAGTGAAAAAAAGCAGAAAACACAAAGGAAAAAAATGGCTTTTGTGTGTTTGATCTGTTTTGTGTGTGGACACCAAAAGTTCACAGAGGAGAAAGACTCACTTTCAGTTATGTGTCCACCCACCCTCTCTGCAGTAGTCACGTGCCTCAAATGATAAAATATAAAAGAGAAATCGAAGAATGGTGTGCAATGTGTATTCGAAGTGGAGGAGGGGGGACAGACCAACGATCAAAAAGTCAGCAGCACTTCGAAAGGAACAACGACCCTCTCCCCTACCTATCCCTTCCAAATACACACGCTGTAAGTTCGAATCCAATAAAAAATACGCGTGTGAATGCCGTGACAACATCTGTGGTTGCGTGACACACACTGTAACCGTAACCTCATATCGTATTCCCCACCCCCTGGCGTAATTATCTTTTGCTGTAACTTGATATGTTATTGGTGAGTGTGGGTTCTGTGGAAAAGGCATTGCAGTGCCATTATGAAGTATTATGTGGATGAGATGGCAACGGGTAAATGTATGCGAGGGGGGAGGAAAAGGAGGGGGTGGAAGATGAAATATAAATATTAATGATTGCATTTGTGCTTTCAGGTTAATGCGACGTTCCGAAAAAGACGGTCTAGTTTGTCAATACGTGACTCTTAAATTTGCTCATGAATTGAAATGGGATGAAAATGCTGAGCACTTGAAAATAAATATTAAACTTACCAGTGTAGAAATGAGAAAATCATTATAGAAATGAGATAATCATTATATATGAGATAATCATTATAGAAATGAGATAATCCTTAGATATGAATTTTATAGCCAAGAATTTCAGAATTCGGAACATTGCACATAAAGCTCTTTCAATTATTTTTGTATTAAAGAACCCTTAT
Organism: Argiope bruennichi; assembly: GCF_947563725.1. Taxonomy (NCBI): domain Eukaryota; kingdom Metazoa; phylum Arthropoda; class Arachnida; order Araneae; family Araneidae; genus Argiope; species Argiope bruennichi. The sequence continues at coordinate 108,416,988 of NC_079157.1, read as the reverse complement.
CAAAATTGTTTCACATTCCATTGTATTCACTAAAAAAATTAGCAAAATTTTCTCTCCCACGAATAAATTCCCTAATACTCAGAATCGATCAATGGCACACAAATGAATCATTACTCATAAATTTTAGTTGGCATAGTATGGAAGATTTGAACTTTGTACCATTAAATACAAAATTTATTCATTGTAAATGAATCGGACTCAATCGTCAAATAGTTGTAAATAACTCGTCATGAGAGTAAGATTCTATTTTGCTAACATATTGCGTTTTGACCACCAGGAATATGTGAATTTACGCTGTTTTTATTCACGCCTCTTTAATCATAATTCTTGCATATCGAAATCTGATCATCACTCTTGCATATTAAATTTCATTCGTCAAGATTCCTTTCTCTGCCTTGCGTGAAGAATTTTTTTTTTCTGTATTAATCAAAGATTTAGAAATAGGTCATTCATCATTCGTGTAAATTAATCGTCATTACTTGTAGTAAATTGAAAGCAATTCTTCAAGGCAACATACTATATTGGTATGACGTGAGAAATTTGTTGCCAGTAATTTGTGAATTTTTGTTGATTTATTTTTGTACATCGAAACTGTGATACTTATTCTTGTGCATTTAATATTGTTCAAAATTCTTGCACGTTGAAGTCAAATCATCATTCTTGTTGAAGAATGAGTGAACAAGAATGATGATTTGATTTTGAATGATCATTCTTGTTGAAGAATTAGCATTCTTGTTGATCATCATTTGAATGAGCATTCTTGTGGAATGATCATTCTTGTTGAAGAGTGATCATTCTTGTTGAAGAATTAGCATTCTTGTTGATCATCATTTGAATGAGCATTCTTGTGGAATGATCATTCTTGTTGAAGAGTGATCATTCTTGTTGATCATCATTTGAATGATCATTCTTGTTGAAGAATTAGCATTCTTGTTGATCATCATTTGAATGAGCATTCTTGTGGAATGATCATTCTTGTTGAAGAGTGATCATTCTTGTTGATCATCATTTGAATGATCATTCTTGTTGAAGAATTAGCATTCTTGTTGATCATCATTTGAATGATCATTCTTGTTGAAGAATTAGCATTCTTGTTGAAGAGTGATCATTCTTGTTGATCATCATTTGAATGATCATTCTTGTTGAAGAATGAGTGAACAAGAATGATGATTTGATTTTAAGACTTGAAGAAAAGTCTTTAAAAAATTCTATTTTATTTTATAGATAAGTAAACGTTCTAGCACATCCAATTAATCAATAATTTAAGGGCTCATTACTCATTGTTAATTAATGTAATTACTTGTCAAGTATTGGGAAACAGTTCGCCGTTACTTATTGTAATTGTTATTTATACACTGCTTGTTACGAATTATTTTCTTTGCGAAATAACTATGAGATTCATCTTAACATTTTCCTATTTTTTTTTTTTTTTTTTTTTTTTGCTCTTTTGTAAAAAATGATTCTTTTTCAAACTCCACGAATATATGAACGATTTAGTAATGATAATAATAATGACTAATCAATATGGATCTTCGGTGGGCAAAAATTTAACTCTATTATGAAAGAAAAAAATTATTTCCTTTTACAAAAGAAAAAAATCTAACACGAAATGTTTAATATGATAAAATTTTAAGCTTGATTCGTATGACTCCGTTGCATCTTTTGTTCCATTTTCTGTTTAACAATTTTTTCCCCATACAATTCACAAAAAGAATATCAGCCCAGTTATATTATCGATTAAATTATATTATAAAATATAACTTCGCAATCGTTTCTAAATTATGGTTACAAACTCTTATAATTATATCAAAGGGTTATTTATTTTATCGTCTGAATTTTTATAATGCTTTTTGCCATCATTTTTGAAACAAGTTATCAAATGTATAAATTGTTTCAAAATAATACAAAATGTGAGATATTTGCATTGAATTTGAAGCAGAACTAATTGGAGAATTCTCAAAAATTTTAAATAAATAAATTTTCGAAATGAAAATTTATTTATTTTTTTAATTAAAAGTTACAGCAAGAAAACTGACTCTTAATTTAACAAACTTGTGTTTATTTCAATAGCAAATGAATAGAAAAAAAAATGTGTAAAATCAAGCATCGTATTAAAAAAAATTTCAAAAGTGTTACGTTAAAAACACAAGGATACTGTATTTATGCTTTTCAGCAGGACTGAAAAATAGGCATTTATTTGAAATATTTTTCATATGCCTGATATTATCTAATTAGGCATTTGATTTAAGGACTTATTTGGAAAAAGAAAAAGATGGAAAGCAGAAAGTGGGTCACTAAAAGAAAGAGAGAGAGAGAAAGAGATCGAAGTATGAAAAGCAGTTTTAATGTTTTTTTTTCTTTTATAATTATATTAACTGAGTTAAATGTTAAGTATGAGAAGTATGAGTAAGCGTAAAATGTGGGGGTAAGGTAATGCTTGTGTAACTTTTAGGTAAATCCAGCACTGATTATGATCGACCCATTACAAATATAAAAATTTCAGAATCCTAGCACATCAGAAAGCGAAATGAAAATTCCACCATTATAAACATGAAAAAAGGTCAGCAAAGTGTAAAAAGAAATAATTTTTAACTAAATTTAATTAAATATATATTTGTTTTAAAATTTATTACATAATTAATTTAAGTAGATTTTTTTCATTTACCATTAATACTTTATTTTATAAAGTCGCAATAAATTTTTCAGGACAAATTTAGAAATATGTGTCAGCAATTCTAAATAGTTAAAACCTCACTGAGTGACTTCTTTCATTGGACTCCTCAACACCCTGAAACGTTTAATCGCTCATTGAATTCAGCGAAATCGGGAATGCTTGTTCCCTCAAGAGCAAAATTAGAATTCATTACCTCAACCTTTACGAAAACAACTTTCCTTCTCTTCACCAGAGAATTCTTTGTTCTTCCCTCAGACCAGGGGTGGGGGTGGGGGAAGTTTGCTTGCATCAGCTCAATTATTCAGCAACTTGTGGAGCAACCCCCCATAGAGGCATTGTTCCTCAAGAAAAGGGGTGAAGAGACGACTGTCTTCTGTGTTCCCTGTGCACTGGACCCTTTCTTTCTGCCAACAAAAGAGATCAGCGATCCATCCTTTGGAAGTCAAGGAGGCGTTGCTTTTGCTGCAGGGAGATCTTCCAGAGGATATCCGAGATGAATTTAGATCTTAATTGAATCAGATCTATCCAAGTGCAAATTATATATCTTACCCAGCAAGGCGATGTATTCTCTGAAGGAAAGCAAACTTTGTATAGAAATTTACAGAACTAGAAACTTTGTAAAGAACTTTAAACGTGGAAAACTCTTTTCACGATTTGTGCATGCTAGTAATGGCGTTTTTGAAACTCAAAATTGCAGACTTCCATTGGCAGCTTTGTTTTAGGCTGCTTAGAAATGTCATGTGAGTGGTTATGATGCAATGCGGTTTTTAACTCTGAATTGAAATCACTTGAGAATATCCATTACAAACATTTTCATTGAAAAGAGGAAAGAAATGAATGGCTAAAATTTTTACGATGAGAAATTTCAGAAGTTACACACTCATACTCAAGTATTTTTTTTCTTTCTTTTTTGAAAATGATCTTAGTTACCTTCTTATAATTCAAATCGCTTATATAAATTTAAAGATAGAAATCACATGGAATAAATTCTGGTGAATAAGGTGATCAACACGATATATGGTGCAGCCACGATAACGATGTAGGTATTGATAGATTGCGATCTCAAATTTCAAATTCATTACTAATGATTCAGGTTAATTTTTGAATGTTGACAACAACACCCGTAGATATAATGATGCTTTTTCAATTTTTTAATATGAATTGTAGGATAAACATGATATATTGGAAGCTGTCCTGAAAAAAAACGGAAAGGACTTTAAACAATTTTCTTATATATCCTCTTTTATTGCACACATTAGTAACTATATTTTACTTTAAGAAATTGTTGGTTGATTAAAACTCACTCTATATTTTTCTGTAATTATCGCCGGGGAACACCAATGTTAGATAGATAATTAAAATGCAATAGTTACAAACTATTAAAAAATAAAGGCAATCTTGATTACTTCTAAACTTTTTTTATAGATGCTAATAGAAAGAAATATCAAAATAGTTGGCATCATCAAAAATGGGAAAACAAAATACGATAATAAAATGCCATCAGCAGAAAAAGCGATCTTTGTTTCGACTAGAAAACTTTTGTAGATACTAAATGAGATATTTTGATTGCATAACACACATGCCCAACATTTTTATTATTTTAATCTCTCATTGTTTATGGTGTTTTTATATGAAAGTGAAGAGAGTAAAGAAATGACAATTTTGCAAGTTTTTGTATTTTGAAGTTAACTTTCTGTTGCAGCAAGTTTTTTTTTTTTTTTTAAATCTACAACAGTTTTTATATTATTATTATTAAATATGTAGCGGATATACATGGCGTTGCACAGAATTAAAATAATTTCATGTCTAATATATTTAATGTGCAAACTATTTTTCTATGAAATTTTACAACACACAAAATCTTTTTATCGTCTAAAATATTCTTAATTAAAATGCAAATATCGATTGAATTGGATAATTTTTTTAAATGGTTAATTTTTTTCCGCATTAGTAAGTAAAAATCAATCATCGTTAATGACACAAATTATTAATCTACTTTTTACAAATTATTAATTACTAACTTTTTTTCAGTATTCTTCGAGAATTTTACTGATGTATTCCGACAAAATTCTTCGCTGGCATTCTTACTTCTTCAGTTATAAAATTGCTGTTACAAATATTACACAGCTTTATAAACCAACACAAAGAGTTATCAAAAAATGAAGATAATTTAAATCTCACTTCTCAATGTTGCTTGGCAACGGAGAATCGATGAATTTCATTTTAAAATGTTCAGCGTCCATTCAATTGTCAATTAAACTTTTATAACTAATAAAGAATTAGGAAAAAATGCAAATAAATAAAATTTCATTAAAAAAGCATAATTTTGAATGTTAAGATGATGTACAAATATTTCTTGTTGGATAAATTGCTCTGAAGTAACTGCGAAAAAGAGGCAAAATTTTAGTTAATATTTAATTAACTTTTGAATTTTGGAAAGTTGACAATATTATTATTATTATTATTGTCTTAACAAATAAGTAAAAGGTTAAAATCGGAATAATTGCTTGAAGTAGATATGGAGTAGACAAATACAGTCACAACGGAATTTTCTTTACTAATCTCAGATTTGAGTCTTTACAAATTTGGAAACTATGTGGAATCCTTCAACCAATTAGATATTAACTGTCAAAACTTGTTCATTTCATCCATATCTTATCGGATTAATTTGGAGCCACTCTTTTAATCCGTCAAGCTCCATTAAGAGCACGTACTCCCTGACAAGCTTATTGAATTCCCTCAGCAGATAATTTTAGAACTGCTGTTTTCAAGGTCTATGGGATGAAGCAATTGTGCTCTACTGAGAAGGCGAGGGGAAGGGGCGATGGCAGCGCTTTAAAAAATCTCTTAAGATTTATCCCCTTTTCTGTAAGGAAAACTATTTAAAATATCGATTAATAAATGTTATTCATTTACGGAATAAGATGAAAATGCTTTTACGAAAGTGCCCTTAGAAGATTAAAGCCATATTGAATAACAAATAATACAATCTTAAGAATTTGTTTAAAATTGGTTTAAAAAATATTTAATTTTATAAGATATTTTGCTGTTTGATTAAAAAATTATGCAAAATTTGCTTAATTTGAAGTTTCTATGAAGGAAAAACTGGTTTAAATATAAGCAAGAGAAAAACGACATATTTCAAACTAAGCTTTGCAGTAAAGATTTATTTTTTAAGGTTTAGCAGTTTTGATAAATAATAAATAATGATAAAGAATAAATAATAAAAATGTAATCAAAACATGTTTTATAGTTATAAAAATAATTTTTAGCAAATAAACCATTATAATAAATTAATTAGATAAAACACTTTGGAAACAATAATTAATCAATAGAAATTCAAGGTAAAGAAACCAATTCACAGTAAACAACTTAAAATTTAAAAAAAAAAATGTGAAATTGTGATATTTTATAATTTTTACATAAGAAAATATAGAGATTGCTGATATATTTAACTGAAGAAACACTTCGGAAACTAAATAATTTTTTTAAAGATTTTGATTCAAATAAATTAAAATAAATTTGATTTATGGACAATATTTAAATTTTTTGTTAATAAGAAATTCAATGAACCAGAAAAAAAAAGGGACATAGCTGGGTATTAGATACACGTCGTTTTAGTATGAAAAATTAACTTGAATGCTTTACATATGAATAAATAAATAGGTAGTATATTATAACAGAATCCTATTTCAAAATAGAAAAACTGCGATCACTTAACATAATTAAGAGTTATTTGCAAAATGAGAAGAAAAAAAGATCATGTTTCGTTTTAACTAAACAAACGTTTGAAGTTCTTCGGTTTATAATAGAAAAACAATTTTAATGATTCTCATGTCATGGTGGTCATAAAAGCAACTTTCAAGAGGACAAAGGGCTGATTATCTCTTTTCATATCATAGAATTTACTGCTTCTTTTTGTCTTCAAGGCCAAATAGATTCCCGTATAAGTTCCCGAATAATTCCGGTGTAGAGTTTCTTTTTGCAAAGCTTGCCAGTTTCCAACTTTGATTGCAATAGCTATGTTCAACTTTAAGCAGTAAATGATACTAGTGAGGTTTAGCAATTAAATTTCCCTTATACCTTCCCTATAAAAAAACAAGCGATGCTTGTATAAGAGAAAATAAACCTTTTCTAATCGATATTCTTTTCAAATTACAAATGAAAATTCAGCAACGTCATTTTCATCTACCAAATTATGTCACGACTTTCAAATTTTGAAAATAAACATTAAAATTAAGTTCTAATAAAATAATAATTACAAATAAATTAAGTCGAAAATAGTTTTTCTTTTCTTTCCGTTTCTTTCTTTCTTCCCCCTTTCCTTTTTTTTCTTCAAATATTTTAAGAATTTCGCAGAAATTGGAGATATGAGATGTTTAGCGACATTGATATTTTTCTTCAGGATTCCAACGCAGATCATTTTTATAGGTTAAGAAACCATATTCTGTAAACGCATACCATAATTAATCTTTGTTTAAAAAACAAAGAAAAGAAAACAAACACTGCAAGACGTTTTATTTGAATAATTTCCCGATATACAAACTCTTAAGAGAACTTTAAATAATGCATCAAATTGTGTTATTATGTGAGTAAATCGAAATCTTCCAGTGTTTTTTTTTTCTCAGTTATCAACACCGATGGAACGATTATACTTCATATTTGTACGAACCATACAAGAATCAGCAAGGTAAATGGCCATTTGACAAAGATTTTGCAAGCTCAAACTCTTCTTTCTTGAGTACTAAGTTGCCATATCATTATTTTTTTACTAATGTATTTATTTATTCATTGTAATTTTCTTTGTTTAATTTCATTTATTTATTCATTGTGATTTTCTTTGTTTAATTTCATTTATTTATTCATTGTAATTTTCTTTGTTTAATTTCATTTATTTATTCATTGTAATTTTCTTTGTTTAATTTCATTTATTTATTCATTGTAATTTTCTTTGTTTAATTTCATTTATTTATTAATTTTATATTTTCATTTATTCATTTTATATTTCATTCATTTCTTTATTTATTATAACTCGTGCTACTACTGCTGCTCTGTAGATTGTGGAATTCGAAATAAACGGATGGAGAGAGTGAAAATTTGATTCTTTCACAAAATGAATGCATGCCGTTTGGAGAACCGTAAAAACGTTCCGTATTTCTTCATCGCAACAAGTCAAGAAGATAAATTTATCAAATATTCATAATACTATTATCAAATTATCAATAGTATTATCAGTAGTATTATTATTAATAGTATTATCAAATATAGACAAAGATTTCAGTTATTCTTTCTAACGAAACAATAACTGAAATCTGAATTGAACGAATAGAAACGAATTGAATGGAAGCAACTATTCTCAAGATTTTCACCATTCCATTGAGGGATGTGTTCTTTAATATCAAATAAATATGTACTAGCATTTCGATTTATACAATCTCTAATCTAAACCTGCGAAAATAGTCTCTTCCAAATTTTCTCTTATACCATCTTATAGAAATATTTCCCTTTCCTCACTTAAAGGTTGCGAACCTTTGCCAAAACCATGAACACCAGGAGTGCTCAATTTATATTTTCAGATTCCCATGCATGAGTGCTTTATGCTTCGTAGAGAGGAAAATCGATTATACATTTTAGGTGCTTTTATTTTTAACCATTGTGCGAAATCTTGATACAGACTATTGTGGTTGGCATACACAACTCCAAAAACTACAATTTTATATTTTTGAGTATCGCATTTGTTGTCCTCAGATGTCTTGATCAACACACGGTCATTCCTTTGAAGGATTTGGTTCACAATTTGTAACAGGTTTACAAAATTTGTACAGGTTTGGAAGCTGAAACTGCGTACCAAATTTTATCCAATTAATTCTTTATGATTTATAGTTGCTGTAGTCACTTGCACACCCACTAGCAAACAGACACAATTTCTATGAATGGATTTTGTTAAAAAAAATATTAAGCAATCAACACATTTTGAAAGAAGTCCATATACCAAATTTCATCTCTCTAATTCATGGCATTTTTGAGGTATCGTATTCATAGACAGAATAACAGACAGACATTTTAAAAATCTGTTCTCCGAATTCAGGTGTAAACGTGAAAATATAACATTTCGAAGTGATTTTTTTTTTCTTATGATTCCAATATTTCCTCGCTGTATAATCTGTAATGGAGAGTGTAAAAACATAAGCAATATTTATAACAATTTATAAAAGTTTCGAAGGAAATCAACTGCTCAAGAAACAGGACAGTATAATTAAATTTCAATTAAAATTAGATTTAATTTTTTATTTAAATTTTCTATGTGTTTACGTTAAAGAATAATAATATTATAAAAATCAGGTCAATATTAATTAATTAGTTACTTTAGATACCCAAAATCACTTTCTTCAGATTTGGATATTAGTAATAAAATTTTAAAATGGGGAATTTTTTCTAACTTTAAATACTGAAACATATAGTTTTATTACTCTGAGTTTATGTTATTTGATCAATTTTTCTAATTACCAACTAATTTGAAACTGTAAAAAATTATTTAAAATTTTCTGATACTTTAAATAAAGTTTAAAATATCTGAATAATTTATTTAAAATGCATTTCTCCTATACTGTTAAAAAAAATTATTTTTACAATTTTGAAATTTCTTTAAAGCATCTTTTAAAATCACTTTTTTAAATAAAGAACCAACGTCAAAAACTAAATTTTTTCTCAGAAGAAAATCCCTAGCATCCGAAAAATAATCCCTCTTTTGAGAAACCAAAATCCCCATTTCGCAATCCTGTAAAGGGAGTGGTCGTCGCCTGTGGTGACCCAACCCCATCCGAGTGTTTGTCCACCGTGCCCTACCTACGAGCAACCCTGCCCTCAGGTGTGGCGGACCAATGGGAGGCCAGCGATCCCTCCTCTCTGACCAATGGCGCGACATGGCGCTGACCCGGCTGCAGAGATGTCAAGCCATAGGCCTCTCCCGTATTGATTGCCGGGCAAAAGGGCAAACAACAACACAAGACGGCGTGCTTGGCGCACATGAAATAGAAACGGCAGCTTTCTGGGTTTGGCGATCGCATCTAACTTCTTATTCCACTGTTCTTATGTATAAACCGAGTCAATTTTATTATCTACTAGCCATGTTTGGCGACTTATTGGCTCTCAGGAATTAATGGTGGCTAAAAATATTAATTAAATATTTTGCGTAACTTTTTCATAATGGCTTTTTTAGCGAAATATTTTTAACTTCAATTTTTCATAAACATTTAACTCATGTTAGTTTAGAAATTTTTTTTTTTACTGTTCACAGCGTTATGTTTTTTTTAAAAAATATGATTTACAAAATCTTAATACATTCAGTTGTATAACAGGAAAGAGTAGAAGTGTTTTAAAATGGGTGCACTTTAAAAAAATTTCACATTTGCTTGATTCTGATTTCAAATCTTAAATTGAAGGTAATGCAAGATTTAAAAAAAAAAAAAATATTAATAGAGTCTTGTACTGAAATCTACTCAACATGGCAAAATAAATTGTATCCTCATATTTTGTTCATCAAATTTTTTAAAAAAAATATAGGCTTGATATATTAGTAGCAAAAATGAAAACGATTTGATCTTCATTTGATCAATGAAATGTAAAGAAGTAAAATATGCCTAAAATATTTTTTAATAAATAGAAATAAAAATATCTTTCTCTGTATATATGGCATATAATTTATATAATTGAAGGGATATTTAAACTGTAAGATGACCTAAAACTGTTTTTGGCATTGTAATATTTTTTAAAAATAAAGGTGAAGAACTGTCAAAATTTCGACTCATTTTTGATTTTATTAGAATTAAAGTTTCAGAAACGGTAATAACTTCGAGGTGTACATTTCCAACCTCTAATAAATATATGTACATGTTAAATTTGGTAACTCAAAGGTCAAACGACCAGGTTTCTAGAATGCCAATATATGAAGATACAAATGCGTATTCATCGTTATTGTTAGAAGTAAGGAGATGTAGTTTGTTTTATTTTGAAATCAATAAAAAATAAATAAATAAATGAAACAAAAACTAAGATGTTCATAAAAAATGCAGAAAATCACGGAACTCAGATACACTAACATAAACTTAAAGATAAACATAGGTTCCACACAAAAAATTATTTTTCTGAAAGAAGAATAATCCATTTGGTTTGCCATGCAAGTTCTCACTATTAAAAATTTATTTTCAAATAATAATAAGAATGCAGCCAATGAAATAGTAATAACTTTAAAAGAAAATACTGTTGCCAATTTGAGGCTATCATAGAGCCAAAATGAATTCCGCTTTACTCGATATTGTTTTAATTACAAAGTTGTTAGATTTGATATGTTTCAAATAATTATTATAATAATGATATTATGATAATTATTGAATGTATATCATCTCTTGTTAAGTGAAAATCATTAATTCATCTTATTTGATTAATAAACTAAATCGCTAAAAGTGTTTCCCAAATAAAAATTTTTATAATCAATTTTTCTTAGGAGTAATATTTTCTATATTTAGAATAAAATTTTTATATATCGAACAAAAATGCTCGAGCTATAAAAAAAAGTTAATGCCTCTTGCTGTCAAAACGTGTCCATGCGTTTAATTCCTTTATTATAAATTAAATAAACAAAAAAGTTGTTTCACCTATTTTTCTTGCTATATTTAATATACAGTGTATAAATATACAGTAAATTGGAAAGATGCTTTTAAAAAATAACAATACACTTGTAAATGAGTCATATGTTATCATTTTATGCTCAGAGAAACAAACCTTAATCTGCTGGTTTACGTGTGATTCGTCCGTAGTTCACAACCTAATTACACGTTAAGTAAACCTTACCTACTATCCAATTAGTTGACCCTTTTATAGTTAAGTGATAGCCAAAAAAGGGGACAATCTAATTAAATAGGTAATTCGAATTACAAGCGTAAACTATGGCAACGGACGTGTTAAGCATGAAGATGAAGCAAAGTTTAATAAGAAGGTTAGAAAACGGGGTGAAAAATAAAGACCCATTTTTTCCTTTCTGAACAAACTGAAAATTATTTTGAAACAGCTTCAGTAAAAGATTATATCTAAAGAGATTTTAAGGGTTACCTAGAAAAATTGTTTTAATAATAATTTTTTCACTCTAGTAAACGAAATATAAAAAATGTATAGCAATCGTCAAAAATTTCGGAATTAAGATTTTGATGATTCACATTTCAAAACTCAACGAGTCGGAAAAACACATTTTTTACTATTATATCTGTGTGTAAACGAGAAACTCAAAAACTCTTTGAGCCAGTCGGTTAAAATTTCGTATATGAAAAAATTACACTCAAACTTGCAGATTTTCTATACTATCAAATTTTGAACGAAAGTGAAATGACGACAAAAAAAAAAAAAAAAAAAAAACTTTAATTAACACTAAATTAACAACAAATGAGCTTAAAACAATATTTTTTTAAATTCTTCTTTTAGACACACTGTTTGTGGTGATACTAAAGAACAGCTTCCCAGTTAATTTATCCTTTTCGAGTAACGGTAATTTTTCGTCTCTCGGCTAGCAATCTTCTGAAAATCTAAGCAATTCAAATGTTAACCCTACATTGCCATATGTTAAAAAAAAATCCTATCTCGATAATAAAACCATTTTGCTAATTAAATGTATGAGTTAAAAAGAAACAAATCTTTTTCTCTTCAAGCTCTAATTTAGACCCAGTTTAAACTCTTTAAAACATGCTCATACATATAAGTAATGAACATGTAAGTAAGCTATGGCAATAAAGGAGAATGGACACGTGTGTGTCTACGTGTCTTTTGGCGCTCTACTTGGCCAAATTTGATCCAAATATACTCATGGAAAATTAAAATGCTCACTTCGTTAATATGTTTTAAAATAAATAATTCAAAATGAAGCGTTATTTGGGGCAATTTTCTTTGATAGCTTCTAAAACTAAAATAAATATTGCACAAAAATAATGTTTGCCTAATTTCCCAATTTAAGTAGTATTTTTATTGCTGCAAATTTAACTGTGCGAGTTGTTTCTGATTTTTCCCAACTTTTTAAAACATTTTTTTTGAGTAGGTTTCAACTAACATTTCTATTGTTGATGTGAAATTGAAACCATTTTCATTGTTTCGTCAAATATTAAATAGCACGATTTTCTTCCATTGCCAAAAGCTAAGGAAAAAAAAAATCTATTTCATGAAGAATAAGAAAGTTAATTGCGAATGCCAATTGCGCGAGCAATAACCTGCAAGGAGATGATAAAATACCTCGACATATATATTTTTTAATGAAAATGTGATATCAAAGGAGTTGGTTCTCTTAGGAAAAAGTTCTAGTGCACAATAAAATGAATAGGTGTAAAGCAATAACTAAATAAAATAACATTAATGCATATTACATTCTATACTTAGTATTCAGACTAAGATGATTGCAAAAAACATATTTTTAAGTTCTTCCCAAGTCAGGAAACATATTTTACAGCCCTTCCTAAGTCACAAAAAAAACATCTTTATGAATCTTTACGTTTCAGCAGTTCATGAGTTAGGAAAACATATTTTTCAGCCCTTCCTGCCAGAAAAACATATCCTTAAGTTCTTCCTCAGTCAGTAAAACATGTCTATTACTTATTTTGGAATCTTGTATATAAATCTGTGAACACATTACCTCAAAAGGCAATGATCTATCTGCATGAAATTTGCTATATAAGCTTTTCACCAAATTTGAAAATATCTTCCAAATTTGTAATGAAATCTGTAAATAGGAAATCTTTCTAATTTCCGTTTGCTTTTGCCTCTTATAAAATGGAACTTTCATGCAATTTTTAATATTAACTACCTGCATTTGGCGGGTAGCTTTTCCGTTGGGAATATTGGTTATGCTTACTTTCGATTAAAATTCTTATGGATATCTTAATGTTTACGATTCTTTTTTAAAAAGACTTTTAAGAATCAAGTTATTACAGAATTAAAACCATGTTAATTTAATAGATTAATACATTTCTACATTTTTGTTTTATAGGCTAATATAACTCTAGTCATATACACAATACTATTCATATACAGATTGTATTGACTAATACCTTTTGTATTAGTTGTATTGACTAATACCTAACGTTACTCTAATGGCACTTCATTATTCGTCTTGTAAACTATACAGATACCAAACACATTTCTTATTTCTTAAGTTTCAACATTTGAAGAAAATCCCACAATTAAATAATAGATGGAATAATGGTAACCTTTTGAATTTCTGTCCATTAATGCAATCTATTGAAAATCAAGCAAAAAAAGAAAAATATTGTACGATTGTTAAATTGCTATTATTAAAGAAATAATCTTTATAATTTTAAGATATTGCGAAAAAAATTCCAAAATTTATAACAAAATTTTTTTAAAGAATCTCATCGAAGGTGCACATTCTCAACTTCCAAAGTATATTTGTGCCAAATTTGGTAGCTCTACTTCGTATTGTAGAGGGCTAGAACATATATATGTTCATCTTATTATAAGTAGATATTTAACATTCTATTGTTAAACTATACAGATTTATATAATAAAAACCACGTAAGGGGAAATCATTTCAACATACTAGAGCACATTGACTTTTGTAATTCCATTGCATATCCTATTGCACATTGTTGCTCATATCGTTTGGAACTATCTTTTTACTGTTTCAAATATTGTTTATATTTTACTTCATGTTTTTCAAAGAAATATTATTTGTTAGAACTTAAAACTTAAATTAGGATTTGAAGAGGAAGTATCAGCTACTTACATTTTGTGTAAATCATTTAATATCTTTTCTGCTTACCTGCGAAACATTATTTTTGTTAGTGCTATTAGAGTAGGCATAATCTAAATTTATTAATATTTTTAGAATTTTAAGTATGCTTTGTTAATTTAACTTAAATTTTTAATGGCTATAAGGAGTAAATTTTGAACGTACCTAAAGAGGAAATGTTGGAATAAAAATATTCACTCTGATGGGGATGTTCTCAAAGATACATCCATACAAGCTCTTTTGAACTGCTTTGAGGTTTTTCTCTTTTACTACATTATAAAGCATTTTTCTTTTGACACTTTAATGAGAAAAACGTATTTTTTGGCACTTTTAAGGCAAATTTTTCTTCATAAATTCGGCTAAATAGTATTTTTAAGCAGTAGAAATAATACAACCAGAATATATAACTCATCTAGAATAAATAAATAACTCAGTATTCAATCCTTTATAATGATTAATACCATTAGTATTAGACCTAAAGGAAGGCGATTCACAGACTGATGTGGGCATAAAAATTATCCTTCGAATTTCTCAATCTATTACTTTGATTATTAATCGATTTAAATTAAAAAATAATTTGTTAATAGAAAAACTGAAAAAATTTTTATTCAGTGGTCAATTTGACAACATTTTCGAATGACAATCTTCTATTCCCCCCCCCCCTTAATACAACACCCAAAAATAGAACAATAGTCTCTTTAAAATGTTATGTTTTTAAAAAATAATAGAGGCAGGCAGATTTGTTGTACTAAGTGATACTGATGCATGTTTAAATAACATGCACATTTATATTCATTACTTAACTATGATGACATATGAAGTGACTTCATCACATATGCCTTGGCGGGGAAGGATTCAGCACCCATTGGCCTGTTGCTGTAGAAGCAGCAGCATGCAAAGCTCCATTTTCCCCTTCACATGTTTGCGAATCTCCGAACCCTTTCTCCCTATGACTGAGGCCTGAATCTCTTTAATGTATGGAAAATCCCCCCAGGCTTACCTCTTTCGACATCACTTAGGCAGTTGCTTTTAAGGCGAGAGATACAAATGACTCGCGATGGAGGAGAAATGGTCACTTGACCACCGGCGCCGTGGTCAGTGGCCCGTGAACAGTAAATTGATTAAGTCGTCAGCCCACATACCACCGCGATTGATTATATTTTGGGAGAGAATTCTATATTTTTATGTTTTTCAGTGAACTGATCATGTTTTATGTTTGTTGTTTTATATTTTTATGATCATGGTTTATGTTAAGTTGGAATTTTATACTCGACTTTATTCGATACGAGTTCTGAAATTTTGAATGTATGTTATTTTAATGATAATATTTTTATATTGTCATCGAAATACGATATGTATTTTATGGTATTTTAAATATCATAATTAATTTATTAATTTTTAACCATTAATTTTTTTTGTATTTTATAATTGGTTAATCGATTGATTTTATTAAAATTTTATTCCATAAAAGAAGTACCATCTAGTGGTATATTTGATGGGAAAAAAATAGTTGGTTATAACAAATAAAAGGACGAATTATGAAATGTGTTAGAATGTTAACACAGAAAATGATTATTTATGAAATAAGGAATTTTTTAAGCACAATTTTATAAGTTTTTTAAAAATTAATTTTTTGCAAAAATAACTAGGCAAAAATTGTATATATAAAAAACGAGACATTGAAACATTCTGATGAGAAAATTAAGTCACAATGTATATCATCATGCGAAACATAATTCTTAAGCATTCTTTAAGAATTCTTTAAGAATTCAAAATTAGATAAAAATTTCGTCTTCTTTATAATTTACAGTGACACTTTCACATTTTTTTTTTTTTAATCTTTTCTTTTACTTTTTTTGAAATTAGTTTTTTTTCCCTGTTTGTGTAATAATAAAAATAATAATTACTGGCTTTATAAACGTAACCTTTCTTTGGTTCACTGTATTTGTAACGAAATAATATTCTTGGTAAATAATTTCTTATAAATTGAAATGAAAATCTATGCAAATTTAGAAGATTTAATAAAATGAAGAAGCGAAATATATTTTTTAATTTTTTATTTGAAGTTTTTTTTTTAATACTTTAAGAAAAATATTGAATCCTTTCTTTTTCTTTAGAAATGTGGTTCATGTTAATCGAATAGAAAAAAAAAAATTGTAAGAGACAGCCCTGCAAGCATTACAAAGTTTATATTATTGAAAAGCTTTGAATCATATTCCAAAGGCTTGTATCTATTGGGAAGAACTAAAAGTACATATCTGCATTTTAAATATATTTGAAGAAATTAACTATCTTTCTCATTCATTCTTCTTTCAATTAAATACAAATAATAAAGTTAGAAAGTGCGAATTTATCATTTGATTTTTTCAGTTATATTGTTGGGAAAAATTGTCTTTTTTTCTTAATTAACATTGAAATTATGACCTTATTTGCTGCGGTTTTAAATATTTGAATTATAGTTACTAATTAAAATAAAAAGAATTATTTTGAAAAAAACATCTTTTTTTAATAAAATATACATTGGTACTTGTGTATTAATTGCATGTCATTGATGAATTTCAGGCTCAATCGCACACCATTTGTGAATACAATCAATAGATAAACATGATATTTTTGACGACCACTATCTTTTTTTTTGGCGATTAATCATTTTTATGCTTTTAATGCTACCCGTACTTGGATAGAAGCTTTTTTTAATACAGTATACTTTCAGTAACACAATAGACATCAAATCAAAGGACCGTCAAACTAACAAAAGCTCCGAAATTGCCAATGCATTCAGTAACAAAAATAATTCATTAAAATAACAAAATTTATGCTTATTACACAAAATATGCAAAATTTATATAAAAAATTATTCCTCATCTTAATGAATACTGCAAAATGTAATTCAAAATTGGAACAGCAAGATATTTTGTCATTTTCATAAGTATTTTGGATAGAAAAGATAGATAAATATAGATAAGTATTTTAGATAGAAAAGATAGATAAGTATAGATAAGTATTTTAGATATAGATAATAGATAAGTATTTTAGATATAGATAATGGATAAGTATTTTAGATATAGATAATGGATAAGTATTTTAGATATAGATAATGGATAAGTATTTTAGATATAGATAATATCGGCGTCCTGGCATAGGGATAGCGCGTCTTCCCCGTGACCTGGGCGTCGCGGATTCGTGTCCCGGTTCGGGCATGGTCGTTCCTCTTCTGTGTTCTGTCTGTGAGGTGTGTAAATGTGCACCCCTGCAAAAAGGGGGTTATGCAAGCGAATGTGACGCACAAAGTAGCTAAATCGTACTCTTGGCCTTAGTTGGTGCTACTGAAAAAATAAGAGACTGTGGGTTAGTGCTAGTTTCAATTATCTAACCTACAAATTTGCCTGCCTAATTTAAAATATGCTAGAGCTAAGAAAACAAGGTTTAAGTTAAAGAAAATTTAATTACAACATATTTACAAGACTTTGTACAATTGCGAGATTAGTGAAAAAACGCTTAAAGATTCAGTCAGCATCGTTCCGGTCGCGGCAGCGTTTTTGTTTTTCTTTGTTCTCTTCTTGCTTCGCGAGCTTAAGCGTGTAGAGAGCGTGCGCATGAGACTGAAGGAGTCGTTAATTTGCATACTTGCCGAGATCAAAAATAACCACAAAGCGGCACTATCAATTTGATTTGAACCTCGTGGCAAATGTCAGTTTTTAGTTGCACACTGTAGTACCGCTGTAGGGCTCACTCGGCTTAAATCGCTGACAGATAGCTGTCAGCGGGCTTGTAAAGTGCCCTAAGTCCCAACACAACAACAACAGATAAAGATAATAGATAAGTATTTTAGATATATTTTTGGATAGAAAAGCATAAATTAAATCTTTCCAACAGAGTTTAATTACATTTATAGAAGTTTACTACCCAAGAAACAAATATCTGATGAATATCAAATAGATCCATAATGGTTAATGAGACCACGTAATTAGTGAATGCATGAGTAACTTTTCCTTTTATGTATATTGTCACGAAGAAAATACGATTTTAGAAAATAATTTGTTTTATTTTAAAAAGGTAAATTGCCATACAGGAGAATCGAATACATGCCAACATATGATGCGAAATAGTAATTTTTTTAATGATAAATATATTCAAAAGAATTTTCAAACTATGCAGATTCTGGAAAGTTTTAAGCTAATTACTTTTACATAATGTTTTAATAAATGAATATTTATTAAAAAATCCATTTTTTACGTTTGAAAGTAAATTATTAATTATAACTAAGGAAAAGCAGAACTTTTGCCGTTTCTGATACCCATGGTGAATTACAATTCAATCTAAATTACGAATATTTTTTTAATTAACAGTATGTGAGAAATATAAAATGAAGTATACCTTTTAACAAAAAATTAATTAAATGGATTTTTTATTACAATTTCTCATTATTAAATTGTTTCAGAAAAGGTTAAAAACATCAAATCGCTGAAACTTGAGAAGCTTAAAAGAGAGAGGGAGGGGGGGGGGAAGGACACACCAAGAAATTAATTTTTTACCATATGTATAAAAACAAAGCGAACAAGGATATAATACTAGGTTCTTATACTGTGTGCTGAAGTGTATTTGAAAATCAAAAAATGCATTTACTTTAATTATGTTTCAAAACATGCTAATTCTGTCGATTTCTTTAAATGGGCTGATGGCACAGTTTTAACGTGCTTATTTTTTACAGCACGGAAGTGTATTTCTTTAAAAATTTTACTGTAAATTTTACATATAAACTACAAAAATAAATTTTTTTTAAAATTAAGACATCCTTTTGTCCCTGTATATTAAAAAGGAGTCGAGTGTGGACTTAAAGTATTCGCCAATCTTCCCTTATATGTGGAGTTAATGTAAATTAAATATCATCAAATTTCCAGCTGCATAGTTTTGGATTTGAGAAATCGACTTCTATGATAAATACGATAGTTTTGGAAGGACACCAGAGTCATTTATTTCAGTGTGAGGTCTGTTTATCTGATCATGATTAAATTTGATCGGGCTTCAAGCCACATCTCATTAGTTTGCAAACTGAGAAATCGCTTAATCTAATCGCAGTTAAGAATTGAAGATTCTCTGTCTAATATCCTACAAGAGGCTCCAAAATGGTACATTAATCTAACAAACAAATTACGTTATTAACTATCATAATTCCAGCTTTCAAAGAAATCTGTATTTATTTCATCTGCCTTTAAACGAAACTTGAGAACAACACCAGCATTTTTTTTTTTTTGAAGCGTAACTAACCAAAAATGACAAGTTGTTTTACAAAAATACCACTTGCAAACGATATCCAAACATATTCGAATTCTTTTATCGAAGTGAAAGCCCCTATGTTACAACTATGAAAGCACTCTTGTCATGTCACGCACACCGCACAGGGAGGCCTCGATACGGTCCTGTCAAAAAGTCACTTCTTAAACAAAGAGAGAGAAGAATGAAAAAAAAAAAAAAATCCATTTTCGTAGCGAAAGTTGTAGTTCTTCCTCCCCCGCCTTCCCTTTGGCGTGACATTAAGATCCCACGTCGCGACATGACCACTTCCCTCATTAATCCACACGCGATCACGTGATAAACAAGAAGGAAACAGTTCCTTTTGTTGGAACATTTCGATCACCCCTCTCACCACCCCTATCCACAGGGCAGGTCACAATTCCATCTTCGTACAGACGATTCTGTTACAGCCATCTGCTGCAAATCCAATAGATTCCCTACTCTTTTATTCCAAATACACAGTTGTAGGGAGCATTGCGGGTTTATTGAAGTGAGTGTGAAGCCTTTGTGTGCCCCCTTTCTTGTTGGTGGTTAAAGGACGGGGGGAGGAGAGATAAGGGTTAAGTATGATCTTTATGAGGGAATGATTATCATTCGTAAGAAGGAAAGGCTGCGTCTTTATTTAGGTTCAAATGTAGAACTCAATTGATTGTGGATAAATCTACATAAGTTGAAACTGATGGATTCTTTATAGAAGGCAAAAGATTATATACATAGTGAGATGTATTTCTTTCTCCTTTGTAAAGTGTACAAAGAAAAAAAAACAGTGTAACCGATGGAAAATTTAGTATTGAAATTATAATTAACATTTATATTGTACGTTTTCAGAGTTTGATGAAATCATATTAGGATTATCTGTGAACCTGACTGTTCAAATCCGGAATGATGTAGATAAACTAAATTCGGTATTGGATCTTTGCAATACAAAAGTATATTTCTATTGAAATTTCGATAAAATTCGTTAAAAAGTAGCAAGTCTGCCAGTTCATTCGTATGGATATAAAAAAGATAATTTGAAAATGCTGAAATCGAGGCGGATGAAATTTGAAATATGGTTTAATCACAAGAAATGTAGATTTATAATAAAATTTTGATCAAATCCATCAAAAGGGCCACTGTTTGAAATTACCAAAAATGTTATAGGTTAATTGGATGCGTTTTAATATATGATATTTGCAGCAGAATTACATATCCGTATTGAATTTTTAACTCAACTGATAAAAAAATAAGAGGTCTAATTGTTCATCCGATTCTTATCTCTTTAATACGAAATTTAACACAAATGTACCAAAATGTGAAAATTGATCTGAAAAAAAGCAATATTTAAATTCGTAGGAAATTTAATATTTAAATGATAACATATCTCTAAGTTTGTAAAGATGTAGACAAAGAACAGCAGTTAAAGACATTGCTTTCACATTAGAAGATAGAAAATCTAATTAAAACATAAATTTCTAAAGTGCTCAGTATAAAACGTCTGAAGAGTTTGCTCTGCGATCAACACTAAAGAGAGAATATATGCACTTCCGCTTATGTCATCACGGTGAGAAAGTATTGAGTTTCCTCGAAGAATTCTTCAGATTTCAATTACTAATAGAGATATCGCGACAATTTAATATTTTTCAGAACTTCTATTTTTGTCATCAAATTATTCATCAAGGTTAGGGCTCATTAACAGGCATTCATTAAAATAATCAACAAATTTATGTTTTCAGCGATGTTACTAACATTTTAAGTAAGTACCGATTCATAGCACAAGCAATCGCAAAATTCCTAAAGTCACATCTGCCCACATTAAACATCAATATTGTTACGAAATTTCCGGGGTTCGTTTGGATAGTGGAAGTTATATGGTGAGGAGAACGCTCAATCAGCAGGCGGCAGTAGAAAATAAAACAACGACGTTTATTTACACGAAGGCACACAGGACAGCACAAAGACGACAACTATAAACAGCAAAGAGAAGACAATTATCTTCCGCCGAGACGTGCACACAACAAGACTCTACTGCAGACAGTAGCGCCCAGCTTAGTTCAGCACTGGCTTGACTCCGTCGCTGCTCTGCTCATCTCCGGAAGATTCGTTCTTCATCGTCGACTCCGACTACTACTTTGGCAGCTGCAGACTGCCTCCTTTTATAGGTCTCAGGAGGCGGGGCTAGAAGCCTCTCAACCAATCAGGAACGTTCGAGGCGCATCTCGGTTCCTAATGGACGGATCGGGAAAATTCTCGATGTTCCGGGTATAATCTATTTTGGAGCCAAAGTCGCCAAATTCGTCGCCAAGTTGCCAAATGGTCGCCAAGCTCTGGGACCTCCGACGTGACACCCGGACTCCGTCAAATACAGGTGACTGTAAAACAGTCTTTCTGATGATGGAACCAACTATGCTGGGAAGCAGCATCACAGATTCGTAACAATATTAAGGCAATATAGTTCATTATTTATTGACATTATGTTGAAGTTCAATAACAATTTTTTTATACATTTAGATATGTTATAAAAAAAATTAAAAACAGCTATCGCTTATTAAAATCGCAATCCTTTAAAATCGTCCAAATAAATATGGATTTTTCTTTTATTTATCATATTTTTATTCCTTTTATTGTCTACATAAATATAATTTGTGGCCCCCATAACATATCTGTAATTTAAAAAAAAATGCTTACAAGTGTAGAAAATGTAAGAAACCACAAGTTCCAACTATCAATCAATTTTGCAGGAAAAAAGCAAGTTCTTAATAAAAAAAAATATTAAACGCTATATCATATCAGTCCTATCTGTCTTCCTAAGCAATAATTCACAACATTAATGATTAATTAATTAATTAGTCTGCACAATTTAGAACCGTACAGATACCATGTATAAAATAAGGGTTAGATGATATTATATCAAACTTATACTTTGTATCAAGTATGCAAAAGTTTTATGAACACAGAATTGATACACACACTAAGAGTATCAATTACTCGATACTGTTTATTGTACTCGATTGATACTTATTTGCAATCTCCTTAATCGAATTGATCTGGTGATGCAATATCAATCTCAAAAAGAAAATAGAATTGTTATATCCTAGTTCGCAGTCCTTATCTCGATGAGCTAATAGCATGCTTAATGCTTTTTAAACTATATATATATTCAATCTCCAGCCATTAGTGCCCTTTGTACATGTAATGGTGCATGCGTACTACTGAAAAATCCCTGCCTTCTCTTATACTGTTTCAGTAAAATCTTTATTTTCTTCTTCTCATCCACCCGTCAATCACTGTCAAAACCATGGACGCCGGTACATTGCATCAATACATCTTCCAAAAAGTGAAATCCTGGTTTGGAATCATGTTCGGATTAGAACTGATACCCAATGGGTGTTCCCCCCCGGGGGGGGAATCTTGAAATGAGGATGAGAAGCTTCCGGTGGTTGGTTCTTGTCACCCTGGAGGGTACACGAAAAAGTAGGGATCTGGCTCCTCCCATCAATGAGGGGACGTACTTCCTTAGGAAAGGGTTGTACCGTGGCCGGTGATGAACTCAACCACAGTCCCCACCAGTGTTGCTGTTGCGGCGGTTCGGTCATTCAGTATTATTTATCCGTGTGCCTTCGGGCGGGTCGGAGAGTCAATGATATGACTTACCCAATGGGTATATAGTTTCGTTCCAATGGATAAGATTCGTTGCCGATTGTATCAGGTACAAAATTATCGGATAAAAATATCAGATAAAGTATCAAATTTCTATCTGATATAGCAAAATTGGATATCAACCTAAAACGTATTCTGCGATTAAGTATATTTTCCTATGCCCAAGCAACGATAAAAGGGTACAAGAAAAAAGAAAAATTTAAGAACAAGAAATGAATAAAGCCAAACTTTTCTCTGACAAATAGAATAACATGGTCACTAGTGTCACTGAAAAACTGCACTTGTAGCCTAACAACTTTTTTCCTTTACTCCAAACTTCTGTGAGAACTATTTGCAAACTCGCTTTATCGCTTCTCCAAAGACCACAACAAAAAGACGAGCAAGAAATAATCTTTTCAGT
This sequence comes from Argiope bruennichi, assembly GCF_947563725.1. Classification (NCBI taxonomy): domain Eukaryota; kingdom Metazoa; phylum Arthropoda; class Arachnida; order Araneae; family Araneidae; genus Argiope; species Argiope bruennichi. The sequence goes on along the minus strand of NC_079157.1, from coordinate 108,393,195 downwards.
TGTAACCCAACAGCAAATTGCTCGGATTTTATGGAATTTTTTTTCCTTCGACTTTTTTATCATTATTAGTTGTATCTTATCAAAGTTCAAGTCCGCGCCTTTTTAGAAGTTTAGACATCTCTCGCATTTTTAGGCCGATAAGAATTCTTTTTTTTTCCCCTCCGTCAAAGAAAGGGACCCGCTACAGCTGTGGCCATTCGGATAGGGGCGGGGAGGGCAGGGAGGGTGCAGTGCAAATTTGTGCGGAGTACATTTCCATCACAAGGGAAGAGTGGACAAAATGGCGCACCTCGGAATTTTTATGGTGAGGGCAGGAAGTCGTTTTCTGTGTTGTTCAGCAATGTAAGGGGAATGTGGTATAAGTCAGGTAGCTTTCGATATTGATCAACGCGAAAATGAATAAAGTATCCATTTACTTACTAGAATGCATGTTAAAAAAAATAAAAAATAAAATGTTTTTTCCCAAACAAACAGTTTTATTAAATCTGATAGAAGAAGAAAATAAATTTAGTCTATTAAACATTAAATAATTAATTCACTATTAATATGAACATCATTGCAATTGAATTAATATTCGCATTTTAATTATCTTAACCGGAAATTTCTATAATACTCAATTAAAATATTGCGATTAAAAATGACATTGGAAGCAATGGATAAAAAAATTTAAAATTTTGAAACCTATGCGATATTTTGAATTTACTAAAATGATATAAAGAGAACAAGGGGAAAAAATCCAAATTTTTTTAAATAAATATTTTATCAATTTTTTAAAGACATAAATAAATTAAATAATCAAAAATAATATTGAATCAATTATTCAAAATATAAAATATTGGAAGATTTTATTGAAAGAATTATAGACAGAAAGTACTCCTTATGAGTGCAATTTTGAAACGGGATTTCATCTTACCATTTCGGAGATTTAACTAATAATTTGATTCTTTTTTAGAAGAGGAAAGAGATGGAAGAAAAGAAAAATTAAAAAGTTTGTAAAATTTAGTTTCCAATGGACGCATTTAAAGAATAATTATTTCAATACGTTTAAATCAAAGAAAGTTTTGAACCAAAAAGAAAAAAAAAGTTTTATAATGAAAAATTAAGCTTATTTGTAAAAAGAATATTTGCTCTACTACTTTTTAAGAATTTCTTTTTTTAGATTATAATATATAAAAATATTCTATGTTATAACCCTTCAAAAATTTATTACATTTGCAAACACAAACATATAATAAATTTTCCCCAATCCCTTTTAGATTCGAGATTCATTGTATATCATTACTTCAAGGATTGGTTTGATATCATTTAACTGAAACATAAACGATTTGTTTTCAAGCCGCAAATGGTGAGTTTGATTAAATTTTTCGTAATATTCAGAATTTACAGTATATTATTACTTCAAGGATTGATTTAATTCAATAGATTAGATAAACAGCGCGGTTTTGTAACCAAAGAATAGAGATTTAGAGATAAAGCTTTTAATTTTGAAATATATCAGAGAACAAGATGAACCACTGAGATCACCGCCCCCTTTCCGAAATTTCAATATTCAAACTGAGAGTGGATCGTTGAACCAATCAAGCTGCGCAACAATGAATACGAGGAGAAATCGGATATCAAACTCTTGTCCATCTCTCTGATCTCGAAATTTCGCCATCAGTTTGCAATGGCAACACCAGCCAAAGATTTTAAATTTTTATCAAAACATAACATTCTAGACAGTAGATAAAATTATTTTTAAATATATTTTAATCACATCCTTTAAATTTTTCTAAATGGAATTTTTCAATTCTCACATATTCATCTCTCGTGCTGAATTCCAGTTTTCCATTCTATACCACTTTTCCTTGCACTGATATGTCCGAACGGTCATTTTCCATTTGACATCTATTTTTAGAATGAAGAAGCAGACGACTTTTTAGAGGTTCGAAGTGCTTATCAGTGTGCCATCCACACTCATAAAAAAGCGTCGCCTGCCCGTATCTGCATACGGGCTTCGGTCAAGGTGTCGTTTGCGTCGATCCTCCCACCCTAGGCATGCCCCCTAAACTTTGCGAAAGATGTTTTTTTTTTTTTCGCTTGCACTTTAGGGGCTGAGATAAGGTGGAATGGTCAACATCCAATAACGAGCATTCGGTGGCATTTCTGCATATATGGAAAGTGGGGGAGGAGGAGGTCGAGGAAACCGGAAGTGAGTTTAAAAAATGTTAAATGAAAATTTAAATTGGTTTTCTTTTATAGATAGAACTGACCAAAATATGAAAGTTTTTATTACTGGCTCCAGACTTAGGGATTTCGATTTTTACTATTTTGAAAATAAACACATTAAACAGTTCAATAGTATTCTAGTGTACAAAGGCATATCAAAGCATGGGTATAGAACTAGAAGGAGATCTTTTGGCTGTGACTTTAGTCACTTTTGTTCAAAAACTGGTGTGCCTTATCTACAGTTTCTCATTGTGATCAAACTGGCATTTGGAGATATTCTGCCCCTCCTTTTATCATGAGCCCTTGACTCATGAGCTTAGCAGGATATATACTAGATCAAGCGGGATTGAAAAATCACAAGCTTGAACAAATGCTGCAAAACGCGTAAAAGACGCGTTCTTTAAAGCGTCTGTTTAATTTTATTTTTCAGACACAATATATTTGTGAAAAATCTGATTTGGGCGTTTTCGGATTCGAATTTTCTCATTCGCACAAGATAGTTTGATTTTCTTTTATATATTAATTCTAAAATATTATTATTTAGTAATTTTTATTTTATTGCTCACTTAATCATACCTATTTTACATCTCGATATTTAAGCTATAAACAATTCATTATTAATGAAATTCAGATTTTTTTTTGTTCCGAGTATGAGTTATGTCTGATTTTTCTAAATACAACAACTGGAATTTTCATCAAAAAATCTTTTCATCAAACCATATAAAGTTTTTTTTAATATACCAACAAAAATTTTCATCAAAAAATTGGCACAATTATAGGAATTTTTTTAAAAATATAGCTACTAGAATTCTCATCAAAAAATTTATTTGAATCACAAAGGCTTTAATAAATATAACTATGAAAATTCTCTTAGAACATTAATTCTCATAAAAACAATTGGCTTGAATCACAAAGGCTTTAATAAATATAACTATGAAAATTCTCTTAGAACATTAATTCTCATAAAAAAAATTGGCTTGAATCACAAAGGCTTTAATAAATATAGTTATTAGAATCTTTACTAAAAAAATTAGCTCGAGTCACAGAGATTTGTAAATACAGCTTCTGGAATTGTCATAAAAACGTGGTTTTTAGAATTAATCTATCCAATCCATACATAGACCTAACATTAATTACAAATCTGCTTAATTGTTAATATAACCTTACTAAACCATCACACTCAACCGAGCATTGTAGTTCATTCATGGAACGTTTATTTTTTTATAACTAAATCACAGAACCCCTCCCTATTTAACATAATTACACAAGCCTTCCCCTTCTTGACTTCTTTGTAACACTCTATAAACACGAGCCGGTGTCAAAACATTACGCACAATATTTAAAAAAAGAAATCCTTCTGCAGAAAAACAAACACTAGAGGAGAGACAGAGAGCGGGAAAAAAATGCTCATACCAAATCCTCACAAAAAGCGAAAAGAAATCAGAATCTGTCACCCACTTCACTTTAATTCCTTTCCTCTCGCTTTTCACCTTTCTTATCAGGGTTTTATTCCCCCTCCCTTCCATAAGTCGAGGGAGGGATGGGGGATAAGGGGGGGGAGTGGAAAGTACCGCCCGCGGGAGATAAGGGACCTAAGCTAATCACTCGAACTAATTGGTACCCTGGAAAGACGTTTACATAGAGCTTTCTCGGTTTCTTAGCAGGGATTTTTTAGCCCTGCTCCCACGAGGGAAAAAAAGGTTTTTTCCTCTTCTAATGCTCATGTTGAGCATGCTTAGGTGCTTCTTTTGTCAACAGAGGTGACAGGGGATGTATACAAATCGAATTTATGTACCTCTTTAAAGAATGTTAGATCAAGTTTCGGGACATTTCAGAAACGAAAGAGAAAATCGTGTTCCTCATAACACTTTAAGAATGATTCGAAAGTTAAATGATTCAGGAGGATTGTAAAATATCAATCTTTCACTTTGCAATTTTTAACCCTATAGCTATGCAGTTATTATTATTATTATCCAGCTGGATTAAGCCTTTTATTTAGGAAAGGTTTGTTAGAACTAAGAGTTCATGGTATTTTGGACCTTTTAATTATATTAGATCAGATTTCGAGACATTTTTGAAACAAAAGAAAACGATATTCCAAATAAGTAATAGTTTTTTAATTATTCAATTTGATGACTCGATTGTCATGATTATATTTTTTACGGATAAAGATTATTCAGAGAAGTTATAAAATCTCTCCACATTTAGATTTTGTCTTTGCTGATTCTTAATAAATCTTATATAATCTTAAATAAATAAACTTTAACCATTTAACTATGAAGTTTGGTTTTTTTCTGTTATTTGACTAGATGGCACCTTCTCTTTTGGAAAGGTCTTGTTATATTGATTCAAATAAGAGTTCAAAAAATACTTTAAAAATGTTAAAAATTCAATTTTTTTTCTTCTATAAAAGAAGGAAATTTCTATTATTAATTAATTTTTTATAAAATGAAAATTGAATTGATTGAATTGAAATTATAAAAAGAAATTGAAAATGAAAAAGAACAGAAGACCCAAATTTTCCTCTTAAATTTCGAAAGCTAAATTGTTAGGATCGAAGTATAAAATATCTGAACTGCTAAATCTCAGCATATTATTTAAGAAATAAGATTATTCTTTCCATGAACGGTGTTTGGACATCACAATAAAGGAATGAAAAAGCAAACTACAGAGAACATGCACTCCTTAGAATGGAATGATGTGCGAGCAAATGTGGAAGATTTAACTGTTCATCTAGACTTGTCATCAAGAGTCACGAAAACAACTCCTGTAATTTACATTGTAGTGTAAATGGTGAAGACATTCTATAATGCCAGAAATGGTACAAAATGTACAGGACAAATCAGGCATTTTCCATCCGCTCTTTTCAAGGAGAGTTTGTTGGGCGATTGGTATTTTTCAGTTCAGTCTGAATAACCCTATGTTACAATGTAAGTCCATAATCAGAAAGTTAAGGACTGTGCAATTCAACAAGCTATATTTTATGACCTATCACTGTAATGATGTGCCATGTTTCATACAATGACGAAGCAGGCATGTCAAGTTTAAACTCTATGCTTGGCATGCTGACATTAAATTTAAAAGACTAACAGTCAAGATTCTAAGACTATACAAAGCTTTTTGGAGAATATATTTCAATCTAAAGTGCTGGAAAATATGCACTGATATAGGTCGCATTGATATGTGCTGAATTTCTGATCTATAATAAATGTACATCATCATAATAGGTATTTTGTGGAACAATACAGGAAGTGTACACTTACTTTGTAATCACCTGTATGAAGTATGACTGCTGTTTTGAGATAGCTGCTGTTTTGAGAAACACAATTGCTGTTTTGAGATGGACCTCTTAATTTTTTAATTATGGTCAGATAATGAAAATAGCAGTTGAACTCGTACCTCTTCCTCTAAATTTCCATGTGAACCTGAGGATGGTTAATCCTTGAAGCCAGTTTTTTTAAAGTTATTCGGAATTAGGCTTACTATTAGGAACTATGCAAATTTCATAGTATAGTTTTCCAATCTATATCCCTCCGATTCTAAAGTTGAGGCAAAGTTATCAACAGGCCACCATGATCCTTATAAAATAAGAAGAAAACTAGTTTCAAATTTTTAATTTTAGAAGTTTAGAGTTTCGAATGTTTTTTTCAGTAGCTATATTGTTATAGGTTGGTATCGCCTCGTGCTAGATCCTTAGTTTCAGGACTGGAAGCTGGAGAAATCATTATCCAAATACTGAGAAAATTAGCCATATATTTGATACAAATCAGGGTGGTTTTACACCGGTTATGATAATTAACTGAAATAAGTTTAGAGTTTATATCCTTCCATTGAAATGATATGAAATTTTGCAGTCAACTTTTCTCGTCCTTGAAGCATGGTTCAGATTTGTCTAGGAACACCCTCCATATATTATCCAAAACCAGACGTTAAGATGATTGAATAAAAGAAATCCACAATATCATAAGAAAGAATCGCAGCTTTACTTTATAAAACTTACGGCAATTGGATAATATTTACAGGATGTCTCAAAATTTGGTTACAAATTATAGGCGTTGCACCATTGGAAAAATTTTAAAAGGTAGGAAGCCATGTGCAAAGAAAAAAAAGCAACCGTAGGGTGCTACAGCAGCGTAAGAGATACGCAAAAAAAAGAAATCAGTATAAAATGAGATTTAATTTAATTTTGAGTTTGGAATAGAGAAAATAATTTGTCCGTTGAGGTCAAATCCTTTGATATTTTCAATTATGGTGTTAAAAAACTGGCTCAAAATTTTGTCACCTGCCTTGTGTCTACCTTGCGGGTTTGAGTAGTTTTTATTAACAGCCAGTACATAAATTGTATTTTTAGAATTAGAGGTCTGAAATGAGGAGATTCTTCAAAAACTGACAACTAAATTGTTTTGCAATTGCAACAGATCCTCTTTGTATACTTCCTATATGGTCAGTCTTTGATGAGTTTGATTAAAAATTTGATCAATAATTATAATAATCGAACTACATATTACTTTTTATTTGTGTTTTTACTTGTAATTTTAATATGCGCAGAATTGAGCGAATTTCCATTGATGGATTACATCCAAAATTTGAGTAAAATGTAAAAGTTTGGTCATTGGCCTAACTCATTGTTTTTTTAATTAGTCGTGTTTACAAAAAAGCAGGTATAATACAAAAAAAAAAAAAAATTCGGAGACTCATGAAGATCTAAAACATGAAAATTCAATAAATTTTCGATTGTATTTTATGATTGTGATATTCTCTATTGTATTATTTTGCCCGTGAAAAAGTGATAACAATGCAGGTCCTAAGTGAAGTATTAATGAAATATTTTCATAAAATAACAAGGTATTGAATATTTGATAATTCTATTTATTTCTTTATTATTCATTATTTTAAATGAACTAAAAATTAGTATAGTTTACTTTTATTTTGTTGTATTCACCTCTCGGTTTGAAGCAAGATGAGATTATTTTATGACAGACCTCATAATCTTAAACCGTGGTTCAAAGTTAACGAGTCATAAATATTTCTCAAGGCAAGTCAAAGCATAAGTATTGATAAAAATAAACCAAATAAATTTAACAACAATTAACAACATTAAAAAAAAATCGCCAAAAGATAACAAGGCTGATTTGAGCTCATGAAAATGAGTCATAGTATATTTATCAATTTAAGTGGTACAGTTAATGTTAAATATTTCTGCAAGGCTTTGTTCTAAACATAAGTGTACAAATTTCTATGTTTGGAAAAAAAAACATTTTTATGGCCATCGTATTTTATAATTACACTACGAATGGAAAATATATATCCATACATTTGACTATTCAACTTTCATATTGCTTTTTTTCTTAAAGAAATGTTGAATAACTCATAAATCTAAATGTATTTTATGCCAAATGTTCTATTATTTAACATGCATAACAAATTCAGCCACAGAAACAGAAAATACAAGTGGTATACCATTTAATACGGTAATATATTTTCAGCCCCTAACTTTCAAAACCAGGCGTCGCGTCACTGCAAAATAAAGTAATAAAATAATGAGAGCAATCAAAATAAAAAACAGGAAAAAAAATTGAAAATAAATAAACATAAAAAATACTTGTATTACTGACTCTATCTGCATAACGTGGCTTAAAATTTTTTGCATCTACCCTTTTTCCATTATTATTATTATTGAAGAAACCCTATCAGCCACTGCGGCTTTCAACAGTTGTTTTTCTAAGGTCTTTGACTTGACACACTGCCAAACGATATTTTCAACGATACCAGCAGACAAAGATAAAAAAAAAATAATAATAATAAAATGAGGAGAAACGCCAGCTAAATCTTTTTTTTTTCCCTACGTTTTAGAATTTAATAATCCCCAAGGTGACTATGGTTGGATGAAGAATGAAAAAAACATTTTTTTGGAGAAGAAAAAAATTAATCCTTTGGATTATGTAGTGAGGTGAATTATAAAATTAATTGAAAAATGTTTGGAGGGCTGAAATCGTGTGTTTGTCTTCGTTCTTGGAGACGTGGGATGTAGTATAAATAGGGAAAGGGGGACCTTTATTTATTTTTTTTCTTTACTTTTCTTTTTATTTCTTAGAAAAAGTTTTGGTCGAATCTCTCTCCATCAGGAATAGAAAAAGCAAAGAATTCAATTAATCGAAAATCTCAAAAGGTTCATCAAAAGAAATTTCACAATTTAGAAATTTTTTTTGAAAGTTAAGCATTGATTGAAAGATGCCTTCAGAATATGTTGCACAAGATATGTAGTCAGATTTTAAATTGTAAACGTTTTTTGATAATCTTAGCTTTCTTTTGATTTGAAATATCTTTCGATGATGGACTTATTCTTTATTTCCTTACATATAAAGTACTGAAAAAAATTCAACTTTGAGATTTCGATGAATTTCCATGTTTAAAATTCTATAATTCAGAAAAAAAAACTACTTTAAGAATCATGATAGCTTATCTGTGAACACAGTAATTGAAAAGTAGAACTAGTTAGGCCTATATAACTTATGAAGAACATTTTAAAAAATTCTAATAAATTTTAAATTTATCTCTCTGCCCGTGTGCCTGTGGAAACGGTAACGGACACTTTGTTAGCTAACAGGATAAAAAAAATCATTATTTAATTTCTTTTTCAAATTGAAACTTATTTCTCGGTTTATTACTGTGGCCAAAAAATGATTCCCAAGAGGATGAAATTAAACATGGCCTCTTCATAAATTTGAATACCCTGGGCTAGAATAATTAAAGACCAAACGAGGACCGTAATCACTGTAATGTCTTGATCTAGACTGATCAAATAACGAAGCAGAATTTCCAGACAATTCTTTATTTTACAGCCCTATATATACAAAAGAACAACTTGTTCTAATCTTGGTTAAATAAATAGTTATTTACACCTGTAGTAGGAGACACAACAGTCGCAGTCGAAGGTTTATCTTGAAACTCAGTTCTTCATCAATACGGAGAAACAACACCACAGGGAACTAACAGGTTGTTAGTCAACACAACCACTCGGACTCTAAACTCGTGGGCGTAGTCCAACAGTCTACCTGCAATTCGTTTCTTCTCCTCTCCTTTAAAAAAAAATCTCCGCACTTTATTACGGCGACAATCTCCGCCTCTTAATTTACATTGGTCATTTGAGCTCTCTTTCGGCCAATCGGGGTTCAGCAATATGCTCCCTCAGCGGCACCAGTAGGTCGTGGGAAGGTCTTTTTAGGGATGCACTTTTCATAACTGACTATTCTGGAACACGGAGTTATCATAGTCCTTTCGCAATGAGAACCATTTAGCATCCAGATGTTTGGACACCCCTTTCTCTTTGAAGGTACTATCAATATCTCTTGGACGGGAAATTCCCACATGTGGTCTTTCACTGTAGTCGCTAATGAACAGATGCGGAACCACCCAGGTGAAAAGATCCGCCATCTAGCTATCTCGGGGAGTTTAGTAATTAACAGCTGGCTGTAAATGTCTTATCAGTACTGGGAAATGGGGAATTTTACACCATAAACTCGAGCCTATCTGATACAATAAAAATATCGACCTAAAACCAGTGAAAGTGATCATCCTAAAACTTTAACGCAAATTTCTATGTAATAGTAATATGTCCCGTCTTCCAACGAAAAAACTGTGGAATTTGAGAAATGCCTTAGCTGCTTTTGAGCCTTTTTTAGATCGCCGATCCTAAGCAAAGAAATGAGATTCTAAAGAGAATTTTATCTCTTTGTTTAACTACCACCGGGGTGAACCTTATAGGAGGATCATAAGCTTCTGGAATGGCGGTTGATTCTCACCACCAAAGTGGATACAGAAATGGCGAGGTTAAGCTACCTCCTTCCGATGACGAAATGAACTTCACACAGGAAGGATTGTACCGTGGTCGGTGATGAGCCTCAGGATTTAGCCTTAATTCACGTCAATGCTGTCTCGGGGGGTCCTGTCTTTCGAATTTAATTCAAATGCCTTTAATTAGGAAGAGAGGAGTAGCCTTAAGTGATTATCTTTTAATTACTGTTTTCTTCTTAATATTGTGTTGAACTATATTATAAAGATTATAGAATAAAAATAGTAGGACTGACGACTTATGATCATCAGTGCTGTAGATAGTGTGTGAATCACAACTGCAACTCCTTACTACTAATCAGTTCTTCTTCCAAGCAATAAAAGGAGATACCAAATTTTTGTGTAGATAACGTCTTAAAGAAGTATGTGTATGAAATTTTACTATTTTGAATATTAAAAGAAATTTTTTAATAGTACAGTATTCAAATCGAAGCGTATCGTTATTTACACTTAGAGGGGCTTAGCAGTGATACCCTAATGACATGATCTCAGCCTCAGGATATTAGGTCACCATGTTCGTCACCCGATATCACCGATGAAGTTTATGTAAGCGAGTCTGTTGCATATTAAATACATCGAATCCAAATGTTTCGCCGTAGATATGGAACGGATCTTTGAATTTGGGATGTCTGTGTAGATAGTGTCTTCGTCGCCTGACTAAGATTAAAAATAACGAGGCCCATTTATAAATAGCTCTCATGTTGCTTCAATACGGGACGTAAATATAACTTAATTAAAATACTCTTACAATCAGAAATGTTGATTTTTCTCAGAATATGTTATCTTATGAATAACGCTTAGAGAGTGATCCAAACCATCTCAATGAAAAGTGAAAAGTCTAATTAACTGGAACTGTTGGAGATTGAGTGGTTAGATGTCATGTGTCTGTCTCTCATATTATGGAGTCGAAAAATGGGTTTATCCAGTTATATAAAAGCGGAAGGTAAGCATTCAGATCAGAAAAGGAAGAAAGTAAAGTCTCAGGCTTTATTATTAAAATTTTATTCTAAAAATTACGATTAGTTTTCTTCTCTGGTTTAATATCAGTGTCAAATTTAATATACTGCTGTTAATTAAATTAAATAGGCTAATTTACCTTATTGTTAACCTGGTTTCCATGCATAGTCAAGATATGAGTTATAATTGAATTAATAATATCAATATTATAATTATTAGATTCTATCTCAACTGATAATAAAGGAGATTGTGAGTCTATATTATCTCTCTCTGTGTATATTGAGATCCTACAAAACAGACTGTTTGACTTAGGCACAGTCACCAAATCGGCACAGATATACTTTGAGAGGGAAAATATATATCTTGGGACGATTATTATAAAATTTAATTAGGATTTTAATTAATTAAAAGTTGGGTGAAATTTCGGCATTTTTTCGCCATTACTTTCATAAGCATTGTCTCACAAAACTAATTTTTATGGTATTTTAAAATTTAAAATTTTTTTTAATGATACTAATTTAATAGTCGTGCAAATTTTATCTGAATTTTAGTAATTTTTAAAAAAAATATTTTTTGCTTAATTTTTAGCAATAGTTTACATTGTTGCTTTGAAGTTTAAACCATTTTCGTTTAAATTTAATCGTTTGATTTTTTTTTTTTCATTTTTGAAAGTTAAGGGAGAAGGATTATGTTTGATATCTGTAGATTTTGCATGTGAAATGCGAAAGCAAGGTTACAATATTTCGAAAATTTGGAGATGGACAAACCAGAGAAATGCACTTTTAATAGCACTATGATGTCATGGGACTTGACTCTATTAGGACTGCTCATATACACAATCAACAGAATAAATGTAAGAGCTTTAAAATAGCAAGGTTCTAATATCTATCAGAATTATTATTATTATTTGAATTAAATTTTCTTTAAAAATACTTCATTGAGGAAATCATGAGAATCAAGCTATGCACAAGATAATTCATTGAAATTAAACACAATCCTATTCCTAGTGAACCAGCTGGTCATCAACGATGGCTAGTAATAAATATTTGACTCTCTCCTCCATTCAATGTGGAATTTTCATCAAAAAGAAATGCCTATTTCAAAACAGATTATATAAAAAATATTTTCTAAAAATCATTACAGCGATCTGCCGGAGTACAACTCAGATGAATACATACTGCAAGACAATATTAGTAATGTTTTCTGAAGTGGAAATTCTATTACAGGTAGGTAACATCATGCATTTAAGTTTGCTCTGCAGCTCGCTTGCTCTCTCTCTCTTATTTATTACATAGAAAGTCATAGCAACAAGAAACTATTTTTCAGTTTCTTTGTCAATCTGTTGACTTTTGAAAAAATAACTTTGCCTTTTTTTTTAGCATGCTGATGGCAAAATATTTAACGAAGACTTCATTTACAGGCCATGTTTTCTTTCACCCGCCTAAACACAAAGAAACCAACCATGGAACTGTGATCATCCTAACAGGGAGGAAAAAGCCCCAACATGAAAAAAAAAAGTGGATCACCTTTCATTCCTTCAGTTTTGGCATCGAACGAAAAATGTAAACAACTTCAACTCTATGTCAATTACATCTTCAGGCTGAGAATGAGAGGAGGTGTAGAGCAGGAGGTAGATAAAAAGCTTCGATGTCATTCCTTTCACTCCTTTGATGTTCTTCCGAGGCAAGCAAATCGTGGAAGAGTAAACATGCCTTAAAAACTCTGTGTGTAGACTAGTCCATTGTTAAAAGAGAGAGAGAGGGGGAGAAGAAAGAAAAGGGGGAAGAAAATTCTCTCCTCTCTATCTATTGAAGTGGGTTAATTAAGCATTAATCAGTTTACGACTTGTTTGTTGAAAAATCTTGTTTGCAAAGATGGGTTTGTATTAAGAAAACGGAAAAAGAAGTTGGTTAAAAAAAAGGAATAGGGTTTTTTTTTAAGGATGAAAAAAAACCCCTATTCCTTTCTCTGTTTTGTACGCTGCGTCACTAGTAGATTAATATTTTTATATTTTCTATATCTACAAAAATTTTAAGCAAAAAGGAATTGGTGAATTAAATAAGAAATTCTAAAATTTGGATGCAGAATTTCTAATTTTATAAAACTTTTTATTAAAATATCAAATTTAGGACACTTAATCAATTTTGTTCTCAAAACAAATAGGAATAAATCAATCCAAAGGGAAGAATTTAAAAAAAATACCTGCTAGTAATTTCACATTATGATAAATGTTTTTATATTTCAATTAGAACATTAAATTAAAGGGAGATACAAAAATAATAAAAAAAGGAGAACACAAATTAATAAAGTAAGTGGGAGATTTATTTATCTCAATTAATAATAAGTGAGTTATTTGAGTTTTAAAACACTGCATCAACAAATAGATAAAAATTCGAGGTTAGGTGGTAAATATAAAATTAAAGTGAAATGAATAATTTTTTTTTCATTAATGAATGAAATTATCACAAATATTATGCATTCTATACAAATGCTGCAACTATCCAAAGTAAATGCATTCTTGTAGATAGAACAAATAATAAAACCATCAAATTTCAATCGAAGAGTAATATTCAAATGACCTTCTGGGTTAATAAGGTGTCATTGATTGGCACCAATGATATGCAATTATATAGTCATATTCTTATCTTCACATTCAACAAATTGTTGAAGAGTATATGATTCTAATTGCATTTTTCTATTCTTTGAAATGTAATTATTTGATATTACACTATCAGAATACCCTAGTATTTCCAGATTCTTCTTGTATAAAAATGTTCTTAGAATTTCAGCTGAAAATTTCTAAACAGACATTTGAAATTCAATAAGAAAGTATGATTTAAATGATGCATCAATTTTTCAACGAATTACTGAACAAGCAGAGTACTTTGAGAAAATCAGTTTTGTTCAAATATTTAAAATATTAATAAGTAACTGTATTGCATCTTTCCCTTGAAGCTTAGTTATTTGATATGAGCCTTTTTAAACATGAATTATTTAAAACTCTTTTAGAAACTTTAGCAAATTTTTTAAAATATTTATCAAAATTCAATAAAATAATTAGAATGGAAGAATGACTTCTTTTAAAGTCTATGTTTGGGACAGAGTGATAGGCTTAGTGCCTTTAAAAAATTAAATCTTGTTGAGTATTTAAGGTATTTATAATTCCTACTGGAACTGGAATTGCTTTTGTTGTTGTTGAAATTTAATTATCTGATATACTACTATCACAATTTCCTGGAATCAATTTGTTTAAAATTTTTCTTGTAATTTCAGTTGAAAATTTCTAATCAGTTATTAAAATTCAGTAAATAAATGATAGAAGTGATGTATCAACTTCTCAGTGAGGGAATTATTGAAATGCAATGATAGGCCCATTGCTTTGAAAAATTAATTTTTATTAGGCATTTAAAACTTCTTTTCTAAAAAAAATTACTTGATATTATACTCTACATTTAACTAGAAATATATTCTAGATTCGTTTAGTATAAAACTTTTCTCGATGCTTCTGCAGAAAATTTCTAAACAGATTTTTGTAAAGTTATTATTTAATTAATGTATCAACTTCTCAGTCAGTCAGTGATTGGTTCACGGTGACAATCTTAGTGTCTCAAGAAAATCAAATTCTTATCGATATTTAGAGTATTAGCAACATAAATTACATTGCTACTATTTATTGAAACTTAATAATGTAATCATATACACTTGAAATTTTCTAACATTTCTGATCTCTTCCTCTACAAATCTTTCCTCAGAGCTTTAGCAGAAACTTCTTTACAACTATCAAAAGCCCATAAAAAATTATTGTTAATTTTATTTTCTGCAATCACCCATCACCTCTTTAGTGCAACCTTCCCTCATCCTTTCAATGCCACAAGAAGTAACCTCGACACTGGCAAAGAAGGCGATTTGCCTCCAAGCTATAAATAATAAACAAAAAAGCACCACTGAACAAAGGGAGGACCACCGCCCGAAAAAAAGAAGAGCTTCATAATAATCTTAATGAGCGATTGTAGCGGTTAGAAAGTGCCATTTGGAGATGGTAAGAACTTATCGAAGTTTTGGGCTTAATGCTTTCCTGCAATCCCATTTTTTCTTTCTTTTTTGCTTTATTTTCTTTTTCTTTACCCTGACAGCTCAAAAAGACCCAGAATCGTCATCAGGAACTTTATTCAAAAGGGGAGGGGAGAAATGACACCCCGCGGGTGCAGCGGGGGTGGGTTTGCCCACCACAATAGAAGATCATCTGGTTCCTTCTCTGGTTCAATTTTTTTTTATTGTTGTTCGTTATTTTGCTTGATTTGATGACTTTTTTGTGTGTGTGTGTGTGCGTGTGGGTTGTTCATGTCTTGTCCTTCGTCAAGGGGAATTACTTAGACGAGAAGTTCTTTTGAAGTTCCATGTGTGGAAATGACTTTTTACACAAGTTATGTGTTAAAGTTTCTTTGGTTCGGAGAATAAGATATGATTAAGAAGAGGTCTCGGGAAGTCTGTTGGGGCTGATGACACCAGGAAAGGGTGGATGAGCTGATTTTCCTTCTGATTTTGGAGGTCTTTTCGAGTTTTATTTATGTCTTCGTGAAATTATAAGTATCAATACATAATTCATTATGGAAATGGCATGCGAGTAATGAAATTAGAATTTATACGGTAGTAGCTTTTTACGGTAATAAGCTTAAGACCAAGTATGAGAGTTCAATTTGCAAATTTATTAATAATTCCATAAAAAACACATGAAGCCCCTTTGAAGAGGTTAATAATATCTAATAAATCTTATTGGCCTTTTCAAAGATTCTGACAAATATGCGTATGTTTAGTTTCCTTCAAATTAAAATAATTATAGAAGGATATAATAAAGCTGCAATATCTCCTAAGATTATAGAATTTTTTTTTCGTTTAATTTTTAAATGTCTTTTGTTAATTTCCATACAGAAATTTAGATGAACGAATAAAATGGGAAAAGGATGGTGATAATAATAAAGAAGACAACAATTGAAATAATAATCAAGAGATATGAGGGAGTTTGTCGATCAATCCAGGATGCTTAGAATTTTTCTTGCTATGGGCCAAACGTCCTCCCGCTGATATCGTGTGGTGTGGAGAAGGGGTGCCAGTTCAAGTGTCGTCCTCGTTATCTGACCGCGACTCAAAATTACGAGGTACGTCCCAAAATAGCCCTAATGTTGCTTTAAAATGGGACGTTAATATAACTAAACTAAACTAAATTATTCAAGGTTCGTCTTTACTTTCTTCGTTTCTGTTTCTTTGGTTTTAATTTCGCTTTCATGTTTCCTCGGCGGACATTCACCAACGTTAATAAACATTCGTTTTCATTTATGAGATGCCACTCATCAAACCAGCAAGAGTGGTTTCCCTAAAACATTCTTGCATATTCTCTTATGTGAGAATGTTTTAGAGAGACATATCATCCTTTCCTTGCCACCCTCATAATATTATGAACCTTCAGCAAGAGTATGAAAGCCTTGCACCGGCATTCGAAAACAAAAAGATGAAATATAATCTTGAGCTTGAATCTAACTTAACTTAGAGTGCGATTTTTGGTTATTTTCTTTTTGGCGTTTAATTGCTGGCATGCTATTAAATAAAGAAAACAAAATTGCATTCTAAGCGCATTTTTTCCGATCAATTCACAACAAAGTTTGACGCAGAACTACAATTGTAAGCACAATATCACATACCAAATTTTATTTATTTAAATAATAATGTTTTTGGATTATTGCATGCATGCAAAAGCGCAGGCCAATAGACAGCCATCCACTTGACGAATTTTTTTTTCGAAATTTGATATGGATCTACATTACCGATACTAAGCCTTTGTACCAAATTTGATATGAATCTACATTACCGAAACTAAGCCTTTGTACCAAATTTGATATGGGTCTACATTACTGATACTAAGCCTGTACTGATATGGGTCTACATTACTGATACTAAACCTTTGTATCAAATTTGGTATGGGTCTACATTACTGATACTAAATCTTTGTATCAAATTTGGTATGGGTCTACATTACTGACACAAACATTTGTACCAAATTTGATATGGGTCTACATTATTGATACTAAGCCTGTACTGATATGGGTCTACATTACTGATACTAAGCCTTTGTACCAAATTTGATATGGGTATACATTACTGACACAAACATTTGTACCAAATTTGATATGGGTCTACATTATTGATACTAAGCCTGTACTGATATGGGTCTACATTACTGATACTAAACCTTTATATCAAATTTGGTATGGGTCTACATTACTGATACTAAACCTTTGTACCAAATTTTATATAACTAGTTCTTTAAGTTCTGTAATTATTGTGTTCACTTTTACTCGGATAAATGGACAAACAGATTTCCTCTGAAAGAATTTCGTTCAGGATATTCTAGGAATCTAAAAATTTGATGCTAAGTCCATGTACCTATTTCTTCCGTCCAGTTCTCAACGTTTCTGAATTATCGTGTTCATAGACAAAGAAATAGACTGAGCGACGTAACAAATAGATATATTTCCAGAAATGTCTTTCTGGGACTTCTAGAAATCAGAAACGGGGATTCATCAAAATCTCGAATTTGAATTTTTTGACAATTACAACGTTTTCCTTTTGTATAACTGTGCATCTCAGAAAGTAAAAAAAGATACATTGATAATTTTTAAAGTTATAATTTAAGATTATTAGTTGACGATTATTGAGATTATTGTGAATATTTAAGATCTCTTTTTAAAATGAATTTTAGGCCCTTTTTCCTCCAAAAACTTCTGTAAATTTGCGATACGTTACACCAGCTTTATTGCTAGTTATCACTGATAGTACTTATCTACTCAAAATTTATTTTTTAAAGAAGTGAATGAAATGTTATGAATTTTTTTGGGCAGCTATATCTTTTTCAAGCAACTAAAAAAGGAAGCTTTAAGTAGATTTTTCTTTTATGCCTTCTAGATATTTCCTTTATTATAACTTAATAATACCGCAATTTTTCCTATTCTATAACTGTGAATCATCAATTCAGGATTTATGAGAAGCTTTTATTACTTTTAAATTATTTCAATATGAAGATTAAAGAATTTTTTTTTCATTTCAATTCTCTCCTCCACAGAATTATCTCTCAATTAATATTCATACTTGAAAGAAAAATTCCAATGCTCATTAGATAATTTTCAACTTAATATAAATATACTAATTATCTTTGTATATAAATTTTAATGACGGCTAAATAATATTTAATTAAATATAAACTTGCTGATCAAATTTCAATATGAATTTTTATATTCATTAAATATTTTCTTTATTTCTAAAGGTGATAGAATAATTTTTAATACGGGGAGAATATTTTGTAATCATGTGAGAACATTGTTAAAATTCTAGCTACAATTTATGAGATTTAGAAAAGAAAGGAGCAACGAAATTCGAATGACACACTTTTCAAAATATTTTAATGTAAAATATTGCAGCTTTGTACTTTTTAATTAATTGAATAAGTGGCCTTATTCATTTTACCAAAGAAAATCTAATATTCTTTAATGAATATGCAGTCAAGGATTTATAGCATTGAAACAATAATGCCTTTTTTAATATTTTAAAAAGACGAGAATGTGTGGATTTTGATCACAACACAAATTAAACTCATG
This sequence comes from Argiope bruennichi, assembly GCF_947563725.1. Classification (NCBI taxonomy): domain Eukaryota; kingdom Metazoa; phylum Arthropoda; class Arachnida; order Araneae; family Araneidae; genus Argiope; species Argiope bruennichi. The sequence continues at coordinate 108,374,533 of NC_079157.1, read as the reverse complement.
ATATTTTTTGTATAAAAAGTTACAAAAGAATTCTCTCTTTTATTTTCCAACTTTTTATAATTCAGTTTGGAAGAAAACAAAAGTTTTCTTTGTCAAAGCTGAATGTCTGACTGGATGTTTTAATGACTAATATTTCATAATGAGCGTTATTATTAGTGCAGTGGATAGGCTACAAAAGTGGATAGTAATTGTAGTACAGTTATTTTCGCGAGTAAGATTAAAAAAAGGAGAACGACGTGTAGCATAAACAATAGAACAATTAAAATTTCTAAAGAGACCTCTACCTAAAACCCACTCAAGTCTACAGAAAAAAAAAAATAGACGCACATTTAGTTTCATATGAAATACTCACTCACAAATGGCTTTTTTTTTTACGACGGCAAACTCGGCATCCTCATCCAAAAAAACAATAAAATCTCACAAAACAAAACGCATGTGTAAAAACCGCTACATAACATACAAAATTTTATTATTACTCCAGGGCTATAAAAATGGAAAGCAACTGCTTCCCAATGTTGCTGGCAGAACATCGCTTAAAACTTTTCTGTACGCATTATTATAACGCATTTTTTATTCTCCTCCAACTTCATCACCCGAAAACCTTTTGTGCCGATCCATTAAAAACCCTTTGTCTTGAACGGTCGGGTCGCGACCGTAATAATCTGCATACCTCCAGACCGACCGCAGAATTTTTGTGCCATACCAAAACGCTGAGTCGGAGGGCCCTTTGTTTTCCAATCTGCGGAAACAAAACCCCTTCGTCTTAATGAGCGGAAAATACCCCTTCTCCTCATACCTCCCTACCCCCACTAACTCATCATCAACACCCCCTAAAAGAGTAGGGGGAATCGCCACCTTCCAGCATCCCACCCCGACCACCAAGAGCCAGCGATGCGGTTAATGACAGCGATAAAACAAAAGGAGGTCCCCGCCGTAATTTGTAGACTCGCACACATTTACCGCACGGTTTGTCGTGCGCGAAGAGATCTCCCCCTCTGGTCTCCCCCCAGGATGATTGTAATTGTCCGTGGATCGTCGAGAATGTTCTACACCCCTCTCACCACCACCATGCATCCTCGGAATTAAAACGGAACAATCCCCTTTTCCTGAGTTGTGGAAGAGGGACTATCACAATTAGTTGGTGCATTGTCTTCGGACAAGAGTCAAGTCAGCAATAGCCAGGACAGCGAAAATTTTAATGGAAAAGACCTCCTTTCTCAGGTGGCGGAAGTGGACCGACATTGGGCCCGACTGCCTTTTTGATGACTGCAGCAGTTGAACTGGCACCGGGTAAATGAGGCTTCGTCGCTGAGGACGCGTTCTCGGGATGATGCTTTTGAAAGATTCGCCGCGACAGACCCGCTCGACCCGCCCGAAAGAGTGCTTGAACTCTTCGAAGATGCAGGTCGCGAGATCTTGTTGACGTGGCGCGCCTGATAAGGTTGGCGAGATCAGGCTTGTGGGGACATTAATTTCACTGTGACTGTCACGGGCACTACGTGATTTAATACTGGAGTTGGAAGTTGTTCAGAGGAGAATGTTTGATTTATTAGAGTAGGAATCGAAAGATTTTGCAAGTAATGAATTTTGGTGCATATAATTAATTAAAATGAAATTGTCAGACTCCCTTGCGCTTAGTTTCATTTATGGCTTTATGAACTGTGGGCCACGACCCTGTCAAAAGAAATGTCCAGAAAATCCTTTTAACTTCACATTTTTGAAACTCACTACTTGTAAAAAAACCCTTCTGTACTTGTCGTGAATTAGTACTTAATTAATTAATTTTTCTCATTAACGTGTCCTATAAAAAGATCAAATTCAGATTAAATGACATTTTGATCCATGTAATTAATTATGATATCTTAAATCTTTGATTATACATCGTTTTTTTTTTCAAGGTTTTAGGAACTGTGGTTTGGAACACCAAATTCGATTATGTAGAACAATTTTAAACTTAGAAAACTTAACAATGCCTTCTTCTTTAGAGTTCCTTTTTTTTGTGTAAACAATGAGAAAGTATTGTAATCTCAAAAAATTCAAACTCGAGATAGATTTTGATGAATTGACTCACTTCAGTCTCCCTTAAGTTCAAAAAACACACTTTTGGAATTATGTCTGCCTATGCATCTGTGAACTGGAAAACTCAGAATCACTTTGAGAAATACAAATGAAATTGGTATATGCTCTCTAATTTAAATTTGTATATTATGACAAATTTTCAAGGAAATCCATTCAGAGGAAGTCTGTCTATCCGATTGTCCGAATTTAAGTTAATATATGATAACAACAAAACAAAGAGGCCCCTCAGGGACTCACCTTCTTTAGGTGAGTACGTGTGTCCGAATCCCGAGGTACCCAGGGATCTTTTCTTTTCCCAAGGGGTTTACATGGTTTTACGTTTTTAATCAATGTTTGGCGCAGCTTAGCCAAATATAGCTCTTGTGCCGCAATAATTCAAATTCAAATTCAAAACAAAGATGGTAAAATTTGGCAAACAGATTTAGTATCTTAATCGTAAATTCCTATCACTAAGTACTTTCGAAAGAAGCATGTAAGAGCGATAACACAAAACGCAGTGACTTAAAGGAATGAAATTTGGTATGTGATTTTATGATTATAATTGCAGTTATGTGACTGATTATGGTTTCAATCGCTTAGGGGGAAAAAAAGGCACCTGCTTATTAGATTCATCCTAATGATTACCGAACCTTCATTGCCAGAGATTGCTCTCTGCTAAGTCTTTCTAAATATTATTCACAAATGGCATACGATCAATAACACACACAATTACTAGAAAATATATTTTGAAAAGTATTGAAGAAATCAACGCTATTTTTTGATGTTGTTTGCCGTTGTTGTTCTAATATTTGTTATTAAAAGCGGTTAAAATAATTAGCTTAGTCCAAAATAATTTTATTAAAAATTGTCTATTTTTTAGCTTTTTTTTCTGTATCCTGAGTTAGAATATAGTGTTTTATTTATTTTTCTTATTTTAAGGCCTCAAAAAGTTTCAAACGGAAATAAGGAGACCTTTTTTTTTTCCGCTAGAAATTGAATTCAAATGAAACAAAAGCATTCGAATTCCTGCTTTAATGTTTTGATTTATCAAGTTATGTAATGATTTTTCCGTTATTACCTAATTTTAATTTTAATCAGCGAAAAATTTTAAATTATATCTTAAATGTAACAGGTTCGAACAAAAAGCGCGCTTCAAATTGATGTATAAAAAAACCCAAAATAAGAGCCAAAAATAGAGACGATGCGGCATGCTTGAGGATTTATCAGGAAAAGAAACCTTACAAAGCTATCCTTCCATAAATCTAGAATTAGTAGATTTAAAAATTTGACCATATATTTTTAATTTCATGCAGTTTTCTTTCTATATTTTTAATGCATACAATTAAAATATTTTTAAAATAATTTAATTTGTATGGAAATTTTATTTAAATTATTTATGTACTTTTTTATTGACTGGACCGCTTTGATGTTTAGTACCAACGTTGCTCCAAGATGGGGAATTTTTGTTTTTACTGCATGCGTTTGAACGTGAAAGCTAACTCGTTTTCTTCACACGATTCGCCATCGGGTAAAACTAGTAAAATAGCCTTCCCCGCAAGGGTTTTTCACACAAAGTGAAAGCAGTTTTACAGATTCGCCTGCTATTTCTTTAGTGCCAGAAGAATGGAGACTACAGATTCTTAAGTTACTTTTTTCCAAAGTATCGCCAATTTTGGATTTAAAAAAATCTTAAATCCGTAATTGGAAAATGAATAAAACAAATCTTTTATCATCGTTACTATTAATAAAAATGTTCTGTGTTTATCTTGGCGTTCTGCAGTTCAAACTGTTTGATCTACAGACACCAAATACGGTACATATTTATTAGGGTGGGTGAGAGAGTGCAAAGCAGTGAATGCTTTTAAATTTTAATTAATTAAAAGTTAAACGGAATTTTGGCGTTTTCTCTCAATGTCTGATAATATCATTGCACAAATATAAATATTACACCATTTCAAAATTTAAAAAATTATATTCTTAATGATACCAATTTTATAATCATGCAAATGTTGTTTTATTTATTTATTTTTTATTTTATTTTAGCAATTTTTCAAAAAAATTTTTTTTTGAATAATTTTTAACAATAGATAGCATTGTGGTCCTGAAATTCAAAGCTCTTTCATTGTTTCAGTAAATATCTGATCATGTGATTTTCATCGTGAACCCTTCAGTATTGTAATCTTATGAGTACCAAAGAGTATTTTTTTAATAATTTATACAATATTTCTAAGAATTATTCAATAAACATTTCTCTTATTCATCAAAAAATTCAGTTTTACCTTCAAAAATATTTAAACGAAGTAAATATTATTTTATTTTATTTCAGTCAATAAATGTACTTCTGAAAACAATTATGAAATCTTATTCAGTCCTTCAATATTATACATGAAATTTAGTAAAATTATCTTGCCAATCTGATGTTTTCATACTTCTGCTATCAAATCTGACCAATTATAAAGCTTTTAAATATTATTATTTTAGAACAATCAATAATTTTATTATTTCAGATAATCAATCTTGGGAAAAATCCAAGTGCTGATTGTTGTTTTTCTTCAAGCTGGTCGATGAAGAGGTAAAAAAAATCTCGCTTTTATAGAATAGAGACATTCAAATTTTCATCTCAACCAGTTTTAATTGCAAAAAGTAGAATTTTTTTCTTTAAAATATTAGTATCTCAAGAATAGTTTATTAAATATGACTCACATAAGAGAATTTGTATAAAAATTTTAAATTCGTAATTGATTAGAACATTAATTGGTTCTAACTATATACAATATTTATTTCATTTAGACCATTTTTTTATTATATATATACGCCAAGTTTCAGAAATTAGCTGTTAGGCCCTGATTAGAGTCGATAGCCTATGTACTTTAAACTACGTATGTTTAAATAAAACTGAATTGGTTTGAATATGGTTATTTTAAAATGTCACAGAAAACTTTTTCTCGCATTCAGTTTTTTAGAAAATTTTCATATTTATTCCATTTTATACAAACACCTGTTGAACATTACACTTTCCTAGGTTTAATTTGCAATAATAATTAACTTATTTTTTTAATTTGAGTTTTTATCAACGTGAGGATAATGCGCTGATAAAAGCTTATTTTTCCCACGCTCTCATAACATGCTCGAGTAGGTTAAATTTTATTTCCATTTTTTTGCAAAATAAAATGTTGGAAAATATGATCAAAATACTTTTACAAAAATTCTTTAAAAATAAACTTAATTTATAGGTGAAAGATTGTTATTATTGACAAGATATTTTTTTTTTGAAATTTAAGATGATGTAAAATCATTTTTATTCTGTAATATTTTCTAAAGTTATCGTGGAAATATGCCAAAATTTCGCTTTATTTTTTAATTAATTGAATTTTAATTAAAATTTCAAAAAATTCCTGAGGTGCACATTACCATCCTCCAAAGTTTCAGTATATCCCTAATTTGCTAGCTCTTGGTCAAATGGTCTGATTTGGAGAGGGCTCATACACGCACACGCACACACATCTTTATTATCAAAAAAAAAAAAAAAATTGCGTCACAAAATAGGAAACTAATGTTGAAGTGATGGAATGGAATGATATATTGATTGATAGAATTATATTTCATATTCACAATTTGCTTTCCTTATTAAAAATGAATAATCATAACAAATGTAATGATTGGAGATCGTGCAGAACTTTTTCCATAGGAATAATATTATCAAAAATAGAACTTTTAGAATAATATTTTCTTTTTACAGAACTTTTTCCATAGGAATAATATTATCAAAAATAGAACTTTTAGAATAATATTTTCTTTTTACAGAACTTTTTCCATAGGAATAATATTATCAAAAATAGAACTTTTAGAATAATATTTTCTTTTTACAGAACTTTTTCCATAGGAATAATATTATCAAAAATAATTAATCTTTATTAATTATGTAACAATATTTTTCAATTGAAACTTTAATGAAATATTGTTGTACAATCTAAAAACTATGAAAAATGCAGTATGAAAATTTATTGAACTGAATGCTAAAGATCACAATTAAATATTTATTAGAAAATAATCTTTGTACGACAGAAAAGAAATATCAGACTTTAGTTTATTTTGCGATCTTGCTATTTCTCTTAACTAATATTAAAGAAATATGAACTATTCACTTTTCTTTTGCAAATCATTACTTAATTACAAAATTTTATCTCGCATGTGTAACCTATTATATTATTTATTGATTCTTTCTTATTTTATATCAGTTGAACAAATTTTTCAGTAACTAAATCAGTTTTAAGTAGTTAAATTTCAGTAAACAATACTCAAAAAATAAATTTCTGAATGAAATAGTATCATTAAAATATGTAGGATTATATTACTAAAAAAGCAGATTTTATAATGTATTCCAACTATTTTATTTTTATATTGAAATTTTGTGCTTTGGATTTATTACCTTATTATTTTTGATATTATTTTGGTATGTAAAAATTTCTTTGAAATTCTTCTGCGAAATTTAACGAAGAATTGTTCCATTGTTTTCTAAAAAGAAAATGAGAAATCTAAAAGTGTGAGAAATTTTGATTGAATTCAGAAAGTCTTAACATAACTTAATTGTTAATTTTATGATAAATCTGAAAAAAAAAACCCCCTGAAAATGGTAACCTTTTTAGTTAAATATAGTTCCGTGGAAAAATTAATTCTTATCAAGTTAACAACATTATATTTTGGCACTGAGCAAATATTTATTCATCCATTTAAATTTTAAACAAAGTTCCAGATTTAATTCTTTTTCTTATTCTTGTTTAATGGTATTCATGAATTATTCACAACTATTAGACTTGGAAGTTAAATTGAATGATGAATTTTCAAAAGAAATTGAAAACGATATTTTAAAATCAAATGTAAATAATTCACAAAGATTCGACTTGGAAGTTAAATTAAATGATACATTTTCAGAAGAAATTGAAAACGATACTTTAAAATCAAATATAATTTCTTGAAAAAATAACATCAGGTTACACTGTTTTTAGACAAGAAGAAATTCTCTCCAGGTACCTAAATTCCATTTTTTTCAGTTTAGAAAGACAATATCTAAATTTCTTCTCATTAAATATCGAAATAGAACACTTTTATTTATTATGTTCGATGAATAATTTAATAAACTATCAAAATGTTTAGCTATCTCCCCTTTTTATGCATTTTTTTTAAAAATAAAGCAGACATTTCTTTCAGTACCTTCATTAAATTTGTTCCGTTACTACAAAACATATTTTCACTTCTGTGTACTAACATAAATCAATTTCTACCAATCTGCTCTGTTTCAATATGATATAGCTGAAAATTTAGCTTAACACGGATTATTTTTTATCGTATGATACCAAACTCATCCATTGAGAATTTCTTGCGAACAACTCTTCCAAAATAATAAGTTCCTGAGGCGTTTTATTTCAATATCAAAGCTCTTTTAATTAAGAAAGAAGGGCGATGGGAAGTTTGAATGTACCACAACAATTAAGGAGATCTTTCTACTTCTTATGTAATTCCCCTGACACAAACTCATTAAAAACAGACACCAGCCTCATATATAAGTAAAATACAAATTACAGCTAAGATATGTGGATGTAGCGCAAAGCCGAAGGAAATTAAATAAAAACTGAGAGCTTTTCTTATGTTGTCTTTCAAAAGCTGTTTCATTTCTAAAAATCCCAAAGTACATTAAAAAAAACTCACCAATTACCAAAGAAATTCTTAAAAATCTTTTGCTTGCCAGCAAAACAACCTACGCTTTTCTGCCATTTTTTTTTTTTTTTCATTATTATTATACCTTAATTTGTGCTATTTGTCCAATTCCTTTGCTGATTTCCAAAAAGCGTAAATTAGAGAAGAAAAACTAAAAAAACAATTTACGATAAAAACCATCGCTGAAAAAAGAATTAAAAAACAAAAAAACAAAAAAAATTCAAGGCATATATTCCCAAAAGAATCTTTAAGCGAATCAAATTGAAATTCCACCTAATAGAACACTTTCTGTTTTTTTACAGTTTATCTTTCAGTGTTTTGACAGACTGAATCGCTCGTTAAAAACTTGAGAGTGAATTGAAATAAAAAAAGTTCTTAAAAAAAGATGAAAATAGTGGATATAAAAAAAGAGAAATTATCTTCCCTATGATACCTATCTCTGCTGACATGTTATCGCTTATTAAGGGGAAGCGCAACCGGTAATTTTTTAATGCACCGCGCATCATTTAAAAATTCTTATCTGTCGATTAGTAGTAAGGGGAGAATTATGAAGACGAAGAAGAAAGCTGCAATAATAAAAAAAAGAGCCCGGTGCGGCTCGATTGTTGCCAAAAGAGGATGGCTAATTTGTTGCGAGAGAAACCGCTTCGGTTTTTAAAGCTTTATGAACTAAGTGGCAACGATATGAGCACTTATGCAGAAGCGCTAATTTTTGCGGTGAAAAGAAAATTTTCAGCAGACGATGAATTTAAAGAGAGGAAGCAAAGTGAAATGAGTCATTGATGGTTTTTAAAAGCAAGAAGAAGCTTTCAATATCTTATTGCACCGTAAATTTTTATTTTTCCGTAACATTTAAGATTATATATGCAATATTTCTACTATCATTAATCATTTACTACAATAATTTATAAATTTCTTAAATAATTTTACTTATTGTTTACTGCTTTTAATATCAGCATTTAAAAATCTAAAAGTTTTAAATTACTAACCTGATTTATAGCACGTAGTAAACACCGAATTCAACTCGCACTCTTTCAACTTGATTTCAAACAAGAGATCAAACAGTTCTTGATAAATGCTACCTTTATTTTTTTTATTGAATTCCAGTTTGAATTTATAAAATTTCAAATTATCCATCTCTGGATTAGTAGAATTTTGCACCTTTAATTTGGACACTGGTTTCTTGTTAAGTGATAATGCTAAGGATCGTTCGTGTATTTATGTTTTGTTTTACAGCTAAAGAAAATTACTTGCAAGAAAACTATCTTCACAGATAAAGAATTGACAAAGTTACTTTCCCATGTACTTCATTGTTAAATCTGTTAATAAACAAGCTAAACTTTAAAAAGGAAATAAGGCAATTAATTCAGCTGTTATTTCACTTCAAGAAATATCTACAAGGAAGAAAATTTTACAGAGGAACCAGTGGCAGTGGTCTTCCCAAAAGTTTCTCGCATATTCTCTAATAAATTTGTCATACTAGAGAATGCCTTAAGAGAGACACTGGCGTACAATGATTACGAAATGTTAACTTGTGGTTTGAATTTAGCCTTTTTACTGAATCCATCATGTCATCCTTGGCAACGACTAATCCCTGGAATGCGGTTAAACTACCAGAAAATTGAATTTGTGCTTTAGACATGTTTTTTGCAATCAATTAAAACACTGATTTGAAAGAAAATTGCACAAAATCCTATATCTAATTTGATATCTTTAAATCAATGCGTTTTTTTTACTACCGCGTTAACAAGTTTGTGAAAACATAAGCTGATAGTAGCCAACCCGTTGTTGGTTTTGTTTCAAACTTTTACAGGTGCCTACACCATAGATGTTAAATATGTGTACAAAATCTTATCTATTTAGCTCTCTTTGTTTTGTAATTATCGTGTTAATTTATATACGGACAAACGGATTCCCTTGGAAAGAATTTTTTCTCAAAATTTGATAGATATCTGCAAATTTGGTGTGAAAACCGTATACTAAATTTCATCCATCTAGCTCAAACTATTTTTGAGTTAACTTTGCCACAGACGGACAGGCAAGCAGGCAGACGTGCATTTACCAAAATTGCATTTTTCGAACTCGGAGAAGTCTAAAACGAAGTGATTCGTCAAAATCTTGAGGTGAGTTTTTCGAGGATTACTATACTTTCTTTATACTATGTTTACGAGAAAGTAAAAATTGATGCTATTATTTCACTCATTTCACAGAAAAAAAGCAGATGCAAATGTTTCACATATTTCATTGAGAAACAAGGATATCTGAAATTAAACAGGTCTTGCAGGGAAAAAAAAGACAGAAACAATTAGTTCATTCATTTCACTGCTATACAGTAATACCTGCAGAAAATAAAGATTTGCAGAAGAAGAAAAACTAACATTGACATTGCATTATTTTTTTCACTGCCAAAAATTTATTTTCATAAAGAAACAAGCTTTACAAAGGAATGTTTGACACTTATTTCACCACTAATTTTCACTGCCAAAGAATAATATCAGCAAAGAAACAAGTAAACAAAATTTTAATTGGAAAAAAATCGCTCCTAAAAATGGATGATAAGTATATTTTCCCTCAATAGTTTTCGAACTCCGGGAAATGATGCAAAAAATAACGGTTCCTCCTTAAAGCATGTATATCTCACTTTTTATATATATACATATATATATTTTTTACCTGTAGAAAGCAAATTTTATGAACATTTGGTTGAATGAGATAAATTATATTAAAATTCACGTTTAAAATCATAGAAAAAGTAGAAATTTTAGTACAGACAGTAATTTGAACTATAATTATAATATGGAAACAACAAGTAATACTCTATCTACAATTCTAAGCTATATCTACATCCGGATATTAGATCTACTATAGTAGATATCACAACAGATGTGTTTACTCAATGGACTTTCAATGTAAACTGCTCCCGAACGTGGCATCTTCGAGACATAATTAATGTATAAATTTGACGACCAGCTGGTTCGCCTGGAATATTGTTTCGGTTATTTTGATTCAATTCTGTTATACATAATTTAATGTTCATGATTCCCCCAAGAAATTATTTTCAGAACTCAAATTGAAAAAATGATGAAAAGTCGTGTTATTTTAAAAGCGCTTTATATATGTAGTGTTCATTTTGTGTATGGACCTTCATGCGCTGCTAGAAATGTAACTTTCACCATAATCAAACATCTAACTTTGCGATATTGTATTTTTACTCTCTTATTTCTCATTATCTGCTTTTAGCGATTATCTATTGCCCCAGAGCTGATGTATTTAATTTCAATTAAATCTAAAATTTTGTTATCTAAAATTTCTAATCATCTAAAATTGTGTAACAAATAGATTTGAAGCGACAAATTGACTATTTGTTGCTTAAAACAAAAGAGTTAAATTTGTGCCATTTTAACGATCTTACATATGTTTTGATCATTTGTTTGAATGACTGATTTTTTTTATGCGAAATGCGACAAAATTAAGCTCAGTTTAGGAATTATTCTACCAACATATTCTTCAAAAACATTTTTTTTTTTCACTATTTAAAAATGTATAACATATTTTGAAATATAATCTGTATTAGAGAAATAACCAATTGCAGTTTATCAGACGAACTTTTTGGTAATTTAAACTTAAAACCAACAGAAGTATTGCCCTTTTCCTTCTCCCATCTTTCCATAATTAAATTTTGTTTTATGTTTAGCATCATCATACAATGGGGGAAAGTCAAATATACATATCTGACTCATTTCCGATTAGATTCAACATTTGATAATACACTACTACTTGCTACTAAAAATGACAAAAATGCTGAAATATTTTTAATGCATTTTTCGATGGCCACTGTGGTTTGGAAACATGAATATAAATTTTAAATTTCATATCTATAGAGCGGTAAAAATATTCGAAATTTTCTGAGTGTTCTCAGTTTCAAATTCAGGATTGGTTGGTTTTTTAATATTGCAACTTTCTGCTCCTAAAGTTAATTAATTAAAAAAATTAGAATAAATAAATTCATTAGGTGAAATGATTTTCTACTGAAATCGTTTCTCTTTATTTGCTAAGTTCTTTTTAAGCTTTCATTACTATGTAACTAATATCCATAATTTTTCAAGGCCAATATTTATTGCTATATAAAGGTGTTTTTTTTATTATTTTTTATTTAAAAGGCTTAATGTTTTGTTGTTTCTTATTAATTCTTCTGATACGAAAATATTACGATGGAAATATTCTCGAGTTTCATAATAATTTACCCGATTTTTGAAGTTATAACGAATAGAGAAAACAATACTTCAGAAAATCAGCCTTCTGCAAGTACTAGTATCAGATTTCTGAATATAAGAGTTTTGATTTACAGGTATTGTGTGTTACATGCTAAAGATATGCCTGTTAATCAAACTATATCTTTCAGGAATTGAAAATAAAGTCAGAGAAGTGTAAAGTCGAGCAAGGAAAATATAAAATAAAAATAAAAGGAATTGTTATTATTATCAATATTATGTAGAAATATACTGTGTTCAACACATTTTATAAAAATATTATATTTAAATTGTAATATGCTATTGTCGTAACCAATGTTATTTACATTGTGAAAAAAATAATGTATTATATAAAAAAATTATATCATATTTTTGTATTATATAATTTGTAATAATACTTCGTAGTATCGCATTTCCGTAAAAACATATTGTAATACCTTAAAATAAAAAATATTCCACCGTATTGAGTTTTAAAAGTGTCTTCTTTATGTTGCAAAAAATCATTAAAAAATTAAAGCTCTATAAAGATTAATGTTTTTTTTTTCTTTTTTTTTTTTCTCCTTTGCTAATTTTAAATGCGTTTATCTCAAACTTTCAATTTTGCTACTGCAAATATTTTCTATTCTACAAGACATTTTTTAATTTCTGTTTTAGACAAAGCCTTGTAATATTTAAAAATGCTTACAAATGAAATATAAAATCCAGTATGAATTTTGATCTGGGGATTCTAGGGTTGTTTTTTCTTATGTTAAAGTTGATATCTGACAAAATTGATTTTTTTTTCGAATTTAATTGGTAAAATAATAATTAAACATTCATACTGAATCAGATTTTCAGTTCCATATTAACTTTTTGCCAATAATTTAAGAAATAAAAGACGGTTGAAAATTTTTTAAAAATATTGAAAATTATGTATTTTATTAAAAATATTTTTAAACTTAAAAAATTCCAATTTTTTAAAAAAAAATTAAAATATTACTGTTTTTTAAATCAAATTTTTTGTCTAAATCTATTTAATAATACAATTCATATAGAAACTATTGGTTATTTTCAATATAATTGTTTACAAAAACAAAAAAAGGATTGTATTGCTATAAGATATTGAATAATTATAGTAGAAAGATTTTTTAAATGTTGTAAAATAGTTATAGCTTTGAATTTTTACATAAATTTGATTGAAAAATTATTTAAAAAATATAACGGTTTTAAGCCAAAGATGTTTTTAACACTGGAAGAAATATATTGTTCTAAAAAGTGACATATAGCAAAATCTTTTTTAATTTAGAAATACATTAGCTGATTGGCTCAAAATTTTGAAAGCAAGTAAAGAAATCTAGTCTTGAACTAAAAAGTAAACAGACTTTTTACCCAATCTTTAAATATTGGAATTAAACTGATAAATTATATCATCTTCTTCATTTTTTTTTTCATTATAAAACATAATGACAATTATAGTGGCAATAAACACCAAGAAACAGAATGTAACCACTTTCAAATCATTTTAAATTAACAGAATACTTATTCTGTAGTTTTCTCAAAATGTTCTATAGTTCCGAAACTACAGAACAAAGAGAGAAATTATATCAAATTTGAACAAAAAGTATGCAATAAATTTTTATAATGAGGTTTTTTTTACAAAGAGATTTTCTGAAAATTTAGAGTGTTAGAAAATAACATTTAATGATGTAAATATAATTAGCCTTAAAACATAAAAGTCAATGAACTATGCAAAGATTTAATGCAGAAACAAAATTCAAACAGTTATTAAGAAGACTTTTCAGCGATATTAAGAATTTTTAATAAATGTTCAAAATTTTGGCTAAAAATCTACTTTTAAAAACAGTAGAATGTTACAATTTTCAACAACTACAACTTCAATTCTTACACCAAGCACTTGTTTATTTTTAGGGTCACCGTGATACATCGCTGAAAACCATCGCCAAGCTGGCGATTGACAACTCAGCATTTGTGATCTTGCGTTATCTGTAAATCGCCAAGTAATTTCAGGAATCAAACCACCTTGGCATCACGCATAATGGCACTTGGAGATCTTGGCTTAATCTTACTGGTGATCATAAGCTGGAGACCATAAAAATGAACAAGACCAGAAAATATTCTTTACTTATCCATCGGGAGCAGTTCGAAAATAATCTATCATTTGATTCACATCAGAATTCAGAATGATTCTTCACCTGGTAATGAATATATTACATTATATTTGAAAATAAATTTTCCCGAATTTTCAAGTTTTTCTTTCTCTCTCTCTCTCTCTATTTACAACACGTGTGCTTTCAACACACATTCAAAAAGTTTGAACTTTTTACAAACACTTTCGAAATTTTAATCGATTATGTATTTTCTCACAGAAAAAGAAATGATTAACACGCGATTAAATAGTCAGAACAGGTCGCATACATTTAAAAAATGTCCTGCACATGCGCGTAGCTTTTGATGGCATGCGTTTGAAACTTTCCATTACGATAAATAGAAGTCTTGAGTTCTATACGATTTTAAAGTACAATCTCAGACATCTCTCCTGGTTTCAAATTACCTGTCAAAATACCTCATTCAAGTGCTTCTATAATCAGTCATTTCCCCTGATATCACCCCATGTGACTTTTTTCCAAATGAAGAAGGTAAAGATTTTCAAATGTTGAAGAAATGTAGTAACGAAGGCGACATTGACGAATGCAGCAAATGGAAGCTTGCAATCCACATTTACATCTTTGTATCAATGCATACGTAGAATGCATTGTTTCACCAAATAGGCATCTGGAAGTAAAAGCTAAATACACAAGTTCTGTCTATGTTATGTTTAAGTTTCGGAACATCTTGAATTTATATAAATCGAATTAAATAGTCAATCATGTATTTAAAATGCCCATTTTAAATATAATGATATTCAGTAATGTGCACTCATTCATTTGTATGAATTATATGTAACAGAAACATAAGAACGCATAAATGAGACGTGGACATGCGAAGGATCAGTAAAAAATTATTATTAGCATATTTTTAATAGGCTTCAACTGAAATTTAATTTGTTTTTCTCTTTATAGTGCGATCTTTGGAAAAATGACTCTTTGAAAATTTTTATCCCTTCATGTAATATACATGCATCATTATTTAAAACCACTATAAACACTATAAAAAAATTATATGTAGATTAATTTTGCACATGCCCAATGATTTTAATGTCCAACTCTTATATTTACACAAAGAATGTTGAATTACGTAAGTGAAATTCAATATTAGGTGCAATAATATGTAAGAATAGTTAAATATTTTAGAAGTTTTCCTGAGACTCAAAAGAACAAATATAGATTATTCAAATAATTATTATTTAATTACTTGTTTTTATCTAATTTAACAGCTTTTTCTTTTGCAAAAAACGTTTTGCAGTTGGTTATGCACTCCTTCCCTTAGCTGTTAGAACTGTAAACTGTTTACCAACTACGTATACTTTATATATAACCATAACTATACATTATTTTAATGTAATCAGATCTTAAATTTGTTAATCGATTAATTAAGTTAAATTAAGGTTCCAAGGAGTAGTGCCACCTGATTGTCGATTTGAGAGAGAATTAATTCCAAAATACTATAAAATCTCTAATATTAATTTAAAATAAAATTTTTTAAATGAAGAAAATAATTAAAATAAAGAAAATGGACATTTTTGCACTTAGATGAAAGTGTGTATTTTTAAGAACTGATTTTATAAAATTTCTTATTCATTTATAAAATTTGTGATGAAACAAAAGAGGATAAAAGCAGAGCACGTACTAATAAATCCGAATGAAATTGAATATAAATTATTATAATATATAGGAATTATCCGCACAAAAAGTATTTGTTCATGAGTTAATTATATGAAATCGAAAAACAGCTTCCATCAATTTGGCAAAAATAGCAACGAATGTCTTTGTAAACCGGAATATCTTTAATTTCATCAACTCCAATGGTTCTTCCTACGGTTTTACAACAACATGATCAAAGGATTATCTTAATATTGTGTGGAAAAGTGGAAATTACGTAATCATGTATGCATATATTCTCAGAAACATCTTACGTTGCATGTTTAATACACCTGCCAAAATTTTTGGAGTTATAGATACCAGTTACTGTTATTTTTGCGAAGTCATTGCATTGGGTAACGGAGATATGGCAATTAAGGATGAAGATTCGATTGTTTTCTCTAGCACTGGTTTTGGATTTTAATGTGACTTTTCTTTGCGTGTTTGAATGTACTTTAAGAAAAATAACCTCCAACTAACACAAGTGATTTTCTGTTTATATTTAAAACCGTGTAGTTGTTATTTGCCAACCTGTGTAGTTTAAATAACACTTTAGAATTTTGAATTATATTGCTTCATAGAAGGGTTGCTGTTTCCTCTTCGAAAAATGATTGCAGTTTCGAATCTCTGTATTATTTTAAAGGGAGTTTACTGTGTGGATGCTATAAGGTAATCATTATCATTGTTACTGTAATTTGTTCGCATTTTTTCATACTCCATTTTTTACTGTCGACCATCTTTCCAAAAAAATCCACATGAATTACATTTCTTTATAGCTTAATTCCTCTCTAAAGACCCTTCCAGTGGCATTTCGATATCACAAATGAGGATTGTCATCTCCCTTGTAAAACTGCATATTTTTGCATTTTCCAGTTATCTATTATAGATGGCCAATAACATATCATATACCTGGATTATTTTGGATTAACGCATTAATCATATTTTTCTATAAATTTAGCCTAGAGAAAATTTCGCTGACTTCGTTATCACAAAAAAAGGTCAGCACTACATTATAAATGTAATTTCTTTCTGTTATTTTCCAAATGTCCCATACAGATTGCGATTTATAATTATTTTTAATATGCGTTTGCATCTTTCAATGCTTTGAAATCTGCTATTTATTCTCCATCAAAAACAAAGACATTACATTAAAAGTGTGTCATTAATCTGTTATTTTCTGTGTGCCTCATATGGATTACGAGAAAGTAATCAACATCATTATCATTGCAATTTTTGTCGATCACTTTCAAAGTGAAAAACGCATGTTAATCACATAAATGATCCACAAATTAATCTTATTCACAACACTTTCGATGAAAAACGGTGATTCAAAATGTGGTTACCATTCCATTATAAAGAAGCGCTTCTACGTTATTTTCGAAACGTCTATTATGGATTGCCGATAATGTCATAATTACATTTATGTACAAACTAACATTCAATGTACATTATGTACATTAATGACATAATGTACATTGAATGTATAATTATGTACAAATGAACATTCAATGACATTATGTACAAATGAACATTCAATGACATTATGTACAAATGACATTATGTTCATTATGACAGAATGTTCATTTGTACAAATGAACATTCAATGTACATTATGTACATTAACATTCATCCATTACATTTCAATGGTTCTTCGATATCATAAAAGACGGCTACCATTGCTTCATAAGAAAGCATCTCTTGGTTATTTTTCAAGTATCTGCAATGGTTTACAATAAAATTAATGAACATCATTTTCAATGAAATTGTTTGCATAATTCTGTGTTTCATGATTTGTTGGCCTTTAGCACAAATCATGCAACACGGTCATTTTCTTTGAGCCCCAAATGGATTGTGATAAATTAATCATTGTCACTATTATTTACATAATTTGCTTTTCGGTTGTTGTTGATAATGTTGTTAATGCTGATAAAATGTTGATAAAGGCCAACAAATCATGAAACACGGTCATTTTCTTGAGCCCCAAATGGATTGTGATAAGTTCATCATTGTCACTATTATTTACATAATTTGCTTTTCGGTTGTTGTTGATAATGTTGTTAATGCTGATAAAATGTTGATAAAGGCCAACAAATCATGAAACACGGTAATTTTCTTTGAGCCCCAAATGGATTGTGATAAATTAATCATTGTCACTATTATTTACATAATTTGCTTTTCGGTTGTTGATAATGTTGTTAATGCTGATAAAATGTTGATAAAGGCCAACAAATCATGAAACACGGTCATTTTCTTGAGCCCCAAATGGATTGTGATAAGTTCATCATTGTCACTATTATTCACATAATTTGCTTTTCGGTTTATTGTCTATTTCCTATGAAGGGAAAAACACCATATTAATAACATTTCTCTACAACTTAATCCTATCACAAAGTATATTTTCTTGATAAATGTTCGTCATTAATAACTTAGCTTGCACTTAGTTACCCTTTTATATTTAAATATATATACAAATATAACTAGCTTTAACTTACCATCCACTCACCTTGTATCAGTGCGCAACATACAGTTTATCTTCAAGATATCCTCTGAAAAGTTGAGAACCCATCCAAACGCTTCATGATTTATAATCAATGAGTTGTCAACACAAAAACACCATATTAATCACATTTCTTTCTAAATTAATCCCACCCTAAAGAACTTTTCCAGAGCTAATTGTTCTTTATTACAATTTAGCCATTCATTTTTTTTCTCTCATCTTATTGATAAACAGAAAGAAAACATTTACTCATCTATCATGGAGTATTGAACGTGCTATTTATCTTCAAGATGTCCTTCTGAACGCTGACAGCCCATCCACAAAACACGAAAAAAAATCCCAACCAACTCGCACCACGCCATTTTCGCTCGTAGCGCCGCACTTAAAGAAGTCGTTTCGCGACAACTAATTGAATTATTTTGGGTGAGAGCTACGAATTAGCAAACATCTCTGCGCTAAAAGGACTCGCCAAAGAAGAAGTGCATAACTGATTACGTGAAGAAGTGGCAGCCAAGTAAGTGGAAGCAAGTGATTAAGGAAAGATGGTGAAAAAAAAGTTTTACTCTTGGGTATTGGCAGCACTGATTCGAGTGTCATTTAAGAACTAGAATGACTAGTGATGTTTACCGGAATAGGTTTTTTTCTTTAAAAGTTTCGCTTACATGTGTAATAAGATTAGGTGTGTTAGATTTTCGTAAAGATTCACTTGGTAGATTTTGTTGGTATTCTTTGTACATATGATAAACGTGTTGTTTCGTTAATGACAGAAGCAATAAGAAGAACTGTTAAACGGGGTATAAGAAATTATAGCAAATGTGCATATATTTCAGATGATGCTGTGTTTTGATAACATTATTTTATGTAAAGCAATACTTGTATGATCATGCTTTTTTTATTCATTTGTTTATTTATTATTTATCGATGAGCCAAAAATTAAAAACTTTAAAAAAAAAAGTGAATGCAAAAAAAAAAAAAAAAAACCTTTAGAGGAAATTCGAACATTTAATCCAAAATATCACAGGATTGTAATGTTTTTAGACTTGATTCACCTACTTTTATCTTATTTTTAAATTTTGCACTCAATTATAAAGAAGCGATAACTCACGCAAAAAAAAAAAAAAAAAAAAAAAAAAAATTATTACATTAGCGCATGGGTAAAAAGTCAGAAATTAAAACAATGAAAAATATTGTTGTCTGCTTAAAAATATTTTTAAAAATTCATTAAAATTAAAGAAAAATTTATCGGGAAGAAAATTAAAGTCTCTGATAAACTATTGTTTTGAATTTTAAAATGATTTTTGTGTAACAATATGCCCGAAGTTGCAGAAAAAAAAAATTATAATTTTTATCTTTTATTTAAAAATTTAATTAAATTTTTTTTAACTTTTGTAAGAAGGTATCTAATGACTCAAATTTGGTAGCTCAAGATCCAATAGTCTACTCAAACAATTCTTTTGATATGCATGACAAATACTGCAATTTAGAGATTAGAGATAGTATGCCAGTTAATAAACATTATCATTGCTAAAAATATTTATTTGAGCTGGAGAAATATATAAACATATGGTGAATGTAGAGGGTTTCAGTTTTTTCTTTTTTGAGATTAAACTTTCCATATTATTTTCAATAACTTTTAAAAAGGAGATTTTGAATAAATTGCTCAATCTTTTACAACCGCATAGAAACTTTTACTCGTGCAAGTTGGAAATAAGATACACTCGAGTTGTCTTCCTATTCGAACTTAGCAAATGGTGTGTAGGCCAAAAGTAAAGTCGTAATACATCTTCAATGTTTTTTAATACATCACTCAATAAATCTCCAGTCTAATTAAAAAAAACAAAAAACTTTTTGAAATTCGACTTTATTCATTAACATTCTCTCCTCTAAGTATGGTACATTCATTCCAACGTGCCTCTAACTTTTCCGATGCCTTTTTTTTTTGTAGGATGATTTGTCTTTGCTCTCAAAGTAGGATTTAGTTTCAGCAATCATTTCTTCTTTTCAGCCAAATTTTCACCCCTGAGGCAATTTTTTGATGTCTGCAAAGAGCCAGTAATCGCTGGGGGCCAGATCTAGAGAGTACAATGGGTGAAGAAGCAATATCCAATGCGTGATTCATTCAATTTAACCATTCTTTCCATCCATTTGTGACACGGACATTGTCTTGGCGGAACCGCAGTTTTTTTCTTTTGCCTATGAAGTGGTCTTTTCTTGATTTCTACATTCAGTCTATCCAATAATAATGTGTAATATTCGCTCTTGCTAGCTTTACCTTTCTCGAGATAATCGATGAACAATGCGCATCCCACATTTCGGATGCCAGCTGACGATCTTCTCGAATTAGGTGTGTAAAAATGGACATATGTTTCATCCACTGTCACATACCGATGCAACAAATCCTTTTTATTTCACTTGAACAGCTCAAAACAGCGTTCTGAATCGGCGAAGCATTGTTGTTTTTGGTTCGGTGTGAGCAAACGCCCACTTCGAAAGTAACTTACGCGTGCGCAAATTTAGGTGTATAATTGTACCTTCTGATATCTTTAAGATGTTGGCTATCTCACGCAACTTCACTTTAAAGTCTTTCAACACTATTTCGTTTGCTTTTACGTTTCCGGAACGACTGTCGATACCAGTGAATTCAGTATAGTTGGTGTTTGTACGATCGTGTTTATATTAAGCATGCCAGTCAATGGTAATTGATTTCTTTGATGCAGAACCTCTATAATGCTTATCAAGCCACTATTTGGCTTCAACAGTATTTTTATCCATCAAATAACAATATTTAATCGACAAATTCTTTTTTATTCATTATTTTGAGAATTACGAAACTGCGTTTACTAAAACCACTATAATCTATAAATTGATTGTCAGAATGTCATGAAATTTTTGACACGCACCATTTGAATGTTGGTACTGTCCAGAAATGTTATGAGTCTGTCAACAGTATTTCCAAATCTGTGTCAGACTCGACACTTATTGAGTGATGTGTTATATTTCGAATTTTTCTTTCTTTCTTATCCGTTAAGAAAATTACACAATTCTTTTATTTTTTTTTTAAATTTATACCCAATTTCTAGTGGATTAGTCATATTAACAGCAAAAGAACCTATATATATATTTTATAACCTACATATTATAACCTATGTGTTTTTCTAAATATATATAAAAAATTCATGCAATTTGTTTTTTACTTATTACTTTGTTACTTATTTTTAAAAATGTATTAACTTATTTTTTATTTATTATTATTTTTACTTATACAGCAAATAGTTTTACATATTTTGATTTAATTTTTCTTTCTTTGCAGATTACTTTATAGTAGTTTTTGGTTTTAAACTCTAACTTTTTGCATTTTTAAGAATCTTTATTTCCCTCCTAGTTCGCTCTGCAAACTGCAGAACATTATGTTGGAGATTTTAATCATTTGATTGAAGAAAACACTTTTTATTGGGAGTAAACAGATGGTAAACAGAGTAATTTTACTGATAATAGGTTTATTAATAATTTATGAAGAAAGAAGAAAATAATTTTTATTAGTTTGGTTAGAGATTTTTATTTAATTTTCCTTGTCTTTACTTACTTTCTCCAATTTTTTATTGAGTTGGTTCTATATAATTTTACGGAATTTTTTTTTAAAAACTCAGAATTCTGAATATATTTTTACTGTGGGGAGAAAAAGACTTTTTAAATATTTATCTTAATTTTTTTATATTTAGGTGTAAATATTTAAATTCCTGTATTTTTAAAAAATATTGAAAAGTGTTTATTTTTTATTTTATTTTTTCAAATCACTGCGTAAAAATTGCTTTGAAGCATTTGGAAATTCGACGACATTTTGTTGAGATAAACAAAAAGTATGTAAATAGCTTTAGGAAAAGGAATTTTTAGTTTACATGACATTTATTTCCAGGATTTAAAATAAATTTGATTAATAACGATTTTTTGAAAATACATTAATATTAATATTTTATAATTATTTTGCCATTTTTAATTTTAGGATCATTACTTTTGACAGATTTACAACCAAGTAGACCTACTGATACAGAAACAAAATTTAATTTAATTAAAGATTAAACAATAAATTCAAGACAAAGAAAAAAAGCACGAATAAAATAAAAAAATAAAAATAAGTTCGCTAATAATAATTTTAAAAAATTATGTTAAAAGTTTGTATTTAGAATTATTTTAATGATATATTTTAAATCCAGATAATTTTATGAATTTTCCTTTTCTTTGTTTTTTTTTTTTCCGAACCAGATGTGAAAGTACTGTAACCGACAAAGAATATGACCTTGAAATTTTAATGAATGTCAAGTTCGTTATCCAATCATGTCTCTGTGTGCCAGTTTCATAGCAAATTGGATGCAAAGGGACATTGATGCCTTTAGCGCCAGTCTTAGAGGTCACCATGGGGAGAAAGTATTGGTGTGTTTTTACAATTTCTTAATGTAAAATGTCTTGAAGATCTAAAATTAATGCCATGTCCCAGACACCAATTTTCTCGTGTTCTAAAGTACAGACAAAAAACTATTTTGGTATTTTGTCTATCCATTGTCTATAAACAGGATAATACAAATATGGAACGAGTCAGAAAATGAAATTGGGATCTGTCTTGCATCAAAATTTTATATTTCTATCGAATTTTGAGTGAAATCCTTCCAACGGAAATTTTATTCTGGTATTTCATATACATCTAAAAATAACAAACTCAAAAACAAAACAAGCTCAATTCATAAATTTGAATCCATAGTTCAAGAACATCAATTACAATTAATCAAAATTAATTAACCAGAAAAAATGCTCTCTTTTCAGTTCTCTCGTACACTAATTCTATGTGAACCATTCCATACTTCGTAATGAAATAAGAGAACATAGAACATATTTCAAACTCTTACTAGGTCCAATGTTTGAATCTAATTTAGGATTTCGATAAGTTACGATTTCGAATTATATCCTTTGACATCAATAATTTTACATGTTTGGTCTAAATTTATAATTTTTTTAAAATCTATTTTTGATATACAATTTTTGAGATTGGCCTATAGTCTGAATTTTGGCTACCTCTTTGCGTTTTCGAACTATCGCTTTCACATCCACAGAATTGGCAACATTCCTATTGAGAGATTTCATCCAATATTTGATATTTTTTTCTGCATAGTATTTACACCAAATCTACAAGTTTGATGTAAAAAAAAAGAATATAGAAAAAGTACAGAAGAAATGCAGAAAAAGTTGACTTCCTGTCCCTTTCTTTTTTTTAAAAAAAATTATCGTGTTCATAGAAAAGAAGACATAATTCTAAGAATGTTTTTTTTTTAATTCATGGAGGTAAAAATAAATGTAGAGATAAATCATAAATTAGAAATCAAATTTTTTGGCGATTATAACATAGTACATGGTCAATACTTCGACTCATTTGATCCAAAACTTGATACTGATTTGTAATTTTTGTGATCGAAATAAATTTCATCTTTCTCTTTATGTTTTTGAATTATTATATATATTTTTGCACAAGATTGACTGATTTCCTCATGACGGATTTCGTCCAGTATTTGACAGAAATCTGCATTTTTTGTGAAAAACTACACACACACATACACACAAAGTCAGCCGCCTAATTCGTTGTATTTTTGAGATGTGTCACAAATGAGCATACAGAAAGTGACTTCCTTTGAGCAATGAAAAACCAAAAACATGTACCAAAAATTGCAATGGAGGCTCAACAAAAATTTATGATTAATTTTTTTTTTCGATTGTTCTCAGTTTTTGTATAGATATTTCTTATAAGAGACAGTAGAAGAATTTCTAATTTTAAAAACCATAAAAAAATTATTTTCTGCTCAACAGAAAGAAGCGCCATTTGTGAATTAGTTTTGAACCCATATTTCAAATTGTTAATAACAATAAAATTAATATTTCAACAGTGTAAAATGTATTAAAAATTTTAATATTAATTGAATAGATAATAAACATATACAAATTTTGAAAAAATTTATATTCATTGGGGGGAAAATACATTTAACGGACTTATTAAAAAACAATTTTAAAGCAACATAGTTTGCCTAAGATAATTATTGAAGCGGTCTTTTGCAAAGATGTTACAAAGAGTATGCTTATAATATCTTCTATGTAGCTTTAAAAATTTAATAAATGCTTACTAAGTATTACGATCAGATAAAATTTGTCACCTTATTTTATTCAAAATGAAGAGTCTCCTCCCAAAATTTCCCGAAAGTAATTTTATAGTGACTTAAACAAAAATTGCACTGATAATTTGATATGCTACACAATAAAATATTGAACAGAACAATTTATGCTGAATAAATTAAATCAAAATATCTAAGATTTCAAATTTCAAGCATAATAATAAAGCATTTTAATGCTAATCCGTGTGTAATTATAAAAATAAACAATTGTTTAAGTAATATTTGAAAAAAATAAAACCGGCTTTCAAAGTATATTTTGAATAATATAATACAAAAAAAGCATGATAAAGCATTATGAATCAGACATTTCTGCAGATAATTTAGTTATAATTAAATTTATTTCTTTTATTAGAAACTAAAATAAACATAAGTTCTATATATCTATCTATTCTTTAATTCTAGCATGGAAATGAAATATTTCAACAATAATTGTTTCTTATCACAATGAATTTAAATTTTAAAATTTCAAGTTCATTGCAAAATATTTCTTTTATTAGAATCTAAAATAACTACAGATTAAACATTCCCTCTTTCAAATTTAAATATTTTACCAATAATTGTTTCTTATCGTAATGAAATTTAAATTTGAAAATCTTAATGCTCAGATTATGCTTTTGAAAATATTCTCTCCTCCCCCTTAAAAATGTATTAAGCTGTACATATATTTTATAGAAAGATAAATGAATGAAAATTTCTCTGCAGATTTAATGAATAGATAATAGAAACTACAAACCCTCGCATAAAAAAAAAATTAAGGCGTTTAAAAAAGATACTTGTAAAGGTTTCATATAGATGGCGCCACAGTATTCCTAATTCAACTTTTTTTATTTCTCCTTTAGTCGCGTGAACGGTCAATTTATAGGAGCAAAAGTAGCAAAGTGAATGAGTGATTTGGAAAAAGTGTTCATTTTCGTTTATAGGCTATCAGATTCAAAGATGAAAAGAAATAATTGAGTCACTTGTCCCTGTAGATACTCTTGATGATTGTCACATTGGTAGAATATTTGTACATTTATTTATTTATTTAAAACCTAACATAATTATAAAACACACACACAAAAAAAAGCCTTACTGCGAGCATTATTTATTCTTACAAACACTACTGCAAGTTCGTTTGGAAAAATTAAAGCAATCAAATTCAAATTACAAAAAACTTGTCCCAATTTTGATTTTTGTTTTAATGTAGTTTTCCTGGGGAATAGAATTTCCTCCTCTCCCCCTCCCTTAATGCACTCAAATTTGCAAAAAAAGAAGAAAAAATGTTCCGTAATTCTTCTAAGAAAATATACAGTTTTTCTTCGGCATTTAACTTCCTCGTTTTAAATATTTTAAAACGCTTAATTTATCCGTATTATACAGAAAATGTGTTTAAAAATTAGTTCACTTAGATAATCAAATCAGTGAATTAAAAAAAAAATGTTACTGGAGAAATACCCAAATGTTTAATCATATTTTGTATGAATTAGCTTAAATGTATTGCCGAGCAATTTTAAAACTACATTAAAGTTATTTTGGAATGGCCCTCTTAACTTTGGGCCATGATCAGATTCAGGAGAAAGCACTTGAGTCAGCATTTCCTTCTGAAACATTCCATACCAATGTAATTCCGTTTGATCTCTGACAGATTAAAGGTTGATCATTCCTATCCCTCAAATGGATAAGTTAGAACTTTATATCTTTTCATTTTTTAGCCGATCCAGTTAGGATGGTCATTCACATGCATATGAACGCGGGAGACCTAAAGTGAATCAATCGTGTGAATTCTCTCTTTGAAGTGTTGATCGCGGAGTGAGCTCTCTAGTTGCCTTCTGCTGTTTATCTGTGTATCGATGATTTCTGCAAGTGCTATTTTTGTGCAAGCTTCGATTGTATTTTGCTATCTGTGTTTTATGTTTTCTTGTAAATTAACGCTCCGTTAAATATTATCGAGCCTATTGTATATAAATATATAGATTTGTCTGTTGATTGTACATCAACAATGAAGCTAACAGTTTAAGGACAAGTGGCATCTTTATAGAAATATGCGCAGTTACAACATTGAGTTTGATGTTTACTCTTGCCATTCGAATAGCTGTTCAAAAATTTTGGTTTTTCCAGTGTTATTTATTAAAGCAAGTATATTGTGCAGCAGGGATTTTTTTTTTCATATTTTATTTAACTTAATGACTCTAAGAAGAATACCTACAACTCGGTAGTGTTTTATTGAGTTGCTTATTGCCTAAATCTCGTATTTTAAATATGTGTACGAATTTTAAACTGTTTTTGGAACTTTTTTGAGCCATTTCAAGCAGTATAAGTTACTTTTTGCTTGTTTGATTACTGTTTCGTTTATAAAGTAATCCAAAAAACAAAAAGCATGTCTGTTTAATTTAATTTAGTTTAGTTATATTAACGTCCCATTTTAAAACAACACTAGGGCTATTTTGGACGCGGATCTCATCATTTTGAATCACTGTCAGATGGTAATGATGACACTTGAGCTAGAACCCCTCTCCAAACTTCCACACCACACCAGCGGGATGACATTAGACCCCAATGGATTTACAAGATGGTTCTTCGGTGGAATCGGGTTCAAAACTGAAAGCCCCTGATTCCGACGCCGGGACCTTAGCCCCAGGTTACCGCGGCACCAAAAGGCATAAAAATGAGGATGAAAAATATATTTCGTGGAAAATCAACAAGTTAAAAAGGATGGTGTTCAAAAAAGAGACCAACAATGCATCTTTCTTTCAGTCAGTGAACGAACTATACTTCCAGTTAGAATAATAGGATTAAATGCAGCATGCCTTCGGAAGTTTCCTGCGCCTGTACCTCAATGCAACATGTGACTAAATAAATGATAAGCTACTTGAGGCAATAATTATTGTTGCCAATTCATATATAAGAAATCCGGATAAGGACGAAAAACTTTTAAATTGAAATTCAAATATAATTGTAGGTGAAGGCGGGATAAGAAGAAATTGAAGTTACTCTTCCCTTGTTCGTGTATGTGCACGAGAGTTGTGGACATTATTTCTCATTATTATGTGACATTACGTTCATTATTTACGTTCATTGTGACGGGAGTTCGACATTATTTGTTCCTACTACATCTCTTATATAGTTTTAGAAAATTTCCTTCTACAGAATCTAAATCCACTTAGAGGAAAAGACAATCAGAATTTGAAACCATACCAGAAAAATCATTTGAAATCTGCAAGCAAAATAGATGTTTAAGGCGTGAAAATAATTTTCCGTGATTGTGTTGTAGAATAAGATGCCAGTTTTTGGTCTTATTTAAATGTTGCTGATTCTCCTTGCATTCAGCAACCTTTAAAAGCAAATACAATCATTGAAAAAAAAATTTATGTTTTGACTAAATTTAAAAATACTTTTAGAAATTCAAGACTTCACTTTAAGAAACTAAAAAAGAAAATGAGCTGATGGGAAGACAACTGATGAAAGGTGGTATCGAAAAAAATGAACCTATAAAAAACTTATTGTATACAATGACAAGGTCATTAGGAAAAAGAACAGAAAGATTTATTTTCAATGCGGAAAGGTGTATGGACCATTTGGATGCAATGTTTGTTAATAGAAGCTGGTCCTCAATGTAAATTTCGGACCGACATTAGGCTGGAAACTAATGTCGGTCCGAAATTTACATTGATTACTACATTACATCAGGAATAAAAACTTGTGATATAAATAGAATCATATAAAATATGCTAACAATGTACTGAATTTGAACTTGAAAGTTCTACTAATAAAACGTTAATTGATATTAAAAGCAGTGGAATTTGATATAAGTGAATAATTTTTAAAGGATTAACTTCTTCGCAAATGAATATTGCAGTGTGTTAAATGGCAGATGCTAACACCCTAAAGCAACATTTGAAGCTTATAGAACAAACAAATATATAAAAATAAAACTTTAAACCCTTGGAGAAAAAGAAATAACAAGTGTTCCTGGTGTATTTTAAAAAGTATCTCCATGCTTATAGAAATTTGGTAAGTAATTTATTTTAAAAACTTACATTTATAAATTATGTTTTCAGTATTTCCGCGCAAGAGTTTAATTCTTTCACTTATAAATTTACTTAACAACGTAGATGACGATTCCTATTGGGGAATTATTTGGAATATTTATTATTATTTCAATCCCTATAATAACATAAGTGAGCTTTAGGAAATTTCTTAATGCTTTCACTTAATTTCAGATTTAAATACTAAAAATTGAATAAGTTGACATGTCAGGTACTTTTTTTTTTGTAAGCGAAGAGGTTAAAATTATTTATTATAACTCTACGAAATTTTCAAAGTATGATTTTGCAAATACAATCAAAGCATTACCTGTTATGATTTGTTTTCAGTACTTGCTACTTAGCTTATGATTTATTTTAAAGAAAAAGTATATATTAATAATCAAAAAAATGAATCTGACATATCTGAATATTTATCATGTTGCACGATTTTCAAAGTGCAGTATTTGGGAAAGAATTTTCTTAATATTTGTTCGCAGATTTGATTAAACTGTTTTTAAATTCTTGATTATTTAATTTGCTTATATTATATAATTAAGTGTTGCTTCATTGATTCCTGAAGGGTTTGTGGATTATGCGCAACATTTAATCGAATCGTAATATCTTTGAATGATTTAATTTCAGTTTATAAGTTTGAGTAATTCATAGCCCGTATGGCGCACCGGCATGGCGATTAACGGGTTAAACCTTGCTCACAGACAAAATCAATATTTGACAATTTATACAAATCATGCTTGCTTTATGTATACATTTATTACTGACATTAAGTTATTGCATTAACTTTAAAATCCATATTTTAAAAGGGACATGTCTGTTGAGTCGATGGTGAAAAAAAAAAACTTCAATTCCATAAAATTCCTTAAATTCATAAAATCCATAAAATCCGTAAAATTCCTTAAATTTTTCTTGCATTATGTAATTTGCATTTGTAATTGGTGTTGTAAAAAGTCTAATTTCGATTACTTTTTAGTTGCTTTTTCATTATTAAAAGTCCTTAGAGCTCTTACTATTTTTAGTTCTTAAACACTTATTGCAAGAACTTAGTTGACTTCCTAATTTGATGATAACCACATTTTGAATATATATTATTTCCCTCGTCATAATGAAAAAGACACTTGAAATACTTAAGCATGACTTCATTCATGTCATTTTTGTCTTTAAAATTAATCGTTACTTAGATCTAATTATTTATTAAAATGTCTAAAAAAAACCTTAATTTGGTGCACCCACCAATACATCACTGTATACTAAGACATTGGGCAAACATTAATTTTTGATGAAAAGGATAAGTTGTGCACGACTTAGTATTTTTTTAGCATCCAGCTTAGTGTGGTCATGTGTTTTATGGTTAAGCTGAATTTCAACAATCTATAAAGAAAAAAAGCACGCAAACAAAGAGCATCATATATTTATAGCTTTGTAGTTTATACTTCTGTTCTCTATTCTCTTTCTGCACAAATTTTCAAATAACAATGCAATAAAGTATAACAAAGCATAATAACAATGCAATAAAGATTAGATTAATCCGGGATCGCTCATCGAAAATACTGTTTTTACTGTAGCACGAATAAGATATCTTAATGTAGACCAATGACTTATTTAAATCTTTAATGTCGCTAAAACCGACAATGATTGAAGGGTTTGCCGTTCAGACTTATGCTTTCTTGTGCTTTGAGGGCTAGTGAAAATTTCAACAATCAACGACGAAAGAGACGAAAAAAGCGTAACTAACAGCGCTATATCCGCTTCCTGCATCTCTTACTCATACTGCTTGCTGTCTTACAACGAAGATTAGATGATCCTAGCATGCCACGTCGAAAATACCCTGTTATTGTCAGTTGGTTCCCGATGCGGATGTTCTTTAGCAACACTTCCCAAAACCGACTCTCCATTAGAGCCATTTATCATGAACCCCGAGTCCGAGAAGAACAGTTTGTGAGGGAAAAAAACTCCCAATAAAACGTCCAAACCATCGATCCATCAAGTTAATTGGTGGCTATAATTCAATTAGAACTTCACGTCTTTAACTGGGGGGAAACAATATCGTGACGTCCGCAATTGTTCTGATCCCATGAAAGTTGATTGCTTTATATTCGAGGTCCGCTTTGGGGTGTTATGAGGGGTTTTGATTGAGAGGGGAGGCGATTATGTCTCATCTTGATAAATAAATACAGACAGATAAAATGAAAAGCTACTTAGTGTTAAAAATGTTTGTCGGCATAAATGTTCATGTTTTTGTTTCAATCAAGCCTCTTAGAACATGGCAATCTTATAACAAGGTTTCCATATAACGTTTAACTTTATGTCAGTGTAAAAGTCTGGCGGCATAAATGTTCTCGTATTTGATATGATCAAAATTCTAATAAAAACGCTTTATATAACGTTTAACTTTATATCAGTGTAAAAGTCTGGCGGCATAAATGTTCTCGTATTTGATATGATCAAACTTCTTATAAAAACGCTTTATATAACGTTTAACTTTATATCAGTGTAAAAGTCTGGCGGCATAAATGTTCTCGTATTTTATATGATCAAACTTCTAATAAAAACGCTTTAAATTACGTTCGGCATTATGCAAAAATTCAGGAGCAAGAATTTTATAAGGATAAGCTTCTTACAACATAAATTCTTAAAGAATGGTATCAATATAACAGCGTTTATACTTGTATTCTTTTTTCTGTGATAAATTTGTAAAACGTACAGTATAACGCACATAGAATTTATAAGGTACTGATCTTAGATTAGAACACAGGAAATCCGGGTAATACCAGATTTGGTATATAATTGGATAGGATATGGAAGAAGTGTCTGTGGAATTCTGTTATATCTGGTATTTTTATTAGCCGGCTTGTTCACGTCCTTTAGGGGCCAGAAAGCTGAAAGTCTAATGTAATATTGAATTATTACTAATTGCTTTTCTGTTGACTTGGAATCTATCAATTAAAAAAATGTATTGCTCCTTTAACGCTTCTAGATTGAAAACAAAATCTACCATTTACTGATGCACACCGATACTTCATAGTGGACCATTTTCAACCGTTCAATTGTGTGTCCCTCGATTTACAAGTGTTAAAATTTTATATTTCCCGGAGTACTACCCAATTTCTGTACAGTTTGAAATTGAAAGAATCTAATAAAAGCTCAATTTTAAATTGCTCGCAAAATTTTCAAAAATTGTAGAAGTTCATTTTAAACTGTACCAGGAATTGTTTACTTCTTCGTATGTTCGAATCAGATAAATTCCTATTGGGAACCTTTGGCAATATAAAGTTTTAGGTCCTCTTGTTTCTAATTTTCAAAACAAGGTATTTTTTATTGATTTTAATTTAACCTTAGTACAATCAGATTTTAAATTGAAAATATTATGACAAATTAATATAATAAAATTTTCAATTGCTGATCACATCTTTGAGATAGTTGATTTTAACATCTCGTGTATTAAAAAATAATCAAAACAAATTAAAAGCAAATTTAAACAGAAGAGCAAAAAAACTCTCTAAGCTATATAAATACTTAAATGCAAATCTTATTAAGACTGTGGATTTACAAAACAGTCAGCGAAATGAAAATAATTTTAAAAATTGGAGCATACTAATCTGCAATTGGATTTAAAAACTTGAAAAATATCATGGATATTAATCTGAAATTTAAATGGTATTTGATTTTAATTCTGAATTTAATGACAAAATCAAACTACTTAAAAACGCTTAAAAAATAATCTCAAAGGTCATCGAATCTTATTCTAAGCAGTTACTTATTTTGGCTATTCGATAATCCGCCTCAGAGTATTTTTTTTTTCGATGAATTATATTAAACTCACTGATGTAGCAAATAAATAACAATTTGTTTTCTCTCAAAAATATCTGAGTTTGTTTGCAAATTTTTACATCAAAATAATGATGTGAAAACAAATGGAATGCAATATGTGATTTGCCAATAAAGGTTTAAGTTTGGATTGCTAAGAAAATTGAGATTTTTTTTTTCATTGAAAATAACTGGAGAATCTAATTCTAAATGCTCAGACAATTTCACATAAAATGGAATCGGGATACTAAAAAGAACTATTTTTATTTGCATATCTTTAATGAACATCTTGTCTAAGTAACTGAAATGAACAACATGAAATGGAAAGCTAAATTTCTGTAGACTGTAAAAATAAACCGTAATTCCAGAACGAAATGAGAATTACATTCAACCCTCCCCCTCCCCTTTCAAAAAAGTTATACACTAAAAAAAAAATCTAAAAATTGCGGATTCTGTTTATTATGCAAAATATAGGGTAACTATATCGAAATTTTTTTCTTTTTCGAAACACAACTTTCTCTTTTTTTAATGGGGGGGGAGAGAAATCGGAGGAGGAGGAGGAGGAGCAGGGTAAAATCGGTCACGGTTGCGAAGAATTTAAAAGCCTCTTCTATGGTAATTACATATCGGCTATGTATTCATTAGAGCATAGAGGGGACAAAAGGGGGTGTTCACCTGAAAATTGTAGCTGCGATAACTGTATCCGCAGCGGCCGGCTGTTAAAAGAAGCAGCATAATGACGTGCAATTTCTTCCCCAAGGTTGCAAGGATCACGATTAACATGTTAAGAATAAGAAAGGGCCTTGCGTGGGAATTGTGTTTTTTTATGATTATTGTTATTATTATTGGTATTATTTATTTTTTCTTCCTTTCTTTCTTTTATTCGCGCTTTCTAGATTGTGTTTTGTAGGGGTGTAATTGGGAAAAGAGATTATTTGTGACGACCCTCTTTAGAAAGTGTTTAGGAGTTCCTTTGAAAAGTGATTTGTATTTGAGGGGCTTTGTTTGAGGTGATATAAAGATAATCGGATAAAACAGAGGCTTTGATAAGCACTTCTTTGGTTATGTG
This sequence comes from Argiope bruennichi, assembly GCF_947563725.1. Lineage (NCBI taxonomy): Eukaryota > Metazoa > Arthropoda > Arachnida > Araneae > Araneidae > Argiope > Argiope bruennichi. The sequence goes on along the minus strand of NC_079157.1, from coordinate 108,341,112 downwards.
TTTACGAGGAATATATTTCGATGTTTGTCTCTGTAAAGGAAAGTTGTGAATTATATTTCGCGTATAATAGTTTTACACAAGAATGTTTCTAAATCCATAGGATAAATTTTTAATTTCAGAAATACAGAAACACGTGGTTTTTGGAAAAGAACAAGGGACCCTAAACTAGGGTGGGTATTGAAGAGATTTTTTAAGAGTGAATTAATCAAAAGAAAAGGGAGACACTGGAAAAAAAAGTAGTATTCATATTAGTTTAGCTGTATTAACGCCTCATTTGAAAACAACACAATGGCTATTTTGCTATGCACCTCGCAATTTTGAATCCTAATCAGATGACAGCTAGCTGAGCTGGCCTTCCCACATTTCGACAGTGGAAGGGCATTCAGGCCGACGTCCTGGCATAGGGGTAACGGGTCATCCTTATGATCTGGGCGTCCTGGGTTCGAGTCCCGGTTTGGGCATGGTTGTTCTTCCGTTGTTCTATCTGTGAGATGTGTGAATGTGCCCCCCTGTAAAAAGGGGTTGTGCAAGCGAATGAGTGATGCGTGAATAGCAAAGTCGTACTCTTAGCCCTAGTTGGCGCTACCAAAAAAAAACAAGAGACGCTCCCCCACTGGCTTAAAATCGCGGTCTTCGTAACAGTGGGCTTGTCCATGGAAAGTGCCATAAGAAACAACAGGGCATTCAGCCCTTGCGTTAGATTTAGCATGCATCATGCTCGCATACAGAAGAATTTTTCAGTCGAGTTGAGTTTTAAACCTAGATTCCATCGGTCTTGAGCCGAGGCCTTATCACTAAGCCACAGCCTTAGATAAAACATACAATACAGATTGAATGGAATATAAATTTACAATTATGGAACAATACAACTATGTGACTCACAATATCCGAAGAGAGTGTCACTATGAACGACAAGGTCTTTGAAGATCTAAATACTTCAAAAGTTTATTCGTTCTGCATCCCATCATCGTATTTGTCACAATAAATATTATTCATGGAAATGGTTATTGCGTTATTGGAAATTTACTTTCCATTAATTCCGTTATATATATTGGCTGATATAATCTTTTCTATCACAGAATTCTCCGAAAAAGAGCCCTTCTGTAGCGCCTCCTCCCTTTGCTTTTCCAACCTTACTATACCGCAAAAATTATCTGTTACTGTATACTATACTTATCCTTAATTTTTATGACTTTAAATACTCCACATATCTTCTAAAAATAGAATGTATTTGGAATAAAATGTACAACTATACAACGAAATGACGCTCAAGCGAAGAGAGTGGTGGAAGTCACATCTACATAAAGCAATCAATGTTGAATGTAGCATTACATTTCTCAAGTAATTTGCAAATTTCTGAGCAAAATTCATTGAATAGCACTAAAGTTATTAAATTTGAAAGGTCTTTAAAATTTCATCTAAACACTATAATGAAGTAAAGTTAATGTACTCCTAATGAATGCTGGTCATTCTTGTTTCTTACTCTCTTCGTATATTATTTTTTTACTTTCTCGTTTACAAAGTATGCCTGAAGAAAAAATATCTTCTCACCAAATGTTGAGACCATTTTCTTCTTTAGTCGACTGTACGATCATTCTGAAGAGTTCCTTCTGTACAATTACTTTGCAATCGAATTCAATGCAACAACTTTTCACTGCGATCTGATGTTTTAAATGTTAGTAATCACGAATTAGATGTGGGAACTGTACGCTTTTAAAATGGATTGAACCGATCCTAGTCAGTCAATCACTTCATGCTCTTTCCTTGTTCTGCAAGAAAGGACATAACTCTTGTGCATTTTGTAAATCTATATAAAGTTCTGGGATTCTTTACATACGTAACGCTATTGTACATTGTATTATTAATTTATAATCTCTGAATTTTCGTAATTTCATTTCTGAAATTATTTTAGAATATTGTCATAACATTCTTATAAATTATCGTTGCGTTTCTTGATTACACAATAATTTATTCGATAGTGAAGATTTTGTTCTGGAGTGAAATGACTTGAAGACACAGGTTGTCTTTTCTGGGGTTTATTGGTAACAATAACAACAAAAGGCACAAGAATACGCCTTAGTGTAGAAAGCCTAGAGAACTACACATAAAACTCTCTCGGAAAGAGCCGGGATCCGAGAGCCGAGATAACACTCCCCTTTTTACAGGAGTCCAGTTCGCTTCTACTAGAAAAAAAATTACTAAACAGGGAGACCACGTGACACATGATTGGCAGCTAGTTCCGCCCAGGGATATCACGTGGTTAACTGAATTCTCAACAATTCTATTAAATAATGTATGAATTTGTGTTTATAATCTATTATATTACATATTATTTTACGTTACGGTGATTATTTTTATTTAAGAAATTTTATTACAAAACCGATGCAAGATTTGAATTACTATTTTTATATAAGTTCTTAACTATCATGTACTTAAAGGAAGTACTTTAAAATGTTTAAAAGAAATTTATGGAAAAGCTATTTAAAGGATTTTTATTTCAGTTTAACTGATGTTCTTTTATTGGAATTTATGTTCAGCTTCCATTCGAATCAGGTTTATTTCTTCGTAAAAAAAAGTGCATTTTAAAATTTAAATTTAACTGTCAACTATTTGAAACAATTTTGTATACTTTTATGAAATTAGAATTTTTAATATTTGCCAAGATTATATATTTTAAGCAATTTTTTAATAATTTTCTGTTGAGCAAGAAAAAATGTTGCATATTTGTATTTTCTTCATTGAATCCAGTCTTCATAAAATGCAAAAGGAAGCACAATAGTTTGCTAGTCGTTTGGAAGGATCTAGAAGTGAGTGCTGATAACAGAAACAATGCGAAATTGAGTTTTGGAAACTTCTAGAATTCAAAAAAAATCTGTAATGATACTGAAGACTTTAAAAATAAAACAAACAAAAATTCTGGAATAATTCTAAAAACTTTGAGTCAATTCAATAATCTGCGAGGAATAATAAGTGGAAACTTCAAGAATCTCGAATCCTACTTGAAACTGGAGCAGTATCATGAAATTATAAGATATTTTACTATCAACATAACTATTTATTATATTTCTATGTTTATAAAATGTGAAATGGAGTACAATTGTTTCACTGAAACATATAGAATGATCAAGAAGCGCATGATAATAACGAAAATTGTGCAAAACTATTAATGCTTGAAATTTCTAGAACTGTTAATAATATGGAAAGATATTGGAGATTTTTATAAACAAGAAATAATCTGGAATAGTTCTGGAAACTTTTTGAATCGAGAAATAAACTGGAATAGTTCTGGAAACTTTTTGAATCGAGAAATAATCTGGAATAATATTGAAAATTTATAGTATCAAATATCAACACTTCAAAAAATAATAAAGAATGAATCTTCTTATCAATAAATTATCTAATATACTCGATTCTTTTATAAAATTTTTTAAAAAAATGGATTGCGACTGTTTCTTCGACCCACCTGGAATGAGCAAGCAATGGGTGCTAATACCTGAATCGTGCGCGGAACAATGGTCGGGCGTAAGAACGAAAAAGAACACTTTCGCTTTTTCTTGTGATCTCATTAACCTCTGACCTGGCGCCAAATTTCCACTTGGACTCGATGAAGGCTCGCATCCGGGAACCTGGGCCAAACTAATTGTTTCTGCAGCGCTCTGTCCGTAATGAGATTATTAATAGGCCTCCAACCACTAAATGAGTTTTCTGAAAAGATGGAGGGGAGGGGCGTCATCTTCCTCCCTCTTCCTCTCCCCCCACTAGCGAATATTACAAAGATGGATTTCGTCTTCCATTTTCTTTCCGAAGTAAATACGCTGCAATAAGAACCGGTTAGTTAAAATCAAAACCAGCAGAAATGGTGTCCCCGAAGCTTTCTGGTATACTCTCTAACGAAGGTGAAATCTCCCTCCCTCTGCATGATTTTTTTTTTTTTTTTTTTTTTTTTTTTTTTGTTCAAGGCCCCGAATACTCAATTTTTATTTTCGAAATCTCGCATATTGAAGTTTTGTTCTTTATAATGTGTTATAGAAAACATAATATGCATTTTAGATACTTATTTTCAATTAAAAACAAAATTTTACACTAACTTAATATAGACCAGCAAACGGTAAACGTCTTGATGGATTTGATTCTAGAATTCACACGAATTTGCGCTTGATGTTAAAAATATGCATCTAATTTTATTCCTCTAAATGTGTGCGTTTTATAATTATCGTACAGCACTCGGAAACGTACTTCGTACAGACAGACTTCCTGAGAATGCGTTTTGTTCAAAATTTGACAAATCTACAAATATTGCGAGAAACAACATACCAAATTTCATCACTCTGGCTCAAATTCCCTTTGAGTTTTCGTTTTCACAGATATGCAGGAATAATTCCAAAAATATGTTCGACTAGGAGGTCTGAAACCTGAAAATTCGTCAAAACTTCCAATTCGAGTGCTTTTACGATTTCAGTATTTTTGTTGTATACGTCATGCGTGGAAAAAATGAAAGGATTTAGGGAGCAGTAGTGAAAATTATCCGGATGAGTTTAAACTTTCTCAAATTCTGGAACAATGCAATCCGTTTTATATGAAGTTTCGTAAAATAGTAAAGAAAATCGAGAATATAATTAATTCTTGGCGTTAATAAAAAGAATCCAAATTTTGATATATATCTCTAATTTGAGTATCAAGACCATAAACCATGGATTTAGCCAAAAATTAGACATAAGTCCTACTTTTAATGTAAAAATCATCTATAATAGATGTAGGCCTACGACATTTGTAACGCTGGTGGAATTAAAATGGCCTGCGTCATTATCGGATGTACAAATTCTGATTTTTACTTTGGTGGAATATAATTCAGACATGCATTTATTTTTTTCTTTATTAATGTTTGAGTTGACTGATTTATCAGTGTGCGAATAAACCAATGCTTGAATAAAAATTATGGGATTTTAAACTTCATATTTTTATTGATCTGATCATAACAAATATGAAAGTGACATAACTCAAATGTAGACAAAGGAAACGATGTGTGCCATGATCAATGGTATTGCAGATCTATATGAATTTTTGGAAAGTAAGAAGTGGTTAATACGAACATAATTAGAATTAAAGATATAATTAGTATAACTTAAGCAGTGTAATAATATTATGTAATAAATATGCATAAAGAAGTCGTATATAATAATACAAGAAAATAATTGAAATAAATATTTGTAATAAAATATGCATTAATGAGATGTCATTTTTAAATATTTGTTAATCAAATCTAGTTCAAATAGCTTTAAATGTACTGCAGTTATATTGTGATATTCATCATCAATGCCGAACATTGCCTAGATTTTTTCTAGGCAGAGTAGGCAATTGCCTTAAGACTCAAGAGAAAAGAAGGTCACAGGCAAGTCGAATTAATACTGTTATTAGTTACCAAATAATTAAGCTTGTGAAAAAGCAATTCAAATAATATGAATTATAAGATAATTAGAAGCACAGCACTATGTGTTCTTTTCATTTGATTATTAAAACTATAATTAAAGTATGGGTACTTAACATTATGAAAACTTTTTGAAGAAAAATGATTTATAATACATTGAATTATTATTTAACTTTTTAAACATGTTTTGCGGTGTTCACTTGATAATTCACTAAAATAAAAATGTTCAAATTTACATCTGTTCGAAGTTTATTATTTCCTTCTAACTATTAATTCTTCATAGTGGTTAAACGTTTTTATATGTAAGAAAGTTATTAAATAATTACTATGATTCATGTGTGTAAAATTTATTTAGTTTCTTTTTCTGTTATTTACATATTTAAAATCAATCTATATAATTGAATGTATGTTTGTTTGTTATAATCTTAAAATATTTCAAACCTCTGCTAAGGTCCACATGATATTGACACACGCATTTACTTCAGCACCTAGACGGACATCTGTGCTATTAAAAAAATTGCTATTCCTCCATAAAAAACGGGCAATGCTTGAAAGGATGAATTTGCATTTTTCTGCCCTGCGTTAGAAACATATCGTTGCACAAAAAAAATTTCGCACCATTCTAAAATTCAAAAAAGTCTTTTGAAAAGTTTCATTTCTGTGTGACTAGTCATTTTATTTTAATCAATTCAAGATTAATTTAAACACAATACATTGCATTGCCCTTTTTAACCAATTTAAATACTAAAGCTATTTTATTAATTGCATATGCCACTCGCGCTCTTTTGCCATTGTCAAAGCTAGTGTTGTAACATTTACATTTTACAACACTAGCAACACTTTTGGATAATCATTAATATTAATGATTATCCAAAATCTTTAATATTAATTGACTACTTTCCGTTCAAATTAGAGCTGGGGACTCTAAAATATATTAATGTTATCTATACGAATTCGATAGTGTGCGAAGTAAAATTATATACATTCCGCTTTTCCTTGCATATGCACACACACACACACACATACGTACGTACGTACATAAATACATATATGCATACATATACACACACACATACATAAATACACACACACATACATATACACACACATATACATATACACACATACACACACACACACACATACATACACACACACACATACATACACACACACATACATACATACACACACATACATACACACACATATACATATATGCATACATATACACATACACATACACACACACATACATATACACACACATACATATACACACATACATAAATACATATATGCATACATATACACACACACATACATATGCATACATACATACGTACATAAACACACACATACATATACATACATACATATGCATACATATATAACAATTTTTGAAACAAGCGCATTTGCTGAAAGTAAATAAGAATATACACATATGTCTTTTCAAATATAAAACTAAATTGAACATTTCTTAACCTTTTCTAGGGCCGTGGGAAGTATGCCTCCCACCAAATTTATCAATCTTTGTATGAAATTATGTAGGTTGGCATAAGTTCTGACACATTTTTTTAGAAAGACCGAAACTTAGATGCTTTAGTTCTTTATCTCAGACAAAATGATGTATCTTGATTTGTCACTTAATTATTAATTAATCAAATTAAATTTACCTAATAAGCTCAATGAATCCCTTTTCTTATTCTAATTTCAAGCCTAAAAATATTTTAACATAATATGACTAGAAAAAAATGGCCCTTTAAAGGGTTAAAAAAGGTTTTTTCAATAATAAGCTCCAAAGATATGTAATAAAAAAAAGATAATAAAATTTCGACTAATTTATAGTTAAAAATTTTGAACAATTGAAGTTTTGAAAACCCCTTTATTTCTAAGCACCAATTACCCTAGAATGAGTGGTAAACCAAATTTTATAGATTGAAATTCAACAGTGTACCCTTTAGAGAATATTGAACGACTATTTTTTTATCATGCCCGTCGGAAATTACAAATCATATGAAAATCTATATACATTATGAGATTAAAATTTTAGATAGTGAAGAAATAATAAGACCGTGGAAATTCAAAAGGAAAATCCTATTTCTTAATGACTTAATTGTTTGTTTGTTTGTTTCTTATGGCACTTGCCACTGACAAGCCCGCTGTTACGAAGACAGCGATTTAAGCCTGAGGGGGACGTCTCTTATTTTTTATAGCAGCGCCAAGTAGGGCCAAGAGTACGACTTTGCCACTCATGCATCATTCATTCGCTTGCACAACCCCTTTTTACAGGAAAGCACATTCACACATCTCACAGATAGAACAACAGAAGAACAACCATGCCCAAACCGGGACTCGAACCCGGGACGCCCAGATCACGGGGAAGACGCGCTACCTCTATGCCAGGACGCCGGCTGACTTAATTGTTTTGCTTTTTACTTTCTCATATACGAAGTATAGAAGAAAATGCAATCGTCAAAAAATTCGAACTCGAGATTTTGACGAATTTCCGAGTTTCAGACCTCAATGAATTCGAAAAATACATACCTGTCTGTCTGCGTACACGATAACCGAAAAATGCTTTGAATAAGCAGAATGAAATTTGGGGCTTACGGCCAAAATTTGTAGATTTCAAACAAATTTTGAACGAAATCCGTACACAAAAAAAAATCTGCCTGTCTGGCTGTTTGAATCTAGCTGAACTCGATAACCACAGAACGTAAAAGAATAGGTAGACACAATTTAGTACGTTTAACATCTAAAATATAGAATCTTCTCAAATTTTGTACTTCATTGATAGTCTACTGATCTGTATTTCGCATACACATAAGCGCAATGACTTATATCAGTGAAATTCGGTATATGATCTTGTTGCAGTTCCGCATTAAAGATTGGCTTGAATCTGTCGGAAAAAGATGGCCAGAATATATATTCGCACGATAGATTTAGTAAAAATGAAATGCAAGATTCACGCCAAGATTTATATTTTGTAACTATTGTTCAACAATGCTTAGAACCGTAAAATATCTAAACGAGGTGCAATCGTTTGGTCCCCGGCGATCAAGTCTGAAGCTTGCGCCATAATTTAAACCAAATCAAGACCCTCTACGTCAGTAATACAAGTAACCTAAATAGAGCTTTTGATATACAACAAACTCTTCCCAGCTTCCCGATAAGCGGCGTGTTTACGCGGCAGTGTTGCCCGATATCAGCGGACAAATTTACAAGCATCAACTGACAGAGCGCCCCAAGACGGTGCACCATTCCGTCGATGAATCCGTCATCCGCCATTATCGGAGCGATGACATGACGCTAAGCATAAAGGGTTCGGCCCTCCGTCCTGTCCAAAATAACCCTTTGGTGCCGATGAGAGCTACGAAACATGGCCAGCGGTTTGTTTGGGACGGATAAAATTTTGTATCGACTTGATGTCGCCTGGTAGGTTCCGCCCGGTGTTTACAGTCAGTCGGACGTTGAGGAAAATATAATCCAAGCATGTGGAACAAGCGACTGAGATCTTAGGTTGGAACTGGACAGTCGCCTGGGTTGACTTATTTTCAAACATGCTAGTGGCCTTTTTAATGTATTTTTTTTTCATTTTAATTATTATAGAGATTATTTTGAAAATATTGAATCCTGATATTCGAGTGAAAGCCCTTTTATGAGAAATTGTCGATTTTGAATTTAGTTTTCCTATTTAAATTTAAATTATTTTAAATTTTTATTAAAAATTTAATAATGGATTTAAATATTCAAATACTAATGTTTTAGCATTGTTCAAATGTATTGAAAAAAAAAACAGTGTAGATGCCTTTAAGGTTGTAATTAATATTTAGTTAAATCTAAAAAACGACGTACAGTCTGAAATGAGGAAATTTAGCAATATTTCCTTTTTGTGTGTGTATGTGTGTGTGTGTGTGTGTGTTCTTTATAAAAACGCTAAGGAACTGAATGTTTGTTGAATGTATATTTTTAACATATACATAAATATAAATAAGCGTAAAAGTAAATAATTTCTATTCTATTAGTATGATCAAAATCTATCATTAATTCTTCATTTCAAATACAAATGATAGAAATTGTCCGTATAGATATTTTTGTACATTGTTTTTCATTAATCATATAAACATCAGTTAGCACTCAATATTTGATTTTATATTGTCTGAAAAACTAACATCAGTAGGTGGGTATTATCTATAATGAAAAACTAATAAAAACATAAAAAGGACAAAAATTAATTAATACTAATAAAAAAGATAAAAATAAGAACGAAATAGAGAATACAAAATATATATATAATGAATATAAAAAGCATCTGCATAATGTAATAAAAAAAACAAGGAAAAACCTAATATAAAACCAATATATGTATAAAAAAATAATAAATCGATATAATATAAAACATAAATATTATATGAAACAAAAAAAATATATAGTGTATCTTATTTACTTTATTATTTTAGATGTGTGTGAAGGGGAGGGTACTCTACAGTACAGATCAGATCGTAGGCTGTAGAACATCAAAACCTACCAAACTTGGCACTTACATATTTTGGAGGGTGGGAGGCACCTCGGAGTGATCTTTTTTTATTTGAATTCATCAAAAATAACTGAAATTTTGGGGGGCTTTTTTTTGGCGACAATATCCAAAAATATTACAGTGAAAAAATGATATTTACATCATTTTAAAATTCACAAAATTATCTTTACAATTATATTATTTTTAACATAGAAATTAAGTTTTTAATTTTTAATCAATTTTTTGGTAGAAATGCATATTTTCCAGTAATTTATTTCACAAAAAATAGAAATGAAATGTAACCTGAAAGAAGTAATCTGAATGTTTCTTGCGCATGGGAAAATTAGCTTTTATGAACGTGTTGCCATAACGTTGGCAATTGATAAAAGTTAATTTCCAAGTTGACTTCAAGCTTCGTTCAAGCTGAAATTAAAAAATGGAGTTAATTCTCGAAGAAAATTAAACCTAGAGAGGTGTTACTTTTAGCGTTGGTCTATAAGAGGTGAAAGAAACTCAAAACATGATATTTTCTAGAAGGAAAAGGGCAAAGAAAGATTTCTGTGTATTTGAAAAATATCTGTATTATTATTCAAAAATCCAACTGAGGGTTTAAGGCAAACATACGGGATGTTTACTTAGAAATTCAATTTAATTTTTTATGCATTATACAATACTAGTTTGCACATGCAGGATGTCCACTCTAACCATGTCCTAACAGCTAAGGTCCAAACAATATTAAGCACATACATCTAATAGGAAAAATGGTATAAAAAATAAAGAATATTTTATACAGTTTGTGCAAAAACATCCTGATGAATATCAATTTTTTATACAGACCCTCGGTCTTATGAGTCGCATTTAATAAAATGTTACTGAGACACTAACATTTGAAGTAAAAAGAAAGGTTCAATCTATTGAGTCTTCAACTTATGAAAATTTAAACAAAGAAAATAGCGCTTAACAACTCCCCTAGTTTTTCCAATGTTCATTAGTCTGAAATAGCTGCATTTAAAACTTCTAAACTCGATCTGATTTAATCGTAAAAGATGGAAATTGTCTTTTTTTTTTTTTTTAAGGTTAGAATGTCGCGAAATTTTCCCTAAATATGATTTCTTAGGACCAAAGGACTGTATAAAATTTATACTCCCTAATTTTTCAGAAATACGTTTATTGACAAAAGTAAAATAAAATATAATTTACTCCATTTAAATCCTTTCGAAAATAAAACTGAACATTGAATTTTATGATGAATCAGATGAATTTTTATTGAATTAATTTTTGTGATATTACATAAATTATAAAAAGTATTCTGCAGTGTACTTAAGACTTCAATGCTGAAACCAGCACTCTTATTTTTCCAGTACTTTTTTTTGTTTGTTTAGTTTTGTTTCAGCAGTAAAGTTTTTTTTATTAACTAAAATTTAATTGCTTCAACTTCAATTTAAAGTTGAATTTTTATGGGAGCTGATAGAAAATTAGAGATACATAGAACAATGAATAATTGGTTCTATTATAATAGGAATTGTATGACTATCAAAATTAGAAGATCATAATTTTTTTTGCTGAAGAAGCTATTAAAAAACCAAATTACATATAATGTTTAATCGAAAACCTGAGTGACCAGCTGGTCTCCAAAGATAGTTAGTATATAATAAAATGTAAGAACAAGATATAGCAAATAAGATAGAACAAGATAATATTTTTTTTAAAAAAACGAAGTCTGTAAAATAATCCAGAAAAAGGATACGAGTGTGATGCAAAGTATGAAAGAGGAGAAAAAGGCGAAAAAAATATTATAACGTGTATAATAAAATTTAGGAACCGGAAGAAAGATAAAATAGAAGATAATATATATGAAATGAAAAATGAAGTCATTCTCGTTGATTATTAAGATTTATTACATATGAAATGACTGATTTTGACTATTTTGTTAATAAAAGTGCCGTTTTTAAAATTGATGAATAAATCTTTGATCATTTTTAAAGTTATTTAAAGGTTTATTTAAATGAAATGTTTCCATGTGAATGTAATAATAGGCATAATTTTTATGCAGATGCCTAATGAGAAATCAAAAATTTTAAAACGTTTCAGATACTATAGGATATGGACCGTGCCCAGTTAAGTAATATATTAAAAATTATATACCTTATCTTTCGATACTCATATGCGATATATTGTCTTCTTTTGGTTTCATAAAATTATTAACAATAATGTAATCAAATATTTACTATCCCTTTATTTTTCGAAACAAAAAATATTGTTGGTCCTATTTTTAAATATATACCCAGATGGGCACACTTCTTAGAAATAATTTAAGTGAACTTTATACATTAAAATTGACAAAATTAAACCGTATCATTTTTGTTTAATATTTTGAACTATCAATCCTAGAATGAAAAAACTATTTTATTTTCTAACAATAATACGATCTATAATTTAATCTGATAATTCATATTTTTTCCCTTGGGAAAAAGATATGTAGAAATGAAAACGATCCATTGTTGAATAAATAAAAATATATCTGTAATAATTCTGTACATTCGGAAACGTTGGAAAAAGAAATATAGAAAGACGAAAAGTGTTTCTCAAATTGCGAGACATATCTTGTAGGCAAACTTTGAAATAATGAAATGAGAGGCGAGAGGACATTTAAAAAGAGCAAAATGAGAAATAAGATAGAATAAATAGAATCGTTCTTGCCCGCTAGCAACAAGATCTTGTTGGTGTCAAACATGATATTTTTCTAGATTATTTCTGAATAAATTTTTCTAGATTATTTCTAAATAAATTTTTCTAGAACTCTCTCTTTATGTTTTTATGGCATTGTGTCATTTTTTATGTAAAATGACAGCATAAGAAATGTTATGACATATTTTATTTTTAAAAAAAATCGTCAGTTTTTATCTGTTATAATTACTTAATAATATGGGAGATAATAACGCTTATTTAAAATTTAAATGATTAAGGAAAGTATTATTAAATGGTACTTTATAATAAAATTACTATACATATTATAAAAAGTGAAATATTTCTTTGGATGATAATATGCAATTTCGAACCTTAATCTGATAATAAATGTATTGCTGGTTTTAAAAAATCTTGCTGTGTATGCAATGAAATTTCGTAACATCATTTGTTGATATATAATGCATGAACATTTCTCATCAAATTTATAAAACTGCAATCCTTCTCTAGCCTCCTTACTCCTAACTTCCTTTGTCAATGTGTTGCCTTCCTCTCCATCCTCCTACTTTTTATTTCCTCGTATACAAGAACAAAGAAAATTTAATAATTATATATAATTTGATATCGATAGTTTGACGAATATCCACGTTTCACATCTTCCTGAGCTCGAAAAACATTTTCGAAAATGTTCATCCGTCTGTCTGTGACAAAGATAACTCAAAGACGCTTTGAGCTAGAAAGTTGAAATTTGGTATTCAGGCTTAAAACCAAATTTGTAAACATCTGGCAAATTTTGAGTGAAATCGGTTCAAAGGAAGTCCAGCTGTTCTAGTATATGTAAACATAATAATTAAAAAAAATGAAAAGAGCTAGATAGATAAGATTATGTACCCAGTTTTTACATGTATAGCATAGACCCCTGTGAAAGTTTAAGTTAAATCCAACAAGGGGTTGACCGCTTGTCGGTCTGTACCTTCAGAAACATGTAAAGATGATAACTAAAAAAACAATGGTTTAAATATATCAAGACTGATATGGGATTTGGGTAGTTTTATGTCAAATATTTGTTTCAGTCGGTGGAGAAAAACGTGTCTAAAACAAAAATTCGATTTTTGGATACTTTTAACTCATTCTAGGGAAATGGGCAAACAGTCCTCCAAAGAGAGCACGGTATATTCAGTAAAAATGTTAAATTCACATCAAAGGTTAAAATTTCGTAACTATTGTAATCAATGCCACGCGAGACATTCTTTGGCATAACACATTTAGTAAAGAGTATGCGAGAAAGTTTTGGAGAGACAACTCCCGTTGTTTCAATTCAATTATTTCGTTAGAATAAAAAGAAAATATGACAAGAACAAAATTGTCTTTAACCACTCAGGAGACGATATCTTCAGTTCACAAATTCCTTTTTTTTTTCTTTTTTTTTCCAACTCACAGATCTAAATATCGAATCTAAATTCGTTTCTTTAAAAGTGACATTGTTTTGAAACTGCCTGTTAAGTGGGCGACGCTTACAAAAAATTTGTTATAAGTAAAAATTTTATTATGTGAAACGAGAACAAGAAGTGATATCTTTTGTTGATACAAATGTAAATTGTCATTCTTAAAAATGGATAGGTGTATATAAATTATTAGTATGCTTTCCTAATTCAAGATTTCATTGAAAGAGTATAATCAGGATTCATAGAAATAGATTTAAAAGAATACAATTAAAAGTGATTATGTAAATTCATTCTAAATACAAAAGTTTGTATTTAAAATGATCAAATTAAGAATGTGACATCCTAAACCAACACTTCTAGTCACAGAACAATAATTCAGCTGCTACGGCACCGAAATTTTCCCTTTTCTAACTGAAGACATGAATCAAGGCCTTACCCCACTGGACACGCGACACAATTCGTCCTTCCCTACTTGGTCAGTAGAACAACCTGCATCCTTCCCATTCTCCCACTGACTTTGTGATCTCGACGAGTCGGTGGTCAAGGCACCCAAAAGGAGAGGCTGCTTCTTTGGCGTGCTTCCGGTTCGATGCGAATCTGCTGTCCACTTCCTCCAGATGTCCAGTAGGCGGAAGTGACGCCTTTTGTGGCCGCCGGAAGAAGTCCGGTTGAACGACCCCTGATAAGGATAGAGTGTAACGGTCACCACTCCAAGGATTGTACAAGATGCTGGATGGTTTTCAGAGGAAAAAGATACGGCGGGAAAAAATAATAAATATTGTCTGCTCACATGTCTCGGATTAGTTGTAATCAAAGTGATTTTCATTTTTATATAGTCTGTTACAACATCGAGCTGTCAAATAAGATAATCTATTTACCTTTTTTGGTTTTATCTAGCATCCGATTTCAGTGTGGGATAGAAAAAAAAATCAGATAATGTTACATAAATCTAGTATCCGATTTTCGGTTATGTTAAATTTTATATGAGAAAACTAAGATACTTGGTGTACCAAACTGAGCACTAGATTTTTGTACAAAACTATCTTCAGTAGGAAACTGAATACAATTTAAGAAAAATGAATACGAATGTTGGTTGTGTCTGAAATATTCTCCTCCCATTATTGCGTAAATGTTATTGGGAAAGACCGATATCTAGCAAATGTCGAAATTCTTCGGTTAATATTAGCATTCTTGTATTCTTATTCATTGGTTGTATCCAAAATATTTGCAAAATTTCATTACTTCACAATTAAATTGAGAAGTGTCAATATTAAACAAGCAATAATGAAGAATGTTTGATAGAAATGTTTTTGACACATTAAGGAAAAACTGCAACTTTTAAAATTATATATATTAAATTATATTATTGCATAATAATATAATTATATATGCAACTTATAAAATTATTATTAAAATATATTATTTTTAAAAATAGAAAGCTTGAATATCAGCGATTGTAAATAAACTGTTGAATCTAAAAAAAAAAAATTGCTACATTCTAAGTAAAAAAGAAAATAACACCAATAGTAAACCTACACAAAAAAAAATTCTGATTAATATTAAACAATATTATTTATATCAAAAACTTCAACTTTTATCGCTTTGTTCATCTCTTTAGTGTGTTTTATCTACACTTGTTTCGTCTCTCTCCAGAATTTATTTGTGTTTGCCGATATACATCGTTGATGATTCGAAAATAAAATTTAAAAAAAAACTTTTGATTTTTGACCAACTTTTATTTGGTATGTATCGATATAACTGATTACCGACAATTCCGATATTCTTTTATTTTGGTCTTTCAAATATACTCGCATATATGTTTGCTTGTGAATGTATTCACTAATATAACAGTTATTGCCTAATCAAATCATATATATATAATATAGGGCACTGAATTGAATAGCACCACTATTCAATTCAATGCCCCTTCCCTAATTACTACATCATGCCCCCCCCCATGCGTACCTCTTTCCGAATAAAGTCCTTTTACTATTACCATATCGATGAATCTGCCTAAACAAATTATTGTATTATTCTCTTTTCTCAAGCCAACGTCTCGAATTGTATCCTCAGGTTTTAGGAGTTTTAGAACCACTATCCAGGAATCAAAGACCTTTATTCGTTGCTCCCAGTTATTCAAGAAACGTACCACGAAGCCAGATGCGATATCCACACTTGACATTGTGTTGAAATGATGCTTATATACATATTGTGATATCTAACAAAATTTATGTATAAATACCAAACGTATACGCGAGCTTTAATCAAAGGAACCCTCTTTCAAAGTCATCAGCAAATCGAGAACAACTGCTCTACTCACGTCATCGGTGCTTTCTCACATAAATCTTCCATTACTCGGCGAAAGTAGAGAAAGCCGTAAATTGGACAACATGCAACTCTGCTGACTGACTCGGAGCTATTTTGTTGCACAAACCTCCATCAGACTATTTAAATCTCGCTTCCATAAATTTCTTTTCTTCAGGAAGTTTCAAAGATCGCCAAGTAAACGGGAGCGTGGTTTCTTGAACTCCTTTCACAGTTACTTGTCTTGTAGTTGGTTATAAATCATGTGATGCCACAACGGGGCCACTGTGCAATACCACCGATGGGAATGGTTAGGATATTCTTCGGATTCCTCAGTTTCTTGAGTGCTTTCTAATCGGAATACAGAAAAAGTAATCCATGTTTGACCACGTTTTCAACTCTACAATCCATCGTCGTTTATTAATAAAGTGACTAGATTTTCTGAACTTCAATCAGGAATTTTGTTTAGGAAGGGGTCACTGATCAAGATAAAAAAATCTGAAAATAATTGAAGGACGTACAATTAATAATTCAAAATTAAAAAAAAAAATGGAAGAGGCATATATAATATTTTTTTATTGAATTTGTGTTTTTCTTTTAATCTGAATCATCGACTTTTTTCTTTTTAGGCTGAAGATATTCCAAATATTAAGAAAATATGTATTCAGAGGTTAAAAAAATTAATTTAATTAATCTTTCAAATAAATGAAAGATAAAGAAAAAGTAACAAAATGGTGCCATCACTGGTATTTAATTCAAATTTGGGATTTACTTTTAAAAGGGATAAGAATATTGGCTTAGAGTACTTGGTCATTTTATAGGTATCTCAAAAGTGGAGAATCTGAAAATATTTTTTAAATTTCTTTTTAAAGTTCATGACTTTTTTTTAATTAAACCTTGGTCATCTGAGCTATTTTCTTTAACAATTTTTTTCCATTTTTAATTCAAGGCAATCCGGAGTTTTTAAGTAACTTTTTTTATATAACTTTTTTATTTTGGAAGAAACAGCACAAATTGAACAGGATTATTTCGTTTAATTTTTTAAAAAAAATTCTTCTGTGCTCTTTATTTGTATATATAAGTGAATTTCTTGTTTGCTACATTCTTTTTCAAAAATATAAATGGATGAATGATTAAATACACCAATGAAACCGAAGGCATTAAATCATATAAATCGCAACGAGGATATAAAATTCCAATAGACGTAATTAACAATATTGCTTGTATTTACAAACACGAACATAACGTACGACATTGAATAAAATGCCACCTAAACTTAAATGAAGAGTGGAAAATTCGGCGCATAATGTTTTAGGGTTGATATTCAGAAAAGCAGGCCCCCGTTTAGCCTTGGCATCCGGATTTTCGGCTCGATATACCTATTTTTTTTTATATTTATACAACAATTATAGCAACAATAATCGTGCTCACAAAGCATTTATCATAAGCATTACTTCAAAATATTTTTAAAAATTGGAGGAAAAAATTGTACCGATGTAAAAATTAACATAATTAAAAAAGCTACTTTGTTTTCACTCCATTTAAAAAAAAAATGTTTACGCAATTGATACGTTTCAAAAATACTGAAAAAAAGCATAAATATTTCGATTAAAATAAAAAATCTGATTGAAATTTTGAAAACTCCTTTCTTTCGAGCTCAAATCTTAGAAATAATTGTTTGCCAATATGATAACTTGATCAAAATTACTTATTATTTTATATTTTTTAAAAAATTTGATAGCTCTAATTTCTATTATCTACTCTTTGGCGCGGTTTTTTCGTCACGCAATGTACAAATATTAATAATGTACTAACATTATCATTTTAAAACCATTACATGCATGTTTCATTTCAAGTTTTTGTACAGTCAAGATGTTTTATGCAATTAGGAGTCTAAACAGTGCCTCTGAATAGGTTAATTAATTCAAATCATTGCCGGAGGTATGGCAGATGAGGTTCTATAAAGATACTCGTGTATTTGAATGGAACTCACGAGCTGCTTTAATTCTTTCCCCCCCCCTAACTGTATGTATTTAATACCAAAGTTTATAGCCATTATAGTCTATTTTTTCATGGAGCTATGAAATTTAAAGAGATAGTGAGCAATAAAACGTAATGTTGCAAAGAGATGAACTGATACTTCCGCAAATTCAGTTGTGGTAACTCGGAAACACGGAATTACACATGGAAGAGTCCTTGTCTGATAATGAACAAGGTTTCCATTCCTTTTCCAAACTAGAAATGAGAACTAAGGTGTGGTCACATTAATAGATTATCATGGGCAAGGCTGAAAATGAATGTTAATGCAGCCCAGTATGCATTTTAAGAAAGCGCGATGACCACCAGGAACATTTTCAACATCATTAAAAACACAGTTAAATGTTTCTGAGTATATCTTTTGAATTTAAATTTGAGTAAGTATTTCGTTTAATGATCAATAAGTGTGTATGGAACAAATTGAATTTCTCCTTTCTTAACAGTAATTGTTTTCGTACCAATCTTATTGAAGCTCACTTTAACTGCATGTCTGAGTTGCGCGGTGTTTGACTTCCATGTACTTCTCGGGATCTAATTTCTGCAACTTTAAATATACAAAGTGAAGCTGCAATATCACGTGAAAATCACACGGCTAAAATGAATGCTTGTTTATCAAGATCACGGGTGAATCTAGTTTTGAAGCTATAAAAGCTTTGAATGCTTCAAAGTTTTACACTCTTTTGTTCATTTTCACCTCACTGCGATACAAGGGTTGCTCTTTGGTCATGGATTTGATAAAGAACTTTTAAAATACCCTGCCTCTTCACGAAGTTCTAATCGGATCCTTCCCTTTTACCAAAATTATTATTTATATTATATGAAAAAAGTTTGTATGCGTTTTTGTCTGTTTGCTTGTTTATCACAGAACTTTTCTAAAATGATTAATAATAACGATGTATATTAAGTCATGCCATCCTATAATTCACTTCTAGGTTACCTATGCTATTTTCAACTTTCAAAAGCAATTACTTCTTAAGTTATCTAATTAAATAAGGGAAAAGATAACACATTTTTGCAAAAAAAACAATAGTAATAATTTTCTATGTAAACTTAAAACATCTACAAAAATATTTTGTCTCCGATGTATTACTGGCAAAGCAACACAACCATTGTCGCAAAGCAATGAAACAAGTGGCAGAAAACACAAATCTCGTGAAAATGCTGTGATAAATATAAATTTCAATAGTTCATGATAAACTAACTAAACTGAAAAAACATTCACTCAATAAGTTATTAAAATAAAAATAAAATTTTAACCCCATATAAACTTAAATGTTGATTGGTAAAAATGTGTTGAAATGTGAAACTAAATCAATCAATTTATTATAAGAGGACCTCGTAATGGGCTCAGTCCATATATTAAAAGCATGCAATGCCTAAATCCGCTATTCAATATCAAAATGTCTAAATTTGCCATCAAATAGAGATTAATTGAGAAAGAAAATAAAAATAATTTAAAAGCCAAACAATTTTATTTATACCAAAATGTGAAATTTCTACTAGCAAAGTATTTTTTTTATATATAAGAAGGCGTGTTGTTTTTTTTAGATGGTTTCAACATTTTTCCGTCGTGTACAAACATGGCGACCAGCGAGTAGCAGACCGACATCCGACACGCCGTCGGAGATCAAAGTTCGGAAGGTACTGCGAAAACAAACACCCTGTCCAAAAGAAGAGGCTTGTTTTCTTAGCGCGAAAAAAATGTAACAGCAACTCCTTGTGATCTCCGACCTCCTGCCAGATGCTAAATGTCGCTATTTTTAAAAGGAATTTTTATTCCCTCGCTTCGGCATCTGTTCGCCTGGAATTCGAACAGGGGAGCTTTTACATATAAATTACGTTACCCTTGTTTATGACGCTAAATCGCACGGAGTGACGTAAAAGTGAAAGTGGTACCTTATTGGTTCTTTTTTTTACTAAGAGGAGGAGCTTTTTCTGGGATTTGGAAGCAAAACTAAAACGAATTGTCTCGGAACTGGCTCATCAATAGGAAAATGAAAGTAAATCCCATTAAATAAATGTTCTATTTTCTAAAACAGGTCGAATGCCACTTATAAAGCTCAGCTAAATTCCTGGCCAGCTCCTTTCCCATTCAAATATTTAAGGCTTCTTAATTCTCCATATTTAATACCAATTTCAAAAAAAAAAAAAAATATATGTGAAAAAACACTTGACAGAATTAAATGTTTAGCATTAAATTCGGGCGTTTAATTTCTTGAAAGATTAAACTATTGACTGAACACAAATTTTTGCCCTTATAGAATGATTCTGAGACTAATAATCTTGTTCAATTCATTGTTAAATTTAAAAAAAAAAAATCTGTGAAAATCCTTTGAAAATTTCGAGTTGATTAAAATAAAGAACAAATGAAAACAGTCAACGTTCCAATATCTATTCACCGTATATACGATTTAATGTTTTACAACGATACGATGTACGTTTTAATGTAATAAATTCTTAATGATTTAATGTAATAAATTCTTTTTCAAAATTAAACCTGCCTTGGACAATGCGAAAAATATTATAAAGATGGTTTTCCAAAAAGTTCCGTAAATTCAAAACAAAATTATTAAAATTAAGATTCTACGATCCTGCAATTCCAAGGAATTTATCCTGCAATTGAAAGAAATAAGATTTTTTAAAAATAATATTTAAGAATTTTTTTTGGACTTTAAACAACTCAACAGCTGATCATTCACGATTATTCTATGCAAGCTTTTTTCTGATTCTCTCGATGACTGCTTTGTTAGAATACACTTCCACCCCCTCCCCCATTTCAAGCATCTAAAGCACTTCCCAGCGTGCATGCAACCTCTCAATCCATACCACACCAATTCTGACTAGTTTTTCGTATTGATGATAAATATCGGAATCCCGCTATTCCATAAGTGTGGTATGAAAGGATCGTAAATGTCTGGTAGCATATCAGCAGTTCAATGCAATTCTAACTTTTAATTTCTCGGAATTATCTTTATCTGGTAAAATGTGGAAATAAAAAAAAAAAATCTAGCATTTCAAGGAACTGTACTTCTCTATTTGATAAAGTTGGAATATATGTATATATCAAAACCAAAAATAGTAAATAGTTTCAGCAAAAAATAGTTTTCTTAATATCTCATTTTTTAAAGGTAATTCTTTTGAGCTTAATTTATTTCATTTATTATTTAAGAAGAATCAATGTAATTCAATCAATCTAATGAACGAAATTTACAAATTAATGAAAATCATTAAATTTTGTTAGGCTATTCATTAAATAAGCTTTAAAATTGACATCCAGAAAGCATGTTTTTTTTAAATTCACATTTAGTGTTTTCAATTTTAATTTTGAAATAAAGTGTTCACTGTAGTTTCGAAAATAAGCGCTTTACCTTGTTAATATAACAATTAAGTATTCGTTCAGACTTGCAAGAATACTACCTACTTACACTCTACCCCGATCTCTCTTACAACGACAATCAAACAAAATTCTTCTCGGATGGGGGTCTTTCATGAACATCGTCTCTTACGATCAACGAAAATGTTCCAGAAAACCCCTGTACCTAGAAGAACAATAGAACATCACCCTTGGAAGGGAAGTGTACAGAAAGTATTTCCGCTACTTCCGAAAAGCAAGGAAATAAAAATAATCAACAACAATAACGTTCGAAAAGAGCTGTGCAATTTCGAATCTCTGTCATATGGCCATGACATGTGACACTTCCTCTCATTGTCAGGGGTCTCTCCACCCCCTCAGACAACCCTCTTTAGAACGACAGGACTTTTCCAAAGGAGAGAAGTAAACTTGTGAAGAAGGAGAGAAAAATGATGACAGACGATATTATGTGGGTTAAAAGGGCCATGTCAACTCAGTGGCGTTAACAGTGTCGAGTTGATGTCAGAGGGTAAAGGGGGTGAAAGAGAGAAAGGATAACTTGATTTTTTTCCCCTTCTTTTAGACATTTTTTGTTCGTTTGGATATTTTTCAAAATAGTGACAGTTTCTGGTAGTTAGGGGTGTTAAAACACTAGGAAAGGGTGTAAACAACTAACCGTACGATTAAAGGGTAGAAAGTGCCATTGTGTCATAATTTGCATTAAAAATGTTTTTGGGCATTTTTGTAAATATTATAGGCAAAATACAAGGATTAAAAACAAAATAAGATCTTTGTAACAGGCTGCGTTTTAGTTTGCTTAAATTGATATTTTAATATTTTTTATAAAACAGCATTTTACAAGGGTTAAGTTTTCTTTAGTTGCTTAGTAACTTATTACTAATAACGCAATATGTAACATTATCGGATTGTAGAATTCATACATTGTATGCGCATGTGCTATACGTATCATACATCATGATTCAAAAGTCAGAAACAACTTTGAAAGTCAATAATTCGCAAACGAATAAAGATGGAAGCATGCTGTTTGTACTCAAAATTATGGAAATAAAATCATTTTATTAACAAAAAACTTATAAAGTTATTCCAAATTTTAAAAAATCTAAAATTATGAAATTTTTTAATTTTTATAAAATTTTATCCGTTTTATCAAAACTGAAAAAAAAAAATTGAAATTTTATCAGTTTTTTTACATTTATGTTGAATGTTCTGATCCATCGGACTAATTAAAAGCTGAGAAATATATATATTTATTTAATACGAAAAGGTAGAATTTAGATTGAGCGATCAGTTTTAAATGAAATAAACATTAATAAGAGCAGTAATGCTGTGACAGTAATTCAGTTCAGAGTTTAAACCTCGAAAAAGAATAATAATAATTAATCGAGATAAATTAAAATTTTGTGCGATAGTTTCATATTATTTAATACATTTTGCTTATTTCTATTTATTTTTTGAAGTTTTTGAAGCACTAGATTTAAACTTTTTCTAGCATTTTATTTTTGTAAGGAGTACCGCAGTATAACATAAGACTATAATAACTCAATCCCTTCCATGATCCGCCCCTTGTTTCCCGTCGGCATGGGGGCACTAACTGACCATTGTCCACTCAAATGACCACTCGGTCCATTTGCCCTGTCCGGGAGGTCCTCGGACACTTATTCACCCCCTCCTTGACCAGAAGTCAGAGGTCAAATAGCCACTGCGTCTGACATAGAGCATGTCGCATTCTGTAAACAGAGGTGACCTGTAGATAAGGGACTATACAAAAACTAAATGAGAGAACTGTAGATCTCTTTTTAATTTAAAAAAATGGAAGTCAGTCACTTTGAATTATCAAAGCTAGGATTATTTCTATAAATAAAATTGAAAAATTATTAATGATTTGTACTCTATAGTAAATCAGAACTACCCTTCAGATTTCGCTTAAATTTTGTTTATAAGTACTATGAAGCATAAAGAATATTTAGCAAATTATAATATTTTACGACAGTTAATACGATACTTATTTTTAATTTCCCGAGTACAAAAAAAATCATTTATTTTCATTGTTATTTTCTCTTTTGAATGTAAGTTTTATAGGAATTTGAAATCATTACATTATTATTTTGAAATATATTATTTCGATTCATATATTATTTTGAAATCATTGCAAGGTCAATTATTTGACCTTTGTAATGATGAATAAAATCTTGTATCTTTCTTTAAAATATTGCCGACTTATTTCAAATTTTGGTGTTGATTGATTAACTGGAAAAAGTCTAAAATATGCAACTGGGTTGGTGCTATATCAACATACTTTGCATCTGATACCCAAAAGCATCAAGCATACAAAACTGATATAGACAGAAAGTATCAGGTACTTGGTATCAATTTTTGGACTCGAATGACAGGCTACTTGATCTTATTCATTTTCAATCAGGGGAATACTATTGTATTCACCTGATACTTTCTAATTTTGTAGAAAGTATTCACCTGATACTTTCTAATCCTGTACTTTCTAATTCTGTAGAAAGTATTTTGGTTGATATTGCATGGTTCGCCGTCTTATCTTGACGATACTATGAGCATGCGTGTTTTTTATAAAATATGTATATATAATCTTCTATGTATATAATCTTCCCTAGTCATTACTACATTTTACCCCTTGTAAAGCTGGGTATATATACCACTAAGGAATCTTTTTCTTCACTTACATCTGCTATATCAGCAGTGCCTTCCTTTTTCTTTTGGGACTCAATCGTCAATCAAGGTCATATAGCACATAGTCATCAATATCAGAAAAAGCTAAAGCTCCAATAAATCTAAATCTCCAATAAGTTGTTGTATAATTGTATGATTATCAATTTACCGTCTCTATATAAGTGCTGCAGTTGATTCTCGACGAGTCTTTATTTTCGATCTGACGGCAAAGGAATCTGTTGCAGAGGTAAAAGTATTAGGTTCAGTTGAGTCTGCACTTGATACAGAAAAACGAGTATCAATTCAGCCTGAATCCCAAATGAATATTTCAGTCTCTTCTATGTATAAAAAATTGAATACAAAAATAAACCGCTGTATTACATCAGAACTTAAAGAAAATCAAGGGTATAAACACTCCCCTTGATTTCTATTTTTTTATTCATATTTTTCTCGTTATACAACAACATTTTGACTAATTGTCTTGTCATGAAAAGCGTATTCTTTCAACTCTTGATTATTTTAACAACAGCCATTTTTGAAACAAAATTTACAAAAGATGAAACAGATTGAGCTGATTAAGTTCTGTCTCGGAGAACTTAATTCAGCTTAACAAAGAATGGTTTGACTGTGGTTAAATGATTGGTGCCGATGTGAATGTGGTTTCTTAGGAGGATAAATGAAACTTGTTAAAATTCCAGAAAACTTTCTTTAAAGTAATTACGAATATAATTGAATGTCATGAGCAAAAAAAATTTCCTAGTTCTAATTTGGAGCAGAAATTCTACCCTGCTACAAAAATAGGATTAAAAAGCAGCTACTTTTGATATTTCGTCGCATTTTTGTCAGTTTTGTCATTTCAATTAGTTTATAATTCAGATAAAGGAATTACTTTACAGAATGTCCATACTGTCCTTAATTGGAAGCTAATTTCTAAGTCGTTAGACATAGGCATAAATTTCCAGCTAAAAAATGCTTTAAATTACTGAAGAATTTTTTTGAGTAAATAAATGCATGCTATTAAATTTGAGGACTTTAAATTTTTATCTGCTTTTCCCCTATCATATTAACCATGCTAAGTTTAAAATAAACTTGACGCTAACTTTTTAAATAAAAAGGCTTCTGCTATTCTGCGACAAAAACTTACCAAACTTGAATTTCGTAATTTTAGATCATTTCAACGGCCGCCTCGAAGGAGATCAACCAATCAACAAACGCTCACCCCCCGAGACAAACATTGTTGGCCTCAAAAAAATGAAGTTCATTTTTTTTTTCCCGAGGAAAAGTAGAGATGTATTTTTGTTGTTGTTGTTTTGTTTAAGATATTACTGTGTAATTTTAACTTTAGCAGTGGTAACTTGTCCATTATGGCTGCAGAGCTGCAACACCTGCTGAAATTATTTTTTTAAGTTTTTTTTTTGTTTGTTTTTTTAATCTAATTTACTAGCTTTTCCACTTTAATTTTTAATGTGCTATTTGATTTTGATTTGTGTGTGTGTGTGTGTGTGTGTGTGTGTGTGTGTGTGTGTGTGTGTGTGTGTGTGTGTGTGTGTGTGTGTGTGTGTGTGTGTGTGTGTGTGTGTGTGTGTGTGTGTGTGCATACTTTATCATTCTAAAAGTCCGATGATGAGTAAGAATTGAGTAGGAAAAAGAAAAAAAAGAGTGATGAGAAATCAAAAGATAAATCAACTAGCCAGACAACTGCAGGTCTAGACTGCTAGGCATATGTAAGACCATTACGCACACAAATGATTTGAAGACAAACTAACTTTTTCCACTTGTGAATGAGAGCTGCAACCAAATTCGACTTGAAGAGCGGGCAACTTATCGTTTTTTCTCTTCAAACCCATCCAAAGTTCGCTTTTGTTTTCTCTTAATCCTCCCCTTTTTTTTTCTTTTCCTTCTTCCCACTCCCTCCCTCATTGCCTATTTATGAATTTCGGTTTTGCGGGGCCTCGATTAAATATTAATTTTCTTTTTATTAAAGGTGATTGAAAAAAATGTGCGTAGATAATTTTTCTAAAATGCTATTTTTACTGCAGGTAAAAATCGCTGAATGTTGCAGATTTTCAAATATATATTCACAGTTTTTTTAGAGTGAAAAATTAATTTAAAAAATACAGGCTGTTTTATGCCGAATTTGAATATTTTTCAAAAAATATCCATGCAGGAAAAAAGCACTAGCTAAATTTTCACAACATTGCATTGTTCTAAACATTGTTATTTACATGGTTATAATGTATAAAATATACATATTATTACTTTATGGTACGGATAATGCTAGGACTGTTGATAATATGAATGATTTGTTATCTAGAAAAATTTAAAAAAAAAAGCATGAAAATTTTTAAGGAATGTAATATTTGTCGATGCATAGTAACAATAAATTTCATACCTGGTTTTGAAATTTATAAATTTGCTCCACTTTATGGGTTAAGTAATTTTTTAAAATGCAAATTACTGATAAATATTTTTTTCAGCACTACCAATTTCTTAACTATTAAGTCGCCACTAGTTAATAGGTCGGGCAGTTATAAAAACTTCGATTTTTTTTAATAATATACTTATTGGAATTTCAGAACTGAAAATATAATGCTTTATTTCATTTAAAGTCTTTTTCTAATTGGAAGTATGTGCCTGTGTCTAACGATTTAGAAATTAACTATTGGTCCATGATTAGGTTGGATGCGAGATATAAAACAATATACAGCCAAAAGTTATAAGATCTAAACAAAATCCCTAAAACGTTAGCGGTTAATTAAAACGTCGGTTTTGAAATATATTCTTTGGTTTCCATTTCTGGCTAATTTGTTTGCTTGCTGATTTCACTCAGCTTTATGCTTCTCTATGTGGCTGTGATGTCCTGGCAAAGTTCGTATTATTACCTCCATTCGATATTTCCATAAAGACAACATGTTGGACCTCTTGTCTTTATCTCTTCAAGATTTTATAATTCCTTAATATAAAATCCGAGCATTTTCGAGGGCCGCGGTGGCCTGATGGTAAGGTCTCGGCTCTTGAGCCGTAGGGTTTCAGGTTCGAGACCCGATTCCACTGAAGAACCGTCGTGTAAGGGGAGATGTTGTGCGTTAAATCCGTTAGGGCGAAACGTCCTTCCGCTGTTGTGGCGAGGGGTGTGCCAGCTCAGGTGCGTCTTCGTCGTCTGACCGCCTTTCAAAATCACGAGGTCCATCCCAAAATAGCCCTATTGTTGCTTAAAACGGGACGTTAATATAACTAAAACTAAAACCGAGCATTTGAGACATTAGGATCAAGCAAATGATAAAATAATCAGAAATACCAATTTTTTATTCCTTATATCCCCATGTTGTCGACCTACAAAATTATTTAATAGTTCTATTCCTTTCCCGTGTTTATTGTAAGCATAAATGACTGCTGAACGATTTATAGAAACCTTTTTTTTCCCATCAAATCGACATACTAATGCTCTAAAGTAGGCAACTATCCATAGAACGAAGAGTATAAAGATCTTGCTTTATTGTTTATCCATGCTACGTGTGGAAAATTAAATCAATGATTATTGTTGGATCACTGATTCATTTCTGATATAGATGTAGGAGTGGATAACATGGATGGAGTGGATGCATCAAAATCTGCATCTAACCTTTTCCCCAGTTTCAAAATCACATGATTAGTTAGTTATTAAATGAAATTTTATAAAACTTTTGAAAATTCGATATAAAATAATATATACTAATATCAAAATATAATATTTCTAGATGAAAAAAATTAATTTAAATTCTTTCTGTTTCTATTCAGCATCAAAATAGTTAAAAAACGAAATCATATACAAAACGATTCAAATTTTTAATATTCTTTTTGGTAATATTGTGGATAAGTTTTATTCACTTCACCAATATTATATTTTCAATTGTATATGAATGAAAATTATTTCTATACTGATGAATGATTCTAGAACAATCATTGTCAAATTCGAATCTTTTCGCATTTGAAGTCACTAGCAGAGTTAATTCGTAAAGATAGATCTTTACAAGCGATTCTTTGTCGTGCCTCCCCTACCGAAGCTGAATAGATCCTTTACGGACAGGTCTAATTGTTACAAACCGGACACTGTGCCGGATCATTGATCGTAATGACTGACCACTCACTCCCTGGCTACTGACCACAACCCTTTCCCCTTCTCCACTTACAAAAGGGGAGTCTTCCTGCGGTCAGTGGAGCGGCACTCTCAATGGAGTTAAACTGATCGTTTGGGCTACTCTCTGCAGGGGAGACGTGGTCAATCGGGATGATTAATAATGTCCGACGATTTGGACAAGTACCTCCTTTTCACGGAGAAGCGAAATCGGTGGTTTTACTTTGAGATCCAGTCGGCATGGCGCCCGGTGTTTCCAAAAATGTTTACAGAGTTATGAAGGCATGATGATTGAAGAAATATGTATAAAGAACTCCATTTTGCTGGGTTTCTTTAAATTTTCTATGCGTTCATGATTCCTCCTCGGTCTCAAAGAATTTTCTCTAAGAATGTCTGTTTTGGGTGATAAATACAGTAGAATCTAAATTTAAAGAAATCTTATCATTCAGTTTAAAACTCCGTCAGCCTCGTGACTTCCCTGTGATATAATACATATTTTCATCTATATAATTAATTCGCGAGCCGTTTGATTTATAACCCCTTTTCTTTTATATTTTAGTCTGACATTTGATGTAGAATTGTTAAAGATCGAAATGTGAACAAATTATTATATGTATATTTCAGATTGCTTAATTGAGCATTTTTACAACTACACCAAACTGAATGCTTCGCTAATTAATGAAACTGCAAAATATGATTAAATATGCTGTGGAAAAGCTTGCTAAAATTATTTCAGTTCAGAAAATGTGATGCAAGGGGGAAACAAACTAAGAAACAGGCCTCAAAATTTCATGCAGCGAGAAAATAAGCTTAACCATTACAAATGTGTAGATGCTTTGCCTCACCTATGGAATTCGATATCTTTCAAACTATTATCGCTCATATAATCCAAAATTATTCGCCCCCCCCAAAAAAAAAGGTTTTGAGTTCTCTTAAAATCCATCTAACTAGAATATACTATTGAAGCCTAAACAATGGCAAAGAAGGCATTAAATAAATTCTTTATAAAAATAATCGTTAAATAGAAATTTTTTTTAATAATATTATAAAAGCGAATAAAAAAGCATACATTGTAACTCATTTATTCGTTTTATTGACTTTCACAGAAGTCCTAATCTTTAAGAAAGTTCGCAATTCTGCTTTACAAATATTTTTTGTAATGAAAACATTTTTCATAAAAATTCTCACGCTAAAGTCAAAACGAAATCGTCTGTGATGTTTCCTCTTAGTTCTAATCCCTTTTCAAATACTGGTAGCATTTCCTCTTAAGAACGATTATTTTAAATAACCTCTTTACTTTCATCTTCTTCACTCGCTTTACTATCTTGATGTGCCATATTCCATAAAATAATGTGCTAATCATAATGTTTTCATCAAGGTAGAGAAAATGGTTGGTCCTATACATGATTCAATATTCCCTTGTCATTCAGATACTTCTGATTTGGTTGGTTTTATTCTAACTTTGACTGTTGAGAAGACACGAAATGTTGCTTAAAACAAGAATTTAGTGTTAAAAAAATTGAAATCTTTGTTATATAGAAATTTTCTTACTCATTACAAAGACTAAGTCGCATATAAACATCATTCAAAATTCAGATTCTGTGGCAAATTTCATTTAATAGAAAACTTCATTAAATGGAAGTTAGTTAAATGGAAATTACTGCAAATCTAGAATCTCAAAAATATTTTTAAAAGATAGAAAAAGGTTTAAATTTTCCATTCCATATACTCCCTTGAGCAATAACGGATCTTTAGATTCCTATGCCATATGATTGACATTTTTGAATTCGAAAATTTTTTTCAAATTCTCATATTCAAGGTTTGAAAAATATTTTAACTTAAAAAATCGTATTTTCAAAATGAAATTCTCTTATTTGGTTTAAAATCTTTGATAAACATTAAATTTCCAACTTTCGAAACAATGTTTTCGGTGCTAGATCCTTAAATTTCAACTACTTTTTTCCCCCGCCGTTTTTCCACCCTCCCCTTGTCTTTCGATTAAAAAAATCGCCTGGTTGATTAATTGTTCCTTAACACATATAACAACCATTTTCAAGGCCATTTAGACATGATATCACGTTTTTACAATTAATTGTTTCAACAGGTTTCTCTCTGACCGTTCTATTCTGCTAAGAAGATGAAAAATGTTCTTAAAGTGTTCGTCGAACAATCGCGTTATGTCCGGATTCTTTTACATTCAAGTCTTCGCTTAGGCAATCCTCTTATTTCCATTAACAACATTACTATAACATATTTCATTTGTAAGAAAACTGACGAAGTGATTAATTTCGAAAATTAAGCAACGCTTCAGTATCTTATAATTATGAAGTAAATATCACTATATTTGATGCATTCTTTTCTGCTTCATTTTAAGTTTTTGGGAACACCTTAGATATATAATAGAACATGGCAGGTTCGTAAATGAAGGTTTCTATCTGATTTTTAATTCAAATGTTAGCTTCGTTAATCAATTTTCTTTCTCTTAAAAGCTTTATGCTTCTTTTTCTTTCATTTATTGATATAGCTATGAAGGTAGCAATGTATTACAAATATACATAACTGAACAGCTAAATATTGAATAAAAGGTCATTAGATGTTATATATCTGTCACTTTGGACTTGTGACTTTCACTGTTTTTCGAAATCCGTCAAAGTTTTTCTTGGGGGGGGGGGCTTTTAAGTTGAGTTTTTAAGATTATTCTACACCACATTTACGGAATGGTGACACTCCACGTCATTCTTTTTTTTTTTTACTCCCATTTATTTAGGCACGACATTCACTACCTTTCGGAACCAACTCCACTTAAACCTCCTTCGGTGAACACCTCGCTGAAATAAACCTCAGGTCCCCGTCTACACACACACAGTGTGCAGTTATGGAATGGAATGATATATTGATTTATGGAATTATATTTCATATTCACAATTTCCTTCCCTTATTAAAATGAATAATCATAAGAAAAGAAAATTATTATTTTTTCAGAAGTATACTATGGAAACAATTAATTAACAATTCCCTGCAGAAACGGCTCGATAAATATATCAAAAACCAAGAGTATATCCTTTTCATTTAGCTTATGTATGGGGAAATGATTGGAGATCGTACAGAATTACAGAACTTTTTACATGGGAATAATATTATCAAAAATAGAACTTTTAGAATAATATTATCTTTTTACAGAACTTTTAGAATAATATTATTTTTTTACAGAACTTTTAGAATAATATTATCTTTTTACAGAACTTTTTACATAGGAATAATATTATCTTTTTACACAACTTTTTACATGGGAATAATATTATCAAAATTAGAACTTTTAGAATAATATCTTTTTACAGAACTTTTTACATAGTAATAATATTATCTTTTTACACAACTTTTTACATGGGAATAATATTATCAAAATTAGAACTTTTAGAATAATATCTTTTTACAGAACTTTTTACATGGGAATAATATCTTTTTACAGAGCTTTTTACATGGGAACAATATTATCAAAAATAGAACTTTTAGAATAATATTATCTTTTTACAGAACTTTTTACATAGGAATAATATCTTTTTACAGAGCTTTTTACATGGGAATAATATTATCAAAAATATAACTTTTAGAATAATATTATCTTCTATCTCTCTTTCCATCCTCTTAACACCCAATCTAAATGCCAATGTAAAAGTGACAGAGCATGATCAATTTTGACCGATTTTTCGCTCTGATAATAGATTTTGGAGTGTTGTGTCTCAGGGACACATTTAGAAATTTTGATTTCCCGGACAATGCACATTATGTGGCTCCGCTTTCAATAAACTAGTCTAGTTTAATAGCCTATTCAAGGTTAGTTTAGTTTCATATTTCCATATACATTTAATATTATATAAATGGTTTATTTTTTTATTTTAGAAACCATGTTAAACTGCATACATTTTTATTAATTATTTATGACCGCATGATATCTACGTTTGTGCGCGCTATTATTTAGACAAAAATTAGTTATTTATAAATACTGGAATAATTTTATGAGCATAATGAAATAGATAGTAACCTGACCAATTATACTTGGAAAAGAGTAAATGTTTTCCTAATATTTTCAGGTCATAAAATAAACAAATTTATTTGGTAACTAGACTGATGATATCCTTTATAATTATTCAGACTGATGATATTAATTTATCAGTCTGAATCCCTAGGAAGTTGCCTATTCAAATGACTAATGTGTTGAATGGTCCTGAATGTCCGTCTTTATCTCCAGAATTATCTCTAGAAGTGCTATAAGAGTCTCAGATGATGATGCATGCCCATTTTACTATAGACAGATATTATTGCATCAACCTCATCTTTTAAATTTAATAGTTAAACACTCAAATTCCTAATTTTCTAGAACTCGTACAGAGCTAAATGGGATATTCAGTATTTATTCTTGATTGAAATCACACGAAAAATTAAAATTCACACGAAACAAATTAAAAAATTTAAATTCTTCAATATAAATTTCAAGCGAACTAAACCCTTTGTTGAATAAAATTTCTGTGAGAAAAAGCACGAAGAGAAAGGGGAAGGGACACTATTAAACCACTCAAAAAAATTATTTGTAAGAGTTCTGAGTTCTACCTGCTCTGCTTAAATCAAAAGAAGCTATAATACGATCTGAAATATGGTAATTCAAAATCTTCATTTCTAAATATAGTACTGCCGTCTGAATGCAGTACCCTCCCCCCCCCCTCAAAAAAGTATCCCAAAATTTCGATCCCATAACACTCCCCTCCCTTTCGAATAGTATAAAACCCTCCTCCCAGTTTTTTAAATCCAAATAAAGGCAATAACAGACTCCAATGGGATTAACATCACTCACTGCAGATTAAAACCTCTTCGGAACGATCGTAAAAAAACTGGATAAATTTTTACTCTCGTTCTTTGAGCAAAGAGGGCGCATCAAATAAAAGAAAATTCCGAACTCAGTCTTTCACATTCGATACTATTTTTACTACTTAAAGCTGAGTGTGTGTATTACACATCGTTTGCCGTTTAAAAAAAAGAAGCGGATGATAAAAATCCGCGAGGCTTTAGGTATATGGATTATGAATATGAACTGTTCGGTGCGGTTTCAAATTACGCTGTGTGTGGATTAAAATAGTGAATTATGAAACGGGTTGAAGCGTGAATACATTAAGGAGTATTTTTAGTCGTCGTTTTTTAGGATGGATTTCATGTCGCGTGTCGAAACCGTTGTCTTTTGTTAGGGCTCGTTTTTTAAAAGTGAGGACTTTTTTTTTTGGTCTGTGGATTTGTGGGTCTCTAAAAACGTGAGAAGTTATTAATAGCTTTCGAATTAACCGTGAGAAAAGTTGCGGTATATGGTGTCAGCGTGAAATGATTATTGATATTCAATAAATAGCAGTTTTTAATATGCTTTGTTGTATTTCCATTTACTTAACAGTGAGGTATTGCACCTCAAAAATAAATCAGCGAATAACTTCAAGACTTAAAAGTATCTTACCTTGTTAAGTAATATAACATATTTTGAAATAGAAATGTTTTTCCCATTTAAAGAATAAGTTATTTACTTCCTAAGTTCAAATTCATTTATAGTCAAGGTAACTGACTAAAAATATATAGAAATATCATTCAAAAATTATAACAACTGGCCTTCTTCAACCAAGCCGTTATTGAAGCAAATATAAACTGTATTTATTAGCAATATTGACCAGATTCTTCTAAATTTCAATCCTAATGTTTCTATTTCTATCCTAATATTCTATTTCTATTTACTATTGCACTTCAGAAATAAATCGGCAAATAGCTTAAAGAGTAGTAAAATAATTTCAAAATGGGAACATTGCCATAAAGAAAAAAATTATTTTCCAAGTTCAAATACATTAATAGTTAAGGCAATTCATTGAAAGAATGCGCTGATATCGCTTAAAAATTATTATATCTGAGCTTCAAATATACCGTTATTGAAGCAAACACAAACTGCGTTTATTAGTAATATAAACTAGGTTCCTCTGAAAGTCAATCTTGATGTAATTGTTTCTAAAACCACATGCAAATCCCAGACGCTCCTGAAGGAGATATAAGACAAAAATTCAAGAGAATTTATAAATAAAAAGAACGATATAAAGTTGCAGAACTAATGAAACAATTATTTATTTTTAAAAATTGATGAATTCGAAGCGATAAACAAGTAGCAAAATAACATTTTGCTGTCAGTTTTCCTGCAGACTGATTAATTCGCATTGGTTATATGAGAGGGGTTATAAAACTCTGCGGAAATTAACTTTTTAAATATTTATTTTTTTTATAATTTATACTAAAAAGAAAGAAAGGGGATATTAAATGAAATCCGTAATTCTTTTTTTTAATCCAGATCAAAATTCCGTGAAATTAGAACTACCTCGGCATATCCAGGGACGTTTTATCATTTAAAAGCGAATCAATTTCATATTATTCAACAATCAGTTTTCAAATTTACTTTCATATAGAAGAAACCTTTTTTCAAGGTTAAATTTTCTTCCTCCTTTTTTAATATAAGATATTTTGTTTTAAATAAATATCTGGATAACAGCCAGAATTAGGAACTAACGGACTTATACGGGATGCCCTGGTCATTAGATGTACAGCAAAGTAGCCAGGAAAATTGAGATTTATTTTACTCAAATGATGCTGAAATTTTTAATAAAAGTTTCTTTTTATATAAAAAAAGAATTTTACTAAAAGTCAAATTCTGTTCATCTTTATTGACACTAGATATGTGCCTGTAAGTAAACTTTAAAATAATCGGGAATCAACAATCAAGATTCTGGACTAAATGGCTAATACAGGACTTCTGATCACCTTATTACCATATATGTCTCCTAAAACAAGTTTCTTTTTATCTTCTTTTTGATCTGCCTTGAGTTTTCAAATATGTCCTGAAAATGCAATAAATTGTTATCCGCAAAAAACAGAATTAAAAAATGTAGTAAATATTATCATTCATTTTATGCATAAATAAATAGAATCAAATATATCTTTTTCTAGATGGTTATAGAAAAACTTTAAGAATGTCAATGAACGTTAAGAAAGTCAAATATAGGTGTTGATAATTTCAGAACCCTAGGAAGCCCGTTGATGCAAAATAATCAAAGATGGACACTTTTAGCCAAAATTTCTTTACTTTATTGGGATATTAACGGCAATTGCTTATATCTGTTGTATACTAGACTATTTGGGATTCATAATATTACAGGGTGACCCAAAAAAATGTTTACACATTTTAGCAGCTGATAACTAAGTTATTTCTTCTTTCTTTACGGACTGAACCCATTGAACCGAGTGATGGCAGACAGACTTGAATTTGAAGAAAGGAAATTTATTCTAAAATGCTACTGGAAGTATGAAAATGCAGTAGAAGTGCAAAGACAATTTAAGAGGGAGTTTAACAAAGAACCACCTACACGAGTTACCATCAGTCGAATTAGAGATAAGTTTGAAGCTGATGGAACTGTTCAGGACGTCTATAAACCTGCAACAGTTGTTCAATTGAGGGCACCATTGAACATGAATGTACGAATATGTATGGGGAATTGTTCCATCATGTGTGCTATTCCATCGCTTCGCGTTGTCAGCAGTGTCTGGAGCAGAACGGACATCAGTTTGAGAACATGCGATAACAAGACAATAGAATGATATTTGTAGAATCTTTTACATGTTGAAAATTATTCGAATTATAATAAACCCCAAATTTACAATTATTTAAAGTGTGTATACATTTTTTTGGGACACCCTGTATATATTTCGACCATGATTGAGTTATTATATGTTGACAATTGAATAATATCTATATTAACTACTATTATCCACTATCTTCTGAAGTTCATGCTTGGATTTTTTTTAGCTGTTTCCTTTTGTTTGGAACTCTGGCTTTGGTATGATCATTGTTTCTCTCTCTCTCTTTATCTCCCATGTGCTCTGAATAAAAATACTTTAATTCTAACCACCCCTTTATTTTTAAAGATCGATCTTCCCTAAATGCCAGATCCAACTATGTACAACATATTGGAAACAGCAAGTACAGAAGATTATCAATCACAACGAAACAAAGAAGCTTTAATTATTTCAAGAAACACCCTCGGGAATAATGGAAACACGTGTTTCAAATCGTAAGAGACCTGAGCACTAGGGAGAAGAGGCAAGAGATTTAAAGCGAAAATCATGAGAGGTAATTAAATGTTTCGCAAGGTCCCTTATTTGTACTGGCCCTTTCTGTTTTGCTTTCGCTTTTACTGGAAAAGGCAAGCCGTCTGTTGGAAGCAATTAGCGCCTGCGCGAAAAACTTTAATGAAAATTCAATTTTCAAGGTCTTTTTGGCGTCGGATGGTAGATTCCAAGTTGGCAGGAAATGAAATGCAGCCTTAGAAAGAGCCAAGCAAACTCTGTTGTTTTATTTACAAAAGGGAATTCCTTAATTGCTCGTACAAAAAATATGCAGAAAAGAAGATAGTGTCATTTCCAAAACATTCGACCTTGAGATTTTGATGAATCCCGAATTGGGGAAAAAAAAATTATAATTCTATCTGTAAACGCAATAACTCAGAAACGGAATAGGATAGATCAACGAAATCGGTACATGGTCTTGACACCGAAATTTTAGATCTGTACCAAATTTTGATCCCGAAAATTATACTTTACTAAAGACACTCTGGTCAGGGCCAGATAAAATTCTGCTCGTTTCTTAGACATTTCAAGATTTATTAACCCCCCTCTTCAACTTCTAAGACCAGATATTTTTTTAATTGATTTTTTGTTAATCTCGGCCGAAATAACAATAGTCCGAAATAACAATAAATAAATCAATAAAGATTTGAATCTCTATCCAGAAACAACATAGCACGATAATGATTTAGGCTTGATTCGTTCTAGCTTTATATAGCTTTTAACTTTTGCATGTATATGAAAAAAAATAAGCTTAATATAGTGGTATGAATGTATGTAGTAACTAAAAAGTAGAAAATATTAAGTATGCTTTGAAAATTTTCGAAATTTATTAACAATATGTGCAAAACTAACATCAATTTAGTGTTGGTTTCTTTTTAAAATGTTAATGAGGTGTAAAAAGGGTTTTCTTCTTTATATTCATGTGTTCCGAAGCTATTAAGGAAAATTTAATTGCGATTGTTTCTTTTAAGGAAAATCTAATTACAATTTTGAAAACGATTTGTAATTGAGAATGCATCACTCAAAACAAAACTGTCTGCCAAAAGTCTTTTGTTCTATTGAGTATTTCGAAAGATTTTCGCTTCATAGAGTGAAGTACTTCCCACATAGTTCATACTGTTACGAAATTTCCGGGGTTCCTTTGGATAGTGGGAGTTATATGGTGTGGAGAACACTCAATCAGCAGGCGGCAGTAGAAAATGAAACAACGACGTTTATTTACACGAAGACACACAGGACAGCACAAAGACGACAACTATATACAGCACAGAACACGATTATCTTCAGCCGAGACGTGCAGCATACAACAGACTCTACTGCAGTCAATAGCCCACTGCTTAGTTCAGCACTAGCTTCACTCCATCGCTGCTCCGCTCTCTCTGGAAGGCCAGTTCCTTACCGTCGATCCCGACTACTCTTCTCTGTCCACCACTGGTTCGCGACTACTCAATTCACGACCTGGTTCACGACCATCCCGGCAGCTGCAGGCTGCTCCTTTTATAGGTCTCAGGAGGCGGGGCTAGAAGCCTCTCAACCAATCAGGAACGTTCGAGGCGTAACTCGGTTCCTACTGAACTGATCAGGAAAATTCTCGATGTTTCGGGTATAATCTATTTTGACGCCAAAGTCGCTAAATTCGTCGTCAAGTCGCCAAGTTTGTCGCCAAGCTCTGGGACCTCCCATAGAACCAGCTATGCTGGGAAGCAGCATCACATTCGTAACAATACATAGTGAAGTTCTTCATAGTACTTCACACATAATTTACATATAGCATCCACTTATAAATATTGTAGAGTTTAAATATAAAAGTATGGGCCATTTTCAAAAGTATTGTTTCCAGTTTCGTTCACGTTAATAATAATCTATACTTAAAAAATAATAGAAAAAAATTATCACAATCTATATTGAATTAATGTAATAGATTGTGATTCAGAATTTGCTATGACTGTTGTCTTGAGAGTCTTTCATTTAATAGTTAAAAAAACACTCTTAATCTGAAATGAATAACCTGATAAAAGTCTGAATAATAATGCTTCGTAACTTAAATGTTACTAGATTTCATAGGTAGTTCAAATTAAAATTATCTTAATTTTAATAAGTTCAATACTTGGGCCAAGAGTACGACTTTGCTACTCACGCATCACTCATTCGCTTGCACAACCCCTTCTTACAGGAGGGCACATTCACACATCTCACAGATAGAACAACGGAAGAATAACCATGCCTAAACCGGGACTCGAACCCAGGACGCCCAGATCAAGGGGAAGACGCGCTACCCCTATGCCAGGACGCCGTCTGTCCAATAGTTAATATCTAAACTACTAGGGGATCGGCATATTGTTCCAGTTGCAAAAATGCTTTAAAGGGTCATATTTTATGTTGTTTTATTAAAGAAGAAATGACATAATGTACATTTTTATGTAATATCCTTCTCCTTTAAGTCAATTTACGTGATTTATTCTTGGCATACTAATATATTTCTCTTTTTTTTAAAAAAAACATGGTACTTGATTAAGATTAGCTATAATTTGAACCAAGCATGAATTACCATAATTTGACTTTGTATAGGTAATTATAAACTTAATACATATTTAAGCTATATTACAACTGAATACCAGATTTACTGTCACATTTTCTTTCATCCTGAAACGAAACAAAACAATCAGCTTATGAAATGCATATGAATATATATTTCCTTATTATATAATTTTTTATGTAACTATTGCATTTCATTCGTTTTGTGATTGGTAGATAGCTAATAACCTAACCCATGAAATTTGTGGGTTTTTTGTTTTTTTTTGGCAGCATTGCTCGAAATATTTAATTAAAATTATTCTTACATCGTAGTAAATCTTTATATTGCGCTAATCGGCGAAATGGCGATAAAAAAATCAAAAGTAAAACTTTAATCAAAAAATATTATTGTTAATTCTACTTTTAGAAACACTGTTTGTGGCAACACTAACGAATGGCTTTCCGGTTAGTTTACATTCTTCAATTAACGGAAATTTTTCGTCTGTCAGCTGGCAATCTTCTGAATACCTAAGCAACACACATGTCAACCCTGTATTTTTTTAAAAAATAGTAATGGGACGTCCAGCGATATAAGATGAAGAAAAAAATGCGAAGAAAGGCCAAGCGAGAATCTGTCGATTTGAAAAGCTGATCGTGTAGTTGCTACGTTGGCGGCAAAATGTGAAAAATTGAATCAATATTTAGATATTGGAGATACGTGAAAGAATGATCTTATTGTGGGACTTTGAGATTTGAATCCGGCCAATCTGCAAATGTATGTTGTCATCATTTTCTTCAACGCCTTCCGGCCTTTCCGCCTGCCGAGCTGTGTTTAAAGTTAGGCTGTATTGTAATGTTGCTAGAAAATTTGTGCAACTTTTCAATGGTTCTCGGTTTGTAGCTTAAAGATTGAGAGCTGCATGTTGAGTTGTTGACGGATCAAGCACAATTGTTCAGATATCACATATTATTTTTCATTCAAAATAAATAATGCAGATATGCCATTTATATTGAAAAGATTGCATTTTCTAGTGAGTCTAATTTTCTCCATCACCATCAATAAATCACAAGGTCAGAGTTTTGGCAAAGTTGGTTTGATTATTAATGTACAAAGTGCAATGCACAGCATGGACAGTTGAACGTAGCATTGCTAGAGCTGGAATTGGATCCATGTTAAAGTAGACAACATTTAAAATATAGTTTTTGAAAATGCTCTTAGCAAGCAACATGAAATATTATATTAGCAAATGCTTCTTCCATATATAAGATGATAGATCACTCCATTCAAATGAACAGAATTATTACTGCTCCACGTCTTCTTTGATAACCACATTGCTAGAAGCAAGCCTCACTGTGTGCTAGCAACTACTTTACGGACTGTCAGTGCTTTAATTTAATATTAATACGCAATCTGTAGTAATGAAAATCACCATTAAATTTCCAATTCTCTTGCAAATATTGGGGAAATTTGTATAAGTGTTTTAATTTTTCAATTTCTTGAAAATTGTAACGAAAATTTCGTAAGTTTTTATAAATGAATTAAAGAATATCAAATTTACCACTTTATTGAGAAATGAATGTAGGTCGAAAATCCAATCGGAGTCACACTCTAATAAGTTTGGATTTTACCTGCAGCAATTTCGGAAACTCCGCAAACCAACTAATTCAGTTTCAAGCAAGTGATGAACATTCTGAAGGATGATTAATGATTTATTTCAGATTAGATTAGTTTCGGCTTTAATTTTAATCAAACACCAATTTACCGAAATGGCATTTTTGCCTTCATTACTTTAAGATCAGTCTCAAGCCGCAAACATAAAATAAAGAATAAAAGTACCATTTTTGAATAATCAGTTTCTCAAAATTGTCGTTTGAGATGGAAAACGCCAAACAATTAATCTTCCTTGTAAAAGATTCGATTGAAAGACAACGTTAAGCCAAATTAATGACCTTAAAAATGGCAACAAGTCTTGATGAAGTTTTAGAACGACGGATTATCCTCGGAATAAACAGCCGCTGATTGGATCTTTCCTGCAAATCTGGTCCAATTACAGTTGTCACAAGTGGACCTTCATTAATCCAAACAGCTCGAAGACGGGCTGTTATTTCTCCGTCCTCGAATGGCAGCAGCGGCGAGATCGTCTGTAGATACGGAGGGGCGGGTCCCGGAGAAGATTACAAAGTAGACTTCTTCGCTAATAATTGTGTGCGGAGATAATTTCAATGTTCTTTCTTTAAAAGATTTTTCTTTTTTCCCTTTTGCGTTCCAATTGACGAGTCGTGTTTTTTGTTAACGAGGAAACAGCTCTAATCTATCAACGTTCTACCGGAAAGTTAATGGTTTTTTAGCTCGATTGATGAGAATGGGACTTTTCATTTCTTTAACTTAGCGGGAGTGTTATTTTTGTGGCTTGGGTAAATTAAAGCTTGATAATCTTAAATGTGGTGGTATATTTTTCTTTCTTATTTTCTTCCAGAATTGTATATTTCGAGTTCTTTATCTAAATTCTTTTTCGGCCTTCTTATTTTTAGCTCCGTATCACGTATTATTTGAATTAGATTATGTCATATTTAAAACTAACAGGAACGATTGTTTGCAAAATAGTTTTGCTTTGCTAATAAATGGAATTTATTATTAGTATTTCAAAAATATTTTCGAAATCAAATCATGATCATATTTAAGGAATGTATATCAAATAAATTGATAATATTTGGTAAGCTATCGAAAATTCAGTATAAAGATCTAGATAAACTTTGAAAATTAAAAAAAAAAAAAATCAATTATTCTTTTTTCGATTTTCTCTTATGTTTTCAATATATAGTGCGTCTACAGCTTTATAATAGAGAGAAGCCATTTTACATTTTGAAATAGCACCGTTGATGAGTCTCGTTGACAGATTTTGTCCAAAATCGAATATAGATCTACAATTCCGGAAATATAATCATCAACCTTATTCCAATCATCTAGCTCGTTACATAGTGTTAGACTCCTATTTGACAAATTTCATCCAAATGGTCTAAAAACCCCAGTGGCGTAGTGAAGATATGACTTCTGGGACATTATAACTTTTATTTTTTCCCCAGACCTTCATCAGACGATTAGCAATTGAAAAATGAACTGATAATATAATATTACTTCCCCTTTGCTCCTCATAATACTTGATATGAAAAAAGTGATTTACTTTCATGACACACCCTCAGAATGACGCTTGGAGTATTCTTACACCACCACCTGTTTCCTCTCGTCACTACGACATTGTAAAGATCACCTGAGAAGTTTTCTTTGGATTTCTGTTTTTGATTTAAAGCATTCCTAGACAGATATAATCCTTTATGCAGTTGCTGCAGTCTCGGAGAAATAGGAAGCAAAAAAATTTATTAACTTTTGGAAGTTTACTTTTTTGACAATTGAAATACGTTTCTTTTTGTTTTGTAATTTCCCAATATAAAAGAATGAAAAGGAAAACATTGGATGCAATACATTTCTACATACTAAATTCTTGTAAGGATTATGAAAATGGAATTATCTTAAAACGGAAAAAAAAATGCTCTTGCGAACGTTATAGTTTATTATAGTGCCGCTGAAGTTTCTTATTCAATTATTTCAAAAAATAATTGCGAATTTTATTAAATATCAAATGGCATCATCTAAATAGTATAATCAATTAATAATTCAGCGTACATTAACTGAATATGTAAGAAATAATCGGTTAGTCTGGATTGGATAATAACAGACCACAGAACTGTAAACTAAAATTTAGTAAATCTTTTTAGCATCTCCCATTATTTTCCTTTGATAAGCAAGTATTTTTTAAATCAACTTATAAATTTAAATAAGGTATATTTGAAAATAAATAGTGTAACAAAATCAATTTGTTATTATAAGCTTTAATGAGAAGTAATTCATTATTCTAAGAAATAGTTAATCAAACAACAGAACGCAAGTGTACTTTAGGCTTTTAATTGTTTTTTACTTCATGTATTAGCTTTAGTTAGTGACAATTTAAGTTAGCAGCACGTAAAAATCTATGAAAGCCAGTATCATCAGTAAGTGGCGCAATATGAGCACACACAATGCGCTGGCTTTCCTAATACTGTCATCATTATTTTAAACAAAGTCTAAATCGAAAATAGAAATCATTGTATTCATTCATGTAATTAGCTAAAAATCGGCGATTATATTTTTGCTCAATAGGTTTAACTAAACAGTGAAAAAGAAATATTTCGTCAATTTCCGGTGCAAATAATACGCAATGCACATCGACAATAGAAGCAGGAAGAAACAAAATTTAAACAAAGGAAAAATAATTGTTGTTCATGTTTTTTAAACGTTCGCTTGCCATCTGCTCAATCAAAGTTAACTCGAAACATTGTCCGGGGATAGCTGAAAAGAAAACAATATAGGGAACAAAACCTGGTACGATAATATGAACTGCTTCAAATAGATCAGTATACAGAAAAAGATATTCGAACATCTAATCTGAAATATAGTCGCGTGTTAATATTTTAGATTGATTCAACTGGCTTAATTGTATCAATAGTTGCATTTTGTACTTAATTATTACTATCCATTGTATCATATAGTCATATTATACACTAGCCAGCGTCCTGGTCTAGAAGTAGCACGTCTTCCCCGTGATCTGGACGTTCCAGGTTCTAATCTTGGTTCGCGCATGGTTGTTCTCTATCCTGTATTCTATTTTTGAGGTGTGTAAAAAGGGATTGTGCAAGCGAGTATGCGAGTGCCATCTTCATATTCATTTGAGCTGATGTCAGGCTTCCGCCCTCGGGTACTCAGGGGTCCTTACCCTCAGAAGTTACTGCATCACTCTTTCCCCGATCTCTTGGACTTGGTTGGAATTGGAGTTCAATCCAAGGACGATAAGCAACAACATATTATACACTTTATATAGAAAGAATATCAACTAATATATATCATCATGTTAAAGAAGGGTATTTTTAGCTGGTTAAAATATCCACATATTATAACAACGGGTTATTAATGTTC
The DNA here is from genome assembly GCF_947563725.1 of Argiope bruennichi. Lineage (NCBI taxonomy): Eukaryota > Metazoa > Arthropoda > Arachnida > Araneae > Araneidae > Argiope > Argiope bruennichi. The sequence goes on along the minus strand of NC_079157.1, from coordinate 108,296,816 downwards.
CAGAATAATTTTATATCATTTTGCCTATCATATCAAGATGATTAACCTCTGTTAGATATATCTGTACTGCATGAAAGTTTGTGGAAGGTAATAATAATGATAATAAATTGAACAAATCCAAAAATTGTAGATTCAAAGAAATGTTTAAAAATCCGGAATTTCGCGTTTTGTTCGACTATAAAATCATTCTTAATAATTCATTCTAAAAACCTGTATATAAATACGTATGGAAGAGCCGACAAAGGTTGTAAAAAAATGTGTTAAAACTACGTTATCTGGCCCATTCTTTTGGATGATCTCTGATGACCAGAGCCACCCCCAAAACACTCGTTCAGAGAAAAAAATGGTTATGACGCCCCATCATTTAACCCAGGGTCTCCCCAGAGCCCCTGGACCTCATTGCGAGGTGGGGCGTATATCTCGTCTCGGGGCCCTTTTGCAACCGGGGCTTAAGCTCTAGTTCTCAAAAGGAGTTCCCGTTCCCCTAATAAAAAGCTTATTTTGCGGAGCAATGCCCCTCTTGGGGGTTGAGGTCGGACGTTTTGGGTCCGGAGTTAAGGCCCCGTTATTGAGGGTAAGTACCTTGGCCACCAAATTAAAAGGGGTGGTGAGAGAAGGGGATTGAGCCAAACGATAAGCAAAGAGCCAAGTAAAAAAATAATACTGAAACAGTGTTGGTGTGATTTCAAGTGATAAAAACAAACAAGCTGCTTTTATTTCCTGATGGAAGGAAGACAATGTATAGAAGAAATTTTGTTCTCTCCATTTCTTACTTAAGTATTTCTTTGTATGAAAAAAATGATACTTGAGGAAATATTATTATATGTTTAAAGAAACTTATACTTAAACCTAATAAATAACACAAAGAAAATTTCCTGGTTTGGATAATTTTTTTTTAAAAATTTCAAAAAATTTAGTATTTTTTTTTCACTAAAGTTTTTAATATAATTTCTAAGAAAAATAAATTAAATGGTATATTATCAAGCATAATTATCTAAGTACTGACTAGAATTTGGATCCAAAAGCCATAATTTGCAAATTATGGGTTTAAGTATGAAGTTAGGTTTATATATATAATCTTTGCTTAAATCTTCAAGACTGTACCACTTTTCTATCTCTCCTCCGTATTATAAGTAAACTTGACTTTTTAGCAGGTATATATACAAAAAAATAGTTAGTGTTTGAAAAGGAGACTAAGGAAACATTACTGTTCGAGAAAATAAAACTGACATTTTCAATTTACAATAGAAAGAAAAATGATTTTCCTCGACATCCTACAATTTCACAGGTTGCTCCTTTATTCAATTACTGAGAGCGTTTCCCATTGTTTTTCTGATCGTATAGACCGTTTACATTGATTTGTCATTTTACATAGACAAATTTGGATATTCCTTCCGATGAAGAAATACCCATTTGAAGATGCATTTTAATTAATTTACCGATATTTTTCTGTATATTCTGTCCTTTATACATTTATCATTTATTGTCAAACATCTCTACATCGATGAAAATTCAAGATATGGTAATGATTCAATATTATTCAACTTAAACGATGACGGCCATAAAAAGTGCGAGGTCTAATTGGAAACAATTTTAAACAGTCTCATCTCCAAACCAGTTTACATTCAAGACTAGAATAAAATATAAAAAGAAATCTTGTTATCGTCTTTATATTCCTACTGTAGAAATATTAAAATATGATCCTTTAATGAATTAATAAAACAATAGGTATTTTTAACATTTTAATACATAATTGTTTACATAACAAACAAAATGTTTAATGTACATAGTCAATATATCCCTTGTTTTGATAGAAGAAAAATCTTCAATTTTAATCATAAGGAAAAAAAAAATCAGAAATTTTGGCGTATTTAATGCTAGATAGTATGTGCAGAACACGATATGCTAATTACAAAAAGGCAGTTGAAAACTATTCTCATTTCTTTTAAAGAGACAAAGATGAATCGCACTAATCAGACAAATATTGTATTCTCTGCCGACTGAGAAAGGAGATAATATTGTTACGAATCTGTGATGCGGCTTCCCAGTATAGTTGGTTCCATAGGAGGTCCCACAGCTTGAAACCATTTGGCGACTGTGGCGCCAAAATAGATTATAACCGAAACATCGAATTTCTCCGATCCGTCCAGTAAGAACCGAGTTACGCCTTGAACGTTCCTGATTGGTTGAGAGACTTCTAGCCCCGCCTCCTGAGACATATAAAAGGAGCTGCAGCTGGAATAGTCGTGAACCAGATCGAAGAGAGTAGTCGGGATCAACGGCGCGAGAGTAGTCGGAAGTGACGGTGAAGAACTGGTCTTCCACGGATAAGCGGAGCAGCGACGGAGTCAAGCTAGTGCTGAACTAAGCTGTGTGCTTCTGTCTGCAGTAGATTCTTGTTGTAAGCTGCTGTTGTATGCTGCACGTCTCGGCTGAAGATAATCGTCTGTATATAGTTGTTATCTTTGTGCTGTCCTGTGTGTCTCCGTGTAAATAAACGTCGCTGTTTCATTTTCTACTGCCGCCTGCTGATTGAGCGTTCTCCACACCATATAACTCCCACTATCCAAACGAACCCCGGAAATTTCGTAATAATATTTTTATTTTTAATATTCGTCACAATCTTTGGAAGAAACAATCAATAGAAATGGGGTCTGTTCTTTGCCGAAATGAAATTGAATATTTTTACAGTTGAGGTTCTAATGATCAGATTAATTAAAATTGCCAACTTTATTTTTTACCAATAGATTTTTTCACCTTCTGAAGAAAGAATTCTATATCTGTGATGTAATACTGTTTGTTCGTTTTGAAAAACCTTTTTTCAGTAGCTTTCCAACACAGAAAAAAAAATTGCAGTTAGAACATTTATATTTAGTTCTTAAAAACCTAAGATTTTGGAGAATTTCAAAATAAATTGAAAGCTTAACTCTTTTAGTTTCTTAACTTCCATTAACCTTTGTCAGTGGTGGCCAGATCACATTTACTGCTTTCTCTACGTTAGTTCAGCTAGTACACTGAGTAGAGAACTTAATGCACTCTACTATAGATCTCTTGGGCGTGGGACCTAGTCGGAGGCAGTTAGTACAATCAGCTAAAATTTGGCCCTGGTTTAGTATATGATGCTGATATTCATAATGATTATTCCAAAACAATATCTTGGATATGATAAATGTTATGAAATAAAAATATTAATATTCACTATTAAAAAGGTTAAATGAATGAAAAATGGTTCATTATGGTATTATGCGCAATTACATTTTCAGTTGACTGTCTCTAAATTTTTTTTCTAATTATAGTAGAAAAAAATGAAAAAAATTTGATAATTTGAAAGAATAAGTTTTCAAAAAAAACATTAAAATATATCATTGTTTGAACTTGAAAGCCCTTCAAACATAAAATGTGATGGTTTTGCAAGTAAAAATTCCTGCATTATAGATAAAAAAAAAAATGTCAACTCAGTCAATTTACGAAATTAATAATCGTTTTTTATTTATGTTAAATGACCTAACATATCAAACTAGCCTCCATAGTAAAACCGTAAGACAAAGTAAGTCACTGGGATGAGAAAAAAAGCTTCGGCCCTCAAGGCAAACCCCACGACCCCAGTGTTTTTTAACTAAAAAAAAATAGACGAGACATGTAACATAAACAATTATCTGTGATGGGATCAAGAAAAGTATTTAGAATAATGCAAACTATATGCATGCAGATTTAGACTCATGCAGATTTAGAACAAAACAGAACAAATGGCGCTAATCGGTTCAAGCATATCATACTAAAATTTCAAAAAATAAAATGGACAAAAAGAATGTATAATCAAGCGATAAAGAGTAAAAAGTGCGACGGGGCAAGTAAACATATTAATTTTATAAATTTTAAAAACTCATGTTAAATCAATTTTCTGTGACTGAGTTTTTAAAATTGATTGATTATTAATTTTGAAATCTACAAATATGTAGTTCTTCCTCTGATTTCGAACAAAATTATCTTCAGACTATCATTTATTCACCAAGAAAAATATAATTACCACTTGTACTACTGCATAAAGATACTTATTACATTAGTATGCTTCCTAATATACATTATGAGTGAGTTTCCAAGTTGAAAATGTATGATAAACGCATTTTTACATAAATACTGTGTATTATGGGGTAACCTATAATAATACGATTGAATGAAGTCTATTTTGCAACCTCTCATTATCAGAGGCAATTTCCAATAAAAAGCGAAAATTGGAAGTCTTTCTACATCGGATTCTGAGATAGAAGCAAGTCAGATCCGTAAACACCTATTTACAGATTAGGCCCTAATCGCCCATAGTGGTTTGACCTTGAGTTGCAACCACTTTTCTCCCCACTCCAGAACAGAATGTAAGTCCCGATCCCCTTCCGAGTGCGGTGAAAACTACAAAATACCTGTATTTATCATAGTAAATTGAGTCTAACTGCAGTTCTAACTACGGTGTGCCTTTTAAGGGGGCAGGGAGATTTGAAAGACGATTCCTTTTCCTAAGAAATCGTTTGACAGAAGAGCTACTGACCAAGAAGGTGTAAACAAACCCTTCTTGTAAAGCGACCGAATATCCTCTCTAGAAAGGGATGAGGAGGGAAGGAGAGACCTTTGATCCCAATTTTGGTAGAGGTCGAAGAAAGGTCATACCGATACTCTGTATGAACTGCTTCTGGGAGTGTATAAAGGTCATTTTATTCTGTATCTGTATACAGTGAAACCAACTGAAGCGACTGAAAGCCGATAGTTTCTTTACCGAAGTCGTCTTGTATTTCCATAAGACGAAGTTCAAAGAGGAAACTACAGCTTCTTTTCGCAAAACAGTTACCAAACCAGCAGTGCCATCCCACGAGACGTCAGCCTACCCGAGTTGGGTGTAAGGCGAGAATCGGCCCCAGCAGCCGGAAGGCCCGCCAGCATCCGGACAGATTTATTAAAATTCCAAAAGAGTTTACAAGCATTGCCCAAAACAGGGGCAGTAATTAAAAGACATGAACTGATTAAAAAAACAGGATGCTTCTTAAAATTGACATTCTCAACCCTCAGTAGGGGAGTTGGAAAGCAGCATAATGGTCACATGTATAAAAATCCTTAAAAATATAATTTAAAATTTTAAAAGGAAATGAACAGTATAAAAGCATGCTGCCAGGCGCTTACTTCCGTGCGGGCCAGGATGGAGGAGGAGTGCTCGCCGCGTAGAACGCGACTAACTGCGAAACCTAGACTTAGTTTTATAGTGATAATAGTTTTTTATTTGTATACATATATTATTGTGCCTTTGTCCTTAGATTTCCTTAGAAGAAGAAGATAGCGATCGATGAAGAGCAGCGGAACACAGGTTGTATTTTTATTTATTGTTCTTAGCGGTATAAATATATTAATTAGTGGTTAAGGCCCCCTAATTTCATCTCATTACTCACCTCACCCATCATCAAACTCCCTAGTTTATAGGTTTGATTTTTATTTTTAAATTTAATGAATTTTTTCCTATTTTACAGGGTAGGCAAGGCGAGCAGCACAGTGTAATCTAAACAAAAATGTCATATATCTCCGGCAGTGATAAAAATTGACACAATCCCGAATTCGTCTGAAAAATTTTATTATAGCTCCAAGTTTGAGAAATGAGAAATAAATAAGATAATGAAACATAATTTAATACTAAATAAGGAGGAATTCCCTGTAAAAAAACAGTTATCTTTTACCGTTTGATGATTCTATTAACTCGCTTTTCTTCAAATGCTAAAATTTTGCAAAAACAAAACCTCTTGCGCGTTTTTGAAACCATGATATTTTTCTATTTGATATCTTTTGGGACCAGTACTCATAGTTTAAGAAAACGTGCTTAAAAAGGTTTTGTTCTCTTAAGATAGCCTGTATAATAAATTAGTGAAGATGGTCTGGAATGGTTTGAGTGTTTGTCCTGAATTTAAATAAAATCTTCCGAATTTTACTCATGAATCAATAAATTATATAATAAAAGAATGAATTAGATTTAATTTTTTAAAAAATAAATCAAAGTAATTAATTTTTAAAGTAGAATAGATATGAGGTAATCAGAAATCTGATTAAATATGCAGTTCTGGTTTGTGATACTTTGTCTCTTAGTAAAATTAGCACTTGATTAAAAAGGTGCCTTTTTAGTATAAAATGAATAAATTATTCGTTTTTCTTCAATAAAATTTCATATTAAAGAAAATTAACTAGCTTTATCTTTTAAAAAACTTCTTTAGAATTCTCTATTCCTACTTTTATTGTACATAGAATTTGATCTCCTTAAAATGGCTTATGCAGATTAATCAGCCTAAATAGAAATTGGGAAATATTTTATGTACTTTTCTTTAACCTTGTCTTTTTATTTATTTATTTTTGAAAATCTGTATACTTAGCAATTTTTTTTTTTTTTTTTTTTTGTTTCTGTTTTTAAATTTATTCGATAGCCCTCTTTATTCTCCCTGGCGGTATTCAGAATTGTGCGCTTGATGTCAATAATATACTGGATTGGACACTTCAGTTAAATTTATTTTTCTTTTACGACGCGAAATTAATAGTTTGTCTTATTCTTATGCATTCATCATTTTTACAAACGCTTTAATCAATGAAATTGATGAGTTTTTAAAAACAACTCTAATTAGTAATGCAAATAACATCCGTCAAACAGTTTAAATGATTACAAATCTCAATGCTCATGCCATGCTTTTAAATATTTATAATGCCAACATATTAGTTCTTTCAAATTAAAATTCGCATTGTGTGTCACATTTCTAAGTTACTGGACAGCTTTTACTGACAGTTTGTCATTCATAGGCAACAGTTGTTGAAAGATGTGTTATTGATAATCCTCGATTGTTAAGCAGAATTCTTAACCATCGCTTAATGTTGTTTTGACAAGTTCAAACATTTATTTTTAAGGCTCTGCAGTCTCTGCAAAAGTCACTGAACTAAGCACATTTTAAATGTTTTTGAAGTTCAAAGTATGTCACCACCTCTCTGTGAATCGGATGCAAAGCAATGTAATATACATTCACTGAATGTTAACCATTTCCTAGGTTTGAAGATTTGAGAAAGCTAATTGATCTCAAAGCTTGTTTGTTTATGATATGTATGTTAAATATATGAAATCTTGTGGATCGTAGCTAATTTTCGGTAAAATTTGTAAAATCAAAAGACTGTTTGTCCATATGTAGGTAAACTCGATAATAGGAAATGAATGAGATACCATTTGAAATCCAAGGCTTTAAATGGTAAAAAATTAACAAGGAATAAAATTTGGGGAACTGGGTTTTAAATCGCAAGTAGCCAAACTTCATTTCTTATCTATTCAAGTCAAGATTGAACTTGGAAAAAAAAAAATTCCAATGTATCAGAGAAACAAAAAAGCAAACAAATAAATAAATAACTCACTAATATTTATACTATATCTTTATTGGTCTATTAAATTATATATGTTACCTTTAAAGTATATAATGCAGTTATTTCATAGAATACCTAGTTATCCCATGAAATAACTGATCGTGTCCGTTAAAGTGTGTAATATGTTATTCATTTGACACTTTAACTAGTTATTCTATGAAATAACTAGGTATTCTATAAATTAACTAATGAGAGACAGTTAAAGTGTAAAATAAACAATTTATCTAAAATGAAATTAAACTAATGATACAGAATTAAAAGGAAAAAGAAGCAATTTATCTAATTTATGCAGCGTATAAATGGTATTTATGGAAACGTACCATAAAATCATTTGTTACAACAAGGATTACTAAAATGACACTTGGAATTACAAAGAACATTATTTCTAAAACAAAAACATTTTTTATTTCTAAAACAAACAAAAACATAAATGCAGTAGGGGTGGAAGGTAAATGTATTTGTCGTGCGAGATATATGATATGGATTATTTTACACTTTAACGGGCTGCAGATCGTTATTCTATGAAATAACTAGTTAAACCATGAAATACGAGAGAGTTTTACACTTTAACGGACACGATCAGTTATTTCATGGAATAACTAGGTATTCTATAAAATAACGGATTTCATACTTTAACGGTAACATATGTATTTGTCCCTGAAATCTTTTTGGTCTTCTCATGGCATTTGACCCCCCCCCTCCCCCCTTCTCTTGAAATCTATTCTACAGTGAATCATTTACAGCAGTGATCTAAGTACATGATCCTTTGGAACTTCTGCTGCGAATACACAACAAATGCACTGACTTTTGCTCTAATCATCCCCACTGGATATTCGTTTTGTAGGGGAAGGGATAAAGGGGGAAACAGAATGGTGACTCCCACCCAAAGTAGAGAGAGAAACCACCGTGTCAACCCTATTACGAAGTTGTGGCTTTTCCACACTTTATCTCTCCCATCCACTAGTGGGGGACAGGAATTCAACTCCCCTCTGCAAAAAGGAGGGTATTGTAACGGATATGCTACTGTAGGGAACCCGAGTTACTACTAATAAACTTCGAGTACCGCCATTTTGGGATCTAGGCTTTAATTTAGTGCATTCGTTTCAGGCATTGCAGAGATTGGAGCTTTAGAGTCTGTCTGTCCGTTGATGACGCAGACATCCAAAATCTTTTTTTTCTTCTCCGATTTTTAAATATTGAAACAACTGATGAACATATGAATAAATTAGGACCCGATGAATCTTAGTTTAGATGCTCGCTTTTGGCTTAGATTAACTAGAGATTGGCGTCTCACCTTATGTTATGACACAGATAATCGCTAAAAATACTATATTAAAAATCAAAAATCGTTTTACAATTGTGCATTGAACAAGTTGTATGAATGAACAATAGGTTTCAAAGAATATAGCGATTGGATAAAGAAGCTATTCAAAAGGCCTAAATGATGGCATTCATTGTTGATTTTAAGAGATTATAAGTGTGCATCTTGTTATATGTAGGTGGAATTGGCATTTTGTGGTAGGCATTGCGTTTACAAACAGCATGTAGATAAAGAAGAAAATCGAAATCAAATCTTGATGGTTGTTCCGTTTGAGTGCAGTGGCTGGTTTAGATAATTTTTTTTAACCATTTATATTCGAAATAGTTTTCAGAATTATTTGCGTATATTGACGTTTGATACAGTTTGGCCAAATCTAATTGTTAGTATCGCAAGCGCAAAAAAACAATTGTACAGCTTCTAAAATCTTATAAGTTTCTTGCACTGATCGGAGCCCTTATTGGAAAAGCTAGGGTAAATGGCCCCAAGACTATAAATTTTACGAAAGTATTTCTTATTCGCTCTTCCTTCGCCCTCTCCTCTCCAACAAAACTAGCACTTTAGATTGACATAAGCCTTCGCACAACAAATTCACATACTTTTTTTTATTATTATTTTTATTTTTAGCAGTAGTTATCAAACATATCCGAATCTCGACGTTCTTGCCGTAAGCAGGAGTTTTTAAATAGCGTTTATGCAAAATTCCACCAAACATTTTTTTTTTTTAAAAAAAAGTCATTGCTTTTCGTAAGAATTAAGTAAAAATAAATTATATATGTCTCGCACTAATTCATTGAACAAGTCTTATAAATAAAGAAATGAGTGGATTATATGCCCCTTTGATCACTAAACATTTTCCCAAATCGTTGGATTAAATTATAAGCAAAGACTCCCATTTTTTTTTTTTTTCTCCTCATTTTATTTTTGTATTGATTTCATGTCACCAGATCTCGAAAATTCTACAAAGGAAATAAGGAATCAAATCAAAATTCTCTGAATTTTTTACATTAAAGAATAAATTCTTGTCTATGTCTATTCGTATTTTGAAAGATTCTCTTCTTCTGAAGTAGTGAGAGAAAATATTGCAATCGATAAAAAATTTCAACTCGACATTTTAATGAATCTCCACGTTTCGGATCACCCAGAGTTCAAAAAACAAATTTTTAATTATGTCGGTCTCTCAGTGAACACAATAACCCCAAAACGCTGTGAATGAGATGTATGAGATTTGTTATATACACCACTGTTAGTTTTGATTCCCTCCGGTGGAGAAAAGGGAAAATTCTGTTCCCCTAACCAGATGTAATCGAGACGCCGACGCGGCGACATGTACATTCTCTCTCTCTCTCGTCTTTGTGTTGTGATGTGTTTGTGTGGTAGCTTAGAAATGTCCGTGTCCATATATGTGTGAAAATAAAACCTATGAAAGATTCAACTCCTGCTTCGTCATTAATGGAACTGTCATGCACTGATTGAACAACCACATTTTCTAGATTTCTATCAAATTTTGAATGAATCTATTGTGAGGAAATCTGCTTGTCTGGATATCCGAATACAAGTGAAAACACAATAAATACAAAACGTAAAGAGCCAGAAAAATAAAATTTCGTACGTAGCCTTAGCATCTAAAATGTCGGTTACTATCAAATTTTTAATGAAGTTTATCAAAATGTAGACAGTATCTTTTTTTGTTCATTTGTTCATATGTAAATGTGTTAACAAAAAAATCCAACTTCTTAGATAAATGAAATTTGGTATGTGATCATTCTGTTACAATAATAAAATTGCAGCTTTATGTCAAATTTTGATAAAATTCAATGCACAAAAAACGTGCATGCATGCATATTGAGTTTTCTTCAATCCATTACGAAGCACAAGATGATCATGTGCGGTATTTTTAAAAATATGAGCACTCGTAAAATGTGAAAAATGTATGTAGGTATTGACTGAACCGTTTCTCATTTCGCAAATAAATTAAATGATTTAAAATAATGGCAATTAATAGAAAAAAGCTACAAACCTATTGTTTACCTCGTCTTCCAGATTTCTATAAAAGTTATGAAGAGCTAATAATCTTTTACTATTAAGCCATCAATTAGAATCTTATTTAGAGTGGATGAGAACATAGTTAGAAAATAGGAAATGTAAATTTTAAAACGTATGAATGATATTTAGAATGAGATGTATACCATCTTTGTGAGATTCGTAGCTGATTTCTATAAACATATTAACACTTTTTGTAGAATTAGAATGAACTGCTATTTCACACAATAAAAGGGGATCACGCAAGAGAAGCTTCCAATTATTATACTTTTGCATTCTTATACGAATTTACCACACGAATGACAAACCACTAAAAACTAATTTTCCTTCACAAAATTTTGAAAATATTTATAACATGTTCTTTCATTTATTACATTAATCCTTTGATTTTTTTATATCTCTAATTAGTTAAAAAAGTTTACCAAAAGAAAAATCACGCAATTTAAAAATTAAATAAATTGCTATTGCATGCCACCCTGGGATAGCATGATATAATTCAAAACTGTAAAAAACGATGTATTAGTTCACAAACAATGTGGGATGCTATAGGGACGGGCTGACTTCATAACCTGGTGAAATTACGTGATAAGTGAGTGGTAGTTTAAACTTCTATTACAAAGAAAGGCTAGTTAATTACGACTGGAGGAATAAGTAATTATAATAAATGCTATTAATTGCATAATAATTGAGTAAATGCTAATGAACTATTATTACGGCTAATTAATTATGATTTGAGGTATAAACCATTATATTAAATCTTAAAAAGTATATTATTTCATTTTTATTTAAAAATTTAAATTTCATTTTCTTACGCTTCTTTACTTTACACTTCTAAATTCCAATTATACTTTACCTCAAATACTACATAAGAGATTGCCCATTTCCTCTCATGATAAAGTGGTGTGAAAATATTGTTTTCATATCTTAATTGCCGTTTTAAACACTGTAGTAATTTTAATTACCCATAAAATTTTAATTATTTATCATTATTGCAATACATTTGTATAGTAATGTGTTCATAATTCATTCAGATTTTAACTACCCCCTCTTTTTTGCCCTATTCAATATTTTACGCTTTATTATTAGCGTTGTTTTTTTCAGTTGTTAACTGGGAATAATTATTTATTATATTTCAATTGTTACCGAACGCAAAATTTTTCAGTAATCACATTTGTTATTGTTGTTAATAATCGTATAATTGTTCCAATGGTCGACAAAGGTACAAAATAAAAACAATATAACAGAAGAAACAATGAATTATCCATTTCTCTCAATTAAAAATCATTTTTCTGATTGAGAACAATCGTTGTGATTCGTTTTGCTGAACAACGCATCTTCATTTGGATGTTGATGTTAAAGTCCATGTACCATTTGATCGACATGCATCAATCCATTCCTGTGGTTCACTCTTTCATGGTATTCAAAATTTGACAGGAACTATTGGACATGAATTATAAAAACTGCCAACAAAACTGTCTCAAGCTGAAGCCCTGAAACCTTATATTCCTATAATAGGATTGTACATGATCTTCAAAATGTGTTCTGCTTTGTCTTTGCCTGCACAATCAGCACCTATTGGAGTTCCAATTGTAGAATCCTATGAAATTTATAAATATTGCTTAGCCTTGAAATTGTCGGTCCAATATCAATTGCAGCAACACTCAATTTATTACCAGAACTGACTTCGGCTGTCCGATGCTGTTCAAAAATTGCCGTCAGCTCTCTGATGTTGTAAGATCGGAGCTGCCTTTGGCTTGGCGGCAGGGGTACGAAAGACTGGGAAACGGTGCAGTTCTTTCGAAGTCCAACGGTTAAAAGGCTACGCAAGAGTAAGTCAAACAATTAAGGAAAATTTTATTTTGATTTGAAAAATCGCATAGCTAATTTGTGATTATTCTTTTAAGAATATGCATTTACATTTTAGGGCCGCAAAATTTTACTGACATCAACCAAACTCGAAACGTGTAGGACTTGCAGATAAATTAAAAATTGCTGTTGTATTTTGATACATGCAACTACTATTTTTTCGTATCATAAAATAATAACGCAAAATATAAAACATTTTTTAGACATTAATTTGATGAAAATCTTATGTATCGAACTTCAAATATTGAAAATTTCTATGAATCGAAATTTATCAAAAATCTTGAACTTTAAATGCAACAGAATTTTTTATCATAAGAATTTCCTATATATGTAGCAAAAATCTTCTCAGAAAATTTATAAAAATCTATTGCAATAAATGCCACTATTGATTGTGTTAATAAAAATGTATATAAATTTAATAATAAAAAAAAGGTCTTCACAATTTTTTTTTACTGCAATAAAAATTTTCCGAAAATTAGAAATCGTTTAACCCTTTCTAGGGCCGTGGGAAATATGCTTCCCACCAAATTTATCAATCTTTGTATGAAATGATGTTAGGTTGGCATCAGTTCTGACAAATTTTTTTAGTAAGTCAGAAACTCAGATGCTTCAGTTCTTTATCTCATACAAAATGATGTCTTGATTTTTTACTGAATTATTAATTAACCAAATTAATTAATCAAATTAAATTTATCTAATAAGCTAAATGAATCCCTTCTATTATTCTAATTTCAAGCCTAAAAATATTTTAACATAATATGACTAGAAAAAAATGGCCCTTTAAAAGGTTAACAAAAAGTAATAAATGTTTGCATGAAAAGGTCATTCTTTATCTCCTGTTCTATATATTCTTTTCCTGATCAAGAGTAAGATTTTAGTTTCAATCGAGCTTAGATTTCAATTTTTGAGTTATTTTCATATTGCAAATTTTAAATGCGAAACACAACTTAGTAAAAGATATAGAATTCATAAAGAAAATTAAAGGCTTTAACATGTCAGAAAGTGGGCAAAAAATCGATAACAAATTTCCATTTTATAATCAAGTAATGGACGAAAATTGTGCAAATAGGTATCTTTCATTGAAAATATAGATCTGCAAAATGTAAGCTAGGTGACTTTGTGTCGATAAATTACTTTTTTACAATATTTTTTTAAAAAATAAGAATGAAATGGAAAATCTCTTAACCACAGCTTTGATAGTTGCTGATCGATCAGGAGCTTAAATGAAATATATTCAGAGAAAAGAATTAATGAAGAATGCTTTCTCGTTAGCGAAACATGCCTCAACAGCAGGTATAAATAATTTTCATGGCCATTTTCTTGTTAAAAAAATAGCAAGTAAAATGTATATCAGCGTTTTATTCCGTAAACGCCCAAGACACAGATACATAATTCATAGAATAAAACCTTTTCTCCGCCTTTCAATTCATAATAAAAATTTGTGGAAGGGGAAAAAACCGCTGATAGCTTCATGGCTATAGTGGTCATAAATGGGGCCCGCCATCACCCTATTAGGGGTGGCATCGCGGATTACGGTGTCCCCTGTTATTCATAGAATATCGGGGTGAGCAGAAGGCTTTTATCGGAGGTGTCGGTTAAGAGCATAGATTACAAGCAGAGCGTTAGGTGGTTGAGGGGCTCTCTGTTGGGTGACAAATGTGGAGCCGGTCTTCTTCAGCGGGAGTCATGAGCGCGTTTTTCGAAGGATATTTTTCAAGCCATTTATGTTTCCCCAAGTTCGAAATGGTTTTTCCCTGTGACTTAGGAACAACAGTTGTCGTTCACAAATTTTTGAAATTTCATTCTTTCCATTGCATTACTTCTGGTCCATCAATGGTTTAGTGGGTAAAGACACATAGAGTGGGAGAAATAAAATGTTGGACGTTATCCATTAGCTATATTTTTAATCAGCATCTTTCAAAAACTAATAAACTGAGATATATCTTTAGCAACATATTACCCGTTACGGACAGGGTTGGACTAAGCCTTCTAAGGGCCTATGGATTATGCAAAACTCGGGGGGGGGGTCATTTTCCTCCAAACTTTTAAAGCTAAATATATTTTATATCGATTTTTATTTAATCTTTATGCAAGTTGTTTTAAGTAACAAATTTTGACAAATCAAATTCTTGTTTGCAGATTCTTTCCTAAAAAACTGGTTCAGTATATCGCGTTAAAAGAAAGCAGAAATGGTATTTAAAAATAGGTTTAAACTAAAAAATAAATAAGTAAACAAAAATGAAAACAAATGTCAAAACTTTTCATAACATAGTCCAAGTAATATTTAATAATAAAATCGTACATTTCTTTAAATTATGACGCACTATATTCTTTTTAGAGTTATAAAATAACATAAAACTTTCAAATGGTGATTGATTAGGAATATTATTAGAATAATAATTCCCAAAAATTAATTTAAACAGTGATTGATTTTGATTTAAATAAGTTGAATTGCACCGTCTTTATAATTAAATGAAAGCAAAAGAATCAAATAATTTTTAAAACATTGAAAAAAAACAAGAGTTCGGGTCCCCTAATTGCACACTTTATTTAATAATCCGACACTTCTACGAAGAAGATTCCTATTTTTATGCTCTATCTTTCTTAGAAAAATGATTTAAATAAAAGTGCCAAAATTACAGAGCTATAAAAAATATGCTATAAAAATAAAAAAATAAAAATATTGCATATTACAAGAATGAAATCGTATGTAAATGCTTGTTCAACGTGAATTTTAATTAAAATTAAACTTTGAACTGAAATAATTTCTGAAAGCCTCACTAGATGCCGCTAAGAAAGTGTGTACTGAGAGAGGTATGAAAGAAAATGAGTTAACTTCATAATCATTCTTTTTACGAAATGTCTTCTAAGTTGATGAAGATCCGGTTTTTAGTGTTGAAATTGGTATTTATAATGTGAAATTGAAATATTTCTTTGGAAATAGTCTTCACAATGGCTTTGATAATGAACTGATCAAAGCCAGTAACAATGGTTATGGAAACGCGAGTTATCACATGTCAGTATACAAATCGTTTTCCTGAAGAATGGTATTGATCGCTTAATTCACTACACATTAAATAAAGTCAGTTCTATTTTTAGGATCGTGTAAAAGATTTTGATTAAAAACACAAAACACCTTATTCGTCTCAAAAAATATCATCACTTTCTCATTTATACGCATTAAAGAAATCAATACCTGACAATTTTTTTTATTATTATTATTAGGTTTTTGTGTTATCTCTGAAAGTTCACATTTTATAAACTTTATCTATTAAACTCCATTTTCAACTACTTTTTTTTAAAAAAAGGAAATAATATTGACTGCTATATTTCAGAAATTATTTCAATTTTAAGTTATAGAATTAATTAAATTTTACGTTGCGCAAAAATGTTTCTTACACTTCTTGGATGTCCTAT
The DNA here is from genome assembly GCF_947563725.1 of Argiope bruennichi. Classification (NCBI taxonomy): domain Eukaryota; kingdom Metazoa; phylum Arthropoda; class Arachnida; order Araneae; family Araneidae; genus Argiope; species Argiope bruennichi. Next base: position 108,280,753 of record NC_079157.1, on the reverse strand, counting down.
TAATTTGGATAGGTTCATTTTAAAATAGTCTTCATCCATTAGCAATTATTTAGTAATAGCTTGTCCCGAAATCACTTAAGTTTTCATTACTAAGTTAGGAAAGAAAAGCAATTTTTACTTAGACAACATTAAAATTTCACTCTTGACTTCCTGATTACTTTGATATTTTTTTAACTTCTTAACAAAAACTAAAATAATATGCTATGCAATGTCTTACCATACATTAACATTTGTTTTTCATTAAAAGATGAATCAGACTTAAATCCAGGATTAATTTTAATTGCGCAATCTAAAATGAAAACGGACAGTTCGTGTTCACATTGGGACTTTCAATTTTACCATTAAAGAGTTCTTTGTTAAAATTCTAATATAGGAAAAACAAAATAAAACACAATTCTAAATTCGAGAAATAAAAAAAAATGAATACTGTTCGAAAAAAAAAAAAGACTTTTGCAAAAAGGTGTAAAGATTATTATTTTTACAATTCTATAGTTTGAAAGAATGATACATAGTTAATATGAACAAAAAGTAATTTTTTATATGTAAAGTAAAAATTATTATATTCAAATATTAATAATTTGCAAATAATTTAAATAAATAAGTAAAGGAATCAGCCATGGGGGGACTGACCACCAAGATCAATGGACCTGCAAACTGTCAATTGCCAACCAATCAGGACACTACATATACTAAAAAACGCACAGTGAATACAAGATAGGCAAATATCCTATATAATTCACAAAAATAACAACAAAAAAAAACAGTTTGAAAATAATAACTGTTCACAGATTTTGATTTCGAATTAACGAAAATAAATTCCAATTAGAGACATTAACATTATCGTCATGTATTTTAACTTGGTCGTTCAGATCTGTCTATAATAGAAAAATTCGATTTAAAAACTTTCGAATTAGCCTTGTTCTGATATATTCTCAATACGAATGGTATTTTCGTGGTTTGGTACAATGGTACAATCGATGTACATTTAAATCACTTACGTATAACGAACTGATTTATTCACCTAAATATGTTTCATCCTACTGAATATTCTTATTGAGTCATAGCGACACGATAGCATGGAAGCTGGCGAATGATTTTTCAGGCCAGAAGATAGGTCACTGAGACAGACAGATACTCAAGTTTACAAGGCAAAACAGATAAACAAGGACAAACAACAAAGACAAGATCTTTCAACCTGCGCAACCAACAAGATCAATCCTTTCCCAAAAGAGATTACTGCGGGAATTGACAGTCGAACAGGAGCACCGGTTGGAAGGGATTCGAATGAAATGGGGCGTGTTGAGCTCACTTGAAGACCCCTGAAGCGAACTGATGTGCCCTTTCGGAGCCCCTCTAAGCGGATTAACTTCAAGGAGAGAGAGGAAAGATTCTCTCTTTTTTTTGATGGGGTGAGATACTAGAGAATATATTCCTCGTGGCATTGCTTTATCTCTTTTTTTTTTACGTAATCGTTTGATACCTGTTTTGAAGCTTCACGGTCCTTTCACCTTTAAAAGTATCAGCAACAAGTTTTATTGCTTTGAATCAGTAAGCTAACAATGGTTTCAATTTAAAATTCAAAGCGAGATCGAAATGGTGCGAATTTTTCTTATTACTTATAGAACTTTCAATATCAATCTATTAAAATTTTTGAATCCCATTTCCTTTTGCTTTTCCGTAATGGTAGCAAAAAAATATTCTTTTACTTTGAGGCTGCCACCCGGTAGTGTTGTTAGTTTGTGGGAAAGGGTGAGATATTTTCTGTGTTAGATATATCGATATTTAATTTACGCAGTATGTTTTTAAAAAAAAGTAACAGTAGAAGTGTTTTCCTTTTTGTTTTGTCATGTAATATCACAACAAGGCACAATTATATTTATCTCCATCATAGAAGTGAAAAAAAGCTTAAATTGAATTTTGATATAATGCCATTCACCGATTTGATCTATTCTACCAAACAATTCTATTCGAAAGTTCTATAATGTTACACAAAGCCAATTATATGTCTAAATTTTACGATATTCCACAAAGCCGATTCTACATCTAAATTCTACCATATTCTACAAAACCGATTTTACATCTAAATTCTACGATGTTCTACAAAGACGATTCTACATCTAAATTCTACGATGTTCTATAAAACCGATTCTACATCTAAATTCTACGATGCTCTACAAAACCGATTCTGCATTTAAATTCTACGATGTTCTGCAAAACCGATTCTACATCTAAATTCTACGATGTTCTGCAAAACCGATTCTACATCTAAATTCTACGATGTTCTACAAAACCGATTCTACATCTAAATTCTACGATGCTCTACAAAACCGATTCTACATTTAAATTCTACGATGCTCTACAAAACCAATTCTACATCTAAATTCTACGATGTTCTGCAAAGCCGATTCTACATCTAAATTCTACGATGTTTTATAAAGCCGATTCTATATCAATGCTTTTTGTTGTAAAGATTCGTGCATCTAACCATAGATGAAACGAACAGGAGAGGAAATGCATGGGAGAGTATATATATATATATATATCGAGCATCATTCTTAAGGAGTGGTATGGGGACAAAAAAACAAATAGTTGTGCCCCTTTTTAATGTCAAAAATGATAGAGGCGAAAAACTAAGTCCTATGCGCCAGTTACCCTTATTGGTTACGATTGGGATAATGATAATATAAATATATCATGCTTCGCTATGCCATTTATGCAAATTGTATTTGTAACCATTACATTTATCGGCACACGAATAGACAAATCAAGATGCAATTAACTCAATGGTAGCATGGTCAAAATTTGTTATTTATCTACAAATCAACCGATAAAATCGTCAGCGAAATTTCCGTGGTCAGATATTCAAACTGAGATTTTTATCCAAACTCCTTAAGTCAAGAGAATCTTACAAATGAAGATTCATCAAAATATTGAGGTCAAATATTTTTGATAATTAAATTATTTTATATATTTCTCCTCGGGAAACTGGTAGGTGTTTTTAGGTTCGATTGATAACATTTGCTATCAAACGATTGCCTCGAAATCTAAGGTAATTAGTAAAAGTGAACAATAGTCGTGTAATGTACTGAAGATAATTAACATATACGTTTTCTTCCCATAGAATAATTTTGTCATACAACACAGAAAACGGGTATTTTTCATTTTAAAATTCTATTAATATGCTGGAAAATCCTTTGAGTTCCTCCTTGCAGAAATTTCTTTTTTAACTGTTGTTCAAATATTATTCCGATAACCATTTCCTCAATAACACGAGTTATCTGTTAAATAAACAGGATACGGAGGGTGATCTTTCTATACAAACACAGGAAAGAAGCTACAGATAATTAGAAAAGGGTCTTAATATCCATCATGCACACGCATAATTTACATAGCAATATAATTGTCAAATCACGTTGTAAAAGAATTACTATGTAAGCATTTGCATAGGCAATAACGATAAATTTCTTCAAAATTAGTTAAGGATATTTCCTCTATATTTGCAAGATTTAATTTTTTTAGCATTCATTATAACTAACTGAAGATTCCCCCCCCCATTTTATTTTCATAATAGGCACGTTTTGTATTTAGCTTAGTAAGGTTTTCAAAAGAAAATCGAATATGTATTTCGAAGTGCTGAGTAGACCCAATATTTAATACTAATTTACAATATTGATTTGAATATAACTTAGTCATAGATTCAAAGCATTATATATTATCATTCTGCTAAATAATAATCATAGAAAATTTTAAAAAATCGATTCGAAATCTGTTTAATTTTAGGTAAAATAGGGTAGAGGACATCGTTTATAATTTTTACCATTTTTTTTTAATTGAATATTTCAAACTGTGACTATGGATCTGCTATTGCCATCGATGATATTTATTAAAGGTTTTAATTTATGAATTTTAAAATGATCAGAGTAAAATTCATCCTATCGAATTTCAGAATTTTTTGTAAACTAACTCTCTCAATAACAGAATTTAAACATGAACAATTAAATCTGATTATCTTCATATTTTTAAAATACCTCATGTAAAAAAAAAAAACTATTATTTCTTACTTTAAAACTATTATTCTTCTTTTTGATTGGATCTATTTATTAATGGTGTAAATCGATCGATGGGATAGACTTAACATTTAACTTAACATCGAAAAAACATTTTCGATACATCGTCCAGTGACTTGGCGAAATATTGCAAGCAAAGTGGTTGTTTTAAGGAACACATTTTTATTTTTTAATCAAATTCCCGGTTGGAGAAAGGGTGACGATATACAGAGCGTATTTGATATTTAAGAATATTTATGATGAACGATTCATTAAACGAATAAAATTACTTGTATTAGCTTTTGAACAAATCAGCTCATTTTTTTAAGGTGTACGTTCACACTGGAAGATTTTTTTTTAAATTTTAACTTTAAAAATCCAGTTTTTTTTACAGTAGGTCATTAATATAAGTTTACTAATTATTAATTAATTAAATAATATTTAATGAGCAAATTAGCATATTTTTTGAAACAACCACTGATTTAATTTGTACAGACGCACAATTCTAGTTGGAATTATGCCTAATATTAGTGTTCATGTTGTCTGCCTCAATCAAGTTATAAAAATATAGTTTTTTTTACAATTTTTTCATCAACGATGAATAGAAAAGGCGAAATTTTTTCTGTCATTTTAACTTTTAAATAGCTATTAAAAATTTATTTCTATAAATATAACTTTGAGGCACAAAACATCCGCTATTTCATACAGATTTTGATATATAAATAATTGTATTTGGTTCATTTCTTGTTGAGTTATGATTGCTTGAATGAAGCAACCTAATGGAAAAGTATTTCTTCATAAAATGAGTCTTAAAAAAAACCTAACTAGAGTTTTTAATGAAAGCACCTCAAGAAAAATAATTATAACTCGAGAAATATTTCGAATATTGACAACATCTTGGTATCATTTGAAAACTAAAGGATCAGAGAACATTATTAAGCAATAAAAATATATTCGGTGTTTTGAACGATTTTCGTAGTTTTAAGTTTAAGTAGGTACATACACCTTAAATATAAAAAATTATTATGTTGGCCATAAGTAAAGATCATGCTAAAATGGTCGTGCAACACTTTGAGATTTCAAATCAGTTCAATGAATGATATACAGTGTCTAAGATTATGCATATACTTTAAGCAACTTATATTTATGCAGTATACGATAAAAAAAATACTATGAAAATTATCTACGAGAGTTCAAAAGAAATATATTGGGTTACAGCCATAAGTATATATTAGCCTTCTGGAAAACGCTTGTTCTTCTTTAGGCTGAAGAAAGTTTTGACGAAAGTAGTTAAGAAGAATGTATTGTTTGTTATATATAAAGAAGCAAATAATTATAAATAAATTAGTGAATTTGATCCAAAATTCGATATCTATCCGCTGTTCGGTTTTCAGATCATATATCAAATTTTATTTCTGCTGCCTATTGTGTTTTGGTACAGAGAATTAAAAGAGAATCTACTTTTCGATAGATTTCGTTCAAACATTGATATAAGTGTAGAATTCAAATTATAAAGGTCCATACTCAAATTTATTTATCTATCTCATTATGCATTTAAGTCATCCGATTCACATGCATTGAGTAGACAACTGAACACATTTCTTTTGGGAGTTTCATCAAGCACAGAAAAACAGTTTTATTGTAAAAACCAAGCACCTAATTTCTTTCTTATAATTCGTTCTGTGTTTCATAGACGAACATTATTTTAAATATAATTTATTTATTTTTTTGTAAAGGAAAATGAAAAGAGATTTTAAACAGATATGTAATAACTTATTTGTTACAACAAAAAAATGATTAGCTTTTTACGTTTTTCAGCATGAAGAATTACTGGGGGAAAAAAATAAATTCTTTGTTTAATCCGCAAACTGCATTATGAACAATTATCAAAAACATTAATGCGCAACAATGTAAAGCTGGAACCACAGCATCGAATGCATATTTGAACCACTTTTGTTCCAATCCCATCTACGGCGTGGCGCAGTGTGGAATCATATCTCTCCCCACCTACAGGCCCCTTGACCCACTTTACAAGATTGACCTGAAGGTCGTCTGAATTTCAGAAATCGTGATCTCTGGGATTGTGAACCCCTCCCTTGCTCCTTCGAAATGCTTCGCGGGATTACAACAAGGTCTTCTCTCCACCCTCCTTGCATATATACTCCCCCCCCCCTCATATTTCATTGGGAACATTCGGCAGTTTCTGGAAATCGAATGGGTAGTTAAATTGCACTATGGGTGAGATTATTATGATATTGAACGTTGCAGGAAGATGCCTTCACTTTCCTTTGTTCCTGAGTTTTTGAAGTTTTCAAAAGATCAAATAATTATTTGACTTGAATGAAGATGATGCACAAGGCAGTGAATACTTCATTTATTTTAGGAAACTTTTGGAATTTTTTTAGGAACTTTGACTTTTATAGCCCAAGTGCCGGTTGTGGTCCTATTGTGCCAACCAAATGGTAATATTAAATTGTAGATGAAATTCACACTTTACCGAATGATGACGAGATGGGCATACTCTCATTAGTTATTCTGTAGCAGTTAGAATTCACATGCTTCTGTGTTGTAAGGAGATGATTTTACCCTCTTTTCTTTCCAAGTTGTGCAGCTTTTTAGAGACTGAATAGTGAGTTGCCAAGAATCAAGGCGATGCACATAGTATTGGACAATTTGGTAATTGTCGCTAAATTGATGGTTTATTAGTACAAGGGGAGGGGGTACGTTTTTGGAGACTGAATAGTTAGTTAAGAATCAAGGTGATGCACATAGTATTGGACACTTCGGTAATTGTCGCTAAATTGATAGTTTATTAGTACAAAGGGGAGGAGGTACGTTTTTATGGTGCAAGGGGTAGATTTGAACATACTGTGCTAAACAAATGCAATTCGGTAATGTTTCAAATAGCAGCTGTAATTCACATATTACGTATGTGTACACTTTGTACACATACATAAATGGATACTTTGTAGACATTCGTTTGTTGTGGTGATGTGCACACTTTCTTTTGTTCCACTGTAGCAGCAAAAATTTGTATGTTTTATGTTTCCGTGTTGTGGGGTGATATTTTCTTTCTTCAATTATTAAATTATGAACATTTTTAATGATTGAATAATTGTATGACTAGAATGAAGGCAACACACATTGCAATAGGCGCTTCAGTAATATATATATATTTTCAAAACAGATCGATTAAATGTTATGGAACAAAGGGCATATTTGGTTACGCTGCGTCATGCGAAAAATGATGTGTAAAATTGCTGTTAAAATTTTAAAACGTTATTACATTTTTCAAGTCAAAAATTACAAAGTAAACATTTTTTTGCTTCCCACTGGAAAAAAATAACCTAAAAATTTAATGGAAAATTCAAATAATAGATGCGGAAATGACGAAAAAAAATCAAGTCTAGCATTGAAAATATCTATGTAACTATTTAACTATTGTTTATATTGTGTGTATATATATATATATATAAGCAATTGTAAATAGGGAATTTGAACTTCATAGGCAACGTTCCCATTATTTTCAAAGAAATTAAATCAAATTTTTTAGAAAAATTACAATAAAAAGATTAAATATTAGAGGGGAAAAGCCCGAACAATTTGTTCGCTAAAAATAATTGGAAAGGAGGAAGAAAGAGAATAAATTTTATTTTTCCCGTCATTATATAAAATATAAAATTTACTTTGTTGTTGGTATTCAAGATTTTATGTCTATTATTATTTTCAGATTTACAAAGCATGCAGAAAGCGTATTGTAACCTCAGAAAATTTAAAATTGAAATTTCAGTGAATGTTCATGTTTTAGACATAAAGCAAAAAAAAAAAGTATTTGAAATTATATCTATTGAGCGATGAATACTATAATTATCCTAAGAGAGTAGTCTCTCTAAGCTTTCATGCACGCTTTCTAATCAAATATTATCCTCCCCTACCTTATATAATTGCAGGCAAGTCCACGAATGCCGCGAAGATTTTTATTTTATTTTCACACTTGAAAGTCTAGTTAAAAAAATTAAACAACATTTGTATATTCATTGCACCTTACTGCGAACAATAGTTACGAGATATCGATCTTTCGCATGGATTTAGTTTACTTACAGAGCCTAGCGCTGTGCTAGGAGATTTTTTTTTTTTTTGGCGATCAATTGCCGGCATTAAAGCATTGTGAAAATGAATTCTTCCGGTAAAATTAAAAAAAAAAACTTAATAAAATTAATTTGTATTAAGTAATTAAAAATCGATCATTCGAAATGGCATGCAGTTTTATATTTGATACTATTTTCAAAAAGTAGTGATATTATTGTTTTTACATTTTAGTAAAAACATTGATATTTTTATTACTGTTCCGTTTACTGTTAAAAGTTACTACTGTTTAAAATTTTTATTACTATTTAGACTTCAAGCTAAAACTTTACAATATTTATTATTTATTAAAACTTTACAATATTTATTATTTACAATATTTATTATTAGGCTTGTTTGTTGCCCTTGCTTAGTCTGCCAGTAGTTGGAATAATTTTGATCCAAAATTTCGTTCAGAAAGTTGAAGTATTAAAAAAAATCTATTATGTTTCCTAATGCACTTCAAGAATGTTATTTTAAAAAGTTTTAGAACCTGTGTTTACTTATTTTCGTACAAAATATTTCTCATTAAAGACGATGGCTCAATGCCCAACCACACATGTCCTTTTCGAACGACAAACACCGTAAAGCATACTTCGCATAATTGGAATATTTTGCAAACTTTTTCGTCATTTTCAATACAAGCGCCCCATCTTTTCAAGCAGCTTTCATCTTCCACATAAAACAACTTTAAAAAGTCCCCAAACCTTATTTCGAGTTTGAACAAAGAGAATCATGCGAACTTTGCGACTCTGCGTTGGCATCATTAAACAAACCAATAATGAGTCGGGCGATGCGCATGCGTAGTTACTTCTTTCAGTACCCCTTTTCAAAACCAAAAGCTTTCTGCTGTGTTTCGCCCGAAGCATTCAACTCGGCGCTTTTAATGAATGATTTGGATGCCTTTTTGCTTTCTAATATCCTGAAAAGGACATGATTTTTTTCTCCTTTTATTATTATCCGCAGAATGAAAGGACGGCGAATTTACGCGGAAAAGAGCTCTGTTTTGGGAGCTTGTTGTTCAAAGGTACGACTTCGTCGCTCTTGGCAATTTTACTGAAAGGTGGGGTGACGGTTTTAAGTGTTAATGAGATTTCTCTCAGGAGGACAGATGCTCTATTCAACTGGTTGAATATAAAAACAAATAACTTCCTGTCGAACTGCACTGAAACGATATTGTCTCAGCTTTTTGAAAAGTCAAAGAGTTAATTATGAGAGGACTCGTTGAGACTCTTTTTAGAATGGAAAATGGGATTAAATGACTAATTGAAAAATAGTAACTTCCGTAATTTTCAAAAAAATGTGCATTCATTGTATAAGTTATTAATGCATAACTCTAAGACACTAACAAAAAAATAATGGTAATTGTTCTAAAATAAGATGGGGAATGAAATCATATCAAAGCAAGTGGATATTTGAAGATAAAATTTTCAAAGTGAGTCACTTTGTAAATGAAGAACTTCCAGGACTAAATTTTGAGTTGGAAAAAACTACATTGATTCAAAAATGGCTCTGTAATTGAAAAATCAGAAATTTAAATTTAGCACACAGTTTAAAATAACTGATTTTTTAAAAATAATAAAGAATTTGATTTTTATAATAATTTACATTCAAATTTTTTCGATCGATTTACAACATTAATGAATTACCTTTTGCTTTTTAAATTTCCAATTGATTCTCATCTTGTTATTAGCCCCCTTTTTTTATGTTCACTTGTTTCATGTAGCAAAGACGGAATTTTATTATAAATTTTTCAAACATCTTTAATGTTTGGGGAATTGGAAATTTTGTACATTTGTTTCTTCTCAATTTCAATAAACTAGTTTGAAATTATCACAATTTTATCATCAGTTAATCGATTAATGCAATTAAATCGTGATAATTAATTATTTTTGGTATTTCCTCGCACTAAATTTGAGAAATAATTTATTCATAATGTTTGATTTTGAATTTTAAATTAAAAATAAAAAGAAGGAAAATTATTGAAATTACGAAAAAGCTTTTGTTTCCAAAATTTTTTTATTATTAAATCTTTCTCATGGGATATCAGCATTGGTCTTCAATAAAATTCAGTTTTTGAAATAAATTTATCCCAGTTTACTGACTTTTATAATGCAGTTTTTACTCTCAACCACAATATTTTATGCATATAGAATAATAAATGAATTAATTGCGAAATAATAAATGAAAAATGATCAGAATATTTTTCTGAACTTATTTTCAAATTGAGAATTTTTAAGTGAGAATCAGAAACAAAGTGAAAAAAAAATTAGGTATAAAAGTAATTGCTTGCAATAATAAAATGTGCTTAAATGAAAATTTATGATGACTCTATTTCTTGATTATCTACTAATTAATTTAGAACACTTGAAAGCTGAACATATTGTTACGAATTTGCAATAATGCTTTTTTGAGTAAGTCTCTTGGTAAGAAATTCTACAGATGCTGAATGAATGTAAAGTCATATACTCCCAACATGAAAACAAACGTGGCGACTATTTGCTGAAAAAAAGTGAAGGATCTCGAATATTCGAGAATATTTGCGATAGCTCAATAAAACCACGCTCTCTTGTGTTTGTTCTAGAACAGTCGATGACACAGGAGCTATAGAGAGCCAAGATAAATCGAGAATTGAGTCGGTAAAAGCTGAAGACGAATGGAAAATGTGAGTTGTCAAGTGAAGTCTATATATGAGTGAGGATCTTCGGCGAGTTTTCTCTAAGCGCTATTGATTTTCTATCCCCTGTAAATTGTTCTAGAACATTCGATCTTGGGAGCTATAAACAGTGAAGACGAACCGATAACCGAATCATTAAGAGTAGCAGACGAACCAAGAGATGTGAATAATCAAGTGAAATCTCAGAACTTTGATCTCTTGAGAGTTTTTTCTGAGCTTCAGCAAGCCACGTTCTCTTGCGATTTTTCTATAACATTCAGTATCATTGAAATTATAAAGAGCCAAGATGAGCCGGGAATCGAATCAGTAAAAGTAGAAGACGAATCGAAAATATGAATAGTCAATTGAAGTCTCTTGGTGTGTTGATATCTTGCGAGATTTCTCTTGCGAGCGCTTTGTGCCGTTATGATTGCTTATTGCCAATTTGATGTTTGTGCTACCATTATGCTGCAAGGGGTGTCTTTGCTTATATTTTGCGCACTTTGACTTTGTTTTATTAATTGTGTATTCGTGTAGAATAAAGCGTCATTATTTTTTATTGTGCTTATACAACGTTCACATACAACTCATGAATAGATAATGAATTATTTCAGTAAACATATATGGCAAATGAAGAACTTTCCAAATATCCCAATGGGATCATTGAAATGTCCCCCGATAAGCTCTTCATAAATATCTGTATTTTTCCAGTTGAATATCATGCTCGTCATTTCGTAAAAGGCGACTCAGGTATCGATAAGAGAAAATTTAATGAATATTTAAAACTATGAGCAGCTTACTTTCACATTTTATTGACGAAAAAATTGGACATAGAAAACACTCTCAGAGCTGATCAAAACCCCGGATTTGAAGCAGATTATTTGCAATATTCAGTAAAGTGACAATTGTGTTCAGCAAATCCAAGGTATATGATCAAGGGTTAAAGGTGTGAATAGTAATCATCCAATCTGAGCTGAGTTCCCAACGATGTAACTTGTGTTTCCAGATACTTTAGACATCGAAAATTTGTTACAGCTAAACTTATCTATATATTTCCCCTTATTTAATTGTTCAGTGTTTTGTAAATTGTTGTAATCGTTGTTTATTTTGTTCACTTAAAGCACCTAGCTAAGTCAATAATTCAAAAATTCATCATAAAAGAGAGGTATTTCAACTTCCATTATTCGAAACATTCTTAGAGCATCTAATACTATGTGAAAGTTTTATTTAGCTTGAATATGTAAGAAGGGAAGTTGCTTTCCTGGGGATTTCGAAGAGAAATTGGCTTTCATTTGTGTAACGAATGAATTTATCTCGAAACTACATATTGATTCACCATATTTTAAATAACGTTGGTTAAGAACTCGGAATAGAATCCATAAATTTCTTTCACCGTATCCTACCCTTGGCATTACCAGGCCTTAAACCACTAGTAGGAAGAGTTACATGTAAAAAATCTCAAATAATAATGAGTTCATTGGCATAATATTTTTTAAATTTAATTCTGAGGAGTTTATATATTGATTCAAAACAGCATGAGAAGAGCTGTCTACCATTAGCTTTTCATCAAAAGCAGTAAACAAAATTCAACTTTTCAGCAACTAAATTCTTACGAAGAATTGATATACACTCGATTTTAAGGTCCATTTTCGATAAAAAGACTTTTGACTGGCAATGAACTAAAGGATTTTTTAATATTATACTATGTACTGCCCTCTGAAAGTTAAGCAGTTCAGCAAGAAAATTTAATGGATTTTGATTATGAAATCCATTTTAAAAATATTAGTCGATCCTATTACTATGAAAGTGTACTTAATAGCCCAGAATCATACTGGTTGTATCTGAAGTAATTGCCACTACTTAAAAAAACTTTTGCATGATATTATCATGAGAAGAAAATAAAATGGTTTACAGCACAAGTTAGGTCAATCAATTCCGAATACAAAGCTTAGAGCATTTCAGTAAAACCGTTCAGTAAAAATGAATTGAATTAGCGAAAATCTGTGTGTCATTAATTAAAACTGAAATTAATGTTATTGATTGAATAAACTTGTTTGTTCTGCACGACAAACTATCCCCCGTTAGAAATTAAAGCAGTTCTCGTTGAACAAAGTGCGATCTCAAGCGTTTTCATCTTCAATACTTTAGGGTGTGTTTTTTAACCCTTATCGTGGCAAGATTGCTTTTTTGAAGAAAAGCAAAAAAAATGTATATAGGTAGCTTCTTTACACTATAAAAAAACATCAAAAAATAAATAAAAGAAATCGTGTAATAAAAATCGTTTAATAAAACTAAGTTAAAAATAATTTTATAGTGGTAGTATATTTTTATAAAGTTATATGTATGGTATAATATACAAAATTAACATAAGGGTTAATAGAAATCATCTGGACCAGTTGAGACTGAGGCTTTGATTATCTTATAGGAAATATTTCACCATTGAATGTGAAATACATATTATTAATTTTATACTCTTGTACAAGTCTTCAGGAATTTTTTTTTCTCTCCTAGAAACTTCGAGAGTTGGGAAAACTCTACTTGAATCAGTGTCGTGGCTAAAATGGGGTGGACAGAGCTGTGGGCATCCTTACTAGGAGGTGCAAAAATTGTGGAATTGATTAGTTGAATTTTGGAAAAAAGTACTTTTTTTTTTTTTTTTGCTTCTCAGATACTTAAAAATGAAAATGATTCCAATCAAGTGAAGGAGAACATTAGAAATAAAGTCCTTTTTACAACTTTGAGAATAAACTCAAACTAAGTTTCTCAATATTAAATAAACATTTTTAATAGAGATGTTTCAGCCAAAATTCCATATCTGTAAGATTAAGGTACTTTTTAAAAGATTTGGGCCTTAATAGGGGGATATGAAATGTATCCGACTATCTTAAGAAAGAAAGGACATACAACATATGATACCCTAAAAACTTCTCATTGTTTCTTACGGTACCTACTGGGTATACCTCTGGTATGCTGTTGAAGTGTTTTATTCTGCATATACATACTACTGAGCAAATTGATTACAAATCAAGAATAAAGTATTATCGCCACTTTCAAAAAGCACGGAAAAAGAAACTTTTACTTGTTCGGTAATATGTAAAGAAAGTCAATCCCAAGTCATCAATATTTGAAATTTCTATTGATAAAAAAATAAATAGTGTGCATGTTTTTTTTTTTTTTTTGTTATCATTCTTTCATGTGGATTTTTTTTTATTCACATATTTTTTAATATAAAAAGAGATATATGTATCTAAGCATTTCATAAGATGGTTATTTTGCTTAGTTTCAGGATGAAAGCAAATTTGGTAATAAAGCTGGTATTCAGTTGTAATGTAGTTTAAATATATATTTATTTTATAACTAGCTTTGCAATGTGAAATTATTGTAATTTTATGCTTGATCTAAATAATAGCTAATCTTCATTAAGTTTCATGCTTTTTAAAAAAAATATTTTGTTGATTTTTTTTTAACAACTAAAAGGTAGAAATTAAATTATTAACTTCATTAGATAGAAAACGTGCAGTACATTTTGTTTAGGGGTCAAAATTTTGTTCAGTTATTAAAATATATGTATGTATTTTGTGCTCTGATTCTTTTCAGGATTTTCCATTTAATTTCTGATTGTTTGTAGCAATTAATGCTTACAAAGTGCCAAAATATTAAATAAATGCCATAAATGAATGAATTAAAATTGGATAATCTTAGTAAATTAATGTTAGGTTGGAGAATGTAAATCAGGTAAAACAAAAATAGTTCATGAATTGTTATTTAGGTTTCATTATGAATTTAATTTTAATGCTTCCTAATATTAAGTTTAAAAAAAAGGGAGAGGTAATTATGCGAATGTTACCACTCCCTTTTTATTATGTTTTATTATTATTATTATTGGTGAAGCTGTATCTGCCTTTAAGCGCTATTTTGTACAGATAAGAATAGAAGTGATCCTTGAATAGAAGGGATATCAGTTACTGAAATCCCTTCTAATGGAAATTACCTTAAGCATGTGGAACTAATAGAAACTGAATATTTTGTAAAAAATATTACTACTCATGTTCATTTGTCATACTGCATAAAATATTTCTCTCTACAAGAAATTTAATTCTTTAGAAAAATCTATTTTCGAATAAAAATGGCATTTCAGTTGTCTTTCTTAATGAAGGCTTCGTTCTCAAAGGAAAGTGGTTCAAGTTTCAAAATTTCAATGACAGACATTTTTCTACACTAATCGTCCTGTAGAAAAATGCCTGTCATTGAAACTGAATTTTACCTTACTAATTTTATACTCTTATATTGCTCAGTAGAAAACGGTTTATTTTTCCCTACCAAAAATTCGCTTGAGTATTCTCCTCAGATGAAGAGCAATTTAGCTTGTCTTTCTTAGCAATTTTTTTTTCCAATGAAAATGATCGAAGTCATAAGAGAATAAACCTCTGATTGCGTATTTTTTTAAAAAAATCATTATTTAGATGCGATGTTTGGAAATAAGTTCAAATATTTTTCAAACAAAGTGAAAGTATACGTTAAAGCTTTATTATATAATAATATGATATAATAAAAATTTGTAATCTTAAAAATAAACACTCTAAACTGCGAAAAATGCGGGATACAATAGAAAATGGACTGATTGCCAACCCGCGGAAATCGCGGGATACGTAGCTGAAGGGTTAAAAAAGCATTGAAAATTTTATAGAAAGTTTTCCATCTTGCGTGAATTTTTCCATCAAGACATCCCTATCTTATTAGTTAGTTAACAAACATGCTGTTTATTAACAAGTCAGATTTTATTAATTTATTCACCACAGAGTAAATACTATTCTCTCTTGTTATATTTAACATTGTTATATTTAAAAAATAATTTAGCTAAGAAAATCTCCCACCTGGAAAATAGGTGTGATCGAGATTCCACGAACCTTTTTGGGATTCATAGTTTGGTGATTGAGATCACGAGTGCATTGGATGATTCCACGATTAAGTATTCACGAGTTGATCACACGCATAGTTTTGTTGTTCTGCTCACGGAAAGGGAGTAAAAACCAATTCCGTGACCCTGTATCCTACACCGATTAGTAATGGTTGGAAATCGATTTTAAATAAACAGAAAGAAAGTGAAAAACGATTTACCGGGTGTATGCTTTAAAAAAAATGACAGTGAGTTCGTTTCATGACTTATGAGTGATGAATGACTCGTGCATTTAATTTGCTTTTTTTAGAGTAGTCAGTCATGCCTTAAAGTAAATCAATTAATATGACAATGATTAACTACATGCTAAAAAATGCAAATTAAAAGAGGAGGGTAAATATTTTTAATTAACTGTTTTGGATAGTTAATCGATAGTAACAGATTAATCTCTTTAAATGTTAAACTAGCTTGGTGAGAAAATTTAAGACATAATTCCCAATGACAACCCTGAGCTTCAGTCTAAGTTTCATGATCACTGATCCATCAAAAATATACGTGGTCTGACCAGGGTTTAAATTTATGAGGTCCATCCCAAAATAGAAAATTATTTACATACAAAAAAATTTACTTAAACATTGACAAATCATGACAAATGATAAGAAGTTTATAATTATATATTATTATTATGATTAGTATATGATTATATAAGAGTTTATAAACAAGGTTTTAATTAATGCTGTAATGTCTTGATCTAGACTGATCAAATCAAGAAGCACAATTTCCAGACAATTCTTTATTTTACAGCCCTATATATACAAAAAAACAACTTGTTCTAATTTTGGTTAAATAAATAGTTATTTACACCTGTAGTAGGAGATACAACAGTCAAAGTCGAAGGCGTTCTTGAAACTCAGTTGGTTCTCGGACTCCGAACTCGTGGGCGTAGTCCAACAGTCCGCCTGCAATTCGTTTCTTCTCTCCTCCTAAAAAAAAAAAAATCTCCGCACTTTATTTCGGCGACAATCTCCGCCTCTTAATTTACATTGGTCCTTTGAGCTCTCTTTCGGTCAATCAGGGTTCAGCAATATGCTCTCTCAGCGGCGCCAGTGGGTCATGAGAAGGTCCTTCTACAAAGAGAAACATCTAACATCCAGATGTTTGGACACCCCTTTCTCTTTGAAAGTACTATCAATATCTCTTGGACGAGGAATTTCACATGTGGTCTTTCACTGTAGTCGCTAATGAACAGATGCGAGACCACCCAGGTGAAAAGATCCACCATCTGGCTATCCCGGGGAGTTTAGTAAGTAACAGCGACGATACAGCTGGCTGTAAATGTCTTATCAGTACTGGGAAACGGATAATGTTACAATACCATACGTTTGGCGCAGAATAATCAAGAATGGTTTTTGCATCACAAAACTCAACTAAATCAAATCAAATCAAATCAAACCAAACCATACCAAAATAGTCCTTAAGTTGGCTTCAAAGGAAACACTAATATAACTATTAAACCATACTAACTAAAAATGCAAGTGTATGCAAGACTGGTTTAAAATGTGGTAAGCACCAGCCATCCTTATACTTCTTACCCAAAGGTTGGTTAAATGTTAAATTAAGTCTTCTGTAGAAACATACATTTTAGGCAAAGAATTTCATGTTCTTTAAGAGAGGACATGAGGGGTTAACATTGTGGCGGATTGAAATGCGCGAGGAGAGAACCTGGGACCTTGTGATTCGCAGTCCAGTAACATGACCATGATACAAAAGCAATTGCTCGGGTAGCGTAGTTGTTAACTGGCTTATATGCTATTCACTACAACATCTTGCGTTGAGTTCAAGAAATCTTTTTTTTGGGGGGGGCATCTTCTATTTTAGATAACAAAAATGACACTTGATCAGGCATTTCATCACCAAAATTTTCGATACCTCAATGAAGATGAATCTTTCCCTCCAAACAATTTAGCACACACCAAGCTTACAAACATGCTTACTTTTGTGTGTGTGGCATTGAATTTCGAATCTGAGACCGGTTTCGCCTAAACTATATAAGAATGCTCACCAAGTATTGCTCAAAAGTTCCTAATTATCTCTGTATTAGTAGAATAAAAGTGGGTGATAATTGTAATTTAAGTATATTTACTTATGCAATTATTTTATTTAAGCAATATAATATTTCTTTTCTCAATAGTAAGTAACCTTTAAATGCATAATTATACTTTGCATCTTGTCAAAATCAATGCCTTTTGAAACTTAAAAACTTGAATTTTTTTTCTCTTTGGTCCGAAAACTCTATTTGCAGGCAAATTCTTGACAAACTAAGGGGAGTGAACAATTCCGATTACAGTCAATATTTGTTTTTGTGCTTTAAAATACATAAACTGCTCTTCTCAGAATCTTTTGTTCTAACTTATAATGCATATAATCAAGATAACTATTTTTACTTCCATTTCTGTTTCCGGTTTTGTGTTTGCTGATTTTCGGTGTTATGTTTAACGTTCATGACTTCCAGTCAGCCATCGGTTAAAATCGTCTGTTAACAATAATTCAGCTATCGTTGCATACTTATGTAAACAAGTAGGATTGTCAGTATAAGTTATATTAAGTGAACTGTTATAAGGGATTACAATAATATTTAATTGCATTTTCAAGCAATTCCTTCTAATATCAAATATAAATAATCTGTTAAGATTCAAATATGACTGGACGGTAAAAGTTGACTTTAGTGCTTATATTACAGAGAGTCTAGATTATATGCAAGCTCTGTGTACAGACGATAATATAATCCACGTTTTATACTATTAATCATATTTCAGATGCTGGAAATATTAAATCGGTTGTGAATTGTCTGCATACTCTATTGATGAAAATATGGCAGGGGGGGGGGAAGAGGGATTTTGTTCTTAAGGCGTTTTTTTAGGCACTGTTGAAAGTGTTTGTTTTGTTAATGTCGTTTATTAGTATTCATTATTAGTCTACAATATATTTTATTAAAATATGTATCTTTCCGAACATTTTTATCATCAAACATCTAAGAATCGCTTTCAGTTTTATTGGTAAATATTCCAAAGATGCAACATAAAGCAACCTTCCACATCGCCCTAGTAACTTAGCAAAATAGATCATGTGCTTTTAGTTCAAATGTTTCAAAAACACTTTTACCTTGGAATGGAAACATTACTACTGTGGCACTTCAAACGAAATAGTGAGTCAAATTGAATTTTGTCAAATCACTCTGTTTTGAAAGTATTTCATATTTTACTATCACAAAATCTAAATAAGAAATTAAATTTTTTAATTAGATTGATCCATACTACAATAATTTTGAAATTTCAATACGAGAACTCTCGAAAGTGGGTCGTCAAATAAGCTCTTCTTCTTTTTTTTATTTAAAGATTGTTAGTCTTATTTAAAGATTGCAAATTGTTAGCAAACATTTCCCCAACTACATTGTGAGCTGTGGACGTTCCGTTCCTTGGTTCAGTTAATTCGAATCTGGAATCAATGTGACTTGTACGGTTTGAGAAGCCATCTACTTAATAATAGAATACAGGCAATGAGGAATAGAGGGAAGGAAATTTCAGTTGGAATGGCAGAGGGAATGATTGCGCCTCCATATTTTCATTTCAAGTTTCAGTTTTGATTTAATATTAGTTATTTGATTTGTCCTGCTGTCAACCTGTGGCCTCACCATTGCCTATGGAATGAGTTAAAATATAGCCAATATTTCCTTCTTAACATGGTTTTAAGAAATCCTTCTCTTCAAGTATCATTTTAGTTTCATTTGTGGAAATTCTGAACATTAATATTTCCACCAATTGAATTTTCCGTGAAAAATACGTTCAGTCTTGTATTTATATTGGTATCAAACTAAAGAGCGAATGATAAAGATTTCGAATACTTCTCTTATATTCTATATTACTCTATTGCGCTCTTCGAATGGCAATGGTGAAGATTACAAATGTAATTGCCATAAGACTGCCTTCCTTTTGTAATAATGTAATAGGATAGAACATATGCCTTTCATTTGTTGTGGCGATTTAATTGTACACACAAATGATTTTGTAGCTGGCCAATACCTTAATGGGATGTTCTCGAACTATTATAATATAATAAATGTATTTAATCTTTTGCTCAGGTGTTCGGAATCTACACATTGTCATTTTCATTTCTTTCTAGTAGTAAGCTGGCGTAGAGAATGGATTCCACCAGGTACTTACTTAGAGATACGCACTAAAAAAAAAAAAAAAAGGTTTCGAATCACGACGTTCGAACGCTTTTCTCATTTTCGATGTTGTTCCGTCGTGCTCTCCGAATCCACTCACGCGCCTTTTTTAGCACCTGCCCGCGCTGCACCGCACCTCAAAAAGTGCCGCGCATGTAACTCTCACTCCTGCCTGCCCAATAATTAATGGCCGCATCCGCATTCGGTTTTGTTTTCACGTGTCCCGGACGAAATAAATGACCGCTGCTGGATCCTGGACGATGAAAATGTAATTTGGGAATGATGAAACGCTTATTAGCTGGCTTTTTGCTTGCAGAGTATTGCTGAGAGTGACGAATGGTCCTCTTCTGGAATGAAAAGCATCGTTAGGTTAGGTTTTTAATGCTAGGACTTGTCAAAGGGTGGTAGTGTTCTTAAATTTAAATTATACAAAGTGAATTGGGAAGACAGTTCTCATTGGTCACGCATTTATAAAATGTTTCTTTTGACTTTTTTTCTTTATGGAGATAAAATATATCCTAAAGAACTTTATCTTGTGTTGGAATTTGTAATTTTGCCAGCAAGGAGTTAAAATGTGTGATAAAATTATAAATAATATCTTGGCAGATGAAAACTTATGGTTTCCAGACAGAAAAAAAGATGAGTACTGTAGGCCAAGTTGGGTCAAAGTAAAGACTTTTCAACGTCATTTGGAGCCCAAGATTTATACCAGAGTTCTTCTCATACACAAGAGTCTTTGTTAAATAGTATATGAAGTTAAAAGAAATGTCACTACACAGTTCAAAAACAATAAAGAAAACTAAATGTAAAGCAACTTATAATATAAATTGATAGTTAGATTCATGGTTAAAAACCTAACTATATTACAAAAAATTAAAAATGAGAAAACTACATTTAAGAGCAAGACTTCTAAGCAAAGTTTTTAAGACAATTTAATATCGAATAAATTTTTCCAAAATAACATTTTTTTCTTTTTCGGATTTTCCTAGATTGCTATGAACGAATATCTTTTCTGAATAATTTATATTAATAAGATTGTGTAAATATTAAGATATATTCCGTTGATTCATCTCATTAAAAATGCATTTTCTAAATGATAAAACACTTTTCCACCAACGTTTTGTTTGCGGGAGGTTGTTGAAATGGAGAACCGTTTCTTTTAGATTCAAAAGTATTGATATATTGGATTTTTAATATTTTTTAATTTAATTGGATTTCTAAATTCAAATCACATAGAACGATTTTGAATAAACAGTACTTTTCTGGTCATACATTTATAAAAATTCTTCATTCCATCAGTTGAAATATACCCGAAAGAACACATATTTAGAGAAGAAATTTATAAAATTACTTGTAAGAATTCTGTAAAGAAATTGTAAATAGCGTTTTGTTTGTTGGCGTAAAAAAAAAAAAAAAGGCGAAATCCCGAGTGGTTTTTAGATATATGCTTGCCCCGAACATTTTCTTGATATTCATTCTTGGGATATAATCAGTTATCACATCTTTATAAGGTTCAAGATAAATACTGATCCAGCATTAATGTCACTTGTGATTAAAATTAATATTTAAGAGAAAATTTAATAGTTCATATGGAGTACTTGAAAATCATGTCAGATGTTTAGAATGGGGACCCTTAAAAACCAAATTCATCACTTTCTCCAATTAGAAAAGTACTTCATTCAATAAATATAATACCGATTGCATTTTTGCAAACATTGATTGTATAAAGTGGTGGTATACTGCGAAAGCTTAATTTTGTTGTCAGTTTGGCATTGATTCTATTTATGCATTTATAAATTTTCAATATTGAGAAAAATAACAGCAGAGTTATTGCGAGTGTAATTATAACCATGTGTAAGGGTCCCCTGGCCATTATATAATGCTCCATTGTCTCAGATTATACTCAGCATGTGTATAAGGCAGCGTTCACATAAAGCTAACTATTATGGGGCAATAGGTCAGGTCTACTTTAAGAAGATTACTTAACTTCAGTGAGATAATGGCAAATAGTTGTCCCGTTGTGATAGCTATTTGCTATTGGTCCTACAACGTTGTCTCAACTGTTTGCATTAGGGCAATACTAGAACAAACATAGAAATACAAATATTTTGCACAGTAGCTGACTTCCTGTGAGCTCGGGGAATTGGCATATGAAAGAGAAAAAAATTGAGTAATAATCTTAAGCAGTAAAGACAAAGAGGATACAAAATGAGAGACGCTTTACGACAATTTAGAAACAAAAACTACAAAACTGAGCAATCCTCTTCGGTGCATTGTTCGATGATTCCATCGGCATTCCAAGTAGCCTGGAGAGTTCCTGGTCAGTGATGCGCTTTGTGTGCCAGACCCCCGCCGTGCACATCTCTCAATGTCACGGCTCTTCTAAATCTCTCTAACTGGCTGCTCAGCTCAGAGAACCTGTCTGCCATTCCAATGAGCCATCTTCCATCCCACTCCACCCCTATTCTTCTTCTCGATCCGACAACTGAATCGGATCTGATTGAATGAGTTGCAAAATAGGCTCTGCCTTCGCCTTGTTTTGGATAAGAATTGAGAGAGCTGCTGCCGTCTTTTTTTATATATAAAAACTTTATTTATTTTGTAAGAAGACGATGGAAAAGGTTTTGGCTTCAGGTAAATTCTGAGTGGAAGGGTTTCTTTTAGGTATTTTTCTTGCTGAGAGTTCACTTTGAACGGCATAGAATGAACTGGTTTGGAGTGTTGATAAATCGAATGGAACAGTTGAATCTATGGCTATGAAAAATTAAGCAACAAATTTAGGCGACCATTCTAGAACATCTGAACATTTGTGCCGTCTAAATTATGTTGAAAGATGTCGTTTCTAATGTTGACAAAGTGATTAGAAAATTTGACATATGCATTTTTCGAAGTCAATTTGTTAACCTTAGTACCCTAGAACTAAAGGGTGTGAACTATTGATATATCAATTGGAATTGATTATTTCCTTTCGAGATTATTGTCCTATATGCTTAAACATGAGACCAATCCAGAGCATCTGATTTATTCTGTTTGAATGACTTAGAATGAAATAGTTAAAACCGTTAATAAATTAACCAAAAATGATTAAATTAGAAGTTTACAAGAATTTATTCTAAAGATGAATATTCCAGACCTTTCTAGAACATTTGAATTATTCATTCCGAATGACCTAAGATGAAATAATTGTGACAATCGATTAGAATTCATTGAGTTATTTCCAGAAGTGTGTTCCTGAAGTCAAGATAACTGACCGTTCTGGGATATTTAATCTCATATTTTTGGTATATATTAAATGTTATATAATTAAATATTCATTTAATTCTTTTTCAAAGCTTAGTAAATCATTCACATATATAGTTATAATTTGTTTAATATTTTACGAAAAGGATTTTTTTTTTTTAATGTATGAAGTAAATCAGTGCGAGTGATTTCTCCGACACTTTCCAATGTAGTCTAAAATAAAGCCGTTATCCCTATTTCCTCTGCATAAAACCGTGACCTTGAGTAGAGCTGTGAATGCCACGAATGCACAAGTTTATTTCCAGATTCTCGGATACGAGAGTTTTATGTTTTGTAATACAGTGAGGAATACTGAATATACATTTGAATATCTTATTTTTCCGATCAGTTGAAGCTAAAATTTGACATAGACCACCAATTTTAGTGAGTGATTATATAACAAATTTAATTTATTTAAGTCGCTATATTTTCCAACCACCACTTTTACATACATGGGAAAGTACACACCAGAAAGGTTAATTCTTTGATGGATTTAATTCAAAGTTAATGATATCTACACTTCAGATGATAAGTATAAATTATGTACAATTAATTCTAAATTTTGTAATTATCTCTTTCTCTTGTAATCAGATAACTAGACAGATTTCCTGAGAATGAATTTCATTCACAATTGCTTAGAAATTTACATATTTGATGTGAAGATCTCGCACCTATTTCCAACTTTCTCGCTCAAAGCGTTTTAAATTAAATTGTTTACAACAGACAGACAAACAGGTATAACTTTTCCATTCCACTTTTTCCAATAAAGGTCTGATCTTAATCCCCTCCAAACGCATAAAAATTGTAAAAAGTGAGTAATGCTGCGAATACCTTGCATAGCATTCATGAGCAGTAGTTAGGAAATATACTAGGGATGTTCAAATAAAAAGGTACGAAACGACACTGTTGGTATAAATGAAGACTTTATTCAAAGTATACACCATAGGCCTGAGCTCAACGATCCCATTGATTAACGAGACAAAGGATTCCTTTTTCCAGAATTCCTGTGGCAATGACGAGACCCGGTCCTTCACAGCGTCCTTGAGTTCGTCATCCGAGATAAAACGCTTCCCTTTCAGAAGTTTTTTCAGGGGACCAAACACATGAAAATCGCAGGTCGACATGCCCGGGCTGTAGGGCGGATAGTCGAGCTGCTCCCACTTGAACTTGACCAGTTCCGCGTGTGTGACCCTGGAGACGTGTGGACGCGAGTTATCGTGGAGCAGAATCGCATCCTCCGTGAGTAGCCCCGTCTTTTGTTCTTGATGGTCCTACGTAGACTTCGGAGTGTCTCACAGTACACATCGGAGTTGATGGTTCTTCTGCCCATTTCCATCCTGTCTTCACATGCACTGCCACGTCAATTGGACGGCGATTTTTATAAGAGCCTCTGCTCTCTCCTGCGCATGCGGGCGCCAGCGCATGCTCCGATCTACGCCGGAGACTCCAATCGCATCTCTAGATGTCTCGTTATGTTCTCCCATGTGGTATTGTCAAATATGTTAACGGTTACGTTGTTACGACGTTTCGTACCTTTTCTTTTGAACATCCCTTGTATATCTTGGTGTCAATCTTGCATATTTACTAAATCTATCTTGCTAATATAAATTTTGGACGTTTCTTTTCCGACAGACTGAAACCAAACTTTAACGCGAAACTACAGTTATAGTTACAAGACCACATGCCAAATTCCCCTGGTTTAATTCATCGCGCTTACATGCATGCATAAGTACAGATGAACGGACTGTAAGAAACTATATTTCAGACGTTAAACCAATATACTAAATTTTATCTGCCCGTCTTTTTGCGTTTGTAGTTATCAAGTTCGGCTGTACTCGAACAGACAGACAGAGAGATTTTCTGCGACCTGATTTCGTTGAAAATTGATAGAAGTCTACACATTTGGTTGTAAATCAAATTTCCTTAGATTAATGCAAATGAATTTTTCAGTTATTGTATGCACAGACATAACAGACAGGCGAACAAATAGGCATAATAACAGAAATGTATTTGTTGGACTCGGGGTGGTCTGAAATTTGAAAATTCGTTAAAATCTCAAGGTCAGTTTTTTTTTATAATTATTATAATGTTTTTTTTTTTTTTTCTATATGAGAAAGGGGAAATAAAGTATAAATGGGGGGGCTATTCAAACTAGTCATAAAATTTCTCTTTGTCTTTTTGAAAAAAAATTTTTTCCTTCACATTTTTGCATAAATTTTCTTTTTGCAAAACGTAAAGTACAGAATTGAAATGAGTCAACGCAACGTTAGGACATAGCTGCAAATGTCTTAACTCCTTCTTGTAAAATTTTGAAAAGTTATGAACTTTTAGTGAGCAAAACTAATTCTTGATTCGGTTGGGAACGAAAGCGTTGAAGGAAATTGGCCAACGAGGGCCGAAATGAGTCAGATTTGAGGTTTTGAAATCAGGCATGCAGCATCTTTCAATAATTTTTAAGAAATAGCACAATTGCATACAATACATATATTAGTGAACTGTTAAAGAATAATTCTCAGTAAGCAACAATGAAGGAATTTTTCAAATGTTATTTTTGAAAAAAATTATAATTGAGCTTAGTGGCAAGCCCAAAGCTTAATGGCAGGGGAGGAGTTCTACTTTTCTCTTGATATAAGTTTAGTGGATTTATCTGATTCGGTTATTTATTATTACTCGGTTGGAGTTATTAAAAATTTTAAGTCTCGACGTGATCAAGTTAAGAGGTAGCTACTATAATAATGATTAGTTGAAATTAAATAAAACTTTCATTTCATCCCGAAAATTAGCAATTTTTTTATTATGTATTATTTTATGTTCTTTTCAAGCTAATATGTCATCGTAATAATATTATTGAACTGAAAATGCTATAAACCACGATTTGTAGCTACATAACAAAATAAGTCAAATGGAATGCATGTCAGATTAAGATGCCTAGTAATTGTCCTCGGAACGAAACGCGGTTTCGAACAAAATCTCAGATATCTGAGTTCCGGTCGGTAATGGCGCATTCGGTATTATCCGAGTCTCTTTACGACCGGAAAAAACTGTCCCCTATACGTTGCGACCGTAATTTTACGTCCCACTCCTCCCCTTGCTCGTAACTTGAACCATACCTCGTAAACAAAATGGGAAACACCTCACAATAACACCAGACATGACTGGATTGGAAGGATGTCTGCACAGTATTCGATTGGTTTTAGATTCTGATGTTTGAAAATTCTATGCAAGTATCACGTGTTGTATCCTCGTTTAATCTTAATTTCTGCTTTTTTTTTAAACATTATTTGCTAAAAATGATGATGCACAGCTTATCTCGGTCTTCTGGAAAGAGCGTATGCTTTGTAACATCGCTGGATTTATAGTTTCGATAGCAAATGTTTGCAATGTTCTTAAAATTGTTTTACACTTATTCGATATTTCTGCAGATATTCTGTAAGCTTTAAAATAATTCATCTCAAAATGTCAACAAGAGTTTTTGTAATCACTATTATTTGTAGCATGTACAGTAGACTCCCGATTATCCGCGCCTGCCGCACTTTTTTTTGCTTCCAAGCAAAGAGAAAATGCTTCCAAAGCAAGAAGCAAACACAAATGACTGATTTCTTCAAAAAGGTGTAGTTTTACAGTTATGCTTTTGTAATTACATAATATAATACATTACAGTATTAAAACAGTACATATGTATTAATTTTCCTGTGTATCCTTGACGCCTCTCGTAAATACAAAGCAATTTTCTGTTTTCATTAACAAAATGCATTTTAGGTTAGTTTTGAGTGATATACTAAAATAGTAAGCGTTAGTTAAACATTTCCTGCTGTTTATTGCACGTTTTCTTGTACATAAAACGATTTTTCAAAGTTGGAATGCCTGTTTTCTCTTTTGCTATACCCGTTTTTAGCTTTTTTCGGATTATCCGCGATTTTTGTTATCCGCGCTGCCCAATTCAACGGATAATCGGGAGTGTACTGTACAGAAATAGCTCATATTCAAACAATTTTCGAGTGTCGAAGAAATAACCTCGTTTAATGTTAAGTAAAAATTAATAATTAATTTCTAGCAATCTAGCCTATTTTTATGTAATGTGCAAATCTAAAATTATTAAATTTTTTTCTTTGCCAGAGAATTAAATTAAGGAAACTTTTTATAAACATCATGTTTTAACTTCTTTTTTGTGCGAAAATTCATAAATGGATGGAGTTTGAGTTCTTCACCGCTCGAAGAAGGAAAAATTTGCTATTCAATCAGGCATTGAGGAAAGGCCATTGTTTTGCTTCAAAATCAATATATGTATTCTGATGATGATTAGGTGTGTGCCAAAAGTGGCGTTACACCGGTAAAAGCTCATAAATAAAATTAAAAAATAGAATTTAAATAGCTATCAAAGGACTAGTTATTCGATTTTTTTTTTCATTATCTTCTTTACTAGAAGCTAAAAACAGCCAAAGAAAAAAAAAGAGCAGGCATAAAAAGAAAAAGTGGACAGGTCTAAATGGCCCAAGCAGAAGAGTCTACATAATATTCCAACAGCATCATTGAAACATAATTGGTAAATAACAAAATTTACCGAAGATTTAAGCAATTTAAGTTTAGAAAACAAAAATAAATAAAAATAAAAAAAAAGTAAAGAGAAAAATATAAATAAACAAAAAAAAATGAAAAAATAAGTAAATGAAAAATAAACAAACAGAAAAATAAATATATACATGGCTCAGTCTAAGGTAGAGTCCATGAATCAGAAACAAAAGGCCAGATAGAGTTCTTTTTGCATTTTTTTTTCTTGTACTCACTAAATACTGTCCATTTTCAACAGTGCTTGACAAACCAGGAAAAATTATTGTTCATTTTGGAAAATTCTGTTTTCATTATGATATAGGAAATCCAAAATATTTTGAGCTTCTAAAGTCAATTTATTATTTAATGGAATTTGGGAAATATTTAGTTGAGGTTTAATAAGTTTTCTCAAATGATGAAGAATAAGGCAATGGAAAATGTAGTGTGGAATGTCATCATAATCATTACCAAATCTACAACTACATTTTCTCAAACTGAATCTTTTAAGATAATGCGGGTAAAGTCCATGGTTTTTAGTTAATTGGACTAAATATTTATTATTAATACATCGGTTTCTTTTTACCTGAGAAAAGATACTGAAAGTAAAGCGGCCTTTTCATTATTTTCCCATCTTAATTGCCATTCATCGATGAGAATTTTAAGAAGATGTATACATATTTCAATATATCAATGTATGTTTACTGATTTATCAGTCACTACCTAATCATCATTCTCATAGCAAGCTTCAGCTCTGCAGCCACAAAATAGAAAACGTTTGCTCATAAGCCTTTCAGATACGAGTTGATGGGTGAAAAATCAAGTAAGGCCAGAGCTCTGTAAATTTTCGAGATGAAAGAATAACGCGAATACTTCATAGCATTAATGTCATTCGATAACTTTTTAACCGAAGGACACAGAAATATAATATGAACCAAAAAAAGTACTTCCAAGAATTTGAATCCAGTGAGCTTTGAAATCTGAATATTCCGTTTATGCTAATTTCATTAAGTTAAATATGAAGATGAAGTCAAATCAGGACTAGTGATTAGACTCCTCGATCTATTATCAAGAAAAAAAATATTTACTAATATGTAAGCCCCCTGACCTGCAAAAAACCGAGCAACCTTTAAATTTAGAAACTGAACAATATGCATGAAAATTTTTACTAATATTTATGGCGAATAGGGACAAAATTTGCTTCATTGCAAGTTGTTTCACTGGCTTTGGGAACGAGAAGTTATCCAGTGTCTGCAAAACAAATAAAATTGTAAATAATGTAAAAACTTTATGAAAGAAATTCTTGTAATTTTTCCATCTTCACTTTCACTTTAAAGCCACTTGCACCCCAAAAATCTCAATTTGCCGGTTCTAATCTCCTGGTTAAAATTTCCGTACGCTTCTAAAGTCCAATATTATTTTTTTTTCTTCAGAAAGTCATTTTTCAAGTTACTCGAATTCCTTGACCATTCTCCTACCTCCAGAAAAAACATTTCCAAAAATGCATCATCCCAAAAGCATATCTGTTTCAAATTTATTGGGGGTGGGTGGGTATTGTCCCCGTCATTGCAACGAGTGTCGCCAAAGCAACTCAATTACGCCAGACACAAAAACGACCGGCATCCCAAATTGAATGTTTTCTGAGAAATCCCAATTTTCTGGAAAAGGCTTGCAGTGTAATCTTACACCACACTCTCTTCATCATGTGCACTCTGGGGGAGGACCCGAACACGATCCAGGGAAGTAGGTACTTCATCAAACGACTGGTAAAAGAGTTTCTAGGAGCCCCCCTCTCTTCCGGTATGCCAGGGATCACTAACCTCAGGAGACAAGGTCAACAAGGTCGTCTGACCGTCAACCTTTCGAATCCTTTACCTTAGCATAGATTTCTCTGACCACCATCCTTTGAGTCAATTCCTTAAATCCATCTTTTTATAAAATTATTTTGTGATAAATATGGAATTTTTTTAATTAACAAAAAATGTTAGATTCTTGACTTATCACTCTGTGGAAAACTAATTTTATAATTTTAACTTCAGTTGACAGAAATAGCAAAACTAAAAGTATCAATGTCAAAAGAAAAAAAGAATTGATTTTCATATTTCATTTATGAAATTGTTCAAAGAGATTTTATTTAAAAACTTATGCTGTGAAGTGAATTCAATATAAAAGGTATAAATTTTCGTTTTTATCTTCCATCGATAAATTGCTTATAAAGATATGATGATGCACAACAGAGCTTAATGATAGTTATCATTAGTACATGAAAATAGTTATTTCATTAAATAATTAATGAAATTATTCGATTATTTCTTGAAATAACAAGGAATTCTGTGAAATAACTGAGATTTACACTTTAATAGTAAGATCGCCTCTGTATTTGCCCATGTGAGATATTACTTTTTAAAAAGGTTTTTTAAATTCAAGCCTTTCTCTTAACATAGGATCAAATGCTGTTATCCTTAGAAGTGACCACGACTTGCAATTTTCGAGACCTAACATTATTTAAATAATCATAAACGAATTGATCTTTTTAAATGCAAGCAAAAATTGAATAAATCTGTTTATTTTTAGTCAAACGAAGTTTCAGATCATTAAATGCATTGCATGCACAAGATGTCTATGTTAAACGTAGTCACTAGTAAATATCTAAGCCGTTAGAAGCAAGTACATACTTTATTTTCATTTGGAAAAATGTTTAAAATGATATTAAAAATTCAGTTTTGCATTCTTTCAATCAATAACTGCATTATGGAATAAATTTCAAAGCTAAAATTCATATTATTATTCAGTTTACGTAAGTTCATTATGCAATCCCTCCGTTTTTTCAGTCACATTTGGTCAAATACTCCTGATACTTTAGAAATTATTTAGTTTAAAATATTGTCACGTAGGTTCTTTAGTATGGAACTCAATGACACACACACACAAGAAGTAGAGCTAAACCAATTTATTAACTCAACTCTGAGCTGAGAACACAGTGACTGACAGATCTTCTGCTTTTATACTAGCAGGGAAAGTTCCAGAATACTTGTCTGGTAAACTAAAGAAATGCCCAGAATCTTGTGAATATGAAATAAAGGAAAACATGAAATCAAGGAATTAAATATTTACACAGACTGTGAATCGCATTGTCTCTAGCTGGATTCGAACTTACGATCTCTTGATTAAGAGACCAGTACTATGACCATTCGGCCATGGAAAGTCGACTGCCTCTTTTCAATGCGGCGATAATAAAAACTAATCTACTTATGAGGCTTGGGACATCACTATTTTATGTTATTTTAGATAATTCCGATGGCCTGCACTGAAGGTGAATCTGCTGCGTTTGTTCGCAGTGGCTATAGATTTACTAAAAATGATGAAAATCGAAGTTTCATAACTCAGTCAATTTTATCCGCTGAAATACAGATTTTTGTTTGTTTGTTTATTTAGAATATTAGTATTAAAATTTTATTAGTATTAGCAGATTTTTTAGCATCTCAAGAATACTAAAGTTACTAA
This sequence comes from Argiope bruennichi, assembly GCF_947563725.1. Lineage (NCBI taxonomy): Eukaryota > Metazoa > Arthropoda > Arachnida > Araneae > Araneidae > Argiope > Argiope bruennichi. Next base: position 108,249,476 of record NC_079157.1, on the reverse strand, counting down.
TATTTACTAAATATGACAAATGGAGTAGAGGCATTGTATAAAAATTTAGTCTTTGAAAGTTTTTCAGCAGTACGTTTATTGAATAAAACAACACAAAATGCAATTTGTTATCTATCTTTCAAAGCATTCTTCCAACTGGAAATATATACCTGTTTCCAATTATTTAGAAAGTTGCGCTTGAAAAAGATTACAGTGGAAATTCTGTATAGATGATAAAATTCCGTGAGTAAGTGACTAAGAAAATAAGAATGTGAAGATAAGAAAGAGCACTGTCGCCAATACAAAATTAATATTTCACTAGTTGCTGCTAAAAACTCATGTCGCATATTCATCGCAATAATTTAAATTTTGCTATGTAATCTGCTCTACAGTACAAAACATGAACTTAGAGAAGTATGAGAATTGCTGACATATTGAATGAATTAAATAAAATTTCTGTCAGCAAAGACAATTGCTTAAAATTTCGGAGCCATTTTTACTTTCTTGTGTACGATGAGAGAGCAATCGTCAAAAAATTCGAACTAAAGACTTTTTGGCAAAACCGCAACTCAAAAACCCTATGAGCTAGACAAATGAAACTTGGTATATGATATTAACATCAAATTTGTAGATTTCCATCAAACTTTTAGCGAAATCCATTTAAACGAAGGTATCTTTTCGATTGTCCGAATATTAGTTCACACAATAAATGCAAAACGAAAAGAGCTAAGTAGATGTAATTTGGCACATAGATTTAACATCTAAGGTATAGAATTGTAAGATATCAAATTCGGAACAAATTCCGTCAAGGGATTGGCTTTCCATCGGTCTGTAATCCAACTAATATCCAAACGCAACATCTTAAAAACGTTATAACTTAAATATATGAAATTTGGCATATGATATTGTGACTATAGATGTAGTTTTGTATCAAATTTTGCTTTTTAGGCTAGAAATAACGTGTCTAAAGTACAAATGTGATTTCTATGTATCTATTACTACATGTCAGAAATCCAACTCAAAGTATCGCACGATAAATTTAATAAAAGTGCTAAACTTGGGCTATAAAGATCAATGTCTCGTAACTAATGTTCACGAATTCCATGCAAAGCATTTGTGACCATGCCAAGGTCTACTGTTTTATGGGGTGGGGTGGAGGATGTGCGAAATTTTTGTGGGACTATTCCCGCTGGTACGTTACGTAAATTGCACAGATATTAAACAAACCCTTCTTATTCAGCATTCAGCTACAAAATAAAATCATATAATAAAATAATGAAAATTGTTTGAATTTCGGAGTAATAATATAAACTATTTCTAAAAATTCGAAAAAATTAATTACCAAATTTTCTTAAATATTAGAAGAGCAAATAAATTGGTGTATTGAAAAGAGTTTTTGAATTTGAAAAGAAGTAAAAATCATTTTTGTGCGATGATATTTTTGAAACCAATCACGAAAAATCATCAATGTATTTAATTTTTAATTAATTAAAATTCTAGTTAAATTTTTTTTAAAACGACTTCGATGTGTTCCATTCCCACCTTCCAAAATATATCTGCACTAAGTTTGGTAACTTTAGGTCAAACGTCTGGCCTGTAGAGCACCAACACGCATTCACCCATCTTCATTATTAGTAGAGATTTACAAAGTAATAAATTTCTGTAGAACAAAAAATGTTGTGAAGCAACTTAATCACAAAACTGATTTAATTAAGTTAATTTTAAACATATTTTTTGTAGCAGTACAATTCAGAATAAATTGAATAAAAATGGGGTTAAATTATTATTATTTTAAGTGTGTAAAACATTCGATGTGTTTTATTTGAACAAGTTCTTATCCGTAGGTTTTGTATTACTATGTTTTAGGTCTTTTACGAAGAAGTGGATTCCTTAAAGTAAAGGAATATATTACATCTAAGTTTATCTTTCAGTTATTATAAATGAGTATAACTTTCTAGCTAATGCATATTCCGTATGCAGCACTTCCTAAAAAGGCCAGACTAATAATTGCTGTATTTACTAGACGAAGTATACTGGAAGGAATGCAGATCGGACATGTATTTGAGATCAATTCAATTTTGTATTTAATTAATCTCATTCCCAAATATATACCTGCAATAAAATAATGAGTCTAATTTTAATTCAGACCTAATTTCTAAGAATATTTTAAGTTTCAATTGTATTAAATATTTAATGTAAATTTTCATTCAATAAAAAATATATTTCTGACTTTGGATACAGAAACTCTAAATGCTACATAGAATAACAAAAGCAGAATGACAAAAGGATTTACCAAATACAGAAATTAAAACAGTTTTAAACGTTAAACATTCGTTTTTGAATGTTAATATTGTTTCATAAAATTACTATCCGGCATTGGAAAGAAACCAGTTAATCTGAATAGGCATACAATCTAACATCAAAAGCTGAGGAACTTCCAATAATGAATAAATTAACGAATCCAAAACGACCTCGCATTCACCAAACTCGTTCAGGTTCCATTCCAAATCACGTGACCTTTCGAAGGTTCTTATAAATACTAATCAGACGACTGAATCCGCATACTTAAAATTCCAAAAAGGATCAGACGATAATGCTTCATTAGTAGAAAATGTGTTTACCTTATTCGATGTCTATGCGATCGCAACCCAATAGCTCTTTGGTGGGGGCCCTCATTGGTCAGTGACACGGGTTGGGGGGGGGGACACTGAGGGGGTGGCAACAACCCCATCCTGCGTGGGCGGAACAAGAAGTGAACTGAGCATCATCATCATTCAATGCCAAGTCGATGGTTACAGTGAAAAGTATCAAGAACCAACCATACTTCATCAGTATAGAAAACACATTTCGTGTGTGAAGCAACATTTATTTTAGAAACAAGTTATGCGGTTTTGGTCGGCTGGCTGATACCTGAACTCAATTTTTTTTTCTGCATGAATATCCACTCTCATTTTATTAATGTCGAGAATTCTGATTTTGCATCGAAATTAGCATGGTAATATATACAAAGGTTTATTTAAGATATGCAACATTGGCAGTTATATTAGCCTTTAATTTACTTTTATTAATTCAACAATATCACTTTATTTTATTCATTTATTGATTGATTGATTGAGATCTAGTCATTGTTAAAAGTATTAGTTTTGATTTAACACTTGATTTTTCACAGCATATTGATAGTATACTTACAACAATAAAATATCAATTTTTTAAAGCGCACTTTTATTAATAAATCAAAAAGTAATATTTATTAAAATTATTTTCTATTGTCTTCTTTATAATTAGCCGTTTTATCAATAGCTCCACCCGCCTTCATTTATGCATGAAAGAAAGAAAAAATAAAGCGTATATATTTTTATGCTATACAGTTTTTGAGATCTTATTTTCAACCCTTTTAGAGGACTTGGGCCCCTTCGCTCCTAATTAATAACATCTAGTTAATTACCACTTTAAAACATTCAAATAAACGGCCTTTTTAATTTCATTCATTTGTTGCATATATATATAATATGGATTGCTCAGAGTTTCCTCGCAAGAACTTGTAAAATTGACTAGGGAGAAAAAGAAATTTCTGGATTGAGGTCAGAAACTTTCAGATATATAATTGCTATTAAACTTAGAAACTTCTGTCGAAAATAGAAATGAGTGTGGAATAATCATAAATAGCATATTTAAGACTCATTGGTTTTCATAAAAAAATAAAAATTGGCAAAGTCGAGCTAGTAGTTGGGGTAGGAGATTCGGTTCTTTGCCTTCCCTAACTATTTTAACTTTTTAATACATAATGTAACGAATGGGCATTGTACTATGAATAGCGCCATTTGTGATGGAGAGAAGCGAACTGTAACAAGTTAATCAGAACGTGCGCATGTGTCACTACTGCTTGCCCCCCCCCCCAAAAAAAATGTTAATAGGCAGAGACTAATGTAAATATTTACCTTTTATGTCTATAATATGTTTAAAAATAAAACTAATGGGATATTATTAAGCAAAATATATATTTCTAATAATCCTTGTGATATAATAATGAAATCCTTGAAGGGGAATTGAAAGGGAATTTTGTTTCATGAAATTTCAAACCTAAGAAGACTGACGATTCCTGTAACTTTCCAGCGGAAGAGATGTTTTCAACGACATTTCCGTCTGTTTTCACAATATGTATTATTTTATAAATTTCAACTCCTGAAGAAGAAAATGGAATGTGTATTTTTTATCTCTTCTTGTGCAGACCTATAATTTAGGTGCTATACTGAAATTCAATCCTCTAGTTTTGTTGTTTTTTAAAGTAGCCCTTGATGATATGAATGATAATGGTATGTGTTTCGAACTTAAAGTAAGAACCATGCAAAATTGCTGTTCATCTAAATACACTGGTGGACAAAATTAAGAGATGGAAAGCATTTTCGCACATTTCTCTAAAAATACCGCACAAAACCTGGACAGTTGATTGCCATATATGGTCACTGTAGCGCTATTGGCCCTGAGATAAGTTTACGTCTGTCTTCTTGTGGGCGTTGCTAAGCCAGCAGGAGGTATAAAAGTCCGCATCGAGCTGTTCATCTCATTCCACTCTTCAACACAGTTGCAGATTTTAGTGCATTTTTTGAATAATCGTGCTGTTTCTTGCTGGATTTTAGGTGAAAGGAGTGAACATCGTCGTTTAGACGACGGTATGAGGTGGTGAATTGTGGGTATACTTGAGGCAGGCCAGTCCCAAGCTCAGGTTGCTAGGGAATTAGATATAACACCAAGCGTCCTTTGCAATTTGTGGAGTCAATTTAAAACTAGTGGGACAGTATGCAGACGACCAGGGCAAGGTCGCCCGAGGGCTACAACGGCCAATGAAGACCGATATTTGTTCGTTTCAGCTAAGCGCCAGAGGACGGCTACAGCCACTCAATTGTCTAGGGACCTCTCGGCTGCTACAGGAACATCAATTTCGAGTAAGACAGTTTCCAGAAGACTCCATGAAAGGAGGCTGTATGCCAGGAAGCCCGCTATTTGCATCCCACTCACTCCTTCCCACAAAAAAGCGCTTGCAGAATGGTGCAGACAACATCAGAATTGGACACAGCTTTAATGGGCTAATGTTCTCTTCACCGATGAGTCCAGATTCAGTCTACAACCTGATTCTGGACGGTTATTGGTATGGAGGGAACCTGGAACCCGATACCATCCCAGCAACATTATCGAAAGGGACCATTATGCTGGTGGAGGACTCATGGTTTGGGCAGGGATCATGCAAGATACCCGCACACCGCTCCATGTGTCTGACAATGGTTCCGTGAATGCCCAGAGGTACAGGCAGGAGGTCCTAGAGCCCTATGTGCGTCTTTTCAGGGGCGCTGTTGGCCCTGAGTTCATTTTTATGGACGACAATGCGCGACCACATAGGGCTCTCATGGTTGATGAGTATCTGGAAAGCGAGGACATTCAACGAATGGATTGGCCAGCCAAATCCCCTGACCTGAATCCTATTGAATATGCTTGGGATACTCTTGGGAGAGCTATTGCAATGCGCCAACCTTCCCCCAGAACCATTCTAGAGTTAAAAATTGCTCTGGTGGAAGAATGGGAGGGTCTTCCACAACCCCTCCTTAACTCCCTTATTAACAGCATGCATACTCGTTGTGCATGCTGTCTGTCTGTCAGGGGTGACCATACACCATACTAGAGGCAACATACACTGTACAAGCCTCACTTTTATTGTCATCTTTTATCCTTAATTTCAGACTACATTGGATTTATTGGCAATAGGTCTTGCCAGTGAATGGCACTTTTATTTTTGTTTTGCATACTTTATTATCATGGTATAAGCTATATCCATACCAAATTTCATTTATTTATATTCAATATTTTTTGAGATATTTGGGAAAATGTCTTCCATCTCTTAATTTTGTCCACCAGTGTACTTTAATCTCAGTAGGAACCGCAATAATTATTGCAGTTGCAGTAAAATGAGCTCGAGTCAACCCGCAGACTCGATTTATTTTGCTACAACCGCAGAAATATTTTGTACGAATTCTGTCGCATGATGCATCCTAGAAGCGAAGTATCATTCCTCATTTCATCATCCATTTAGTTAGAGGTGTGTGTGTTTTTAATGGTATTATGTTCATATGCACGCGAGCAGACAGACAAATATAAGAGATGGCCATAAAATATTTCCTTGATTTCAAAAAAGATTTACAAACGAACTATTGAATGTAATACTGTACAATTTTTGTGTGGAATAGTCGTGTTCTTAAGTTTTTGTTTGTTTGTTTTAATCCAACAGATAGTGCAATCAATACAGAAATAGTAATTTTACGTTCGATTGTTATCAAAATGACGTCATTTAAGGAATAAGTTCAATGTATTCTTATGTTCCATGAATTCAAATCGGCCATTATTGTTCAGTGTCAGTTTTGGGATTACATAAAGTACAAAGTGTTGGAACGCCAAATGAAAATATTAATTCATTTAAAATTAACATCACAGATGTTGGTTCTGGCGTGATAATCTTAATATTCCACAATACTTGACGAGTATTGGAATGCTGCCTTGGCATACTTCTAAATATAAGAATGTTTAAATTGGAATTTCAAGTGATTTTACTAAAAATTTAATAAACATCTTTGCAATGTATCGAAACAATCGTATGCCAAATTATATAATATTTGTAGTCATCGAAAATTTTTGTGACCACCCTGCATTCTGCTTGGATGGAATTTGCTCAAAATGTGGCCCAGGTTCGCAATTTTTGCATGTAAAAATCAAATACCAGACTTAATCCGCCCCGATTATTCTGCTTTTTAATTATTGTGTTCATAAACACACAGGTGTAATCCCCCTCCCTCTTTTTTTCTTTCACTGAAGTATAAAATATAGAAATTCGTCGAAATCTTACCAACAAAATATATTTAACTTTTTTTAGTCGAACTTCAGTTTGTTGGACCCCTTTTTAACCGATGCCAATACCAGGAAATCGAACTGTTTTTTTTTATATATAATTTTTAAAGGAGCCAGCCAATTTTTCCAAAAAGTGCATTAATAGCATTAAATGAAACTTTCAGAATGCAAAGGCGTTTAAAATGTTGTCATAGAAAAATGTTCCTCAAGAAATTATTTAGAAGTAAAAAATTAAAGCACAATTCCGCTCTAAAAAAAAAAAAAAAATTTAACGATGATACAAATTCCAAGCATTTTCAAGGAGATCGTTCTTGATTATGAAGAAACAAATGCTTTTTTGGGAACATCATGGAAGAATCATTGAGAAAATGCAGAGGAACAGAGAAAATCAGCAACATTCGAGAATTCTCTAAAAAATAAATGATTTTATTTTATCATTATATAGAGACAGATCTTTCAACGGCCATTCTAATATGTCATCTGTATATTCTTTCTTTCTTGTAAGCCGACAAATTGTTTCAAGAAAAAATTGCTTGGACAATATGTCGGCTAACATGAGGTAATACTTGCAGACTTAGTTTTACAGTTTCAAATAAAGAATCTTGGAAGATCTTGTAAAAAGAAAAGAAATAATAATTTTGAATTTAGTTTCTAGTAATTGAATTTTTATATAACCAAAGTGATCGCAGCCTCGATCCGTACTTACAACATTGAATTCTTATTTTCGTCTTTTGATCCTTTCGACCGATACAAGACAGATGCATTCTTTAAATAATTTTTTCTCCTTTTTTGGGGTTTTAAAGGCAGCTTATTACATTAAAAAGTCGACTTTTGACGAAAATAAATAAATTTTAATCAGTATTTTTAATTTCTAAACAGTTTTTATATATATATATATAAAATGCTTCGAATATTTTTATTTTGTAATTAATTCTTTGGGAAGTTGCATTGATTTTTGCATTTACATAATTTACGCTCTAGAGCTAGTTTGTCTTCAAATTTTGGAGGAAAAAAAATTTACGAAAAAACTGCACAAGTTAAAACTTTATGCATATTTTTTGTTCAAATTTGGTATGAAAATTTCTTAATATGTTCTGAACTATAGAATAAGCTATTCATACAGTAAGAAAGATTTTAACGTAGTTTTAATACTTCACAATATGAAAGAAAAGGAAAATGCTGTGTTATTTATCTATTGAATATCAATATTTAAAGGCTGAATAAAAATACAGGTTATTGCTTAATTCAGGAACAAGGCACTATATTTCTTATGATATCTGCAAGAATTTGAATAAATTATTTGTTAAAATTTTAAGCTTGAAAGGGCTTAAAAGGCTTTTTTTCCTGCCTCTTTTTAATCAAAAATTTACAGCTCCAATTTTTTTTAAAAATGGAGGATTTTAGATAGTATATTTTTGTTTCATATGTGTTAGTTAAAATCCGTTTTGTACGAAAATTCGAAGCATATTGTGTAGCATTTTTTAACCGTATCCTAAATTGCACACCTTAATAGGCAGACAATTTATTTCTATCAACCTCATAGATTAAAATCGTCTCTATAAAGCGGCTGCCGTCACCCATGACACCGGCATTTCACCCAAAGCAAAAGCTCTTCTATGAAGTCATTGCAAGACCTCGTTCATCAGCCCTCCATCCATCTTGGAGCAAAACACAGAACTCTGCCGATTAGATTAGATACTTAGTAGGCAATTATGAGCCGTAAATCCAATTAAAAGTGTACGTCACCCATCAGCGGATATGTTGACGCTCTTTCCGAGTCAGCTCCAAGGCTTATGAATATTTATGAAGGACGACACCGGAATTGATATTCAGTCAACAAATTGCCCCTGTCCGAACATTCCTGCAGTTATGGATCGGAACCGGAGCAAAAAACCGCAGACTAAATCGCTCCTGAAGCCGCTTCGTTAAAGAATAACCCTAGGGTAACCCGAAGCTTGTTTAGTTTTGTTGTTGTTCTTGACTTTTCATCAGAGTCAATGAAGAGGTCAAGTGATATTCGCGAATCGTTTTGAACCCTTTGGTAAAGATGTTGCAATACTAAAATAATAATATTACACTCCAATTGTTTTGTAAGTTCTTAAGTTGATGCGCAATGCTTAGCGCATTTTCTATTTGAAGACAGTATATGCATACGGCATATAGACTATGAGAATGACATCATCGGTACACATGAAACTTGCCTTACATATATATATATATATATTAATATAATATAATATAGGATTATTTAAAACAATTACACTGCTTGCAATTGGCTATAACTCCCTTGTCAACAATTTTAGAAATAAATCAGCTGGAGTGATTTCGCCGAAATTTTCTCGTACATTCTTTAATAAAGGCATTGTTCCTCCTCTTTACTGCATAAAAATTAGAGCCTTCGGAAATACAATGAGTGCCCAAATTTTTATTAACAATCTCGCACAGGAATTATTTTGTGTTTCATAATGTAGTTAAGAAAACCAACTATACATTTTGGACACTTTTTTTCCATTGCTTAAAAACTAAAATCTGATAGAGAACTACAATTTTTATACCAAAATCTCTTACTTAATTCGATAAGGTTAAGTCGCTCCGTTTTTTGAGTTATCTTGCAAAAGTACAGACTAACAGAGGATCAACTTCATGCCGGATTTGGCTCATAATTTCATACGGATTTTCACAGTCTGTGTTACAGATTTTATCCATATAGTTTTTTGCATTTTTTTTTTTATTATTATTATTATCGTGTTCCTATCAAATCTAAAAAATTAGCTATCCTAATTTCCTGTGAATGACTGTTGTTCGAAATTTGAAAGGAAATCTACAAATTTGATTTAAAGATCAAAGGTATCTTTCTTCCGCCTTGCTCAAAAGTATTTTTTAGTTCGTCTTCTAAAACATATATAATTCTAAAAATAAGTTTTTCGGACTCGGGAGAGGTTGGAAATTGTAGTCATTCATCAAAATTTGGATTTCGAATTTTCTGACAATTATAATGCTTCTTCATTGTATACTTCATATAAAAGGTAGGGAAAAAAAACACTTAATACAATACAGAGAGACGCTTAAATATCTTATCTACTCACGCGACAATTGCTTATATCACTTACCTTGATCTCATGGGCAATATCCATGCCTTATTCAATTTCAAAATCATACAAAGTATTCTTTATGATTGCATTTACTTCATTCATTGTTGAGGAGCCTTCAGACTAAATCTGACACATCTCAATGAAATGAAAACCCAGGAAATAATTTAGAAGCTTCAAAAACCATGCTTACGATATACACTGGACTATTGTATGCATCTCAATGGCTATGATGGATATTATAAGTGTAGCCAAGAAAAAGTGATCACAGGAATCAAAACCCAATCAAAATTTCAAGCTTCGATCAATGTCATGTTTAAATTTTTACTTTCTAATGTTATCTACAAGAAATTTATAACCATTTATAATCGGACAGTTGTTTCGAATAACCAGGTATATAACTAACGTGTTTAATTTTGAAAAATTTCGTTGCTGATCCACGAAGACATTCGCCCTCCCCTCCCCTCCCCCCCCCCTCCCTTCTACCTTCAGACATGTACAGACATCCTGAAAAATAAATCACTCATAGAATCACATCGTTAACTGAACACCCTAGGGTGAGTCGAAGCCTCTTCAGTCTTACATTTTTTTCCTTGTCTCGTCGTCTTCGGAGTCAACCCTGAGGTCAAGAAATATTCACGAATCGTATTAACTCTGTAGGACGTTATGGATTGTGAATTTCTAATAATCTTTGTATAGTGAATCTTGTGTAACATCCCCCTCTGGTGGTGTGGAAAAGTGCGAGATGGCAAGTTTTACCAATGTCTTTTGAGTTAGTCGTAACTTGTTGTTACGACAAACAAATGGGTAAGTAGCGTTTGTTTGGTAAACAAAGGTTAGAAATTGAATAAATCTTTCGGTGCCTTCGGGATGCATCGTTGAAAGTAGTTCGAGTTCTGTTTTGTTGACAGAAAAATGTATAATTCATATGAATTCTAAATAATGCACAATATGTATTGTTACGTGTATGTATTTTCAATCTGCCCTTTGCGATAAGGATTACAAAAGATTGCAGCACACAGACACACATCTGGTACAAAAACTAAATTGGTTTTATATTGCATTGCCTTTCTCATTTAAATGAGACAGACCCCCAAAAAAATTATTACTTTTACAAATCCTCTATTTATTAGATTTTTTTATTATTATTTATTCCAGAATCTTTGAATTGAAATGCGAGATTCAGATAAATTCTACCTCAGGAATTCAAACAAATTCTTTCAGCAGAAATCATTTTTTCAGTTATTTCATATATCATGGACTATGTTAATGCAATCCATATAAATAAGACTTCTCTCAAATCCAAATATATAATATAATAATATATGAAAAATAATTAGTGATTAAAAATTTTTTTTAACAAAAATGTATATATCTCCCATTGTTGTTATATTAATAAAAGTTACAAATTTGCATTTTATCAAAACTAGATAAAATTAATTTCTGTATCTTACAAATTGATTTTACTATTATTAAATAATTTCTGATAAGTATTTAATGTTCATTGTAGTAAAAATAAATATTATGTATAGCAGTTTTTAAAATTCGAAAACCTTTATTAATTTTTTAGATTAATTCGAAACATTTTATTAGAATTTTTATCATAATTAAACTTTTTTTATAAGCTCTGCAAGCAATATTTTTTACATTACATTTCTGCAGCAATTAAGAATTGGCGTTGAATTATATTTAAAAGACATTGTTTAATTTATAGATCAACATTATTAAAAACGCAAAAATGCTTGAATTATTATTGAAAGCTAGTTTTACAATGAGTTTTATTTTAAACTTAAAAACTGAAGGAAAAAATGCGAATGAATTTCATCGCTTCACAAAATATATCCTAGTTTATGCGAAAGAGAAGTAAGAAATGCGTTCTACTACAATTAATAGTTAGTTAAAATTCGAGAACTCATTCACATTTGCTTGTTACGTAAATGAAAGAATAAATATGAATTAGTGGCTGATAACTTAAAGAATACTAAATAGAGAAAATGAAAATAATAAAAATAGTATTAGCAACTCAAAAGTATGATATTAGTTATTTGTAACCATGCAACACACAGTGGCCAGGGAGTCAAGCGGGTACTATTGTTCTTGGCTCTAGTCTTAAGGAACGCCAAGATGTTACAGTACGTTTATGTAAAGATGTACAAGAAAGAAAAATATAACGAGATGTCAAAAAAAAATAATAATAATAATGCCAACCACCCGGTACCATTTATCTTGTCACGCAGACTCGTATAATTTAAGACATAATTTAGTTAAAGATCCGAGTCCATTTTCAATACAGTGTGCTCTTTTAACCAGTTTGATGATCAAAATGGCAGAGAATGACGTCAACCAATCGAGCCGCCAAGAATCAGACATTCATATTCTTAGTTAATGCGCTATATTTTAATATATATTAACCAATAAAAAAACTGACATTTTGATTACAAAATATCCAAATAACATTATGCAAAGATTACGACATTCTTCAGATAAAAGAATATTGTTGCGTTAAGATTTCCATATAACTCAATTCAAAAACTCTCCAGTAATAGAATGTTTAAATAACAAGTTTTCTATATAACCCTGAGCAAACATGGAAACCTTTCTATGTTTTCATACATCGCAAAGAGATATTACAGATAATACAAAAAATTCAGTAATTTCAATGGCACATTCTAACAATTTTTCCATAGTATAGATCTAACAATCATGCTTCAAAATTTACAATAACTCTTTAATAACGGACATTCAAAAACGGTTCTATAAGCAAAGATCAAAAAGTGATAACTTTTCTCCTGTGGGGCTTTCTAACAAGATTTTCTTTATAATACAATGGAAATATTGTCAAAAATCATTCTAATGGAATTTTCGAACAAACATTTTCACATTATATGGTGGAAAAACTACAATAACCATTTTTTGATAGGGCATTCTTATATTTTCCACTGGTCTTGCCTTCATTTCGATGCATAATGGAACAAATTAAACCTGTTACAGAAGCGTTAAATGTGTAAGAATCAATTGGAAAAGGTAAGACCTGCACTTTGAACTAAGAAATCTTGAATAGAGGTTCCCAAACTTTTAAGCAGTGCGACTTTTAGAAACTAAATTTACTTTATCCTCGGGAAAACTGAAATATTTTCAGATGCCGTTCTAAAAGAAGTTTTATGTGCCCAAAAAAGAACTTTATGAAGGAAAAAAAAGCATTTATTATAACTTTAGCAAAAAAAGAAAAAAAAATTATAGAAACAATATATCTAATGTGCGACTTGGCGAAGATTTTAAGCCCATATCACATTTTTTTACAAATTGTGAAAAGGTGCATATTCATACCGGATCTTGTCACGTGTCACCAGATTGAAACAATGCAGAAGCGACTACAGCAAACATCTGAAAATCCGACATTTAAGACATAATCAGTGCCCCATAACAAGAGACTTCATTGTGAAATAAACCCCAAGCACGGGTCAGAGTGTCTTGTTAAAAGAACTGGAGGGGAGCTGACTCGTTGTTTATGGACTGCGAGTTGCGCTTGCTTCGGGTTCATCCGATGACAGGCGGGCAGCTCCTCCCTGATCCATCTCCCGGCTTCATTAGCAGAATGTCTGGACTCCAGCGGGGAGTCCTCCCGCGCGTAAACAAAATAAACAGCCCACTCAGGAGAAACCAGCTCACGATGGCACACGATCTTCAAGATGGAATGTCTGCCTAGACTTGAAAAAAGCTGCAATTTTGCTGATGAGGAGGAAAGTATAAGCATATATGTTGTTTGGGGATTTAATAGTTGTTTCGTTTTCTGTAAATTTTCTGCTTTGTATTTGATGGATTTTTGGTATCAAAAGGCTAAGAATGAAAACGATTTGATATCTTCAGAACTGTATGGATTTAATTTTAAAAAGTCACGTGTGAAATATATCTTCGAAAAAAAATTGATATTTTGACATATGAAAGACAGTATTTTTCTTTTGTTCAGAATTTTAGTAAATATTTTCATTCTATTATTTTATTTTTGTCAATTTTAATTTATAAATAAAACTATCTCACAGGAATGGTTAATTTTTTAAATTTATTTTTTATATTAAAGGCTTATAGAAAAAAAACTTCAACCGCAAAAAAATGGACGAAAAAACGTAAATCAGAAGGAGAGATTTTGTTAGAACGCTCTCTGTACCAACTCTTGATGTTGCTTCCAGATTTTATTTTCAATTTTTAATGATGATATCAATGTCATAATATACTAATTTTCTATATTTTAAGAGCGCTAAATACGTTATTTATACGATTTTTTTTTTTTTTTGGCAATACCTTATTCAACTAAATTAGTTCAGCCTAAATCTAAAAATGCATTTCTCATATTACTGTTGAGCACACAACTGAAACTGAGTTGAAATTGGAAATAACAATGAAAACGTATTATTTAGTTTTCTGCTTCATATAGTAATATGTTAAGGGTTACAACTTATTATTAACTAGTCCCCTCAGGCGACTAGCTGATTTACCGTGAATACTAATTATATTTGATTGTAGATAAAGCGGTTAGATATAACTCAATGTCTGCAATTCTGCCAAATTGTCTGACATAAAATCCGTGTTATTTTAATGTCTTAGTTAACCCTTTCTAGGGCCGTGGGAAGTATGCTTCCCACCAAATTTATCAATCTTTGTATGAAATTATGTAAGTTGGCATAAGTTCTGACAAATTTTTTTAGAAAGACAGAAACTTAGATGCTTCAGTTCTTTATCTCAGACAAAATGATGTATCTTGATTTGTCACTTAATTATTAATTAATCAAATTAAATTTACCTAATAAGCTCAATGAATCTCTTTTCTTATTCTAATTTCAAGCCTAAAAATATTTTAACATAATCTGACTAGAAATAAATGGTCCTTCAAAGGGTTAAGATCTGTTTCTTATGCACATGAATCATTCGAATAGAGATGGTTCCATAACATCATAAGGTTTTTAAAACATACGGTTCATCTTTCTATTTTTTGCGATATTGCAACTTTTTAAAAATTTATTTCGTAAATTAGGCAGATATTAAATAGGATTCTTCTTCTTTAGCTTTCAAAATTGGAAGAAAATAACGCTCTAAATGAAAGATGCATTAAATGAAACAACGCACTAAATGAAAGAATGAAAATGGCTTGAATTCAAAAATGTAATGCATTGTTGGAAATTAGTAAAAAAAATTAAAAATTGCCAAAAATCTGGAAAATTTTGCTCGACTATTAAATTTATATCATTGAAAAGACAACTTTTTGAATTTTGAAACTATGTGAAACCAACCAAGCTATCATATCATGGCAGTTATCGTGGAGAAACGTCAAAAGCGTTTAATTTTTAAAGTTTTATAAATTAATTAAAATTTCAAAGAAATCGCTCTAAATGCACATTTCTATAATCCAATGTATATGTGTACCAAATTTCATAGCTATGGGTCAAACAGTCTGGCTTGTAAAAAGCCAACACACACATACAACTTCATCTTCATTAAGGATTTAAAGTAGAGTCGTGGTTCATAATTTATTATATTTCGAGTATATAAAATGTTAGCCAGTTTTTATATTTGAGGGTGAAGATTGTTTTCATCTTAAATCGCGGGCGGATTATCCGCGCCTGCCGCACAAAGGTTTTTTTTTTTTTTTTTTTTTTTTTTGACTGATTTCTTCAAAAAGGTGCAGTTTTACAGTTATGCTTTTGTAATTACATAATACATTACAGTATTAAAACAGTACATATGTATTAATTTTTCTGTGTATCCTTGACGCCTCTCGTAAGTACAAAGCACCTTTCTGTTTTCATTAACAAAATGCATTTTAGGTTAGTTTTGAGTGATATACTAAAATAGTAAGCGTTAGTTAAACATTTCCTGCTGTTTATTGCACGTTGTATTGTACATAAAACGATTTTTCAAAGTTGGAATGCCTGTTTTCTCTTTTGCTATACCCGTTTTTAGCTTTTTTCGGATTATCCGCGGCGGCCGCGCCACCCAATTCCGCTGATAATCGGGAGTGTACTGTATTGTTACGAAAAATTCACAGTTTGCAGATAAAAGTATATCGCTTAACAAACAAAACAAGATATAGTTCAGCAACGGATTGTAAAACCCTCCGCGCTTTTGCGCATGCGTTAGGATGGGTTTAATGCGTCAAAATAGGGGTGAAAGGAAAGATGAAAGGAGGAGATGTTTACATTTAACAATGAAGACTCGCGGTTTTCTGAGACGTAAACATTACAGATAATTATACCGGAAACGCGCTTATCGTTCCGCCTCTCACCCCTTAATGAGATGGGGTCATCAAAAAGTGGTCGTCTCAGAATCCGTTGACGAACTATATCTCAATTTTTCAGGTTTTATGAAAGAAAAATTTTTCAAAAATGGTAAGAATTATGATTGGGAAGAAATTACATGTGGAAAGAAAATAAGGTATGATATTTTTACCTCTCGTGAAAGAGGGAGAAAAAAAACAGAAATAGTCGTTATTGGTTGTTTTATTTTATTTATTTATTTATTGTAAAACTCTAAAAATTACATTAGTTAAGGCTACTTATTAAGTAATAATGTGCACATATACTTCTCTACATAAAGAGTGAATTTCTCGTAGCAGTAATCTTTAGTGAAAATTCGTAAATAGTTTAAACAGTATAGAAAGTTTTGTTAAATATTAATTAAATTTTGCCTTTAAATAAATATAATATTGCCCATCGAATATTATAATTTTGCCCTTCGAAATATAAAAAAGGTTTTGCTCAAATTTTCGTGTCAATAAATTAAATATTAAATTTTCTATAAATTAAAATTTTGTTTCGATTTATTAAAAAATTATTTCATTTAAGAATTATTACTGAATGAAAATAATACAGATAATTTAAACCATTTTATTTATTAACGTTTCTTTATTTTTACATCTTATTTTTACTCTCAATGCTTATCAAATTTCTATCATTCCTTAAGTTTTATTACTAAATTAATCCTGACTCGAAGCTAGCTCTTTTAAAACCTTTAAATTTCTTACATTCACAAGACGTAAACATACATGCACAAATACTCGAAAATTCATCTTATTTCTTAACTAGTCACAAAAAGTTTTCCATTGGAAAGGGGCGTGAGTTCGTGTTCACCAAAATCGCTAGAATTCAATCATACACTTTCTAATCTAACTCTGCTTAACTTTTTATAGTTTGCTGTAGGATGACACTTCTATTAATGCGCTGATGCGTTTGTCATAGTTTCGGCCACAAATTACTGGCGGAGATAGAGTAAATCATCCTGGCATGAGAGAAGTTGAGTTGTTAAAAGCTGGCATTACAAAACAAATTTAGCTTTCAGTTAATTATGAAAATCGGTGGACCCATTATATTTTCTTTAAATGCAGAGAAATTTAAAAATTGTTTGGTTCAACTGACATTGTCATTTTACCTAAAACTAAAGTTGATAAGAGTAATTATATATATTAAAATAAATTTCATTTGAAGTTCCTTTTCCAATACGGATATTATAAATGTATTAATAACGTGTTTATTTTACTATCTTTCAATCGTTCTCTCTTTGTGTGTATCAACTGGAAAGATATGAAAAAAAAAAAAAAAATTCCAAATAATTTTGAAACTTTGCTTGCTTTCTGTTGACAATGGCAAATAAATGAGAGAACTGCTTAAAATGACAGGTGCTTTCCAAAAATAATATTTTTCGTGTAGAACTTATATATACAGTGAGCCACAAAATTGAGTATACACCTCTAAAACTTTTAGACTTCTTCCAATTACAAATTAAATATTGATTTAAAATAGATAATTTTTTTTATCCTAGATACTTTAACCTCTGCTTTACCATCCTATAATAACACAATTCTATAGTTAACTTATTTATTACGAAAAAAGTTAAGCGATTCGAAAAAAGATAGAAAACCATGCCACAAAATTGAGTATACACTTCTTATATTTGTAAATTTGGCCACCACGTTTTTTAGTTTCAAATTTTCTTTCAAGAGTTTCAGGAGTAGCTGCTGCTTATAACACGTGCTATTGCACTTCAACGGTTTTAAATAGTATTTTTTCTCATTAAAAATCGTAAAATGAGCTCTCATAGAAAAACTACTGAATCTGAACGTTTATTGGTTGTAAAATGGTCGAAAGAGGGCAAATCTCTTCGAGAAATCGCTTCGTTGATTGGTGTAACTCATGGTTGTGTCCAAAAATACTACAGAAGTATAAAAAAACTGGGTCTGTGGCCAATATTCCTGTAAGAGGACGTAAAGAAATACTGAGTACTACAGCGAAGAGGAAGATCATTCACTCAGTAAAGAAAGATCCGAGGGTGAGTGCCTCTAAACTAGCTTTATCTATGTCCTCTACAATCGGGAAAAAGATCTCAGATGAAACAATTCGACGTACCCTTCACCAATATGTGTTTCATGGCCGTACACCAATACGAAAGCCACTCATCAAGTATGTGAATAGACAAAAGAGAGTGATTTTCGCCAAAGAACATCGTTTAAAGCCTATTTCTTTCTGGAACACTGTAATTTTTTCTGATGAAAGTAAGTTTAATCTTTACGGAAGCGATTAACGATTTAAAATATGGAGAGAAGCTGGGAAACTACTGGCACCTAAAAACACCATTAAGACAATCAAGTTCGGAGGTGGATCTGTCTTCGTTTGGGGTTGTATGTCGGCTAGAGGAGTTGGAGAGCTTGCTTTTATTGATGGTATTATGGACAAACATGTATATTTGGGGATTTTAAATGATAACTTGAAAAAAAGTGCCAGTAAGTTGGGGCTTGGGTCAAGCTTCATATTCCAGCAGGACAACGACCGCAAGCATACAGCGAAGATTGTGCAGTTATATTGCTGTACCATTGCAGGAAGCAATTACATACTCCAGCCCAGTCTCCAGACCTAAACGTCATCGAAAATTTGTGGTCGCGATTAGAGAAAGCTGTACATGAGCACGAAATCACAGGCAAGGAAATTCTCAAGAAGGTTCTGAGAGAAGAATGGGCTAAAATTTCTATTGAAACCACTAAAACACTAGTAGAATCTATGCCCAGAAGATTACAAGCTGAAATTCAAGCAAAAGGTTATGCAACAAAATATTAATTGTGTACGTTAAAAGGAAATTAATAAAGGTGTATACTTATTTTTGTGGTGTTGTTTTTCCTCTCGTCTCAGATCTTTAATTTTTTTTTCGTAAAAAATAAATAAACGTAACAATTTTATTAGTATAGTACGGTAAAGCATAGACTAAAGTATATAAGGTAAAAATTTCAATCATCTTAAAGCAATATTTAATTTGTAATTGCAAAAAGTCTCTAAGTTTCTAAGGTGTATACTCAATTTTGTGGCCCACTGTATATATCGCTCGATGAAGATTAAAATTCTTGTTTTGAGAAGAAGAGAAAGAATAAATTCGTCGATTTCAAAAAGCATCGCCTTTGAGCATGAAATCTGAATACCTTGATTTTTGTTCAAGTTAATATTCTGTGCTAAGTAAAGTATGTACTATCATTTGAAAAAAAGAAAGAAAAAAGAAAATCCTCCATTTTAAACAAAATTGGAAGCTAAGTCATTCATTCCTATAATTTTAACTATCCCACCCCCTCCACTTTTAAAAGATCCATTCCCTCCCTTCACAAATGGACTCGACTTGCCATTGAAACCATCCATCTTTCTGAGGAAGCGGACATGGTCCAAAGTGGCGGGGTCAGGGGTCTGGCATAAATAACACCGCACAGAATCCCACACACCGACCATTAGCCAAACCACCTGCGGACAATTAATTACAGATCGCTCCAAAGTATTAGTTATGAGGTTCTGTAGCCTATTGGAAAACTTTTAAAAAGGTCTCCCGATGTCCATTAAGAGGTCACATCTTCCAATAGAGTGGACGACGCGTGAATATGTAATGTGGGCTGCGAACGGAATGCACGATGGTTTCTCCCTCTCTCTTTTTTTAATTTCCTGGCTGAAGAAACTTATGATTGACTCTAAGTTTTATTTATTCTTGTATACCAGTTTTAAAATTTTAAATTCGCAGCACTTTATTGCAAACTAAAATACCCGGTTTTACTTGGGGTTAAACGTTCGTGCTTTTTATTACTGAAAAATTGATTATTTATTTGAAAATCAACAAATTCCACTGTAACCTTGCATGTATTTTTCAGTATTTCTTAGATAAAAATGAATGTGTCATCGAAAAAAAAATGACGATCTATTTAAAATTTTCACTTGGCAAAATCCAAACGCATCCACAGAAAAACTCTTTTAAAACAAATTATTTCCAACGTAAAAGATAATTTTGAATAAAATA
Organism: Argiope bruennichi; assembly: GCF_947563725.1. NCBI lineage: Eukaryota > Metazoa > Arthropoda > Arachnida > Araneae > Araneidae > Argiope > Argiope bruennichi. The sequence goes on along the minus strand of NC_079157.1, from coordinate 108,229,209 downwards.
TTATAATACATAAAATTTTTCTATCGTATGAAATTTTATTTAAATTTAAAATAAGAGAATTCTGTCACGAAAAAAAAAAATCCCTTTTTTTTTTTTTTTTAATAACATTGTCCCAAGCGATTTTTAGGAATTGCAAAAAGATAAATTACAAATAAATGAGTTATTTTTTTAAAAAATGAAACAAAATTTAGCTAAACATGGAGAGCTGTACATGAGTGGCAACATAAATATAACATGCTATATGGAGCTAATGTACCAATGAAGCATTGATAAGGAGGTAGCATTAACAATGAAGGCCAATCTCCATAGATCCTTCATAGTGAATAGTCATATAAAAAAATTTCCATTTAATGAAATATTTTTCATTTTCAAAAAGTGAAAATATTTTTTTTTAATTTCTCTTTTTCGTATTTGTGCAAAGGAAATACATTTTCTTTTTAAAAAAAATTAACTACTTAATTAATTGACACGAATTCTTCGCAAAACATTCTTTGTTTCTCTATATTTGTAAATATTTTTGGAATAAATCTTTTTAATAGCTTTAATTTATATAAGGAACATGCAAATTTACATTTCAATTTTATGCATTCAGATAATAATTCATTCGAGAGGCAAGAGTTCTAAAATACCCGCTTTTTACTACATTTCATATTCAGCAATAATAATAAATCTTCTAAGAAAGTTTATAACATTTGTAATCTGTAGAGAGAATCTTTGCTAGTTCTATGACATTTCATTTTTGCTCATTTCGATGCAAAATAAATCTTTGTAAAGTCAAATGTATTTGATGCACCAAAAACTTTAGGCACATAAGAATCAATTATAAAAGCACAATAAGTTTAATTTATTGTGTTGTTATTTAGATTTTGAAAGACATCAAAATATTAAAAAACTTTTTTTTTGAGGCAAATTTTAAAAATCTTCTTGCAAACTTTCTTAAGCCAAGAATTATTCCAAAAATTCTTATAATTTTTATTTCTGTTCACAATAATAATATGATGTCAATTAATGCGTCATTTAAAGAAAAAAAAGAAAGAAAATGCTTTTTTAAGAAATAGCCGTTGAGTGTTTTTTTTATCACTTTTTATTCTTTAGAACTTCAAAGAATTCATTTAAATTTCAACTTTTGTCAATATTCATTTGTCCAAGCCATGGCGAGATTTGTGTAGTGTACGAATAGAAAGGCAGAAAGCAAGAAAGAAATAGCATGAGAAAATATTCTGAGCTTTTATAGTTTTAGAAAGGAATTGGTCGTTCTTCATTTTGATTCCATGGAAAAAGGAAATAGCCACGTCATTTAAAAGTTACAGTAAAGCCAGATTTCGATTGATCAGAAACTTTATTTAGGACACAGCTAATTTGGATTTTTTACATATATGTAGAAAGTGAGAGAGAGAGTTAGAAACATCTGTTTTCAAGTAGAATTACTATGATAAAAGTGTTATAAACATCATTAAGCATTATGTAGTTGTTTAGATGGCATGTCTTTACGTTATACGTGTGAGTGGCGTATCATTGTTATTAGGGATTGCAATACCGGACCAAAATTTCAATAACGGTATTCGGTATTTTTGAAATCTTAATACCGGGATACCAGTTTTAATACCGGTATTAGAAATTTTAGAAAAAGAATGAAAACACAGGTGTTTCTTTGTTTTTTCTTTTTTTTTCTTCTGGCAGTTATGTTAGAGAGTGTAAATATCACAAAAAATAATTTGTAACTTATAAACTTATAACTTATTTTATTCTTAACTTATAACTTATTTTATTTATCGCTAATTCTAATTTTTGTTGAAGAGCCAATTTCTTTTCACTATCGACAGTAGTGACATCATAATCTTCGATAATTGAACCGAATTCTTCTGAATGTGGATAGGTTTGTGGGTTAAAAAATTTTAAGAAAATTTAATCTAAACTTAATCAGATATGAATTGGTTCTTTTCTTGTTTTTCATTTTCATTTTTAAAATCACTATAATTATGTAAATACCATAAGACATTTTCTATTTCGGTATGCCTTTCTTCTGTGCGATTTTTCAATGTAATATATAATTCTTCAGATAATGATGTCTGCTGTTCTTTCAGTGACTGCAACATGAAATTCATTGTTGCATTAGCTGTTAATAAATTAGAATTGCTCCCACATAATGCCTCAATAGTCAGTTTTATTGGAAGTAGAGCTCATACAGTTCTGGACATTAAATCGGATTCACTATTTGAAAAATTAATTTACAGGTTTAAGTCGATGATTGCTTTTTGGATTGGATTTCTCAGTTTCAAAAACCGTTCCATCGTTAGACGTAAACTGTTCCAACGTGTTTTAGAATCTAATATTAACATATATTCTGTTTTATTTTCAGTTAGTATATATTTAAGTAATATATCCTTTTTATAGGGGAACGTTTAAATATCTTAACAATTTTTCGAAATTTATAAATTATAGGAAGCAATTCTTGATAGGTTAATATTTCATCCTCATTAGCAATATCTTCTCCAACAATTACATTGTCATAGTCTTCAGTGTCAATATCACTCTCACTCTCTTTTCAAAGTTGGAATCCGAAGTTTCTATATCCAAAGTATTTGGATGCTCTTTATTTTGTTGGTATAATACTCCTAATTACTCCTAATTGAATTCCATGTGCATAGCACAACTGCTGATTTGCACCAATCAACTTTCCAACTTTTTTCATAATTGTTGCTCCGTCAGTTGTTATGGATACAATATTTTCTTTCAGGGATAATCCATGTTTCGCTAATTTAGATTTAAGCAATTAATTAGCTAATTAATTTGTCCCGTTAGGGAGACATAAAAACAAAAACGTATACTAGTTTGCTATGTTCGCTATACCTGAACATATAATGGAGACAATTTTAAAAATTTCCAGCAAATACCGAAAAACCGGTATTTAAACTTGTGAATACCGGTATTACAAAATTGCACAAATGGCTTAAAATACCGGTATTCGGTATCCCGGTATACCGGTATTGCAATCCCTAATTGTTATAGGCTTGAATGACGTGTCTCATTCCTATAATTTTGAAATATTTTTAAATTGTTAATAATGTCCTATATTTTAAGTGAATTTTATTTTAATACCGAGATTATTTTGTAATCGAAAAAAAAAAAAAAATAACTTTATGTGATTATATTGAAAGGCTGAAAAATTAGTTAATCTCACTTTCAACAAAGATTCTGGAATGCCATTTAGATCCAGTTGCGTAAAGAAAATAAATAACGTCCAAGGCACAACATGATATTTCCAACAGTTATTATCAACCATTATTGGTGACATAACAAGTGTAAAGAGCGCCAAACTACAGTTTAGTTTTTCGCCTTCTATTCATATTTGGCTTCAAAGAGTAGTATAAACGCACATACGAGATGTCATTAGGGTGCGCCTTAAAATTGGCTCCTGGACATCTGCACCGCCGTTTTCAGCCAATTGCTAAGACACTGTCTGAATTAGTATTTTCAGGGCTATATTAAAAACGCATAACAGCATTTTATGCATTAATAAAAAAAATTATGAACTAAGGTATTCACTTGAGAATAATACTTTGATATTTCTTATCTGAAATAGATATTACCTTGAGTTATCGATAATTTTTTTTTTAATTCCGAAATGTCTTAAAGTCAAAATTAATCTCCGAAATTAACTTCTGTATCGTTTTTAATATTTCAAATAATTGGTGAAATTCGACATGACATAAAAAAACTTTCTTTGGCGTCTTCTATTCTTCCTTCAAGTTTAACATTTACTTACTTAGATTTTTAGATTGTGTCTATATTTTTTTTCTAAAGATATCATTTTTTTTTCAAATATTGTGGAATTAAAAATTAACCTCATATCAGTAATCACAAATCCATATATAAGTATTATAAATTGGTTAAATATCCATCAATCCATTGTCTTTTTCATACTTTAATCATTTACAAGATAATATGGAGTTAGTGTGAAGAATTAAAAACTATTTGACTATATTATAAGTAGTTGCTGGTGAAATATTTGTGAATTTTTATCTTGTTTTGAATAAAATAAAAATTCAAATTCACTGACCTGAAGATTCTTTCCAAATCACTAAGTTTTTATACAATTATTTTATCACATTAAAAAAAAAAAACTTTCTTGTAGTTTGGCTTGGTTGAATCTTGAATCAATAACCAGCGATTCTGTTTGCTGAAAGTCTTTAAAATATTTCAAAATAATCGTTTTAGTGGTCATTATGTCTTCTAATGACAGTGGAAATCCAACACATGGTTCAAATAAGTGTCGTTTAATTACTGATAAAGATTACGTGAATAGAAAACATGACTTTGACAAACATGTTGTTTTCGAGCACAAACTATACCATGTTTCTTCCCTGTAACATTAATCTACAGTGATGACAGGCTTATTGCTGCTTGATAAATATTTCCTAGCAATTTCGTTTGTCATTTTTTTTTTCTTTGATGATAAATTTTCAAACACGTTTACGATATCATTAACTAGCAATAAGACATTATCTCCAATTAACACATCGTCAAAGTTTCCCTTATCTCAATTTCATAATCTCCGAGGCATACTTTTCAGTAATGGTTATCTCGAAATGACATCGGGAGGGCGATGTGTAAACTGCCTGCTGAGATTACACTAGCTCATAAAAAAATTCAGCACACGTTTTTTATTTTTTTAATGCCTTCCAAGATTACAGTCCAGTTACACTTAAAAACCAGATCAATAACTCAACGCGGAATCAGGATTCACTTGATATGCAACGCCCAGCACCCTTTCTTGCCACTGATAAGGTTTGAATCTCAGGTTGATGACTTCTTCTGGAAGAAAGTGGTGCAAGTGGAGTGTCGCGCACACCTGTTGGTCGAGGAGCCTCCGCATGAGCAATGGCCTTCTTTCGCGTTGCAATTCATCTTGGTAAATGTTTTCTTGTAGCTTGTTCCGAGATAAATTTGAGATAATAACTGATTTAGATGCTGTCTGTATGCAGATTAAGGAGGTGAATATACGATTTGTAGAATCGGCAGATTGAAAAGAGTTTTTGATTTAAATTCGAAGGTTGGTGGAAATGTTTAAGATAAATGCATTACTGTAAAGAGCTGGCAACTGAAGATATGTCACGAGGTAAAATTTCATTAACAACAAAATAAGACCTTTTAATTCTCAATAAGAATAAAGCCAAGCATTTATTTGACAAGTTTACAGAATTTGTCTTAATTGATGAATATCAATGCAGCCAAATGAATAAAAATATCTTTATGGAATACACTTTTATCAATATATGTAGTTATTTTTATATGAAAAGCATAATAATTAATATTTCTGGTTGGATTTTGAAAAGAAAAATCCGAACGACGCGCAATAAGGAAAATCATTAGTCCACTTTTGGGAATAATTTATTCGTTCAAAAATACGATTAAAACAGAAGCAAGAATAGTAAATGAACAAATGTAGAATTGGCTTCGTTAAAGATATAATTAAGAGACATATATACCCTTAAAAGATTTGTCGCATTTATTACTGTGTAATAGCATTTCTGGAAGCATTGAGCTCACCGCAAGCAAAATACAAGATAAATGAATCTTGGAAGAAAATAATCGATTCTAGTTCGAAATATCAAAATTATTTGATTCAAATGTTCAAATTAATATTAAAATTCGACAACTTCATGGTGACCAAAACCAGAATCGACTTTTTTTTTTTTTTTTATCATTATCGATGAAATCTCATTCCTTTAAATAGAAATTCAGTTATTAAATGTACCAATTGATTAAAACTTGACTTATTAACGCACATACTTAACCTTAATACTTATACTTAATTTAAACTTAATACTTAATATTTATACATACTTAAATATCGCTTAAAATATTCTAAGTAATACATTTCTAGTAAAAAATACCAAATTAAATTTCCAACCACAAATTAAACAAAAACATCAAATTCGCAACTGCAATAAATCCAGGGAAAATGCCAGCAACTTTTTAAACATTTCTATAAACATAAAAATTGATTTTATAGTTAGGAAACTTTTAATATTTTATATGGAATTATTGAGTCAAAGTACCAAATTGTCGACAATTCAAATATGATGTGCCACGATATATGTTAGAAAACCTATCTAAATAAAACATTTTCGATAACCAATCCTTACATGTTTGAGAAATCAAGGCTTTTCAAAATCACTTATAAACAGTGGATTTTCTCTTGGACTTGAACCACTTTGGATCTGTTCCACTAGTGTCATCCGTATCTCTGCGCTCGCTCGACACTGGCAATCACAAACACCCCACCCCTCTTTCCAGCACTACGTGACAGCTTTTCGAAAGCAGCCTCCATTCGTCATCGCACTTTTTTTTCACAGCTCGTAAGTTGCTTCTCTTTTTATCAATTAACCAGTTCAACCACCGGAAATTTATCTTCATTAGGTAGTAATTAAAGGCCTGCTACGTACTCTATCTCTTTTTGCCCAGAAGGGTGTGTTGGGCCTCCGACATGAAGCGGTGATTCTGCGGGGAATCCGTGGGCCGAGTTCTAATCATATTCCACAAACGTAAGCAACTTTCGGTTCGGCTGTGAATGGAAACCGAAATAAATAAATAAGATGTCACCTAGAGCTGTTCTTATTTTACAATGTTGCCTCTGAGAGCATTTAAAAGAAATGCCGACATACTGTTCACGCTTTGGAATGAATCTGATTTGTTAAATAGAGGTTAGTATTTAATGCCAGCGAGGATTGGACTCTTAATTTTGAATCAGGATTAGATCATAAGGAAAGCATATTGAAGATATCACATCATATATCCCAGGTATCTAGTAGTATCGATTTTCCAACCAACAAAATGGTTCATTCGGCTCTTGTTTATATTATGTAATAAGTAACAGAAAATCGCCTACTATCTTGGTGGAATCTTTAACATGTTTCGTATACTGGAGCTTGGTGTAATTGGAAAACCACCAAGTAAATCCGTAAATACAATAATCTTATCGAAATCCTACGATAATACCATGTATAACGTAGTCTGGCGATCTTGGCGTAATTTGTAAATCACCAAATAAATCCAGGAATACAACCACCTCGGAATCTTATGGGTAATGGAGATTGCCAATCATATTGAAATTTTGGCATCTTAGGTGTAATGAAGCTTAGCAATCTCGGAGTAATCTGGAAATCGTCAAAATATACAGGTACCATTCCTTCTTCACCGCATATGTGATCGTATCATCTAGCCATCCTGTTTATATCAAACCAGAAACCTATTTGCATAGTTTTAAGTTTAAGTGAATCTTGCAACCTATAATCACTATATTTTTACCATGTATAGAAAATAAAGGAGAAATACAATTATTATTCATATTGCTAAATAACAGACAAACTTTTCTTCACCTTTATTGTATAAAGAAAGCTATCAGACCAATAACAGTTTAGAAATGCCCAGGTTAATGTTAAGTTAAAATTCCATGATCGAACTGTAATTCAACAACTAATGATTGGTTTGTATTTGTAATATCTCTTTATGAAATAAACTTTGCTAATGAAATTCTGTGCTGTGATCAAGTAACGGTACATCATCAAAATCATCCAAATAATCAATATAATCCGAGCAGTTTGTCTTAAGCAGCTGAAATCTAATTTAGGGAGTCGCTTCACCTCGCTAAGGGTGACAAAAATGCCAAATTTACAAAGACAAAAAGCAAGAAGATTGATAATAACTGTTTTATATTATTGTTTTTTCTGGCCCACCATCTTTATTGGCAACTTGACATTGTTGACATCCTTGGCGAGGAGAAGAGGCACCCTAAACTACATTTCAACCACATCAGCAAATTTAATAAGTAGAAAAATAACATAAGCTGCGGTTTGTTTATAGATTCGTAACTAGAATCTGTGATCCTCTATCCATGAGGATGAAACTATACCATCATACCAGTGAGGTATTTTAATAATTCAGTAGCATTTTTTTAGATGGATCATTAGAGACATATTGATTTTTATAATTAAATTAAATTTCTTAATTATTCTATGAAACCAATGCGCAAGAGACTACAGTAATTTATTCGTTGAAGTCTCTTGACGATTAGCTACAAACTGCACGATTGATTCAGTTAACTAACATGACACGCAATAGATGAAATTATTTTACTTGTGTGTTGCTCATGCCGATGAATGGAGTTCAAGAAGATATTAATACTCAGATGAAACATAGTTAATATAGCTATACGAGTCAAAAACAGAAATTTGCTATATTATTTTCAAAAATTTTTGATTATAATCCTTAAGTCAATTATACTAACTAAGAATTTATTACGGTCTTTTTACATCCTGTCAAATAATTGTACGAAAGTGAACATTCGTATAAGATAATACTCAGCAACCCAGTTCTATATGTGAACTTGAAATGCGGATATTTTATTTATATTTGTTGCCGCAAATTCCGAAAAATGTTGCCATTGTTTTTCGTTTTTTTTACTTGTAATTTTCCAGTAGTGATCTCTTTCATTCTGGAATAGTATAAATTCCAAAGAAAACAACTTTAAAAAACAAAGAAAAACACTTTATAAACATTTGGAGTCGAAATTTGATCATGTAACGCAGAAATAAACATTCAGAAACATTTCGTAAGTTTTATTCTTTCTATCAGTAGGATTCTTCATCTTTTTTTATTTTGATGATGTTATTGTATTATGATATTAATAAACCTATTCTGTCATTTTTGTTAACACCAACTGCCGAATACAAATTGTTATTAGAGTCTTTATTGACCGCTCGTTACACATTTTATAAAATTCATGTTTCGTTATTTCTAATAATATTAAGAACTTCAATTCGATAATTTTATATATTACCCAGTTCATTAGATTATTTACAGACTTATTTCGTCACATATTTCAATCTATCACACTCAAAACATCAAACTAGGACGAAAGACTGATTTTGTATTACTATTCGTAAGCAGAAAGATTGAAAAGTCACGGAAAAAAATTAATGAATTTTGAATGTGGAATAAAACAAAAGATAATTATGAAAAATAATAAATTAATACTTCTAAAAATTTAACTGAATGTAAGAATCAGTTGTTCTGCTGTTGTATTAACTGATCATTTCCTTAATGAAACAAATTTACAAGAAAATTCCGTTTCACTTTTGGACAGCCCCTACTTCACGTAATTTAAATAACTCGATGTAAAGATGCTGTTTAGTCATAGCTTAACAAATTCGCCGATGATAACTTTGCTAAATATTAATACCTTATAGTTTAATGTGGGTCAGAAAGGAAATTAACATAATCTTTGGCAACAACAAAGACCGAACACGGATTGCCGCCAGAGCATTTATTGATTGCCCACAACAAACCTTACAAATTGATAACCGCCAGATGAGCAACGCTGCGACCCTGTCCCTGTACAATATCGCGTCCGAGTCTTCAATTGTCGACCGAAGCATCTGTCGCCCGTGTCCATCGACGCCGCTCCCACCCACCCATCGGACAACAATGGAAGTCAACCGCTTTGTTGCGAACACGCCAAACCTTTGAAAAGAGCAGTGGGTGCTGTGGTTCCATTGTGGGGCGTCTCAAAAGATTTGTGGTCAGCACCCCCAAACACCAAAGGGTCAGTTAGTCAGTTTAGCGATGCTTGAAGTCAGTTTGGAGAGGTAGTCATGCAGAAAAGCTCTATCGATCAAAGCTGTTTATGATATTACATCTTTCTGGAAATTATGATGACAAGTTGTTGATTGAAGGTCATTCCTTAAGGATACACTTTAGAAATTTTGATATCATGTAGCATATATAATATGTTCGGACGCCATTGTGGATTTACATTTAGACTGACGCTATTATGAACATTTTTTTTTTCTTTAGTTATTTCTTTCATCTCAAAGAAAAATCTGAATTCTGAAAAAGAATTGCTATTGCCAAGATCAGCTACAGCAACACAACCAGTTGGAGTGATCTCAGGGAAACTTTTTTGCATACTCTCTAATAAGGATGCTGTAATCCAACCCCACCCTCACGTAAATTTGTGGATCTTAGGCAAGACCGTAAAGGTCAGGAGTGCTCAGATATTTTATTATAGTTACGCAAATGAAAGTTGTGTATTTAGTAATACAGTAAACTAAACCGATACTTGTGTATTGATTCCAAGGCTTTGGCGAACAATAGTCACGAGATATCGATCCTCGGCGTGAATATAGAGCATTTATTAAATTTAATGTGCGATTTTTTTGGTGATAAATCGCTGGTATATAGCTTTTACCAGAAATGCCAGAAAATCAAGAATGCGTTTGACAGATGTTTTTACCGAAAGATGGAACTAAAATTTGACACAGGATTATAATAGCAGTCACACAGTCACATGTCAAATTCCGTTTATTTAAGTCATTGCATTTTTAATTCACTGCAATTAGTTTTATACATGCGGAAGTACAGTCAGACAGACGGTCAACACTTTAAGGAATTTTGTTTCAAATTTGATAAGGATCTACAATTTAGAAGTTAAATATGTTTTAGAAATTAATCGATTTATATTTTTATATTCTGTTACTATCGTGCTCACTTGTATTCGAATTATAAATAAAATGAAAGAACAAAATAAAATTACCCTGAAAAAGTAAAAAAAAAAAAAAAAAAAAAAAAAAATCATGGCCCTTCCAAAGTTGTGTAATTCCAAGACAATTGCTTATTTTGCCCGTCTGATAATTCGGCTTTGTTTATACTTGATAATCCTGAAGCCATACATGCTGTGTCTATATCTGTTTCCGCTTACAGCTAAATCCCAACCACTTTCTATCCAAGCCCATGCCTCCGTCCCTTTCTGCATGGCACACTGCCCACTCATTTGCCGACGTCCATTGTGTCCGGCCTGGGTGACCACCCTTTGACATGCTCCTTTCCACCCCATGACCCTCAGCGCAGAGTCCGCTTTGAAAGGGTTTAACCACGGCAACGGACCTTCCCTTAATAATTAACTCAAAAGGTGCGAGTCGCGGGGAATCTGTTAATTGCAGAATGGATGAAATAGTTGCGGTGGTATTAATCATTCATAAGACCTCGCTACTCGGTAGTGGTAGAATCGAGAATAGATGGTACTATGCCATAAACAGGATTCCTATAGCCCATGAATGCGGATCAGACCTGAACCGGTATGAAATAGGACAAATGGGAGCTTTTATCTTTTCTGATAACAATGGTATATTTCTTTCACGATAAAAAAAATTATATACAATAGTCTTAGAATTTATATTTGAAATTATTTCACTATTTGTACATTTGCATTCGGTTTGAATTCCATTTACAGAATCAAAAACAGCAAGATACTCTTTTAAACAATGGAATCGGGCTAACTATTTACTTTGGCATATAGGAAGCATATAAAGTGAAAGTACAGTAATCATTCTGGAGATTTTAATTTTGATAAATCTTCTTATCTAGACATCGTTTAATTTGAAAAACATATTTTTAAAATTCCTTCTGCCCATTTTAAACAGAATAACTCTGAGAAACATATGGAATGTTGATATGGAATGAACATATGGAAAACATATGGAACAATGGAGAATTTGATATGGAATCTCTGCATTAAAATGGTAGATTTCAGTTAAATTTTGGCATAAAGAGTTCATATCAAATTTCGAACCTTTATACATGAGAAAATAAACAAGCTGTTCAACTTTTACGTTTACATATTGATTGTGCCGGAGTCCTGGCATAGGGGTAGCGCGTATTCCGCGTGTTCTGGGCGTTCTAGGTTCGAGTCCCGGTTTGGGCATGGTTGTTCTTCCGTTGTTCTAGCTGTGAGATGTGTGAATGTGCCCTCCTGTAAAAAGGGATTGTGCAAGCGAATGAGTGATGCGTGAGTATCTAAGTCGTACTCTTAGTCCTAGTTGGCGCTACTAAAAAAACAAGAGACGCTCCCACACCGGCTTAAAATCGCTGCCTTCGTAACAGCGGCCTTGTCCATGGCAAGTACCATAAGAAACAACAACAACAACATATTGGTTGTGGTTATCGGATAGACAAAGTCAAATTCGATTCCAACTAAATAACTATATGTTTAGATGTCAAGTGAAGTGATTAACTCAAACTGATGACGCATTGCGTGGCATCACATAGTAAAGAAATACAAAAGATAACATTGATATGGAAATTAAGGTAATTTATTTTATAATCTATTTGCCGAAATTTCTATCACTGTCAAATGAAAGAAAATTTATATATTTTATTCTAATGGTGCAAGAAAAGCTATGCCAAAATCTCCAGCTCTCTTTCTTTATATATAATAGAAAAACTTTATATTTCTTCTTTTCTCAATTGACAAATAACTAACAGGAATAATCTCTCTTCGATTTTTTCATAAAAATTTAAGTTGTGTATTTAGTTTCGTGGCAAAGTGAAGGTAGTCGAATATGCATTTGGATTCCTTCCCATCGGCTGAGTAGATCCAAAATTGGAAACGGATTCTATAGTCTTCACCTTAATAATGTGAAGACTACAGAATTTGTAATGCATTGGATTTATACATTTGGATTTAAATGCATTTTGGACCTTTTCTGAAATCGATTGCATAAAATATTTGTCGCAGATATCCAATTTTGGTGTTAAGGTATCAAACGAAATTTTATTTTTATCAAACCTGTTGCATTATTTTTAAAAATCATCTCGTTAAAATACACAGAATGTATAGAGCAAAAGACAATTAACCTATTAAAGGATTTAATTCAAAAATTAGATCCATACAACTTGTTGCATTTTTTGAATTATCTAGTTCACGTGCAGAAAAGGCACTGACCAAAAGGTAGTCGACCTATTAACGTATTAAATTCAAAATTACATCCTTAAAATTTCTTGCATTTTTTTATCAAAATTTATAAAAAATACAATTTGTAAAAAATACACTGATCAAAAAAAGATAGTCAACTTATTGAAGGATTTAAGGATTGCCTTTTTTAAAAAAATTATTCCTTTTAGAAACACAGAAGGCACAGATTGAAAGATATTTAACTCTGTGACGGATTAATCCAAAATTATATCCGTACACTATTAAATATCAGAAATTAAAATGCATTCTTCTAGTTTGTTTTATTTCTGAAAAAAACGCTTATTTTAGTATGTACGGATCCGAAAATCAATAGTCAGTGACAACGTTGACGATTTGGTCCCAAATTTGATACAGTTCTATAATTTTAGAACTAGAGAGACGAAAGCCATGTTTTGGTTTTCGTCTATTTAGTTGGCTGAATTTTTGAATTATGTTCACAGTTAGTCACAACTTTAAAAATGAAAGAGAGCTCATAGAACTTTTAAAGTTCAGAGTGATTCGCCCTAATCTCAGGGGCGAATTTTATTTTAAATAGTTTTTTCCTCTGCTTCATGTTTAAATAATAATAATGATAAAGTTATTTACGTATTCATCTTTTTTTCTTTTCGGAAAGTAAGCAATTACGAAATCCATTGGTACATGGAATTTCAGAACCATCCATATATATAATCGTCTACCGCCACCTGTAACGCTGGATGTTAAAAATATCGCCGCCCTTTTCATCTGCCCCATCAATAAGATGTGTCAGCTCCATCTTCTATTTTGGCTTCAAGTAATTTAATGAGTTTTTTTCTTTTTGATTTTTTTAAGGTTTAAAATGACTAATTTATTGGTGTGTGAAAAATTTGTTGGAAATAAAACAAACAGTGATCCACTAACAGGAAAAAAAATGCAATGCAAAATACAAAAAGAAAAAAAAAACATGCGTACTTATAAAGAGATTTCATTGCAAGAAAGGAAGACTTCTAATTTTGTTACATATTTACGTTTCAAATCTACTGCAATTTTTTTCATCAAAAGATTTTTCCTAACAGCATAATACCTTTTTTTTTTTTTTTTTTTGCTAAAATTTCCGTTAGTTAATCAATGTTAGTTAGATATGAGATAATGTCAACAGTCCGTCCAAATTTGCATATCTTCTAGTTATTTGTAAAATCTGAAAATCTGTAGCCTGAAACATCACTGATATCATTTCAGGAAAATATGTTTGCATTTTTACAAATCTCCTTTTTTTTTCACACCAAAACTGACTTTAAAATTACGACACGAAATCCTTGAACTCTTTTCTCTCTATTCCCCTCCTCCCCCATCACACTCACAAGAAAGAAAATTCAAAAATCCACCCCATTAAAGCGCATTTGCGGTCGCGACAGATGGCCCTGTTATGCCTTCATAAACCACCACCACTCATTTCGTAAAAAACATCGTTCTGAAACCGGACTCCTCGCTTCCCTAGAGGACTCATTTGGAAGGGGGTATGGCTCTCGGGAGACTCTTTTCACCCCCACGCCCCACCAGTCTCACACCTTTCTAGAATATCTCGAACAGTTTCTCTGATTCGATCAATGAGGCGTGAGCTGTTTGGTAAGATTATATAATGTTAAGCATTTAATGCGATAAATTGGTTGGATTTTAATTTGAATGTTACAAATTAGTTGTTTCGAGAACTTGCATCTTAAGCACTAGTAATGTAATTGAAAATACCTTTGTCAGTTTTTAAAAATTACAAGCAGCTGCAAGGAATTTTCAATAGTTTGCCATTTATAGAATATTGCAAGTTTTACTTAATCAATATATTATCAAATACATAGTTACATAGTTATGGATATTACTATGTTGAGTATTATTTAAATTAATGCTCTTAGTTCCGCTCGTCTTCGCCAGCATTTAAATCAGCTACGTTTTATTACAGAGTAATGCAGTAGCGCGAGGGATTATTATTTATTCCCTATTTGCTTTTAAGAACTAACTGACGCTGCGGCTTGAAATCTTTTTCGCTATTTGTCTCTTCCCCTCTTTATGATCCTATTCAACGCTCTAATATAAAAAGTATTGTAACATTGCTTCACCGCACAGTTACAATCATAGTAAAGAAAAAAGTTTTACAGATATTTTAATAGTTGCTAAATGAATACCAGGTCAGCAACCCCCAACCTTGGCGAAATATTCGGCGACAAAAATAAATGCTACCAAATATTCGAGAATCTTAGTGATGTTTTCATTAGGACTTCAGTTTCAAAGTTTGTTCTAGAATATACACATCCTGCCAAAAGAACTATAAAAGAAGAGGCGCACAGTCTATAGTTGTAGTTAAGCCGAAAGAGAAAGATAATAGTCACATGAATTCTAGATTTGAAATATTGATCTCCAGTGAGTTCTCTCAGCGAGCTTTGAAATTCATATATTATTGTAAAAAATTATCAATAATATTTTATCAATTAGATATCATAGTGTTCATGTTAATTCTTGAATTAATACGGTTTACCTACCGCTGACTAAATCTACTTTGATATTAATTTTAACGTTCTCTTGCTCACCAAAGGCCTTTTTAATTTCTGAATAATGTACTTCCAAAATTTCATTTGTAGATTGCTGTCTCCTTCGTATACTGCAAAAAGTATTTTAATGATTTTATTTAGTAGTGTGCAAGGTCCTTTAAATTAACTGAACAATAAATCCATTAACCGAACAATAAAAAAAAAACGAGGCAATGAAAGCTGTTTTACTTAGTTTATAAAAAAGACTTAAGCAATTAATGATTTTTCTTTCATTTCTAAAATTACCTATTTGATAATTGCACAAATGTAGAAGAAATGCAAGAATACCGACAATGCAATAAAAGCAATCACAGAACAAGCAAGCTTTAGTAGTAAAACAAAAATAAATAAAGTTAAAAAAAATTAATGTGTGATTGAATATAATTCAGCGAATTAGGAGACGAAAATGGGAGATTGATAAAGAAACCAAAAATTGCCCCATTTTGTTTAATCTCAACAGTTTATTGAAAATTATAAATACTTAAAGGAGAGAGGGGCATTTAATCTTGCCTCGATCCCCTCAAATGTAGTCTCGAGACAATGAAATTGAAAAGCAAAAATCGCAAATCTGTGAATTAAATAAAATTCAGCCAGTGAATGAAATTGTGAAAGAAGCTAAACATTCTTCGGCCGATTATGAGAAATTGCAAGACGGGATAATGAAACTTAAAAAAAAAAAGAAAAAAGGAACGAACATCGAATATCAGTTTGTTTTATGAACTTTAGAATCGCTTAAAAACTAGGAGCAACCATAGCAAAGAATTTCTCGCAATACACTTACAAATCAAAATTGATTATTTGATGATCGTTGCAACAGACTCCAGCTAGTTAACGAGTGAAGTTTCTTTAACCCTTTCTAGGGCCGTGGGAAGTATGCTTCCCACCAAATTTATCAATCTCTGTATGAAATTATGTAGGTTGGTATCAGTTCTGACACATTTTTTTAGTAAGTCAGAAACTTAGAGGCTTCAGTTCTTTATCTTACACAAAATGATGTGTCTTAATTTGTTACTTAATTATTAATTAACCAAATTAATGAATCAAATTAAATTTATCTAATAAGCTGAATGAATCCCTTTTCTTATTTTAATTTCAAGCCTAAAAATATTTTAACATAATGACTAGAAAAAAATGACCCTTTAAAGGGTTAAGGGCAAGTAACCGGCATTATTGGAAGGGCGAGGACAATATAATAGATTTTAGTCTAGAAAAAGGCAAATAAGGTTAATTATAACCAGTAAAGAATTAAAATGTATCCCAAGCCAAGCCGAATAGTAATTATATATAAAAATTGTTCTATGATGGAATTTAACAACGAAATTTCATTCAAGCCCCACACACATTCAATACAACTCTCACTCCACCCTTTGGTGAAGAATAGCCATTTTTACATAATGTCGAATCATTCATGTGCATTGATTACGAAACCAAAAGTCGTCTGAAACCAACTGAAATGGTCTCTCCGAAACTTTCTCGCATATACTCCAATAGAGGTCGCATTTTCCTTCCTCCGCACGAAATTGGGGGCCTTGGATTATGTCTGTGGTGAACAATTGTTACGAAATATCTTGTGATATTTGGTATGAATTTAACATTTTTTTTATTGAATCAATTGCACGAACGTGTATTTTGGACTCTTTTTTTTGCTGGCCGATTGAAACCAATATTTGGCACAGTATCACAATTGTAATTGCAAAATCACATATCAAATTTTATGCAAGCCATTCCCATTTAGAATTAGTGCGTTCACAAGCTTCTGAAAATACAGACCGATATACAGTCAACAGTTTGACGAACTCGAACATTTTATAAGTGTCCATATTTTAGATGCTAAATTTGTTTAAAATTTTTTATCTATTTAGCTATTTTATCTATTTTTATCTATTTATTAAAAATATTTATCTATTTTCATTTGTACTGGGACACTCAGAGACACAGACTTCTTGTGAATGGTTCCCGTTCAGAATTTAATAGAAATCTACTTAGCTGGTCGTAATTCCATGCACCAAATTTCAACCATCTAGCTCAAAAAGTTTTTGAATTGTTGTTTTCATAGACGGACATAATATCAAAATGTGCTTTTCAAACTCGAGTTCGAATTTTTAGAGGATAATAATACTTCGTCTATGCTGCGCTTACCAGAAACTAGAAAAGCTATTCTGCAAATATATAAGTGACCTTCACACTTAAATATAAAAAATATCGTTTTAGAAATCTTTGCCTTTAAGAAAGAATTTGGTTCTTGCAGTTAATCAAGTTTCACACTCAACTAAAGCAAAATTCGTTAAACATCTTTCATAGAGGAATTGTTTCTTTTTCATATATCAAATTCTCAAATGAGAAACTAGGAAAGAAAAAAGATTATTATTATTACTATTGAAAATAACCTCTTTTCAATCACAGAAATTGTCTGCTTCGATATATGTCTCTGAGAAATTAACATTCCTGATTTATAATACCTCAAAATGGTTCCATTATATGAAAGGATCGTACAAAGAAATTCCAATTCAAACCCCGCAAACAGCTAACTCAAAACTTGCTCACGTATCTTCGATAGTCTCTTTCACATATATCGAACCATTCATGTGTATTGATTTCAATACCACGTTGAGAACCATTAGTCGCACAATGCTATATTCAAAACCTCCATTCACACCAGCACGGTCCTTCGGTGCTGAGAACTTCCATTTACGGAAGCGATGCAACGGAAATGCGTGTCCCGGCCAGCTTCCGGTCGCCCGAGAGGGTCGAAGTGGTCAAGAAAGATGACATCAGGGTGATGACCACTCTCACTCGCACACTGCCCACGCACTGTGCCTGCTGAATGGGCACGCTCAATGGAGCGCGCAATTTGTGGCCACTCAACCACAGCAAAGATGCGATTGTATCAACGTGGTCTTGCCGTGCGATGAATTGGGATCTGGATGTTCGCATTTGGCAACAATTCATCTCCTTAACCTGCAAAGACGATGTGTGAAATTAACTTGTTTCCAAGAGGTCGCCCGCATAAGAAATCGGAAACAGACGGATGTTTAGATTTGTCGGTTGATATTTTGGATACAAATTTTCAACTTAATTCCACTGCGTTTTGCCTTTTATCATTTAGAATCCAACTTTCCGCGTGCTTTAAGCGAATCTTATGGAAAAAAAACATTCAAAATAGTTTGCTTTTAGTTATTCAACATTTTCGAATACGGCCACTCAGTATTACGAACGCCAACATAAATATTCTTAATCATTCTTATTACTAATATTCATGTGTTTTATTTTTTCTGCTAGTCGAATAATTTCTTAGTGCCCTCCGTATCATACTGGATACTTTTGTAAAATGCATGTTAAATTAAAAGATTTGATTTACTAACATCCAGATCCGAAGTACCCATCTAAAGAAAGATTGTTTAACATATTGACTGCCTCACTGAATTTCTTACAATGCAGTTTATATAGATTCGCCAATCACCGGTGACTCCCAAGACAGTCAAGGTATTAAATTGTTTCAGAGAGATGGCACAACTAGAGGAGCGGGTATTTCCCTGAGAATATGAAGCTGCCTAAGCATTTGAAATGTTCCATTCTAGGATGTTACGGCAGATTTCGTGTAATATACATAAAATGTAACATCTAATGCGTTCAAAACCGGTAATTTTTTTTTATGAATTTCATCATAAATATTTTTTTAAGCCTGGTCATTTTTAAATTGCAAATCTATGGCAATTTTATTAGCGTGCAGTCGAGAAGTAACTATTGGGGGACCATTTAATTGATTCATGAATTTCGAATTATTTTTTTCAGACGAGATAATAAAGTTAGCTTACTGAAAAAATGACAAGCAATTCATTTTTGCTGTGTTTGAAGTTATTAGTTTTCAAAATTTAATGCTTCTTAAAACTTCTTACAGAGAAATTAAAATCTACAAAAATATATGATTTTGGAATTTGGGGTGCGAATACCGGGCCCCCTGAGATTTTATATGTCTAAGGGGCCCAACAGAGCTTAGTCCGGGCTTAGTAACAGGATAAGAATGAATAAAATAACCAGATTGGGTGTTCTTACATCGACTGTATTCTATTGTACAATAGGATAAATATTTTTTTTTAACATCCATCGTATGGTTAAGAATACAGAACATACATTTGGAACATCATTCCCCACCCCATTGAGTTAATCCAGCATTTTTCACAGATCTATCACGTTGATGTCGATATCACGTAATAAATATATTTCTAATAATATACATATTTATATTGATGATAAGAAACGATTTAAATTTCTATTTACTGCGATATGTTTTTAGGATTTTGATCTTATACGCACAAAGGAGCACCGAGACTCAATTAACCCGGTAATGGATTCGACCAATAATTAAATATACGTCTAAAATTCGGTTAATAAAAAGTATGAGTTTAATTTCATCTACCTTGGTGAATTTTCGAGTTTTTTGTTTT
Source organism: Argiope bruennichi (assembly GCF_947563725.1). Lineage (NCBI taxonomy): Eukaryota > Metazoa > Arthropoda > Arachnida > Araneae > Araneidae > Argiope > Argiope bruennichi. The sequence continues at coordinate 108,209,413 of NC_079157.1, read as the reverse complement.
TACATCTACACAGGTGTAGAGATTCCCCATTGACAGTCTAAAATTTAGTAAAAATCTAGAATTAAAATGAAAAAACGCTTGCCAAATTTCATCTGTTTAGCACTTTTTTAAGCTATAATGCTTAGAGACTGATGAATGCAATTCGATTACCTTTACTCACGGTTCCTGGGAATTTATCAGAATATCGACGTCGAACTTTTTGATAATTATATTATCTCCTCTTCTTTTACTTCGCATATTATTAAGTAAAAATAATTCTAAAACGAAACAAAAAAAAAAAAAAAGAGAGAGAGAGAGAGAATTTTGCCACATTTTTAGAAAGTAGCCCAATATTATATACGAAATGCTTAAATAGATAAAATGTTATTTGTGCAGTTAATTTATAAATCATTATTTTATGCTAATAACCACGATTTTGAATACGTTTAATAATTTAATGTTGGAATTAATATTTAACAAATATTTCAAAGTCAGGCCTGTTATATAATTGTAAAATCCAGGTACTCAACTTCAATGAAACGGAACATTTAATCAAATCAAATCAAAAATCGAACCGGTTTATCTATTTTTTTAACTTTAGTGTCACTTTCGTTCGCACTTTCTTATTCGTCATATAAACTGTACATATATTAGAAAAGAATTTTTCTTTAGCTTTCATCAATAAAAACAAGTAATATATAAAACAAAATTTTTTAAATCAATTCCTACTTAGGTCAATAATTTTTTTTTTATTTTAGTTACTTTTTATTAAATAATTACAAAATTTGTGACAAACTTGGCGAGCAAATAGAAATTACTGCACAAATTTAATTATTTAAAATTAAAAAAAAACTGTATTAACATCAAGTGTCATCCACTACAAGTTTTAAAAAAATGTATTTGAACTTGAGTGGATGAATAAAAAGTATTTTATTAACGATTGAAAATTTGAACAAGATATATATAGAGAGAGGGAGAGAGTGGATGAACTAATAGTAGGAATTGAAAAAAATTAAGATTAAATATTTGATGGAACAAAAAAAAAGTTTGCATTTCAGTATAACAATGCAATCTATTGTCGGAATATATTTATGATTCAATAAAAAAATTGCATGATTTTGAATTGGTATTATTATAAAATAATTTTTTTAGATTTTAAAGTGGTAGAAAAATCTTTTTTTGTGATATAATATTTTCTACAGTAAGTGGAAAAATTCAAAAAATTTCCGTTATTTTTAATAAACTAAAATTTAAAAAAAATGCTCTAAGGAATTCTCATTTTCCATTGTAACACTTTCCAAATTTATTAGTTTTAAGTCTAACGTTCTGGCCTGCAGGGTGCCAACACACGCTCGTTCATTTTTAATAATAGCAGAAATTTTATAGTATTAATCTATCTAAATAAACTATTAACTACTTGCATTCACTATAACTATTAAATTATTTTATACAAATTAATTTTTAAGAATCATGAAATAGAAAAATAACACATATCTTTAAATTTTCGCTACCAGTGTTGCTAATACATAATGGATACGAATCGAACTTTTGTTATTTAGGTTATAAAAAATGATTATTTTTATAAGTTAAGCAGCAACTTTTGATGAATATTTAATTATGCTTTACATTTATTTCTTCTTACGTGCATAACGGAAGATTACCTCATTCGTTTGCATGCCAGAAAGTGGTCGGACAAAGAATCTTAACATTAACGGAAGCGATTCAGCGTTGTGTTTACCTATCCGTTGACATCCGTCTCTCTCGTCTGAAATGCTTGGCGAGAAATCGCCGTTCACCTTGGCGACCTGCCCCGACCGCCAACCCGTCGCCCGAAATCGAGCCAAGAGCGCGTGGCGGGTGCAAGAGTGCACGTGCTCTCGTAGAACCGCAGCACGACCTCCGTCGATTGGACGCGCAAGGATACCGCCCACCTCGACCAATGGCAGAGCACGAAGGGCACGAACCGCTGGATTATCGCGCCGCTAATAGCTCTGCTTGAACTTTAATGACCCCACCTCCCCTTCCACGTTATCCTTATAGGGAAGTCCGTCGTCTTGGCAACCACGAGTGGCGTTCTTTGTTGGGTGTCATAGTTCAGAACCGGGGCCACGAGCAGTTGAGATCTCGCCGCTCGGCGCGACGGGTCGCCAAAATTACGGATCAGCAGAGAGCGAGTCAACCACGTCGACGGAGCCGGGTCCGCTGTTTTTTTGTTGACGGACGGATCGTCTGAGCGAAGAGTGTGGTTTTGTTGTGTTCTAGAGTTCTTCGAGTGGGTAGATCGGAAAAGTGCCAAAAGGACTTAGTGCACTTTTTTCGTTTCACGGATTGTTTTTTATTAGAAAAAGTATTCCTTGAAATGGCCGTAAAGACTTAGTATTTTTTTTTTTTTTTAGCAAGACTTTGAAAAGTGTAACTAAGAAGACACTAAATTACATAAATTAAACATTGTGACACTACTTTTTTCCGAAATTAGACAAATAATGAAGATGGTTGTCAGGACTCGATAAACAGGACAGTTCTTGCAATTTTCTTCCTTTAACTATACGTAGTATATCTCCTTTACCTGTGTTAAATTATTGAAAATATAAAACAATGGAGAAGTTTTTTGTGACTTGACAATCTGGATTATTTTCCTAAGACCTTTCATCAACTCATATTGCCGGGAAATCACCAAAAGCAATGCCGAATTCTTTAAAGAGCTAGTATCATTTCGAGCTTGTTGATTTCTCCTGGTGTTGTTTCAAGAAAACAATCAAACTTACTAATCTTAAACAGCAGCAAGCGCATCAATTCTTGAGAATTGACAGCCTTTTGATTGTTTGGTGCATTCTTGAGTATCTGCCTGTTGGTGCAGAAAATCGAAAAAAAGATTTATTTGACTGGACTTGAAATTTGAACTTTCTTGAGTCTTCGTGTGGTGTAATCCATTGCATTATTACCAATGCTCTTTGGTTAGATCTAGTTTCAGCACAACTCTTGAACTTTCGGTCGGGGTAGAGTTTTCCTTTCTTTTTTTCTCTGTGTTGTGTAAAGGGCGTGCCTCGTGGCCGGCCTCCCGAAAGGCCAAAAGCTGTTGATCCCGGAGTGGACCGCGACCCCTGGACCGTCCCCAACGGTTCCGGGAGCCCTGCAGTTGGGGGCCTTCCATCCCTTGCTGACCAATCCTTGGAACGGACCGACCCAGGGCGGGTTCGAGCGTCGCCCGGGAACCACAACCACCGCTACCAGCCCACCGATGTCCTTGGCCGTGACGCCCTGGCGTGACCCTACAACCACTGACCCTCCGGACATAGCCCCACCCCCTCAGTCAGCCACCCCTTCTAGTTCGGACAAAAACAGTCAGGGTCAGCAGCAAATTGAATGTGTCGTCTGCGGTGACAAATCCAGCGGGAAGCACTACGGCCAGTTCACATGCGAGGGCTGCAAGTCCTTCTTCAAGAGGTCTGTCCGCAGGAACCTCACCTACACATGCAGGGGCAACAGGAACTGCCCCATCGACCAACACCACCGGAACCAGTGCCAGTACTGTCGGCTCAAGAAATGCCTCAAGATGGGGATGAGACGAGAGGGTAGGTTTGGAGGTCAGATTTGTTTCCTCCTAATCATAGTTTCTTAAAATCTTAAATAACTTTGAATGTAGACATGTTTGTAAATTTGTTGGCGTAATCTTAAGCGATTCATTCTATCAAATGTTCAAGATCACTTTATGTCGCAAACAGCTTACCAATTTGTCTTTGATTTGAAATCTTAGTATTTTGGCAATGATTTTATTTAACAATTCTTAGAAATATTTTGCAATTAAGAGTTTTTTTTAAATTAATTCTTCTTGTTTTGCTTCTCATGCTTTTTCCCCCCATTATTGGGTTTTCATAAGACTTTTAGTTTAAAAATTTCATTATTTGGTAAGAAATTTTTTTAAATGTTTGGTAGTTCTGATTGTACAACAGTATTTTGTTTTATAAATCAGAAGTATTTATTCTATGCAAACGAGATATTCAAAAAATTTTATATTTTGAATTGACACTGATATTGTATTTGGTTTTTGTATCTTAGTTGAATTCATAGATATCTTTATTTGATGATAATAATATTAAAAGCTTTGGACTTTCACTATATGGGTAATTTTTATTTTCTATTGACAAGAATTTTCAAATTTTATTTATATTCCGATCTCGTAGGGATTATCTGATATCTTTCCATTCAGAATCATATCCTAGATGAAAAAATACGCTGAAATAGATAATTTGATGCCTATTTATCAGAATTAATTTCATCAATATCAACTAAATACAAAGCGCTTGATGTTTACCTGAGGAAAATCATACTTGTTTCACGTCGTATAAAAATAATTATTTCTTAGTAGTTTTTAAGCTATCAGTTTTCCTTGTGCTTCGTTGACAGCACTGTACAATTCAAACATACAAAAGACAATAAGCGTTATAAATGATATTTTTCAATAACATTTATATATTCATGATCTAATTATAACTTAATAGTATGTACAAAGTGATCTTGGAAATTTGGTTGTTAACTCTTATAATCTAAAAGACAATATATAACCTTCAGCAAGATTTAAATATCTTGAAAAATATTTACTTAGTCATATGTATTTATTAGTAATTTAAAATATATTATTTTATCAAGATATAATATTGATTTTTCTTGCCTTTTATTAATAAATGAATTAAAAAATGGTAGTGTTATATACGCAAACAATTAATAATACTTTAGCATCTAATTTTTATCTATTTTACTTAATATGTTTTATCTATATGTTCTATTTTATAATCATTTAACAAAGTTTTTGGTGCATAATTGTCTGGTTCCTGTTTTCAATTGAAAATGCTTGACATGATTCACTTGGATGATGAGGGTATTTTGTTCTGAGTATTACAAAAAAATACCAATTTATCAATTCATTTCTATATTTCCTGTCCATCAACTGATTATAAAGTTTGCAAATCTTGTTAAATTATATATAGATACCATTTTCATATTGTGCAGGTAGTTATTTAAAAATCTTTCTTATATTGCGGAAACATTTTTCAAGTTTTACGAAACTTCACTTTTCTCTGTAGTTAATATATTTTAAATGTCAAACGATATTTAAAATATTTATCTTTTCAGAAAATATTGGTCAAAAACTTTTTCAGTTAAGGTCCGCCTAAGTTCGTTATTATTAATATTTAAATGGCCTTCATAGTATTTTTTTTAGATAATAAAATTAAGGGATGTTTATGACTATCATTTTACACCATCTTATCAATTTTCTTCAGTTTTTATCTGTTATTATATATCATTGTTTATAAATATACAGATCTCGCTAACGATATTCCTGATAAATCCTTTAAACATCTTTTTTTAATGGCTTTGAAAATGTGAAAGCTTACAAATTTTTTAATTATGTTGTTTGGTATTTTTAATTGACCTTCGAATAAGGTGACCTATTCTTTTTTTTTTTCCTTTCTTTTTTTAAAAATTATTTTGACTTATACGATTTTGAGACATTTAAACGCGTCAAAATTTTCTTCTTAATTTTTAATTCTGTAACGTAAAAAAAATTACTTTTAAATTTTATAAATATCTTTATTGAACTGAAAGCATAAAATATTCTTCCTGGAGTTAGAAAACGATGTTATATTGCCCTTTTCTTGTTCTCTAAATTATCAAAGCTGCATTTTCGTGCGAAAAAATCTGTAATTTCATCATTATGTTTGATGATAATCGAAACTGAAATTAGGCGAGAATTCTTACATGGAAATTGAACATATTTTTATTGGTAATATTTTCATATTTTATGTTAAAAGCTGATTAAATAAATTGACTACTGTTATGTGTATTTGAGTTCTGTCATCTAGCCTTAGTTAAAAGAACACATTATGTAAAAAACTAAACCTGTATAATTTCCTAATAAACAATGTTAATCTGTGAACACAAAAAATGTTAAATATCCAGTATTCCATGATCTTTTATTCAAATTTCGATCTAGTAACAGTTTGCTGGATTCACTAAAAAACCAACGCCATATTCTTTTAGCAGATTGCTAAATAATGTGGAAGAGTTATATAAGTGGGTTAGTTAAAATATTTAATGACATTAACTAAACTGCTGCATTAAACTGAACTTTTTCTCTAATGATAAATTGTTCGTTATCCTATTTCATTTTCTTCCATGTATGTAGATTTAAAATAAAGAAAACTTTTCGCAAATGATAAATTATAGACTCCAGTTGTGTAATTTACTTATCTTTCTCTAAAGAAATATCAGATGTTATGTAATTACAAAAAAAAAAAAAATAAATAAAAAAAAATCGATTGCTTGCCATTCCTAATAAAAGGTTTTCTGTACAGATTTCTACAACTAAGCATCAACACTTGATTAACATTATGTAAAAAAAATGTTGAATTAAATCGTTGCTTCGTAAAAATACTTTTAACAAGCAACGAAACTAAAAATATTAAAATGAAAATTTTATGAACATGAATTGTTTTGCAACGAATACAGTTAACTCTCAATTAACTGAGAAATTGGGTAGTCTACTAACCGTGGATATTCTAAAAATGATCTAGAATAGATTGAAACGCAAATGTTTTTGAACAATTTTTATTTGCAGCAGAAAACCTGCACATGCAATTGTGAATTAATGAATAATAAATTTGATCTAAGATTTGTAGTACATTTATCTGTATTTAATGCTTGTTGGTTCAGATTTGTACAAAGTAATTTGTACTTCTTTTTTTTATATGTGAGTAAAACTCATCTTTTATTAAATCGTGGTTGTTGTCTTTTAAAATTTTCATTATGAAAGACTGTGGATAATTGGAAATTTTTCGAGTTTGAGACTAATTTTTAATTTTTAAAGCGTATTATAATCTTTCCTCAAACCTCAGATTACTGCCAACTGCTCTGGTATCTCTCAAAGTGCTATATTATCGTTGCTTCAATACTGCAAATTGCCATTATGTTTCCTTGGTGCTTTCGCTTTACAAGAATTCTTACATCATATAACATGCTTAGTTACAGAATAAACTACAGCACATCATACTATAAGCCAACATCATTAGCTGGAAATCAAAAACGCAATCTTTCAATTTTAGTTAGTAAAGTACATCCTCATTTCATTATTCGAAAAAGAGTTTTGATGAAGTGAAATTTCACATGAAGAGTACAGCAAACCTACTAAAAGTATTTTTATTTTCTGCCTTTTTTTTCCTTTGAGAGTTTAATTATATTTATATTCCATTTTTAATAAGCAGAAACTTCGAGGACGGTCTTCGTAGATTTGTGCAATGATATCTTCCCCCCCCCCTCTTCTCAAAAAAAGTTATCCATAACATTAGTGCTTTGTTTCCCCCCCCCCTGATATACATATACAAAATAAATAAAACATGCAAAGAAAGCATTTCACTATGAGAATTAAAAACATTTTATGTAGTAATAAGGAAAAATTTCATTTAATATTACAAAATGAACTTTAATGCATTGCCATCTTCGCTATAACTAATTTAGATTGTAAAATATAAAACTCAATGATAAAGTTTTTGTTATTTATCTTAATGATATCAAAGAAACGAACACAATAACATACAGTCAAAAACTTTTATGGGCTTATGGAGAACGTGACCATAATTTTAAAAAATTCGGTCAATAGTGGCTTTTCTTTAACTTTTTTCAATTGGAATCGTATTTTAACTTCAAAAGTTTTCCGCATTTTGCATTTATAAGCGCAAACTATATTTCGAGGTATAATGTTTGCATATGAAGAGCCTCCCCCCCCCATTAATTCATAATGCACAAAAGACATTTTAAGAAACTTGTTTAAATACTCTTATTTCTAAAATTATAATGAAATACCTACTCTTAGTATGAATTCTTGAATTCTTTGGATTTTCAAATATGTATCATCGTGTCAGAATTTCTTGCTATGAGAAGTAAATCCTGACGTTGTTTAAAAATCTATGGCCCAGTAAAAAAACTTGAACTAAGATATTCATTTAATCCCTTTCCGAAAAAACAGGGTACCCCGCCCCCTTATAGAAAATATTAGCTGTTGTGCAATGAATAAATTTCTTTAAGATGACTGGAGGCTAGAGCAATACATTGTTTTAACATTAAGCACATTTTAATAATTTAATTCTGCATATAATTAAGTCTAAAAGTATTTGCCTGGAAATTAAATAACTAACAGTTATAAAATCAAATACTTTAGAAATGGCCCTGTTAGTTAAAATTCTTTAATTAAGGCATTCTCTCTAACTTAATTCTTTAACTATAATTTCAAATTCCGTATATACGGCTTAAAATATATTATGTACGCCATAAATATGTCATTCTTATGCAAATAAAACGATGGTGTCTAATATGTAACCTGACTTGAAAAACGAATGAGATAAGTCATAAAAAATAAAATCATGAATTAAAATTTGATGAAAGTTTAATAATCTTGCTTGAAATCTAACTGCATGTGCAACTTTTCCTTATTTATATTAGCAGATTATTCTAGATCTTGTATCCGAAATAAATAATTACGTCAGATATCAAAACCGTTATGTCGAAATCAGTTATATTTATTCATTTATTTCATCACTCGGTTTGGTTTTCATAAACATCTTCAACACATATGTTAAGTTTTCAGAAAAGAAGCACAGTTCTTACATCTGCTCATTGTTGGGTATTGCTTTTATCATGCAAATGTTTTCAGGAATTTCTTTGTTAATAATTAAAATGATTTGCGTAGTTTAAATTGATTTAATCAACTGCATTCATTTTATTTTTCATTCATCATTTAATTTTTTAAATTACATCTTTTGATTGATATTTAAAATAAATTTAAATAATTATTCTTTAAATTGTAGTACAAAGTGGCCGCAGGTAATTTATCTCCGTTCAGAGCTACGATTAGCATAAGAAATGATGATGGGCAGAAGAACACTAAACCTTGGCGGTGTGTGTTTCAGAAAATAGAGAAAAGAATGATTTTAGAATGATCAGAACATTACAGCGTGGTAATATTTTAACTTCGATTAGTCTCTTTTGTCTTCATTTACCCGTTATATTCTGTGTTCAAAGAATTTTACATCACAGAATTAACAAAAGGAATGCTAGTGTAATTTTATTTATTTCATTAATAAATCATTCTTTTTAGTTAAGGTGAAAGGAAAATTTCTAGCTCGAGGCATTACTACAAATTGCATTTTAAGTATTGTTACGAATTGTGTTTAAAATAAATTGAAAAATATCATTAATGTTAAAGAAAAATGAACACAGGAATAAAATTGATACCAATGAAAAATTAATCTTTTTGATTATAAATTGACGTAGAAATAGTTTTTGTGTGATAATATGATCTGATCTGATCTGATTGAGGAAAACCCTAAAATATGCATTCATTTTAAAGTAATTAGAAATCGAATTGAAATTTTGAAACAAATTGTCTGATTACTTTCTGCCCAAGAATTACATTCGTGCCAAATGAACCTACAAATTATTTTAAAAAATAACTCATTACAACAACAACGGACTTTGCACCTTGTAGGGTGATTTGAATGAATTTTGCAATTTATAATTAGTATACAGCTCGTAAACCGTATACCGTGTAAAATAAAATGAAATGTACTATAATTTATACATAATAAAATATTTGGAATATGGTGTCCAGAAATTGTGAACAAGGAAAAAATGTTATATCTAACATTAATATGAAAATTATTAAGTTTATCGCATGCATTTTTGTGTATAAAATGAATAATTTTATCATCCTTGAATTTTCTTAGAAATGTGCTTGAAAATTGCTTGAAAGTTTTCGAGGAGCCCTACTATTTCTACTTTTTTGATATACTTTAATTCTTTTTCTTTAATATGTAATTTAATATTAACAAAAGCATATTTAAATTTTAACTACCAGATTTAGCAACTGGATTAAGAATCGGCTTTTTAAATTTCCTGTTCATTTACTGTATAAATCAGTGTTTTAGTATTATATTTGGCAGAAGATTCTTACAGTTTCTTAATATGCAGTAAAATCTTTATAAAAGCGCTATATGATTAAATTTAAATATTTTTGCACTTATTTTATAGTATCAAGCGCAATCAAAAGCTAATCTAAAATAGTTAGCATTTCTTGATACAAAGCCATGAGTTAACAGTTTTATTGATTAACGAACATAGATATACATTTCGCCTACAGATAATAAACATTAGAATAAGACAATCAGAACCAGTTATTATGTAGAACCTTAATTAAAATCTCTTATTTATGCCTTGTATACATAAGTATTATTTTAAACAGAGATTTATCTTGTTAAGCTATTAGAATAAAGCAATAAACTTCAACTGTGAAGTCACAGCCATATGAACTGAAAGCATTTTCTATTTTTTTAAACCTTTTGCATTGTACTGAAAAGCTACAATTTTATATTTTTCTACAACCAATTATAAACTTTATCTTTGTTAATTCCAGCAACTTATAACAATTTACAATGTATTCTAATTTATTTAATTTTTTTATAAAAAATCAGAAAACAAAAGCGTTGATGAAAGCATGAATCAACATTATTCTAAAATAATAGCTTTTAAATTTTTCCGATTCGTTTTGCAAATAAATAAGAATGAAAACATCGAAACAACCTATAAATTTCACGAATCATTTCTCGCTAGAATTACTGAAATAAAAAGTAATATATCTCTCATTACTTTAACATCACTGGGATTTCTATCTTTAAATAATGTTTTATCCATTTCATTCTTTTATTTCGAAAATACAAATCTAATGCTTACTAGCTTCAACCGTATAATTTGGTTCGAATACTGGCAACTAATAGAATTTTTATTAGAGGAAAAATTGAACCGTTGAACCTAAATTTAATTAGTGCTTTGAGCATTCGAGGTTTAAAATAAATCAAAGGTGAAACATTTTATTCGTTATTTCATATACTAGTGGTTAAATTGCTCTGAAAAAGTGTTCAGTGAATTATGGCAAGGGAGGATTTGTGTTTGTTGGTCGTTTTGTTGTAGACAAAGGATTAAATCATTTTATCTTGGTATATTCATACGTTGGAATCTTTTACTCTTTATGTATTATATTTCATTGTTTTATGACTCTAGGATCTAAAATCAGTCTGTGCTAAGCTGAACTATGATGATTATACGGTGCTTTTAAATTTAATAGACTATGGCTAAGTCGTATATGAAAAAGCAATTGTTCGCAAGTTCTGAAGCAAGAAAGAATTGGTGTGAAAAGTTGAATTAAATTAATGTACTGAATATGTATCTCATTTCAACCAATTTTTTCCTAACAATAAACTTCTTTACATTCTTAGAATTTTTTTTTTCTTCAGAAATATGCATTGTTACAAATTTCTTCTACTACTTTTATTTTACTTGATTAAATTAATCAAAATATCCTGCTTTATTAAATTACCCGCTTTTGCTAGTATTCATGCATCTGATAATAGAGTTGTTTACTGAGATAAAAGAGTTGAATATTGAGATAAAACGAATTTATATCACTTTCTTTTAATATCTTGTTCTTTTAGAATAAAACATTTATATGAGAATAAAGTAATGTAATAGCGTTATTTACACAGTTACAAGAAGTCACGATATCTTGAGTATTTTAAATAACACTTATTAACTAGAAACTTTATTTTTCTACAGTTATATTTTTATACTCGAATATTTATATCGATTTGATTATATTTTGTTATATTTTTTTTTGTAGTAAAATTCCAAGTGCCAGATTTTCACCATTTTTCTTTACAGATTTCATTGTTATTTTAAAAAGTTGTAAGCGATATTTTTCTTGTATTAACTAAACATATAACAGAAAATGAATGCAAAGTACTAAAACTTTTCCAAATGATCTGATTTTTCCATCTTAATTCTGAATGTAAATTTTAATTTTTCTAATCAAGATTTGAGTTATATATTTTAATCTAATCTCACTAAATATTTCATCTTTATTTTTCCTTGCAGAGTTTAAATTAAAATTGTCTGCTGTTTTTTATTCTGATTGTCTGCTGATTTTTATTCTGATACAAAACTGTAACATGGAAATTAAAAAAAAAATTTTTAAAAATCATTGGAAAGTCTGATTTTTCGAACTCTTTTATGATCCTCTCGTGATCCTTTAATTTTTTTATGCGCAGCTCTCTTATTAACTTAAATAGATCTCTTTTTCATATGATAATTTATGTACCATTTTCACTTAATATTATAAGTTTATTGTTTTCTGTAATTATAAGAATCCGCAAACGATATTTTATTTCAGTTTCAACTAAAGGATACTAAAAATATTTTCCAGAAAATCGACTGGTGATCAACTTTTTCAAACTGATTTCTAATTGTGTACATCTGTTTTGCTGTCTAGAAATTTTATTATACCTTTTAAATAAAATTCTGTCTAAATTTCTCTATCATTTTTATTTAACTCAGCTGAATCTTACATTGTTTTCGACTATATATAATTCTAATTATTTTTTAAAAATTCCAAATGATATTATATCTTAATTTAAACTAGGCATATAAAGTAAAAGAGCAATAAGATAACTGAAAGTTTTGAACAAATTCGAATATAAACAATCCTGGGTTTTGATCCCTCATCCTCCCGGCTTTTTTGATCTAGCAATTTTGAATTTGGCGTGCATCTCTAACTTAAATTTTATACATTCATTTCCCCCATTTAAATAGCAATTTCTAGATCCTTTTTTTAATAATCTAAAATTTATATTGGCTATTATCATTTATTCTAAAATGATAATAGCTTAAATATCGTTAAAATATCGTTGCAAATTTAAAAAATTGCCTACGATATTTTATTCTAGAAATAACTAGATATTTTAGACTTTAAACAATAATTTATTCTAATAGTATTCTAAATTATTCTAGTATTCTAGTATTCTAATTTATCCTAATGATTCTTTTTTTTTTCTTTCTATTATCCACTTATATCCAAATGCATAGTACTGCAATTCTAATATCTAAAAATTTTCTTATTTCTTATAAAGTGAAATTCCGTGTATGTTACTCCTTCACTTTTATCAAAGTGAACTAAATTTTACATTGTCTTTTGCTATCGTTTATTTAATCTTTAAAAAAAAAGAAAGAAAGAAAGGAGGAGAATTCAAACGATATTACATCCTAGTTTCAACTAGACCCATAAAACGAAATGGTAACAAGGTATTAAAAGTTTTCTACGAAATCGAACAGACGATCCGATTTTTCGAACTTTTTTTGCTTAAATCTCAAACTGATCCTGCGGTTTTTGGTAACGCATCCGCGGTTTTCTGGTTCAAGTATTCCACCTGCTTATTGCGAGTCATTTGGACTTCACAAAACGAAACTGATTTTGGTTCAGGGGTGGTGTGTTCTCGCCGTGGGCGCTTGTGTTTTCGAAGAAGGGCAGACGATAGGAGAAAAAAAGAAAAGAAAAATGGTTGGTGGTTGTAGCGTGGGAAAAGCCCGCAGCGTTTGGGTGACCTTATCGGAATGAGATAAATAGGGAAAACGGAATTGGTTTTTCTTCGAAAAAACAAAGCTTTGGTAAGCAAAGCAAAACGGCGAGTTATCTTTAGAAGTGAGTAGATGAAATAGGGCGGCGGTTAATTATACTGAACAAAGCCACACAAACTGTTCTACTATTGTTATTTAATTTTAGAATAATAAAGTGTTATTTTCGGAGTGTTTCTTTTCTGTTACTCCTTTTACTTCGCACTTATTGAATACAGCATTTGATTAAAAAAAATATGCAATATCCTGTCTAAGAATGGTGAACTTAATTGAAAGTTTTTTTTTTTAAATAAAACAATCGATTTGTTTATATATATATATATATATAATATACCTCGACTTTTAAGTTTTTGCTCTAAAATTAAAGTAGAATTATTTCCCATTGAAATTAAATAAAATGCTTTGATCCTACAGGATGTCCGAGAAATCTTGGATGGATTATGTAAAAACAAAAACTGTAAGATAGAAAGTATCTTTAATTGCTTACATTAGAGTTGCTAAATCTGAAAGCAATATCCTTTGACTGCGCAGAATGTGTCCAAACAATACTCAAATACACACAATGCATTAGCAAGCACTTGAAGTGTTACATATTGAATAGCAGCTGGAATATGTAGCTGTAGATTTTGCATATTATTTCAATGTATCTGATACAAAAAAAAAAAATAATCTATGGAAATGAATTTTGAAAATCATATGGAATTAGTGAAATTTTCTCATTAAATCATCCCTAGATCATACATAGCGTCATCTATCGGATATTGAGAAATAACAGTGTTGTAGAGTTAAAATTTTGTGAGTCATGTTAGAAATAATATGCAGTAACAAAAAAGCGCCATTTTTCTTTTCCATATTTTTTGTGTGTCCAAGAATTTACGGATACCTCGTAGGATTTACTTTATAAATACATTTTAGAATTAACAATAAAATAGTTGTTAGGAAATATTATTAAGCGCAAAAATGAATATTCCGGTTTTAGAAAGATTCTGAGCTGAATATTGCTCGCGTCATTAAGCGTTATAATTCGTCGCAGATAAATATGAGAAATAGAACTATAAGAATGTGTATTGGTCAAATAAGCGAACAAAATTATGGTTTAAATATATAGTTTATTTACTTATAATACCTGAAAATACTGCTACCGGTATTTTCTTTCGCATTTCTAAAACAACTAACAAAAATAAATACTTCTAAATTTGTCAAACTGCTGAAGTTTTTTGTTATAAAGTAGAAACGAAAATATTTCTTTAAGAATAAAATTCTTTGAAATTGAAATAATCCAATTATAAATTTACAGCTTAAAAGAACGATTTTATTCGTGAATTTCCAATAATGTAATCGGTTTGAATCCTGAATATTTTGTAGATTTATTACTATGTTTATGTAAGCCATGCCTTTTGAAATTTTTGCTTAACCCTTTAAAGGGCCATTTTTTTTCTAGTCGTATTATGTTAAAATATTTTCAGGCTTGAAATCAGAATAAGGAAAGGGATTCACTTAATTTATTACATAAATTTAATTCGATTAATTAATTAATTTGGTTAATTAATAATTAAGTACAAATCGACACATCATTTTGTGTGGGATAAAGAACTGAAGTATCTTAGTTTCTGTTTTACTAAAAAAATTTGTCAGAACTTATGCCAAACTACATAATTTTATACAAAGATTGATAAATTTGGTGGGAAGCATACTTCCCACGGCCCTAGAAAGGGTTAAATTAAGTGAAGATTGTGGAATTATGTCCTTAGGAGATATAAGTTTCTGATTTTGAAAGCATTTTTACATTGCATAAAGCTAAATATGTTTTTCACTATGTTTAACAGCGGGAGATCCCCCCCCCTTGCAATCTTTTCGTATATTACACTATACGGCGCGTTTTATATTTTGCTATGTTTATTATGTATTTGGATATTTGGTATGGTTGGTATCAAATTAAATATGCTTGGATTAGATCAAGTATACTTGTGTGTAAAATCAAATATGCATTAGGGATTTTTTTTTCCTACGACAGACAGAATTTTCAGAATGTGATTCAAGTTTGTTGTCAAAGTCACATATTAAATCCCATTTCTGCAGCTTAGTGCGTTCACATACCCGAATAAATAGATCAATAAACAGTCAACTCTTTGCTGGATTCGGGTCAAAAATTTATATCAATCCGAATGTTATATTTCAGCCATCTTTTTTATGGTATTTTTGATTTATTGTGTCAACTATGCCATGCGAATAAGAGAACAAATTCTTTTTTTATATATAGGTTTCGTGTAAAATGTTGAGAAGGTCTATGATTTTGGCAAAAAGTCTAAATCTTGAGTTTCAGTCGTCTCGTTTGTTTGCAGTATCGTGTCCATAGACTTATGAACGCGATATTGTAGATTTTTTTTTTATTCAAGTAAATATTTAAAAAAGATTTTAAAAAAACAGATTGTTTTTTTTTTATATATATGTTGATGGTTACTCTGATGCCGGGAAAAGGGAATACTTGCTTGGATTTAAAGTTTCCCTAAGTTAATACAGAGGAAATTTTTTTTTTTTAAAAAAAGAGAGTATTAAATTATGACAAAGCCACTTCAATAAAATAAATTCATCAAAAGAATACTTTTGTGGAAAACCCCGCTAAAAACATGTTTCTAAACTTGTTCCCTTGCGCCAGTTTTCAGCTTGGCAAACAAAGCTTTTCCAAGCGAACAACCGATCTCTTGAACACGTTGTTGACCTAAGTAATTATTATTAAAAGTAATTATTACTTAAACGATACGATCTCTTGTCTGTAATTAAGATGCGAATTATTTTGCGCTATTTTTCCTGGCACTCTTTCTATAATCGGCATCATTAAAGAATCTATGCGCGTCTGAGTTCATGGTGTATATATCCAATTTATGCAACTTCAACGGCAACATTTTGATAACTCCATTGCATGAAGTTTTGAACGATGAATTTCTGCAACATGTGGATTCGTTTTGCATAATATTAAGACTAATAAAACTTTCACAACGCCTTCTTGATTTATGGACAAAAAAATTAAACTGGTATCAAATTTTTCAATAAAATTTCTCTATAAATGCCTTTAAAACAAAATTTTATGAATCTTTTCAATTTATCATTAATTTATATTTTATTTTCTTATTTATTCTCCTTTTTTGTTGTTGCAACAAAATCTTTTCGAGTTAATAGGAAAAAAACCCCACAAAACTTATTCCATTTTAAAATGAGCGTGAATTGAAAAAAAGATAAGAAGTCCTATTCTAAAGGATTCTTTTAGTGCTCAGTTAGCATAAATTTTCTTGCATTGGACTTTGTATCATAGAATTATTGGTAGCCTATGTACTTGTCTATGTTCATTCTATGTACTCTATTCATAAACAATGCAATATTTATTTCATATTTCTTATTTAATTAACGTAAATAAAATAAAGAATTCTTTGCTTCATAGAAAAAGTTTTGCATTTCTGAAAACTATTTTGCATCGAATTAATGATATTTACCGATACCAACTGCCATAATCGTCGACATTTATATATGACTGTCTTAGAGCATGATAGTTATAATCCGATAGTAGTTTTCGGTTGTGACTTCCGACTACTTTTCAATAAAAATTCAGCAGTCAATCATTAACTTGATATTGTAGCCTGACTATAAGCCTATCTCAGTATGTTTGTTTTTTATCTATCAAACCGTAGATTTTGAAGTCGTCTAGAACTGATATGACTCTCAATACATAGGCTCAAATATCTGTATTATGAAACAATAGATTAATGATCTATCTGAATTTTCGCATAGATTTCATCAATGATGGTTTCCAGCTCGGTAGTCTAGGTAGCTGCCTAGAGTTGCTGGGCTGTGATGGGACCCTCAGCATATCGACTAAAAAATATTATACACTTGGTTCCCAAATAAATACTTATGTGAGAGGAATAAAATAATAAATTATACAATACTAAAATAATATTAATAACATTAATATTAACTTTGTCAAGTATAATCAATCAGATTCTTGTATATTTCATTATGCTCACTTTATTATTAGAATATTTTTAAACTCCAATCATCTGTCTAAATACTATTGCGTTCAGGCTAAATGCAGGGCAGTCATGAATTATAATGGTTAATTAATAATAACATATGCCTTTTTCATAAAGTTATTCAAAATCATCCTAAAATAGATTATTAACACGTTAAGTTAAAAATATGCTGAAATATTCAAATGATTTCATCCTATTTCCATCATTTAAACGATCAGTTTATTAAAAGATGGACCTCATACTACTAACTGCCTATGGGCGCTTAATGTCTAAATATCAAAAGTATTATCACTACTTTTAATTTGCTCCATGGTAATAATATTGTTTAGTAATATTTAGTATAATATTTTTGTGGCAACCATCTGTACATGTAAAACGCTTAAGTATGTGGTACAGAATTCGCTGTTATTACATATTATTATATGGCAACAGTCTTGTGTAAACAAAGAAATCTGCGAACATTTTCAGATTGCTTCATTGGACGTTTTTACGGTAGTACTTAATTCATTGCTTCGCTAATTAATAAAGCTGCTAAATATTAGAAATGATCTGATTAGAGCTCACTTTATTCACTCAGAGGGAAGAAGATGCAAAAGAAATCAAGAAATGGACATCAAACTAAATTTAATCTAGCGCGAAAATAGGCATCATTATTGGCAGATGGATAATTGCTATAATTTACTTATTTCACAAAAATATTTTTTGCATTATTCTTAAAATTCAAAAATTAACTTTTTTAATGATATTAATTCATTTTTGAACCATGTTTTCTGTCTTCTTAATTTTTAAGCGTAATACATAATTTGCAACAATGAATTTTAAATGTTATGAAATTCAAATTCATCCATCAAATGCTTGTTTTTACCATGTTAAAATTTTAACTTCCACTTTTATTTTGTAGTATATACATTTTCTGATTGGCACGCGTTAAAATTTTTTTGATTCTTTCAGTTTATTTCAGTTTTCGGTCTTATTATATACCAAGGCGAAAATTAAATATATAATATGTGCATTTCACATTAATATTTAACAGCTTAAAAAGTCAATAATTATGTTAACAAGTTAGTCTCCGAACGCGACTTGTTCGATTCTAGTTGCATAATGCCGTTAAAATAACAAGCATTGCCTATTGAAATATATAGTCTTTAATTTTTTATTGTTCACTTAATATTACATATAAACACTGATATTTTTACGGGAATTAAAATATAATTATTTGCATTGAGGAAACATAGCTGTGGTCATTGCTTCAACCATTCTTCTGAAATAGAATGGGCAGATAATGGAGACGATTCAGAATAAGAAATGTCTCTGTAATAAACAAATATTTAAGCAGTAAGTCATTGGTACTTTGCATAATGTCGTGATAACTGTTCGAACAGACTTTTAGTGGACGCCCGTCCGGTCGACACCTCAGAAATAAGTTTTTTTTTTTCTCCTGTTCTTCAAGAAGGGTGTTAACTGAGGTGAAACTATCA
This sequence comes from Argiope bruennichi, assembly GCF_947563725.1. NCBI lineage: Eukaryota > Metazoa > Arthropoda > Arachnida > Araneae > Araneidae > Argiope > Argiope bruennichi. The sequence continues at coordinate 108,190,422 of NC_079157.1, read as the reverse complement.
TTTCAGACCTTATTGTCATCTATCCATCATATTAGTGTTTCAGGAAACATCTGCTTTTGTCATGAAAAAAAGACCCTGATTGAGCAAATGAAAGCACGGTTAAGCGTGTAACACTTAGCGCCTTCGTGGACCATCTTGGTACTTTTGTAGGCTGCAACTGTTGAAGATAATCATGGGAAAAATTGCATTTTTTTATCTATCTTTTTATTTTTTATGAAGTTTAGAAAGTATTGTAAATATCAGAAATTCGACTTTGACATTTTGTTGAATTTCCATACTTTAAACCGCCATGAATTCAAATAAATCGTATTTGGAATTATGTATATTTGTCTCTGAACATGATAACTCAGAACGAAAAGAATTAGACATATCGAATTCGATGTGCGATTTTCTCGTCAAAATTGCCCGTTTCCCATCAAATGTTAGCCGAAATTGGCCAAGTCAGTTTTCTTGTCTGGCTTCTGTATATGTACAATAAACTAGGATAAACTTTTGTTTTACAGGAATTGTAGATTTAAATCACATCTTCGATGAAATTATCCAAAACGAAGGAATACTTTTCAAAATGTATATTCCATTCTTAAAAGCTAAACACAAAACGGCCATATTTGTAAGCATATAACAATTTCCAGAATTTTCAGGTGAGATTTCTTGAATTATTGTATTCACATCCATAAGAAAAGCAGGCATTTTGACAAGAAACATGTCAAAGGGCTCGAGGTAATCTAAAACTTTCAATCTAAGTCGAATACTTTTAATATTTATGATATTATGTGAGAATAACTGAGGTCTCTCTGAAACATCCACTTATGCCCTTTAATAATGATAATTTCGATCAGTGGGTTTTGTCCAGGCAAGTGCCATCATAAACAATAACAATAATAATGCTCAAATTTTAATATCCGAATCCAACACCTAACTATTTTTTCTAGCCTCTTGTACCACCCAGTGAAATCAAACTTTGTTATAGAGTTATAATTTTAATAGCTAAGTCACATACCAAATTTCATTTTCCTGTATTCATTTCATTTTTAAGTAATCATGTTTACATAGATAAAAATGTATAAACCGATAGTTTTTTGATAGATTTATTCTAGAATTTAATACGGATCTAAATTCTGTGAGCTAAGCATGTGTACAAAATTTTATCAAAAACGCTTTGATGAAATTTGGGGCTTCCCCATTTTGTAGTTAGTTAATCTGTAGCCTTGCACTTAGGAAGACTGACAAACTTTCTGTGAATGAATTACTTACAAAATTTAATAGGAATCTACAACTGCAGGCTAAAAAGCGCATAATACATTCCTCCTATTTAACTCAAGGCGTTTTTTAGCTATCGCATTCACAGACACACTATCAAAATTCCAAAAATGTGTTTTCCGGATTTATGGAGGTGTAAAACATGAAGATTCGATAAAATCCCGAAGCAAAAAATTTTCGACGATTACAACATTTCCTCATATATAATTATTAAATAAGTTATTCCAAAAAATATGGAAATAATAACCGCTACAGTTCCTCCTACATATTTTTTTACATACTGTGGCATTAACAAGACCTTCTTAGAAGTCCAATCAATGATTCACAAAGTAAGGCATCGTTCCCATCACTGATCATTTTGACACATCGTTCATCCAGGCCGAATGGTTTCGTAGCGATATGTATCACAATGATGCCGATCGCCATCTGTTTCTCAAACAGGAGAGGTCAAATGCGCTTGAACTCCCCTCAATTATGGGTTAAATTGCACTGTTCAGATCTTTAGCAGATTGACCAGACCTTGGGAGAATCATAAGAGAGCAGAATGTTCACACGATGAATTTCGTGAACGACTGGTATTGAATGCAAGGGTTTTTATTGGAATCTTTTTTGGAGGAAATATATGGAGTAAATAGCTTCATATCACAAACAGTGGAACCTTGCTAAGGCGTATAATTCGTTCTCCAATCTTAGATATAATGCAAAACATTTTTTTTTTTTCAATAGGACTCAGTGAAAAATTAGACAGTGCCTTCCCTTTCAAACAAATTTATAATAATGTAATTTATGATTTATTATGCAGTCTTTTTTAAGCAAAAGATGTTTGTCATTGGCTACGCTTCAAAATTTGGCGAAAATGAAATACAGCATTATCATTAAATGAATTTGTGGCGAGCATAGCTACTGACTTACTATGGCGAGGACTTTTAACATACAATGCAATAATTTCCCATGCTCTCAGCCCTTTCCTTATTTTACTATTAGATTATTGCTTTGTTGGATCTATTATCTCTTTCTTTCCTGGGCAAGTCTCCATCGCAGCTTTTTTTCGTAAGACAGAATGCAATTCCAATTTCTTCAGCAGTTCTGTTCTTACATCAGCTCATCGATGTCGTTGTTTTCTACCTCTAGCCCCATAATTTTGGCCAGAAACACAATCTCATCGAATGAGGTTTCACAGTTGTTAGCTCAAATCTGTTGGAGTTGCGTTTGGCAATGCTATTTGGCCAAATTTCTTTCATATAGACATGAAGCTGCTCTTCAAACATGCGCTTAACACAACTGATACAGGCCAATTCAGCATGTCCCGCTTCGATGTCTCTTTACGACTTGGTCTGCGAAACATCGCTCGTAATGAGAAGTATTAAGCAAGATTGGATTACAATATAAAGCTTTGAAAGATTAGAATTTATATTATTAAAAAAAAATGTTTTATGGAATGGCTAGCACTGATTTATCCTCAGCATTATTCATTTTCTTTTCAGACACTTTTTTTTTGTAATGTTATTAATAGTAATATATTTATTATTATTATTGCTTTGCTTCTAAAAAATTTCGCCAAGACAAATATTATTTGAAATGTATTTTCCTGATATATATATATATATATTTAGCTTTTTCTTAAAATTTAATTAAGGAAAATTCAGGAATTATAAATAAGAGAGCATTAGATTTTTAATAAATTGGCGAAATAAACATTAATCAAAGTTATTTTTTTATGTACATATTGTTATATATTCCCAGTTTTTAACATAACTTTTAATTACTCATGCATCTTCTGAATTTTCCATTATTTTTTACGTATTTTGAAGCCATTTTCTTTTTAAATTTTAAGCTGTTAAAATTAATGGCATCATTAATTCTCAAGCAAAATTCACCCTAGTGACAAAATATCATAAAATTAATTCAAATTGCCTTATTGCTACTTTCTATATTTCTATTGTGTTTCTTAATTTTTCATAAATGTTAATTTAACCTTTCTGCAAAATTTGCTGATAACTTTTAAAACAAAAAAAGGCAAAAAAGAATTATATAATTTTCAAACTCAAAATAGAAATTCAAATTAAATCTTTATTTTCAAAATTATTAAAAGTGAAAATTTCTTGATACGCAAGATGCTTATAAAAGAAAACATAATTTGCGAAACACATTTTAAAATGTTGGAATCGATGCTTTTTTTTTTCAGTTATGGTAGCATTTAACAATTTTTAACTAGCAGTTTTTCAGTCCAAACAAATGTCAAGAGCCTCATGCTATGAACTATGCCATCGCGTTAACGCATCAAAAAAAAAAAAGAAATGATTCCAAAAATAGACCAAAACATTCAGTAGAGAGCGGGAGAGAAAAGAATGAAAGGTTTTAGCACATTAAGGTTAGAATGTTTCTCTAAATTGCACTCTTTATTTAAAAAAAAAATAATAACTTCTTTATGCATATTAAAAATAATAAAATAAAAAAAAATCATGACGTTACTTAAGAAAATTTAATTCAGAAAAATTCCTTCACGTGTAGAAAGGAGTTTAGCACAAAAGAGCTAACCCAATTAACAGATCTTGGGAAAATAAGAAAAGCGTGATAGTTAACTGCGACCGCAGACGATCACGGAGCGAGACGACTCGAGAATCTGACCCTTCGGTTCAATGGCTTTAACTATGACCGCCTTAACTCGGGGATCGCATTTTCCTGGTCTGAAGAAGTCTTTTTCCAGTAATTGAGGGCGAAGTTTTGGGAGAATTTTAATTCTGTGTTAGATCAGGTGACCCAAATGGGGTAGCTGCTTCTTTGGTGCTTTTTTTTTTTTTTTTGCTTCATCAAAATTGTTACCGTGTGTCATTTCCACGCTAGAGGAAATGCAAGGTTTAAAGGGAAGATACTGCATTTTGTAACGCTCTCGGCACTTTCAGCAGTGTCTGAACTTATTATCACCGAGTAAACAACGTTATTTATCATAAAATTCAGGTTTTTAACATGCATTTACGCGCTAAATGGTTCTTGAGACATGATGGATGGTTATGAGAAATTTTCTAAAAAAAAAATGGTCACGTATTTGTTGAAGATGTTATTTTATTTGAATTTGCGAACGCTGGAAGTGTTGTTGTTTATCATTCCATGAAAAAATAAATACCTTTTTTCAATCAGTGTATGATTTGTTAATATTGTTTTGGAATATATATTCGAGTCTCCATTAACTGGTCGTTCCATTTAAAAACTTCGTTATTAAGAAAATTCAGTAAATAGGAATTTGTAACTTAAGTTTAAAAAATGAGCTAATCTACCATATTAAGTACAGGTGGTATTTTTGTTTTTAAAAGTTTTTTAACTGACCTTTTCGATATTATCTTCATCACTCACAGTGCATCTTCATTGCATTTCGTGACATTTTGCAATATTTTATTTATAATGAGTATAAAGTTCTGCTACGTTATAACGTTTTCAACATATACATATTGTTTAGGATGTAACGTTTGCAATATTTTATGCTTAATAGGATATGACTAAATGTTAAACCGACCTATATTTTGTCATCAGATTGGAGAAAATTAAATAGTTCTTTTTTTTTCCATACATCTCCATGTCTTTCAGATTCATACCCTTTTTCAAGGTTAACTGAATTGGTTAATTTTGTTGGAAATTTGATCACAAAGCGCTCAAGCAAAACAATCTGAAAAATTCATTATATAGAAATTACTTTTTCGTAATATGGAAAGTAAGTATATGTTATTTACAGTTTAACATTTTGTGTAAAATTTCCTTAAATAGAAAATTTTGTTGAATGATAGTTTGTTGAAAAGATAATCTACTGTGACGATGCCAATTCAATGATTACTATGAAAATACTTTTGTAATCTGTTTTTGTTTAGTCTTAGAAATGTATACATATATATAACCGAATTCATTCAAATTTTATCCATTTATTATTTAAGATATGAGAAAAAAATAGTCAACTTTTCAAAAATTAATTAAATGTTCAATTAAGTATCTTTTTTACTCTTTGAACTACTTTACTACTAATTTTTTCTGTGATTCTTTTGATTGTGCTAGATTAAACGTGTTCTTCCTTCCAATTTTTTTTTTTTTATACTAAACCGTCTACAGTTATGTAACAGTCTGTTCATAATTATTTTTTTCTTTCATTTTAAATATTCTTTGAAACTTTTTCCTGTTCTTTAAGCATTTAAATAAATCTGAAAACAAAATGGTTTTTGGTTTACTTGCTTGATAACTGTAATCTTCTTTTCAAAGTTTTGAAACATTATCTTCATATGATTAAGAAATGTTTATTTGAGTTAAATCATCTTATTTTAGTACAGCATCTTCGAAATTTTTACATATAAATGGAAATCTGAAAAGGATTCGTAATATGTCTGCAAATTTCGCTTTAAAAAGCGGTTCCATTTTTAGTATTTTAGTCATTGGGTATAATTTAAATTTTTAAGTTTTTTCTCAAAAAATTTTCGTTGTCAGCAATTTTTTTCGCTATAGTTCAACGATAAAAAGAATCAGCATTGCGAAAAAAGATGCTATATGTATCCTGAAGCGCCATTTAATAATCCTGAATGCAGTCTTTATGTATTTAGAAGCAACCAATATACTGGGAATCCGATATTTGTAAGGGTATATATGAGAAATTCAACTTTCAACAAAAAAAATAGTTGATTTATATTGTTGTCAAAATGATGGTAAGGAATTATTTTTACTTACTTGGCCGAAAAACCATTCATCAATATTTTGCCAACCCAAAATGAAAGTATCAGGTTATTTTGGAGTCAGAATTTATAAATTAAAATGCTCGAGTTTGTTTCAAGGACTGAATTTATGGATTTTGCTGCCAAATAATGTAATATATACTTTCAGTTCCGCAATTTTGGCTTGCGATACATTTTTAATGTATGAACATGAACACCTTTTTAATGCATTGAAACAAGAACAGAAATGAGAAAACCATCTCCATAAGACATTTCATTAATATTTACCAACAGCTATATTAAATGTACTTTTTTACTTTCTCGTATAAAAAAATACATAAAAAGTATTGTAAGAGGGAAATATTGGAAGCGTCATTTATTCCGAGGGTGAAAAAAACATACATTTTTGTGATTATGTCTATCCGTGAACACTATAACTGAAAAACCTTTTGAGCAAGAAAACTTAATATAGAATTTTGAATCGAACCTATCAACGAGTCTGTGAGATCTGCGCCCTCTCATGCATGTGAACTCGATTGCTCGAAAATGCTACGACTTACATAAATACGGTGTGGTAAGTGAGTCTGTTACAAAAATTGCAGCACCGGGTTAAATTTTTATTTCAATCGATCCGAAAATAAGTGTTCGAATTTGTTCAAAGATAAGCGTACTCGTTTCCTTCACTATACATGACATGTACGCTCATGTGCAGAATTCTCTTGGGGTTCACGACCTTTCATAAAGCTCACAATTTTTATGCAGGAGAGGATATTACCGAGTTTCAGTTATCATAGCGTCAATCCAAGTTGTCTTGCAAAATTTCGCTGTCGGTTTGTTACAGACTGATTTAGATGAAATATATACTATTATGGTACTGGCAGGCGAGTTACCTAAATTAAGCATTCGAAATTACTAGACGAATTGTAAAGTTTCTGTAGTCACAGGAGAGAAAGAACAAAAAGTCGTCTGTCCCGCGTCTGTGCATTCGCAGCTCCCCGAGCCAAACGATAAGTTTCTTCCGCGCGCGCACCCGTTCCAACGCAGGCGATGGGAAAAAGTCAGTCATCCCCTCCTCAAGTCAGTTTGCCGCCCGAACTACTCCGCTAAGCTCTCTGCTTTTCCCTCTGAGGACATTTTTTCTCTTCAAACGGAGATTTTCTCTCGACTTCATCGATTTTTTTATCGTTTCATTATTGGCCGATTAATCGATGATCTTCGTCGCAGAGGGAGACACATTCCTGTTGTCATCCACACCCGTTCCCTACAACGGCTCTGCCTGATCTTCGGCATGTGGTGTTGCTCCATCGAGGTGACTCGGAGCACCTGCAGTGATTGATAATTCTCAGGGATCCGTCCGTCTGGACTCGTTCCGAAATATTTTAAATTCAGTAATTTTGTTTCTGCGTTAAAAGGGATTTTGGAATTTTGTTGAGGCGCCATAGTTTGTGTTCTTGAAAAATCTGTTTTTGAGAAACGTTTTTTCGTTAAAAAGTTTTTTGACATAGTGAGAGATTTAGAGGAAGAAAATAAAAAATTTGATGCTAAAATAAATTTTTAAATTTCTGGTTGCAACGTCTTATAATAATTTGCCTTTATTTTAAGTTAAATTCTTTAAAATAGAAAATTTAGTTGTCATAATTCATGCTAATGAATATAATCTAAAGAAGATATTAAATGATGAATTGATGAGGTTATTAAGTTTTTGAACTGAGATAAAGAATTAAATATATTTAGATAGAACACTTATATATAAGTCGAAAATTTTGAAAACAATTTATATAAAAACTGAATTATAGCAATGAAATTAAAATGATTTTTTCAACATTACATTGGTATCTACATATAGAAAAAAAATAGTCTCTTATCATAGAATATTTAGTTTTATTTTTATCTGTAATTTTTGAAATAAGCGTGAGCCATTTACGATAACAGTAGATCAAATCTTGATGAAAGAAAAAAAAACACATTGAATTTAAAAAATTATTTTTAGCTTTTATCACAAAAACCCATGCTTTAATCATGCGATGTTTGTTGGACATGGCTTTTAGGCACGATTAATTTAGTATCTTTATGACTTCTTCTTTCAAAATCTTCCCTTGACACTTCAAGTGGAATTTTAGATTTATTTCCATATTTGATATCGAGCTCGCAATTAAACTGATTTAAGAATTAACTGAATTATTCTTGGTATTTGGTCATTATGTCTAAGGAGCCAGACACTTGCGCACCAATGGACTGAATGCAGTCCTGTTACTTTTGTCACTTGTGCCAGGGCGGCACTACAAGATGTGTTCTTTGTCCCACAGCTGTCCAGCGGGGGCGGGTCCCTCCCAGTCAGCATGCCCTGCCCGGACAGATCCCACTGACCAACGGCGACGCTCTGAACGGCCACTCCTACCTATCCAGCTTCATCTCTTTGTTGCTGCGGGCCGAACCTTATCCGCCGTCCCGGTATGCCCAGTGCATGCAGCCCAGCAACATCATGGGCATCGACAACATCTGCGAGCTGGCCGCCCGACTGCTCTTCAGTGCTGTAGAATGGGCCCGCAATATCCCTTTCTTTCCTGACCTTCAAGTAACCGACCAGGTGGCGCTGCTCAGGCTCGTCTGGAGCGAGTTATTTGTGCTAAACGCTTCCCAGTGTTCCATGCCTCTGCATGTGGCGCCCCTGCTGGCCGCGGCCGGACTGCATGCTAGCCCCATGGCCGCTGACAGAGTGGTCGCATTCATGGACCACATCCGAATCTTCCAAGAGCAAGTAGAAAAGCTGAAAGCGCTACATGTGGATGCAGCTGAGTACAGCTGCCTCAAGGCCATCGTCCTCTTCACCACCGGTGAGTAAATTTTCTACTCAATTTTTCTATATATTAAGTGACACCATGAACGTTTAACGCCCATGGAATGCTTAATGTATACTCTAAAATGTCTCAAATATTAATTGAATTTGCAGCTCTGGCTTTAGTGCTGGCCACTTATTCTGTATATTTAAAGTATTCTGAAGAATAGGCTAATGTCTGAAGATGTACTCGAAGTAGAACTGTAATGAGGAGCATGAGCTTGTGGTGGTGACGCACGAGGTAATCTGGAAGAAATGTCTAATGATAAAAGTCCCAATCTAAAGTTTTCTTGAACATAGTCAAAATTAATTTGAACATCGAAAATAAAAGTGTTTTTTGAAAAGAAAGAAAGAAAGAAAGAAAGAAAGCAAAGCAAAGAAATAGAGCACTCCTGTTTCTTTTATTCGAGAAGTCCCTTCTATGAAAGCACTTTATCCTTATTTCTTTACTAAACTCTTATTTTCTGTTTGCCAAATGAAATTGGCAAAAAATCCCCTGGTCCAATGTGAACAGTTAGTTTTTGTCCATGAAATCCTCAGATAATGGGTTAAATGGGAATTTAGGATGGGGACACGCTGAAGTCTGTCACAATTTGGAAACTGAAACCTTCAAAATTTTGTATATAATTCATAGATTGGAGATTCTATCTTGCCATGGAGATGTCGCCAGTCATTTATTAAAAAAAAAAAAAAAAAAAAAAAAAAACTAACTTTTCTCTCAAACCATAAAACTCTACGTTCTGGTACGAAAATCAGCAAACTTCCCATGTACTGAGATAGAGATTAAATAATACAATGGTTATTTAATTTGTTCGCTATCTTCTGTTTTTAGATATAGATTTTTCAGTTTTTAGATATTTTTCACACGAAGTCTGCAAATGAAGTTTTCTCAATCTATTGTGTTACATTTGCCAAAATTTCTTTAAACATTGAACTTATGATAATATTTCTGAATAATCTGAATTTGATTTGTTATTATACGAATTCCATACTCTCTAATTGGTACAATCACGTGAAACATTTAATAGAACAGTGCGAATTAATGTAATGAGTATTAAAAGTTTAATAGTTATATATGACATGACTTTGTAACTCTCTCTGACCATCTCTGTAGGTCTGCAAGATAGCCAAGATATATTTCGGCACGTCCCATTTCTAACCGAGTTTTGTCTTCTTAACAAAACATTGGCGTTATGTTTCCATCTGAATAACCATCACATTACTAACCACTATGCATTTCTTAATGTTATAGAGGATTACACTTCGACAAAATTTTGATAATATAACTTTCAATTTCGTTACCAGAAATTTGCAAGTCTGTTATTAGGAAACTTTAGTGCATTTGAAGTTCGTCTACTTGTAAATTTTCTTATGTTTATTAATTGGTTACAATATTTGATTTAAAAAAAATAAGTTCTTATCTCGGGTATTATCAGGTTATCCATGGTTTAAAAATACGAGGTCCTACCCAAATTTTGTTGTTGTAAAACAGACCGGTAATGTTATGAATTACTTTTTAAATATAATTAATTATCAGTAAAACTGAAAATGACTTGCTGAGACTTCCCCTCCCCTTCTTGTATGAAGGGCTTCTTTGACCATGCAATCAATTGATCAACGAAATAACGATCGTAGAAGTATCGCATATGTTTATACATTAGAAATCCTTCTGTTTTCACAGCCTGCTTACTTCGTATGATTGCATTTGTAATTAAATGTATTACTGTTTTCTTGTAAAGATTTGAAAAAAAAAATGAATAACATTACATTTTAATGATCTGCTTAAGGATTTCTTAACCCCTTGATCTGCGAATTTACTTAACTTCCTAGTTAGGTTTCACGTCCTATTTTGGAATATTTATCATTTTAAGTCCTATAATCATATAAAGAGCATTTGCGATTTTGGAGAGTTTCTAAGTGATTTTTGCATTTTAAATTATTTAATGTTTTTACTTAATTGCAGATTTGAAACTAAAAATTTAGTAATTCGATGAACGTGTCACTATATGAGAAGGAGTCAAACTGAATCTCAATTCTTGGTTGATCCTGATAATAGTGACTTCATGTACTTTTGTTAAATTCTTTGCAATTAATAAACAACTAAAGACTATTTCGAAAATTCCCTTAAAATTTTTCAAATATCAGTATTTATCTAAATTTTAGTTATTAGCATTTGTGTAGGCCTAGTAGGCCTTCCTTTAGGCATAAATAGTTTTGCAATAACAAACTGTAGTTTTTATTAAGTGAGCATCAGTTCTGTAGATTTTGACTTCATTCTGCGAGCTCTCAGTTCTGCAGTTTTAGCATAAATCAGTCAGCCACCTTATTCAGCAATCATGAAAACAATTCCTCCGGTTATCTGATAAAATATCCGAGTTTACTTAGCTGCTCTTTCAACATTTAAAAAGCCGCGGTAAATTGACAGCAAGTTATCAGCTTCAGGGACCAGACAGTTTCAGGTTCGAAGCTTTATTCCACTGAAGAACTGTCGTATAAGTGGGTTTAATACAAGTTTAAATCTATATGAGATAAAAAATTTTCCCAGTGATGTAGTGCTTAAGGTTGGAGAGGAAGTTTCCAACTCAGGTGGCGTGCTTGCCATCTGACAACAGCTCAAATTTAAAAGATCCGCTCCAAAACAACCCTATTAGAGCTTCAAATGGGACGTTAATACATTTAAACTTTGGGCTAGGATTTTTCTCTAAGAAGTGGAAATGAAGAAACTGTTTGGCCATCTATTCAATTACAATTTTCTCTTGGTTCTTTTGAGTTGTATGGTATAACAAAGATGGCATAGGGCGAAGGACTTTTAGTTTGGGCATCATTACAAGAGGCTCGAAACTGTTAAGAATTTAAGAAAGCTACATTTTTTCCCTTTCATTTTTTAGCTCATTATCCTTAGAATCTAAAAAATGATTCGAATTAAATCTGAAATAAATTAATGCTTACGGTTGTTTGTTTTTTAATTACTGCTTGATCTTTTTAAGTGTTAGTTACATTAACCTTCCAGGTCTTTTTTTTTTCACTCAACTTTATTTTTGCACCATTAGTAGAGAAAATAAAAATTCTGCACAAACAGATTCATTAAAAATGGAACAATGGGGGGGGGGATAGGCTTCATTAAAAAAAATTATAAAAATACGCCAAGAAAGATTGCGTTTATTTTTTAATTGATTTTAAATTTGAAGATGTGCAAAAAAGAGGAGGGAAAACCTTGGAGTACAAGTTCACTAAAAATAATGTGACTAATATGATTTGCAAATAGGTCCCGCGTCCATCCCTGATCAAACAAGGTTGCTAACACATGAAATGCCTCTGGAGTTAAAATGGCTTAATCTCATTCTTTGTGCACACTTGGAATTGAGGAAAATTTTTTGGATCATATATATATATTTGGTTAAAAGATTTGTGATCAGCAATTTAAGTTGTTCTTTAAATAAATATTCAAATCTTAACTACATCAAGTGACACGATTATTTGCGATCTTGCATCTGTATGAGAACACCTTTTCATTATGATTATTCTTCATCTGATTATATGAGCGATATAATGATTACCAGGTAATTAAATACCGGTTTACCTTATTTAACTGTTTAGAAACAACAGGTGGTCTTTCATTATGGACCTTAATATTAATAGTTCCTGAGTTTGCATGCTACCCGTGCTGATTAATGTGCTAAAAAAGGCAACCGAGATCTGTCAGTTCCTCATGTTAAAGGTTGCGCATCTAATTGCGATTCTCCACACGAAATGGATTATAAAAAGTATTCTTTATTCTAATCGGCATGTTTTAAAAATCCTTGGGAAAGCCGTCTTCTTCCCTAATGTCCAGCGATCAGTCGAACTTGTCGCTGGCCTGGATTTGCCTTTTCTCACGCCGCCTAAAACAAACAGGCTTCTTTTCCCATCCCAGATTAAGTTTGTCAGTTCTTCTGCATCCCGGTAAATGCTTGTGTGTGAAAACAGCAACGCCCTAATTGGAAGAATATTCATTCAGACAACGTCTTTGAGGTTAAAAATGGTTATTGAATGGACAGTATATATGCCTTATATTCATTCAGATCATGGGCGCTTGAACCTGACTGGATTTCCGTAAAGCTAGAAAAGCTTACGCATTTTTTGAACATTGTATTTTAAAAAGATTAAGGCAATTTTATATCCGATTATAAAAATAAAACTATCATTGATTATAATCAGACATGATGCATTTTCGCGAGAATGCGGTTTTCAGCGTTTTTGGAGTCGAGTTTTATCACTCTTGAGATCAATTAATTTTCTTTTATGTGATATTTCTACAATATTTTTATCACATCAAGCATTTTTTATATGAATTTATTCATTTTATTGTTTAAATAAATCATGCTTATTTTACTTTTTAATGTTTGTTTGGCACAATTTATTATTTTATGAAGATCTGTTTGTTTTTTTTCTCTCAAGAATGTATCATGTCTGTCTAATGAATTTTGATAGTTGATATTTACTTTTTATGGTTATATGTTATATGCTTTAATTTCTATTATTTATTAACAGTTGTTGTTGTTTATAATGGCACTTGCCATGGACAAGCTCACTGACAAAGTCAGCGATTTTAAGCAAAGGGAGCATCTCTTGTTTTAGTACGTACAGTACGTCTCTCCAACAGTACGTCTTAGCTACTCACGCATCACATTCACTTGCACAACCCCTTTTTACAGGGGGGCACATTCACACATCTCACAGATAGAACAGATGAAGAACAACTATGCCCGAACCGGGACTCGAACCCAGGAAGCCCAGATCACGGGGAAGACGCGCTACCTCTATGCCAGGACTCTGGCTTATTAACAGTATTATATGCAATTGAAAATACTTATCTTATTACCAAGAACCAATTTGGTTATCTTGAAATTCCACTTTGAAGCAACACAGGGCTCTTTGGAGGCGTGAACTTTTGTTAGGTAATCTGGATGAGACATTAGCCAGCCAGCATCCCCTTCTCCAAACGCCTCTCCCGACTTCATATTTTACACACACCAGCCTCAAATAAAATGATGCAATCTAATATGTACAAGGACCTCTCCAGTACTGATCAGAGATTTGACCATCAGCCGGTTGAGATCTTTATTAAACCTTTAATCGGAGAGTGCCCGTGCATCATACAGACATCTGATTATCGTTTCTCAAATATATAGGCTAAAATTAAATTATTCAAATATGCTATAAATCCGATAAAAAATTATACATAATTTTTAAATGGTTTAAATATTCTATGAATTCTTTATTGAAACAATAAAAGAGAACATTCCCGAAACAGAAAATATTATTTAATTAAATAATAAAACCATCAAGATTGGTCTCCCCGAAACTTTCTCGCATATTCTCCAGCAAAGGCCTTATTCCCTCCAAACGCATAAACGTAGTAAACCTTGAGAAATGCCACTAATACTTTTCATAGCATTGTTGAACAATAGTTACGAAATATAAATCTTGACGTGAATCTTGCATTTCATTTTTACTAAATCTATCGTGCGAATATATATTCTGGCCATCTTTTTCCGATAGATTCAAGCCAATCTTTAATGCAGAACTGCAACAAGATCATATACCGAATTTCACTGATATAAGTCATTGCGTTTATATGTATGCGAAATACAGATCAGTAGACTATCAATGAAGTACAAAATTTGAGAAGATTCTATACTTTAGATGTTAAACGTACTAAATTGTGTCTACCTATTCTTTTACGTTCTGTGGTTATCGAGTTCAGCTAGATTCAAACAGCCAGACAGGCAGATTTTTTTTTGTGAACGGATTTCGTTCAAAATTTGTTTGAAATCTACAAATTTTGGCCGTAAGCCCCAAATTTCATTCTGCTTATTCAAAGCATTTTTCGGTTATCGTGTACGCAGACAGACAGGTATGTATTTTTCGAATTCATTGAGGTCTGAAACTCGGAAATTCGTCAAAATCTCGAGTTCGAATTTTTTGACGATTGCATTTTCTTCTATACTTCGTATATGAGAAAGTAAAAAGCAAAACAATTAAGTCATTAAGAAATAGGATTTTTTTCTTTGAAATTCCACGGTCTTATTATTTCTTCACTATCTAAAATTTTAATCTCATAGTGTGTATAGATTTTCATATGATTTGTAATTTGCGACGGGCATGATAAAAAAAAAATCGTCCAATATTCTCTAAAGGCTTGGTTTGGTTTGATTATATTAACGTCCCGTTTGAAGCAACACTAGGGCTATTTTGAGACTGACCTCGTAATTTTGAACCGCGGTCAGATGACGAGGACGACACCTGAGCTGGCACCCCCCTCTACACACCACACCACACCAGCGGGAGGACGTTTGGTCATGACGGATTTAACGTGCAACTGACCCCCTTACACGACGGTTCTTCGGTGGAATCGGGTCACAAACCTGAAACCCTCCGGTTCCGAAGCCGAGACCTTGTTTCAATCTATCAAATTTGGTATACCGCTATTTCTAGGGTAGTGGGTGCTTACAAATTAAGGGTTTTTCAAAATTTCAGTTGTTCAAAATTTTTAACTATAAATTAGTCGAAATTTTATTATCTTTTTTTATTACATATCTTTGGAGCTTATTATTGAACAAAAACCTTTTTTAAAATATTATTTTAAAATTAAAGTTTTTAATTGGTACTCATTTGATTTCTGCTCAGTTTTCTGTGCTTTAAAAATATATTTTAATTATTTTCTAAACAATATTTTTCATTATTTTAATTGTTGGATTTCTAAACACGTGTATTACATCGATTTAGATATATTTTTTCACATTATTATTGCTTTCCATTGCCTAAGATTGTAACTTTAAATGGACATCATACATGGAAATATAAATATGGCATTATAACAGTGTATCTATGAGTTTAATAATACAAGAAATGAACTTGACTAGAGTTTACGGTCTTGTTACACTTTCTGAGCTACGCATGAAGGTATTCGATGAGGGCCAACACTAGCTCAACGGACCCAACTGTAGGTCCGGTTATTATCCTTGGGGGCGCTATTACCACTACCGGTCCTATGCTATAATTACGATTTCGTATTTGTATGTAAATATTGCCTTGTTTTGTCCTCCTGGTCTCTCTTCCTAATTATTGAACATTCATTTTGAATCACTCTGTTGTTTTGGTCACTTCAAAACATGTGCATTACCGTAAGCAGTAACTGTGCAATAATTTTCAGACAAATAAAAAGAATAACTATGTTATTATTTAGAGAGATATCGGACTGCCCGCGGAAACGAGCCACTGCAAACAAAAAGACTTGCAGCCGCCGTTTCTTGCGGGCTTATCTCGAACTGTAAGCCACCATTAAAAATTAAAACCAGACACTTCCTTTTTCACTATGAGCGGAATCAGCACGAAGAGAAGAAGAGAAAGGGTAAAAACAATTTACAAAAAAGGTTCCTTTGATTTTTTTTTCATTCTTTTTTATCTTTTATTCGTGTAAGGCACGGGAGGATATTATTTCCTCTGGTATTCTTGTTCATATTGCTTGAAACTTGGCTGCTTTTTTCTTTGTTTTTTTTTCTCCTGTTAGGGGCTTGAGCAACCACGAATTTGGTTGTCCTTCATCACAAGCAGTCAGTAAGGGCCGCGAGCGCTGGGGACGCTTAAGGGCTGGGCCTTTTGATGAGATTTCGTGACTTTTACATCGTGACTGTGGTGTACTTTTTATTATTATTATTATTATTTTCGTTTTCCTAGTCTTGTGAAATTTTGTTCTAGGATATCCATTTTTTCTTTCTGTGATATACAGTTTTTGCAAGCTAACGATATGTGTGATGGTCAATGGGTTACCATAAAAACAACGTAATGCAATTATTTCACAATAATGATAATGGAAATCATAAGCTGCCATTAGAGTTTCTCGCTCCGAAAACTGTAAAAAACGTTTTGAAAGAAATGAGGAAGAAAAAAAAGTGTGAATGAATTCATTTCTTTGGAGTAATATTTTTTTTTTTTAAATAGGTATAACTTTGGATTTATGTTTGTTATAAAAATGTTTAAATCAGGAAGACATTTGATTTTTTCCCCCAGTTTATTCAGTACACCGATTTTATGAATAAAATTAACGTTTATATGATGATGATCTTTAATTTTATGATGAATTTACTATAAAGAGAGTTTCCAAAAGACAGAAAATGAATACGATAATAGAATATTTTACTACACCAAGATTTCTGAAATTATCTTTGTGAAATGTGCAAAAATTTTATTGACTTGAATACATAACCACGTTTCTACAAATTCTTGAGATTTAAAGCATGAGCTAATTTAAAGATATCTTAATTATCTTATAATTGTGATTACAGGAAACATTTTCTAGATCATATAATTTAAAGCGAAGCCATTTCAATGCATAAAAAATATCCTGTAGTTTTAAATTGCACGTTATTTTGTAAAATAATGCGTTAAATAAAAGTGATAATCTAAAATAAACCAGAAGCAAAACATGTTAAATTTATCCTTTGATTTATTTCCAATTTTTTAAGAACTAAATGGAAGTATTTTCTTTGCGGTTAAATGTTTTATACAATGTGTTAAATTACGCATTATCTATGTGCATTATTAAAATGCGAACTTTTCATCTACGATATGCTTTGTTGTACTCCATCGTATAATTTTCTTTATTATCTCTATTTAGTTTCTTTACAATTTTTATTTCCTTGCTACATTATGGTTTTAATTGAATCGGTAGCATTATACAGAATTTATTATCTTTTATTTAATTAATAAACATTTATCTTCCTATTGATTGTATTAACTTTTTTAGTATCGAAAAAAATTATAAATTTCTTTCCTGATTTTTAATGCTATCTATAAGAGAACGTAGAGTTAAACTTTTTTGTGTTCGCGCTTTACTTTAATCATAATGTTCTTTGTACATATTGGTGAATATTAGGTCTGTGTTGCGCTTATAGTAAAAGCTAATAAAAAAGGAAAGATTTTACCATTTCAGTTTACACAATATTTTAAATCAGTCTAGAAGTTTTCCAGAATTTTTTTTGTTTTTGTTGTTTTGCAAATTTTTTATAAACAGGCAGATTTTTTTAAAAACAACAACGACCATACCAACATACCTACTCTTCGATGTCGAAAGAAAAAGGAAAAAGAAAAACCTACCAAAATAAACATCTGACATCAAAATCATTGGTTACATCTTATGGGTCTCGCATCAAAGTTTACAAACACGCTAACTTCTCATCTACACGGAAGTTCAGAAAAGCATAAACGAAACGACTGGTTGGATTTTCGAAATAAAAAAGAAAGAAAAAAGTTATCCGAACTAATAAATAAAGAAGCAAAGTGAAGAAGGCCGCTTTAAAAATGATTACTATGGCTTTAAAGCGAAGGAGGAAAAAAAGATGCGTTACGGTATCTTTGTTTTTCTGTAAAAAAGGATCCACTAAAAATTAATCGCCTTCGCATCTGAAATGACAGGATTATTTTGCGTCATGCTTTGTAGCCGTGGGCGACCTTTTCTCGAAATTAATTGTGGCTACTTTTCTGCTGGTATGAGAAATCGTGTCTTTTGTTTTGAAATCGCGTCATTCAATGGTCTGTGGAATGTTTAGTGCTTGGATCTTGTCCCCTCTCTGTAGTTTGCAAGTGAACCTGGTAATGGCGGATGTGTAATTACAATGCTGCCATAGTATATATTTCCTTGTTTGGAGACGTTTGTTATTAATTAAATATTTCTAACTTTAGAACGGAATGGAAGCAAATTTTATGTAGAAAACGTGAAAGGCGAACACGAAATAATAAAAAAAAACAGAAGTCGCCAATGCAATATCTTGTATTCATTGAAGATTAACGCATTCGAAATGCCAACATGGACAACGGAGCTTAATACTGATTAAATGAATCATGTATCATTTTCTGTAAACACATTTTTTAACACTCGAATTTTTTTATAATTAATTTTTTGCTGATGTGCAGAGAGGTTTTCACGAAGTATTTCAATTCGATGGTTTCTTAGTTCTTAACCTCCAGTTATTGTTTGAGAAAATGATAATACAATTCATGTACTTAACAAGCCATTTTCTGAATCCACTAACGGATGTTCTTTGTGATGCATTTTCGTTCAACAGCGCCGAAATATCGCCTGTTAGAAATTTTTGTTTCTAAATGAATTCTGCATTGTATATTTTCCCATATCTTTCACAGTATATATATATGTAATGTGATTTCCTTATTTCGTTGATTTTAGTTGAAAATGTCTTTTTGGAGGGTAAATTATAATTAGTTTTTTTAGGGGGAGAGGGCAGGGGTAAGGGGTAAGAGGGCTTGTAAATCACTAATCATACCAAGATTTTTGTATTTTGTTAATTGTGTTAGTTTCACTGAATGATTTATAAAGATATTTAATACAACTTTTATAGACCTTTAAACTGACGATGCATTTCCCTATACATATTTCATGTATTGCTTACTTTACATATAGATATGGAAATTTTGGCGTAGAATCATGCACGAGATTTGACAGTTGAATTTCAGAATGAAAATGAAAAAGGTTTGTGAAAGGCGGAGAATTCAAATGTTTAAACACTTATAATGCAATTAAAATCGGAATATTCATTTTCATAGAACAAGGGGTTAAAATTCTCTTGGGTTTATTATTATTATTATTTCCCCTTTCTTTCTTTCTTTTTTCTTTGTCTTGAACGAAGAACTGGTTGGTTGCATTGTTAAAAAAGAATATTGATAACAAAACAATGAAACGAAATTTGGTGTAAGTTGTAATTTAGCCAGAAAACGAATATGTTCGTCGAAAATTTTTGATTACGAAAGCTACGAATCGAGTATATTTGGTGCTATAAAATCTCTTATGGTAACAGCAAGATATCGGAAATGATTTTAGAATACCAAAACAGGTTAATATCTAACCTGTTGAGGAGCTATAATTCGAAGAATAATCGGGAGAGTGAACAAACACTAAAAGAAGTTCTAACACTAAGTGGTTCAAGTGTTTCAGTTACCACTTAACTGCTTTATTTTCTTTACTGTCTAATAAGATGACACCTTCTATTTTGGGAATATTTTCTTATTTTGATTCAAATGGAAATTCATTGATTGTTTGACTTATTTATGTATTTGAAGTAATTTTAATATTGAATTATAATCGTTATGAATGGTTTATTTTTTTTCCTTACAACTATCAAAATTCGACAAATCGATGCACGTATGGCACTCGGGCAAAACAGTTAAGCGGTTAAAGAACAATACATTAAATAATTCCTTATTTTAAATGAATAAGAACATAAAGATTCAATAGTCCATTCTAAAATAGCTTATTTTTAAGTCCTTTAGAATTATTAGAATAATTTTAATTTTGTTGCTTTTGATTTTTTTTTCTGCATCAAGATTTCCTAAATCTTTGAACCTTGATCATTAGATATTGATTCTGTATTAATGATATAATTTTAAAAGATTCTGTCCACATCCATTCAGAATGGAAACATTGAAATGTACATTTTCTTAAGACTAGAAAGCAAAATTAACTAAGAAAACATGTTGATTTGAAATATTTCATTAAGGATTTTCATCTTTTTTATTTTATTTGTTTAAATTTCATCGAAGGCATCACTTGATTGTTTATGCAATAGAGAGAAGCGAAATTTTTTCTCCATTCATTCAATTAACATTAATTTCTCTGAAATTTGGGCACATATTTTTTATTTAGAGTTGTTTCCGAATTGAAAATTCCTTGTTTTTTATTATTTAAAAAAAACGCTTAAATGTATTTTCTTTTTTCAAATTCTTAGTTAGAATTAAATTATTTGGCGTTTGTGTAATTTAACATTTATTACCGCATTGATTTCCAAGCTGCGTTGGAAAAAAAAATTGTTACATTATAAGCTTTTCATATTAGAAAAATCACATTGTAATTACCCGTATCCGTGACTTTTTTCTTACTCTACGAAATAGCTCTCCATTTTTCGCACACAGCATAATTGTCAGCTGCCGCTTCTGCTAAACGAAAAAAAAAAAAAAAAAAAAAAAGAATAACACCCACACAACACAAAAGTCAAAAAGGAAAGAAGGAAAAAAAATCACATTTACAACTATTCGCAGATCGTTAATGTGAACTCCAAAAGTCAAAAGTCCCGACACTTCTGAATATTAGGGTTTTTCTTTTTCATATTTCATTTTTGTATTTATTTAATACTGCCATTTTTGTATTATTCCTTTCTCTTCTTCATGTGAGAGAATCTCTTTTTTTAAAATATATATTCTCTCCACTTTTTCTCGTTTAATCTATATCGAGATTTTTTTTTCTTTTTTTAACACACTGAATGGTTTAATCTTTTTTGTTATGGGGGGAGGAAGGTTATGCCCCCGTAATGATTTTTCGGTCATGAACTGAATTTGATTACTTTTTCCTTTTTCTTCGCCCCCTTCTTTTGTTCTGTTTTCCTTACTCCCTTCCCCCCTCCCCCCTATTATCGAAGGAAAAACGGTACGGTTTTTTTTCCAGTGGTATTTACAAGTAATTCATACCGGGAGGGGGTAAACAGCTTTTGCCCTTGGACCTTTTTTTATCATTTAAAAGCGAATAAAATGGTAAAATCGGATGGGATCCAATCTGTACATCTTTTAACACCCTCAGTTTACTTTAAAAGTGCGAGATTTATCTGTGTTTATTTGTTGTTAATAAAACGATATTAGGAAAAACCACACACAAACCTACTAGATGTTTTTAGCGCTTTTTTTTATTATACTTATTTTTTCTGATCTGATAAGCTAGCCAATTTTTTATTCTGTCACTGGTAGTGATTTTTGTTTACATACCATGAGTTATTATATCGCATGATTTTCGAAAATAAGTTTCTTTTGAAAAACAAGTTTTGTCTTGCACCCCCCCCCCTCCCCATCTAAAAGAAATGCTCATATTAGTACTACTACCACAAAATTAAAAGTCATTTAAGACTTATAACTCACGGAGAATATAAGAGCTTCTAACACAGTAATATTAAATATGAAGTGTATACTATTGATAATAACTTTTAATATTAATAATATTAACTTTTAATGTTAATAAAATTATTAGAATATGCAATGGAAATGTTTATTTTGTGAATCAATAAAATTAAATGTCATTATATGAGCTTAATACTGAAAGACCCTTTTTTTATATATATATATATATTTAAAAATCTATTCAGGAAAAGCAATTAACAAGACGCCAATGAGGTCAATGACAACAAATTTATCACTGCATCATTAGCGAATTTTAGACTAGGCAGATTAACTGGCTGCCTAGATAGATAGATATATGGATTTTAAAACACCATTAGCCTAATTGACTATTAAATGTATTTAC
The DNA here is from genome assembly GCF_947563725.1 of Argiope bruennichi. NCBI lineage: Eukaryota > Metazoa > Arthropoda > Arachnida > Araneae > Araneidae > Argiope > Argiope bruennichi. Next base: position 108,168,302 of record NC_079157.1, on the reverse strand, counting down.
TAAAAATTGAAATTACATAAATTATAAAATGTTAGAATAATATTAACATTCTACCATATATAATTAATGTTGTATCGTTTCGTTACATTTTACAATATATGATACTACAAAAACGTTAACTGTCTTTTTAAATAATATTATGTAGAAAGGTACATACCGCTCAGCTAGGTGTCTCAGTAAAAAAAAAAAATGTTTATAAAGTTATTAAAATAATAATGTAAAAGAAATCATTAATATGCTGTTTAAGCTCAAAATGTATTGAAATGTAAAAATATGTAAATTGACACTCTCATTGAAAGAGGGAATAATATAAAATGAAGGTAATATAAAAATGTTTGGTGGGGAACAGTTTGGCAAAATGGCAATATTTCGGTTAATTGATCCATTAGTTTCAGTAAAAATATTTATAAAAAATATCTATAAAGTTACTGAAATAGTAATCTAAAAGCAATCATTACTATAATGATTAATCTCAAAATACATTAAAATGTAAAATTATGTAAATTGACACTCTCATTGATAGAGGGGATGGTATAAAATGAAGATACGTTAAAAATGCTTTTTGTGGAACAGTTTGGCAAAACATAATATTTGGGTTAATTTCTGATTAATTGAATATTTCCTTCATTTTTGCACGTAATAAATGTGAACGTTTTCTTTCTCTTGTCTTAAATAGATATGATAAATTTGGATTCGGCTTAATGCTTTAGAAGGAGATATGGGTTACACGCAAATGATGAATTTATTGAAATGGGACTTGATTAAAATTAAATCAAAAGTTAAGTCCTGAATATTAACAATTTAGAATTTATCGACCAGGAAAAATCAGCGCATTTCTTTTATGGTCTACGAAGAATGATAACTTCTTTTCTCCCCTGTCTCACTTTTACTGTCAAATTTGCCACTGCCTTATGTTCTTCCCTAGTTTATATACATTGAGTGTACACCCGTTTCGTGACATGTAAAATCTCGGTCTGCTTGATAATGCCAACAGGCCAAACACAATGTAGACTGACGATTTTTTTTAAGGATTTGCGCGTGATTTGTTAAACAACGCGATTCGAATACTTTTCCTGGTCTTCCGCAGGTCACAGAGAGGCAAAAGGGAAATATTCTGGAAAAAAAAAAAAAATTCAGCCAACGCTAAAACCTTCCGTTTTACACTCGGAGAACACTTAAATGTTCAAACCGCAGACCTTTTCCGAAATCTTACTGAATCCGTGGAAGTACATAACATTAAGGAAGGGTAAGGAAAAAAAAAAAATAACTGTAGAACATATGATGTAAAAAATGTGGTACTTTTTTTTACCCTGGCGTAAACTGGCATCACAATTGTCCGCCTGGTTTTTTTGACGTTTTGTGTATGCAGTTTACAACTCTGCTGGGATCTCGACAAGTCTTCGCCTTCCTCCCTCCTCGATGTCGTAAGGGGGTGTTTGAAGAGGGATTTTAAGGGGTTAGTCGGACGTGAGTCCCGTGATTTGAATGTTTGACATCATCGATCGATCGCAAGAAAGTTTGTCGCACCTTTGCGTCTATTACGAATATTGTCCCCAAACCAGTAGAGATGTTCTCCCCGTATTTGTTACTGACTTACAAAAGTAAGGCCGCATAAGGTTTTATGGATACGTATTGTATTTCGTAATACAAGATATCTTGTATTTTGACAATACAAGATTAAGGGCTCTTATTACGCCATTCAAGCTTCAGAATTATGTATTTTTTTATTGTATTTAATTTAATTCGTGATTGAACAGATTTTGATTAATATATCTTATGAGAAATTTAAAAAAAAGTATTTAATTGAGAGTATTAAATAGAGAATTGATTTCGGTATCTTGAATGTTAAAAAAATGAACATTTTGTATTTAATTTTGAATTACAAAATAGTTATAAAACTTTTTAACACATTCTAAATACTTTTATACTGAATTGATCGGAGCTACTGATTTTTAAGTCAGTCTTATACCTGAAAAAGAAGAAGGAGAAGAATTCCCTAAGAATTATGTTTTAAAATTTAAACTATACTTATTTTTAATTTGAATATTTTCGAGTTCTGGTCAATAATAAATCAAACGAAAACACAAAATAAGATCATTCTTAAAATATCGAAGAAAAAAATCTCTGGGCTTTATTATAGTATTCGTCGATTTTACCTGTTAAATAATCGCATACTGTATATAAAATGCCCTTTTTTTTACGTTTGTGTGTTTCATAATACATTGAAAAAAATGGAACGTGCATTTTGAATCTCTTCTCAGTGACAGTCTAGATATGAAATTTCGAAATAAATCTATAATATTGATGCTAAAACCCACAAATCTTTTTATTCTCACTTTGTGTCATTTTAGCTTTCTCATATATGAATTATACAAAGATAAAGAAAATGCCGTAATCGTCCAAAAAAATTCGATCTCTGGATTTTAATGTATCTTCACATATCAATAAACTCCACTATGAGTAAGACTAACATACATTTGGAATCATGTTTGTCTGTGAACACGATAAATCAAAAGCACCTTGAGCTAGACGGATGAAATTTGGTATGTGGGCCTTTATAAGAAATTCATATATTTTTGTTCTGAAATTTGACGAAATTCATCCTCATGAAGTTTGACTGCCTGTTCTAATAAAAAAAAATAGCTCTCTCAATTTCCCCTAATGTTTTTGAATCTTATTTTAAAAGTCGTATCTCCCTTTTGATGGAAAACTATTTTCGAATGCAGGGTACGACTCTATCTTTTGACTCAATAAAAGATTATTTGTGAAAGCACTTAGTAAAACGATTATTTTAGTGAAGAGCTTCTTATACGCGTAAATAAGAAACTCTTTTTCCAAAAACTGAATGCTAATATGGTATTGATTATGTAGTATTCTAGAAGGTATTGTATTATGTTCGTGCTTTTTATTGATACTATATATATCGTTTCTATATAGTGTTAGTGTTTCTCTAGCTCTTCTCATTCTCTCTGAGTTACTAAAATAATGAATTGCAAGGAGTAGAGGGAAAAAAAAAAAAAAAAAAAAAAAAAAACAGATGTAAAGTAAGAAATGTGACAGAAATAGCTTTGAAATAGCCAATACTTAATAATCTAAAAAACAAACTATAAATAATTTATGAATCTTACAAATTAAAATATACCGGAGTAATGACTGAGTCACTCATTATTTTCTTCGTCTGCTTATCACTAAAACAACTTAAATTGCATCTTTACTACCACCTATTTCTGTAGTACGTGATTCATGGTTCGAAACATGGCGAACGAATTCATTGCCAGTGATAACATTCCAGGAACTCGTGCCTGCCTGCTTTACGAAATGCTGTTTCTTGTCGGCAAATTTCTGAATGATATTGCTATCTCCTCATATTAAACTGTCTCCTTAAACGCTCCCTGCCGATAAATGCTACCGGCTTTGCCCGTAACTCAAATTCCACGTGTGCCGAGTGTTGCCAACCGTATCTACAAAATCTTAGCGATATTTTAACTCTATCCTTTGACCTCCAAAGTTCTGTTGCGTTCAGTGGCATCCCTCAGATTCTTATCTGAGGCAGGATCTCTTGTTGGAGTAAACTTATTATAGGATGTCATTGATATCTCTTTCGCTTATCAGGCAGGTCGTTGATGATTGCCATCTGGAAATCGAGAATTCGACTTTTTATTTTGCTCGAGTTGCTTTACTTTAACTTTCGGGGCTGAATGTCTGCTTCCCTAATCCTGTCTCTGTTGGTTTATTGACGACTGTTTACCGTTGTTTGTTTATTTAGAATTGTGACTCTGGAGCGCTTGAGGTATGGGCACGTCTGGAAACACATCTGGTTTGCTCTCTGTGCCAATCAAAGCCTCTGCTGACACTTCGAAAGATTTACTGAAGAAAAGATAACGCTTATAAATCCTTAAAAATTCCATATATCTATTTGCAAAGCACTACAAAATTTTTAGTGAGAAAAGTTGTAGAAAATGATTGATTAACTTAATGAATAAACTTTGAAATTTAATTTTTCAGCTTGAATTTGGAAGTAAATTGTGGAAGTTATGCGAGTAAATTCAATAAAGAAAACTATATATATATTTCTAAGAATATTTCAATATTTTTTCACAAAATTACTGATCTTAAGACTACATTTAGTAATTTTTATCAGTCGTTAAAAAATAAGCATTACATTTACTTAAAAGAACAAATCAAGCCTATAATATTTTCCATACTACAATATTTCTGATTAAAAACTTCCTTTTTTTGTACAACTCTTATCTCAATGATTTATTTTATATTTGCATATATATATATATAATTTTGTTAAGACGATGCATAATTTAAATATATAAAATATCGCATTAGAGCTGCGCCTTTTAAATTTTGGTTTATTGTTCGAAATTGCATTTTATTATTAAACTTTGCATGATAAAAATTCAAGAATATATAATATGTTACTCTCACAAAAATTATTATGGAAATAATAAACATGAAGCTACAACTAGTATTAAGTGTTGTTTAATTAACATAGAATAACTTTAATATTATCTAATTGCAATACTCTATGAAAATGATGATAACATCTCATTTAAAAGAAGTGGTGGAGAACAGTTTTAGGCATACTAGTATTGATGAAATGATGAAACTGGGGCTCACTTCTTTTTCCGTCTGCATGATATTAGCGTTATTTTTCCGAAAACAACATTTTTTATTTCCCTCATGCAACTAAAGTCAGAGAGCCCATTCAAACGTTCAAATGAAATGGAAATGTAACTGGACTATCCCTTCCCCCAAACTATACACGCAATATGGCCATATATCCATCTCGAAAACATAATCATCTTCTATCTGAAAAGCATTAACCTCTCGCACTGTTTAACTCGATATCCTCGCCAGCTTAGAAGCCAAAGCCTTAGAAGATTTGTTCACAGTCCTTCTGTCCGCACATTGAAATGCAGTTAACGGGTGAGTGTCAACAAAGAAATCATCGCCAACCACGAGTCTATGGGCAGCCAAACAGCCATTTGGGCATCCTGTAGTTCCGTAAGCGCTTATGCGTTTGTCTGGGAAAATGCGGGCCGTCAATTAGTGGGAGAATGCAGACGGGGACCCGTAATCTTCTCGGAGAAATGGACTGGGGTAAAGGGGGGGGGGAGACTTTCCCCAAGAAGTCTCCAAGGAGCTCAAAGCTGAGCTGAAAGTTCATCTCCATTCTTGGCCTTTATGGATCGAATTCTCAAATAAGTTAGCGAAATGAAGTAATTAAAAATTATAATTCGTCCATATAAAAATTCCTGATCAAGCTACTTATATTAGATATATAGAGAGCTGGAACTTGCTTACGATTTAGAATCTGAACATCGAAGCATTTATCGCCCGATCAACTTTCTAATCATAGGACTTCATTGCTGGCGTATCTTCGTTTAAATAAACCTGCATGTGAATTACTTTAAATTAATTGTTAATAATTTGATTGTTAGTATTTTTAATCTGTTCGTATATTTAACTCCTTAACTGTTTTATTGTATAATTACATGACTCGATCGATTTTAGTAAAACGTTGTTAGTTGTTAAGCTTTTATGCTGTTAAACTTGCTACACTGTTACATTTGTATGTAACCACGTTTAAACAAATAATAATTCTTGAATTATCTAATTTAGTTTAAATTTTTAAAAATGCCATAGTTGTTCCATTCATGCGTATTAAAAGACAGCAGTTAGTAGCTAAACCAAAGTCGTTTAAGATTATTCTATAACTCCAAAGTATAAAGAATTATGTTTTTATGTCATGCACTTGGGATACAAACACTTTTCTCATATTGTCATCTAGAACTCGCTTTCATAAATATTCTCATTTTCCCCTGGTGGTTCTTTAAAACAGAACGTTAACATAACTAAAACTAAACTCGTTTTCCTCTTTTATTATTTAAAAATTATTCGTAAATGCATTCAGTTTATGAAATGATGGACTGGTTCTTAAAATATTCCTCTAAAATGCCATTACCCTTTTTTTTTATCGGGTTAAAATATTTCAAATAGGTAATATTGTCTTTTTGGTTTAAAAATATACCCTTTTAAAAATTCGTTTATAAAGAATATTTTAAAATAGAGTGCATAGCATTTACTTATTTTTTACTATTTTTATTTGTAAACAATCAGTTTAGTTTGCTAATAAGGTTATAATTTTCCAGCTTAAAAAGAAACCGGGCTAAAGACATTATTTATTTTTGCTTCTTTTATGTTTCTGCCAAAGAAACGTAGACAAATAACCTTATTATCTTTAAACTTTCTGGCTAAAGATAAATTGAAATTTTGAATTCTTGTTAAATGGATAAAAATAAGAAAGAAAGAAATGGTTTTATTTTTTTCTACACATCCCGGTATTTAAAATATTTGAGATTATTATTTGAACATGCCAAGGGACATAATCTGTGTGAATATATTTTAAACTAATATTTCTAGATATTATTTATTCATTGTAATGACTACGTCGTTTTAAAGGAATATTATTTTCCAAACATCGAATATTGCATTTCTGTGAAATTGTTATGTTTACTTTCAGTTACCACAACATTGCTTATTTTTTAAAAAAGAAATAACATAGTTGCGCATTTTGTTCTCAAAATAATGCAGCCCTGAATTACGCTGTTAATAATATGAAGAAATAATTATTTTTGGAATATTACTTGTTAGGTAGATAACCTGATATAAATTCTTTTTTTTTTTTTTTTTTTTTTGAAGACATAGACGAGATGTTGTATTTTTAATTTCGCCTTATTCTCTACTGGATGGCAGGCATGATTATTTACAAGAAGGCGCAGCCCAGCACAAAAGCAGAAGTAAGAAAAAAGGGACGAAACAAATGATCACTAGCCTTATATAACATGGGATTTCTGGCCACACGCCAATTAAATACACGGTATGAATTTTGACAAGGACAACGAAAGGATCACTTTCATTTGATACGTAGTACTGATGGCGCATTATTTTTACAAAAGGAATTAATTAAACCGAAAGTGGAATTAGATCAGGGAGTAAGAGAAGGAAATTACTATGGGCTAAATTAAAATAAAGCTTTGGAAATTAATTTGGCATAAATTAAGAGTTTAAAATATCATTATATATATATATATAACCAAATTAGTAAAAATTCCATGTTAATATTAGTAAAAAGAATCAAAAATAGAATAAAAAAGAAAAGAAATTAAGAATCCGGCCTGACTCTTTCTCAAGGATCACTCTCAGGCAGGAATTCATACAAGGGATTTTTACTGTGAGGGGTCTGACTTTTGTCCAACAATATTGAGCCGTCGTGACTCGAAAATGCCCTGAAATTTATGCCTTAGAGTTGAACCATTTTTTACAGAAATAAAACAATAAATTACAATCTCCAATTTAAGCAAAAATTATAATAACATAATATAAACTATAAAAGAACACTCGCAACCAATTATTGAAACAAAAAGGAAAGAACATACCAGTAGCAGATAAAACCTCTACAAAAAAAAAAAAAAAAAAAAAAAAAAAAATCTCACATCACGTTCTATTCTTGCTTCCGTGTGACGCGGGAAATCCAAACCAATTTTAGCGATTAGTTTTGATTTCAGCATTCGAGAACCTTATGTATATGGAAGATCCCACTGTAGGGAAATTTTATCATTATTTTACCTTAAATTTAGCAATTATCTTTTGCTAATTAGTATTTTCATTACTCTAAATAATTCTTCAGTTTCTTACTGAGGTAATTTGTTTTGGCTGGAGAACAGTGAAAAAAGAAATTGCGATTCTTTTAAGCAAATACTTTTTTTCACCTTTTGGTATGAAAAAAATGAAACATATGTTCATAAGAACTAAAATTGTTTGCAGTTGTTTTGAAATTTTCTATGTATATAGTTTAATTCAAAAATGCCTATCTAAATACTTCTATATGATTAGCAGTAAATATATCAATAACTCGCGTAATCGACACCTGGTGACTCTGAAATTCATAAATTTAAATTCACTTAAAATTTGCAATCCGCAATTTCTACATATTAGTTTGCTTACTTAATATTTTTATAGTATCATGTATAAATAACAATTTGCATCATTTTAAAAGTATTGGAAATGTATTTGGAAATGTTGATTTAAAATAATGATTTAAAAATTCTGTCTTTGAAGGATTAAAAAGTGCTGGTTTAAAATTTTTTAATTAAAAGTAATTACTTGTTCATTTGTTTTCTGTCTTTTAGTCTTTAATTTCTAATTCATTCTAATAAGTATTCTGGAATCGTGGAAACATCTTTTTATTCTATCAGATTTATTACGAGAGGGCGCCACTTCTGTAAAAGTAAATTTTAATTAAATAAATCGATTAATTCATAATTAAATCCTGAAAATATTAAAGTAATGTATCCTCATAAAGGGTGTTTGAGTTCATAAAATTTAAAAATTAAATTAAATTAATTTTAAAAAATTAAATTTTTAAATTATGAATAAAATTAATTAAAAGAAATTTTTAAAAACCCACAAAATTATATCTATGGTAAAAAAAAGGGTATAAAAATTATGTATCGCACTTGGAAAATTATTAAAATTTAATTATTTTTAAACATATCTCGCATTTTTATTTTTGAAATAAATTCTTAATAACGATTCTTATAATTTTTTAATGCGTGAATACTGTTTTTAACTTGGATTTCTTTAACTCGGACGAATGAAATTTGCTATAAATTCTTCTATATGGTGACCGAGGTGGCCATTAATGGCGAAGCGGGCAGTTGACTTGACATCCGACTCTGAGTTGAGGGTAAACGGGGGGGGTCTACAAAGGGGAGGGGAGGCTTGGGAGAAGACAGGAATGTTGTGGAGTGAAAAGGGAATTCTTAGCGGTTGAGTCAATGTCAGTGGAGCTGAACACCACAGCCACCAATCACGGCTAAATAATAATAAAATAAAAAATAAGAGGGGGGATGGAGGACACAGAGAAAGAATAAATAAATAAATATATAAAAAAAGAGTAAGTCCTCTCTCGGAGCCGCAAGTGATGGGGATGAAACCGTGAGGGGAGGCGGAGAGCGGGGTGGTGTAACTATAGCAACGCGGGGCGTCCCGAGGTCAAATGGTGGTTTGTTTCGGATGGCGGAGGGGGTGGCTGGGCTTCTTGTGGGGATTTAACTGAGGTTTCGGTTGCTGGTTTAAGGGTGTCTTTTTTTCGGGGTGTTTGTTTTTAACACTAAAAAGTTTTCAAATTTTTGTCTGTTTCTTTTTTATCTCCAGCCATAAGTATGATGGATTTTGAAGTGGTAAGTTCGTGAAGTTAAACAGTAAGATACATTTTAGCTCATTTTTTGGGGGAAGGGGGAAATGTTTTTTGATACACTGAAGTATAAATAGCCAGGTTTTAGCATTGTTTAAATTTGCGAGTTTGTATGTTTTTAAAATGTTTATATTTTGTCTGGTGGTGTCTTGGTGGGTCTGATGTTGTAAAAGATTACGATATCAATCACTTTGTTCGAGAGTTCAGAGTTCACTCATATCACTTTGTTCGAGAGTTCGATTTTCCCTCGAATTGATGAGTTCTTCATAGTATCTATCTTTGAATACCTCCGATATTTATTATTACTTGCACTCGCCAAAAACCACTGTCCGTCCGTATTTTTATAATTTAAGGAATTGCTCTCATACTCCAAGAAAGTGCTATGTTTTATAAAGGTTCAATAGTTAAGAGAAATCGCTATAAAAATAATAATGATTTATTTATTACTTATTTTTTATCAAATGATGAGGATGCTTACTTCTCTTGAAACATTCTATAGTTTTAAATATGTGATTTTAGGTTAAACCTATAATAATAAATGGTGGTAAATGTATAACCTGTAAAGAATGGTTATAAATGGTAAAATAAAATAAATAAATGATAAATGGTTAAACCTGTAATAAGAAATGGTTTTGGAGGTAAAACTCTATTTTGTTACTATTTTTGTGGTAAATATTTATTTACCATTTTCCTGGTGTCTTTTGAACTCATCATTTTAAAAAAAAATGTCAAGCTAATCGGACATGACATATTTTCGTAAAAATGCAGATTTCCGCGTTTTTGGAATCTTGTCATTTTTGAGATCAATGAATATTCTTTTATGTATTGATTCTACATCATTTTTAATATCTCAAATACTTTTTGTTTAAATTTATTGATTTTATTTTTATATTAATTATATTTTACATCTAGGCCAATTATTATTTTATGAAGTTATTTTTCTCCTGATTCTAATGATATACCAGTTTTATAGATTATTTTGAAATCCTACTTCACCAAAATGATTGTTTTTTTTAATCATTCTAAATTCGAAAGGTGATTTAATTAGTGTCTCATATCAATATGTGAATGCTGTGAAGTTTTAAGCTAATTAGTTGAAATGAAAACTTAAAAATATCATAATGATTTATGGTTCACCAGCTGTCACAAAGATTCATTTGCATGTACTTCGATTGCAGATTAAAACGCATTTTCTGTTTGTTCTTTTTTGATTTTGGATAATCATTTAATATTTAAATACCTGGTCATTTAATCAGTGATAATATTAACTTGCATCTGCTTTGAGCTTACTAATTTTCGAAATATTTTAGACTTTGAATTGCCGTTATTCACTGAAATTGAATGACTGCATTTTATGTGTGGCGACATTTTCATACACAAGGAATTGGGTGTTACATTTTTCAGAAGTTAATTTTATAAAATTATACCTGACTAATCTTTTTCAGGGATTTGTTTGATATGTAATATTTACTTATTATCAAAAACACCATTCTGGGACATTTTTCCAAACGATATTGGGAGTGAGAAATCTAATCTGCCCGGGGGCAAGTGGGTAAGCTGAAATGGCCCACTTTCAGAAAATGCATCCCAAAACTAGATAGAATTTTCATCTAGAAGTTTTGCTGTTGAAATATTGTAGATATTGAACTAACATAATTTTAAAATTCTTTATTTTTACCTTGCGAATCCGGACAATTTTTGCTTAGCTGAAAATATTGCCCGTATACCATCTCGAATTTTCCGGTAGAATTCTGAATTCTGAAAGTTTTTTTTGGAATAAAGCAACATGAGTCGTCTCTCCGAAACTGTCTATCATAAAATATTGCCCGGATACCATCCCGAATTTTCCGGTCGACTTCTGAATTCTGAATGTTTCTTTTGGAATAAAGCAACATGAGTCGTCTCTCCGAAACTTTCTCGCATAAAATATTGCCCAGATACCATCCCGAATTTTCCGGTAGAGTTCTGAATTCTGAATGTTTATTTTGGAATAAAGCAACATGAATCGTCTCTCCGAAACTTTCTCGCATATTCTATAATCCAAATATATTATTATGTGGTTGTGTTGTTTCTAAACCCAGGTGTTATAGCTGCGTTATACCACCTCCATGAAATCGAAGATCTCTAAAAAGTCGAAAAACAATAGCAAATCCCTTAAAATCTCAAAAATCGTAAAATTTAAACATTTAAGAATGTGATTGGGGGAGGCTTGATCTGCCTTGCACCAAGGGCATTCAGCAAAGATCCTCCGTCCGTGTTGGAAGGTGAGGGATTTGATGTGTCCACTCAAAAAACGAGAGAGAGCCGTTTGCTGTTTTCTAGAGATATTCAATCGGTGACATCAACCAGGACTCTTACCAAAGTACCAAGGGTGAATAGGTGGGACTCGTCAAAGTGCACTCGACTCCCTCTTTTTGATAGAGGAGATTTCAGAATAAGTTAGTGTTGCATATAAGTATATTATTATAAATAATGGTCTAGTAATATATAAATATTAGTATACGATTAGCAGTATGTCATTGTCGAACAATAGTCATGAAAGCGCCTATTAGATTGGGATCTTGGCGATGTTGTTAATACAAAAACACTAAAGATTAAACTGCTATTGTAGTTGCAAAATCACGCAAAAATATTTTATATTGCATTTTTGAGTTATTTCGTTCATATGCTGGTGAATATGATCGAAGTCAATCCCTTGATAACTTTGGTGCTAAATTTGATAGGTAGCCACATTTTAGATGTTAAATATGTATACGAAATTATATCTATCTAGCTCTCTTCGCTTGTAGTTTTCGTGTGAACTTACATCCGAACAGCCAGACACACAGACTTCGTGTGAATGTTTTTCGTACAAATTTGATGAAACACATTTTATTCTGAAGTTAAGACCATATACCACATTTCATCCATCTAGTTCCTCTGTGGTTTTGAGTTATGTTCACTGACAGATAAAATAACATAATTCGGAAAAAAAAAAATGTTTTTTTAGACCCAGAGATTTCTGAACTATCTCGTGTTCGTACTTTTTGACGATTATAATACTTTCTTTTTATATTCTTAGAATACGAGAAAATAAAAATTGTCCATGATTATCTCAAATTTTACATATAAGTAAACAGTATAAACATAAGAAGAAAGAAGTAATCAAGAAAGAAAGACAAAGTATCAAATAGAGTATAATATAGAAGTATCAAAAAATGATCACCCTAATCAAAATGTGGATGCATTAAACCGAAAAAAATATTGAAAATTATTCTTTAACTCTTTGGGCATTTTGATATAGTTAAATATTTTATTGCTTCTGAATTTTTATACATTTATTTACACATTTTTGGGAGATTTTATTCAATTCGATCTGTGCCTCTTTTTATCTAGTATCCGAATGGAATTTCTGGCGATTTTAACTTAATAAGAAAATATAGTAAGCCGAACTCTAAACATGGTTGAACTATCAAATTGGCATACATTCAGATATGTCATTTAGAACATATTTAAATGATTTTATGCTCTTATTTAATTTACTGTACCCATACACTCGAACCAGTTCAAATTCAAGTGTTCAAATGTTAGAATATTATTCTAATATTTCTAATGAATTATCTTCTAGAATTTTATATTTTTTTAAATTTTGTTGCTACTATTTCTTTTTAAATTGAATCTTTTTTATTAATATATGGGAAATGCTGAAACCAACTCTTTCGAAAGGAACCCGCATTTATTTATTTATTTATTTTTACTTTATTAAAACTTACTTATAGACTAGACAGCTGCCTATACCCGCTAGGCTTCGAGGTGGCCACAAGCAAGTCGATAAAAATCTTTATTTTTCTAGATGTCATATAAATAAGCTTATAAAAAAGCAAATTATATTCCTATGCCATCCCATGATCCTATTAAATTCCTATGTTTCCTATTTATAAACATTGAATGACCGCTCTTATATTGTGTTCAAAAGTGTTTACTAGGAAATATAATAGAATTTAACCTGAATTCATATTAGATAAAGGCAAATGTATTTTCATAAAATTAATAAGGTTAATAAAAAGATTAATCTAAAATGAATAATCAGCATGCTAAAAATGTGGGGAATTGTAAAACGAAATTAATCATTTTATTAAAAGAAGAGCCTCATAATATGCACTAAATAGAGCAGCAAATTACCTAAAAACGCTATTGGAGCTTACCTTATAGAACTGCCTGCTTATAAAGGGAATCAAAATATGTCTGATTTAGAAACTTTAGAGAGTAAAACGAAGGCCCTAGCAATTTACATAGCCTAAGAGTCTGGAAAATTTAATCAAGTGCTGACTGGAGAATAATTTCAAATTTAACCGGATTGCTGGTCTAAATCAGAGTTAAAGAAAACTCTGCTCTGTCTTCCAATTTTGTGAAGTTCTTCTGATAAATGAACTGGTAGTCTATCTCGGTTATCCGTGAGTCACGAATGGGTTCGGGGGGAAGATTATGGATGACATTGAAGCTGGTAGGCAAGTGCGTGGCGATTATCATTCCCGATAAGGGACGTCGACAGACGGCTTAATCTACGTCTGATCGAACGAAAACGAAATAAAAAATAAGGAATGTATAAATTATTTTTAACCCAGATAAACAATCGCAGCTATCCGTCATCGTAGATACGCCTGTGCAATACTCCAGGAAATGGTTATGGACGTGTACACGCTGCGAGTTTATTTTTGTTTGGGCCACAACGAGTTAGAGATATTTCATGTAGATGTTGTTGTTGGACGTCGAGAAACAACTTGGGAAAAAAAAAATTTACTAGCGTCTTCGTTTGAAATCTTTTCAACTGCATTTTTATGTAACGTAGTAATTTAATTTAGCATCAGTTCCAAAATAAGCATTTTGAAACATCTTTTTTGTAGAGGAAACGTTATAGAAAAAGCATTCTCAAACTAGTTGCAATTTGCATTTTACTAAAATCAAACAAAATCTCTTTAGTGCAATGGTTTTGTGTTGGTTCAAGTTTTTAAAGCCTTATCTGAAATCCAGAAAATAATTAGTAGTCCTTGATAACACAAGTGTTCAAATAATATTGTTGTCGAATAGAACAATTCGTGGCGTCTTTTTGAAAGAAATTGTTAATTTGAGTACATCACAGATCAGTGATATCTAACAATCAATTGAGGAGGAAATTGAATTATCTATTTTTTGATGGCCATATACATTACTTAACCATATCGTTCTCGACATCAAAGTTTGTTAACTTTTTATGGTAAGTTGTAGATGTCGAATTAATAAGTTATGAGATTAAATATTTTACTGTTATTTATCCGAAAGCAACAAAAACTCTCACTTAGTAGTAAAATGTTATGCTATTGCCAATTAGCACCTTATTACCTAATGATGCAATTTTTAGCAGTTTTAATATTTTTGTGGAGAAAGAAGGATCTCTTTCTGCGTCAAATAATAGATTTCATACACTAATAGTTAGTTGTCATTTAAAAGAGTTATAAAAATGTATTGTCAACCTAAAAGGGTCTAACAAAATATAATGTTTCATTTATATATAATATATCCATTTAAAACATATTCATTTAAAATATCAGGAGCAGAATATACATTTTGGCAAAAACATCCGCCCTTATTTAAATCTGCAATATTATGAGAATTTTTAATACAGAACTTGGAATACTTTTACTTAAGAAACTGTTTAATCTTATAAATAGATGTCGTATTTGAGACATTTATTGTTATTTCCGTCTATATAGAAAGAAGCATTAGAGGTACCTGAAGTACATAACAATGTCTAATTGATTCTCATCTTTTCAATTAATCACAACTTTGATTTAATTTTCATTCCTAAAAGACTGTATTTCTGTGCACTAATCAAACACACTGTTCTGTACGAAGAAATAAGTAAAGTAATGAAGACAAGACAATAGTTTTGTTATGAATACTTTTTGATGCGTTTTTTTTCCCGTAAAAGTTAAATTGTTTATTAGAAAATTTTTTTAAAAAATATCGTATGATAAAATAATTTTTCTTGTAGTAACGTTTATCTCTTGAATATTTCATTCTTCTGTTTTGGTTAAAAAGGGGAGGAGGGGGAGGAAAAAAGAAGGAAAAAAAAATCATTCTTGAGCTGTATATTTCAGTATGAACTAGGAACCTTAGAGTTCAGAAAACTTTTCAATAACATGGCAATATTATGAATTAAAAATAATCCTTTTCCAAAACAGAATAAAAAGAAAGGAGAAAAAGCAACCCAGAGTTCCCCTCCTCTAACTTTCACCACCCCATTCAGTAAGCAGAAATTCCCTTAAATTATCGATTCCCCCTTACTTCAAAACCCCTTAAACCAGGTCGACACTTTTGAACTTCCCACCGCATCTTGGCCATTAATTTTATGATGTGGATTTAAATCCAACCTTGCCCCTCACCCCCGTCCCTTCCACCACGTAGGGTAAAAACCGGCATTTTTATCCTACTTACAAGACCCGAAACTCAAAAATACGATCTTAGCAGGATTAAAATGCCCTAATCCCCTCACCTCGGAGGCCCCTCTTCGCTTCAGTTCCGATCTGATTTACTCGATGCCAAAAACCGCTTGCTCTCTTTTCCGTGGAATTTAATCCCGGGTGACGTCATTGTTGCGGCGCGTGATTCAATGAATGGATTAAAGGCGGGAGGAGGCAGAGTAATTTTATGGGGTGTCTTGTGGCAACAGCTTTTACGTCCTGGCTGTAAATTAAGTGATTTTGGAGTGAGGGGGAGGACGTTGCTGTTTTGTGGTCAAATTTTTAGTTTTACTGGGGGAGATCCTGTTAA
Organism: Argiope bruennichi; assembly: GCF_947563725.1. Classification (NCBI taxonomy): domain Eukaryota; kingdom Metazoa; phylum Arthropoda; class Arachnida; order Araneae; family Araneidae; genus Argiope; species Argiope bruennichi. The sequence continues at coordinate 108,152,242 of NC_079157.1, read as the reverse complement.
GAAAGGTGCTCGGGAGAGGAATGTATAGTGCTTATTTCTAAGGGGTTGGCCACCGATTTCCACTCCAAGAACCGAGACGTGAGTTCTGTGCTCTACATTCGAGTCTTCTCTTGCATCGTTGCTACGGAATAATTTGCCATCGCAAATGTGGAGAAATAATATCATTCTAAAATCTCTATATTTCATTAAACCAGCAACAGTGTGCTTATAAATTCTATTGTTCATGTTCGTACAGGGTAGCTGCAAGGACAATGTATTGGGTTTTACCCATTCGCTTCTATATACGGGATTATCCGTTCATGACGACTGTCAGTTACCGTCAGCTGCGAAAGAAGATATCGTTGCGAGCGAATTATTCAACTCGTAGCGTTAATTAACAATAATCGTGAGTGATTATTGCAGATGCAAATGGTTAATGCTTATTTCGAAGAAGTTTGCCGCCGAATTTCTTTCCCGTAGCGAGGGTATGTTCGTTCGCTCTAGTTATTACATGTTTAGTAGTAAGGGTAAATGATGACTAGGGCATGATTTTTTCCCTTTATCATATTTGACTTTATAAAAATGAAGAATATGATAAAGCAGTAACAAAAAGATAAGTTTAGTTCCACCTGCACCCTTTATCCCCTTAACATTATCGTAACCCTTTTCCGTAACACTTTTATCAGTATGTCACTAGACGGGATTTCTCCACGCACGCTCACTGTTCGATTGATAAATCGTTCGTTGAAATAGTCTGCCATTACAAATTTGGGACAAACATTTTATTCTAGGTTTTCCATATCTCATCCGCACCATTATTCACATGTGTTTCCATATTCTTAAAATTCCACTACAGGAAATGTGTATTGAGTATATAACTCATTTGCATCTGTGGCGTCAAATTGTCAATTGTCAGAACACGACAATTGTCAATTATCACCACCTGAGGAATAATAGGTTCGTGCCAATGATCACTTAACATCAGTTGCGAAAGTAAACATCTTATTTATCTTGTCAATGTCCAAACTGTGCCATGGCTTTTAAATTGCTTTACTTTTGAAAAATAAATCGATGCATAATTATTTAAGGAATATGACTCATTTCATTACTTCGTGAAGGGGGAAAAAGATACAATTGTATACATTTTTTTTTATTTAAAAAAATCGATTTTTTTTCAGCTTTGTGGGTTTTTAATTGTCGAAATCAAGAATCATTGTTAAAGTAATATACCATCTAGTATGGTATCCGAGAGAAATTATTCTAGTTTGAAGGATTACGAGAGACTTACGATACAGGCAGAATTTTAATAAACTCTCGTATATCGTCTCCTCTCAATCTGCCATTATTTCTTGTTTCCGAATTATTCTTATCAATATTAAAAAGAATCTACAATTTGAAGGTATTTAATAATCCGTTGCATTAAATCACAGAAGAAGAAAACGTTCAGAATGTAAATTCAGGTTGAATTGGAAATCCAGCATCATGCTTAAGGACAGAATTTTTTAAAAACAAAATTCCAATGCATTTCTTCGCAATTTGAGCAGCACTTTTGCATTGAAAAATATCATTTTACAATATATCCATTATAATTAATAATTAATGATTTAAAATATCATCATTTATCTAATAATGATAATTATATTTTATTAATATTCTTTATTAAAAGTTCTAGAAAATGAATGCCAATTGCAATTCTATTTAGTTTACTATTATAAAAGTGCTGTAATGATCATTGTTATTGAATTGTTTTGAGAGATTTTTAAGTTAAAAAAATATTTTAAATTTTAAAGTTATTGCTTGAAGTAATAAGCATATTAATATATCAAAATGGTAACGAAATTTAATTAATTGTTAAAATAAAATAGACCAATTCCTTTATATTGCTGGGCGGTATATAAGTTTATATAGACGGTTCGAAGTATTATTTTGAATAAAAGTTCGATATTACATTGTTTTTGAGCGGAGCCTTGAATATTGTTTTAAAAGATTCTACTATATTTAGTGTTTATTTTCCGATTTTTACTCTATTCTTATAATTAAGAAAAGTAGACCAATCGTTAAAATAAATATATAAACTAATTCCTTTATATTGCTGAGTTAAATCCTTGACCTGCGAATTTACTAAACTGCCTAATTAAATGAAACATCCTATTCAGGATATTTATTATTTTAATTCCTGTAATAATATAAAGGACATGTGATGTATTGAAGCACTTCTAAATGATTTTTTGGTTATTTAATTATTTAATACTTTCATTTAATTGCAGATTTAAAATTATTAATTCTGTCAGGCTCGTCAATGTATGCTAAAGGGTTAAATTACAGATAGTTTATTGCATTTTGAATCAAAATTCGATGTTATGTCATTATGGTGAGGTACTTGCAACCACGCATTGAGGAGATTTCTCTATATTTAGTTCTTAGTCACCGATTTTTGCTTTATTGTTACAATTAAATATACGTTCTTTGTCGAAACCCTGTTGCGCCACTGATTTGTGTCTCGTAAAGAAAATAAAAAGTGTTTTCTTCCAAAGCAGTTTATGGTAATTCCCCACTGAACGTGACTGCATACTTGTTCTGGAAGGAAAGCCTTATGCAAAGAAACGGCGGTTCTTTTTTAAAGAAACATCTTTTATTATAAACGACGATGATCTGTGAAGGTCATCAAGTTATTGCCAATACCCACTGCAGTCCCTATGTTGCCTTTGGTCTTTTTAACAATTGCCAGCGAATCCTCGTTTCGGATATCTTGAAAGACCTTGCTTAAAATTCAAAATTCCATAGAATAATTATTGAATGCTGTGTGATTTTTATTGAATGCTCATTTCGAATCGTTCGGACGCAGGTCATGGTGAAATCATGTTTTAAATGTGTTAATTTTTGAGTCTATACTGTATTAAACAGGACGCATTAAAAACTCGAGGTTAAAAGAATAAATTGGAAATATATTAGAGTTTACTTAAGAAATTTTGCATTCATATGATAAACGTCTACAATCTGTGCCACTTGACTTCGTCCTTTTCACAGCTATGCCTTAATACTTCATGTAATGAATGGGTTTTAAGATTCAAAAATGAAGCCTGTGAAATCATGCTTTAGATGAGCTATTTTTTTTTTTTTTATCTAAGCTGTATTAAACAGGGCACATTAAAAATTCGAAGTTATAAAAATAAATCGAAAATATATTGGACTTTATTCGAGCAATTTTGCATTCAAAATATAAACGTCAACCTATGTCATTCGACATCTAACTGCACTTTGTCTTTTGCACAACTAGGACATAAAACTTCAGATATCAAATATGTATTGATACCTGAAATATTATGTCCTAAATGCTTCAGGTAATTGATATAAATCATGGTGATAAAGCATAAAGCATGGCGTAACTGATGTGTATCAGGTGAGAAGAATCAACGATACTAGGACAGTGAGTTGTTATTTTGATATTCAGCTTCAGAAAGAAATATCTGAATCACAATCATGCGGTTTGTCTCTGTGGCAGATTCCAAAGATTTATTAGATACCTGAAGTATTATGTCCTAAATGCTTCAGGTAATTGATATAAATCATGGGGATAAAGCAAATATAAAGCATAAAGCATGGCGTAACTGATGTGTATCAGGTGAGAAGAATCAATGATACTAGGACAGTGAGTTGTTATTTTGATATTCAGCTTCAGAAGGAAATATGTGAATCACAATCATGCGGTTTTGTCTCTGTGGCAGATTCCAAAGATTTATTAGATACCTGAAGTATTATGTCCTAAATGCTTCAGGTAATTGATATAAATCATGGGGATAAAGCAAATATAAAGCATAAAGCATGGCGTAACTGATGTGTATCAGGTGAGAAGAATCAATGATACTAGGACAGTGAGTTGTTATTTTGATATTCAGCTTCAGAAAGAAATATCTGAATCACAATCATGCGGTTTTGTCTCTGTGGCAGATTCCAAAGATTTATTAGATACCTGAAGTATTATGTCCTAAATGCTTCAGGTAATTGATATAAATCATGGCGATAAAGCAAATATAAAGCATAAAGCATGGCGTAACTGATGTGTATCAGGTGAGAAGAATCAATGATATTAGGACAGTGAGTTGTTATTTTGATATTCAGCTTCAGAAGGAAATATGTGAATCACAATCATGCAGTTTTGTCTCTGTGGCAGATTCCAAAGATTTATTAGATACCTGAAGTATTATGTCCTAAATGCTTCAGGTAATTGATATAAATCATGGCGATAAAGCAAATATAAAGCATAAAGCATGGCGTAACTGATGTGTATCAGGTGAGAAGAATCAATGATATTAGGACAGTGAGTTGTTATTTTGATATTCAGCTTCAGAAAGAAATATCTGAATCACAATCATGCAGTTTTGTCTCTGTGTCAGATTCCAAAGATTTATTTATTTATTATTCTCTGGTATACGAAGAAAAAAATTATCGTAATTGTCAAAAAATCTGGATTTGAGGTTTTTATAAATCTCCACCCCGAAAATATATTGGAGTTATTCCTCGAGTCCGAGAAATAAGCATTTCTAATTAAGTCTATCTCTCAGAGAGCACAACTTAAAAAATGCTTTGAGCTAGATAGATGAAATTTAGTATGCGTTCTTAGTATCAGATTTAGAGGGTTTTGTCAAATTTTGAACAATGTTATTCCCAGAAAGTTGGACTGTCTTTCTATTCGAGAACAAGTGAGCTTGGCAATTACTAAATGTAAAGAATTAGTTGGATGAAATTTCGTACGCAGCTTAAGTATCTCTGTAAATGCATTTAAAATCTGAACGAAATCCGTCTAAAGGTTTATTTTCTGTACATCTGCATGCATGCAAACGCGGTAACTCCAAAACGCAATGATCTAAATTAATGAAATTTGGTAAGTTATCTTGTTACTACAATTATCGTTTTATAAAATCTAATTTTTGTTAAAGTCTATCAACAAAAACGTTTTTAAAATATGTACATATTTTCTTTCATTCCTAATACACGAGGCGCTTCTGTATGGGATACGGAAAATAACGAAGCACTTTAAGCGTTCAGAGCTTTCCTCAAAGTCCGCAATTTTTATTCGAGAAAAAGGGGATGAACCTTTATTAGGGTGCAAGGGAGAGAGTTTCGGATACATCATTTCCCCCTGGTTTCCACTTGCAGCTTGAAATTTGAGGAATTAATAAGAAGATTAAATATTCATTAGGGATAATCTTCATTAATAACTTATTCTTTAATGATACGTAGAGGTGACACCGCTCATAAAAATACACTGTGTTCCATGTGTGCTGTCTTTCGTATTATCAGAAAAGAGTAACAACAGCTTTTTTAAGCAATGTAAGAATCTCATCTCATTTATCTCGGATAATTTCTTGGGTTATGCTGACATTATACATAAATAGATATTCTAATGTGTGGCGTATAAATAATCATTAATAAAGAAAATAAATTAATATGTTAGTGATTTAAATTATTTATACTGAAAAATATACGATCGCTGTCGTAAGATAAATGAATAAGTATTAGATATTTTTATATGCATTAATGGTAACGTAAACCCAACCCTGTTAGATTTCAAGAGTACTTTCAACATGAGGTAACATATTCTGTAATTATGATTGTTCAACATTTACGCATATTTAAACAAATTTTCAAAACTTTATTGTCTTAGTGCATCTTTTTTTTTTTTATCCCTGTTTTCAACACAGAAAACATTCTTATATCTTTTGCAAAAGTCTTCCCCCTCCATCCCAATTACTAAGATTAAATTGGCAATACTGTATACTATTTTAGGTTGGCTTTTTTTTGCACGTTTAAGCTTAAAAGACAAAGTCAAACAATTAAGAACCATTTAGGGGCCAATTTATGTATTCGGGTTTCACTTTTTCAAACTGCACCTTATTTCACGGTTTTTTTTTTTTTTTTTTTTCGTCGTGTGACTATTTTAAGCTAAATTTTTGCGCAGTAGCTTCTTAGGGTAAAGAGCCCTGACCAACCGAGGGCAGAAGTCTAACTTCAAGCTCAAATGAAATTCATAAACTCGCTTAAACAACTCCTTTTTATAAGGGGTCTCATTCACACACCTTACAAGTAGAACACAGGGTAAAGAACAACCAAGCCGAAATCAGGACTCGAACCCGGGACGCCCAGATCACGGGGAAGACGTGCTACCCCTACGCCAGGACGCCGGCAAAATAGGATGTGCCGCTTAATTAGGAAGTAAATTTTCACAAAATTACCTTATTTTATTTCCTAAAATTACCTAATTTCAGGAAATTAACACGATAACAAGAGTAATTTCGATTGTATTTTAACAGGCTTGGGATATTTTGTAAGGAATTTTAAAAATCTTGGGTACGTTCGTAAAGGCGGTATCTAGTTCAAGGGGAGGGGGTGGAAATTGTGGGTGGTGGTGGAAATTTTTATTTTATTTCCTTATAATTTCCTTGAGATTAAAGCTAGATAAATAAATCAAATTGGGCGAATTCGCGTCTTATTAACAAGAACAACTTTTCTATTAAAAGATTTTTGATTTGATTAGGAATTAGGGGCTAAAAAGTGATTTTCTGTCTGTAATTTTGTATATTTTTAACATCAAAAATTTATATTTCCAGTTTTGAAAAAAGAAAAAAAAAATGAAATGGAACTTCTGCTATTATGTGGTGCAAATAACTTGAATAAAATTAACTTAAAGTTAAACCCTTCAATATTTTTTTAAAGGGAGGGAGATTGAATGGCAGTATTATATAAAATTGATTGGCTTAAAAATTTCCAGAAGTTGTGTGTGTTTTTAGTTCTTTTGGATCTAATATTTTATTATGATTTTTATTTTGAAATCGAGAGTGCGTTTGTTTGATTTCTCCTTTTGAAATAAATTAAATTATTCTTTTAAATTGTATTTTCTCCAAACATAAAAGCGAAATATCACTATTTCATTCACCAATCGCGAAATTGCTTTAACCTTTAACAATTGAAATTCGTCAGGTGTTTGTTTCTTGGACCTTCGTCTTTAAATATAATGAACTACTGTTTCAAAGGTTTAATTTATATTTTGCTATCCAAAGAAAATATTTATCACGAAACTGATTATTATTATAGTGATCAATCGATTTACTGACCGGATTTCAGTTACCTTGCTAAAGCGTAAAATAGCTTGCTTCTTAAATTTTGAATTATATTTTGCAATATTCATTAAATGAAAATAATTTTCTAAATAATTCTGCTTATTTTGTGCAATGAACATAATTTTCTTATTTAAATGCCTTTTTTAAACGAATCTCCTTGTTCCGGTGTTTTGTTAATTTGACGGACCTTTGATTTTATATCTGTCACGTTAATGAGAATAATAATGAAAAAAAAAAAATAGTTTTAACAGAAATCTGGGTTTTGTATTAACCACTTAACAGCTATTATTCACCAAAAAATAATTGCCAAAGGTGTCATGTTAGTCGAATGACTACATTCGCCAATGGATTGCATTAATTCTGTGTACTCGGAAAAGTAATTTGTCGCATAATAATTTACCTTATAGTAAGTGTGTTGTGATTTTCTAATGAACTGCCCGGTTTTAAATATAATATTTTTAATCTACACAAACACAGCTACACTACAAACTTTACAAACACACATAGACAATTAGAGTAAAGAAAAGAGTATGGTGGAAGGATTCCACCGTTTCCAACCGAAAGCATTCGGCGTTAGCACAAGGGTTGCGCGTAGGAAAAAGTCGACCTCAGGAAGCAGGTCTCCCGTTCAACTGCTTGTTTGTAAACGCCACAAGAGGCTTCTGTAAAACGCCACAAGGGAGCGCTCTCTGCTCAAGGGAAAAAAGAGGTGCTACAACCTAGGATAAGAATTTATTTATTACTCCGAAAAATAAGTATATATAATTAATTGTCTGGAGTTGAATTTCCCCGAAAATTAATCTACATCTTCTTAACACCCTGTAGGTATTTTTAACAATCAAAATTCGAAAAAAAAAAAAAAAAAAACCGAATAAACAAATAAATAAATAAAACTTCAACTGCACTGTCTTGAATGTTGCTTGAGAGAACCCATCTATCTGAGTGCGAAGGAGTAATACCAAAGTACCGAAGTATAGTAGATAAACTGTTGATATATTCTCATTTTTTTCCAATTAATAAGTATAATTGAAATTTTCAAAAGCGCAACAGATAAGTTCTTAATTCAGTTGCTAATTATGAAAATCGGACGATTTTTTTTTTCACTACAATATAACTGAAAAATAAAATGATAAATCGCAAAAGATAAGATCTTATTTCAAATGTTACTTACAAAAATTAGACGATTTTTTTTTTTCACTCTATTGTAACTAAAAAAATCAAATGATAAATTCTTTTGTTCTGTCATAAAATGTTATTCTCTGTATTTAATTGAAAAAAGAATAGTTGAAAACAATCAACTTCTTAAAATATGTTTTAAATGCAAGGCGAAAAACTTTTAGTTCTTGTTGGCGGATAAAAACTTCAAAGATTTTAGTAATATAGACTTTATTGCCAGCCTATATTTGCATATTATTTTTGTAATATTTGTTACTTCAATATCACTTGTTTTTGCAATAAATACTGAATCATGCAATTATGAAATCATTATCTGTAGTTATTTCAGTATGTAATATCTCATTATTTTTGGCTAAGATTGAAAGAAATTTGAAGCCAATAACATAAATGATAATATATCTATTCTGCAGCTTGCCGAGAGGAAAATTTTTTTAATGCAATTATTATTATTTTTTAAAAATGTAATGGAGAAACGCATCTTTGGGGGGGTTTTTTTCGCCTGTAATGTTTTGCAAAAGCAATTTTATCTCAAAACATGTTTTTATATTCGATAATATGAATATATCTTTATTATGATTATATCTCAATCCTCTTTTTTATGATTACATCTCAAAACATGTTATAATCACTTTCACGTAGTATTTCAGTAGTGCCACTAAATGAGAAAAAGTTTACAAAGAGTGGTATGACATATAAAAACAAGCATTTTGTATTTAGATCTGTTTCGACACATAAAATATTTCTGTTTCTTTTTGTCGACAGTTACTCGCAAACACTGTTACTTTTCGATTGAAGTGGGGGAGGGGGAAGGAAAAAAAGTTTTGCTTCAATCTATATTACCTTAGATTTTTAATAAGTTTTTTTTCTCTCTTTTTCTTTCATAGAATTGCGATAGAAAAAAGGTCATATTTCAAAACAGGTGATAGAAAGAAAAAAGAAAAAGCAGGGAAAAAAATGATTTTTTGGGAGGGGGGATTAGGAGGGCACCAGAAGAAACGACAGAGTAATCAGTGAAGTGCAAAATTATTATTCCTCCTGCATCCCCCCCCCCCCACCGCCAAAACATTTGACCCTCTTCAAAAGATACCGCTTTTAAGTTCTGGCGAGGGGGTGAAAGGTACGGGAAGTAAGCTACCTGAAAATAAGTTTTTCAACATTAAAAACTTCCTTTATAATTACGAATGAAAGTTGTCCCTCTCTTTCGCAGAGAAAATGGAACCCGCCACCTTTGATATCGTTTGTTATTTATTTATTTTGTTATCTATGTGTTCATAGGAGGAAAAAATGTCGTTTAGAGCTTTACTATTTTTTAAAAGCTTTTTCAATATTTTTAATAGCGTGATGTCAGTATTTTGATGTCGTTGGCTAGAAAACTGTTCGTTCAAGCAATTATTTTTTTTTTTGGGGGGGGGGACGATTTTATTTCTTACTTGTGAAGATAGAAGCGTTTTTAAACTTTTACGAACAAAGAGTACGATATAAAAGTAATTGGCATTCTATAATCGTTGCAAGACAAAAAATACTTTTATATAATTAAAAAGGTTTTTAACAGAACTTGCTCAGACAGGTCATGAACTTTGCTACATCATTTTTTTCTGAAATTCATTGTTCGTATTTCAGAGATTAAATGAGATATACCTGAAATGAAAAGTTTGTAATGTTATAGATTGTTAAAAAAAAAAAAAGTAAATGTTTATTTATTTTAGTTTTGTGACACTACATGAATTGACACCATTTTGACTCCATTGTATACTGCAAGCAAGATGCGTTATTAAAACTATTTTGATGTCTGCTTTCATCAGCAATGATTTATTTGTAAAGTTTAGGGATACTAATAATTGACATTCTCACACTATGTCAAGAGTTATTTCTTTTTAATGCGAAGTATTAAATTTCTTTAAACAATTTTCTTTCTTTCTATGCAATTTTCCATAATTTTTTAGTTATGTTTTAATTATTTTTATATCATTATCCAATTCTCTTTATTTAACGATAACGAATTTTCCTCCTAACTTTAAATTTAATTTTGAATATCACGTAAATTAGAACAAATATCAGCTTGTATGATTGTGATATTTCTGCCGAATTCTTCTTCAATTTACTGTAGAATTATTTCCTGTAGTAAAAAAATTGAAGTTAGAATTGTAATCGTTGTAAATTTATAAAAGCTGAATGCCAAATACCGTTCCCTGAATTATATATTGTAAATTGTTCAGACTTTCTGCGTATCAATCTAGGATTCTTTATATATTGTATTGTTTGCTCTCTAACCTACATTAGCTGCAAAAGAACAAAAGAAATTCGAAGTTCACGTCTGAACATCATAGTCTGTGATAATGCTATCACGTTAAAGAGCCTTATTTATTTTGCCATCTGCATTTAAATTATTTATTTTATCGTCTGAATTTTTACAGTGCTAATTTGCCATCATGTTTAATATAGTTTATAAATTTATAAAATTACATCAGAATAATGCAAAGTATAAGACACAAGCTCATGCAATTTTATTAATTGATCAAAAATAAAATTAAAATTTTGTAACAGAATTATTGTACAAAGTATAATCTTTGCACAATTTATAATCTTTAATAAAATAAAAGATTATAATTGGGGTTATTTTTCAGGACTTAATAGGATCTTTATTTATTAGTGTGTTTTTTTAAAGCAGATATTGTTCATTTTTTAAAAAAATTATAGCTTCTAACTATTAAATCGCATTGCATCCATTAATTTGGAACGGCAGTTTAATGATCTGTAAATAAAATATATATATATATGTTCTGATGTTTATATCAAACTTCGCTTTCAAATTTAACCATGAAAAGTAATTACATATTTTACTCACATCATCTTTATATAAAATTCATAAAAAACATGGAAAAAAATTTCTGTACGAAGCGTCATATTATTAATGAATTGTCGAAATTTGATTTAACTCATTAACGCAGTTATAACTGAAAAAGAAGCACATTGATGAAACTAACCGCTCTCTAAATGATAACGAATGCCAACGCCTAACAATATAGTTAATTTAAAAGTTGTTTGACTAAAACAATAGCTGATAATACATGCTAAAGGGGAATCTGAAGGTTTAATTCTAGTGATCAAAATTCAAGAACGTGTTCCTAATGACGTTTGGCAAATTCGAACTCAACAATCATAGGGCTTCGATAACGGCTTCCTTTGGCAAAAGAACAAATAAATAAATGAACGAATATATCTGTCTGATAACCCAGGAAGTACAACTAAAGGAGAGAAAAAAACGCTTTAGAATATACATTAACAGTCCTAATAAGCTTCACACTTGCCTCATCAGAGGGCGCGCATGAGCGATGAAGCGCGCGCAGCTTTTCACTAAGCAACCTTATCGGAGTATATACATTGTGTGTATTCTTGCGCTCACAGGGTGTATATATATGTGTATATATATACTTTGTAATAAAATAATAGAACAAAGATGAAGAGCCAGTGCACTAACACAATGGCTAAAAGCAAAAGTTGCAATGCGTAAGCGAGAAGAAAAAAATACAAAATGTTATTGAGAATCACAGAAGCGTAAAGCTTGATCAAAAGACGCTTTAATTAGTGTTTGCTAATGTATGTTTTCCCTGATTTAATAGTTCGAAGTTGTCGAACGAGCCTTGGTTATTTGTTTAACCCTTCTTTTAGGTGTTTGACTAAGTAAGACATTATATCTAATTTTAAAATTTAGTAACAGAAATTTCAAAGGTGGAATGTTGAATTATGAAGTTTATTTCTTTATTCCTTATTTGCGTGCTTAATTATATTTAGAAAGTTTTAAATAGAAATTTTGCCAGAGTATAATTTGGTCTCTTTTCGTATATTTTTGTACATCTTTTATTAGTTTTATTTGTGGGAGGGATAAAAGAATTGATGTTAAAAGAAGAAGAACGTCTTGAACAAACGTGTTAGAATTTTGAACTTTATTTATATAATGTGATTAACAAATCTTCGATCTATGCATATTTCTTTTTAGAATTTATTTTTACTTTGACTAACTTTTATAGAATGTGATTATGATAGTGATTGTTTTTTAACATTGGAATTAAAAATTGCTGAAAAAAATTTATTTATTTTTATAACTACTGTTTGTGTAAAAATAAATGTAGTAAAAAGGTTTGTCAGTGCAAACGCTTAGATTTATTCATTTTTTTTTTTTTTTTATTTAAAGTAATGAATATTGAATGCATTCACACATTTTAATGACGAAAATATCAATCCTATCTTAATTTTTTTTTAAAATCTATATAGATGCTTTTTATAAATTAGACAGATTGTCTAAAAATCATCAAAATTCAACATCAGATCTGACAAAAATTTCACAGGAAATTGCTGACAATTAATTATTAAAAACAATTCCTTAAAGATATAACATGGTGAAACATATTTAAGAATGAAAAACCATTGAATTAAATTTAACAAGAAAATAAAGAGAATGATGACGTAACAAAACACTACTTATCATTCTTGGCACTTATTTGAGATATCATCAATTAACTACAACCGCTCGAGAATGATAACAGTAATAAGAGTTACATTAACGATTACTGAAGATGAAGAAATAATTATAATCGCAGAGCCGTTAACTGTTCACTCAACTCGATTTTTCATCCATCGTTTGGCGAATTTGCTTGCTAGAGCGTTCTTTTGGCTTAAGCGAGCGTGGTGAGAGAATTCCATTTTTGTGGGTAATTCTAGCCGACCCCGAGGGGTCAAGGACCCTCTTGAAATCGCGTGACGGGTCAGGGAAGCGGTGCAGAACCATACTTAACCGATCTACTGACATCTCACCTGTTGCTTTATTTGTTTGAGCAATTGGCAACGTGGGATTAAAAACCTGTCGCCATTTCCTAGTTGCAATGATTCATGGCCAAAATGACATTCAGCGTTATTATTCTCGCTTTGCGAGTCCCCCCCCCTCCACAGAAAATAACATCTTTTGTTTATTCATTTTTATATACTATTTAACTTTTTTCGTATAAACTTTCAATTTGCAGACGTAAATTAAGTTGTCACTAGAAGAAAATTTGTTATTAGACATTTTTTTTTTCTGGTTTCGTTTTGAATCTAGAAGTTTCGAATTCTGAGAGAATATTAACAATTATTTTTTTTTTTTTTTCTGTATATGTTTTGGGTGTTTTTTTCCCTTCCCCTTTAGTAGAAAATCCATCGAATGGATGTAGGTTTTTATGAATTTGTTTTTATTTTCCATCCCTTATATTCAAAATATATTTGGTGAAAATGGTATTTTCACTCCAAAGTATTAAGAACATTTTTATCAAATGATATCTTTTAACAAATAGAATCAATTCGTATGACGTCAATCACACGACAAAAGTTAACTCAGCGTCAGTTATTTATGTAAATTAAAATGCTGCTCTTCAGAATACACTACGCATGCGCTTGCCATTAGCACCTAAAGCCGTGCTATGATGCAGTGTTAGACTTTTGGGAAACTTTTTGCGTTGTCGCTTCTCTTCAGTTAAAGAAATAAGGGAGAGGGTCAGAAATTGTCGTTTAAAAAGATTTTCGAATTCGTATTTAGTAATCCTAAATTATTAAAAGCATATAGTATGCAGATTTGAAAATGAATTTTTAAACCTAAAGTTTAGATACGCAAAGGTAAAAAATAAATAAAGTAAACTAATAATAGCTAAATGAATTAAATATGTTATGAAATCTGGATGATTATGGTAATGTGAGTATTATTCTGTCGCAAGATCTTTTGTAGGACAGATTGCGCCAAAATGATGAATATGAAATCTACATAGAAACCCCAGTGCAAATTCGTTTAGAATTACTCCATTAATGCTCACGAATACGAATGGTTTAGTGTAAAAAGAAAACGACTATAATTTAATACACAAATTTTATGAATTATCAAGAAACAAATTAATAATAAAAACCCTAAGCGAACTTAAATTTCTAATTAAGTTCAGAATTCAGAAAGGCTTCCAAAGATAAAACAAAATATTCATTAATTTTTTTAATGACAGTAATTAATAAAATTTCTTGTATTTACTATCAATTAATATTTTATTGTCATATCTTACAGTACAAGTATGCATAGATCCAATATCATACACAAATGTACATTCATGCAAAGAGTACACACAAAAAAGTCTTAAAATTCCGTTTCCTCTGGTGGGAAAATATTTATATATACGAAAAAAAGAAATAGGTTTTGTTACTTATCAGAATTCATACCAACATAAATATTTAGACTAACTATATTTAGAAATTAATATTGCACATATAAATACTTGTTTGTAATTATTACTAATTAAATAATTTGGTTGCATTTTTTTTTTTTTTTTTTTGAGAAATATAAAGAATAAAAATTGAAAACAATACAAAACAAAAAAAAAAACCTTGAAACCGCCTGTTGAGACTATCATCCCGAGCCCCATAAGCGTCCGTACGAGCGACGGTTCCGGCCAAGGTCAAGTTCCCCACCACCGCAAGACCCGGATGTGCGCTTTCACTTCTGTCCCCCCCCCTTACCTCCACCCTCCTATCTCTTTGGAACATACCGCCCACTTGGAGAAGCGAGTTTCGGATAAATTGCACGTTGACCTCAAAGAAACAACTAGAGAAGCAAAAAAAATCTCCTCGGTCCAGTCCGGTCGGTCGCTCGCTCGCTGCAATGTCCGCGAGATTTTTCCGAACGTCCTTTTCGTTTCAAAAAAAAATCCCGCCACTTGAAAAGAACAATTGGATATGCTTAGAATGTGGTTCAGATGTCTCTGAGCTACTGGTCATTTAAAAAAAAAATCTGTCTCATTGCTCACATTTTTCTAGTTTGATTGTTATTGTAACATATTTGAATGGAGTCGAGTGGATTCCGAAAATTCCGGTTTTATTTTCTTATTTATTTTAGTTTTGTCTTTGTATGCGGAACTTCTTTGCTAATTAAATTTGACATTCTTATTATCGACTGAAGATATAAATGAGAGTTTCAAAAACCTGTTTGAAAAGAGAAATAGTAAGATCAGAAATGAGAAATCGTTTGGTTTTTTTCTTCTCGTTCAAAAGCAAACGATCACCGACAAAAATAACTTTATACAGCAAATACGAATTCTCGTGTTGGTTTTGCAACTGAAAACGAAAAATGGATTAGAGATCTCCATGAAAATGAATATTAATTTGATTGAAAATAAAATCATGCATCCTTTGTTTTAAGTTAAAACACAAATGCAGATCTTAATAAGACATATGATTTTTATTTATTTTTTTAAGGTTTTTTTTTTCCATCTATATGATTTTTTAATACAATAATTTTTATTTAAGTTTTATTTTTTCAAGTTTGACTTCGGTTTGTCCCATTTGTTAACAAAGTAAATCTAATTTTTTACTAAAATGTAGATTTTTTTTTTCATTTCAATTCATTATATTAAATATTATTAACCAATTTTTTATCAAATTATCTTTCGGGTGGAAATATTCCATGCCACTCCCACTGATGTCGACACAAGGTTTAATTATTTTTATCGGTTAGCTGACAATTAAATTATAAAAATATTAAAATAATGTATTATCACTACCGAGAATATGAGAGTGCTAGATAATTTCTGTTCTCTTAATATATCAGAATGTGAATTCAATATCTTTTTTTATCTTTACAAACATGAAACACGTCGAATCAAATGAAAGAGTATAGAAAAGTAAAAAATATATTACATTAGATTGAAATATACTGTTTATTTTAATGTTTTATACCATGTACTAAAATTATTTTTAAGCACTGTGTATTATTTACTAAATCTATTAGCATTAAAAATAAATCATCAGAATAAAAGGAGCGTCATTTTCTCTTATTGAAATAATTTCAATCCTTAATGTCTATTAATTCGAAAAATAAATCATCAGAATGAAAGGAGCGCCATTTTCTCTTATTGCAATAATTTTAATCCTTAATGTCTATTAATTCGAATTCTATATAAATCGAATTTTTCCAGCTTTCCCATCAGCCACGTTTCACTAAGTTTAACTGAAAATAAATCATCAGAATAAAAGGAGCGCCATTTTCTCTTATTGCAATAATTTTAATCCGTAATGTGTATTAATTCGAATGTCTGTTAATTCGAAAAATAAATCATCAGAATAAAAGGAGCGCCATTTTCTCTTATTGCAATAATTTTAATTCTTAATGTCTATTAATTCGAATTCTATATAAATCGAATTTTTCCTGCGTTCCCATCAACTACGTTTCACTAAGTTTAACTGATTCCCAGATATTTAACTGAAATTTGGATATAATTTTCGCTTATTAAATTATGTATTATCATTTCGAGTGCTTATTATTATCCTTGAATTTTTATTTGCACTGTTGTGTTTTGTCACACTCGAATGCGAACACCTCCACAACAATAGGACGATCACAAACTAGACTAATCCATCATGGACGTCATGTGATTCGCTTTGTTTACATCACATGTCCGCCCCCTCCACCCTCTTTATCTTTTGCATCTGATCATCGGGGTAGAAAATAAAAGAGTAAAAGGATTCCCAATGAGAAAGAGAAAAGAAAAGATAAAGATAAATCCCTCTGAATTTTCGATTTTTCCATCATTTTTATCAAACTTGTTGATCCGATTACGTTCTGTTTCGTCCTGGGAGGGCATGAGCAACAGGTGGAAAATTAATGTGATTGAACTTTGGGAAAAGGAATATGGATTCTGCAGTGCCATTTTATTAATGTAGTAGAGATGTGCTTTTACTCGCAAGGTTTGTTTTTGCCCGTGAGAAATAGTGAGTGAGAGAGGATCGGTCGCATTTCGAACACTTGCATGACTGCGATCGCCCTCCCCCCCACTTTTTTTAAAAACTTTTTATTCTTTTTAAAGAATTATGGTTTGTAGTCGCCTTTTTAATTGTTAATCATAAGTTGATTTTTGATCGAAAGTCAGATACTGGTTTAAAAAGATTTTCTGTACTCTTATTAGAATTACTTTTTATTAGTTTAACGTTTTTTTTTTCTAAATAACTAAAAAAAATGAAATAAATTAAATGATTAAATTAAAAAAAACTGGGGAGGTTTCAAAGACATGAAAAAATAAGTGTTCATACTAAAATATATTCTACTATTCCCCTACTCCTCCCAAGGAATCTTTTTCTCGAATTAATAAAAGACAAAAAACGAATTAATAAAAGAAAAGGAGACAAAATAGGCAGTTTCGCATTAATATATTTAAAATTTCAATACATTTTGATGTGCATTAGTATTTTCTTATGAAAAATTCGACAAACACACATACACACACGGAAACAACGAATGCAACAAAATTTGAAGTTGAATTCCAAATGCTAAATTTTACATTAGATGTTATTCATTGAAAAATAGTTTAGAAGTCAAATAGCTGTTTATTAATTTTTTTTATCATTGCATTTTCAATTCAATCAGAACGTCTTATGATATCTAATATTAGAAGAAAAAAAAACAATGTAATAGCATTCATAATTGCTTTAGTATCAATTTTTTTTAAATTTCCAAGTAGTATAAACTTCGTTCACACAGAATAAATCATTCTTGTAACAAAATTGTACAAAAAAGTTTTTAAACATTAATTTTCCAGCTTTACGGATATATATCGAATTATATTTACAGTAGACTCCCGATTATCCGCGCCTGCCGCACTAAGTGTTTGTTTTTGCTTCCAAGCAAAGAGAAAATGCTTCCAAAGCAAGAAGCAAACATAAATGACTGATTTCTTCAAAAAGGTGTAGTTTTACAGTTATGCTTTTGTAATTACATAATACATTATAGTATTAAAATAGTACATATGTATTCATTTTTCTGTGTATCCTTGACGCCTCTCGTAAGTACAAAGCACTTTTCTATTTTCATTAACAAAATGCATTTTAGGTTAGTTTTGAGTGATATACTAAAATAGTAAGCGTTAGTAAAACATTTCCTGCAGTTTATTTTACGTTTTAATGTACATAAAACGATTTTTCAAAGTTGGAATGACTGTTTTCTCTTTTGCTATACCCGTTTTTAGCTTTTTTCGGATTATCCGCGATTTTTGTTATCCGCTGCGGCCGCGCCACCCAATTCCGCGGATAATCGGGAGTGTACTGTATTCTATTTTCGTTTTACACAACGAAAGTAAGAATCTATAGAACGAATAAAAAAAGTTAAAAAAATAATGATGATTTTTTAAAAATCGATTTTCACAAATTTTTATTCGGTATATTTCATTTATTAAAAAAATTAAACAAATAATTATCGTGATGAATGTATAAAAAGAAGACAATTCTTAATGTACCACGTTTTTATAAAATTATTGGTTTGTCGATTAAATTTTCAAGATAAATACTTAAAAATAATTGTTTTATATGAAATTGTCTTAATTGCTGTTCGCATATTTGTTACTGTCTTTCAAAACGAATTTTTCAATATTTTTTTAATCGAATTAGTATTTATAAATATGATAGGAGAATTGCAATTATGAGAAATGTTTTCTTTTTCGTTTCTTCTGCAAATTCAAAATGTTATTCAGTTCGTGCGGTAGTTTTCTTCGAATTTCAAACTGATCAATAAGGATTTATCAATGGAGTCACTGTTTCCATATTTTTAACAATTATTTATTGTTAACAATTAACATTTATTTATTGAAAAGTTAGGTCGTAGTTATTTATTGAAAAAAATCGGTCTTACTTATGTATTGGGAAAAAAATCAATCTTAATTATTTATATTGAGTTTTCCTAATATTTTTAAACATTTTTACATTTCTTGATTTTAAACACCTGCAGAAATTTCAATTTTTTTTCTTATTAATGCCATTGTAATTTTTTTTTATTATGACCCTTAAACCACCATAAATAGACAAAATGATTTAGTCATCGGAAGTTAATTGCTGTAAACTTAATTTCACTGCGCACTTCTAGCAATTGTATATATCTGGTGGCTTTTTCTTCTTATTACAAGCTTGCAATAGAATATGTTTTACAGAGACCATTCACATATTTAATTGTATTTGCAACGGAGGAGGGGATTCTAAAATATAAACAGCTGAGTGTTGCAGTGATGAAAATGTAATTAATAACAATTTTAGATTCAGATTCTGTTACATTAATCATATTCTAAATCACGATCTTAGAAATGAATTATTTGATTCATTAACAATAAAATGAAAAGTTTTACTTGTATAAGTTGAAAATTGTGAAAGAAATGTTTTCTTTAGTTTTGAGGAACTGTTTCAGAAAAACTTTTCATGCAATTGTTTCTTTTTTTTTTTTTTTTTCGTCATTCTTTTCTTTTTTCAATTCATTATTTCAATTGTTAGATCTGAAATATATATATATTTTTTTAAGTTTTAAATGAATTCTTTAGATTTTGCTTCTTCCTTGACACCTAAAGGTCTTTTTACGAATGATATCAGATTTAACAAAGATGAAATGACAAGAAAGAAAGTGAAACAGGGGAAAAAAAAAAAAAAAAAGAAAGGAACGGTATTTTGTATCGCTAGAATTCAAAAAATAATAAGTTAGAATTCAAAAAATAATAATAAGTAAGATCAGCTAATAAGCAAAAATATAAAATTTTCTGAAAACATTCCTTCTCACAAATAAAATGAAAAACGCTTTTATTATATTTTTTTTCTGTCCCTTTATTATTAAAAAGGGATTCAAAACAATGACAAAAGTGGGAACAATAAGAAAACAATGTCGAAAAGATCCGTCGTTAAATATTTTCTCTTGTCTACCAAAAAAGGAAACAAAACGATTTTTTAAAAACAGAAAAAGAAAGAAAAAAAATCCCAAAAATATTTAAAGGAAGAATACAAGAACAAGGAGAAAAAAGAATAAAAAAGAAAATAATTCGAAATAAACGTGAAAAAGAATAAATGGGAAGAAAGATAGGAATATAAAAGGGCGGGAAAACAGACAAAGGAAAATCGGGAAAAAAGAAGGAACGAATTCCGCAATTAATACTCTCGCACTCAGAGCATCTCGAACGAAGGTGGCCTAAAGGCGCGAAATGCAGAATAAAGAAAGGAATAAAACAAAATAAGAGTAAATAAAAAAGAAGGCGGGGCCATGACCAGTCATTAGAGCGCGGTATGTCCCGAGTCATTGTCAGTGTGAGGGGTTAGCATTGTCTCGGAGCGAAATTTTAACTTCTGCCTTCTACTGGCTTGTTTCTTTGTTAAGATCTTGAACGTTGCGAAGAAAAAAAAAAAAAAAAAAAAAAAGCGAAAGAACCTCAAATGTTATCACTTTTCTTTTTTCTTGCTTTGTTTGGGAGTCTTTGCGGTGTTTGTTTTGGTGTGAAAAGAGGCTCATTAAGCCAGACGACAGGTGACAAGTCAGTTTTGTTTGGGCAAAAGGTTGCCTTGTTGAACATTGGCGGTAAACTGTTGACTTATTTTGAGAACAGTGACAGAATTGTGTTTTTGCTGGGTTCCATACTTGTCGCTCTCTTCAAAGACGGAATGAAACTCGAATGATTGATTAATGATAGACACAGTTAAAAAATTAGCAGTCAATTCAGGTGATTTGAAAAATCCTTCCCTATTATTTTTCAATAAAGTGAATTACTTAGTTTCATTTATTCAGGAAGCCATAATGACTACGATTATCCAAGAATTTAAATAATATCTTAAAAATTTATTTTTCATCACAATTTTGGTTTGATATACAAGAAAGGGAGAAAATCTGTTCAATGATTTGAACCATATGATTGAGCATTTGTCCAGCATATCTTAGATAAAAGTATTAGGAGATATTCACTTGTCTTTTATTTGTTCTCAGTTAACAGAAAGCTGATACTTCTTGCTTAGCTTTATAGAGTTTACATGTCTAAAATGTATTGCTTACAGAATTATAAAATAAAAATTTCCTTTGAGATTCCTGGGCGAAAGTTAAATGTCGTATGTCTTGATCAGTTATTCAAACTTCAGTTTTGAGAAAGTATGTTCTAATACATTTTCGTAATTATATAAATATTTCAAGTACTTTCTCGTAGAATTTCCAAAATGATTGTTGTTGTTTTTTTAAGTTCAATTTGTTTTAGAATCGTTGGGAAACTTTTCCATAAATTTCTCCGCTTTTGTGTGTTTAGTTTTCTATTTTCTCTTGCAATTAATTAATTCATTTTTATCATATTTTTCAAATATTACCTTTATAGACGCACTACCGCAATTAAAATTGGATTTATTGAAAATTGTATTTTAATGATTCAGAAAAGGAAAAATTTGTCAGATTCTATCTGTTCGAACCAATTTTTCTGTGATTTTTTTTCTCTGCTATTCTCAAAAAACGATTTCGACATACCAAGCCTACACATCATTTGCAGAACCAAAAGTATCTTTTCACGGACCGTTAAACGTTCTCATAGTTGTCCATTTCATTCTTTTTCTCCTCCATGGGAGAACGTAATATGAATATCGTCTGCAACTGCAGAATAGGAAGTGCAAAGTGGAGGTGAGGTGTTTGCCTCCTTCTCTCTGTGTCTGGACCAAAAACAATCATCGGAAGTTCTCTGAAAAAGAAAGGAAAAATGATAGAAGCAGAGAAAAAGAAAAGCAAAACGTTTTTATGAAAAGAAAGTAGAATTTGAATCTCGCTATTTGTGGTTCCGTGATGACCTGCAAATAGAGAAGTTACGCGCATTCTGTTGTTACTATGACAGGTCACAGTTGCAGTTTCTGATGGATTGTGCACTATTTTTCTTGATGTAAAACTTTTGAATGAGTTGGAAGTAGGAGTAAGCTTTGTTCTGTTGAAAAGCTCTGTTTGGAACTTCAATAAACAGTGACTGAAGTAGTTTATGCAACTCTTGTTTCACGAAGCGATAGTAAAAATTTTCTCGAATTCAAAACTCAATGATTTTTTTTTTGTGTTGTTGTTGGCTTTTATGTATATAAAATGCTAGCAGTGCTTAAAAAACTTTTTTTTCCTCTGATGGATGCTTCTACTTAATTGAACAAAACTTTCGAAAGTTTCTGGTTTGTTGTTCTGTTGTGTGGCAGTTTTCCAGTTCATTTTTTTTTTATTGCAGATTTCCATTCCGAAATATATATGCACTTCTCATGAGCCCTTTATCGCATTTTAGAGCGAAATTAAAAGTTCAATATTGATTGATAATTATTATTACGCATTTTATGTGGAAGTACGATCTGATCATCAGTCTGAATTTTAAATATCATCTTTGATTTCAAGCAATTTTATTTAGCTTCATTAGTTTCGTATTTCTAAAGATGAAATTTTGTATTCGAGTATATATTGAGTGTTGTATTTAATACTTCATAATCCGTTAGAAGATTTAAATGCTATACTCTTGTGTATTTTTCGATAAAAATAGTTTAGTACTTTCAGGATTTAAGTTCAATTAATTATTAATTAATAATTAATTACTGTCCCTCATTAAGAATATCTAAGAGATAAAAAGTTTTAAGATGGAAATAAAAATTAGTTAAAGTAATAATAGCAATTATAATAATGCTGTTTGTTCTCTAATAAAACCAAAGAGAAAGCTTTCCCAAAAATTTTCTCGCACGCTATCTAATAAAATTGAATTTGTGTTTGGGATGCATTCTCCGATTGAAAATAAAATTTGACACACAACTGCAACTGTAATCACAAAATCACATAGCAAATTTGATATATTTGTCATTGCGTTTTTGAACTATCGCGTTCACATGCTTCTGAAAGTACAAAACGACAATCAGTCTTTGCATTTGTCTTAAAATTTGATAGGTGTCCACAATATAGATGTCAAAAATGTGTGTTGAATTTTATACATTTGGCTCCCTTCTTTTTGTAGTAATCGTGTTTACTTATATTAGTACAGCCTGCCGTATAGACAGACTTTTTCTGAATAGATTTTGTTCAAAATTTGACAAAAAGTCTACAAATTTGGTGTCTTTCTTTTCATAAAGACTTTATACAAATCTAACTCAAAGTGTTTTTCAGTTATCTTTGTCAAGACAGAAATGGATATTTTCCAACTATGTGTTTTTCAAGCTCATGGAGATCTGAAAAGTGGAAATTTCGTCTAAATCTTGAATTTTTTTACCATTACAATATTTTCTCTATATTTCATGTGCGAGCAAGTAAAGACATGTTATAATTTATTTATTTGAAAAAAAATTGTTTCTAAACAATTATTATAGATGTTATGTTAAACATTTATAATTCCTTTATCTGCTATATCTTTATGAAACTCCAGTTTGTGATAATAAATGATGAAGATTTCTAATCTTAATGTTTTCTAAAAAACCTGCCGCACTGATGAATTATGATTATTATCACGGTTAATCCATGCTAATTTGAGATTGACGTGAAAATGCAGGAAGTAATTGAGTCTTGGACGTCGTTTTCGCCACCTCGTTTATAAGGAATCAAATAGGCAATTATTATTCCGTTGGCGATTTGATAGAGTAAATCAATGTAACTATGACTGTCATTATGCAAGATTTATGTTCATTTTTTTAGTTTATATAGCAATCCCTACGATTATAAAAAAAATTAATGTGGTATGCCTTAATCTCAAATTCATGGTTTTACTCGATTAACCGTGTTATACATCTGTATAGATAAATAAAGTATGTTAACAGCATATTGCATTTGATGTGATTAAGATTGTTCCATTCTCTTTATTGCCAATTACGGTAGGCATTCATTAATCTGACACGTTCGAGGTCACACCAGTGCCGGATTATAGAATGTCAATATGGGTTTCAATGGGATTATTAAAAGAATTAACACAGAACAATGATTTTTTAAACAAGCTTTAATAAGCTGCTTTATGGCAGGAAAAATGATGCATTACCGCTACTGTTTAAAAATGTCTAATATCACGTGATTTCGGTCTCTTCAAAACACCATTAGGAAGATTCAAATTAATGTGCCTTCTGGAATTTTTATTGTACTTCCTTTATAAAATATTTTGATTTTATTTTTTTCTTTCTCTGTTATTCTTCTGTTCTTTTTCAAACAACTTCTAATGATAATTTTTGGTCGACAAAAGAGATAAGGAAGCAAACATCTCACCTCCACATTCTGCAATTGCAGACGATATTCATAATAAGTTCTTCCATGGAGATGAAAAAGAATGAAATGGACGCATATTGTAAATGCAATTAGAGCATCAAAAGTCTATTTGCACGATATTTTGCTTACATTGTCGTGATTTTTTCTTCATTCTGTAGAAATTCCACTTCCTGAATTTGGCATTCTTATGTTATACAACATAATTGAACCTGAAGGTATTCTTCAGTTTATACAATACTTTGTATAAACTGTTTGTCACTTATTTTCTTGATTATTGGCTCACGATGCATCATATTTTGACCATCATTCGCACTGTTCTGATCTAGATCCGCAACACACCACCTGAATTCGTTCTAAAAGTTTATAATTTGGGTAGCTTGATCATTGCCGGATTAAAAGCACCTATGTATCAACAAAATTTTGTAATTGTTTATTGAAATCTTTTGTTCGATATTTATAACAATTTTATTAATATAGTGCTCTTATCTTTGATAACTGAAACTTTTCACATGCCACTATTTATAATTTTTATATACATTGTCAGTGACTGCCAACGGTATTTTGTCTACTTCTCAAATACAGACCGTATTCAAAGATTAAACTTGTTATATGCATGTTTGGGATTCACAACCTGATTTTTTATACTACAGTTTATTACTATTTTCAAATCTAATTATCTGAGACATCGATTTGAGTGTAAAAACAAGTGATACATTCAGATCGATTTCTCATTTGTCTAATACATTAAGTGCCATTTATACCTAAACGAATACAATTTTTGTATGATACGATAAGATGTTAATATTAATTATACTGAAAGCACATTTTATGCTTCTAAATTTTTTTTAATTCAATTTTATTGATGTTTTTAACAACATTACAGAGCTCCAAATATGCTAGATGGTTTAATTCTAGATGCATTGAGTTACATGTAAAATCAATAATTCATTTAAACCAACATTTCATATTTAGACAAATTTATATCCAGACAAATTTATTTCCCGTATTATTTAAAAGAAAGTGAATAAAGTTATTGTAAATAAAATAACAGTTAATAAAGCTAGTTATGATTATAATTGATAATTACAATTGAAATACTCCTATCCCGTTACCCGAAGTATACGAGAAAAAGTGAATACTCGCCGGCAATGTGGTAGAAACTGCGGCTGAAAATCCTGATGGCCATCACTCGCCACTGTACAACCCCTTCCATAAGAAGTACGTCTCGTCCAGGGCAGACAATTGAACATTACTATGCCTATCGGAGAAGTAAGAACCAACCACCCTACCCGAAGTTACTCATCCCTATATCTGGGAGAATTAATAAGATTAAATGTAACGATAATTAAGTTTAAATGTAATAATATTAATTGTTAATAATAGTTGATGATAATTGTACGGAATTGTAATCAATTAAACATTTCCAATGATGTTGCATTTTTAATATGCTTGTGATGATAATTTAGTTACCTAGTAATGTGTACTACGTGTTTTTAATCAATTGCATATAATAAATTTTTTTCACTTACTACTAAAACTTTGCTCAGAATTCAAAACTAAACTGAAGACATAAAAGGTTGGATGAAGGTTGCTCCACAAACATGATGTATCGCATCATTTTTTTTTTACTGTTCCCCAACTTTTTTCTTCGAAAACGATGAAAAACAATCCGAAAGTCGTGAGAAAAAGAATGAGGGAAACAATTTTTTTTTCTTTACTGCCATTTCCTTACGATAACATTTTCCTCTCCTGCCTCTCGTTCGAAACCACCCCTCTGTTAATGGGGGAGAGGGGACGTTTTCTGATTCCCTACTAATCCACCCTTCTCGAAAAACTTCAGCATTAATCATTGTATAATTGCTCCCCAGTTCTGGGAACCATTAAATATGTCGTTGTGATAAGGCGCGATTTCGGCAAGTTTCTTTCTTTAAAAAAAAAAAAAAAAAAAAAAAATCGTCTCCCTCCCCCCCTCCTGTCATCCCTTGAGTGATTCCCCTCCCTGACAATTTTTTTTCGAACTTTTGACAATTGCTTCGTCTTCTCCTCCTGCCGTTTTCACTTTCTTTTCACTCGGTTTTGTTATTAACGTTTGGTTTTTGATTCATTTTCTGACATAAATAAAAGAAAACCATGCAAGGAGTTTTCAGTGTGGAGTTCATTTTCTTTTGTTCATTTCTTAATACCTTGCACTTGCACCACTTTGTTTCGGTACTATACGTGAAAAAAAAATGTACATATTTCCAAGCGAAAAATAGTGGGAATGTATCACTGTATACATTTAACCAATATAAGGGGTATCCATCCAAATCCTGACCAAATAGTTAATTTCTAAACCGTTAACTCTAAACTTATGATTTTAGTTGGAAAAATTCTTAATTCATGTAAAGAATAATTTTTTTATATTATTCGAATCAATAAATGTACTGCTGAAAAAATAATCAAAGGATCTCAAATTGTTTTATAGTTCCCTCCCTAGATATACATGGTGTTATTAATCGCATTCAATAAAATATTTTGGACTCAATAATATTTTAGACAAAAACAAATTCCTACCATTTGCCACAATATCTGAGTTAGGAACCTTGAAATTCTATTGTTTTAAGCCAATCAACCTGTCCGTATTGCGAAAACGCAAGCCATCTTAACCGTTTGGCAATCCCATTGTTTTAGAAAATCCAACTTCTTTTCATTTTTTTCCCACATAGAAATTTAAACAGCTCTTTTTTGTTATATTTTTAGTAGTAAATAATCACACTAAATGTTTTTAAAAGAAAGCTATCAAGAAAAAAAGAAAGCTATTGTTAGCTAATTTATATACAGGGTGATCAAGAAATAACAGGAAATGTTCGGAGCCCTGTAGCGTGTTATATACTGGGCGAAATATAACAAAATTTGGCCACCATACACATTGAAGTATGCGGTTTTGATTAATCAAAACAAAAATAGTATTAAAATACGCCGATAGGTGAAATCCTGGCACTGCGATCGAAAACTTTATTATGTAATTTGTTTATAGAGGTACTTTGTGACATGACATCGAAGATAAAAGGAAGGGTTGCGGGAATTTAGACCATTTTGCAAGAATTCGTCCGTCGATTGCACTGTCACTACGTGAACGCGCCTTATTAGTTAA
Organism: Argiope bruennichi; assembly: GCF_947563725.1. Lineage (NCBI taxonomy): Eukaryota > Metazoa > Arthropoda > Arachnida > Araneae > Araneidae > Argiope > Argiope bruennichi. The sequence continues at coordinate 108,124,815 of NC_079157.1, read as the reverse complement.
GCTGTTTTATCAGCGGAATGAAAATGCCAGCGCTGCTCTTCGTAAATACCGGTGGTTAAAACAGTTACGCAAAGGACAGATAACCATAACTAACTTATGAAGGATGGTTGAAAGATTTGAAACAACAGAAATTCTTGGTGTGCAGCCAGACCGAGGACGTAAAGTTATCAAGCAGGAACAAGTTGAAGAAGTTGCAACGGCCGCTATGGATCAGGCGATACTAATAATCAGGGTACCAGCAGTGCACGTTCAGTATCACGATAAACAGATACCCCCTTCTCGACGATGCAGAAGAATTGCGTAGGATCCTGAAATTTTATCTGTATAAGATAACACCCATTAACTGAATCTGAATCTTGGCAATTTCTGGTTGTGAGGCGGTTTGGGTTCACTTGAAAGGCGTTGTATATCAAGGACATTCCTGATTCCTACTTTAAAAGATCAAATAACGTTACATATCAGACGAATAAATGCCAATATGCTGCGAGCCATTGTTGAAAACCTCGTGTACCGCATACAATTATTGGAACATCAAATTGGTAGTCATCTTGAACCAAATTTGCAAGTTGCTATAAGAAACGTTTTTCTTTGGTATTTGGTGTGTTGCTATTTACTGTTTCCATTGGCAGTTGTGTATTCTTTTTCCACATATTGTGCACTTGCAGCGCCAGGATTTCCCCTATCGGCGCTTTTTTGTACTAATTTTTTTCCCCTTGATAAATCAAAACCGCATACTTTAATGTGTATGGGAATCAAATTTTGTTATATTTCGTCCAAGTGATCAAATAACACCTCCTATTATTTCTTGATCACCCTGTATATAAATTAGTTAGAAAGGTTAACTTATGTTTGTTTTGTCATGCTATTTACTTTCTGTTATATCAAATACACGAAGAAAAATAATTGCAAACGTCAGTAAGTTCGACGTCAAAAAATTTAATAAACTCTACATTTACCCCCCTCCCCGAGGCTGGGAGAGATACGTTTTTAGAATTGTATTTATGAGTATTGTATTTATTTTTGACCCTAATATTGTAGATTTGGACGAAGTCACTCAATAGACTGTCCGTCCGTGTACTTAACGACTATTATAATTTACACTGACTTAGAATCTTGAATACTGAAGATCATATCATAAATTTCGGTCTCGGTTTGTTCAGAAAAAGAAATCCAAAATGTCTACTCAGTTTTATCTATGGACTACGAAGCTAAACGTAGATTTTATCATGGTATGTAAGCATATCGGAAAATCAATAGGATAGCATATCGCTAGTTTTCTCGATAATATCTAAGATGAATTAATAACCTATAATATTGATGATTATTATTATTTCATTATATGTTATATAGTATAAATATGATTATTATTATTTTCATCAACAATATTTATGACAGATTAAAAGATATTCATAGGCTTTTAAAAAATGTCTTTACTTATGAACTTATAAAACATTGAAGAATATGCAATTTGTTCATTTTAATGTGGAATGATTACTTCTATTAGTGAAACTTTTTTTAATACAACACTCTATACAATGACTGGCGTACAGAAATTTATTTGATTTTACACGATCCACAAGAACCATATTTGAAGACATATATTTTCCTTTACAATTACTATTCAATCAATTAATCAATGATGTTTGTTTGCATGCAATCCTCATCTGGTGTCACCACAGAATTCTCAGAGATGACATCATTAACAAGAACTACAGGAATACTAATCTCTCAGCATTGCATGTCGGTGCCGCAGAGGAAATGATGGTTGCTTTATTTATTTATTGGCCCCAAGCTGTTGATACTATTGCTTTAGGAATGTTAAGGCTTTTGTATGTGATGGCTGGCTTTATTTATTCAGGCAGTACACTGTTTGTGCATTTTTTTCGATGAGTCATTTCTAACTTAAGAAACCGAATATATATAATAAAGTAGATGAGTTTAGGCTGGAGCAACGTAAAAGCGAAACCAGAACTAAATAACAACTGGAAAAAAAAAGTCGAAGAAAAAAGAATTAAAAAAAAAAAGTGAAGCTTTCATTAAGAAGAAGGGGGTAAAAGTGTATTACATTAGTTCTGCCAAGTCCGGTCTGCATTATGAGTAGCTAGGCATCACTAAACTCAATAGAAAGAAAATGAATTTTGATACCTTCTGGAGCTGGTCTCCATGTAGCTCCAACTTATGTATCCCTTACTAATTAATTCTTTTTCTTTATTTCCTTCTGTCCTTATTTTCCTCCATTTTCGTTGTTTATCGAAGTCTTACCATGAAAAATTAAAGAAGGTGGTATCGAAATGAAAAACAAGCTTTTAAAATAATTTCGGAGTGTAGTGGATTCTATTCTTAATGTACAATGCACTACAGCATCGAAATTTTAGTGTTCATATGTCTCGGATTGTTATAAACAGCCCTGTTTTCTGATTGTTTGACACTTCCTGATATCCTGTTTGCCACTTCCTGATATTCTTCCATCTGATATCATCTATGATTTCAATGAGTTTAGAAATTCCTGTCACTTTTACTAAGAATGCAACTAGCAATCGAGTGTAGAATGTCTGAAAGAGGAAATACACATGTCAAGCAGTACAAGTGGCATATTTACCGCAACTATCTTTCATTTTTGGAAATTTGTTTATGGCCTGTGTGCTATATATAAAGTTGGTTGTAAGAGCAATCAAATTAAGCCATAAAGGAATTCGCGCATCTGTCATATGTGTGCTTACCTTTTAAATAAACCTGTTGAACCCGAATCAGAGCGATTAAATATTCTGGACGTAACCTCTTTCCGAAGTGACCTCCTCTTCCAACGATGTTTTGTGAAAGTGGACATTATGGGGTCATGATAAAAGCAGCATCTGGGTGTCCTTTTTATATTTGCTGAATTCTTTATTCGTATAGTAGTAAAAGGTTTTTTTCTCCTTGATATATCAATAAAATCTCCATTGAATATTATTGAAATATGATTAAATAGTGCTTTGATTACCCAAGGAAAATTCTGATTTTTTTAACTCTTATTACCGGCTTGGAAAAGTGCCCTTGATTTGTCCAGATCCATCCTAATATATTGAAATTGTTTTCTTTTGTGGGTGTGCGATGTAATGGAATCGGAACTGGGCTACAAAGAAGTAGGAAATTTTCAACCTTCTAATATATGAATCTTCTAGTTTCAAGCTTGCGTTAGCAACTATGGTATGGTACTTGTAAATCATCTGAATCAAAAGAGCTGTCTTAGCGTGACTATAAGTATATAAAATTGCTTTGATAAATACCAATTTTGGCATTTGTAAGATACTACATATATTAGCATAAAGAAACATAAAGTTTTATATAAAATCTGCTTTTTTTTATATCTTTCTTCTGACCTCTTTATGCAAATAAGACCGCAGACCCCTTCGCAAAACCCCTAATATCATTTTCGTCCATCCCGTCAAACATGGGTGCACACAGGAGGGTCTATCTCAGAAAAAGTATATGCTGTGGATGGCAGCGGGGAGGTCCGAGCAATATGAAGCAATGGGTGACTCATGAAAAGTATTAATAAAGTCGGGGTCTCCCCCCCCCCCTTTACTCCTCTATGCTTTTCTATACCATCCGTAGAAAGAAATGGGTGGTGGTGGGGTGTATTGCGTTCAAAGTCAACTGCAGCCACGCGTCTTCGGTTAGCCGCATCTGATCGATGGTGGGGGAGGGAGGGTTAATGAAATTTCGTCAACCCCCTGTAGCACCCCTTTCCCCCTTTATCATTCTCTTTTGAGAGCAAAACGGTCCCACAGATCTGACTTATTAGATATGGGGAGGGCCGCTTTCAGAAAGTGGCACAAGAAGCTATTGAAGTCGTATAAATATGATTAGAGCAATTTGTAGTGGTGAAGGGTGGTTCGCCTGACTGCCATTCGTGTGGTTTCAGAAATTGCCTACAAAATGCAATTTATTTATAGCTAATTGGACGTAAGTGGAGGAGCTTTTTTCTCAAAAGCATCTTGTTCTAAAATTCTGAAACTCATAATTATTAGTTTCTAATCTGATCTATCCAATAAATAAGAACTTTCATATTGCGATCTTTCGTTACTATATTATGTGTAAAAGTGCCCCACTTCTGAAATTCTGCCTTTCAGTGAATGACGGCTGCCTATTCTAGAGCAGACAGGAATCAAAGCGTTAAAGAGGAAAATTAATGTAAAAGAAACCTTAATATTGCGTACGAATGAAAAGTACGAGTATTTAAAAGCATTTAAGTGTGTAGTTTATTTTAATTTCAAAAAATATTCAAAGGGAATTCATTGTATTGCGATATGATCATGATTTTAACTGCGATTTTGTATTATTGTTATTAATATAATATAACGAATTGTCACCAAATTAATTTTTGAATATTTTGAAACGAAACGAGTTAAATAAGTTATGACAGGAAAATGAAATTCAAGAGTTAATAAGAATTATGCCTCTCTTAAATTTTAACCTTTTCACTTCGTTATGACGTATCTATACTGCGTTATTAAATGTTTGATATTTAAATCTATAAATAAACTATAAAGTCAAAATTTATTTAGATCAATTTAAATTTCTCGGGCACTTTCTACTGATTTTATAGTGGATAAATTAACGAAAGAGTAAAATAATTCATATGACACGCACATGAAATAAGTCGAAATGAATTTTCTTTTTTGTGGCAATACTAATTACAATTTATCTTGGTATTAATATCTTATCCTTGCTATGTAAGGGCAAAACATTTAGCCGAAAATTAGTTTTTACTATTAATAATAATATTAATAATTAATAAATAGTTATTAAATTACTATTAATAACTATTTTACTTTTTGATATAGAATATTTGAATAGAGGAATATCACAGAAGAAGAATTATTTTAAATTTTCTGATAGTAAAATAAGTTGTTAGGAAAACAGTAAACTGAAATAAAATAGTAAATTTCACAAAATTAAAATGAATAAAATAGTTCTCTAGACTTTTTTTAAAAGTGCATATGTAATTTAAGCTATCGAAAAGATTAGTTATTTTACATAAGATTAGTTGAGAGTAGAAAGATGTGACTGATGGAGTCTAAAAGAGAAAAGAAAAATAGCTAGAGTTTGCAGGGGTAGGATAGAACTGAAGAAATTTAGATTTACTCTATCAACAAATAAATTAATAAGTAGTTAATTAAGTAACTACAACATTTCTTTTGTATTTTCTATGATCGATTAAAATTATCAAGACATATTTATCAAATAATGTTTCTTGATTTCTTTTCAAATATTTTGATGTATCTATTCCGAAACGGTTATATAAGAGCACAAAGATGTTACATACTACAGAAAACTGTCATAGAATTGTAAGTTGATACCTCTATGTAACATAAGATTATAATTTAGTCTTGACTGTTTCCAAACCACCATTTTTAATCTCTTTCAAGACGTAGTATGAGAGAGAACATTGTGCAATGATGTTAATAAATAATTGGAGATGACAACCTGGCTTGCGAATATGTTTTGTTTATGGCAAGAAAAGTGTCGAGTGTGTTGTAATTTTAATACAGTGTAAATGCCATGTAGCATTTGAAATGTTCATAAATTCAATAAAAACTATCACTAATGTCATAATTTTAGTTTTTAAAAAACTTCAAGATATTATTTGAAACACTATTATGACTCATTTAAATTTCTGTTAAGAAGTTAACAGAAAGTAGACGGGGGGAAATATAGAAAACAAACATAAGCTGTTTTATTAGGTTCTTGTTTCTAATTTATAAAGCAAGTTGTGTTATCGTTTTAGCATTGCATAATTTTAGCATATCTTTTGTAGATCTAGCAGTAAAACCTATTTCTGCTTTAAGTAAATAATTTCTTTGCTAGTCCTTTCTTCATTTTCGAATCAGTATATTAAGCAATTCTTTGGATTTGCCTGAAAAAAGCAACTCATAAAAAAGTTTAATTTTGAATCGATTTTATATATAATATTATGATCTTTAAATCAAATCATTGGAAAAGAAATCTTTATCTCGTAGTTTAAGTATCTAAATCATTTTAGTTTTAGTCGATGTTGAAAAAAGTATGGATCCTTTTTTGAATTATATTTATTATCCTACCAAATTTAAAATTTTCTGTTTTATTGGCCAACTGCTTTTGTATAACAAAAACACTGAACAAAAAAACAAATCTTAAAAAACAAGAAACTGAACTTCTTTTGTTAGATAATTTTCAAGGAAAGATAAATTGTTTCGAAAGTAATTATAAACACTCAAAAGTCAAAGTTATGATTTGCTGCATTAAATCAAAAACGTTTTCCTTTCTACACAAAAAACATTTTTTTTTGTCAATATTTTTCTTTCGTAATCGTTTTTTATTCTAAATTTCCATCGCCAAAGTTGAAAAGGCCTATTTTAAACCAAATCAGTCCATTCAAAACTCCGCCGCGGCTAAACGAGGCTGACATTGACAAAAGCAACAACAGTAGAACTGACCAGGAAGAATAGATTTGGGCGAGACGAGTTTTGAAAAAGGCTTTCGGGGTTTTCCCGCCTTCCCACACTCATATCTCATCTTTTTACATTCCCCCACTTCTTTCCCCTCCACCCCAGTCCTAACTAATCTCCCTTCTCCCAACCACCTTATTAATTCCACGACAGTTGGCTGATGACGCAACATTTTCCTTGAAATGCCAAACTGGGGAGATTAGCCATTTGTGACCATCCTTCATCGAGCGCTCATGGTTTGTTTGTTCCTTAAACAAAAGGTGTTCGGTGGTATCAAATTCATTCGTTTAGTTAAAAACGTTTTATACATTTATTCAAATTATTTGAAATAGAGATGTGCCTCAATTGTACGATCGTGAAAAAGGTGATTTGTTTTTCATACTTTTTTTGTGTATTTATTTTATTTGCATATTCATTTTTCCTTGTTGTATTTGACCTAAATTCAAAACATAACTCGAGTGAAATGAATGCCTCTTCAGGCGAGAGTTATTTTTAAGTGTGATTAAACGAAGTTGTGATCGGTTTTGTTAGCGATGGTTTTTCCTGAAAGTATTGAAATGATTTTTATTATTCTGTATTTATTCACCACTTTAGAGAAACTCCGGGCTTGAAATTGAAATGTTTTCATTTCAATCATAATAAATATTGTTATTGTGAAACAACTTCAACCTTGTGCCTGCACAATTGAATGATATTTATTATGATGGGCTTATTTAATTCTTTTTTAATGAGATGATTATTTAAAAAGTATTGTTTTTATTTTAAGTAATTGTTCGTGTTTAAATAAATATGGTTATCTCTAAAATCCAAAAGGCAAATGAATAAATATAAAAACTAATAATAAATCTGTTTGACGGAATGAAAATATTTATAATAAATCTCATAAATTTGTAGTAATAATTAAAATGCTATAGCTTATTTTGAAATAAAAGAAATTAAAATTATAACTGTTTTTTTTATCTGATTTTCCTTTAATAATCCAAAAATAATGAATAATTGAATACAACAAAATGGATTCTTACTTTTGAATATATCATTTTTATATATGTAATTTTATTCTGTTTTCTCATGATTTGTATTAATTTTTTTACTGATAATGTCTCGTGAAAAAGGGTGGAATTAAGAAATTTTTGAATTTCTTATGTATCAGTAATTCGGATGGGTAAAATTTAATTAATCAGGAAGATTCCTTTTAACATAAATATGTTTGTTTAGTTCATAAAACTGTTTTGTAAATTGAAAATTTAAAAACTGAAAATATAATTTCTCGATAAATTGTCTCCGGATATGATTGAAATATTCGAAAATACCCAATTATATTTCCTTGATAAGATAAAAAAAACCCATTAAATCAGTTTTTTGGCTCAGTTTTGAAACCAGATTTTTTTATTTGTAATAATTTAATAAGGATTAAGAAACACTCTATTGTTATAAAAAGATTTATAATGATACTTTTAATATTGATACATATTTTTTATTCATTAAATTATTTATTGTTTTAGAAGATTTTGTGTTATCTGCATTTACTTGTATACATATTTTCAGTATTCGCTCAAATGAAATTGTCCATTAATATATTTTTTTATAAAGAATATTGTAAAAATAATATTTCCTTTTTCAGAGATTCTGGTTCGTATGAAAGTATTTTAACGTACAGAAAAGAAAAAAATATAGAGGGGAAAGAAAATACTTTTTATGTATTAAAAAAAACATTGAATAGAATAAAATTCTTTTCGAATTTTACTTTGAAGTATCGTGAATGTTTCTTATCTACAATGAATTCTTAATCGTGAATCAGGTGAATATTCAAGAACTCATTAAAACAGTATGCTGAAACTATTATCTGTTAGCGTACTTACTGAAAACAGAATGGAGACAAATATGGCGACTTAGCGAGTTCGTTTTAATCTTTTCTTTGACGTCATAGTGTAGGCGGAGTTTGATTATTGTTGCCAGTCCCAGCTTCTCAATTCCACCTCAAAAAAGTCAACAAGTTAATTGAACTCGCAAAGCAATAGTAATTTAGCTCGGATTCGTCTTTCTTTGTAATTACGAGCTTCTTCAAAAGGTCTTTTTTCGGTGTCATTAATAATCCCGTGTTTATTTTATTCTATTTTTCTACAATCCATTATATAGCAATTTCAGTTTCATTTAGTAAAGCGATTGGTAATAGTTTTTTTTTTTTTCTTTTTTTCCCCCTCCTCTCTTCTACAGTTTTACATTACAGGTTTAGCCTTTTTTTTTTTCTTTTTTTTTTAATCTCCGTGATGCATTTTAAGTAAGATACTGCAGCAAGTAAATCAAGTTATAATTGTCCGTTTGTTTACTAAAATTGAAATAAGATACTCTTCTATTAGTGATGTTTTATTTAATCTATGGGCGTCCTTGAACGATAGAAAAATGATTGCTGAAATTTGAGGAAGTTAGATATTTTTTTAAACCTCTTCTGTACGTTTAATATATCTATAAATTTATTACTGAATATTGTGTACTCATTTGTTTTCTTGATAATATTTTTTTCACACGCCGACACAGCTTACCTACAGTAGTAAAATTTGACACAAGGGTAGGCGGGAAAAATTTTTTTCTTTAATGCATATTTCACTCTTTAAGGTTAGAAGGAAATTAAGTTATAAAATATATGTACATAGAAACAGAAATAATGAAACACATGAAAGAAAATAATGTTTACATAATACTAATAACGTGCAGAATACGAAAGAAACAATCTGCTGTAAAGATAAATGAAAAAGAAACACTTTGTTTGGTGGTATATTTACCTCTTAGTATACTTGTAATAAAAATGTTTGTCTTAGCATATTCGCGAGTTGTTCTCAATTATTTCGAATAGTTCATTCGTTATTTTGTTTTTAATCAACCAACTACATATCCCTCCATTTACCGTTCGTTTCAACATCACAATATTCATGAAGTATTCACTTATTCAGTATTCTACCTCGCTAAGGGATGACATGCGAAAGGATGAGTTCATTTCCAGAATTCTTTGACCTTGATTTTCTTCGCATTAGATGATACTTTTGGGTTCAATTTTTTTTTCACGTGTATGTATGTGTCGTGTCATTCCTGATTGTACCATTTTACTTAAATTCAAAATTGCTTATTGATTCCATATATGGCTACTTCAAAAAGAAACAAAAAACTTTTAGGGGTAGCAAGAAGAATATTTTACATAATATCGTTAGATATGACTGAGATTATCTATCGTTGTTAATCTCAGAATATCAAAAAAATCAATAACAAATAAAAAACATACTATAACATAAAAAGAATATTATTATGTAAAAAGTAAATTACCAAATTTTAAGAACAAAATGCTGCCATTCATTCATCATAATTTAATGTTTAGACCCCTTACAGAAAATAAAAATTGCTCTTGTGGCAGATTGGTATGAGCGAGGATAGAACCTGGGACCTTGTGGTTCGCAGCCGAGTAACATGACCACAATACAAAAGCAATTGCTCGTGTAGCGTAGCTGTTAACTGGCTTATAAGCTTTCACCACACTCTAAAGCATTTTATTGTGAATTAGTACTTTTTCCAACAATATTAAGAGTTACTCGCAATTTTTATGCCTCCAACGTACACAAGTTCACCTTAAATGTAAGCATCTCTTTTCATATTTCTTCTCACCCCTATTTTCATTAAATAAACGCATCCTGATGCATGCGCAAAAACATGCAGGGCTTTCGAATCTGAGAATGGACAGTATGTGCAGTGAAGTTGGGTTTTTTTATGCTGCATCTCATATTTTCCGCGAACAAGTATGTTTGTCCCTTACTGTTCTAGTGTTTAATTAAATAATAAGGTTTTAACTTTGGTTATAAACAATAGTTACCTTTATTTCATATAAGTTATATCGAAATCGTAATTAAAAAAAGTTCTGTCCTTAAATGTGTAAATTGATGCTAATACATCGATAACTTTTAAGTGAATGCATTTCTGCAACACTTTTAAAAAATATATATCTAGACATAAAAGTATTTGCATAGAATTGATTTAAAATTTGCAGTTGTAAAAAATATATATTTGATATTTAATTTTTGTTAACTCTGTAGTGCATACTTTAGTAGCATTTACTGGCAGTGAAGTAAATTTACTCATTTTTTTATGTCATAAACATCCGATTGATAAACATATTAACTATTATCATTGTTATTGAAAGGATGTTTATTTAATAAGAATTAATCACTGATTGCTTAATATTGAATTACTTTTTATCAAAACATTAATTTAAATAAATTGTGCTTGTATTCTAACATCTGTTGCCTGCCAGATTAATAGCAAGAAATCTAGGAATCCAAATATAAAAATGAAGGAAAAAAGAAGATTCGTCATCCAAGTTTGTATAAAAAAATCTCAATATTCTGTAGTCACAGAAATATTGTTGGAATTTTTATGGCAATTACTTGTAATCTAAATACTATTTTTTTACCCCTAGGGAATATCTTAAAATTTAGCCAAGCCCATGCCGTCGTTCAATCAAATTTATAATCCTATTACTTTATGTACATATCTCTTATATACACGTTACCATTAAATTATGAAATCCATTACTTCGTAGAATAACAAATTAAATTATTCAGTGAAACTGATAAATAGAATTATTTCATGGAATATCTTGGACTTCTACGAAGTAATTGAAGTATCCTGTTTAATGACTTTAGTACATACATACATTTAAATATAAAATAGTTACCTTTTATATAAATTTGGGGTCAACATTTTATGAACGAAAATCCTTTGGTTAATAAACTTTGCCTCATTACTGTTTGCAATCGATTTTAGCAAAATAAAGGAAAAATAGAGCATTGCTGATTATAATGAAAAATACATTTGATTGCAAATAGATATACTCAATGTTATTGAAATTTTTGTGATCAATATGGTTTTCCTGACGCTGTTTAGATCATTATAGAAAACTCAGAATTAAATCTGAGGATTCCAGTTTAATACCCGATTCTACTATCTGGCCTTCCCCTCCTCTTCTTCCCGTGTATATGCCGTTGCATATTAACCCCTTACCTGTATTATTTTCTTTAATGTCTAATTCTATTCATTAAATGTATTGGCGCTTTTATTTAATTAAATGTTCACAGAATACACAATATAGCTATGTTCTAATCATTTTTGTTTCAATTAATTATAACCTCTGAGAAAGACTTAACCTTAGATTACGAGTTTAAAATTACAATAATTTGATGCTCGAATCAATCTTGAACAAGCCAAGTAAGGGGTTAAATCTAACGTCATGAATGAAGCATCCTTTGCTGCTGATGGAAAATAGAGGTCGATTCAAAATAACGACATACATTAAAAATAATAATACTCCTGTAACTTCATAACAAAATTCTAATCCAATTAAACTAACTCTGTATTATTTCCACGTATTCCTGTTTATCAACTATTTCCAAATTTTTCTTTCTCTCTCTCAATCACTTGTTACTCCCAGAAAATTATTCAAGATCCACCCAAATGATTTCGAATTTGATATAGCACGATTAACTCGTTTTTGTGTCTGAGACATCATACTTGTGAAATCCACCCCCCCCCCCCCCAAACAAGTGGTTCGTGTAATAAAAAAAGAGTGAATGAGGGTGGAGGGAAAGAGAAAGTCGTTTGACGCGAAGGGGGTTCTTGTTATTCCGCTTGCATCTCTTCCATCGGTGTATTTTGTGAAGCGACGCCCCAAGGTCGTCCAGATCACGGCTCCCAAAGCGGGGGAATGCCCCTGCATTCTGACACCCCTCTTTCCGAGCGGATAAGGAGTGTGTTTTTCTTCGAATTCTGTTCTTAGTTTTCACAATGCATGATAGGAGATTTAGGCTAACTTTTTAATACTTTACCGATTGTTTATAAACGAAAAATCGGCAAAAATAATACTATTTTTTTTCAAAGAAAATTATTAATATGAGAATGTTGGTAAAATTTCTTGTGATGGGAGATTTCAAAATAACATCTGCATAGTGTCGTAGTAAAATGCATAGTGTTTTTTAAGCACTGATAAATTATTTGGCCAATCCTCTGTGTTTCTTTGTGTCCAATGAACTAATCAGCAGAAATCCTTTTAAGAAAAAAAATGTGCTCTCTCAATTCTAAATATATAATTTTTTTCGCGCATGCATAGTTTTCACTGTTTACTGAAACTTAGAAAAATAATATTCTTTTATATATTTTCTGCTCCACCCAAATTGTCATTTGTATTCTTGCAAGCTTGTATATGCATGTGTGTGTGTGTGTATGCGCACGCTACTTTCATTGATTGATTTATTATTGAGGGAAAATATATCCATCGAGACGGGATGTTGTTATTTTCATAATAATATTTTAGATCTGATTGCCACTGATTAACTAAGGAAATCTCTTGTCCATTGACTTACTTAAGAAATTAAAAATATGTATATTATTTGCAGTACACTTTAAATATATAACAGCAGTAGAAATTTTGTTTCTTTATAGTGGGATCTACTGTATTCATTATTTTCTCAAACATTCAGGTCAAAACTAACCTCTAAAAAGGAATCGAAACAAATCAAGATCTATTAACAGAAAAAAAATGCATTGCCCACTATAAAATTAAAAAGTTGTTGAAAATAAAAGTAATAAAAATAATTTCCAACTACGCTGTGAAGAAAGAATATAACAAATCAGCACAATAAAAATTACAGACCTCAGCTCATTCAGCTTTACCACAATCCATCATTAAAGAAATGGAAAAAAAAAAGTAAATATAAAGTTTACGATCCTGTAACTATTTTCCTTCATGTTTAATTTTATTTGACAAAACTCTGAGTTGCTACATGCCAAAACAAATTGGGGTTTCGCATCGCTGGGATATTTTTAATCTCTACCCGTTACAGACGGCGTTGTTCAATTATATTTATATTGATAATAGCTGTTAATGTTAATAACTGTTAATATAATGTGTCAATTAATCACTTTTACAAGCTATTATTAATATATTAACCGATTAATCTCATTAAAAATAACACTTATGTAACAAGTTGGAAATATCTTGGTGACGCTACTGATAAATTAGTAATTCACAGAAATACTAACCCATTATATAATCCGTGTGAATTACAAATTATTTTTTAAAATTTATTATACCCGAAAATCACACCGACAATAATTTTAATGCTGAATTATATGTTATCCGGCTGTTTCAGTACATAGGAACTCACAACTTCAAATCTTATATAAAGAAACTGTTATCTACTGTATCATATTGTGTAATTAACCTTTAAATTCTCATATTCAATGAGGAGATGACCCCCTTCATTCTCTTTCGGCGTCAACTCTGGATAAATCATGTGTTGCAGTTAATGCGTAAACCGCCTCCTTGTACGAAACGCTGGAAAATATGGAGAGTAAAAGGAGGGAGGAGGGGGGAGAATTCCACTATTTCCTGGTCGTGATTCCGAGTTTCGCGGTTGCGATCCTTTATTACGATGATTATTAACTATTATTATTGTTATTGCCTTACCTCTCTTAGGAAAGAGGCTCACGCACGAAGAAAAAAAAAGGGCGGCGGAGATTTTAAAATTCTAATTTTTGCTTCTCTCTTCGTTCGTCGAGTATTCTTTTTTTGTTTTGTTTATTAGTCCTTCCTTTTTACCAAACGATTCTTTATCCGACGCCAACCTCTGACCTTGGATAGATCGGTGTCGATCACGCGCGTGTGTATCGTCTGCGCTTTTTTATTGTTCTTGGCGTTTTTTTCCATTAAAATTGTTTTATAGCTGAAGATGTGGGGGTGGGCAAGAGGGGAACTAAGGATAGCTGTGATTGGCATTGGGTGTTCGTTATGGAATACAATGAAAGATATTATCGTTTTGTTTAAAATTTCTTTTCTTTTTTTATTTACATTTCGTTTAAGTCTGTAAAAAGGAAATTGATAATTTATTCACTGATTGATTGGCAATTGCATAGATGCCGTGATGTTGGCAAGAACTTGATCTTTTATTAAAAAAAAAAAAAAAAAAAAAAAGATATGGTTAGTAATTATTCTTTGAGCACGAGCTCATTGAGCGGAGAAACCGGTCACTTATTACCGTGTTTTACTGATTTATTTTATTTATTGGCTTCAGATTAACACCACCAACCGGATTTTAAACAGAAATTAAACGTTGGAAGATTTCGTGAATCAAATATTAATATTCATGAAACTTAATGAAATCGGAAATCGTTTTTATTAATCGATAAGTTTTACAGATTAACATGCGCTACTGAATAATTTATTGGAAGATATGAAATGATATATATTTCTTTTCCCAATTATATTATCGTAAATATTAAAGGATTGAAATGTTGAAAAAGACTGACAAATCACAAATTTTGTGACAGTTTTTTCCCCCCGTGAAAATTGAATCACACGCAATAAATAACTAATATTTTATATTAATTAAAAAAATTATTAAACAAAACTGATTAACGTAAGAAAATCAGTTCAAGGAGACAGCAGTAATTCTAATTATATATAGAAGTTTGGATATTTTTGTTTCTTACATACTGCAGTCGCAGGCAAACGGCCTTTACCTTGGTGTGGTGCGGAAATTTATAGAGGAGATGCCAGCTGAGGTGTCATGTTCGCCATCTGAAAGGGCTTTAAAATTACGAGATTATTATTAATTCAGAAAAGCTTTTTTAAAACTCTTTATTTATTTGCAAATAGAAAATAGGAACTAAGATAGAATTTATTTAATTCAAAAATACAAGCACCAGAACAAAATGCGGTACCCTGAAAACATTGTTGCAAAGAAATTAAGAAGCAATGAAAAAACATAAGAATGAGGATTTTTAAACATTCATTTAAAGTTAATGTAGCTTATGATTTTACAATTTTATTTTGACATCTAGACTTTCTGAAAAATCTTCTTTATACCGCACTAATAAAAGCATATTTTTTGAACTTTTAAAATTATTTCATGTCAAGTTTTCATATATCTTGCTACTTGTGAGTATTCTCAAATGCCTTCAGAAGTGAAACGAGTACAATGAAAGATGGAGACAAAGAAAGCGAGATATTGAAATTTAAAAACTGTGAACTTTTTGTACCGTTGGATATCTCTCTCGAGTGTCATCGAACAGTTTTCTGTGAAGAATCTCCTTCCCTCGCCCACTTGACTGAAGATGTCGCAGACGATGTTGCCGGAAGTGAACCACCCCTGCCAGACAATTCGGATAGAAAGAAAAATAAGGAAGGAATTTTGATAAGTAAATACCAAAGTTCATTATCCCATTGACCACAAGGAAAAGGGGGGACGTTTTTCAGACAAAGCAAACGATTATCGTGTTCGAAATCTTGGAGGATTCAGCTTCCACCCTTTGAATCAAAATGTCAAATGTCATTCCATACACAACCCCTCAGGATATAGTCAGGTATTTAAAGTGTCATCGAAATCTTCCACGAATTAGCGCTGATTCCACTAAAGGACAGGGCCTTGGTAACAGGAATTTCTCCGTAGAGAAGGTTGTAGACAACTCAACTCGTTTCTGAAAGTGGCAGTTGCTAAGGGCCCTCTGGGAATTGGAAAGGTTTTCTCGGAAGTTCGTACTTCAATCCGCTTGAGACTTGTTTTTATTGTCAAGTAAATTTTTTTTTTAAATATGGAAACTTATTGCCATATTTATAATGGCTTAAAGTTATTGATAAAAGCTTATAAATTATCAGAAGCGTATTCTAATTCGGTTTTGGAACTGACAATCAGAAATTTTCTACTACCATTGTTTAATACCGCATTTGTTGTGCAATCGATTCAAGCATACGTGAGTTACGTTACATACCTTATGAAGTGTCAAATATCTATGAAAGTTTGAAATTCAGCGTGATTGAAACGCTACAAGAAAAATTAGGACATCCATTACATCAAAATGTTACAGGAACAAGAATATAACATCACAGTACACGCGTGCAAGAACTATGAGATGACTTAATATCACAGCGTTACAAGAACAAGATGGCATAAATATCACAGCGTTACTAGAACAAGCAGATGCCGTAACATCCCAATTTTATGAGAAGAACAAGGACATCGAAATCACAACATTATAATAAAAACTGACATCACATCATAAAGCTAGATGAACAAGATAATATAAGCATCACAGCGTTACAAAAAAAAACAAGTATGTGACGTTACATGACAACGTTACAAAGAAAAAAAAATGCATATAACGTCACATGACAACATTGAAAAGAACAAGGACATGACGTTATATCACAACTTTATTGATAAAGCAATACAACATACATCACAACATTCTAAAAAAAAAAATAAACACCTGGCGTCACATAACCGAAGGCGTCCTGCAGTTGGATGATATGCACATACATTTCTTCGCAGCGTTACAAGAACAAGATGACATAAACATGATAACTTTACAGAAACAAGGAGATAACATTACATCCTAATTTTACGAAAAGAACACACATGGCAATCAAACATTACAATAAGAACCACGAGATGACATCACATCATAACGCTAGTAGAAGAACAAGATGATATTAGTATCACAGCATTACAAAAAGAACAAGGATGTGATGTAACATGACAACGCTACAAGGCAAAAAAGGACATAGCGTTACAAAAATAAGGGCATGGCGTCTCATTACAATGTTATTGATAAAACAACACACTTTACAACGTTACAAGAAGAAAAATGACATAACGTCACATCATAAAGTTACAAGAAGTAGAACATGATGCTTCTTCACAACATTACAAGAAGAATAAGGACATGTTGTCTCATAACCGAAGACATTCTGCTGTTCAGATGATATGCGCTGTTACGTTTCTTATGAAGGTATAATATTATGTGAATCAACTGCAATAACAAAATTCAGTATACAGTTGTATTAAGAGATACAGATACTTAAAAATTATGTACAAAAAAAAAAAAAAGAAACATATATTGCGCTTGAATTTTAATATAATTCAAGCACAACAAATTATCATCAAAAGCAATAGCATCTTTTTAGGCAGCACATAGAAGATTTTTTTAAATAAATTTTCTCCGTTTTAATTTTGTTTACCTCAGAAAATATTACTTCTTGTCTCGATAAATGAAAAGAGCGCCCTTCTTGAATAATAACACAATTGTGCATCATAAGCTATATTCTAATAAAGAAGAAAGCCAAATTTACAAGTAGGGATTCTCCTTCCATATGACAGAATCAAAAATTTTAAGCAAATCTGCAATTCTATGGTATTTTGATTAGCACGGTGTTAAAGAAAAACCAGAGAGTTGTGGTTTCTATGATAAGCCAAATCAAATACCGACATACAAATACTTATTTATTTTAATCATTCGTTTATACGTCATTGTTTCCACAAAAGCACAAACAACAGATGTTGAACTTTTTAACGAACTTAATGCAAAATTTGACGGAAATATACAATTTTAGTAACAGAACTATATCTGTCTTTTTTTGAGATATTTTATCAACATGCACACTTTCGTACAAACAGATTTGGATTCCGGCGGATAACATGCCACCAAAAGCGACGAATGAGTAATATGCTAAAATGATTATCAAAAAGGGGCCTTTAAATATGTCTTAAAAGAATATACCTTATTGCTTAAGTTGGCAATTTGTCATATATAGAACGAAAATTTGATTCTACTTCGTTTTTATAGAGTAATTATACTAACGCGGTCCATTAAACAATGTACTGAAGAGGTTTACAAGTAAAAGTAAGTAAAGTTCTTTTCCTTCTTTTCCGCTCTTTTTTAATCGCATTATTATTTCACCTCTCCTGTCCCATGACGAAAATTCAACTTTAAATTCATTAACGAACAGTTTGAGTATCCCTCCAGCTACCAGAGTGAAGTTTCTAAACTATCTGTAAGTACTCCAAATCGGTTCGACTTAAACGATTCCAGACATCCCCTCAGGGTCGAAGGGCAGATTGGAAGACCCCATTGCCTCTTTTAAATCACCTTGTCATTTCCTGAAATTTTTTCGAAATCCACCCCACTGACCCGTAGGCTATAAAATTGAGCATATTAGTTCCAAGCCCATCTTCCTAATATAGAAGAAACTTGCTGAGGTGGACATTATCTCCACCCCGCCCCAATTGCCTCTTTTTTTTGGGCACCTTGTTGAGTCATCAGATATTTTCTGTTTCGAAATTGGCATCGGTTTTTCGTAAAGGATCCAACCAATCATTTACATATTGATTTTTTTTTCACCGTGAGAAATGTTTACATCGTAGTTTCTCCCTATTTTGTGTCCCAATCGTTAATGAGATGGCATACATGAATTTGGAGATCGTTATTATCAGTGTCCTTAGGTACTGGAAAACAAAAATATTTTTAAAAAACAACCCATTTCTGTATGTATACTTGATTTTATTTTCAGTCCAAATCCTGGAGAGAAAAATGAAGTCTTAAAAATGTGAAATGCTGATGAAAATATTTCTTGTAAAATGGAATTTTTTATAATGGTATTTGTGTGTTTAGAAATATTTAATGAATGTTCAAATGTTTTCTTTCTTCAGTTATTATTTGTGACGTATTTTCCTAATAGTATATAGGATATATAATTCACTTTTCTATGCTGCTTTATGATACGTTTCTCCCGATTCGATTTTGTTTTGACCTTTTGATTTTTGATCAAAGAAGATGTTTTTTTTTAGTACTCTTAATAAAAACGTGCTTCTAAAACTTAAAAAATATATATATAATTTACTTTTTATCTTGTAAATTTCGTAATTCAGTAATTGGAATTTATAAAAATTTTTAATCAGATTTTTTTTTCAAATTCATTATTAAATGGCAACTGTGGCATGGAATCAAAATTTAATTAAAAATCAATCGATAAGCTGATAATTTTGGAATTGTTCAAATATTGTATTCCCATTAGATGCACGCAACTTTTCACAATTTCAAAACTCTAATACATTAGAAATTGAAAAAGCAGTTACAAAGTTGTGTCTTTTCGACAATGGTATGAATTATAAAAGCTTTTAATAAATGGCAACTACTTGAAAAAAGTTTTTAAATCATAGAATCTTCCCCCTCCCCTCCCACAAAAAAATCGGACAAGGTAATAAACAGTTCTTGAGAGCCAGTGCCTTATAAATCTATTTTTAAAAAATTTATAAAGCTACGAAATAATAAATATTATCAATAATCAAGGCTTTTTGTGTCTATTCTTTTCCGAATTATTAGCATTATCAAAATTTCAAAGTAAAAATTCTAATGACATTTTTTGTTCTCAAACAAACGCTGATTTTTCCAGTGAAGTTGACTATTAAATTCTTCAGTGTAATTTAGTTTAAATTAAATTTAAACTAAAATAATTGTGTATTAAATTAAAATGTTAATTAAATTTTAACTTCAGTGTAAATTTAGTTTTTGTTCTTTAAATTAAATTATGTTAAATTTTTAAAAAAGGAATTGTATTTTTTGTATAATAATTGAAAGGAATCGACGTAATTTTTTTCTGCCTCGATTAATTATTGCGGATATAAAATACAAATAATATTACCAAAAATTACAAAGACTTGCTATGTTAAAAAATGTGTCATTGAAAAGATTATACCTTATAGAATCTTGAAATTATTGAGATTGTAAAAGAAATGTTAATTAATTGTTCTAAGATAGATTCGAAATAGTTATTCGTCAAATTTTCAGGCAATATTAACCAAAAACCATTAAGAAACATTAACTGAATAGTTTCTCACTTTTATAAAGAACTGAAACTGGCAGAAACAAGTTGTAAATTGTTCTTTTCCTCATTTTCTACCAAATTCATCGGTGGAAAAAGACAGACTTATGGATTTTTGATAGCATGCGCCTTTTTTTTTTCTGTATGTGTGTGTATCTGTAAAAATAAAAACAAATGTAAAGCAAAACAAAAATATTTTGTTGGAATGCCACTTTAAAATTCTGGTGTACTCTATTGTTTCATGGAATGCATCATTTCAATGGTTTTCCACTATTGCTCTGCGACTGCTAGAAAATAGATTCATACTTAGATATAATTCATTCAGTGCTGTGCTTACATCCATTTCCGTTTTTCGCCGCTTTTCGGTCCAGTCGCCAATTTTCATTCTCTTCTCGCCAATCTCTTTCACTTGGCGAATGAAGTTGGTAGCATTTAAAGTTTGGAGTAGGCGTTTCCAGTTGCTATGGTAACAGGAGTGATCTATCAAGTGAATGCTTCACATGCGTTCTCGAGGTGTCTAGTGCGCCCTCCCTTTTCCAATTCTCTCATTCTACTTTGCCCGACATTTCTCTTCTTTCTTCTTTTTTTATTCCTGGATTCCAACACCGACTGATAAAGTGGTATTTTTTTTCTTTAGTTTTTCTTTTTTGGGGAAGAGGGGGTCATCCTAGATTAATTGCATTTGTAGGAACTTTCTTGGTTGTCTGTTATGTTAAACATTTCCCACTAAAGATGTTCAAAATCCAAGATTAGACAAGAAAAGTACATTTTAAACTTCTGCTGCATGAAGAACTATTGTTATAGGATGTGAAGCTGCCTGTTCTTTGGAAATCATAAAAATAATCATCATAAATTATTTATTTGAAGAGTTGTAGTTGCAAAACACGAGTTTGTTTTGGAAAGTTGAAATGCATGCTATATGAAGTAAGGAATAACCATGAAATGAAGCAGTGTAGTCTGCAAATTAATGAAAAAGATTATAGTTATATTTTTCCATATAGTTTTTGAAGGTGTATTTGAATTTAATCTCTATATGTAGATTTACAAAACAAATGTACTTGAATATAGTTGTAAAAATATATTTCTCCTAGTGCACAAACAACAGCCTCCCGTGGAAAAATAAATTAAATTCCAGAATTTCTAAAATTGTCTATTTTTTTACCACTTCATCTGCAAAATTATTTTATATAATATAAAGATCAATATGCCAGTAGAAGTAGTAGCCTTTTCTTTTCAAAGAATTCCTATTCTTATGTTTAATAAAAAAAAGTATATTTTTCTTGGTACATTTATTTGCTGCATGTCATTAATTCCGTTACTTTATTTTCTTTGTGCAGATGCCTGCGGTCTGTCGGATGTGGCACATATCGAAAGCCTGCAGGAAAAGTCCCAGTGTGCTCTGGAAGAGTATTGCCGGACACAGTACCCCAACCAACCTACTCGGTTTGGCAAGCTGCTACTCAGACTTCCCTCTCTGCGAACGGTCAGTTCGCAGGTCATCGAGCAGCTCTTCTTCGTGAGATTGGTCGGCAAGACCCCCATTGAGACGCTCATCCGGGACATGCTGCTCAGCGGGAGTTCCTTCAACTGGCCCTATATGCCGCTCCAGTGACCCATGGATGGGGGACACCCCGAGCTCATGCGTGTCCCCGACCAGAGATGGCTTATGTGCATGGCAGCGGCCCTCATGCCTGCCCACGCAGACCCCAAGAGGTAGCACAGGTGGGACGGTATCATTTCATCCTCATCTAGACATGGATAACTGATTTTCGAAGAAAGAATCATCTATTTCAATTCTGATACTTTTGTCTCATTTGCACGTTTGTGGCGCCATCTCTTGCTGATCACTAAAACTAAATGTAGATTGTAACAGTTAATGATAATCTAATTTTCCAAGGTTGTGATTGAGGAACTTAAAACATAATTAAATTCTTCACTTTTAATTTTACAGAATTTTTGTAATAAATTTATTAAATTTAGTTTAGATACATCTCAGAATTTATGTGCCAAATAAAGATTCTGGTACAGTGACTTCTTAAAATTTCAGTGATCCTTTCTTCCAATGTCAGTGTCCATGTCCAAAATCGACCCATATCGGATTTACGCATCTCTGAACTCTGAAAACAAACTGAGCCTGCAAAATAAAGACTTTTACAAATGAACTTCACATCCCTGAAATGTTCAGTATTACATGCAATCAACTTTATATGTTTTAATGAAAAAGGCATGATATTCGTGTTGAAACTGTTGTGAAGTGAGGCTTCTTCAAAAGAACCAAAATCATGTTTTTGTCATTTTTATCTTGATTTAGAAATGTCGTTTGAATTTCATAGTATTTCATGTGATTTACTTTTCACTAAAAAGTATCATAGTGAAATTGCTCCATTTTGTAGTACCATTGCAAAATAAGTAAAGAATTATATGGTTTGTAACGCGCTAAGTGCAATAATTTCGCTGGCATTTTAAGTCCGGAAACTTTGTGTTACATTTTGATAATTGGAAGAAATGAATTCAATATAAATTGTTTTAGTGATTTTAATAAAATTTCTTGCATATGACTTCTGGTGCCATGTAGCATTGCAGATTCAAATATTTTCGCACTATGATCGATTTGCTTTGGATTTAAAAAAAATGATTCAAAATAGGATAGTCAAAACTATCGCATCTATTGACCGAAAAACAATCATATTGTATAAAGTGTTGAAGACATTTTCCCCCTTTGTACAGCTCTTAACTGTTGTGTATACGTATCAATGTTGAACTGAGGTCTGACTTCTTTTTTCGTGTCAAACTCTGTGAGAAATCAGTTTTTCAACATTCGTATCTCAAGAACTGAAAATTCCTTCATACACTTTTAATTCGTATTTTTTTTTTTTTTTCTTGTACGATGATAATTTTTTTCCCAAAATTTTAAGATGCAATTTTAAGAATTATTTCATGCATATTGCTTGAACGATTAAGTAATTTCATACATTGTCACTCAGAAGATCTAAAGAATAGACTACACAATAAAATGATTTAATTTTATAAATAACCTTTTTTTTTGTTTCAGATATTGTTTTTAGAAACTTTTAAAAATTTTACAGACTTTCATTTTCTCCCCTTTTATTTTAAAATCCGTTGTACACGTCCGATTTGGTCAGAGAAATTATTGCTATATGAATTTCATTCATAACAATGGGATAAAGGATGCGTACATCTCATGATCCCGCAGTGTCGGATAAATAATTAAGACATTTTTACTCAGTATTTTTCCTGCAGACAAAAAATGTACGCATGGCATAAATCGGCCTGACTAAAAAATACGGTACCAATGCCAAACTATAATTTTTCACTGTCGATAAATCTACAAATTTGATTGATAGCCCGACGAAATTCTTTAGTTTTGATGTTTGGCAAATTTCTAATGTTTGGCATGATCTGGTTAACGTTGCTGAAAAATCTGTGTCATATTCTTTGGTTTTATCCATAAATCGGACATTTAATACTGACCGCATTTAATTCCTCTGATTAACTTTTATTGAAACCTACTATTGAACATTCACTAGCTCTTTAGGTGGGAATTACGGAACTTTAGGAAAATAAATCATAAAAATAGAAGAAAAAAAAAACAATAGAAAAGTAAAAAGTTATATATAATTTAATGAAACGTTTTATAATTAAAATTTTTTGCTTCCGTTTTTGGAAAAGTGTGGAAGTAGTTCCTGGAATGGTTTCGTGGTTCTTAAGTTGTTCCATTTAAATTTCATTTGAGTGAAAAGTTTTTCTCTGACCAAAACATGAAGAAAGGATAAAACAGGAATACGAAGCATTAAATGACGATAAATAAAATCCATATGATTAATTACATCAAATCAATTCAGAAATTTCTTAAAAATGTATTGAACGAAATGCCTCCGTTGGTTTCTTTATTAATATTAAAAACAAACTAACAGTCAATGCTCTCTTGATTTTAAATCTTTTTTTTTTTTGCATTAATTCAAGCAATTCTTTATTTACCTTTTTTATTGTTTATATTAGCATATTGTTATTTTTAAGCATAGTGTAATTACATGTTTCCAATCTCTAAAAGAATTCGGCGACCCCCCCCCCCCCCTCTCCTCGTTCTTGATGATACGAATGTTCCACACTCTTCACTCACAAAAAGAAACCGTTATAAATAATGTACATAAAGTTTTAAAAAAGAATATCTGTGTTTTCAGTAACTGTTAATAAAAAATAAATCAGATAATGTTCTTGCATCACCTCCTGTATTAATCAATATCTTTCTCAATACCTCAGGACAATATGGAAAGCTTATATATATCTGTGTCATAAGCAATCTCGGATCTTGTACTTTCGGATTTGAGTTCGATCGAAAATCCGTTTGCATGAACTCTACTTCCTTACTTTCATAAATGGTTATTCTTCCAAACTTCAAAGTCTTAAGGGCATATTCGTTCAGTTGTATTCAGTGGTAATTATATATTTTCGAGATAAATCATTCATTTTCTTTCCAAGTTCAGCGAATAAAAAATTAAGGAGTAATTTATACATAATGTGTTCAATGTTCTGAGCTATTCTGTTAAATGAAGTCAGTTCAAGTGATTGTTGATCTGTTTCAGACCACCAGTTTTTAGTGTAATCGAGCAGACGATAATTCATTTTCAAATTTTATTTCATCCAACTGTTTTTTCCGTTCTATCGTATTTTTATACTGTTGCCAATATGGTAAAGTTAAATTTGATTAAAACGAAGATAATGTATAGAGATGCTATAACAGACTCTCCTGACAAATGTAATTGCACTTATCACCTAATATTAAATTTATCTTTATAAAACGTACATTAATATAAAAAAATTATATGTTAGTTTTAGTTCGTTTGTACTATCGGTAAGAAATATTGTACAAAATTATAATGTCGTTATTTTTGATTTCCATTAAATTCCACGATCTAAAATTTTCTAAAGAATTTCATATTTATTTTCTAATTACTTAATTTATAAAAGTTAATATATCAATGCAAAAAAATTTAAATCTATTTTTATTTTAGATATGTTATTTGCAAAAAAATTGATTTAAATATATTTTAAATTTATTTATTGCTAATGATTTGTATGTTTTTTCACAATCGTGTGATTTTTTATTTTGGAGAGGGGGGGGATTGAAAATTTTTTTTTGAATAGAAATATCAACTAAATGTTAAAGAGGGAATATGATATTTCTGGTTATCGAAATCATTACTAGCATTTTTTAATTTTGTAAATGATATCCATTTAAATTTTGATATAACTAGTACTTAATTTACGTGATTTTAATTATAAACTTTTTAGAATGAGGAAAGGTCTGGAAATTGAATTTTTAGCATCCATTTAGGCTTTGAAAGCCAGAAAATTTTCATCGATTTTTTTCGTAATTTTAATAATTTTGTCTATTATGATGCAACACCACTTCTCCTCTTGCAAGATATGTAGTGGATTCAAAAATAAAGTTTCAACAGGGTATTCAGTGTATATCACTTGGAACTTGAATTGACTACATTTAAATATAATTTGAATATGGATATATTTCTATATAATTTTTTTAAAATGATATGTTTCCTATTACTGAAATTGATATTTCTTTGTCTACTTTTATTTTATATTCCAAAAATTTTCATTAATTTTTTTCGCTATGATCCTCGAATTTTTTTCACTTAAAATAAGTGCTAAAAGATTTTTTCTATTTTAAATAAAAAATTGGAATGAATAAACTTTGCTAGTTATGCAATAAGTTATTTAAAATTAATTTTAGAACGATCTATGATTTACTGCTCAGCGTGAAGTTAGTGTTGAGTGGAGATTTATACAAATGTGTTAGTAAATTCAGACAGTTTTTCGAAATTGTCTCGAAAATATATAAAAGCCACTATTCAGCTGTCATCATTTAATCTCACCATTAAATATGCATATTGTTGTTCTATTCTACCAGGCTGTATTGTGGTTTTATTACCTAATATGTCTATGTTCATTGTTTTGTAAGTACGTGTAAATAGCACCGTTGGAAATCATATATCTGAAATCACTTTTCAGATTTAAAAAAGAAATTGTGTTTCAAGAACAAAAATTTTAGTTTTGAGTACAAATTAAAATAGTGTAATGAATTTGTACAAGAAAAAATTAATATAACTACATTTGGATATAGTTATGCTGCTGATAACCAACTCCTAATTGAGTGGTGCATAATTTAGCGCTCAAATTAATAAGACAGGTTGAAAGTGTAAAAATAAGCTAGAATCGCATAGCAATATATGGCTGCAAACGTTAACCGAATGAGCTAGAGACACATAAAAAGAAGAAACGATAAGGTAATAATGGGCGAAGACTTTTTATTGGACGATGCTTAATACTTCAGTGATATGTGCACGCATTCTGTTTCACAATAACTGCTCAAAGTTCACAGTTATGCTCACTTTATAAAAGTGACGTATCGATTTGCTAAACCTTTTGAAATACTCGGCTTTTAATGAAGATTGTTGCGACGACAGCATCTCCACGTCTTTAAACTATAGAATACTTTTTCTGATGACTAGAGCCGAATTCCAATTATAATACTGCGAATAGCGCCCTCTAGCTCATGCAGTTGGCATTACTCTATTGTACCTATGTGATTTTAGCTTATTTTTGCATTTTTTCCTCTTACAATTTGTGCGTTGAATTTAAATCACTTGTGTGCTATAAAAAAAAAAAACCAAGAATACATTTTAGTAAAATTAATATAATTAATATTTTGTGCGAAATATCGAAGTTGGTTAAATTTTGTACAGAAAAATTACTTATTTAGGTATATAAATTGCGATATTGAAATCCGTAAAATGTTGGTTACTGTTAGCGTAACTACATCCAATTAATATTAACAGTGAAAGTTTTTCCTTTTTTAAAAACGATGTATAATAATTATTTCCACTGCATTTACGATGTTTCTCTTTTTTTCTTTTTTTTCTTCTGGTCATGTTAAAATGAAATAGTTTAAGTTCTTTATTTTAAATTGTTCGACGAAATTTGCACATACATATACATGTTATATTTTAGTGAACAAATGAATGGCCAGATGTTGCATTTCATGTCTTACGATTTAATTGCGAATGAACAAATATTAAAAACCATGGCCTGAATAGGAAATGACAGACATTTTCAAATGTTTATAAATAATTTATAATTATTTCGTTTCCTTTCTGATTTTTTTAAATAAAAAATAATTGTTTTTATATATGATTCAAAATAATCCTGTTTCTATTTTAATGAAATGAGTTTTTATCGAAAATTCAATGTTCTCAGTTTGTCTTTCAGTACTTTTTGAAGCAAGTGAATTCTTACCGCAGGTGATTTTTCTGAATTCGTACTTAATATTTTTTATTGTGTAAAGTAGTCGCTTTTTTTATATGTATGTAATCGATCCAAGCCAAACTTTTTCGTTGCCAATCTTGTGTTTTATTTATTGTTTTTAGAACAAATCCATTTTATGTCTTCAGAATACTTCTTCATGAATGCAGAATATAAACCTGGAAATGGTTTAAATACCAGCTTGTAAATAAGACTTAATAAATGTAAACTGTTCTTTTTATTCTTTTGTTGTTCATTTCATTTGTATTCGTTTTGGTTTCTCAAATGAACTCTTCCATGCGAAATTTTTAACTTTTAAATGGCAATATTTAATTATGTGTTAATGAATATGAGAAGTATAAGCAAATTGCTTTAAAAATAATTTTAAGTTATATGTACATTGTTCAAACAAAAAAAAATGTGCTTTTTATATACAGAGAGTCTAATTTAATCTTGGTTCAACAGCGAAGTAGGCCCATGCTTTCAGCAGAAAAAAAAAATGTTTTTAAATGGCATAGAGAGTTATATTTAATGTTTCAGTCAATTTTTGAGTTTTTTTATGTTTGTAGAGAAGAAAGAAAAGCTTGGGTTTTTTTTAAACAGTCATTATATCTTATTGGTCATAGATAATTAAATATTCATAACACACTAAAATTTTAAAAGAAAAAATTGCACTCGTCTGCAACCAAAACTCCCCAAGTTATGAGGCTTTGACTATCACTATTTGAAGAAAGTTACACGGTCATCTCAAGGAAGAGCTATTCTTTATTTGATAGAGCTTCTTTAAGGCTTAAGTTCTAAAATCAAGTTAAATAGTTATATTCACGGTTAAGTTTTTGGCGTAAAAGATGCATAACTTATTTTTTTGTTTAAAAAAAAAGTAAAAAGTGTGTTGAGGATATTTCATTGGATATGTCGAATAGCGTATGAGAGCTGTATATAAATTAAAACTTCGTGAATTTTTCTGCACTGCGTTACATTTCTTGACACAAACAACATAAAATATAATTATCTGAGTCATTTAAATCTTTTTTTTTTGTTTTTTTTTTTTCCCAATAGGAACTATGTCTAACTCTTATGTTTCAAAAATAATATGTTGAGCTACGATTAAAGAGGACACTCTGTGTTTTTGTGATAAACTGAAGAAGAAATCTGTTGGTTTTTTTTGGAAACAAATCTGTCAATCCATGATATACTTGCCTAATTGAAAAATCATCTTGCAATTTCCAATGAGTTTGATATTTCTGAGGCTTATTGCAATGATCCCACACATATTTAAGCTAGGTCTTTTTCGGAATTGCCTCGCATATTTTCTAATAAAGGTCCTAATTGCCCCTACCCCCGTTTAAAAATTTGGACCTTTAGCAAGGCCATGAATGCAATGAGTATTGAGTCCCGAAATGTGAAGCTTGTGCTTCGCAGTATTAGCAAATCAAACCAAAATGCATTATTCAATTGGAACAAAAAATTGACCTAGAACTACAATCTTAATAACAAGATCACATATCAAATTTCCTACTATTAGCTCACACTCTCTCTATATATATATTGTTCAAATTTTCAATCGTTAATAAAATACTTTTTATTCGTCCACTCAAATTCAGATAAATTTTTTAAAACTTGCAGTGGATGACACTTGATGTTAATACAGTTTTTTCAAATATTAATTAATTAATTAAATTTGTCCAGTAATTTCAACTTGGTCGCCAGGTGTATCGCCAAGCTCTATTTTGCCACTTAATATTGTATTTCTGTCATATGTATATACATATTTATATTAATCGTAATTATTTAATAAAAAGTAACTAAAATAATTTTTTTTTGTTGACCTAAGTAGGAATTGACTTAAAATTTTTTTTATATATATTATTTGTTTTTTATTTATTTAAGTCACTGCGTTTTTGATTTATTACTTTTACATGCTTACGAAAATATGCCCTTAATAATTTGGTTCTAAATTTTATATAGAATTTAATGTTCCAAATTTTGTCCATCCAGTTCTTTAAGCTTTTCCGTTATCATATTCATATTTACTCGGACTTTTGATGTGTAAAATGAACTATGTGATGTTACACCCTGTGGAGAAGCTATAAAAAACGAGGTATTCAAACCCGGATTGGCTGTCTAGCTTTCTTGAGCTTCTAATTGCTTTCTCTGAGCTCTATTTTCTGTGTTAGTTATTTGTTTTCTGTTTGTGTGGTAAATGTCTACAGTTGCTGCTTTATGCGTGCATCTTGGTTGAAGTTTTGCTTCCTATTTTCTGGATTCTTCTTGGAGTAAGGTTTCATTTTCCATTCAGAGTGTAGTATTTCTTTCCAAATATAATTTTCATAACACTATTGACCTGGTTATTAATTGAAATAGATACATTACTTCAATGGTATTTCATTGCGAACATGGAGTCAATTTGACTCCTTTTATTAATCCAATTTGAAGATATTGAAGTATTTTATGGACTTGAAAATTTAACAAGAGTATTTTTCATTTATTTAACTACTTTTAACATAAATAACATTTTTAAAAAATAATCAAATTTTAACATATTTAATCACATATTGTCAAGTTACTACATAAAAAGAATATTTTATGAAAGTTGTACAAACATACAAATTATGCATACAATTGCTATAGTTGCAAATTATGCGTCTACTTAACTGAATACTTACTAAATAGTTCTGGTAAAAATATTTAGGGAATGTGTCTTCATTTTTTTATCCTGTTTCTCACATATGGAGTTCATTTGATTCATAAAACTTTAAAAATTTCTTGTTGAATCCATGATCCTTCATTAATGAGTCCTAGTCTTCTGTTAACTGAAAGTCAGTAGATTGCAGAAGCCTGTCATTTCTGATTACTCCACGTCAACGGCTATGTAGAAATCATGTGATTCCATTTTTCTTCCATCTATTTAGGTTGGTCATTTAGGATTGTTCCATGCAAAAGTTCAATCCAACCTCCTAGGAACCGACTAGGTGAAATTCGCTTTACGCTCTACACTTTCTGTTTGCCAACTCTCATTCAATAAGTGCCCAGTTCAAATAGCGTGATAAAAATGAATTGACAGGATGTTAGCATAGATTGGATATCCAACTTTCCATCCATGCCATGCCATGCCAAAATTGACCGGCTTATCATATTGAAAAGAGATATAGAATTGTTGATACTCCATTGGCGTGTTATGGTATGATCATCAATGTTCAGCAATTGAAAGGAGAAAAGGTTTTTCACACATACACCAAAAGAGTCTTCACATTGTTGGATTTGGGGCTAAATTTGATAAAGATTTTTCTCTTTTGAATTAAGGTCATTTGCCAGATTTCATTCTTATTGTTTTTTGCATTTTTTTATCTTGCCTACATGCACACCAAAAGAATCTTAACATCAATGGATTTGTTCAATGTTGCACATGGACTTACAATTTATGTATAAATATCATATAACCAG
The DNA here is from genome assembly GCF_947563725.1 of Argiope bruennichi. Lineage (NCBI taxonomy): Eukaryota > Metazoa > Arthropoda > Arachnida > Araneae > Araneidae > Argiope > Argiope bruennichi. The sequence continues at coordinate 108,093,867 of NC_079157.1, read as the reverse complement.
TTTTATTCTAACAGTTCATATAGCAAACTATCATATAACATGATATCAACTAACGGTTCATATCATATAACAGTTTCTATAGCAAACAACAGAGCTATAGTTTTTTGTTCATGTACTTGACCCAAAATGTGACACATATAGCTTTGGTTTTCGATCACTTGAGAAATTTTTATCCCAGAAGTTATTGATTATAGTGAATTATCGTTTTCAAAAGCATATGAGTACCTGTAATGGCCAGTGGAATCGTAATGACTCCAAATTTTTAGGGTTAGGACATCCTACTGCTCTCTGCAACATCCTTAGTCTACCATGCGGTATTGTGTAACCAGATTATATACTACTTTGAAGTTCGCCCATCGTGTTATCTGTGAATTTCCGAATCTTGCCATTCTGAAAATTGAAAGGGGCACCCAAGTCTAAAAAAGAGATATTTCAGAAGCCTGATTGGTTTCGAAGAGCTCAGATAAAATATGGTACGATCTTGGCAATTTATTAATAATTTTGTTTAAACTAATCATCGAATATGAAAAATAGCATTTTCTATTTTTACCATTTAAGGGTTTCTTCAGAAATTACGTGGCATGGTGGCAGTGTCGTGAAATTAAATTTATAATACGAACTAAAGAAACAGCAATCACGATGCACCGAAAACATATCGTTTGTTACTGGTTTCTGCGTCTAAGCATTGAATAAAATTAATTTTGTATTTATATTTGTATTCTCTGTAATGAATGAGTGCAATGGAAATTGGTCCAAAGAATTTGGATTTGAAGATTAGAGTAACTTCTTGTGTACAGCCGACTCCCGCCACAACTGAACGTAGTAGTATCGACAGGAAAGATTAAAGTCACTAGTGCGACAATAATATTTTGCGAGCTGCTTAACTCTTTTTCATCTATTATTCTATCATAGCTTTCAGTTATTTAATTAAGTGAACAATGAGAACAACAACGAGTATTTATAGAAATCAATGAATAAACAAAACTCCTTAAACAATGACTATTGTTGTTCATTTATTAAGTTGTCTTGATCTTATCTTAATAAGCGAAAACTCAAACCTGCAAAAAAAAAAAAAAAAAAAAAGCATTTTAAAAAATTGTTTTAATTTTGATGACTTATTTTTGTTATTTTTAATGATGATTCTAAAAATGAAATCCGTTTATTTCTATCGCGTAAAGATTATTTTACAAAAGGAATGCATATTTGGAAGAAAACATTTGAAATCGCGAAATTTTGACATTCCATTTGAATTTCATTATTTCATGCATCCATATAAATCATATTTATATCTTAGCTCAAGCAATCGTTAAATATATGTAGAGAGTTTCAAGTCCTTAAGGTAACATTTTTTATTTACCTCAAATGCTCCTTTGTCTCTTTTCCTCTTGTGAACTTTGCAGGGATTGTTTTTTTGTAGCAGTAGTCGGCAATCATACTTACATTTTATTTTCTTCGATATCGTCTTTCCATTTCCTTTATATGGTGATATCTTTCCCCATGTTCATTACTAAAAACGCCTAAATGTTCAAGAAAATAATCCAGGTATGAATCGGGGAAAGGGCCTTTTAAGCTCAAATTGTGGCCTAAAATTTTGAAATTTTTTATCATTTACATTTTTTTTATTTTACAACAGATTTGTAGTTTAGGTCCTTTATGTTTCCAAGAAAGTTAGTAATAACTAGTCTTAAAAATTTCCAGGCTTTTCTGTTGTTTGTTTCCATTCTAGTTTCAAAATGTTCTCTTCATTATTTTCCTGACATCTACAAACACATTTTCCTCCAGTTTTGATAAACCAGGGGACTAGTCACAAGGTATTCGAAGCATTCGCCTTTTTTTGGTAAAGCCTTGATGAATTATTTCCAAAGTGACGTGAACTGGTGGAAGTAACACTTTTTTTTAACCTGATTCTCCATTTGAATATTTTGTCTCCAGGTTTCTTGACTGACTATTTTTTTTTAATGTAATGTTGTTCTTTTTCTTTGCTGAGCCATTCACGTAGGAAACAGAGAAATTTCTCGTACCTTTTCTGCTCACCAAGTAACGCAGAGATCATATTCAAAGCATCGCAAAGTTCTCATTTATGATTTGAATACGGTAGCTTGCTTATTCAAGATGAAATCAAAATTTTATGGTGAATATTCCGGATTGAAATAATTTCTTCTCTTTTATTTAATAGGTCAATCTTTTAATTTACTATTTTAATTCTAGAAATATGTTTATCAAACTATTATAAATAATACTGTTTTGGTTCGAAATATGCTAGATTCGCAAAAAAATACATTGCCTTTTTGGGATGAAACTGTACGTGATTGAATTTTTTCATTATTTTTTCCAGTAATCAGCATACAAAAAAAAAAAAAAAAAACACAATTTGCTTTATCGACTATTATTTTTTTCATGTAGACTTTCGTAATAATTTAAAAGATTGTTAGGATAGAATAATATTTTTATCGAAATATGGAAAAAATAAAACTACTGAACAATTTATGGCATATCTTTTGCTTAGCAGAAATGTTTGTGAGCTTTTTTACCATAATATTAAGCGCAGAATTATCAAGCTTACTGGGAATTGCTACATGTCTTTTCACATCCAAACTGGGGCCGCGGTGGCCTGGTGGTAAGGTCTCGGCTTGTGAGCCGTAGGGCTTCAGGTTCGAGACCCGATTCCACCGAAGAACCGTCGTGTAAGGGGGGTCTGGTGCACGTTAAATCCGTCATGCCAAACGTCCTCCCGCTAGTGTGGCATGGAGAGGAGGGGGTGCCAGCTCAGGTGTCGTCCTCGTCATCTGACAGCGGTACAAAATTGCGAGGTCCATCCCAAAATAGCCTTAGTGTTGCTTCACAACGGGATGTTAATATAACTAAACTAAATTAAACATCCGAAACTGATGGTTCTGTTTGAAGTAAGTCATTTTACAATTATAATATGTTATTCATTTATCAGTATGCTCTTATTCGTTGGCAGACTTAAACTCATTTTAAAATTCTATTTAAATTAATTATAGCTTATAATCCAAAAATGTATATATTTGCAATTTTGTTTTGTTTTATTTTGTTTATATTTCGTAAATTATTTTACGAAAAAAATCTTTTTTTTTTTTTTTTTTTTTTTTTTGTGATAAAATCTAGACTAGTCATCATGTCCATTAAAGACACACACTCTTTAAATCAAAAACATGTGAGCTGAAGCCAAAATATGTTTATTTAGAAATTATAATTTAATTCTAAACTATGTAAATTTTTATCTATAGTACAAAAGTGTGAATAATATCAATTAACATCCTCACACAATATAGGGTAAAAATAGATATTTATTGAAACATTTACTGTTTCAGTTTTACGTAAAATAGTACTGTCAAAAAAAAAAAAAAAACTAATGGAAAAAGTAATATTTTGTAATCCTAAAGATAATGTTGCGATAAAAATTATTTTTCAACTTAACTTTTTCACAAGCATCTAATTGCATGACATGTCAATGATTCTGATAAGGGCTCCGATTTTAATTCCATTTTCACTTATATAATGGCTTTTCCATATTAGTAAAATTAATTTATTCGGCCTCAAATGTTTACATCTTAAAGGAAAAATAATTTAAGCAACAAATCCAGTGGTTTTATGAGGAGGTTTTAATCTTATCGTTTAAAGATCAAAATTATGCACTAAATTTTTGCATTAAAGAGTGAAGAAATAATTATCATTGCATTTAATATAAAGAGTGAAATTTTAGTGCAAAAATTATATACTATATGGTCATTTAATTCTTTAACTTCATAGCATAATGAAAAAACAAACATACATTGTATTCTGAAAGCGCATATTTTTGCATACATTTTAATTAATGAATTTGAAGTATAACGGTAATATGACGAATCTCGCCTATCTAATTTGATGTGTTTTTATACTCTCATATACGAAGTAATAAGAGAATGAAAAAAGTATTTGATGCGGATTTATTGGCGTAAATGTATTGAGAAACGTATTTGATGCGTTTTTATTCTCTCGTAAAGAAAGTATTATACTCGTCAAAAAGTTCGAACCCATTCGATGTTTGAGATCACCCTGTGCTCGATAAACATATTTTTGATATTATGTATGTATGTCTATGAACACGATAATTTAAAAATGCTTAGATCTAGGCGATAAAATTTGATATATGGATTTTAGACCAAATATCCATTTACAGAAAATTTGTCTGTCTGGCTGTTTGAGATGCAAACACAAAACGTAAAGGGCTTAGTACATAAAATTTGGTGCATAGTTTTAGCATCTAAAATATAGATAATTTTCAAATTTGAAGCAAATTCGTCAAACGGTTAATTGGCTTTCAATCTCTACCTTTGTGTGCATGTAAATTCTGTTCAAAATCTTGTGGTTATAACTATAGTTCCATTTATAATTTCGGTTTCAATCGGTCAGAAAAAAGATTTCCAAGATACATATCCAAACGATAGATTCAGTAAAAATTCTAAATTCATGCCAAAACTATTCACCAAGGCCATGCAAGGTATTCGCAACTTTACCCAAGCTCCATAATTTTATATGGGTTGTAGATAGGACTTTTATTGAAGAAAAAGCTTCCGGGAGAATAATCTGTTATCGTGTTCGTCTTTACACGAAAAGAGTATTTAAGTAGATGCATTTTGTCCAAAATTTGAGACAAATCTACAGTTTTGGTTAAAGATCCTATTCAAACTTGATTCAACTAGTGAGTTCTTTTATTATTATTATTATTATTATTATCATATTGACATATATGTCAAAGAGTATTTTTACATCGATGGATTTGTTCCAGATATCATACGGATTTACAATTCGTACGTAATGATCGTATGTCCAGTTTTATTAGTATAAACCGTGTGAGATATGCCGGCGTCCTGGCATAGGAGTAACGCGCGCATCTTCTCCATGATCTGGGCGCCCTGGGTTCGAGTCCCGGTTTGGGCATGGTTGTTCTTCCGTTGTTCTATCTGTGAGATGTGTGAATGTGGCCTCCTGTAAAAAGGGGTTGTGCAAGCGAATGAGTGATGCGTGAGTAGCAAAGTCGTACTTTTGACCCTAGTTGGCGCTACTAAAAAAACAAGGGACGCTCCCCCACCGGCTTAAATCGCTGTCTTCGTAGCAGGCGGGCTTGTCCATGGCAAGTGTCAGAAGAAATAATAAAAGTGTGAGATATAGCTACAATTCATTGCATTTTTGATTACTGCAATCAACAGCGAGAAAATCCTTGAGTTGATGGATTTGATAATAATTAAATTCGCATAAATCTGCAAATGGGTTAAAAAACATATATAAAATTTTTTACCTCTAACTTGTGGGAATTATGAGCAATCGTATTCACAAACATACATACAAATTCCAAAAGCATTCTCTTTTTTTGCACTCATTAAAATTTAAATCTTGAAAGTTTATCAAAATATCGAGATTGAAATTTTTTTGCCAATGCTATAATTTTTCTGAATACTTCGTACAATAATATTCGATAATTTTAAAAATAATCATAACCCTATCTGCTATTTATTGGGTTTGAATTAAAAGTTTTTACGAATTTTCACTGAACTCGATAATAATTCAGAGAAAATTTGAAACTTGAAAAACTGATAATAAAAGCTGTAACTTTTTATACTCTAAAATGTCACTGAATGCATGATGACTAAATGGCCACCTCAAGAAGTTACCGTTTTCACAGCAGACATCAAAGCAACATTCCCTTATTTTTTTTTTTTTTATTCTCTCATCTTTTAATTATTGTGATAACACTGAGTAAAATAAAAAGGAAAATTTTAATTATTCTTACTTTCTTGTATATGAAGAGAAAGTACTGAAAACGTCAAACAATTCAAACTCGAGATTTTGATGCATTTCTATGTTTGATATCTCCTTGAAATCGAAAAACACATTTTAAAATTAGCTTGTCCGTGAGCATGATTATTCAAAAATGCTTTGATGATCTAGAAGTATGAAATTAGACGAGGGGTCTTTGTTCCAAATTTGAATATTTCTATCAAATTTTGAACGAAATCCATTCTTAGGAATTTCGGCTGTCCTTGTTCAAGTAAATAACAATAACGATAAAATTTAAAGAGTATTGGCTAATGAAATTTGACTCTCAGTTTAAGAATCTAAACTATTAACTGTGGTCAAATTCCGTCGATAGATTTTGATATTCTACTGTCAATACTTGTTGTTTCTTATGGCACTTGCCATTGGCAAGCCCGGTGTTCCAAGACAGCCGGTTTAAGCCTGGGGGAGCGCCTCTTGTTTCTATAGTAGCGCCATCTAGGGCCAAGAGAACGACTTTAGCTACACACACGTCACAACCCTTTTTACGGGGCGGACTTCATTCAGTCATCGTAATTTAGACCTGAATCAGAGAACGATCACCCCTGATCCAGTACCCTCAGTGGCATTACTCTCGCCATGGAGGGCTTTATGACCACGACAGATTTACACGCGCGTCAGCCACCAAGCACGCGGAGAGTGTTCGGCCGGTGGGGCTCGAACTCGCAACCTAAGGGACGCGAAGCCAACGCTCTACCAACCAGGCTATCCCGGCCTGCTGTCAATATTTGACAGCGTGCATTGTCGCATGCATATAAGCACGATGGGGGAAAAAAAGAACAATTAGCATAATTGATTTTCGGCCCGCTGTTTTAGCATCTAAAATGTGGATACTTATTACATTTTATGATAAATCTGTCAAAGGATCCACCATTTTCTATTTTACACTATCGTATGCATATAAACTCGATCATTCAAAAAGCAGCGGCTTAAACAAATGAAATTTAGGTTGTGACGTTGCTGCCAAAATTGTAGTTTCCTGTGAAATTATGGTATTTGTCGGTTAAAAAAATTTGCATTCTAAAATGTGTATTCGATGTTCTTTACTTTATTACGAAGAACAGAACACTCATGCGCAAGACTGAAAATAAAATTTTGAGTGCTTTTAGGTCTCACTCAAGGTCGATAAATTTTTAAGAAGGACGAGGAATAACCTTTTTACTAAAAAGGCCGCAAGAAAGTTTCAGGATAACAATTCTTGCTGAGTTTTTTTTTTTTTTTTCTCTCACTGACAACCATCGCTTCAACTTTCTCAACTCTAAAATGCCAATGAAGCCAAAATGACCAAATTGGCAACCGCCAAAAGTAACCATTTTTGTCTCAAATGACTTCATTCCTTCCTAACATCTCCAACCTCTCCTTCTTTTTATCAGTCTCTCACCTTTTAAATCCAGTGCTAACTCTGAAAGGGAGCCGTAAATTGTTGTTTTTGTTTTCTCTCACGATCTCCGCAAAGTCCTTTTTATCTGAAGCGGTTTTTAAGCGAACCAAAGAAATCTCCGCCGGGGCCCACAACACGACGGTTCACTGCCTCTCGGAATGCCACTTCCCCCGATTCCGAAACTCAAAAGATTCTTTTCAACTTCATATTATTATTATTTTTTTTCCCTGAACTGTCAGTTTATCTAAGGGGTGTGAAGATAAGGAATAGTCTCTTCCCTCTTTGTGCTCTTTTATTCAATGGCGTAAAAATTTACGCTTGACATTTCGTTGTTGAGCTTATAATCTTTACTCTTTTTCTCTTTGCACTCTTCTTGAAACGACTTGAATGAGAAAGTAACGGTTGCTTAACTGCGCATGCTTTAGAGTTCTGAAGCTAACTTTTCATTTTTACTCTCTCAGATACGAAGTGTATAAGAAAAGAAATTTTATAAACGTCTAAAAATTCGAACGCTTTCTGACCAAATTTTCAGACCGCTCCGAGTGGGGGGAAAAAAAAAAGAAAAAAAAAAGGCTTTTTTTCAATTTTTACTACTAGTTCCCACTCTCCCTATATATATTTATATATCTTGTTCAAATTTTCAATCGCTAATAAGATACTTTTTATTCATCCACTCAGGTTCAAATACATTTTTTTTAAACTTGTAGTGGATAACACTTGATGTTAATACAGTTCTTTCAAATATTAATTCATTAATTAAATTTAATTAATTTTTAATACTTTAAATAGAGTTTTAGCAGTTTGTAATGAAAATTGAAATCAACAGGCAGTAGATCAATCGGTCAAATGCAGGGATTTCAGCATTTTTCACGTAAAGGTGAAGAATGCGAGTTCAATTATTGCGAAAATCAATAATTTTTTTGATAATTATTTAATAAAAAGTAACTAAAATAAAATTTTTATTTGCTGCCCTAAGTAGGAATTGAATTAATAAATTTCTTTTTATATTACTTGTTGTAATTATGTCTGCCCGTGAATAAGATTAATGAAAAATGTTCTGAGCTAGACAAATGAAATTTGGTGTATGGTCATTACACCAAATTTAAAAATTGCTATCAAATTTTAGAAAGATTCATTTATATGAAATTTGTCTATTTGGCTGTTTAAACACGTGAATTCGATAGCTGCAAAACATAGAGTTAGATGAATAAAATTTTGATACACAGGTTCTAAAATGTATACTCTTAACGAATTTTTAACACCAAATCTGCCAAAAGATTAAATGGCCGTCGGCTGGTATATGTGCACACTTATTATGACTGAAAAATGCAAAGATTGAAATGAAGTAAATTTGGAATATAACCATGTGATTACACTTGCAGATCTGCGTCAAATTTTGATTTCAGTCAGTTGGAAAAAAAGCTAAACTAAACACAAAATCAATTTTATGAACCTTATATATCAATCGCAAGCCGGTGACTAATTGCCAAAATTGGCTGGCTGGATTCAGCAAAAACCCTAAATCTATGCCAAAGATCGATTTTTCGTAACAATTGTTCATCAATACGGGATGAATGAATAATTAATACGAAAAAGCCAGTTTTTTTTCATTGCACTACGAAACACACTATGCTCAAAAGCGGGAATCTCAAAGGAAATATCTAAGCACTCATGACATTCATGGCCTTGTAATTATGTCTGTCTGTGAATAAGATAAATGAAAAATGCTTTGAGCTAGACAAATGAAATTTGGTGTATGGTCATTACACCAAATTTAAAAATTGCTATCAAATTTTGGAAAGATTCATTTATATGAAATTTATCTATTTGGCTGTTTAAACACAAGTGAGTTCGATAGCTGCAAAACATAAAGAGTTAGATGAATAAAATTTTGATACACAGGTTTAGCATCTAAAATGTATACTCTTAACGAATTTTTAACCAAATCTGCCTAAAGATTAAATGGCCGTCAGCTGGTATATTTGTACACTTATTATGACTGAAAAGCGCAAAGATTGAAATGAATGAAATTGGGAATATAACCATGTGACTACTCTTGTAGATCTGGGTCAAATTTTAATTTCAGTCGGTTGGAAAAAAAGTTAAACTAAACACAAAATCAATTTTATGAACCTTATATATCAATCGCAAGCCGGTGACTAATTGCCAAAATTGGCTGGCTGGATTCAGTAAAAACCCTAAATCTACGCCAAAGATCGATTTTTCGTAACTATTGTTCATCAATACGGGATGAATGAATAATTAATACGAAAGAGCCAGTTTTTTTCACTACACTACGAAACACACAATGCTCAAAAGCGGGAATCTCAAAGGAAATATCTTAGCACTCATGACGTTCATGGCCTAGTCCAAGATCCCTAATTTCATGCGAACAGGAGAGAGTGTGGGGAGGAATAACGCCGTTATTAAAGGGTATGCAAGAAGGTTTTAGGGGGAGGAGGCGTATCCCGTTGGTTGCTGGTTGCTTTCTTGTATATGGAGTATGCGCAACTTTGCACTCGGAAAAAAAAAGTTGAAAAATTTTGATAAATAATCTAAATATCTGCCCTCTCTGAAAGCGACAAGCAAATTTTAGGAATTATAATACCTGCCTATCTGTTGATTTAATAACTAAAAAACAAAAAAAGCATGGAATTGCCAGGAACTCAGTTTGTGGTCTTTGCTCGAAACTATACATATTTATATCATCTCACTAAACTCTCGTGAAAAGAATGCTCATTTGAATATCAATGCTCATTTACTCAATGTTCTACATGAATACGTTAACTCAAAAACACAATGAAGTGTTACATGAGCGGAATTAGGCAAACTATATCCTCATAAAATTGCAAATCAGTTTTAAATTTTGGATAAATCAAGTCTATTTTCTGGTTGATTTATAGATTGCTTTCCCTCCTCCTCTTCCTCTTTTATTAAACCCTCATCAACCTAAGGCCACGGTGACCTGGCGTTAATTAAGTGGAAGGTTTCTTCAAGATTCGATTTCATTAAAGAACCATCGTGTAAGTAGGATTGGTGCACGTTAAATCCGTTGGAGGCTAAATGTCCACCCGCTGGTGTAGTGCAGAAGTTTGGAGACGGGGGAGTGCCAGCTCAGGTGTTGTCCTTGTCGTCTAACCGCGGTTCAAAATGAAGAGGTCCGTTCCAAAATACCCCTAGTGTTGCTTTAAAACGGAAAGTTAATATAACTAAACTAAACCTCATCAACCTACTGTACTCTTTTAGATATAAGGCTTTCTTCTTCTTGTGTACCGCCGCCACTGAACGAAGCAGTATCGAAGGATTTGTCGTGGTCGATTTCTGTCATTAACATAACTCGTCCGTAACACTGGTCGATTCACCGAAATGTCCTCTTTTTTTCAAAATGGTTGGCCCACAGCTACAAAGTGGTCAATCTCTGATCTTCGTCCTCATCTTCTGTACACCTATCATCCTGTTAAGCGAGAAGCAGGCCACCCCTTTAAGAAAATCTCCCCAAATTTCGCAATATCCCTCCAATTCTCGTTCACCAACAGAAGTAATCCAAACACTTGATGGTGTGAGGCCTGTAGGGAAGAGAAGCATTTTATAACAAAACAAAATTTAACTAACATAATTTTAATTAATTTTTTTAAACATATAAATAAGAGTAAACCTGGATACAGAAAACATTGAATATAATATACACAATAAAATTTTAAAAGAAATTGTATGAGATTTAAGATAATTGCATCCATTCATTTGCAGGTTTAGTTTTTAACATTAGAGCCTGTGCATGAAGAAATAGAAAAAAAAATAATTCATACATCTCAATTCTATAATAAAAATATTTAATAAAAACACTTTATCAGCTTTTTAACCCTCTTCCCCACTTTGCCCGAGATTAACTCCGACGCTTTAAGACTTTTGATAATTCATTGTTACGAATATTGTGTAGTTTTAATATCTTCTCAAATTCATTATTGGATAGCGACACTTACGTTCAATCAAAATTTAATTTAAATAAACCGATTAAGCAATGATTAATTTTTTTAAAAAACTGACAAAAATTGTTATAATATATATTGTCATCGTTAAAATACAATTGCAAAATATCAGAATCGGTCAGTGAATGAAAAATCAGCAACATAATTTCATTTGTGAAAATATGAAACAAATCAAATTAAATAGAAGTTTATAGAAAAATATTTCATATTTTAAAACACCTTCTTTCTTTTCTTTTGATATAGCCTAAAATTGTTCTGTTCAGCAGTTTTCAGAAAAGAGCAACACTTTCCTCGCTTCCCTCTTTCGATCTCCGTTTGGAATCTTCATATCCGAAGTAAAAGTTGAGAGAGGTGATCGTTTGGTGAGGAAATGAAGGGTGACACTTTCTGGAGATATAGCTCTCCAGATTTATATACAGATAAAACGGCACCGTATATTGTGCGGAAAGGCATTCTTAGCAGGGAATTCTGATAAAATATCTGTATTTGAACAATATAGATTCTTTCAAAATTTCATTTAGTTGAATATTCTCAAAATTCTCGCACGTAGGCAGATTTAAATTAGATTAGAACCTCCGAATCTGTTTTAATTGTATTCGTTTTCTAATAGTATATTGAATCTAAATTAATATAATAAAATATCTTACCTTTATATATATATATATATATATATATATATATATATATATATATATATATATAGGAAACTAATTGGAATGATCATGCCGAAAAATTCTTACATACTCCCTAGTTAGAATATTACAAACCCCTTCTTTCCCGAATAAGGTTATGGATGTCAGGAGTGCTCAGATTTTTATTTCAAGAGTCTTGCCCATAAGCATTTTGTGTTTTATAGAAACCGAAAAGAAAAACCAAATAAGTATTTTGGCCACTTTTATGCCATCTATTGAAGTCAAATTTGGACACAGAACTATAATTTTAATAACATTTCGAATATCAGTTAGATAATTGAAGTACAGATCAATGGATGCACAGCCGTTGGTCATATTTCGTCAATAAGGATCTACATGTGTGGTGGTAGCTTCATAAGCCAGTTAACAGGGTGATCACTTTTGTCTAGTGGTTATGTTACGTGGTTGCGGACTCTGCCCTCGGGAACGCAATTTTTACATATGTTGCCCTTAAATTCTGTATCAAATTTCATCCATTCAGCATCTTTCATTTTATAGTTTTTGTATATATTTGTAATCAGGTAAACAAACAGGTTGATAAATTTCATTTTAATAGACTTCGTCCAAAAGTAAATAAAAATCTATAAATTTGATGTAAAGACCATATATGTCTGTATGTAAAACTTATCGTCTTCCTAAGTTATCACTAAAAAAATCTTTGTAGTGAAAGGAGGAAATTGGTATCTGGCCTTAACACCAAATTTGCAGATTTCTGTAAATTTTTGAACGAAATCTATTTAAAGGAAGTTTGTTTATATGCCTGTCTGAGAACAAGTGAATGCGATAGCTGCAACTAAAGCTAGATAGCTGAAATTTGGTAGACATGTTTATTATCTAATATGAGCCGACGTCCTGGCATAGGGGTAGCGCGTCTTCCCCGTGACCTGGACGTCCTGGGTTCGAGTCCCGTTCGGGCATGGTTGTTCTTCATCTGTTTTATCTGTGAGATGTGTGAATATGCCCCCCTGTAAAAAGGAGTTGTGCAAGCAAATGTGATGTGTGAGTAGCTAAGACATACTTTTGGCCCTAGTTGTCGCTACTAAAACAAGAGACGCTCCTTTGGCTTAAAATCGCTGACCTCGTCAGAGAGCTTGTCCATGGCAAGTGCCATTATAAACAACAACAACAACAATTATCTAATATGTAGATCCGTATCAGATTTGAATAAAATCCACCAAGGGGTTTATCGTCTGTAGGTCTGTACTTTTATATGTATGTAACCGCAGTAATTCTAAAACTTAATAATTCAGGTAAATGAAATTTGGTCTACAGTTTTATTCATTTAAAGTATAGATTCATATCAGATTTTTAACATATCTATTACGGATTGTTATTTTGTACCTTTTTATGCATGCAAATCCAGTAACTCAAAAACGAAAAGACTGAAATAAAAAAAAATTCGGTGTACAATCCTGTGATTAAAACTGTAGTCCTATCCGAAATTTTGGTCGCAATCATTCGGGGGAAAAAAAGATGCCACAATGCATAGTCAGTTTTCGGATACTTAAATTTTAACCGTATGTCAGAGATTAATCGTTAAAGATCATACAATAGATTCAGCAAAAATGTTATATTCAAGCCAAAGATATATATTTCGTAATTGTTATTCGTTAATGCCCTGCAATGTATTCATGACCAAGATTCACAAATTTATACGGGGGTAGAGGGAATAGCACCTTTTTAAAAATATGTGGGAAAATTGTGGGAAGAAATTTCTACCTTATTTGGATAAACAAGGAGCTCCAATAGTTTTTTTCGAACAGTGGAATTGCAAATAAAAATAATTTAAGAATCTCTGTTTGCTACTAATAGCGTTAATCGAACGAGTTTTCAACCATGTATGATTTTCTATCACAGAAATTCATAAATTCGTTTAGTACTTTTACGGCATTATACGAAGGTTTAATTATCTGTTTATAATATATGTGATAAGTATTGGAACTTAATTTACTATAAATTTCTGTTTAATCAGAGAATATTTGAGAAAAAAGTAAAGAGTAGACAAAATTTTTAAAAGGCACTTTAAATTATCAGTAATATTCTAGAGAAAATTTCGTGTAGTACACTTTCTATCAGGCGCATTCGTGCAATAGTTAACGTTTTTACCATTTACCATTTATTCAGTTAAAAAAAAATGCTTAGCACTTGAGCTCTGTCTGACACGATACTTCAGAGTAGGGCTCGGGGAAGGGGGGGTTCGTGCTTGAAAAGTGTGACAAATCTATTTTATTCTAACTGGAAGACAGAACTCACGCTTGGGTGAGTCCGGTCTTCAGCAAAAATTCAAATTAAAATTCTCCTGCATTCGTCGTGGCACTCACCGTCGGCTAATTTAAAAGAGACATCTCACCTCTCCTCCACTTTTAATTACTTCAACTTCTACTTCGGGGGAAGGCAATATCCGTCTGGATCAAAAAGGTTCTTCTCCTTGGGGTTGGCCTGATTTGCAAGTTATTACAACTTTCTGCTCATGGGGTCTCCCTCCCTGATTACCATCCGGTCCACACCTGGTGGCTGGCCGGACACATTTGGCTCACGGCCGGATATTTCCTTTATGAAATTGGTGGGTTGAGGTGTCTTGTACCTTCTGATCAGGGTCAGTAGATTTGCGGATTCCTAAGAGTTGGGTTCTGTTGTTGACTTTCTGGAATAATATTTGAGGTTGCTTTGCAGAGGGGTTGCCGAAAGTTAGGTTGAGATAAGGTTAAGGTTTGGGTGAGGAAAGGCAGGATGGAATTAAATTATTTCGTTAATTTGAGGGAAAGTTTGAAGTTTTCCTCGAAAATTATTCAAAACTTTGAAATAAAATAGAATCCCTCAAATTTTAGATGGACATCAGAATATGCAAATTATGTTGCTGGTACGTATTTATTTAAATTAATTTACATACTTTCTTTTGTGTTTATTTTAGGAAAGAATCTCTTACAAAACTGTATAATTACAAGCTAATTTAGAATGAGATGCTTTTACAGTTGTATATTACTTCTAAGATGGATCCATTTCTTTGTTTTTATGATATGCAGCATTTTTTATTTAATATTTAAAAATCAAGAAAAAAAATGAATTCCATATGAGATAAATTCAAACTGAACTTATTCACTACTGAAAACAAAGACAATTGTGTGTTGCATTTGTTTTTCTAGCATGTATGCTTATATGTGGCAATAATTTTTTAATCTATATGCACTGGCAATTTGAATACATGCGTATTTCAAAGGGATATTTAAGTTAGGTAATCGAAACAACCATATAGACCAATCAAAATTTTATAATTAACTGTAGTAATCGCAGCTTTAAAATTATATAACTTATGTTAAAATATTTAAACTAATTTCTCAGTTTTTGTTATTTTTAAAATTATAGAATCTCGCATCTTTTTAAAAAAATTAAATGCGTCTTTATATTCAATCCATGTCCAAAATGCTACATGTATACTTATTTAAAATAAATAGTGAAGCAAAAAAAAAAAAAAAAAAAAAGAGAGAGAGAGAGAGATAGAAAAGAAAACATAATTTTTTTACCCATTTCGCCAATTTTTATTCATATGTAAATTTATAAACTTCATTTTAATCATTAGCAATCATCTATCCCACACTACACTCCGGTTTCGAAAAATTTCAAAAGCATGATTTTACTACACATTCTCTAAAGGGAAAAAATAAATTTAAAAAAACACACCATAATTCCACAGTCTCAAATATTATATCGATTTCATCATTTTTATTTTGTTTGAAAGTCCATGTCGTCACCAACATTCACCTGCTTTCTCTTCGACTCAAAAATCTCTTAGACGTTGTTCATCAGCCTCTTATCCTCTATCAAAGTTAAATTTCAGAAAATAAATCCTCGGCAGAGTCTCTGTTGCCCCAAACAGCTGAAACGATTTCGACAATTCATCTTATAACTTTGGAAGGATAACCATTCGGCCAAAAGGCTCTAAGTTTGTTGCAATGGTGTTTTCATTTGATATGATAAGCTTAACTCATTAAAGATGATTCATATTATTGAATATATATTTTTATATAGTAATCGAACAGTTAGTTTTCGAAGGCCGTGAGTTTAATATAAAAAATGTATGAATTCTTATGACATATTTCAAGCAACACATAGGAACAGTAGAGTCATTGCTTTTTACTTTCGCATTCACAAAGCATAGGGAAATTATTATAATCTTCAGAAAATTAAAACTCGAGATTTTGGGTGAGTCACTACCCTGAGTGAGAAAAGCAAATTTTTGTCATAAATCTGTCTGTCAATTTGTGAAGACGATAATTCAAATACCTTTTGAACTAGACGACTGAAATTCGGTAAATGAAATTGCTACCAAATTTGTAGAATTCTGTCGGATTTTGAATAAAATCCATTCAGAGAAAGTCTATCTGTCCGAGTATACGTTGTTGTTTCTTATGGCACTTGCCATGGATAAGCCCGCTGTTACGAAGACAGCGATTTAAGCCGACAGGGAGAGCCTCTTGTTTTAGTAGCGCTAACTTGGGTCAAGAGTACGACTTTGATACTCACGCATCACCCATTCGCTTGCACAACCCCTTTGTACAGAGGGGCACATTCACACATCTCACAGATAGAACAGAGAAAGAACAACCATGCCCGAACTGGAACTCGAATCAAGGATGCCCAGATTACGGGGAAGATGCGCTAACCCTATGCCAGGACGCCGGCCCAAGTATGTGTAAACTCGATAACTACAAAACGTAAAGATCTAGATAGATAAAATTTGGTACATAGGTAAAGCATTTGAAATTTAGATTATCAAATTTTGAAATAAATTCGTCAAACGGCTGACCATCTGTCAATTTGTCCTTTCGCATACACGCAGACACAAAAGCTCAGAAACGCTATGATTTAAATCAATGAAATTCGGTATGTTACCTTGTGACAATTGTTTTAGTTTAGTTATATTAACGTCCCGTTGTAAAGCAACACTAGGGCTATTTGGGGACGGATCTTGTAATTTTGAACCGCGGTCAGATGAGGAGGACAACACCTGTGTGACAATTGTAATTGTGTGTCAAATTTTATTCTGTATCGATTTCAAAAAAGGCCTACAAAATACATATTCACACTCTAGTTATAATAAAAATGATAGATTTGTGCTGAAGAACTGTATTTGATAACTAGTTCGCGAATTTGCGACCTTCCCAAAGTCTACAATTTTATGAGCAGGAAGAGGATAAAATCTTTATTGGAGGAGTATGCGAGAAAGTTTCGTAGAAACCACTCGCATTGATTTAAATTGCTTTTGCTGTAAGCTATTCACAAAGGAGTATGGGAAGTCTGGCGGAGGATGAGCATAATTAATATCACAGAATTCATTGCTGTTTTAATTAAACAAAAATTAATATAAAATGCATTCTAGAATTTCAAAAGTAAAAGGGCGACAGAAAACATTAAATTTATTATTATTTTATAAATTTAAGTATATGGGCGCAAATGCAAGAAATACTTGGTAATCACACATATATTAGATACATCATAAAGATAATTTCTCTGGGGATTCTAGACTCTCTATGATAGCGTCTAATTATAAGATTCTGTCTGATTTCCGATTCTTTTTCATTTGTTGCATTTACAGAATACTAGCCGCCTTTGGCGACCAGACGGTTCGCCAATCTTAATGTTCGTTAAAATTTTAATAATTAAGTATTTTATGCAATTCCTATTTTAATAGCTTCTTCATCAAAATATTTTAAAACTTCAAATTTTGATAGTCATATAATTCACTCACACTATTAATATGCATCTCTCTAATTTTCTATTAGCTCCCGTAGAATTTATGCTTTAAATTAAAGTGGAAAGGATTAATCTGCAATTAATGCAATAATATTTTTTACTGAAACAAAGCATTTTTTTTATAATATGATTACTGAAAACAAAGCTCGCTGAGCGTTTAAACCTTATGGGTACTAAAGAATGTCTTTCTTAATTTATGTAATATTTCAAGAATTTGTCAGCAACATTTTCTCAGATTCATCATTAATTAACAATGTTTAAATTTAAATGCAACAAATAATAAGAAAATAAACAGAATCGTTTAAAATAATCGGTCGAAAATAGGTTTAAAAAATTACTTAAAAAACGATGTACTTAAAACTATAAGTATATACAAAAATATATAACATAAATACAATTTAATTACAAAAGCATGCAACTAATCAAGTCCTCATCCGTTGATAATAGTTGTCAACAATCAGAACACAATGGGCATGCGTGAATTTTCAACGTCAGTTGGTAACGTAAATGCGTGAATTTTTATACGCCAGTTTGGGTAACGCTACGCTGATTATACATTTTTAATTTCCTTTATTCTGTGTTATTTTAATTCAAAAGTACTTCAGAATGAATCTGAAACATGGATTAATTAACAATGTTTAATTTTAAATGCATCAAACATTAAGAAAATAAACAGAATCGTTTGAAATAATCGGCCGAAAGATTTTAAGAATAGCCTCATTAGTGTGGGAAAAGAAAAAAAAACAAAAAGAACTGAAGCCTTACTCGTTTGGCGGTGGGGAAAATGAAAAGATTTTTTTTTGGCGAGAAAGTTAGTTTTTAATTAATAATTAAAATTCTAATTAAGAATTAAAAAAAAGGGACCCCAGGTGCACATTCCCGATCTCCAAGGTATACATGTACCAAATTTGGTAACTGTAGGTCAAACGGTTTGTCCTGTTGAGCGCCAACACACACACACACACACACACACACACACATTGAGCTTTATATAAGCATAAATATAGAATATTGTTAGATGAGAGACTTTTGTTCTGTTTCTCACCTTCCCCTCTTAATATTTGAACCATGAACATTAACTGTTGTATATGTTTCATTCAATGTGATTAATCCGTTATTAATAACAAACTGTAATAGCAAACAATAACCGGTTAATGTAACAAACTACTTCATCATTTTGAATGGACGTTATTAATAATAATCAATTAATCACATTAGCCATAATACGTTTGTCAGA
This sequence comes from Argiope bruennichi, assembly GCF_947563725.1. Taxonomy (NCBI): domain Eukaryota; kingdom Metazoa; phylum Arthropoda; class Arachnida; order Araneae; family Araneidae; genus Argiope; species Argiope bruennichi. Next base: position 108,074,982 of record NC_079157.1, on the reverse strand, counting down.
ATCTTTAGCATCAGATGGCAAAATGTAATTTTAAAAAACCATATCTATTTGGAGCATTTTATTGCAAGTAAACATATCAAAATCACTTGTATTTCCGTCTATGATTAATTTACAATTGAAATACCTATTATGTCAGGCGTTGCTGTGGATTCAAATTTTTCATTTATAATATTTTTGGCATAAAAATGCTTTTATAATAATATACAAAGCCTTGATATAAAAGTATTTAAAAATAAAATATTATAGAATCTAAACCTATTATTGCATCTGCGTTCAGTGGAGGTGCTTAATGAATTCTAAAATCGGTGCCTTTTTAGATATTTATTAACAATAACATGGGAATATAGATACTAACTAAACTATATACAAAGCTTAATGATCTGGGCACTCACTCCAAATTCCATCCGTTGGTTTCGTGCCTGCCACGCAAGTCCCCCCCCCTCTCTCGGAGGTGGCTGTTGACAAACACTATGAAAACAAGAGGCGGAAGTGCCATCTATGCACAGTCCGCAACATCTCTAAATACCTTTTCAAGATATTCAAATAAAGAGAAAAAAAAATGTCAAAGTATTTCAGTAATTTAATATTGCCCAGCAAAGAAGTGCCTATAAATTTTCTTATATCAAAATAATCATCGTTAAATTTTTTTTAAAGAGAGAATAGAAATTGAAGAAAAAAATGCACAAAAATAAACTTAGTGTCATTGAGAAAGTAACATTTTTAATTTTAAAATGGCATGATTTTTTTCAAAATAATTTCCTCCGAAATTGTTATGAGAGAAAGGCAAAATATTGGTTAATTTTTCATAGCCTGTAATCGCTGCTGCCGTTGAATATTTGTTTCATTTACTAGCTTTGTCTTTCTTGTGTCCGTTTATGAATGACTTGTGTCAGCTTTTAGGCGTTGTTTACTCACTACTATGAAGCAAATGAAATCCTGATTAAAAAGTATGTTGTAGAAAAAGGTAGAAATAAAAAAAAATAGTAACAGATTATTTCAAAATTAATATTTATACTAATGTATTTAATTTAAAAAGACTAATAACAATTAAAAGAAATTCAGCGCAGAAAACACATTGTTATCATTGAAATGGGAAAAGTTCGATATTAAGATAGTTCGAAAGAAATATTTCTCCTGGATTTATTCCTCCTGAAGTTACTGCGGGTAAAAGGGAAGAATTTTTGCCAGTTTATAATTAATGAATACTTAATTCATTTTTAATCTTTGAAAAACGGGCAATATTATTTCTCCTGTACTTAAATAATAAATGTGCAAAAATCCATTCGTTTAGGAGGACAAGTGGAATGTACATAGCAACAATAACTTATAGTAAGATTTACATTTTCATTATACCGATATATACTCACTTTACGTCTAATGTATACCTTTGGGGTGGAGGAGGGGGGCGAAAAATTGATGCAGTCAAAAATGGGATTGAGGTGCATTTTTGAGACTGAGGAAGGGGGTTACGAATGGTAAAATAGTATAAGGAGCCACTTCGAGGGGTTTATACCATGCAGGATTAAATGCACAAGCTAATTCTCATTTTCAAAAAAGTGGATACATTTACGGTACAAATAGAAGAACAGATCTCTCATCGCCCCATCACTTCCGCATCTCCGGAACACCGACTCGAATCATTGCGAGCACTCCTCCCCCAAGCCCTCTTCCACCACTTTGGAGTAAAAGAATTCACTCCATCCCGCTTCACAACAGTTGATAATCTGACAGGGAACGGGAAAAATTGTACTCCCTGTCCGCCGCCTCCCCCCCAGAGATCTCATTCCATTGTTATTAGGAAAGTACGGGGGTGGCGAGGGGGGAGACACCAGGAAAAAAAATGTCACGGTTCTTCTCAGGCCATCCCCCCATGTGTCCCCAAGGGGCCTGTGATGACACTGGGGCCCTGCCGCATACTTGGTCGCGGATCGTCTTATGAAACTGAAATTACTTTCGCATTCTGTTGTTGGAAGCCGTGGAATATCTCTATTATTATTATTATTATCGTATTTTCTTTTCCCTTCCTTCTTTGTGGTTTGGGATGATCCAGTTTTTGAAGAAGAATCTTTCCAGCTCTTAACGACGCATTCTCTCAGAGTTTTTGAAAAGAAATTTGCTCGATGGCGGTTGGGATATGTCCCCTGACACTTCCCCGAGCAGTAGCAGAGAAGAAGTAAGTGCCGTGTTTCTGACGGCGATCTATTTGAGTTTGAGAAAAAGCCTTTTCAATGAGGTAATGGGTTGTGTTGCTGCCGCCGCCGCTATGTATCGTTCGCTCGGGAAGAGAGATACGATGAATTGCCTTTCCAAAAATTGCGGCATTGTGTTCGTCGGATGAAGACGCAGAAGGTGAGGCGAAAAAATGAAAGAATGTGTGAGAGTTTTTCAACCAGGAATGGATGAGCGTTCGTGTTTGATTTCATCTCGATCCTCCGATGTAAACAATGGTTGACGATTTGGAAGATATTCGGAAACACAACCTGATCCCAAACCGGGAAAAATTTCAATCAAAAGATCGAGGAGAAAAAGATTAAGGGCTCTCTTCAATTTGTTCGAGACCATTCAGTTTTTAATCGGTTCCATGATTAGTAGTTGCTTGTGGGAACGATTCACGGAGAATGTTTTGTGCGTTTTGAGAAAAGTAACATAAATGCTGTGAAGTTTTATTCATTCAATATGGAGATTATTCGCGGAATAGTTTTTTTAAGATGGTGATTTTACAAAATGTAGATTCATATGCATATATATAAATAGGCGCATTCAGAGATATAAATTTTTTTAAAAAAAAGCTTTCGTTTCGTAGATTTCAGATATCTTTCGATTTTTCATGGTAATAAATCACTGTATCAGAAATATTTTTATAGATATGCTTATTCTTATAATTATTGTTATTTGTTATTATAAAATATTGTTTTTATTTTTTAAAACTTATTCCAAAGAACTATTTAACTTTGCTGTTATACAGAATTTAATCTTGCAGTCCACATAGTAGTTCAAAAACATATTTTTCGTAATTCATAGACTTAATGTGCGCAAACAGTGAAGAAGTGGTAACACTTTGTTATTTCAGAATTAAAATATTTTTGAATTTATATATATATATATATATATATATATAATATATATATTTATATATGTAATGACATTTTAACTCTAATTTCAATTTAATTAATTTTCAAGATTTTATCTTAATTTAGCCCATAGTGACTTCATTCTAAAATATTCTCTTATTTCGTGATCCAATTCCACTGTCTCTACTTAATTAATTCAAGAGAAGCTTTGTTAAATTGTTGAATCAGTTAAAATCTAACTTTTCCACACCACGCGTGAAGAGATAAAATACCGCTGATCAGGCAAATTCTTTTTTAAAATCTCCCTGTGTTTCCCCTGCCTTGTCCACGCTTGTAGCGAAAATCCCTATTGAAATCTCATAATACATTAGCACTGTAAAGAAATATTTTCCCTATCAAAATCATAGCTTATATAAGACCAGGGATAAAATGTCCAAGAGATTTTTTCCCCATTCCTTTATGTGTCGTTCTGTGTGCCCATCGCTTGTACATATGCCTGCTTCTTCAAAATGAAATAAAACGACGTCACGAAATTAAAAGTATCTTCACTGTCTTCAAACTGCATCAGCTTCACAACAAATAATGTTACATATATATATAAATTTTAAAAAATAAGAAAATGCGGTATACAAGACAAAAAGAGTTCCTTAGGATTTAAATGAAGAAAATTTGTACTGCTATTTCATTATTCCATAAATCCGTTTCATTTTCATTATTTATATAGATTCATTTGTATATTTTTTTATTATTCATCTTACTTCTTTTTTTACATATATGGATCCATTTCTTCATACAGATTGATTTCTTTTACTTGAGTGGTCAACCATAACATACAATTAGTGAGTTTAATTCATTACATTTAGGAAATAAGGAAAGAGAATACATGAAGACAAATACAATATTTTACAGTATGTAGAATCGCACTGCATTTTACAATATTTACTGTACAAATATAATACTTGTATATATTTTTAAAGCCCACTGACATTGCTGCTTGCTTTATTTCCGAAATTCGTTTTCCCTTTCTTCATACAAAATCTGAGAATTAAAATGACCTCAACCATGCTATCCCCCATCCCTCCCTCAGGTTCCTTTCAACTGGTCCCACAAATGAAAGAGAAACAATTATCGGTGGCAAGATCTCTCGGACGGAGAAGAAAACGTTCCTTTCATGCTGGAATGCGGATGAAACATTTTTTCACGCGCTCACTCCTCTGCCCCTGTGAAGTCGTTTTCGCCGCCACAATAGCACGAGAGCAGAAATGTCGCCGCACAGGGGTGAAATATGTGGTCATTTAATGGACTTCATGAGTCATTCCTGGCCCTTTTCTCCGCGTGTTCTCGGGAGATGCTGAAGCAAAGATTTATTTTGTTTGGCTAATTTTCGAACTATGTTTTAATTCGTTTAATAAGTGGCAGATAATTAAACTTACTTTAATTATTGCGTGAATGTAAAATTAACTGCATTTTTTCATAGAATGAGCTTTAATGTACCTAGAGTTTTGCCCTGAAATAGCTTTTCCGAAATTCACTAGATGTCACTGTAAATGTTTGTAATGAGAGAGGGCATAAAAGGAAATTTAAAGATGTTTGCACTCTTTTTTTTTTTCAATATGTCTTCCGAGTCGTTATATTAAATCGAAAATTATATTATTAAAGATAAAAAATTTTATTGTTGGTGGTGAAAATACCTCACTATTTTTGCAGAATAAATATTCAACGCTGAAAATCAAGCAAAGTGTAAGTTTTCTAAAATATCAGCATAAAATCTGGTAAAAAAGCTTGAAAGGTTTAGTTATAATCTAGCTGATTTCAAGAGAAATACTTTTGTTTCTTTTTGTCTAGGTTACGCCTTTGATGTTAAATTATCATTTCGCAAACATTATATATATATATATATATATATATATATATATATATATATAATTCTATGTTCCACATGCTCTTGAGAAAAATGTCTATAGCACTATCTATAACGACTCAAATGTTATTTTTTTCACCGCTATAATATAATTAAGATTGACACTTTAATTTTAAATTTAAGAATACAGATAAACAAAATCGCTGACTTTATTGATTCTTGTCTTCTAAAAAAAAGTATTTTTTCCTTTATGTAAATATCGTTTGAAAGATAAGTTCCTTAGTTTCTTTCGACACCCTCCCCCTTCCCATTGTGTTATTTCTTCTTGTCTTCATTGATTAGTAATTAATTTAACCTCCATGCATGTAACGATACAACAGAACAAGTAGAATTAAAACGATATAAAACGTAAATAAGATTTTCTACACATTATACAAGAAATAGGTGGAAAATATAATAAATTACCAGTGTGTGACAGTCCCATATGAAGGGATCTTCTGGTATATACTTGTATGGTCTATAATTATACATTAATATTATGTTTTCATTTAAATAAGTTGTCTTTTCTCCTCGCTTCTTTAAAAATAAGGTGATCTGTAAAAAGTGGGATCAAAACATCTAAAGAAAATCACGGCTTAAATTTTTTAACTTTTGGTCACTGTTAATTATCATAAAAAGTTTTAAAATTTAATAACGTCATGCATATAATTATAGATGATATAGTGCAAAGTTAGAATGCCTGTAGCAGTGCAAGTCAATATGGCTATTTGGATCGAGGAGTCTGTCATTTTAAAAATATATTGCTGCTAATATCTTTCGGTGAATTTATCCCAACCACCTGGATTATAGGAAATGACACTTTATTACATGAATATACAAGAGAACAAGAAGATGTAATAAAAACGCAATCAAGATGTGCACAAAACATGGCACTTGTAGAAATTAACAACTCAAGCAAATAGTAAATCGCTAAATAAATAACAGTAATAGCGTTTAGCGTCTATAGTTTGTCAACTCGCATTACGAATACAATTCTGGGGAAATATTAACTAGTTTTAGCCTTTATACTATTTCCTGACAGAGCATGACGTAACATGGAATTTTCCAAAAGAATCATCAGATCTCTGTTGTTAAGAAAGACAGGTCATTAATTCCTGCATTTTCCAAAACTTTCTTTCATGTCGACAAGATCACAAAATTTGGGAAGGTCGAAACCATCAGCACGGCATATATTTTGTCAATTTCTTTTTTCAACCATAAGACTATCATAACATGAGTGACATAATAAGTGGCATGTATAACAATTGAGCAGACGCTAAGCATTCAATGGATTTAACATGCAGCTGTCATTCATTTATAGTGAATCTTCTTTCAATCGAATCTTGAATCAACGTTGGGTAGTGACGAAAGCAGTAATTCTCAAGCGAAGACAAAGGAAATAAAAAAGATAGTTTTACATTTTAATAGCCCAAAATTTGTGATTAGCTGAATAGTATTTTAGCAAAATGTGGGCGTTTCTTATTTCCATTATGGAATAATAATGATGATGATGATAATATAATCATCGAATATTTTCGAAACATGAAAGAAAACAAATCAAGAGAACATAAAGAGATCTTTTGATTGGTAAAAAAAATAACAACTAACCGGAGACCAAATATGGACTACGAAAATTCCTGCTTAATCCGTATAATCATTATGCTGAAATGGAGAAAAAGTTGTTTTTCACCTTTTGTTGTATCGCTTAATTATGTTCGTTGCGCGAATTTTGATACTTAACGTTGCATTTGTTTATTCTGTGCTTCTCATCTTTGTTGATTAATTTTCTGCCTTCTTTCTTCGTTTACATTATTTTAATTCATTTCGTTGATTATATAAATATCACTATGGGAATGTAATCAAATAAGATTAGAAATGAAAAAAACAGGTTTTTAAAAATAATTTCAAAATGTGCTTGGCTCTGCAGTCCTAATGGACGAGCTGATACTTTTTAGGAGGCAAGATTCTGCTGCGAGCCTACTGTGGCCAGAAGATTCAGACATTTTACAGTTTTTCTCGATTTTAATACTGCTTATTAGGACTCCGTTTGATGTTGCCAACGACTCTTTAAAAACATATATTTAAGAACATTTTCCATAATCATTCTATAAATATATATAATCTTTTCAACTTCATATGCAGACGAAAAGAATTCAGAACTTTATCCAAATAAATTGCGAAACATCGCTGAAAAACTTGCAGATACAGATTATAACGAAAAATATTAAATCGAAATCAAAAAGAAAAGCCAAGCATTTTCAGTACTTTTACAATAAGAGGATTCCCTGCTAATGGGTGGCACTTGAACGGGCCGCAACGATGCCAGTGTGGCGGCACTGACAAAGGAAGGAATCCCCTTTTCAAACCGTATTTTTAATTCTTTTTTGGTTGTTGTGTTGGGCTTCAAAGGTGACAAAGGGGGAGGGCACGGTCTTTGTCGAAAGGTCTCTACAGAAATCGACACTCCGCATACAAAGAACACTTCGCACCAACTGTCACGAGGGCACGGGTAACAATTGCGATTGTCGCCCGGTACAATGAGTGCAGTGGAGGTAAGTAAATTTTACTTTTTTCTGATCGGTTCAGACGACCAATGTGAATAGTTTGTAAAATGAGTGTCAACGATTTAAAGAGAAGTCATGATTCACATTTTCTATGTCTAAAGAAAACAGAATTATTATGTTATTCTGAAAATAAGAATTATTATTTAGTTGTAGTATCGAATTCTGCGATTGTAATTTTGTAATATCTGGGAATTTCTACTAACAACAAAGGAAAATTTGTATCTCTCTCTGTGTGTTGGTGTTCTACAGGAAAAACAAATTGACAAAGATTTAATTATTTTTTTGGAAATTTTATAATTTTGACTCATTAAGAACTAAGCAGAAGTATGGTAGTATTTTTTATTAGAAAAAAAAGATATTAGAAGTAGAAGTATTTTTTAAAAAAAAATTTGGCCGATTAAAAAAATTAAAAATACGTTGTTTAATTTTCTACGATTGATTTTGTTATTGCACTGAAACTCAAACCGTTTTCATTGTTTCATCTCATATTTAAACGAATGATTTTCTCCCATTATTATAAGCAAAGTCGGAAAGATGCTTTTTAATATTTATGTAGTTTATAAAGAATAAAAAAGGGAAGTACAGCAAAAGTTAGAAGATGATATACTGCACAATCAAGCAGTATGATGTCATTGGATTTTGTTCTAAGATGGGTTTTATACGCAATAAAAAGAACAGATATATGATATTAAAATAAAACAATGTGCATCAGAATGCTATACTTAAATATACATTGTCGAGGAATTCGTGAATATTAAGCTAATAAGAGATTTAATTGAAAAATAACCAGTATTCCAGCAATCCAAACGGTTGCCCAAACTCTAGATTTTTGACTTATGCAGACTTCGTAAACGAGAAAGTAAAAAACAAACAAAAAAAATCACCCACGTTTATCTTTTAACGATTTTTATATAATTAACATAGAAAACTGTATCTAAGGAAGTTTTCAGTGCAATAATATAACAACACATTTTTTTTACTTTAAAACAATATAAAGAATATTATTAATTATTTAAAATACTTAATTGATGGCATCCAAATGAAACATCTGTTTTCTAATTGCGACTATTTAGCACTTTCTCTAAAAATTGATTTCACACACCATATTTATATTGTTGCATCATAAATTGTTTATTTTAAGTCTCAAATATGAAGTCATGATGCCGATTCAATCAAGATGGCAGTCTCAACTGTCTTTGGTGACTCTCGATAACATCTCTACTATCTTTGCATTGATTTATTTGAACTCGAAGTTTTGAGGTTTCTCAATTTTCCATTTTTCGAATATTCCTTATTTTATCACAAGATATAAATGCAAAATATAAGGACTGACTGAAAAAAAAAATCTGTTTCTTTTTCTTTTCCAAAACCAAACCTTATTAAGTGGCTTTCGTAACAGAAGTTAAAAGACAACAATGTTTTTCCTAAATTCCTGATTCCATAATTACTTTATAGCATTTTTTGAATTCATGTTCCAATATGGGTTTTATTTTTGGATTAATTTTCAAGAAATTACACTCTTTAAAAGATATGACTTTTATCAAAATGTTTTATCATTTTTAACACCAGCTTGGAATGTTTTGGAATTTTAATAATTTTATAAAGCTAATGCTAATCAACAGGCTAACGTTGACCTGTACATCAACTATATTTTTTGGTGAAATATAATCAAATATGGCTCATTTGGCAATAAACCATTCAATTCACCTAATAGAAGCTATCTATCTTGCAAGTTGATGGATTTGCAGGTTAGACATATTACATTATAACGTATCATGTTGAAAAAAAGTTAACATTTGACATTCTGATAAAGAGGTGACAAAAATCGCTCTTTTAGAAGTATATTCAAACTCAGATTACGAGAGGCAAATAACAACTGAGAAATTGACGCAAGATCTAAAGGGCTAGAAATATAGAGAAAATAAAGTCTACCTATTTTCAAGGATAAATATCTCCAAGATGTTACTCGATAATTTAAATGCATTCAATATCGTGAAGATGGTGTAACAAATGTTTTAGGCATTTTGAGCTAATAAGCTAATGAGAAATATATAAATCAAATCATCTACAATACGAAGTATAAAAATATATATTTGGTTAATTTTTAATGCACCGTTGCTAATTAATTGATAATTAGCTTAAAAGTTTTAGTGATAAAAAATCGCCATATGGACTGTGTTTTTAGGCTGTCTTTATTTTACTTTTTATTTTGTTTATTACTTTTATTATTAATGCATGTAAGTTTTCGATCGATGTGCTGCAAATTAAATGTTTTGACTACATATTTTTTCCGAATGATCCAGCAAAATTATTTTTCTTCTGCGTCACCGCTAATTAACTTAAATGACCAAGTATTAGAATGAGAATCCGTATATACGAAGTTAAATCTTGATTTATCAGTTTTATATTGTTCTCACCTATCATGTACCATCGGTATTTAGTTGCGCTTCCAAAGCACTGCCGCAATATAAGCCAACAAATGAAACCACAAATTGTTACAGCAAAACCGATAAATAATAATTCAGTATAAGTAAAAAAGAAAAAAAAAAGCAGTTGCAGAGTTTAAAATAAGCGAAATCACGGTTAAGAGAACACATTAAATTTTTTTAATAATTGAAATGTCAAGGTTTTTTCAGCTTCTTTTAATCTTAAAATCAAGGTTTCAAAGTCTTCTTTTAATCTTGCTATTCTTTGATAATGATATACTATTGCATTATTTAAACCTTGAAAATTTTAGGATATTTTCTACGCTTTTAGATAACAAAATGATATAGAAACCTCGAAAACCTTACTTTTGGCTTTTCGTTTCATAATATACGTATTTAATATGATGCACACACACAAAAAAAATATATATACTGTTACAAATCTGTATATTGCTACCCGACACGAATGATGTCAGCGTGGTAAAAACCGGTAAAACCGTTGCAAGATCTGTCCTGTGCATGCTGAGCTTGGCGATCATTTGGTGACGAATTTGGCGACTAAATGGATAATACCGGAAAGTTCGGGAAGTTTCACGATCCATCCAGTAAGAACCGAGATACACCCAAAAACGTTCTGATTGGTCTGGAAGATTCTTGCCCCGCCTCCCGGAACTATAAAAGATGGGCACTCTGAAGCTGCAGGGAAGAAGTTGTGTGGATCGTGAGAAGTTGTGTGTGAGAGGAGTCGGAGTCGCCGACAAGTAAAGAAACTGGGGGATTAGACAGCAAGCAAGCTGCTGAACTATAGCGATTAAATGCGTTACGTTATTATGATTGATCGACGGTATTTTGTTGTAGAAGAATTTTTGTAACAATACTCTGTTAAAGCAGATTTCCAGTGAAGTGAGCATATAATCAATCAAATAGAAATAGGAGAAAACTAAACAGAAAGAAAAAATGCACGCATTTTTTTTTTTAATTGTATGTGATACATGTACAGAGGAAAAGTACAATTAGTTTTTACAATAGTTCATGCTCCTATAATGGGAATTTATATAACGCGATTAAAAAATTCTGATGCAGTGCGATAAGAATTATGTTCAAGAATTACTATTTTTCCATATTTTTCTAATTCTAGTAATTTTTCTACTCTCGTATGCAAGTAGAAAGTATCGTAATCGTCAAAGAATTCAACATCAAGATTTTAACAAATTTTCGCTTTCATTTCCATGAATCCGAAAAACAAATTTTTTGAATTATGTCTATATATCGCCATGTCTTTGAAAGCGATCATTCAAAACCGCTAAGAGCTAAATGGATAAAATTTGGTTGATAGTTTTTACTTCCTATGTGTAGATTTTTTTTGTCAAATTTCAAATAAAATCTATTTAGAGAAAACTTGTCTGTTAGTTAGTAAGCAAAGGAAAGAAATAATGATTAAATCCAAAGAAATAGATGACCGTTTCAATATAGGAAGTGTAGATCTGTATCGTATTTTAAAGATATTCATGAATGGCTTGAATGTCTATTGGGCTGTATATTCGCATGCATGTAAACTTATAATTCAATAACACTGTGATTTAGAGAAATAAAATTTGGCAGGTGATCTTGTTACCATAATTGCATTTCTCTGTCGAATTCTGGTCTCAGTCTGTCGAAAAAAAGTCAAAATGCATTCTCGGCTTTCTCCGCTATACGGCTCTATCCATCTGACTCTCCGATCCGCCACGAAAGCACACGGATTTAAACCATAAAACTGAATGACCGGACCGCCGCAACAGCAACACTGGCGAGAACTGTGGGTGAGTCCTAAGGACAATCACCGGCCACGGTACAACCCTCTCCAAAGGAAGTATGTCCCGTCATCGATGGGAGGAGTCAGATCCCCCACTTATTTCTGTACCCTCCAGGGTGGCGAGATCCACCCACTATACCGGAAGCATCTCATCCCCATTTTGAGGTGCTCCCCGGGGGTTTTCCACTATACGGAAAAAACAAACAAACCCTACATAGTTCACATAAAAGATATTATATATATCTGAGCATTCCTGGCGTTTATGACTTTATTCAAGATTTACAATTTTTTACAGGAAGAGGAATAAAACTTTTATCAGAAAGTATGCGCGGAAATGTCGGGCAAACCATTCCTGTTGATATGCCTGAGAAAGGAGAAGTACTCGCTTTCCTGTTGTTTCTATGGATAAAACTGACTATTTAAAAACGGGCGACATTGGTGTTCTAAAAACATATTTTTAGCATATTTTCTAATAAAATTATACCCCCCTCCCATAAAATAATAGATCTTGGTAAAGACTGTGAATACACGAGGGCTCAATCATTTATTTTCGATGTCCCACCTGCAAGAGTTACATTACTTCGTACTATAATAAAGAAAACTAGTACTTGTAATTATTGGATTCTTGTCTAATAAATTGCAAGACATTGGCGAACAATTGCTATTAAATATTGAACTTTGGCTTGAATTTTGGCGTGGCTAACGGGAGATTTTTGGCAATTAATCGCAAGAGTGCCGTTAATATACAAGTAACACCAGAAAATCGATTATGTACCCCTACCAATTGAAACCAAAATTTGGCTTGGACCTACAGTTGTGATCATAATATCACAAACCTCATTACATTCATTTAAGTCATTGTGTTTTGGGTGACTGCGTTTACATGCCTATGGAAGTACTGAGTAACAGATAGTCAAACTTTTGATAGATTGCCTTGAAATGTTGTTACTCTTTAGATTCTAAAACTTTGAATCATTTTTTTTACCTAATTTGTAACATTTTAGAATCACGGAAACATACCCAAGTAAGAAGTGGCAGTCAAGCCTTCACTATTTGAATCTAAACTTGATGCCTATCTATAATTTAGGGGCTTAACTTGCTTACCAAATTTTAGCTATCTAGTTCTTTACTTTTTCTAGTTATTGTTGTATTCAACTTTATTTAGACAGCCTGGCAGATAAACTTCCTTAGTGCAGATTACAAAATGTGATAAAAATGTAAGTCCATATAGCAAATTTCATTCGTTTCCTCAAAATATTGTTGAGTTAGAGCAAAGTGTTTTCGATAGGAATATTGACCATAAATGTTTAACAGCAGTTGCTACAGTTACTATTAGACATTTCAATCGCAGCTTTTTTTGCAACGAAATGAAATAGTGCAACTGCTTGCAAATGCTGTTTATTTGGCACGGAACTCAACATATTTATAAATGTTATATATATATATATATATAATGACATTTTTAATCTAAATTAAATCCTAATTAATACTATTAAATCCTAATGCACTATTAAATTTTTCAAGCTCAGAGCGAATACTTATGCTATTCTTTTAAAGATACCTAAGATTTTCTTGCTTAAATCGACACGCAAATCACTATAAAAATCTCACAGTAAAATCACTGAACCGACACATTTCCATCTCTTTTGCTCTTGTATCGCTATGTAGACAGATTCATCTCTTATTGCTTTTTCTCTGTACATAATATGATGCCCGTAATAAAATAAATCGAAGTTAAAATTTAAAATTTTCTTCTTTCCTGCCACCCAGATGCAAAATTCTGATTTGTGTATATATATATATATATATATATATATATATATATATATATATATATATATATATATATATATATATATATATATATATATATAAGTCATACACAAATTTTTAAAGGTTGTTGTCAGATCTTCCAAATACAACGTTCCCTATTTATTTGCAGGCAAACAGTGTTACAAATTTTATCTATTAAAAATTGACAAAATCATATTAATGCACACAATATAATATGTACTAAACTTAAAATCTATCAAAATACAAGGAAACCGCGTACAAACTTCTGAGGATGATTGTCTCTGTTCGGACGAAAAAATTTTGCAATAGATCATCTGTCAACCGCTATAGGGAATTTATTGTCAATGAATAAAGTGTAAGAAACGGATTCACCAAATTTCGTTATTGCAAATATTGCACATTCAAAACAGTAATGTCTCGCCGAAATTTTCTCGTTTACTCTCTACTAAATGTGCTGTTTCACTCCTCCAAAATAATATTGTTGATTAGGCAAGGCCGGAAACGCTATGAGTTCTTAAATTTTTATTTCACTTGAAAGTTATGTGTTTCATAGTATAGTAAAGAAAGCCGGTATTTGTATATCAACTTCATATCATTAGTGTGCAATGGTTAAAAAAGATTTATCTTTGGCAGGAATCTAATGATTTTGCAGAAGAGTTTGCAGTCATTATCAGAAAATAGAATACATATTTTGGATGCATTTTTTTCAGACCGAATGAAACTAAAATTTGACAAAGAACTACAGCAATTACTAGATCACATACCACATTTCATTTATTTAATTCATTGCGTTTTTGAATTAATGCTTTTACATGCATGTAGAAATACAGACCGACAGACGTTCAACCCTTTGATAGATTTAGTTCAACATTTGATAAGAATCTGCATTTTAGAGTCTTAAGTTAATATGTAATTTATATAACTCTTGATTTTTAATAGTCGCTACTTATACTTCATTCACTTGAACGTGGACAACTGGAATTCCTCTGAATTGATTTCGTTGAACATTTTATACAAATCAATAAATTTTGTGTAAAGACAAAATACCAAATTTCATCCGTCTAGCTCAAATTTTTATGAGTTATTATTGAGTTTTAAAACTGAAAAGCTTAAATGTACCACTTCATGCACCCTCTATCAAAGTAACAGTATTTGTGGATTCTTTTTGCTGTTCAACGCGTTTCGAAACTGTTTTCACAATCTTTAATCCATCCTTACCTATGTATTTTATTCTTATTGAACTCACTAGACTTTTTCAATGAAGCTCGTCTTTAGTGTTTCTTTATAAACTGGACTGTGCCATTGTGAGTCAGTTCTCACTTTTCATCTGCGTACTTCATGAACATGTTATCATCAAGCTTTTTTCCATACATTCGCTTTAATAAAAAAGACGTACAGAAAAAGATTTATGAAACTCTGATTAACTGTTGTATAAATCATATCACTGACTCTCCGACCCGCCCGAAGGCACACGGATAAAGAATACTGAATGATCGGACCGTCGCAACAGCAACATTGGCAGGAACTGTAGTTGAGTCCCAAGGGCCATCACCGGCCACGGTACAACCTTCCCGAAGGAAGTACGTCCCGTCATCGATGGGCGGAGTTGATTGATGTATAAAACATTCACTAAAAATTAGTGAAAATTTAACAGTACCGTTCGCTATCACAGTTGTCTAATTGGCTTAGAATCTCCAGCAATACTAACAATACAACTATACATATGTTATAAGTGTCTTACAAGTTTCCAAAGGAACACTTATCTGATAACAGTGAAAACGCTTTTTTGAGTTAGGAATTTTAATTAATTCATTATTTATGCTGATTAAAACGAAAGGACAGAATAAGACTTTATCATGGACAATAATTAAAAGGGGAGGGGGTTCTTTGGAAACATCTAAATTTGGCGGCATTTTATAATCTATTAAGTTGGAATGAATGGGTTAGTGACAGACAATACATATTGAGCATAATTTTTAAAATAGTAAATGCAATCTTACAGGTATGCAAATATATTATAGACAATTAGAATAAGAATTAGTGAAAATAATGAAAAGAAACGCAAGCAATTTATTATGTAGCAATTTATTAAGTTATGCCTCATTGTTTACATTTGCTTTATCAAGCTTTACTAGTCAGGTTCATTAGTATAATAGAGCAGGCCTAGGAGTTCTTGACAAAAAGCAAAACCATTTATCATAGTTCAGAGTCGTCGATGTCTCTTCGTTTTTCTTTGTATTCGTTTATTTTTCACTGAATTTGCTCTTCTGGCTTACCTTTCTTCAGTACTCTCTGATTTTCCAAACTACCTCTTCACGAATAAGATGCTGTTTCTCTTTACAAGCACAAAGCAGAACCTTACTGCTTACTGTAAAACCAGCAAAATCAAAAAATTCCTAAAAATTCTTTAAATTAGTCTCTTTTTTTATTAAAATTTTTTTTCTGCAGTCCTTTTCTGTGGTATCTTGGAACAAATAATTGTATTTCATTTATTCTTTCAGTTTATATATTTTTTTTAATTTCCAAAATTAACTTTTCATGGTCAAGGGATATGTTCAAACTTATGAGGACAAGATGTTTGCAGAACTTTTAGAGTTTTTCCGAAACCAATACATTCCCATTTCTTTGGTTTAAATCTGACCACTTTATGGTGTTTTGGAACGGACCTAAAAGTTGTACCTTTCTTTGACACTTGGTGCCCTGCGTTCTCAAGGGGACCCTGACTGCGGGTTACCGCGATTTGGGGGCCCTCTGGGATTCTACACAAAGTGGGCTGAAAGGGAGGGACGCAGACGACGACATCAGTGGGTGTACAAGGTTGGTAAAGAGGGACTCGTCAAAAGATTGCGGCTCGAGTTACATATTTGCAAAAGAGGGTAGATTTTTTTGCATAGCTTCTGCAACCCTCCTCCCAAACAGCCTCTGCACTCCCCTGTGGGTTATCTTTCCTCGAAATGATAGGGGTCCCCCCTTCCTAGAATGGATGAGTATCGAATTTCATTAAGTCTTTTGGGGGGAGGGAGGAGGAAAACCGTCAGCTTTGTGGCTTGTAGTATTCTTGTGGTTGTCCGGAGAGATTTTGGGGGAGGGAGGTGAAAAATTTCTTTTTGATACGGTGAGGATCAGACTGCATTCACAAGTGTCAAAAGAAGTGTTCCAAAATAAACTGCCATTTCTTTTCACAGGGTTGGACGAGGAGGGGGTCAAGGGAGGGAATAGGGAAATTGCACTGGAACTAAGGAAACGTTATGTTGTAATGATACAGCATTTTGAAACGGCAAGATGAATTTTTTATACTTTATTTATTTAAATATGTAACCGGGATTCAGCATTTCGTTCAGACTTTGAGCAATTGTCATGGCAAGTAGGCTAGGATAGCTTCACAGTAAATAACATTTTGATACACATGGATCTGACGACAAGTATTATAAGGCATATTGTTTCATAAGATTTCTAAGTTCTACTTTCTGAAATTCAGTTTCTTTGAGAATGGGAATTTGGAAAATTAGTGCTAGGATTATTTTTTAAAGTAGAAGAAATATAGGAAAAAAAAAAAGTTAAACATGATCGCAATAGCATCTTGATTCTTACCTTAATACCTTAAGGTCCGCCATGTAGTTCGCAACTATGATAGCATTTTCAATAATTCACGAATGCCAATCTGATCTTGATAGGTCATGCTGAACTCATCTTCTTCATTTTTTTTGTACCAAATTATCTTGCTCATTTCAGCTCGTTAATTCCTTTGTTATGCAAATGGATTCAATAAAACTCTACTTAGATTTTTCAATCGAGAAAATACTATAGCATAAAAATCAAGCTGTGATCATAATGGTACTATTGTTGATTGTATTATGATCCATCATGATATTTATTGAATACTAAATATTTCCCAATGGTTCATGAATTTTTATTCTGATTTTGATAAATGATTTCGTACTCATCTTTCCCACGTTTAAATCCAAGTTGCATCATTTATTTCAGTTCATTAAATTGATATTGAATTTCTGTGAAAACTGTGCAGTCTTTTTTATCGAGGAAATTAAGATTGATACCAAGTATGACCATAACACTATCAAGATTGCTCGTTATTTGGTCTATCACTGCAGTCACCAAATATGGAATATTTCCTGATTCTTCATGAATTTCGAATGTGATATCCATAAGTGATTTTGAACTCTTCTTTCCCAGCTTATGTCCTAGGTTCCTAGGTTGTTGTTCTTGAATGTTAAATTAAAATTCATTTGCTTCAAGGGAGATCAACACTCAAACACTTTCGTGATAGCATCGTGATTGCTAGATTTCTGGCTCCTAAAACAATCAACAAATTTGATATTTTCGTATCTAGTTCACAAATGCGCAATAATGCCTTGGTATGTGATTTTTGTACTCATCTCTGTTTCCAGGACATCTCATTCATTTCGGCGTCTCAGAAGTTAAATGTTCTTTGATGTAACATGCCTAAATCCTTTTTGCGACAAAGGCGGAAGGGAATTTTTGGATGAATAATACATCTGGGTCAAGTCTCAGTCTGCCTCCTGAATGCACTCGCTGACAGGTTTACGTCCGCGTGAAAAATGAACTGCTCGAAGGGAAACATCTTGTTGAGCTGAACGAGCAACTAGATGATCTAGGCATTCTTCTGGATCCTCAAATGTGCCACGCCTGAGAATCTCTTTAAAGGAACAGTGTTTTATTTCGAAATTTTAATAATTCTTGGTAGTTTATTGCCTAGACGCTGTGGCTGCCATCTTTTGAAACTTGAAAAGGTTGAGCCGATTTATCGCTCACAATAATTTAACGATTCTTTGAGAATCATGA
Organism: Argiope bruennichi; assembly: GCF_947563725.1. Lineage (NCBI taxonomy): Eukaryota > Metazoa > Arthropoda > Arachnida > Araneae > Araneidae > Argiope > Argiope bruennichi. The sequence goes on along the minus strand of NC_079157.1, from coordinate 108,056,611 downwards.
ATGTACATTGAAACTTGGCTAATATGATTCTGTAGGGAACACAATACACATTTAATTTATTCGAAAATAAGCATAAGCAAGAATTGAGCGCAGCAAGAGAAAATAACATGTTTTGAATTAAAGATGGCAGTAAGATATATTTTCAATTTTTAATAGTTTTAATAAATACTATGCCATTTATGAATAAGAAGAAAGATACTGAACAAACAGAGAGGTATATATATTTAAATAAGTCGCCTCAGGTAACCAACTGGTTCACTTTGTTATATGGATTTCAGATAATTGTTTTTTTTTATGACGCCATGTTCATGATTCTACTGAACTATCAGCAATGAAAACCCTGTTATTTTAGTTATCTTAATTAAGTATTGATTACCATGTACGTGAACTTTCCCAATGAAGAGAATCCAATAACATTATGGCGCTATTAAAAACGTAAATATCCGGTTTACTTATCTTCTAAATTTTCCAATATTGTAAGTTCACTTTTCTTATTTGTATTGTAATTTATTCAGATAGTAAATAAAATCCTTTTTTTTAGATTTCAACAACAGAAGAAAGTATGCGATTAAGTAAGTATTTGATGAAATAATGAAAACTGTCTTGAATTTCAGTGTAATAATCTATAGTTGAAAATCAGGCAAAAGAAATATTTTTAAAAAATTCCCAAAATTTGGCTGTAGGCGGTTTAAGGTCACATTTTCTACTTCGTTACTGGTTGTCTGCCTCGCAACGCTGAAACAGATAACAGTGTTACTCTTTTTTTTTTTTTTTTTTTTAACACAGCTGTTAAGGTATTCCGTCCGAAGGTAAGGTATTTTCGAAACGTACTGGCGTGGGAAAAAACAAGCTTTGTTGAAACCATGGCAACGGAGAAGGAGAAGGAGAAAGAGTGAAGAGAGGGAAAACGAGTGTCCTTGAAACGCCTACAGAAATTATACAGACTATAGTATCATGAGAAAGACAATATTTTAGTTATAGCGAAAAAATGCTGAAATTCAGCTTAATTTTCAATTAATTTAAAATTCTAATTAAAATTTCAAAAAAAAAAATCGAAACAAGTTGTAGCTTTCTATCCTTCAATTTATTTTAAATAAAAGTTATTTGTAAGAAAGGCAAGGTAAATAAATTTTTTGCACGAATATTTAAAAAAAAATAGTTTACAAATGCAAATAGATTGTTATAAGAACTCTCTTTTCCTGAATAAATATTTGATTACAAGCGAAATAAAGAAAAATTATTTTGTAACCTCTTTTAAGCCAGAATTGTTTCATGAATAGTAACACTAAAGTTAAATTTATACTATACAAAGATGAGTATTTGGTTGCATTTTATATAATTCCAGAGCTTTTTTCCGATCTTCACGAAATTTGATGTATGTAATCTTCAAAACAAGAAAAGAGCCACTATTAAGTTTTAAAAGTTTGAAAGTTAATTAAAATGTAATTATAAAATTAAGCTTTTTTTTTATGTTTTACAGCTACATTTTTCGAATCATTATATCACAAAAATATTTTTTGAGCTATCCCCCAAAAAAATTTTTAGTGATTCCAATTTAATTTCAGTTAACTTTTATGTTTACTTTTAATAATTTCTAAATTTTTGATACATAATCTATAACAATATTTCTATTCTTATTATGGACTTTAAACTAATTTAATTTTTACATCAAACCGTCAATTGTGTTATTTTGCCTATGTTAAATTAAGATGGGGAATAAGTTGTTTTCGGTAAACATTAACTGTGAAGTGAGTTTTTTCACTTTACGCCATAATATATACACTATTTCATTTACACGGACAGTAATTTATATTAGAGTAATTCCATTAAACATATTTTTTATATGTTAATAAATGAATTTAAAAAATATAATTTAATAATTTTTAATACATTTTAATAATAAAACTTATTAAATAAATTTAATAATTTTTTTAATAAATTCATTTAATTCTATTAATTACTAAAATTACGAATTTTAATTACTAAATTAACTAAAATTACGAATCTACAGGCTGATTGCAAACGGCGGCTTTCGACAAATAAAATGAAGCACAGAGAAAAAGAAAATCCTCTAGGCAACTGGAAGGCAAAAGCAGAATTCTTTACATCTAAGTAAATATCTGGAAACATAAATTGTTGATGTTGGAAACAGTCAAAATTAAGACCTTAAAATCACTTTTCAGCCCCTAACTTCTAAGATATTGCAGTCATCAAAAACTTTAAATACAAAAGTTGTTCGTCTTAATGAGGCGCTAATTTGGTTAACTAGATTTATTTGTTATCTTCAATATTAAGAAAGTTATAGTGAAATCAAAATTTCAACCCCCTCTCACCGTTTCCACCCCCTTTGAGCTATACGGACCATTTACGAGCTCGTCCGAGATTTTTACATTTCTAACAACATAGTCCAAGCCATTTAAAACCTAAATAAATTACTCTAGTTATCCTGTTCGCAAGATAACATGGGCAAAGCGTTATATGCATATATACTATATTTATAGTATATATACTTATATTTATATATATATTTATAAACTTTTGAATGAAGGATGGTTTTTAGTTCTAGAAACCATGATCGGTAAAGAATTGAAGAGATTTCCCGAAGTTTTATCATGCGAACCATTGCAATATGTAGTCTTCCTATAGAAATTTACCTAATACTTTAAGTTGATAGAAAGAAAAATAAATATCGATTTGGGATTTTTCTTATGATTAGAGATGAGCAGGAAGTGTTGAGCCATATGTATATTCAATTATCCTATTTTTAAATCTTAGAGTTGTAAACTGTATTATCTACAGAACTTATTACTGTGCATAAAAATTATATAGCATCCACAGGGCCGTATTAAGCCTTTTAGGTAATGCAAATCTCAGAGACCTCCTTTTCAAACCTTCTACACCAGATTTGTTTTATTAATCTTAATCAATTATTTATAAAACTAAATTTATGTAGAAAATTCTGATAATGCGACAAAGCAATTAACAATGGAACCCTTTCGAGAAAATCAATCTAAGTTTTTCTCATTTTAAAGGAATTCAGAATTCTAATTTTAAAAAATTAAACAAAATAATAAAAAAGTTTGAGCGCAATTTAAATACTAATTATTTATAGAATGAGATGGTTTTTTTAAAAAAAAATATACTGCAATATATTTGAAACAATTTAATGTAAAATCGTAAAATATAATTAAATAGCAATATTAGAATAACATTTTATTCTTTAATCGGTACTAACTTTGAATTTGGATCAGTTCATTTACATGGCTCATGTAAATTAAATTAAAGCGTAAAGTTACTATAATCAGAAAATATCACAAAAGATTATGTAAAATTTCCGGGACCTTTAATGCATTGGGCCCCTAGGCTGTTGCTTATTTTGCAATTTGATAATCTTGTCCTAGATTCATAAGTATCTCAAAGTGTTTCTCGACTGTCAGTTATAGTAGTGGCTGGTGGAGCGCAGATTTTAGTTATTCGCTAATTCTACCTAATCAAGCATTTTTAAATTACTTTGGTTTCGAATTTTAGTAAGAGAGGAGAGGAAAATAGGTGGCATGTGTCATCCTTTTCATGTGACAGAGATTCACAGTTACGAGGAAAGTCCATTCCCAAATAACACGTGTGTAACTTAAAAGAATAAAAATCAGTATGGATATGGCCTGTTTTTAAACGTTTTCGTATCGTCAAATATTAGGAGAGATTAAATGAACTTAAAATCTTCAAAAATATGTATTTGTGAAGAAATAGAGATGGTCTCGGTTACAGCTAAACGACAAAATGAAACCAATAGAGTAATTGGGCATGCCAGAATAATAAATATGCCAGTATTCAAATCCACATTCTTCTTCAAATATCTTAGAGCTCACTAATTTTTTTTGGGGGTGGGGGTGGGGTGGAGCAGGGTACTGAGTCTATTTTCAGGAGATGGATGATTTAGAAACGACTTTGCTGAATACTTAATATTAAGATAATGCTAAATATGACTTTGTCGATCAACCTTCCTCACATCGTTCTGAAATTAAAAATTTTTACTGACATAACTATTTAACAACAATCCAAAGACACGTTTATCACCAACAGATCACATATTAGACTCCAAATTCAAACCAATATAATCAAAATTTAACAACTTTTAATACAGTAAATAATGTTTTAATGAAATCAAACGTCATCACGTAAGTTAAATTGCTACTGAAATTCGACGAGTAGCGTTACCATTCAAAAGGTCGAAACATAAAATTTTTGTCGCATGAGTTTCAAAAGCTCACAATGGTGTTGGATCAAATTTGTAGATGGCTTGACCATCCAGGTGTGTAACGATAGTTCAAATGCGCGACATCTGTTAGCAAAAGTTCAAGTGTAGTTTTAACACTTTCATCGCGAGAGACGAGATAACTCGTCTTCCAGGAATATTCGCTATGCGAGAGGGATGAGATAACTCGTCCTCTACTCAAGTTTTTCTATATTATTGCAACGCATCTTTTATATATGGTTCGAAGACGTTGAAGAGACATGTTATATTTTTAAATTAATTTTAATATCCATTTCGTGAAAGCCTAATTATTTACAAGCAGGGTCGCGGACAAGGCACAAAAGTGGAAGTAAAGAAGAAGGGCAAAAAACAAAAAAGGGCGAAACAAATGATCAATACTCTTTTATAACATAGGATTTCCAGCCACGTGCCGATAGAATACATATGTTGACCTTTCACAAGGGCAACGGAAGTATCACTTTCATTTGATACGTAGTACTGATGGCGCATTAGTTTTACAGAGGAATTAATTAAACCGAAAGTGTAATTGGATCCCGAAATAAGAGAATATTTTTAGAATGAAGTTACTATGGGCTAAATTAAGATAAAACCTTGGAAATTAATTACATTGAAATTAAAGTTTCAAATATATATATATATATATATATATATATATATATATATATATATATATATATATATATATATATATATATATATATATATATATATATATATATATATATCTTAGCATAGAGGGTGAGTCAAAGGCGCGCCATTGCCATGGTGAAAGTGTTAAAATATAATCATTATAGCCAAAATCTAATTTTTTTTATAAAAGGAATCTTTTAATAAAATCAAATATAATCACATTACTTAAACTAATGTCATAATTTGGTTAAAAGTTAAGCGGTTTAAGCATACAAAACATCTATGCCGCCTATTCGAACTACTCTTAATTTACAACCAAAATCACTTCAGTCCTCATATTCACTGAGCTTCGAATCAATCAGAATCCTTTGGTATTTTCAGTTAAACACGAATGGTTAGAATTAAATCATTCATTCCAAATTCTCATTCATATGAACCATCCATATGGAGGCATCTCGTTCCCTAATAATCTTTTACGAAAAAGGAATGAATGCACTTAGCTATTCATTATGAAGACCTTTCACCTGGATTCGGCATCATTTCATTGGATGAATCTCTTTGTCCTTGGCTTCCTTTACGAGGGCGCTAATAGACATCTTTCTAGCGGGAAAGCAGGTAGTCCATAAATCGTACCGTGAAGCTCCATCTGGTGGCCATTACGGGAGTCATAACTTATCGATGCGGGTGACAAATCACCGGTGAATTTTATCGGTGCGACGGATCGGTGACGGAGTTTTCCACCCTTTTAGCCCGAGGACAACCCTTGCCTCGGCACAAGAAATGAACTCGATAGCGATTATATGGGCTCATTTTCGTGAAATATGGCCTTGCTACCGATGCGGGGTTCGCGCTCGCCCTATGAAACGGAGAAAGGAACCAAGGACTGTTATTTGGCAGTCTCCTGAATGGCTGCAATGAGTTTTATTGAATTTAAATATGAGATTTTACTGGATCAATCAGGTATGGCAACACATAGCTCCCTAAGCGGTGCGATAAACGAATTACAATGCTCGAACGAATGCGAAGTAAAAGTCAATATACATTTCGCTTTCTTGCAATAACTGGTTTTATGAATTATAAGTATCTATATAACTAAAAGTATTATTTTCTTTGGAATGAATCAACATTTATAGAAAGTTTTGGTAGGTAAGTTATCCTATTGATGTAAAAAAAGGCCTTTAATCTTTTTTCAATTCAATAATGTAAATTAATACTTACTACAATTGTTAAATACTTGTAAGCAATTAAAAACTTGACTCAAATATATATAAAAAAGAAATTATTCAGGTCGAAGAACACTGCTTTCGATCTGGCATTTTTTTTATTAGTTAAATGTTTAAATATTTGACCAGTGGCAGCTTTTTATATCGGGAATTATCAGAGTTGCAAGAATTATTCTTCATCCATTTGTATCTTTTGTTCAAGGAGAAAAATGGTTTTGTATCTTAGAGTAGTAGATATTTAGCCATCCATGATATAGCCCAGGGGACATTTTGACAGAATTTTATGTCATTGGATTCAAAGCAATTAATCGTGAAATCTATTGTTCAAGAAAGCGACTGTTACATTTTGTTACTCCGAATTTCTTGCATTTCATTCTCAAATGTTGAAATATGTTCAAATGTTTTCCATTTTAGCGGAATCAAATTGATCGTAATTTACAAAAAGGAAAGCGAACTTCAAGATAACCATGTTTATTCTACAGAAATGTAAATTATTGAATCTTACTGTCACATATTCTGGACAGTCTGTCTAAAAATGTACCCTAAGATATAATTAGCTTATTACAACAGAAATAATAATGAAATCTAAGCATGCTTATTAAAGTAAAAATGTTGTCTTCGCTACATTAAAATGAAAAACATTTTAAGCATATAATTTTAAAAAAGTAGATTGTATTGATTGAGTGTGAGATTATGATATTCTTATTAATGAGAAGCAATTTTTCCTCAAAAATGGGAACATAACAAAACATTTCATGTTTTTGCCATTTGATTGTTATTGCAAACATTAGGATTCCTTTCCCTTCTAGTAAAGTCATAGGAATTCTGAAAAATAAATAACTTATAAGTTAACTATCTGAAAATAAAAATTTTTAAAGATAGAAAATAAAAGGAAATCAAGAATATGAAACTTCCTAATCCTTTCAACGAACTCTTTCCACAGATCGTATATACCAATAAGGCTACAATTTTAAACTCTAAAAAATTATAAATTTACCTCTTGAGAAATATCGAAGAATCAGCTCTTTCAAATGCGAAAGTTGTATTTTAAAGAAGTATTAAAATCAACTTTTATAATAATTTTTCGATTTATTTCTTTGTATAATATATTGCTTACATATCCTTAACCGATAAGCTTTTATGTCTTCAACTAATTTCACTTTGCAAACAGATTGTTATTGGCTTAAATCGTTTTAATGAATGTTGGAAACTTTTTCTGTAGAAATAATATTGCATTTCGCCACATAAATACCAGTTTAAAACAATCAATCGGAAGATGTTAAACTATTTCCTTTTATTCATCTTCCATTTGTACATTTGTAGTGCTATCTAGTGCTATTATATTAAACTATTTCAACTTAAATTTGTATTTAAATGTGTTTATGTACTTAGCATTGAAGAAATCCAGAGACGTTTTGGATTAATAAATTGGATTTCAGTCGTGAAATCAATTTGATCTAAAATCATGCAACATCATTTCTTTTGATGTTGTATTTGCTTTTTAACTCATATATTTGATATTCTTTGGCGAAGTTTGGAAAACTAATTTTCGCCAGAAAGCAATTTTTATCGTAGTCTGAAAATTAATAAATATTATATATTAACTCATGTGAGCGTGCCAGACTATTGCCTCTTTGATTTTTGTAATTTTTAAAAAAAGATTTTCAACCATTGCTATAGGTGGCGCATAATACAATTGTTTCGAAAATTGCTTTATATTTTTGCTTATGGAATAGCAATGCAAATATAAGTAAATGCAAAGAAAATTATCAGAAATATATTTTCTTTGGATAATAAAAATAAAGAAAAGGTAAATAAATGGACAATTATAAGTGTATGTAAAATCCACTTTGGTTACGAATGCGAAAATATAAATCAAAATGTTTAGTAATTAAATATCCAATCATAGATTAAACAAGTCTTTCATTTGAAACAGAATATCTTGTTGCCGTACTTCAACCAAGACTGGAATCATATAAACAATTTTGATGCAAAAAATATCCACCACGAGTTGCTGCAATTTTTAGTTAATACATTGAATAAAAAGCTACCTTTTCGATGAATATCTCAAAATTCTGATCGCGATAAACATTTCAACCAATTAAATCTTTCGTCAAATTTCACGAATGTAACTCAATGTACTGTTGATTCATTGTGTTAGCATGGTTGGATAAATAACTATCTATCGATGGATATAATTCAAAACTGGAAGCAGATACACAATTTTGGAGTAAAAATTCTCAGACAAATTTAGGGCCGCTGTAACCTGGTGGTAAGGTCTCGGCTTCGGAACCGTAGGTTTCAGGTTCGTGATCCGATTCCACGGAAGAACCGTCGTGTAAGGGGGTCTGTTGCACGTTAAATCCGTCATGACCAAACGTCCTCCCGATGGTGTGGTGTGGAGAGGTGGGTGTCAGCTCAGGTGTCGTCCTCGTGTTTGACAGCGGTTCAAAATTGCGAGGTCCGTCCCAAAATAGCCCTAGTGTTGCTTCAAACGGGAAGCTAATATAACCAAACCAAACCAAATCTCAGACAAATTTGATGCGTTAAGATCATTCTGACTATTAGCAATCTATTACTATTGTTAATTGATACCTATAACATTCTAACTATCAGAGAAATCACTTTAATTCTATCAAAATTTCATTTTACGAAATTTCTCAGAATAGGAGAAAGATGAAGTGGGCATTTTTGATGTATTTAGGACCGAGAACTTTCTTATAAAATAAAAAATGGTGGAGTTGGCACAGTTGTTGTGATTGAGAATTCTATCAAGATCCCCTCTCCCCCCCTAGCCCAAAAAATGTGTTTTAAAGCCGTGTTTTTAAAATTTTCTTTCAATGGTGATTCGACTATTAATCATACATCTGAAGGCGATGAATTTTCACAAGAAATAAAAATTGAAATCGGATAATTTAAAATTTAAAAAACTATATCGAAAAAATGCATCTTAATTTAAAAATTAGTCCCTATAAGTCAAATTTTGGATTACCAAGTATACATTTGGTTATATCACTTTGAATTATTGAGATTTTACTGTAACTTTAAATATACGTAGATTGTGATAGAAAAAGTAAAACATTTACTATCTCTTACAAGCAACTATTTGCCTGTTAATAATCTTGGCTTAATTTAAGCACTTTTAAACTGAAGTAGCATCTCCTTTGTGCCAAAAGTCTTTGGATCCTTTGTGGGGAACCGCGACCTGCAGATCAGTTGTGTAACGCAAATAGGTTTTGCACCCGATAACCATCGGTATTTCCTGTGGAGGGACGCCCCATTTCCGACTGTCAGCCCCGTAGATGGGAAAAACAAAGCGCTACGGAGGGGAAATTAAAATGACACTCTCTCTTTTAGTTTAAACGCCCCAAGAAAACATAGGATATTATTGCTAGAGCTGCTTTAGGGGATTTTCGAATTGTCAGAAGGAATAGAATTTTATTGTTTATGACCTCAGTTATTAGATACGAAGGTATAATTTCAAATCTTTCTTTTAAGTTGTTGCATATGTAAAAAGTATGACCTTCATTGTTTATGAAATGCTTTAGATAAGATTAACATTTTGACTCTTCTTAGATAACGCATCCTGTTGGGTTACGATATATTAATCTTTACCTTCATATCAATAAAAATCATTGAGTATTTAGTTAATGTCCATGTCTTCTCCTAAACAAATGATTCGAATTAAAGCAAGCTTTGTATACTTATATTTTTAAACAAGAGAAAGGACATTATAATTTTTTCAAAATGCAAAAACTAATTAAACATTCAATTAATTAGATATTAACCGAAATTTTGTCGTTTTTCAATAATAACATCGGAACCAATTTATTCCACAAAAGATATATCGATTTCATTCAAATTTTTAAGTTTTCAAGTCATACCAATTTCATTTTCATGCAAGTGCACTACAATTTTTATAAATGTTTCGACATTTAATTATTGAATACATGTAGTGAATTATAAAATGCTTATGCGCTCCGTTGAGGGACAACGATGAGCATTTGAAGCTCATTTATTTTTTAATATTTCTATCGCATTAATTTTTTTTTGCATAATTCATTTTTTTAAATTAAGAACATTAAAAAGATAAGTTTAAAAGTAGACAATTAACAATTTATATTAAGGAGCAGCTCCTGATTTGGTTTATTTTCATATGTTTTTTTAATACTGAAAAAATGGCATTTTTTCGTGATGTAAAACGTTCATTAAACCTTTATTTTACTTCGATGTTTGTAAATAGAATTCTTACATGATAAATATTAACAACTGAAAAAGAAAAGTAGCTATCGGTGAATTTAAAAAATCATTTGATTCATATTCTCATTTTATTTAAGAATTTCAGGCGATAAATGTTTTTTGGCAATATAATATTTTATGCAGAAGTAGTTTTTGTCTTGAAAATATTAGACATGAAGATATATATCCGAGAAATGCCTTATATATAATTAGCCTGTACGAAAATGAAGCGTATTTAAAGTGCTTATGCGTGCCCAAGTAATTTTTTTCTTTTAAATAATTACTTTGGCTTTTTAATAGATTTAAGCAATTGAAATTCGAAACAAATTGTACTGGAGAGATTTAAAAAGTTTCTCAGAAAATAAATTAACGATTTTTTTTTAAAAAAAACACTTTCTGATATACAGACTAAATACAGCAAGAATCTTCTTTTTAAACAATAATTCTGAATTTTGATAAATTCAGGCACTTTATAACTGAGATATTGAGTTCGAAATAATCACTTTTAGAATTATTTCTGCGTTCGTATCCATTCATTGAATGTGAATAATTCCTGAAAAGCGTAATTTGTTAAGTGGTAGAAATTTAATATACGGTTATTACTCTAAATTTATAGTTCTGAGGGAAAATTTGAACGAAAACCGTCAACAAGAATAATCACATATGCGGTATCCTAACTACTTTATGGAATGTCTTTTACCATTCGAAAACTGGATGGTTATAATGTTTTGCTAGACGCATTCACTGGCTAAAAGTATTTGGTAACTAAAATAAATCTTTGTGATTTCAATAAGTATATCTTTTTTATTCCACTGAATAAAAACATTTGTAGAGACTCCAGTATAGTGTTAAAAACTAAAGAGGTTTTAAAAAAAATGTTGCTTTATATTCGACTTTTGAAATTATGAATAGCAAACTTAAAGAATTCGTAAAGTCAAATTTCGATATTTGTTATGTATACTTCAAAAATACATACTCACGACATTTGGTTGCTAGTAAAGAAGAAAATTTAAAAATAAATTGCGATTAAATCTGCCAAATATTGTAATAAATAAAACATTTTATTCTATGATTCAATACTTCATTTACTTTCATTATTGTATGGTTTTGATTTAGAAAGTTTTAGGTTGTGAATGGAATAATAAAAAATTCTTTTAGTATGTTTTATATCTTGTATCTTAATTTCTTTCATTTAAGAAAGCATGAACTATACTCATCTTTTTAAAATTAAATTAACATATTTTCTAACTTTTGAAAAATAAATTCATCTTCCCCTCGGACAAAAAAAAAAAAAAATCTCTAGTGTTTCATATAATTTGAAAAACCAACGAAGTTACAGCGTTGCATATAAATATCAGATCCTCAGGTCTCAAAAATATTTTAATTTATTTTAAAGTTTTAACATTTAAAAAAATTGTATTTCAGACGCTATAAGCGACCAATTCCTGATGAACATCGCAATCGCCGCAGCAGAAGTAAATGTGATGTCAGAATTTGTTGTTCACGTTGCATGTGTGGTTTTCAACTAGTGCTTTACTTTTCAGTGCTTAAAGATGAACACAGGAGGTATGTTTGCACAATTTTTATTATTTCAGGAGTTGGTTAGAAATTATTCAGAAAGAATTATTATGAATTGCTTTTTTGTGAATTTTTCATGAAAATAATTTACATTTGAATACTTTTTGTACACAATGCATTTGTTGAATACGGGCTGTATAGTGAGGTTTATGGAATACCACAATTTGTCTTAGCTTTCCATAATCTGAATCAAGATTTTAAGAGTCTGTGTTTTTTGTTCAATGATATGACTGACACGAGCATTCTTTATTTCTTGAACCAAATGGTAGTCAGAAATAATTCTCCATTTTCATAATTGAATGATTATTAATGAAATCTTCATATCGGATATTCTTTTCCAAATGAGAAATACTTGGAGTCTTCTGTTAAAGAAAAATTATTAAAAGAAAGAATTCTAAATAAAGATGTATATTAAAAGAAAAATCTTGGAGTGAGAAAAGGTTTCAAAGAAGATTCAATCTATTGAATCTTCCAATTTATACCGTTTCGTCATCTCCTATAAAGTCGGCATTAATTCAATTGATAATGATGATGATACAATAAACAATATAAAATTGATAGCAAATAGCGGAATATTTGTTCTAATTCCAAATTTTACGGTGATATAGAGTAGATGTACTATATATAGTTCTATGTGTGGGCTAATGCGATAGTACGCATAGCCTGCATAGGATATATATTTGGGATTGTTAAAAGATGAGTTTATTGGAAAATTTGTATACATATATCATTTATTTAATGATATCATTCTCATTTCTCGACATTTATTCGGCTCCATAAACACTTTGGTGCCTCTTTTGAAACTGATTTTATGTGTGCTGAAAAAAAAATGGTTCCAGTTTTTATTATTAAACTTTTGCTTGTAAAGTATGACAGTAGTTTTACTTACTTTAACAACTTAAATGTAAGACATGAATGTTAAATGATAAAAAAATGTCTTCTTTAATAATTCATGTAAATCAATTTATCTGATTTAAAAAAAAGCAAATTTCTTTAAATTTACAATAACTTAATTAGGAATGAGACAATCATATAAAAAAAAAATGGTTTACTCCATTCTGGGAAATTTTACTTTCAATTATTGTTGGAATTTTTTTTTAGTAATTTGTTTGCAAATACCAATAAGAACCTGAAAACAAATGAGCACTCCCTATTCTTAGCATTGATCCTATATTATCCTGATTATTTCTTCTTTCGCCCTAGTACCAACAAGATTTTCTGGAAAATTGTCTAAATGATTGGGAAAGTAATAGATATGCTGACGTTAAAACCAAAGTACATAAAATTATAAAACCTGTTGTTCACAATAGCAAAATAATTTTTAGGCTTGTATTCGCCCAAAAAATTCTTAACAGCTAAAAAAAATGTTTTGACTTATAATTTATGGAATTCGCTAAATAAGGATTGTTAATGAATTATCTGATTTTACGACTTTAGAAAAATGAGTTATTTTTATTTCGGGTATTTTTTTATCCAATAATACAAAACGTCTTTTCCTGTTAAAAAATTTTAATGGACATGTTTCATTAATTTTAGTTTGATATCGAGCGGAGGCAAGAGGATTCTATGTCCTCAGACTAAACTAATGGCTTTTTTTCCCCTCCAATATTCATACTCTATCACTTTGGAAGCTCACCCTTTTATTATTTAATGGTATTGTTTGTTTCTATTATTCAATACGTAAAAGGATATGTCATTTGGTCTCCTTACTGTTGAAGACGGTAGTTAATCTTTAAATCCCCTCAAATTTCCGGTTGAAAAATTCATATATTGAATCTTAAAGATCAAATCTATGGCATCATATTTTTTTTTTATTCTTCACAGAACTTTCCTAGTGAAAACAAATACAAACAAAATTCGTCTTCTTTTTTTCTTTGATTTTTCTGTTTGAGGAATAATTTACTCTGTTTTAAGTATTATATAATTTAGTTACGTTAAATCTCAAAGTTGAAGTGAAGTGGAGAAAAAAATTTTTCGTATTTGAAATCTGCTCCTCATATATATATATATATATATATATATATATATCCTGTATTTTTATTTTTTCCATTATTTATACAAACATTTTTTTAAAAAAAATATTTAAAATACTATATCTATATAGAAATTATTGGGAATTTGACTTCTTTACAATTTCGGTAAAATTTTCTAACAAAAAAGTTATTCCTATAAACTAAATGGCATTTCATATCTAGCTATTTTTATCGACAAATATATATATCCAGTGACTATTGAATCTAAATTTATTCTTTTTTATGATTAATTATAAAGGTTCATTTTGCCATTTTTCGAACGTAGTTATAAATTTCGTTGTTGAGGAAAGTAAAATCCTTTGGATGGGAATAAAGCAATGAAAACGTCGTAGAAATTATTTTTAAAAAAAGTGTCTGTAAAGAAGGCCTACTTCTTTAAATGACTTAGATCACGAAAATTATGGAATCGTTCAAAATCAAGGCGTTACATTGTTAATGCAGCTATCACAAATCAACTAAAGCCACAAAACAACTATTATTTCTTATAATAACAACACGCGTCTCTTACCAATGAAGTTTTACACAGTTTCTTTCGTTTACCGCATTGATGTCAGCGGTTTAAAGGAATTTCGGGTAAATTCCCTTAAACTACTGATATCAACGCGGATTTATTTCACAACAGATAATATTAAAAATAAAGACGCTGCATCAGGATGTTGTGATAGCCGGTTCTACCCTTTAATTGAAGGAGTAAATTATTGACCGCAAAGCTATCATTTTCACCTTAGCTGCATAATTGAACGCTTTCTGTGGGCTGGGGTAACATCCTTTATAAAATCTTAATCGCCGTATGACCGATTATCTGCAGTATTGCATCGACTGTTATTTCTTCAGGGTCAAAATTATAGTTCAACCTTTTGAAAAAGTAAGTTTTTGCTTTTAGAAAAAAAAAGGTAACGAGTTGATCGTGACAATTTTCCTTGAATTTTGACTGTTTGACTACTTTGGCGGCAATAGAAAAAGAAAAAAAGAAAAACCTTTGCTGACACATTTCTTTACAAGTGATTTTATATTGCCATTAGAAGTAATTGTTCGTAACTGGCGATTAATCAGATGATTATAATACTGGCACCCGCCAACATAATATTGTTTCGGGTAGCGGACATCGGCATCTATAAAACTAAATGTTTTGATGTTGTTTTTCTCGTACATTCACACCATGTCGCCGTTATGTATCACTTTGTCGCACAACGGTAAGTATCTGGTATCTATTCAATGATGGAAGAAAAGTATTTGATTAAGCATATGACAAAACAACAAAAACGATTTGTATAATGTTTTTTAACAAATGAAATATCTCGCTAAAAATTATACAAATTTTTTTTAAGTTTTTTCATATGTCGAAATGCAGGAAAATAAATTGAAAACCAAAGTGGTATAATTAAAAAGATAATTTTTGAAATTTAATCTGGTGTAAAATTTATTTTTATATTATAGTATTTTTGGAAATTGCAGGCGGAAAAGCAATAAAATGCGATTTAATTATTAATTAAAATTCTGATTAGGATTTCAAAAATGTCGCTTCCAGGTACAGATTTCCAAACATGTATTTGTACGTCAAAAATATACAGTAAAGGTCTATCTGAGAGTATGAGTACACGCAAATATATATTATCCTTTATTGATCGAAAAGATATTTATAATAAAGTTTAGATATTGCTCATCGCCTTGTTGCACTCGAGATATACATTTATATATTTACAAGCAGACGTACGATACATATTGAAAATTTACAGGCAATCTAATGTCAAACTCTCGCTTTCAAACGTTCTGAAAAGCACCCGAGAAAGGATCTATTAACTAAACGACGCAGAGATTCAGCTACATAACCTGAGAAAACAAATATTATTTCGAAAATTACAATGGAAGAATAACTACAAAAGAGACCTTCTCCAAACCGAATAATTTCCCAAAACTTTCTCGGTTAACTTTCCCATATCAACGGTACATACACAGCAGAAAACTGAAGTCGGAACATGCTACTGAGTGCCTAAACTGCCAAAATTACGAGAAACCCAAACCGGTTTATATCCTGTCCAATCCTGGAAGAAAGTCCATCCAGTTTCACCCGGAATATTTACCACGTCCTACAATAAAACGGGTCCTTTCCCTCCAAAAAATGACGTCAATTACACCAACTTCCAACTCGGCAGCAAACAACCTTTTTAACTGCCCCCTTTTCCGATTCGGAATCGGAAGTTCCCAAACTTCGCGCCCTAAAAATCGGCCCAAAATTCCGACACTCGAAATGGCAACGGGCGAATATCGTCCATATTGGTCCTTCCAAACGACATCGGGGCGGTGAAATACGGGAGACCATCTAATGGCTTCCCACTCATTATTTCGCCATTATAGTCCCCACTGCGAGATACTTTAACCACCCCTTTCCCCCACATGCATATTTACCGCACACTTGGACCCGAGCCTCTTAAATTTGGAGAGAGAAAATTCACTTCGAAGTCACTGAAAATGTGTCTCTGTTAATGGTGTATTTAGAAGGGGGAGGGAGGGAGGCAAGGGCTTCTATGAGGGATCGGTTTGACGTGTGCTTGCTGATTTTGTGGCTCTTCGGTATTGATGAATTAAAAGAAATGGCTTTTTGAAAAGTTTCAGCTCTTTCGGGAATGGTTGAAAGAGGTGTTGTGTTCCTTTCTTTCCTTTAGTTCGTGCATATTTGCTTTTAGTCTGGTTTGGTTGTTTATTTACTTTTGTTTTGTCGACCCATTTAGAATCTTCTGTCTTATTGAAACATCGTAATGCAAAAAGTATCTTACAGTATGAAAAACAAATATTAATTTTGTATTTTCAGCTTAACTGCGGTGATCTTATGAGGGTTGACTTTTAGTAGCAACTAGATGTTAAGACCATGCCGAATCTTTAGGTAAAAATTTTACATTTGTTGTGCATTATGCTTTTAAGTATGTATTCATACCAAAGATATCAAATTCGAAGTCCTGTTCTTAAATGAAAATTTTTCTTTTATTGTGTATTGTAATGGAATTCGGGCTCTGACCTAGTTTATTGAATTTAAATAAAGCTAAACTTTAGTATTAAAGGTTTCACAAGAGTATTTTCCAATATTTATTCTCTGTGATGTTTTGAGTATTTATTTGCATCAAATTCAATGATCTTTTTTAGTTTTTAAGAGTTTAGGGTTAAAAAAATCCATCCCTATTATTCCGTTTTGTTATACTCAGAAGATACTTCAGAAGGTGTGGGTAAGACTGCAGTGAAATGTCGTTTATATGAGTAATTGTTGATTCGGCAGTCTTTGGAAATGAAAAATTACCTCCTTATCTGTTTTCCTCTTTTTTATTATTAAATTAATGAACAATATCCATTTGAGAAATGACCATCTTACTGATTAAATTAAGAATACATACAATTCTTTAAATGTATGTACATTATGTGCTATTCTTACATTGAATTATAAGCTGGAATTAAAATTAGCTATTATTAAATTATAGGAATTAATTAAGCTATTATTCAAAAATACTGTAAGTTTCAGAAGTGATGGTCATATAAATGCATGACACGACAGTAAAAGGGGTCTAGTACAATAGTTTTTGACTCTTTCGGAAATAGCTGAAAAAAAAATAACAAATCCTATTTTCTTCGGTTTTGCTCAAGTAAGCTGTAACATTTAAGTTTGTTTTGGTTATTGGCAACCTCTTTGTTTTGTTGACATATTCAGCATAGGCAATTTAATAGATTTTTTTGTGCCAGTTGAAATTTTTTTTTCCCCCTTTCCGATTGTATTTTCCTATTATTATTGTTTAGTGTACCAACTTAGATTCAATGATAACTGCGATAATTAGATGTTTTTTGCTACAATTTCTAGTCATTTATTCCAAAGAATCTAGTTGAAACACGCTTTATTAAAGTTTCTGTAGCCCCAAATTTATTCACTCTTCTTTATTTAGTGTGATTATATACAATTCATAAGTTACACTTATAAAAATGATTAATTCAAGAACAAGGAATGTACTCTTTTCATTACTCGTTTTACATATTTTTTCTAATTCTATTTATATATTTCTAAAGATTTGGAACGCTACATTGTGATGTGGCACCATTTACTGATCGGTGCATTGCAGTCAATTAAATGTAATTATTTGATAGCTTTTAATGAAATATTTTGTATCCAAGTGATGTTTTAAAAAGCTGTTTTGCTCATTTATTTTGACGAATTATCTGATAATGGTCCATGTAATAATGATTGTCAGTTCTCGATCCTATTGCTGCAAAATCGTCCAATAATTACTCACAACAGTACTTAAGGTTTCTCTCCACAATTAAGATTCCGACTTTTAAATAAACTTTCTTTATTTGGCAAGAATATCTTCATTTTAATGTTTAAAAATAAATCAGTTTATAAAGCACCAACAGTTCGATTCTCCTTGCCAGACATCGCACAGAGCACAAGCTATGCTTATTAAAATAAACTCTCTTCCTTCTTCGTATTCCGAATTCTCAGTATTTTAGGTCACATGCCAGCCCCCCTGGATTTGCTACCCTCAAGTCTGCCATGTATTGGCATTGAAAAGAAGTTTAACTGCGCTCTATGCCACAAACGTGAAGCCATACAATCTAGGTCTGAAATGGTAACTGATACTACAGTGGTAACCTAATGGGAATTTGTTCCATGGAAAACAAAAGAACTTCAACCATGTTGTAGAAACATAATCGAGGCACACGCAAAGCACTGGATTTTGGGGAAACTCGCAACATAAGAAGCTAATTAATGCGAAAACAATAAGAGTGCCTGGATCATACAGCTAGATCTCTCCCCCCAGAGAGTATTGTTACTCGTGACAGTGCCTTCCCTCCTTATACAGGGTGAGCAAAAAGTCCGTAAAAACTTTGAAAATTCATAAAACCTAAAAAATAACTGAAATAAAAAACGATTTCCAGTTTTAGCATTGATTTGGTCGCGGAAAAGTAAGTTTTTAAAAGTAGATAAAAAATTTCAAAAAAAAAAAAAAAATCTTATAGATGGCGCTGGTACGAACGACTTAGTAGGAAATATGCAAACGAGGCAGGTGATTATAAATACTTACGCTCTTGATTCAGAACCAGTTCTCCATTACATGCCATGTGAATGAACAAGGAGTGGGAAAGATAATGCTTTATTGGTGAAACTGATTAACATGAATCAGAAATCAGTGACTGTTGCACTGCGTAAATACCGACTTCAGAAAAATGTGAAGACTAGAAAAGGGCCTTTAATAGTAGCGAGCCTAATAAAGCTTGTTCATTGTTTGAGGAAACTGGATTGCTGGAGGATCGTCCGAATGACCAAGTCTAAAGCAGACACGTTCGGCGCGCGTTGCAGCTCAAATGGAAACACCAGCGTCAGAATCCGCTGCAGGGACTAGCAGTACACGGAAAGCTGGAAGAAGCTAAGTTTCTAAGGCCTCCTTGGTCTCCAGATCTGACACCAGCAGACTATGGGGAAATTTAAAATCCCAGGTGTTTCGATCTCGTCCATCCAATCTGTTGGAATTTAAAGATGGAATCCGCCAAGAGATGTCATGTGTGCAGCCGAACATGCTGCACTCTTCCGCTGCTGGATTTGTGACACGCCTGCAATGTGTTATCACCTGTGATGGTGGACATGTGGAACACATATTGCTGTAATAAATAGTTTGATAACATTATTATTTGCATGCCTTTTCTTTCACTTATGTACAAACGGTACCTATCGGCTGTTTTTCTTTAAAAAAATCCCGTGACTTATCGATGCTAAACCTATAAACCATTTTTTATTTTGCTTAATTTTTCGGGTTTTATGAATGTTTAAAGTTTTTATGGAATTTTTACCCACTCTGTATAATTAATTCCCTGATAACACATAGAATTTCTCAGGAAAAAAAAAAATTGGATCTCGTTTCCAAATAGAGATAAGGCAAAAATTCTTGCATTTTCCAGAATCCTCATTTTCATATCCAAATATGTCGCCAAAATCAAAGGTATTTGACCTGATATCTATTTATTTTCCATTAAGAATTCTTGTATCTTTCCAACTAGGAGATTCATACTGCAGTCAAATGGTATTATAGATTGATATTGTTTTCAGAAGGAACGTAGCATTTGAGATAGAAATTCTTCACCTGTAGAGTAGACCCTCAGGACAGCATTTATTAACTATGCAAAATGAAGAATTCTGTCAGTTTTCTTTCAATGCAAGAAAAATTAATAATCTTGTCATATTTATTCAAAATATAGTTTTTTCTAATGTCACATGGAACTTCTCAGAAGAATTTTTTTTATCTTTAGTAAAATATGAAAACCAAACAAATGTAATTTGATCTTTTGATCATTATGATTTCATTTTTCTCGTTAGTATTTCTACATTTATTGACAATAAACATACAAGTTTTCTTCTTAGCAAATCAATATTAACAAGAAAATATTTATAAAAGCTGATTCCTGTAACCGGCAATTTTTCTTTATTGAAAAACAATCGGAAAACATCAGTATAATGATCCGAATCAGCAATGTTTGGGTGTTATAAAAACCTGCATGTAATTTTTTCGGTCAATTATGTGTCTCTCTTTGCAGTGAATTTAGAGTTCTAAAATTTACTGCAAAAATAACAAAACTACATAAAGGTGGAAAAAAGATTATTTCTTATGAATGTGAAATTGAAATCGGATGACACCCTATCTGGAATGTCTATGGTTAACTAATATATTCATAAGAACCAAAGTTACTTGTGCGTTTCAAAGTGATTTTTCTGTTTTTAATTAAATATTTTGAATTGATTGCAAATTTAAACATAAAAGACGAATCAGAAATATTATGTTGTGTGCAAGGATTAAAACTAATATAGAAATTGAAGTCTTAAATGCTAAAAGGTTGGTGACAGATCCTGGTCATTGGATCATTTCACGGATTTCAGATATGATTGCGTAAAATATTTCTGGGCATAGTGCACGTCGGTGTTAAATGATTCTCCTTCTGACTTTGTGTGGAAATTTGGAGAGGGGTTTATTGGATGAATTGCAATGCTCGTCTTCTTACCATCAGAAGGTCTGTTCTAAAATATCTTGTATTTTTCTAAACATATAGTCGACTTCACTCTGAGGCTTAGTATCATTTGAAGTAGGCATTCACAATTTTAAAAGATCAAAACTGTACAAATAAAAGATGAGTTTGCAAATCAAAAATATCAGTGTCAAGGGAAGCGGTCATCTCCGGTAATCTGCGCATCCCTTTATCGGTCGGCGGGCAAAAGACGGCGACTATTCCATTAAAGGCTTTCAGTCCATTACCGGAGAGCGGTCATTTGGCGTAAAGAGATCAGCTCGCAAAGCGCACTTTGCAAACCTTTTAATGTGTCTTTTCTGTGCCAGAGATTAGCGACCGCTGGAAGAACTGCTCCGGAAAGAGTTCAAAGTGGAACGAGTTGCCGGCTTTTAAGGAATCCGCGTGCTAATTAGGGGGATTAGTTTCTGCAAGGAGGCCTTCTGGAATGTGTCCGAGAACTGCCATCGATGATGACGATAATGATTGATTTTATTTTTACTTCGCCTGATGAAGATAGCCAGGATGGCCTTGTGGTTCGTTTCAGCCTTAATTTGTCGTCGACTCTGCTCGGATTTGGTAGTTGCTGAAAGTATGTTGCAGAGATTGTGTCGGCCTCTCCGCCATCAGTTTGTCATTTTTGGTGGCGTGCTAAGCTACTTTGAGTTAATCTTTTGACAGTTCAGTTTTCTGCACTATGTAATCACAATCCTATATTTGTGAATATGTGTTGTCGTTTGGATTTAATTGTCATGAGAAAATCTATGATATCTCTGAATATAATATTGTATTGCCTTATAATGTATATGAATGGCTTGTAATTATATAAATAATTATGAGCTCGAATGATGCTTGGGCAAATTTATTAAGTGATTAAAATAGCCACACTGGCCTTTAAAGCATATGGGGCCTACCCCACCGTGTCGTTATCGCCCGCTCATTTCAATGATTCTCATTGAGAGGCCTTTCATGAATTAAATGATTAAATAATTTTACTTTCCGGCTTTGAGGAGTTTAAAAGTTTTACATTAAATAAAATGCTAAATATGCGTGTTTGATAGCTCACATTTTATATTTCATAAAATCTGAAAAACTATAGGGGCTACATATAATCCTATTCAGATAATAAACGCCCTTTTTATGGCTGAAATATAATACAAGAGAATATAATTAATTGGAAAAAATGTCTAATTTTTGTACGAAACATTAAGAATTAAAACTTGAAAATAAAATTGTGCCCGGTGTTATATTAATACGTTAATCGCTACTGTACAAAATATTGTTTGGACCTACTGTACTTCGGGAAACAACATGGAAGCATATGTGATCCATATTGTCTGAGAAAATATTACCTGCGTGACATATTTGTTTCACATATTAAAGATAAATATTTTCTAATATCTAAACTAATGTGGGAAGAGATAACTAATGTCATTAGCACATTTATGAAAGGGTTTCGACAGAAACTATAATAAGTATAGAGTATTTTCTTCATGAGGATGTAAGGAATGATAGATTGTAAAGCCACACTTAAATTGGCATCTTGTGCCATTATTTACATTTTGTAATACAAATATTGAAATATTAATTGAAAATAAATGAATCCCTTTGATGGCAAAGTTGTGTAATCTTTGCTTTAGAGCCTTTTTTATAAATCGTATATTCTTCAGTATTGTGTTCTTCAATATTCTTAATTTCTGAAGAATTCTAATTTTGGGAAATTAAATTGCTTTTTTATATGCATAATTCATGTTTTATTACTATTTTATATCTTGAAACATTATTTTCAAATCTCTGGCAAAATCGTCTTGTGGAAAACTTCATAAATTATAACTTTATTTCGTGTTCAAATTTCATATAATTTTCAATATTTTCTATAGCTGCTGATCAATAGAATAAGCAATCGTTTCATTTAGAAGGATTTTACAGTTGTTTGGATTTTTCACAAATCGAAGAAATTGAAAATTTTGTGTTATTCATTAATCGAACTCCAATACTGAAAGATTGGATAGAAATATAACTAAATTCTTAATTACGGGCCTTGAAAATATGTTTTTTGCTTACAAGATTTTAAACGAATTATTTGATAAATTTTTAAACTAAAATATAATTTCTTTTAACCCCTTTTTATTTAAAGAAAAATCAAACTTCTTCCAACTTTTTAGTCTTTTAACTAAAATATTTTTGTTTCATAATTTTTTTTAAAAAAAATTAAAAAATATATAAGTATTTTATACCATTTTTCAAAAAATTTGTCCAGTATCTTGTCACATACATTAATTAACGATATATTGAAAAATATACTATTAATTATAAAGAAATTTTTAAAAAAGCGTTTTCCTAATTATTTAATAAAATGGGGAATTTGTTACTATTAATTCTAAATTATAAATTTCTTCGACTAGATTAGCAAAAGTGTAGGTTGCACACTTCCTGTAACAAAGCATCAAGATAAAATTTGCAAAATTCCAAATAATTATCACTCGAATAGTTTTGTATTTTTATGAGAAAAACATGATGAGATTATTTAATATTATTTGTCTAATGCTTTGATTGAAATTTAAATGATAATATTTTATTAAATGGAAATTCAATAATTAGCATAGTTAGAAATATCTAAGTAATTGATAGTTGTAAGTACAGTAAAAATGCAAAGGTTAAAGCCATGAACTCTATGAGCTCATTCACAGAAACTTTCAGCTATTCTTTTCTTTATTAAAACAAAGAAAAATTTTTAGTCTTTTCCAGAGCATCTAATTTAAACACCTGCCGATAAAACCATTATAATCTAATAAATTTCATTAGCATAACGTGTTTTATAGCTTGAGTTCCAAGCCCAGAACATCTGTCAGTCACGTTCTTTTGGTTAAACAAAACATATTATCTGATTATGCAGATGATTTAATAGGCTAATGATGCGCTTCGATAGATGAAGGATCGTCTTTAGCCATTTTCCTTTTTGAAGTTATTTATTCTCCTTAAACTTTCGAATAATTATACATTACAAATCGCTTACATCACTTTCATATGTCTAAACATTGAATAATAATCTAATCTTCCGCATATTAATCTTTAATATGCGGAAGAATCTATATTTGGTTGTTATAAAAATATATTATCACATTTTTCTAGGAATTGAAGATTTTTATCAAATTTAATTACGAATGCGATAAGGTTTTCATTTTCTACTACTTATTTTGAAAAGTGGAATTAAAACAAAGAATCGTGACATAAGGATGCGGTAAAAATTTATAATTTATATCTAAAAGATTAAAAAAAGTGGTCTTTCTTTAATTAAAAAGATATTGTATATTTATGAAATATAAAAATTCTTCTGAAGCTGACCGCGTATTCAAAATTTATTCAGCCTAAAATAGAAATGCTTATTAAGCTCTTGTTGCTTTCTTTATTACTTTCTTTGGCTTGATTTCATGATAAAAATGCAAAAACTTTTATTCTTTTAAAATTAGAGTCTATTAAGGAATTAAGAATTATAAAACGAAATCAATTGATAGTTAAGTACTCAATAGAACAGATTCTATACATATGGTTATTCATAAGGTACTTTTTTTTATATTTGAAGCATTTTACTCATAAATTTTGCTTCTATTCTTAACAGAAATGTTTATATAATTTTTTATATAATACTTACAGTTGCTAGATAGCTACAGACATGATCCTTTTCAACTGAATACGTTTCAATATTTTTTACTGTTATAACTTTTAATGTTTTCATTGTAAGTAGGAAAAAAAAATCCTCGTTTTCTATACTATTAAACATTAATAAAACTGAGATTTTGTTCAATCATATATTCTAAATCAGGAATGAAAATGCGTCGAAATGTATTATTGATAGTGATGGGATGGACATGCTTAATTCTAAAAGCATGGTGCTTCAATTCATTTACTCGAAAGAAGAGAAATTAACATCTATAAGAAGAGCGATAAATTTATCACCCCACGGACCGCAAGGGATCCATAAGGAATATCTTTGCTGGCTAATAAACGTAGCAGTAAATAAAAAAAAATGTAATAAATATTTCGCTGTGTACATTTTAATTTCTCGTACGAAGTATGCAAAGAAAAAATAATATAATCATTAAAAAAAGTCGAAATCGAAATTTTTTTTAATCTCCATGAGTTCGAAAAACGTGATATCGGAATTATATTTGTCTGTATGGGCCGATAACTCAAAGACTCGGAGATAGCTTGCTGAAATTTCGTATATGGTCTACACATAGATTCCAAGCTTGCAGATTTCTATCAAATTTTGAACGAAATGTAATTAGATAAAGTTTGTCTCTTAGTCTGTTTAAATATAAGTTAATACGGTAATTACATGGGAGAGTTAGAGAGATAAAATTTGCTGCACAATTTTGGCATCTGAAGGGCATACTTATCAAATTAAGAATCAAATCCGTTAAGGGGTTAACCGTCTGTCGGTCTGTACTTTCACAAGCATGTAAACGTACTAACTCAAAAATAAAAAGACATAAACGTGTGAAAATTTGTATATGATCTTGTAACTATAATTGTGGTTTTATGACAAATTTGATTTCAGTTTGGTTAGGAGAAAGCAGTCCAAAATGTACATTAGATTTCTAGTTCTTGGGCATCAATCGTATTTTTTTGGAGTTGGGATATTAATCCTAACCAGCGATTTATCACCGAAATTCGCACACCACTGGCCTTCTTAGCAAATATTACTCACCAATGGTATTCTGTAAATAATACTCAAATATATTTATCAGAGTATATGAGAAAGCTTTGGGAGATCGCTGACGTTAATTTAAATTATTAATAGTACAAGCATATTGCAGCTTTCGCGAATGAATCGATTATTATTCATCATGAATGCACCATCATCAGCAACAGCAACAAAAAACATTTATGTTCAATATTTTCCTCCTTAGCCTATGAGGGGTGTAGTACAGCTGCATTTTTCATGCTTTCGACACTTATTTCAGAAATTTTTATGGAATTTTCGGAACTCGTGCTAATGCGTTACATTATTAAAGTACAAATAGTGTTTATATGTATTTATGAATTTCAACAAAAACACTATCTTTCTCTCCGACTGCATACTGAAATTGATTTCCGCAACAACGGAGGAGTCGAATGTTTTACGTATGAAATAAGTCTCCCATCGTATAACGTTCAAGGCCCACAGAAAATACAAATCTTGAAGATCTTTTTCCCTTCTAAACTCAAAACGAAATATTTTTTTAAAAAAAAATCAGGTCTGTATTTATAAACGTAGTTTTAGTGTAAAATTTTGGCATACTGAAATAAAAAAAATAAAAAAACATTTGAAGAGTTGGTTTCAGTATAGCATTATGTTAAAAAGAAGTAAAAATTGATAAAAGGCTTCTTACTGCAACCTAAATATTTAATAATAGAGGTGGAGATTTTTTAAATTATAAAACACCACATTTTTTTGAAATCCCGCAGAAAAATCTCGAGGACTCAGAGCCTTTAAGTAAGTGCCTACTTTGCCTATTTAATAATCCGGCCTTGTCAACATTGACATGACATTTTGGGCCTGCTTTGAAAAGACATTTCGAACAAGATATTCCCCTAAGCAAGATGATAGATGCTCAAGAATTAGGGATAAAACATTAACTTTATCGTTCCCCCCCCTTTTTTTTTCATACTGATTTTTCGAAATAAGCTTACATTTTTTTATTAAAAAAAATTTTTTTTTCTTTGTGGTCTACATGTCTCGTTCATTTGATATTTTTTAGCATTTGACTTCATTACATTTGACTTATAAAACTCCCATACCAAATTTCATTCATTTTGCTCATCCCGTTTTAGAACTATCATGATTGCTGACAAACAAACACATCTTTAAATGTGATTATTATATAATCCAAGAATCTTTAATATGGCGTAAGCACACGACAAAGGAAAACTGTTTATTTGCCTCCTTTTAGCTTATGAACTTGATATGCTTTCGTTCAAATATGGGAAACAGGAATTCACACATTTGTCTCTAGGATTTATTTTGTTTTGCTCAAAAGGCGGCAGATTAGTCCTGTAATCTTTTCCAGAGAATAACATCGTGGGGCACAAACTCCAACAGGTCCTTTTAAATCCTTGGTTGCGTCTTCTAACGAAGAGGGTGCCTTCCGAAGCTCACTGACCTTCACCAAGGAGTTAACTGCCTACCATTTGCCAGGGTCTTAACCTGCAGCCGATTTCCCACGTGAAAGCGCCGAGGACTCTTTTTACACATCGTTGCATTTTTCCATTAAAAAAGGCAACTACCACTTCTTCTGTCTCTGTCCCTTTAAAACAATGGGATCGGAGGTGAGTTTGTTTGTTTGTTTGTCATTAACATGCGGCAGATGCACTTTCTATTTTTGGAGAAGGGTTGTTTTCTGTGATTTCGAAAATTCGCTTTGGTCTTATCGAAAATGTTATCTGGATAATAGGGTCCCGGTTCAGTAGGCTTCAGATCTGCTTTTTTTATATACGAGTTCGGATGGTTCCAGCGATATTCGGGTGGAATATTTAGGAGAAAGTGAATGCTCGGGTGGTGTGTAATCGTCTTCGTAATTATGTTTATGGTTCAAAGAAAGTTCAAAAGATATGTTTTCTGAAAGGTCATCTTGTCAAATTCTTTTATTATTTTCATTAAAAATTTTTTTAACGAGTCACGAAATCAGCTTCAGTAAGAGCAGAATCTCCTTAAGCATGTAAAATGTGTTTTCTTTTTAAGAATCTAAAGATTTAAAATTAATAACATAATATTTAAGCGGCATAACATTTAAAATGAACAACAAAAAAAAAGCATAGGTGGTGAATTCTCATAACATTAACAACAACGTAACATTTAAAATGAACAACAACAAAAAAACGTAGTTGGTAAATTCTCCCTTCGATTTTCTGATATGCTTGCACAGTATGATATGTTATATGCTTTGTAATATAGTGAAGATAACTGTGCAACAGTTTACTACCATAAGGAAAAAAAATTTGTGCAAAATTATAAATTTGATGACACGAATGCATAATATATTTCATTTACCTAAAATGTTACATTTTTCAGTTGGTTTTTATATGCCTTTGAGCAAACAGGTTGGCAAATAGTCAACTTTTTCATGGATTCGGTTCAAAATCGGATATAAATCAACAATTATGATGATAAAATCATATGTTAAATTTAATCTTCCCAGCTCCTTTTTGAGTCATCAGGCCCAAACACAAACAGAAGAACAGACAAGTTTCATGTAAATGGATTTCATTTGCAGCTCGATTGGCATTTCTTGTTTTGGTGCAATATCCATTTATCAAATTTCATCTTTTGCATTTAAATTATAGTGATAGATCAACTTATTCCCAAAAAAAATTTTACTGTGAAAGATTTAAAATATGAAAATTTGTTAAACCTCTGAATTTATTAATGATAGCAATATTGTTTCTTTTGCATATTTCATACGATATCAAATAAGAAAGAAAGTAGTTCTTAAATTCTTTAACTGAATTTTGTACTCTATGAAAAGCATGCAGGCCAACTCTAGAAATAATATTAAACAAAACAGAAATCAATAGCACTTTGGTACGGGACTCTTTAAGCCCGAGAATTATCGAGAGTAGTTGGTCCAACCGGTTAAAGGCAGGTTTTACAAATCAAACATTATTCTCAGTTTTAAATGAAAGCTTTTTTTCATCATATATTCTATTAATTCTATTTCTATTTAATTCTCGTAAACATAAAGTATAGTAATTTTTTTTAAATCAACCTCGAGACTTTTTAGAATCGGTATGTTGCGTGCCAAACTTACTGCCATAATGAATATCTTTGGGACCCAGCAAGCTTAATATCTCATAAAAAATTCATAATGTAATTTATAGAATTCATGCGTGTAAGCTAAGTCTTGTCGGTATTTACAAAAGCATTTGAAACTATTTACCGAAGGGGATTTCATCAGAAATATCTAACTAAACCTATAGAAATTGTTTCTCCTTGAAGTGTGAAAGCTTTCCTAGCAATCATTCCAAATAAAACATTTTTTTTTTTAAATTTAAGAAAAAAAAAAAAAAGGTACCGAAAAGATCCAGTAATTTGGCCGGCAATTTAAGTAATCAAATCAAAGCAATATCATTTAGTAATTTTGTGAGAATCTGGACATTAGAGATATGCAATACAATTAACTGTGTTACTTCAGGTTTATGGCATAGATTTAAACACAGAATTGTTGCAATTCTTCAGTGCATTTATTTAGGATTAATTTTAATTATACGTTTTTCCAAACTAATTCAAGGCAAGATAGAAATGATGAGTTCATGACAATATAGAAAGCAGGAATCCGCAAAAAGCAGATGGATGGAAAAATTCTTTGATAATGTCAATGTTCAAAAGATTCAAGGTGCTTTTTCGGCTTATCAAGCCAAATATTTTGGTAATGACGAGTGTTTACGTGAGAATGAATTGGGTTCGATTCCGATCATTATCAAATGAAAAGTGGCTTTCTGATTGGACAGAAATGGAACTGGAAACCTATTGGAAATTCCAGTTTGAAATCTTGATTGCTGAGAAGCTATTGATTAAAGAATTGAATGTTGCCTTGCAATAAGTAACAAAAGATATCTTTGCTTTTCTACTACTATACTATTTTATATTTACATTTGAACATTTTTAAGAAAATGTTTGCTTTTTTATTACCTACTATTTGATTTTTTTCTTGTTTGGTGCTTTGAAGGACCTAAGACTTGAAGAAACCGCTTGTAAGTTTTCGGTTTGCCTTTTGGTGCCCTGAGATTTTGTTTGATACTCTCTTACTGATTGTATCGCAGTGGCACGTCATTTTTACGTTTGGGTTCGGCTTGAGCGGGATTTGGATATTGTATATGAAATTCTCTCCTTTCTTTTTGAAAGTACCTGTTGATTTGAATTATTCCTTTTTACTTTTTCGTACACAAAATATAGAAAGAAATTATTGTAATCGTAAAAATTCTTGAACTCAATTTTGAAAATTATCCACGTGTCAGACAATCTCGAGTTGGAAAAACGTTTTTGGAATTATCTTTGTCTATGAACACGACAACTCAAAAACGCATTGAAATAGACAGTCGAAATTTGGCATATGAACTTAACACCAAATACTAATCCCTTTTGAGTTATCGTGTTCATGCCAAAATTATGATATAATACCAAAATTATGATAGATATAATGCCAAAATTGTTTTTCAGACTCGGGGTGGTCCGAAACATGAAAGTCCGTCAAATCTCGAGTTCGAATTTTTCGGCGATTAAAATATTTTCTATTAGAATATTTTGTATATAAGAAAGTAAACGCAAATAAAATGATTTTATGATTTTATTATTAAAAACTATAGATCTATGGCATGTTTTGGAAGAAACCGGTCGTTTGATATACGTTGATCGATCTATTCATGCATATATGAATACGAAATTTCAAAAACAGTATTAACTTTGTAGATGAAAGAGTACAATTTTGTTGCTGTTGGAAAAAATAACATGGCTTTGTTTGCACTTACATCTTCAGGTAAGTGTAAGAAGTAAAAAACCCCAATGACTATTGGGTGGATTTATGGAAGTGACAAGCAGCTAATCATGGGAGATTTATGGGTATTATTATTGCCAAAAGCGAATGCATTAAGTACGAGAAAAGAATAATAATTTTTTATCATCAATATTCAAGGAGAAACATGTGTGCGCGTGAAAACACCTACACACATGGAAAGACGTGAAAAAATAATTTTAAAATGTTTCTTTTGCTTATGAGAATTATTTTTAATATCTGTATTGATAAAAGTAATACTCATATCAAATGTTTTGCATTCATTGTACCGTTTTAATCACCTCGTTCGTTCCATTTATTGTATTGCAATATTTTTGTAGAAGAAATTAGAACTTTAATTTTTTTAAGTACGAGTCTGCGTTGAAAATTCTAATCTTTGAGGAAATATCGATATTTTCATTCATTTTTAATTTCTGAATAGTCTTCATAAAAGCTTTTGAATTTCGTTTCTAAAATCATTCTTAGGGAAGATGCATTGATTTTTGTATTTTGATAATACGTGCTTTAATATTTTACATTTTTAAAAACATTTTTCTAAAATTTTAAATTTTGATAAAATTGCAAAATTTTTCAAAATTTAAACTATAATTAATATTTCTTAAAATCAAATCTGGTAAAATAATTAATATTTTCTACAGATCTAGAATTCAAAAATAAGCAATCTATTTATTTAACAATATTTTGTAGGTATTTTAATGCTACATATAATTCAGGGGGAAAAAATCATGTTATTTATCGGTCGAAGCCAAATGTTTAAAATTTGGATAGAAATATAGATTATTATTTAATTTCAGTAACTAGGTAATATATTTTTTAAACAATTTGTAATATTTTGGAACAAATTATTTGATAATCTGCCAAATTTTTTTTTATCATTTTAGTTTAAAAAGTTGTTTCCAATTTTTAAAAATATTTTTGAAAGATAAGTGTTATATTTTGTTTTCATGGATGTTCTTTTAGTATATTTTATACAAAAAAAAATGTGCGATTATTTGATTATTTTACAATATTTTTCAAAAAATTCATCCCGAAAGTGGTCACATATCTTAATCCATTTCAGCGAGTCAACAAATTATTCAGAAAATAAAAAGAAACTTGCAATAAGATTGAACCAATTGCCTTCCATGGGGAGGGAGGGGAAGGAAGTCCTGTTAAGTAACAAATAAACAATTTCATGGGTTTGTGGTCAACCAGACACCTGGACAGCTGCGGCTACTTTGTGATAACATTTTTATTTAATCACTCAACGGATTCCTCCA
This sequence comes from Argiope bruennichi, assembly GCF_947563725.1. Lineage (NCBI taxonomy): Eukaryota > Metazoa > Arthropoda > Arachnida > Araneae > Araneidae > Argiope > Argiope bruennichi. The sequence goes on along the minus strand of NC_079157.1, from coordinate 108,024,796 downwards.
CCTGTTGGCAGCGTCCCAGTGGAGTGTGACGCACAGGTGAGGGTGTAGTGACACGCTTGCCTGCCACTCGAAGCAACTGGACCGAAATATCTATGCATGGTTCAGCATGGGAGCAGATAGGAATAGAGGCTTCTTTCTTTCATTTATTGGCAGTGGGAAATTTCTGTGTTAAGAAGATAATAAGCTTTTTGCTATAATTTTTTCATTTGATCGGTTTTTAAAAAGTTACGAAATTTTTGCTAGACATTTTATTGTATTTTGATAAGAAAATACATGCAATTATATAACTGCAAACCAATTAAATTTTGCGGATTTAGGATTCGCCATTGCTAATTGTATTTTAAATAGTTTCTAGCAAATTTAGACAATTCGCAGCACAATCGTATAACGAAAATATTAAGTAAGAAAAAATGTAGCAATTTTTTTCAGTCACACTATGACAAAAAAAAAATCAACGAAATCCGCCCCGACTCCTAAAATTTTCTCGTACATTTTTTCTAATAAATGTATTTGAGCATTATTAACCGCATGCTATTGGCGAGCAATTACGAAAGAGCTTATTAAATTGCGATTTTCGGCGGTTAATTTCTGGAATGCTGTTATTACACAAACAGCAAAACACTTGATGTGTATTTTGGAGCCAAATAATGCGTATTTTGGTCCAAAGCACAAATGTAGTCATTCAATCATATACCAAATTTTATATATTCGTCATTGCTCTATTGAGTTGTCGGGTTTGCATGCGTACTAAAACAGATTGACAGATCGTAACCTCTTGACAAATTTGTTTCAAAATTGATAAGTATTTACAACTTAGATTTTAAAAACTGTATACCAAATTTTTTCCATCTACCACTTTGTTTTATAATTATAGTATTCTTATATTTGGACAGCCAGATTTCCTCTGACTAGATTTGGCGCAAAATGAATGGAATCTACAATCTGATGTAAAAACGATTTACCAAATTTCATCCGCTTATATCAAAACATTTTTGAAATCTTGTTCATAGATAACAGACTGACTGACATATGAAAAATGTGTTTTCCAGATTCGGAAGGTCTGAAACATGGAAATTTGTTAAACTCTCGAATTGGAATTATTTGATATTTTCAATGCTTTCTCTTTATTTACGAGAAAGGAAAAAGTTTGATTAGTTCAAAGGGAAGAAGTAATAAAGCATCAAATTTGTATTTTAACTAATTTTATTATTACATTAAAAGGTAAGCCCATCTAGATGGGTTGTTATTATGTTAACAAAATATCGGATATGATTGTCACGAATTAACTAAAAAAAGTTTTAATTAGAAATTCTCATGCGCATTGGCTTAAGAAATAAAGATTATTATTTGCAGCACGTTTTAATTGCAAATGTATACTTATATAAAGCTCAATGTGTATGTGTGTGTGTTGGCGCTCTACAGGCCAGACCGTTTGACCTACAGCTACAAAATTTGGTACATATATACCTTGGAGGTCGGGAATGTGCACCTGGGGTCTCCCTTTTTTTGAATTTTTAATTAGAATTTTAATTAATTAAAAACTAACTTTCCCGCCAAAAAAATCTTTTTCCCACACTAATGAGGCTAGGGTTAACATTTTTCGGCCGATTATTTCAAACGATTCTGTTTATTTTCTTAATGTTTGATGCATTTAAAATTAAACAGTATTAATTAATCGATCTTCCAGATTCATTCTGAAATACTTTTGAATTAAAATAAAACAGAATAAAGGAAATTAAAAATTTCTAATCTGCGTAGCGTTACCCAAACTGGCGTAGAAAATTTACGCATTTTCGTTACCGTAACTGGCGTTGAAAATTCACGTATGCGCAATTGTGTTCCGATTGTTGACAACGGATTCAACGGATTTTCAATGGATTCGGACTTGATTTAAATTATTTGTAGGTTAGTTGTGTCCTTTTGTAATTAAATTGTATTTATGTTAGTTATATATTTTTTGTATATGCTTATAGTTTTAAGTATATCGTTTTTTAAGTAGTATATTTTAACCTGTTTTCGACCGATTATTTTAAACGATTCATTCTATTTTCTTAGTGTTTGATGCATTTAAAATGAAACATTGTTAATGAATCGATCTGTTCATGATGAATCTGAGAAAATGTTGTTGACAAATTCTTGAGATATTACATAAATTAAGAAAGATATTCTTTAGTGCCCATAAAGTTTAAACGCTCAGTGACTCTGTTTTCAGTAATCATATTATAAAAAATGCTTTGTTTCAGTAAAAAATATTATTATATTAATTGCAGATTCATTCATGCCAAGCGCGAAGTCGATTCCACTAAGGGTCTAACATATATGTGAGCTTCACATGTGATTTATAAGTCAAATTGTTAATGGCCAATTGTCTGAGAGACCATCGGCAACATAAAATATTAAAAGTAGCTGGACAGTATCTCCAGCGAAGAAGAAATTTCAAATAAATAAATGTATGTTTAGGAAGGGTTTCTTAAATCGAAATAGTTTGGGAAGAACCTCTGCTTTGGGTAATTACTGCTCTAACATTTAAGACTTATTCTTCAGAAAAGACAAAATATCGTAATTCAAAATAAGGATCGAATTTTTCTGGTATAATTGCTTCTTTTGTGTGTGTAATATAATTAATATGATTAATTTGTTTTATGAAGCTACGGATACAATCTCTCTTCAGAGAGTACAGGAATATAAGGAAGCAAAAATTTCTAAAACGTGAATTTATTAGATTTTTGCCAGTAAGAATCGCTAATTAAGAAACTATTTTCAGTTGAATGATTCCATTAACTTTTCTCAAATAAAAATAAGATTCCTTTTTAATTCTTTTAACTATTAATTGGATATTCATTTGTATTAGTTTTACTTTTGTTTTATTTATAAATGCGTTTGGAAATAGTGATGAAATTTACCTGCTTAAAAATGACGCCGTCGTATCTTCATTGTTGTCTTCATTGTCGGACTATATCCTTTTTCTTTTAAAAAAAATGGTGGGTAAGAATTGCGAAAGTTTTATATTTTGTTGAATAGTCTCGTTAAAAAAACATTTTTCTTTATGAAACTTGTTTTGCAAAATTTATTTTGCATTTTACAAAGTCATTCCAATTTGAAGACTTTCCAAAGATTTAGTAATTTTTTTTTTTTTTTTGCTTGAGCGAGTTTCCACGGTTTCCGCGCTAGGGGCCGCCACTGTCCAATGAGGACTTCACGGCCAGGTTCTCGTCTGGATTTCCCACTTGATCATAACCGGCTTCTTTTGTGCATTATTAGCGCTCTACTGTTGAAAGCTAATAAACCGCATCGGTCGAGTGGGGATTAAATTCAGCGAGGATCCAGAAAAAAAAAGGATTCCGGCGCCCCATTTCCCTATCATTACCAATAAAAAAAACACTTTTATTTATTTAATTTAATTTTAAGATTAGTAGTTTTTCAGCAACAAATATTACAACTGAATAAGCTATCAAAATATTTAATTGCCGTTTACTTTCAACATGTATCGGTTAATTCAGTATGTTGCCTATACACAATGGCATATTTAAATATTTTGAGATCTTAGGCACTGCCTATTATGAGGTCAACATAATTTTAACGATCATTTGAAATTTTAATGATTTATTTTAGTTTAATATAGTTTTTGTAACTATCAATTTGTTTTCGGTCATCTTTTATGACTCCTGACTTACCGTTATTCGGTTTTGTACTCAATGTTACTGGATCAGATTTTGATTCTATAAATATGACTAAAAACACGAAAGTAACAAAACTTATAGAAATACGTAACGAATTGCACGTAACGAAACTTATAGAAATCTGACCAATAATATTTAATAAGATGTTAATATTATCCTAATATTTTATCATTCATAGAATTTGTATTTTTGTGGACTCCTCTTGACTTATCTACCCGAGGCAGCTGTCTTGTCTGGTTAATTGGAAATCCGTGGCTGCCAAAAAAGTTTTTAAATTTAACAGTTTTAAACAAAATGATATGATAAATCTTTTTAACACAATCTAACTATACCAACACATAGTAAGAATAATAAAATGTTATAGGGCAATAATCAGAATTTTGAATAAGTCAATCATTTGAAAGCAAAAACCACGCTAAATCAGCAGACGAATTTGAATCTGATTTTAAATTTGGCAAGCCCTTGTAAATCAAATGACAATGCAAAATACAATTATTCTGAAAGAAACAACGAAACTCGAACATTTGAGCGATTACTATTCAGTTGTCTATTTGATAATTCGATCTTACATACAAGAAAAGATAATTTTGGAACGATTCGAAGGCGCCCACATTCACATTATTATTCTATTTTATTGATTTATTCGAATTTTCGATTATCATCGGAATTATTATCAGCTATTCATCTACAAAAATAAACGAACACAAAACGCTAATTTGGGGGGGGGAGGAATAAAAGAAATAATTGGCAATAAGAGATAAGAAAATGATAATAAATCCCATTCTTGCATCTGAGACTATTTACTTAATAGTGACCACACAGTTTCAAGGAAAAGATATAGCTTTTCCAATTCTTTAACTAACAGGGTTAACGTTTCGTAAACTTGCATACCAAATCAAAAATGCATACCATTTTTTTTCAGAAGTATGGTATGCATTTTAAAAGATATGCAAAAAATAACAGGACAAAACTTCTTTTCAACTGAAATTATTAATCAAATAATCCGTGATAGTGAGCATATAACTTATTAACAGGCATATAAGTTCGATTAAATATGAAATTTGGTGTGAGAAAATTTATTTTAAGTAAAATAACATTCGATATATTTAAAAAAAATGATTAATCTTTATGAACATAAAATTGAATATAGAGACAAACTGATACAATTCATTAAGCTTCTTGAACACCCTAAAGCAAAACTCTGTTGTGTGAAACTATTATTAGAGAATTTATAATATTTTCTAGAAGTCTTAACGAAAACTGCACTTTCAGTTTTTTTAATATTGAAATTTCTCGTTTACCATCAGTAATTTATTTTCTTTTTTAATCAGAATATCAAATAGTTATAAATGAATGCCATAAAATCATTAAAAATTATTTCAAAGCGTGTTCTGTCTTTTTGAGAAAAGTAAGCAATTTTTTTCAGGTGACTTTTATTGAATTATCCCCAAAAATATGTTGAAACAAATATATAAACTGGAGGAAAAACTACATTCTTCCAAAAATTCTTCACAGCTTTTGCTCCATATTTTCACTATCAATAGGTTATTCGAAATCTAACTAAGAAATTTGAATAAAAGTTGTTCCGAACAATCTATCACAAGCTGATAAAAATGATTGAGTCATTTCCTAATGATTTGAGATGTCTATAAAAAAACCCAAACACCGGAAGCATAACCCGTCCTTAATGATCACAAAAAATAAATGATTGGACTCGCAGGTGTTGTTTCAAAGAATTGTTTCACAAAATTGTTGGGGGAAAAAATTGAAAACAGAGCAGAGAATCGAAAGATTATTTCATTAACCGTCATGGCATCATTTCTTTGATGTTCGATGTTGTGCAAATAGGATTGCGTTCTACCCTAAGACAAAAGACAACATCGAAAAAATAATTAGACGATAGTAGGGTCGGTAAAAAGTTTTTTAAAAAAATGTTGATTTTTTGACACGATCATGTCGAAAAGCAAGAAGCGATAAAGACCACCTTTTAAAACAATATGCAAGGCGCATTCATCAGCCTTTGTTTCTCACCGCTTTCGGATTCATCATTGTTCGAACTGCAGTCACCATTTTAATCTCCGCCTTTATATAGAAAATATGGATGTTTTTATCTAGACAACAAAGTTTCGTATGTTACTGCTATTGATTCAGCCTTTATGTGTAAGGAAATAGAGGGAGTCCCCCTCGTCTAATGGATATTTAATATCGATGGTTGGGTTGAATTGTTCATCAATTACAGGCTGCTACAAAAATAAGTTGTTTCTTGAAGTCATTTAAGATTCCATTTTAGAAAAGTGGGATTTGGCTGATTATAACCTTTTATTCGATTTCTTTAGCACTTTGAATTTTTTGTCCAATCTTTTCCATTTTGTATTAACATATTATTAATATGATCTATAATTTGAATTTATTTTTTTACTAGTTAAATTTAAGAATAAAAATTGTTAAACCGAGTTTTTACTTCTGAATTGCTTTCGTGAGTTAAATACCTCACACTTTGTGTCCCCATTTACCGAAAGTGAATAATCTTTTAAAGTCCTTGATTCAAGCGGAGGTCAATCAAAGTTCAATCAAAAGGCAAGTAAATGTTTTTCACTTCTCAAGAAGAGATCTGAATTCGTTATATGTGAATTATCTAATTTATTTAAAAGTTTTATTGTACAGTTGCTGGATTCAAAATACCGTATATTATTCGTTTAGTATTACTAATTATTTATTCATCTATATTTTTAAATTAAATTTTAATTATGATTTTATTAATTTCCATTATTATTATTTATCATTTACTAATAATTAAAATGGTTTTCAATTTTTCTCTTACTGTACTTATATTTGCTGTGGTCCTTTGGGTTACGAATTGGCAATGCTCTTCAGTAGTATAAAAGAACTGATTTTAGTAGAACTGATTTTTTATTATTGTAACATTCCCCGTTTCCCAGAACTGATAAGACATTTACAGTCAGCTGTGTCGGTGCTGTTACTTACTAAACCCCTCGAGATAGCCAGATGGTGGATCTTTTCACCTGAGTGGTCTCGCATCTGTTCATTAGCGACTACAATGAAAGACCACATGTGGAATTTATCGTCCAAGAGGTATTGATAGTACCTTCAAAGAGAAAGGGGTGTCCAAACATCTGGATGCTAGATGTTTCTCTTTGTGAAAGGGCCTTCCCACGACCCGCTGACGCCGCTGAGAGAGCATTTTGCTGAACCCCGATTGGCCGAAAGAGTTCAAATGACCAATGTAAATTAAGAAGCGGAGATTGTCGCCGAAATAAAGTGCGGAGAATTTGTTTTGAGGAGGAGAGAAGAAACGAATTGCAGGAGACGGTTGGACTACGTCCACGAGTTCGGAGTCTGAGAAACTACCCCTGGAGTGGTCGTCTTGACGAAATGGAGAACTGAGTTTTAAGAAAAACCTTCGACTTTGACTGTTGTATCTCCTACTATAGGTGTAAATAACTATTTATTTAACCAAGATTAGAACAAGTTGTTCTTTGTATATATAGGGCTGTAAAATAAAAGAATTGTCTGAAAATTCTGCTTCGTTAATTGTTCAGTCTAGATCAGGACATTACATTATATTATTAAAAACAGAGTATTAAAAAGAATAATTTTTAAACTCTATTATATAAAAATCCTTATATAAAGTATCACATATTAAAACTTCTGTTAATTTAAACTGTATTAGCAATATTTATATCACCACTAATGAGAATGAGAATTTTTCCTAATATTTTGATACCGTGTTTCAGTCAGATTGTTCAATGCTATTTGAAGAAAAATAATTAATCTTTCTAGATTTGGTATATCTAAAGAGTGATTTCAAGATTTTATTAAACACAACTACTTTCAGGTTTGTAAAAGTGCGTTGTGAAAATTTTTGTGCAAATGTGTGGTTCTTTAACAATGTAATTAGGGATTGCAATACCGGTATACCGGGATACCGAATACCGGTATTTTGAGCCATTTGTACAATTTCGTAATACCGGTATTCACAAGTTTAAATACCGGTTTTTCGGTATTTACTTGAATTTTTTAAAATTGTCTCCACTATATGTTCAGGTATCGCGAACATAGCAAAATAGTATACGTTTTTGCTTTTATGTCTCCCTAACGGACGAAATTAATTAGCCAATTAATGGCTTAAATCTAAATTAGCGAAACATGGATTATCCCTGAAAGAAAATATTGTATCCATAACGACTGATGGGGCAACAATTATGAAAAAAGTTGGAAAGTTGATTGGTGCAAATCAGCAATTGTGCTATACACATGGAATTCAATTAGGAGTAATAGATGTATTATACCAAAAAAAATAAAGAACAGAAGAATCCAAATACTGTGGATATAGAAATTTCGGATTCGAACTTTGAAAAGAGTAAGAGTGAGAGTGATATTGACAATGAAGATAATTACAATGTAATTCTTGAAGAAGATATTGCTAATGAGGATGAAATATTAACCTATCAAGAATTGCTTCCTATAATTTATAAAGTTCCAGAAATTGTTAAGATATTTAAACTTTCCCCTACAAAAAAGGCCATATTACAAAAATATATACCGACTGAAAATAAAATAGAATATATGTTAATATTAGATTCTAAAACACATTGGAACAGTTTACTCCTAATGATGGAACGATTTTTGAAACTGAGAAATCCAATCCAAAAAAACAATAATCGACTTAAACCTGTAAATTAATTTTTCAGATAGTGAATTCGACTTAATATCCAGAACTGTATTAGCTCTATTTCCAATAAAACTGACTATTGAGGCATTATGTCGGAGAGATTCTAATTTATTAACAGTTAATGCAACAATAAATTTCATGTTGCAGTCACTGAAAGAACAGTACACATCACTATCTGAAGAATTATATATTACATTGAAAAATCACACAGAAGATAGGCATACCGAAATAGAAAATGTCTTATGGTATTTACATAATTATAATGAATTTAAAAAGGAAAAAGAATAAAAGAAAATAACCAATTCAAATCTGATTAAGGTAAGAGTAAATTTTCTTAAAATTTTTTTCCCACAACCTATCCACATTCAGAAGAATTCGGTTCAATTATCGAAGAGTATGTTGTCACTACTGTCGATAGTGAAATGGAATTGTCTCTTGAACAAAAATTAGAATTAGCGATAAATAAAAAAAATTTCAACGAACCAAAATACAATACAGAAATCAGCTATATCCAAAACCATCCGACGAGAAATCGATTTGTTTGAAGATGAGGGATTTAGAGGTAAATACTTGGGAAAAGTATATCGCGCATTGCTAACAGTACCACCAACTAGCGTAGATGTCGAAAGAGCGTTTCGACAGCTGGTAATTTTTACACAAAATTACTTTTCAGGCTTAATGACAGTACAATTGATGATTATGTTTTTTAAGATCACATTTCAAAAATTTGTAATAGTATCACAGACTGAATAGTGATATTTACACTTTCTTTGTGATTTAAATAAATAAAATATTTCTTTACTTTTTTGTGATTATATACTGTTATAATTTATAAGTTACAAATTATTTTTTGTGATATTTACACTCTCTAACAAAACTGGCAAATAAAACAAAGAAACACCTGTGTTTTCTTTCTTTTTCTAAAATTTCTAATACCGGTATTAAAACCGGTATCCCGGTATTAAGATTTAAAAAATACCGAATACCGGTATTGAAATTTTGGTCCGGTATTGCAATCCCTAAATGTAATGTTTCAAATTTCTTAGGATTCAATTAATTAAATTTTGATTCCACATGAAAGTTGTCATGAACACTAAATCATTGAACGGTGTGTTAGCTTGTGACTACAAAGGTAGTTTCGAGTCAAATTTTGGTGTCAATCGGCCGGTTAAAAGGCATACAAATTCTCCAGATACATCCAATTAAAATTCTAGATTCACACCAAGTGTTTGCATTTCATAACTATTGTTCATTAATATCATGCTTTAATGAACGATTGGGGCATTAAATATTGGTGCTCCCAAAGTGGCCAAATTTATTCTGAGAGGAATAAAATTGAGGAACTTGATAAGAACTATTATCGGAGAATATGCGAGAATATTTCGGAGAGACTCTTCTCATTAGTTTTGTTGATGACTGTATTTTTCTCATAAAAAAACTATCGCATATAAAACTAAATTCGTGATTACAAGATATAAAAGTTGTATATAAGAAAAAAAAATATTTAATATTAGCATATGATGGAATGCAAATACTTATGTTACATTAACCCTTTAAAGGGCCATTTTTTTCTAGTCATTATGTTTAAATATTTTTAGGCTTAAAATTAGAATAAGAAAAGGGATTCATTTAGCTTATCAGATAAATTTAATTTGGTTAATTAATAATTAAGTAACATCATTTTGATTGAGATAAAGAACTGAAGTATCTTAGTTTCTGTTCTACTAAAAAAATTTGTCAGAACTTATGCCAAACTATATAATTTCATACAAAGATTGATAAATTTGGTGGGAAGCATACTTCCCACCGCCCTAGAAAGGGTTAAAAAAATATATACACACTGTAAGAAATGCCAGTATATATATATATATATATATATATATATATATATATATATATATATATATATATAATGCACAAGATCATATGGTTTGCAATTTTATTTTTAATAAATTATTATTCATTTGCATTTAATAACTTTTAAAATTCATAGTGCTCCAAATAATTTTTTAGTTTTAATTATCAACCATAAACTGCCATATTAAACAAAGTTCCTCTTCTTTCTAAAGTATTTTATATAGTGTCAGAATCTCCGATTAGCCAATACTTTAATGTTAATTTTTATAAATTTATAAAGGTTTAAGTGAATTATTATCTTTTGATTCAATAAAAATGGCGAGTAAATAAAGAAAATGATGTTACGTATCGTTAATACTCCACCCCGTCATTTTTATAGCATTAAGAAAACTGGATGTCATCACTATCGTTCCTGTTTCCATATCACTTCACTTGCCAAATTTTAAACTCCCTCCCTCCCACACCCCAGCATCTTCTGTAACATCCGAACCCACTCGAAATCTTCTCTCCAACATCATTCTTGTCACCGTGCAACCTTTCAAAGCAAAAGGGCTGGGCACATTTCTGCATGTCACAAAAATGGGAGGGGGGGGGACACTTTTCTCTTCCCACCTTCGTCGGAAAGCGAGGGGAAGGAGGGGACAGTGCGCGTGCATTAAAATTAGAATGCGTCTTATTTGGACATCGGGGGGTTTTAGAAGTCTTTTAAATGAGTCGCCATTAGGAAACGGAGGGAATCGCACTCCCGTGGGAGTCAAGGTGCCGCTGAATTATCTACGATTCGGAAAGCGACGTCCGATATCACGCCAAGAAGCAAAGTGGTGCAAGAACAACGGCTAAACAAGTTTTATAAGCAGTATTAATCTTTCCCTTACAGGTGGTACAGATATACAGTCGAAAGCTTTAGAATTTTACTTTTTTCAAGGACCGAATGAGTGAATACCTCTAATTGTGGTTTAGATAGTTTAACTCCTCTGCTACTACATCACCGCATATGTGATGACTAATTTATTACACAATAGTATTACATTTGTGACTCTACAATGTGATTTAGAAGAAATGGACGTATTTGCGACTCCATTGTGACCACAGTCTATAGATACTGAATGATAAGTTCTTGTTTCCGTAGATTCGGAATATGAATCGCGTCTTTAAAATTTCGTGGTTTAAAATTGATTATTAAGCTTAGTTGATTTCTCATACTGCTGCAATCCTTGAAATGACATTTTAATGGCACAGTACTCATGCCATAATATTAATTTGTGGCATTTTGTAATTGTGATTCAAAAGGAATGGATACTTGACGATATTGCTTTGTTTCTACAGTGACATGGGCGATGATAAACTGTTGCTGAATCTTGTATTGGTTTAAATTATCTAAACATTACTCTAAAAATATCTGTCAACATGATTAAAATCAGATCATGCTTATGGATTCTAGATAAAGGAGTTTTGATTTCGAATTATGAATCCACCATATCTGCTTCATATTTAATTATAATACAGCTTGAATTTAATTTCGTGGTTCAAGCCTAATGATTAAACTTAGTTGACTTCTGCTATTATAACAGTCTTTGAAGTGATATTCTAATAGCGCTATACTATTCATGTATTATTTTTGTGATATCTAACAAAATGATTGTGCAGCAATGGATTAAGTAGATTTTTATTTAACTGGAAATCGAAAATAATTAGCTCCAACATATTTCATATGTATTAATAATATTCATAATGATTTCTTAAGAGTTGCATGGTATCGAATATCGCAAGTGAAAATTTGGAATTAATCTGGGAGCACTGGATAAATGTCACTGACCACACTATGTCACTGACTCGCTGTCAGGTGGACAACATTATTTATCATTCATAATCTTGTCATTGGAATTGGGCATAGAAAATTCTATATCCAATTGCATCAAATAATGACTCTAGTGAAAGTTAAATCTGGTGACGTAATTAAAGCACAATAGCTAAATTAACTAAATATTTTGCGCAGTCTTGATTCTGAAAGTGGCATCTCTATAGTGCCATATTCGTGCAATGGGAACAATGTTAATTTCAGTGATTCATTACAAGGAAACTTCAAGCAATGCAAAAAGATATTGTTACGGAAATTCCGGGGTTCTTTTTCAGTTTGTTGGTCGATGAAATAAGCAGTCCTTCAGTAACGAACAAGGACTTTTATTAACACGAAATAGAATACGCATATACACGAAATAGAATACGCAATAGAACAAATATACAGCTGAGATGAACACACACAATAAACAGTAGCCCACAAGAAGTAATCAGCTGTAATAACAACCACAGTATACAAAGTGGCCAGACAGAATTCAACAGGAGAAGGGAATCTTCACAGCCAAGCTCTCCAGTCTCTCCAGATGCCTTTAATTCTCTACTGCTCCCTCGCTTTAGCTGTATCCAACTGCCGATTCACTACTACATGACTAATTACTCCACACACGATTCGATGCCTCTTCTACAATAAACACTAGGACTAGGCACAACCCAATTTAGAAATCGCTTCAGTTCCACACAGCGCTTGCTCTCAGCTGGACTGATCCAACTATCACCGTTGACTCTTTCCACGATTATGACTCGTTTCACGACTGATTTCGGCTTGAGACTGTCGGCCTTTTATAGTTTCTGGGAGGCAGGCAAAGAAGGTCCTGAAACAATTAGAAATATTTCGGTTCCTATTGGCACAATCGCTAAAATTCTGGAAGTTTGCAATACTATTTATTTTGTCGCCAAATTTGACAAATGGTCGCCAAGTTTGTCGCCAAATTCTGGTATCACTGATTCAGCACCCGATAGGCATCAAACAGAGCTGATTGTAAAACGGTGTTTGCAGTGATTGAACTAACCGTGCTGAGAAGAAGCATTATAGACTTGCAACAATATAGTGGGATATTACTTTGCAACTATGCTGAGAAGTAAAAGAAAGGGATCAGCAGTTATTCCCTGACATTGCAGTAGTCCTACTATTGCCATATGTTACAAAATTGTTTGGATGAATGCTGCCTTTTCAAATATCTTGACATCTGATAAAATTAAGGGGTTTGATTTAAAAAAAGGAGCTCTTTGAGCTTTAAAATTAAACTTTAATCTCACAAATCATTTAAATCAACAAGCTACATTATCCATTGAGTATCTAAGCTCTATTTTATAGTGCCAAACAATTTTTCACGAATCTTATCCTCAAATGATTGATTTGTTCTCCAAAGTTCATTATGTCAAAATATTTAAATTTTTTTAATAAGGATTGCTATTGTAATATAGATTTTTCTAAACGATTGCAACTATTCTTTTTGAGTGTATCTGCAATTAGTTATTCATATTTGTGTTTATTTTCTCAAGTGTTGTGCTATTTTCCTGCCTTGACTGTATTTTTTTTTTTTACTACTTATTAGTTTTTTAGTACATTTATGCAGATGGGCTTTTGAATTTTACAATTATATATGTACCAATTTAGCGCTATGTTTTGTGTGTTTTGGTCAAAAAGAAGTTTTGAGCAAAAAGAATAGAAATAAATACATAATAAAAAAAATAAACTTTTTTATTTAACAATTTTTTAATTTTAAAATAAAAAATTCTTAAATTTATTAATTGTTTGTTTTTACTCTAAGAAATGATTATAAATAAAGCAATCAACTAACAATCTATCAACAGAAAAGCTTTGCAGTATTTATTTTCTTCATACTTATCCATTATTATGTCATAATAGAAGCACTGCTTCACTTTTTGTATATGAAGCATAACACCACGAGAACGTAGATGAGAAGTTACTGTATAAATAAGTTGGACTTCGCTTCACTGGTTTATGTAGCAACGGCATGGATTATGTCCACTTCGATGACAGAACTTATTTTCAACAGGAATGGCTGGACCGTGGCAAGTGAAAGCTGTAAGATCTTCGCCCTCAATTTCTTCCTATGGTGTTGTGGCAACGTGATTACTCTGGATACCTTGACAGGGTGGGAGTTAATTCCAGGGTGATAATCAATGTATTTGATTCACTGATAATTGAAAAGTCATCTCGCCTCTTACTGCAAGTTTTCCTTTCTTTTTAAGAAATTCGAAAAAGGATATCAAAGATAAATTCGTACGACATTTTTGCGATGAATTGGCTCCATTTGGCTGGAGCACTTTTGTGAGGCCATAGTAGAATCCTCAGGCATATAATCCTTAACAGTGAAAGGACTGTTACCTTCTAATTAATTGCTGATAATTTTTTCTTTTTTGTTGATTGCTGCTTCAGTGAAGGGTAAATGCTAAGTCGCAACAAGCACAAAGAACCCTAATGACGAGGATGACCAATTCTGGAGTGGCAGAAGTGAGGCGCATTCCTCATCCATCACATCGAGTATGAAACTGTTCGTCCGCTGATGAGCTACTTCTGTCGAAACTTCAAAAACTTAATGCGACAGCGAAATGTTCTGAAGTCCTGGAGAGATTTCACAAGATGAGGTGCAAAAGGATCAGAAGTCAAGATGAGACGCGTGCCGAGGTGCTTATCGTGATTGGATTGTGATTGTTGTTTAATTACAGCATAAGAGAGCTTAAAAGAATATCTCAACAATTTTCTCTTTCATTTTAAATGGTTCAGTTTTCCTAAGAGCCTTCTTATCTTAATTGTTTCAATAAGTCTACAAAAAACGAAGCACTTGTTAGAGTACAGTTACAAGGATATTGCTTAATTACCCACTCCCTTTTAAGATTATATTTCTTACTTGAGCTGGTGAAAAATTACGAATTTTACAATCTTAAATCGTTAATATCGCGATACATTTTGAAATACTTATTTACACCTACAAGGATCTGTCAAAAGATAAAATCAGTCGTTCTTCCAATCTATGTTGCTTGAAATCATGATCAGAAAAGAACCTTTTCTCATTTCCTTCATAAATATAGTGCTATACTTTCAAATAAATATCTTTCTTATCCTTACATATCTTTCAATAAATTTCACTTCATTCTGTATAGTTTTGATTTTTTAAAAATGGTAGGCTTTTGTAATGGCTATGAAGTTAAACTAAGTTATATATTTAATTTAAGCTGCCGATATTTTAGAGAAACATGACGACAAGCAGTTGATCATAATATTAGATACCTCCTTCATATAGAATTTATATTTCATGAATCTATGCATTTATTATCGAAAACCTTCTCTGCTTCTTATATCACGTTTTATTGAATGTTTGTAAATTCGACATATATAATTCATTTGTTAGTCTCTCTTGTGGGTGAAAAAAAGAGGCTTTAAGAGAAGTGGAGTAAAGTAATTTTTGATTATTTATACAACCTACGAAGATTATATGGACTTGGGTTTCCATTGATTAACCACCATAATGCGTTATTTAGTTAATCAATAAAATGAGTATTTCGTAGACATCTTAATTATTGCGGCTCAATAAATATACTCGGTATGTATTACAATCAATATGATTAATCGGCTATTGTCGATAATACTTGGTCAATGTGATAAATCGATTAATCACTTTTATCGATTTTTTAAAAAAATAACCGATTAATAACATTTACCATAACATATGCATAAAAGTAAATAAGTTTAAAGTGTAAAAGGTAACGTTTTCAGACAACTGATCTTACGTGCCCAAATCTTGGCTATCCTGGAATGCGCCAAAGTTTGGAATGAGTGCAATTTTATGTCATAAATAAGAAATAGTTCGATTTCTGAGATGCTGTTTCTTCCTTTCTTACAATAGCGAGGATGCTCTTGCAGAAACTTTTTCATGCACTCCTTAATAAAGGTGCTACACCCCTCCACCCTGCACAAAAATTGTGGACTTTGGGTATGGCCTTGACTTAATACCACGAAAGCCTTTACTTCTATTTTTAGAGATAAGCACATGAATGTTTCAGCAGAATAGTGAGGAAAACCGATCACGCTGTTTCCCCCCCCCCCCCCCCCTACTTTTTTTTTCTTTAAGCATTGAAACCAAAGTTGACACAGATTTATACCAAATTTTATTTATCTAAGTCGGCGCTTTGAGTTATTGCATTTATATGCTAGAGAGAAGGTCAAAACGTTGACGTATATAATTCAAAATCGGGCAAGAATTTTTAATTTAGACTTTAAAATTACTAAAATTTTCTATCTTCGCTTTTTGTAGTTATAATACATTTTTCTTAAATTTCACGACGATTTTCTGCCTGAGACTGATTTCAACAACCTTTTGTTCTGAAATGAGGTTGTCTTAAATTAATCTAAATTAGTTTGATAATGTGATTGCTACAGATAGAGTATTTTCGCGTTCAATTACGCTCCAGCTGCAAATACAAATGATCGTTTTGTGGAGTTGTCTATAAAAAAAAGATATTGCTTTTAGTTAAATGACCAGGATTGTTGCCTTATATCGCACACCTCTATGAATATGTGGGATATTGCTGCAGCAGTTCAAAAACCAGTGTTTTCAAGATTGTTAATGAGCGAAATACGTTTTGGATTCTTTCTCAAAAACAAAAAAAAACAAAAAAACAAAAAAGTAAATGTGGTCTCAAACATAAGACAAATTTCTTGTATGAAATAGTAAAATGCATCCTCGCAAGATAAGTGCAGATCTTCAGAGAGAATTAATAGCTAGTAATGGGAGCATTGATACATTGACAGTACGGTCAATTTATTGAAGCAGGGAGATGAACAAGGAAACATACCCCAAAACATTTTCAAAACATATCCTAATTTTCAATGAATTTTTGAAACTTTTTCAATGCCACAGTTTAAGTGCGACAGGAAATATCAATCCCTGGACTACACGAAACTGGAATAACTTTGTATTCAGTGACGAGACGAATTTTTTTATGCACTGTTGCGTCTTCTCAAAAGCATATAATTTGGTTGTGTTTTACATCTGGAAGACATGGCAGTTTATAATTAATTGAAGGAATAATGGGATTTAAAAGCTGCATTTCATTATTAAAAGAAAAAAAACTGTGCCTTTAATGCAAACGTTCATTGACCGTTTTGTTGTGTTTCAACAAGATTGCTTATGCCATAACTCTATGATAATAAAAAAAAGTTTCAAGAACAGAAATTAACAGTTTGGGTTTGGTAATTCTCCAAATCTAAATCCCATTAAAAAAATATGGAGCGTTGTAAAGAGACATGCGAGTTAGGTGGACTTCTCAAACACGAGAAAAAGAATCGATAATGTTATAAAAGCTTGGCTTCGTGATGATTGTCAAAAATTTATTGTCAAAATTAGTGGAATCTGTGCTAAACCAGTACAATATATCACTTAAGCTAAGGAAGATATACTTTCTGTTAAATTGTTATGTCATACATGTAGATGAATTTATATTAAAGTGCATAAGAAAAAGTTTTGCGCTTGTCCCAATAAATTTGCACTGTACTGTTTCATGTACTCTGTCCATATAGTCAAAAAGATTGATTTTCTTTGAATAGATTGCATTAAAATTTAATAAAAAATGTACAAATTTGATGTAAAGATTATATATTGCATATTATCTATTCAAAACGCTTTTGACTTCATAGACTGACATAATTGCAAAAATGCGTTTTTCCGTCTCGGGAAAGTGAAACGTGGAGATTTCGACAAAATCGTGATTTCGAATATTTTGATTGTTATAATACATTTCCATTGTATAGTTCGCATACGAGAAAATGATAATTAAGGAAGGAAATGATTGTGAAAATAATTCTTCTCTTTGCCCTAATAATCGGAAACTACACTAAAATAACGTCCTAGCCGATATTTTTATCCGAATGACAGAAACCAATATTTTTTAAATCACATCTGTAGTTATTTTTTATCAGCCGGTTTCGAAACCAAATAGAAAAAAAATTAATATAATGCTCTTTTGGAATCTGTAGCTTTGTTCCTTTTCAAATACTGACCAAGGAGTCAGAGAATAGGATAAATAATACACTTATTTATGTATATTATACAATTCTAATGTACTATTCCACGCACTCAAAGAAAATTAAAGTTCCGAAATATGCATAACAAAAACTTTTGTATCCGAATGCTACAAAGTAAAAAAAATAAAATCATAATAATAATCAGTTGATCAAGGAGAATGGTTTTAATCTAATGCTTTCTTATCTGGATCTGTGTCCCATTTCTACTACTGCAGCAAAGAAAAGAAAAGTTCCGAAGAATGCGTAACAAATATTTTTGTATCCGAATAACATTAAGAAACAAATTCTCATAATACTGTTCAGAGGAGCAAACAGAAAAATTTAAATCTAATACTTTTTGGATTTGGATTCTTGGCTTTTTTTTTCTACTACTGCACCAAGTGGTAGCGTCTAGGGTCATTTATTTGTTCAACATAGTTCCAAAAAGGGTATCACACGTTATACAAGAAACGAAAAATTCCGAAATATACATTTGTATCCGAATTCCTCATAGTCATGAACAGAAATTTTCGCATCTTTCTGATGACCAAAGAGAATTTTTTAATCTATTGCCATCTATATCTTTGTCTTATTCCATAATATTTTTCTGATGACCAAAGAGAATTTTTTAATCTATTGCCATCTATATCTTTGTCTTATTCCATAATATTTTTCTGATGACCAAAGAGAATTTTTTAATCTATTGCCATCTATATCTTTGTCTTTTTTCATAATATTTTTCTGATGACCAAACAGGAAAATTTTAATCTATTGCCATCTATATCTTTGTCTTATTCCATAATATTTTTCTGATGACCAAACAGAAAAATTTTAATCTATTGCCATCTATATCTTTGTCTTATTCCATAATATTTTTCTGATGACCAAACAGGAGAATTTTAATCTATTGCCATCTAGATCTTTGTCTTTTTTCATAATATTTTTCTGATGACCAAACAGAAAAATTTTAATCTATTGCCATCTAGATCTTTGTCTTATTCCCCATTTACTTCACTAGTCCTCTAAGCAGGCAGTGGAGACTCGGACAAATAATTTCATTGACGTCCTTTCATCGCTCAAAGGCCCCTTCACCAGGTATTCCGGGGGGGGGGTTAGAGCGGGAGAGTGAGAGGGTCGACGCATTCCGAACAAGAATATCCACTTGCTACCAACCAATTAAACACGCGCGCCAGCCGACGATAATTATTAGTTTTGAGAAATGTCTCCACATTCGGAAGACATAAAATTATGCCGCCTCGTGTGCGAAAACTGTCAAAGGGAAGACTCCTCGGCGAGGGTGGGGAAGGCGGACTAAATTGTATTACCGGACTTTGCGACATAGCTAGGATGTCGCCGTTCCTTCCAAAAGCGAATAGAAATTAAATATTTATATCCTAAGAATGCAGTAAAGTCTCTCATTAAATTACAATCCTCTCACGATGGTAGCTTTTGATGATGGGCCTGAGGAGGTGGTATTCCGAACATCGTTTTCGCATTTCCGATAAATTAGCGGATCCTCGAATGCGTCATGAATATTTCTTTTGTGGGAGACTCGGACTTTTGGGGAGGATTTCCTTCCAAATTCTCCCCACGGGGAGGGAGAACTGCATCGATGGGGTGGTTAGTGTGTGTACCAGCGTTTTGTTTGGCAAGACGATCGCTTTGCTGCGTGGATTTTTGGAATGGAATGTTTTGGAGGTGTGTATAGTTAAATTGTGTGGTGATTGAGATGAATGCATCGGATCTCCCCACAGACGCCAAACAGCGTCGAAATGTCAAGATGGGAGTTTCGGTTTTGAAAGAGTTGAAAAGAAATTAAGCGGCTGAATGGATGTTAAGTGCTGTTTGATTTGGGAAATTGATGATTTAAGCGCGGAAAATAAAGAGGTGGATTTAATTGATGGCGAAAATGGGAAGAATTGTATTAGCGACTCATTTACAAAACTTAACGTAATTGAATGCAAGGATTAAATCGAGACTCGAATGGATTTCTCGAAAAACATTCTATACGTATCATATACAAATTATGACCTAGTAAAAAAATATTGCTGTTTAATTTTACCTCTTTTCAGTTTGTAAGATGATATTTTACTGTTGATTTTGGTCTCATTACCTAATGTGGAAGAATTCTGAAATTTTCTATAATTGCCTTTCCTTGATGAAAAATATAAATAATTAATATTTTCAGAACTTTATCATCAATTAATATATGATTTTTATTCAATTTCAACTCCATATGAAAGGGGATGTCTGTTAATGAAAAAAAAAAAAACTAGTACCTAATGCCACAGGCACTCTCTACTAGTGAATTAAGTTCCATACAATTTATAACAATGAATTATGAAATGTATTAAAGAAGGAAAAGTACAAAACATTACAAAGATCCTTTAAAATGCATATTTCTGAATACATATTGTAAAAGTAACATTAAAAGTGAAATATCATTGTGATTAAAATTCCAGTATGCTTAAGTTATTATGATGTCGTTTCTCGGTTTGGCCTCAGACTTTTAATTAACAAACATTTACTTTCTAGTATACTAATAAAAGTGCTTCTTTTAAAACTTTTTATTTAAGTTTTAGGTTATATTGTTAGCAACATTTCTAATTTTCTTTTGGATTATCTTAAAACATCTCTAAATTATTTCACTTTCTTCAACTTTACCGAGTTAACGACGACCAGAATTTTGAATTTTTGCAACGAAATTTTAGCATTATTTTTATTGAGGCCAATTAATAGAATTTTTTTTTACCTATATTTGGCACAGCTTGACCAAACGATGGCATTACAATATTACCGCATTGAAAAGAGGCAGTCGACTCTCCATGGTCGAATGGTCATAGCACTGGTCTCTTAATCAAGAGATCGTAAGTTCGAATCCCGCTAGAGACAATGCGATTCACAGTCTGCGTAACTATTTAATTCCTTGATTTTATGTTTTCCTGTATTTCATGTTCCAGAAGATTCTGGAAATTTCTTTAGTTTACCAGACAAGTATTCTGGACTTTTCTGTCTCCAGAAAAGTATTCTGGAACTTTCCCTGCTAGTATAAAAGCAGAAGATCTGTCAATCACTGTGTTCTCAGTTCAGAGTTGAGATAATAAATTGGTTTAGCTCTACTTCTTGTGTGTGTCATTCAGTTCCACACTAAAGAACCTACGTGACAATATAAATACTTACAGATAATAAAGATGAACATGCGCTTGTGGTATATAAACTAAGCCTTTTGATCTAGAGTTATCACACTTGGCATATTTTGGAGGATGGCAATGTGCATATCTTAGCGATTTTTTTTTTTTTAAATTTTAGTTACTTAAAAATTAAATGAAATTTCGGCGTTTACCGAAGTTATCTTTTGAAGATTTTTCGGTCCCAGAAAAGTTTTTAGGTCACCTTAAAATTTAAAAAATTATAATTTCGATTATGCTTTTTATTTTGTTTTATGAATATTTGAATTTTTAATCAATTTTTTATAAATATTTCAAGCTTAATTCGTCTTTTTTTGTTTCATTTTTGAAATTTGGTCTTAATTATTGAGCTGCGATAAAGGATGCATAATAATATCGGTCTCAACACGCAATATTTAATAAACGCAGTTATGAAAACAAAGATGGATATTATTGTTAAATAGGCTTTAAAGTTTTTGAAAAATTTTAAAAGTGGAGAAAGAAAATTTTCCGGGAATAAAATTGGTATCGCTGAAAAGTTATTTTTTAAGTTTTAAAGAGAAATGAAAATGTTTTTTTTTTTTTTTTTTTTTTTTTTGTAATATTATATGCTCCAAACTTGTTGAGAAAAACTAAAATTTTTATTAATTTTTTTTGTTAGTAAAAATTTGAATGAATTTTGAACATGCTTAACTATATGCTAAATTTCGAAGCTCTAGGTCCGACCCTTTCCTGTAGAATGTCAGAAATAGTTTTTACATCTTGACATCGCAATTAATAAACACTGTGCTGATTCATAAAGATCATCATGTTAAAAATTATAATTTATTACACTACTTTCGGAAATCAATCATTAGAATTCACTTTCATATTTTTTTCAATAAATAAATTTCAATAAATGATTTAATTTATTACACAAATGTCAAATTATTTCTGTTAAATGGAAGGATTCGATTGTTGACCATCATCCTCCAAACGCTACTGATAAAATTACAAGCGCCGTTTAGCATATCGGTTGTTCCGTGGGTTCTTTTCTTTTCAACATATGTTCTCAATTATTTCACTGCAGTTTATGCATTACTACAAAAAGATATTAAATGAGAGTAGAATGAATTCAATACGCCTTTCGGTCTAAACATCTGCTTACCATAGATCAACACAGGCTCTTATGCAGCAATATTACTGGGAAAAAATTCTGCTGAAAAATATGCCATTTTTTATTCTCAAACGTCTCTTGAATAAGTGGAATAACGACATAGTGTTTTTGTATAAGTGCTGCAGCATTTTTTATTAAGGCATTTTTTGTACGATAACTTTATATCAATTTCCCTATTTATAGCATTTACTTCCATTATCGAGTTAATCTATACGCTGACAAATTAACGTAGTTAGCACCTGATCAGGACGCACTGTGTTTCGTTATCACATAAGGATTATCAGTTACCTAATAGTTGTAATTATGGTGATGGACTTATCATTATTTGAAGACAAAATTTTCTTAAAGAAAAAGTTGTAATTGAAAGATAGTAAAAATATGTATTTTTTTAATCAAAAGCGTCGGCTTTGTTAGTAGAAAAGATTCCACTGTTTGTGCGTGTTAATTTGAGATATATAACTTCAATCTGCGCAGATGTTTAAATATAGTTAAGTGATAATTGTTTAAATAAGAGTCAAATGTGTGAACGCATTTTTGTTTGAACTATAACTTTGTATAACCAAAATAACAAAAAGCAGTCATTGACTTTAAATTTATCTTGCATTATCTTTATATCATTTTAAAGTTCATCTCCAATTTGTTGTCTTTATTTACCTTTGATTGAAATTTGGTTCATATCCTTTTTTTTTTAGTGTGAAATACGAAGCATATTTATGTTTAATTATATATAATAATTTAAACTATAAAGTTTTTCCGAGGGGAAAAAACTTTAAGGCAACAAGCTATAAACAAACAAAACTATAGTGAATGAAATTTACACCAATAAAGATAATGAACAAAAATAGAAAGCTAATTTAATTTTTGGCACGCTTCAGCTAATGGAGGTTAATATTTTTCGTTGGAACCTGGTACTACTAAACCAGTCATAAAATTCTTGTTTTGCTAATATATTATTTGGTACAAAACAATCGATCTTGGTTGTCGTGAATATAATTATTGTTTTTCTGCTAAATCTTTTAAAGTTTCTACCACGATTTTCTTATCTTGTTGACTCTCTGTCCGTCCATTCTATTTGAGTGTAAATTATTACAGAAATTTGTCCGATGAATGCTGATGAATTAAATTCAAGAAAAGGCGTAATGGGAAATAACGCTTTATTCTACGGATATTCCAGGAAATATGGAATACTGGCTGCAAAATCACTCCAAGCTATACATAAAGACAGGACTTGTAGATACTAGCAACAAAAGCAACAAAAAATTGTTAAATAAAAGACCTTAACCACTTAACTGTTTTGCACGTATGCCATACGTACATCGATTTATCGAATTTTGGTAGTTGTAAGCAAAAAAAATGAACCATTCATAACGATTATAATTCAATATTAAAATTACTTTGAATACATAAATAAGTCAAATATTCAATGAATTTCCATTTGAATCAAAATAAGAAAATATACTCGAAATCGAAGATGTCATCTTATTAAATAGTGAAGAAAATAAAACAGTTAAGGGGTTAATAACTCTCAGCGTAAAACTTACAAAGATCTCTGAGATCAGCACTTTAAAGAGAGAAATCAACAATCCTCGCGATTGTACGGCCTTAGTCTCGCAACAAGGTATGACGCCTTATGAGGTTTCCTAGAAGATTAAGGATTGGCCACACACGGCTCACACATAAACATTTGCTGTTGGGGGAACCCGCACCCTGATGTACAGTATGTCAGTGTACTATGACGGTTCTTCACATTTTAATAGAATGCCCACAATTTAACAATGAACGAATTCGCTACTTTCAATCTCCTCAAATCAAATTAAAACATATTCTTCACAAAGTTCCCCATCCCCACCTTTTTACCTTTTTAAAAATGACTGGCTTTTACTTTTCGATTTGATTCTGAAATAACTCTTAATTTCTGTTTTACCATGCTATTACTTTTTGTAGATTTTACAGGTTGACAAGTTCAGGAAAATGATGCAATTTAGAAAGAAATTTTTAAACTTTTAAAATAGGATTAAGTCTTACCGTATGTTTGGCGCAGTTTAATCAAAAATGGTTCTTGCGCCAATAAACTCCATCAACCAACCAACCAACCAACCTAGAAGAATAATCAAATTTCGATTCCATTAGGAAATAGGGCCATAATTCTTGTATTTTTTCCGAAACTCTATTTCTATCATCAAATCAAAAACTTTATCGTAATCAGGGGAGAATAGTTATTGAATTATTCTTTAAGAATTTGAATAAATCTTTCTTTTTTACTAATTATGCAGGTAAGCAGTAGTACAGATTCTAAACAATATGAATGTTTTAGTTTCAGAAAGCAACAAGTTCTATGCATGGGTTTTAGTATGATTTTTGTACCGAAACTGTGTATATTTGTTTAATTTCGCAATAATATTTATAGTAGTAGATTGTCTGCTCTTTTTTGCCCATATGTATGCGAACGTAACTCAAAACTGTAACAAGGAAATAAATAAAATTTGGAATGTGGGCCAAAACATGAAAATTGTATTAAATTTTGGATTCAATCTATCAACAAGAAGAACCAAATCGGAAATTTGATTATTTTTTCTTTATACATTGAAGTCAATTGGAAATGTATTATGAAAAAGTATAAGAAAGATGGTTAGAGAGCATTTCCTGCCTCTTTTCCCTTTTTAAATTCTCAAAATCTTTTCTTGATACTTTTACTTAGGTTTTAATTCTTAGTTTTTATTTTTGTGGAAAATAGAAAGCATCTTTAAGTTTGTTTTATGGAGAATGATATTCCTTACAACATGCAGGGCTTCCAGGATAAAAAAAAAACCCTTTCAAGTAAAATTTTGGCAAACAAAATTTGCACCCATAAAAAAAAATAAACAAAAGTGGAAAAGCCTTCTCTAAATCTACTTAGGTTTCGGCTAATGGAAACTAATACTCCTCACTCCAACGCAAAAACACTGACTTAATCACAAAACTCTCTTTCCGCTAACATTTCATTTGGCACAAAACCATCGACCTTAGTTGTATTGGGTATAACTATTGTGTTCCTACTAAATCTTTTAAAATCTCTTCCGAGATTTGCAAAAGGAATGAAAAAAACAGATAATAAAAAAGAGCTTGATAAAAAAAAAAAAAAATAAAAAAAAGTGGATTTTTCCATCAAAACAAAAAGAACGAAAGGAAAGAGTCTAGTCCCCAGCAAGTACAGTGGAGTAAGAAGTGGGTTTTGCTGCGGTAGAGGAAGAGGTCTTAAGAAATCCGGTGAACTTTTAGAACTCTGATATGATCCGATTATGGAGTTAAGATTTAGCAAGGAGGGGAGGGCCTGGCTAAAAATGTAAGAGGATTTGAAGGGCACCGGGGAGAGGGGAGGTGGCTGTCGACCCGAAAAAGGGGAAGTAGGTAGGTCAGGAGAGTTGGTTGAAGTGGACAAAATGCGGTCAGAGAAGGAGGATTTCATATCGAAAAGAAGACAGATGATTTCTTTATTTTTCTCCGAAGAACAGTTTTCAGAACAGCGACATTTCTTTGCTGTTCCAAGGTAAGAAATGCAACGCAAGATGTTACAAAGCAGCGCTGGCTTCGTAACACTTCTACAAGAAAAAAAAATTTGCCTACCCAGATATAAATTTTTTTGCAACCCCGAAATTTGACATTACTTAAGTTATTAATGATTTTTATGAGTGATGATTTGAAAGATATTAAAGTGAAAATAGTTATCCTTTCCTGAAAAACTTTTAGTCAATGGTTTTTTGGAGAAGAGGAACGAACAAAGAATTCCGAAACAAAAGGCACTGAGAGAATTTTCGTGGCCTCAATATTTATTAAATCTACTTGCCATGGGGATTTACCCGTATGCCCTTGGTCCTTGTAACGCAATTGGTTATTGGAATTTTATTAGATTTTTACTTTGACTATCTTGCTTCTAATATCCATATGGAAAATGTAGCGAAAATTATATTTTAATGAAGGTTTAGTTTTTTTAAAAAACACATTTTGTTGTAAACCTTTGACAGTCTTGAAGTTTGCTTTGCTTGTAGATTCCATTGTGTTTTGAAAATGCAAATGCAAGGGATGGTGAGGAGAGTAATTTTTTTGTTGCAATTACACGCAAATAGGGTGATTAGATCTCCTGCAATTTTGTAGGATGAGTGATGTAATTAAATCATAAATGATTAGCACTGGGTTCTTTTGCAATAAATTGCATCAAACTAACTTACAAACTTTATCAAATGTTTACAACTTTTAACACAATGAATGTGTCATTGTATTGATTTCATGACATTGATTCCATCTTTATAACTTCGTGAAATCACTCTAATAAAGCATAATTTCTGGCCTGAAAAAATTGATAAAAGAAATGAAGCTTCATTCCTAGTGTTATAACTTAGTAACTTTGCCTGACTGTGTCTCGAATTTTTCTCGAGTCTTTTTATTATATATTCAAGATTTTTCTTTAAAGATGAACATTTTTTTTTATGACGACTTTTCTTCAAACTTTAGTAATTGATTTCAGATAGAAGGCAATTTTCTAAAAGGCAAAAAATATAGATCCTTTAGCTTTTTCTGAACACAACTGCCACAGAATACATTTCTTTGTAAATTATATTGTCTTTTCAAAAATAATCTCTAGCAAATTTCGAGTTACGAATTTTCCTGGGAAAAATCTTCAAAGGCATATTAGGAAGGGGGGAGGAGCCAAAAAGGGGGATGAAAAAGGTTACACGTGGAAATATAAATTTGAGACGCAGCTCAATTTTACTTGAATGAATATATGAAGCGAGGAGTAGCTACCATTTTGTGAATTTCAGTCACTAAGTAAACTATATTTTGAAAAATAAAATTTTTATCAGCGAAAAATTTTTATTAGCGAATAATTGGCTCATTAAATTTGTTAAAAATCAGTATTAGAATTTTTATTAAAATAATTTACAAAATCAACTATATCTCAAAATGTTTATTTTGCAGATTTGGATTTATTTTGGTTTCTATTTGCAAAACATTGTTCAATGAATGAATTTTCTTGGATTTCAATGCTTTCGCTTTAATTTGCTGTATATGTGACTGCGAAAGACAGAAATTAGAGAATGTCAACATTCTTAGATGAATATCGGTTATGTGAATGCTGACAATAATCAAATTACAGTCATTCATTTTCACGTATTTATATTATAGTGACAGACTCATGCTCGGCAAATGTCTACCTTCTTCAATGAATGTCAGTATTCACACAGTCACCATTTCGGTAAATGCCAATATTTAACGGATGGGAATGTTGACATTCACCGAAGAATATCAGTATTCTCTTATTTCGGTTAAGAACATATACATTAAAAAAAGAATAGAATCCATTTTCTACCTTTTTTTACTAAAACATTCGTTTTTTCTTTTAAACTTTTGTTGAAATTCAAATAGTTTTCATTTCATATTAAATGAACTGAAATCCAACGAGACTGGTTTCTCCGAAAAATTCTCGCACGTAATTTAAAAAACACACTTCTTGCATAAAATTGTGAATTTTGGCCAAACATGCGAATGCCCCTTTTTTTCTTCCGATTATTGTATATGAGCATTTTGAGATTCTTGAAATACTGAGGTTAAACCGAATATGCATTTTGCAATCCCTTTTTGTTAATCGATCGAAACAAAAATATTGGGCATCGAACTATAATTTTAATAACAACGTCACATACCAAATTTGATTCAATTCGTAGCATTTTTGAGCTATAGCAATTACACGCATGCAAAAATGCAGACTGACAGACTGTCAAATTGAATGGATTTGGTTCAAAATTTTATATGAACTTAAACTTTAGAAGTTAAAATTCATACCAGATTTTATCCATTAAGTTTTTTACATTTTGTATTTACATTATTTCCTGTACCCGGTTCAGTTTAGTTTAGTTATATTAATCTCCCGTTTGAAGCAACACTAGGGCTATTTTGGGACGAACCTCGTCATTTTGAACCGCGGTCAGATGACGAGGACGACACCTGAGCTGGCACCCCCCTCTCCACACCACACCAGCGGGAGGAAGTTTGATCCCGACGAATCAAACCCCCTTACGCGACGGTTCTTCGGTGGAATCGGGTCTCGAACCTGAAACCCTCCGGTTCCGAAGCCGAGACTTTACCACCAGGTCACCACGGCCTCTTCCTGTACCCGGACTGGCGGATTTCTTTTGAATGGCTTTTGTTCAAATTTTGTCAGAAATTTACCAAACAATTGCAAAAAACCGCATGTAGTACAAAGAAGGCATACGAAATTATTTCCTTCAAATTAAAAGCGTTTTTAAATTTTCATGGCCAAAGACAAATAGACATAATTCTAAAAACATCTTTTTCGGATTTGGGAAAATTTCAAAAGTGTCGATTCGTCAAAATTACGAACTCAAATTTTTTGACATTTTCTCCTTCCAAATTTTGTATACGATAAAGTGTAAACTGTCATAAAAATAAAACCATTTTTTTTTTACCTATTTTTATAAGAATTATGAAGCAGTTTTAATAATTTTCAAATTGCAAAGACAATCCAACAACCCTTTTTTTTTCCTAACAAGAATTTTATTGGTGTTCCGAATATGACACACACACACACAATATCATTTTTCAAATATTTCGTTATGACTTAAAAAATTACGTATGAAATTGATAAAAAAAATCGTAATAAATATGCATTTATACATTCTACCGTTTTATCGTCCCCCTCTTAAACTGTATACCGCCTATTTCAGCAAATTTTATTCTCTGAAAATCATTCTTCTGGTCCTTTCAAAAATTTATTTTTTCTAAAACTCTAAATTTGCAATATATCTGTAGATGGAGAAAAAAAAATCAGGAAAGGTAAAACAATGTATCACATACATTTTTTTTACCCATACAAGCACCAAACAATGCCTCTCATACATGTTCTTCTCCCTCTTCAAAAGTATGCCCAGGTAAGTTCCAAACCTATTCCCACGTCTTTTCCAGCATACAAAAAAAAGGTAAAAAGTTACTCTTCAAAAACGATACCAAAAACTGGGAAATATAAAAACACAAAATAGAAAGAAAAGAAACCTCCAACAAATAATAAACATAAAACAAGTTGCACGTGGAAACATGAAGTTCAGTACAAATAAAACGGAACGCATGCATTCCCGATCGAAAAGAGAAAAAGAATAAAGGAGAAGTAGGGGGGGGGGTAGATGGCAATAATAGGAGGCGAAGGAGAGAGTGTTCCGGAAAACCACAATATCCGTGATTACGGTCGTACAAAGTTCCCTCTCGACGAAGGAGAAGAGCCCGACTATCTATTAAAAGAGTATGGGAGCTCCTCGCCAAGTGGAACAGTTCTCCCGACAGTACAAAAAAATTGAGGAAACGGAATTGACAGTAAAGGCTGGACTTCTGCGCATGGGTATTCAAGATCTCCGATTCCAGTAGCGATGAAATCACAGAAATAAGTCATCTATAGAAATGATGCTCATTTGTTATAAACCAATAGAAACAATAATCAGCTGCTTCTCTCTCTGTCTTTACTAATTAGCCGCCTTTGGCGATCAGCTGGTTCGCCGGAAATACCGGTTGCATTTAATTTCTGTGAAATCACTCGGACGTAATTTCATATTCATAACTCCATTGGATTGTTGTATATTAAAGTCGTGTTATTTTAATAGCCTTGAAAATTTTATATTCACCATGTACTTCCTTAATGGGGACCCATCCCATGATATCCTACAGCTATTAAAAATACGATTGTCTAAATTTAGCATTATAGAAAATTAAATTTTTATTTGTCTCGTATACATAAATATTAACCATATGCTTTGGCAAATTCAACACAGCTGCGCGTGCCAAAACAGTTTACTGTAACTCGCAACGAAGCTACATAAAGTATCCAATGCCTTCTAGAAATCTGAAAAAAGAATTATATATTCTAGATGAATGAATTGTGAACCAAAGAGAGTGTTCTTATAAATTATGTTCCAGCAAACAATCTCAGTAGATGGATTGCGAACATCATTTTTACTTCTGTGGTAATTGACTCCTAAAGTTGTTCAACACTTCGTTGGCGATTTTGTGATGAAAGCATTTCAATGAGTGTGGTACGTTTTTACAAAGGTTAAACAGAATTCTTCTTCGTTAATTTTCAATAATAGAAAGAACTCTCGCAATTAGATATTTGATGAAATAATGAACAAAGTTTGAATTTTTCTAACACTCTAAACTTGACAAAAAAAAAGTAAAAAAAAAAAATCCAAACATTAGGAAAAATTTGCGCAACTATTAAATTGCTTTCAACTTAAATTCAACCTAAAAATTCAGCTGATTAATTAGAAATTAAACTGAATTTTGGCATTTTTCTGCGAATAACTTTTGAAAACATTGCTACACAAGTATGAATTTCATTTGTTTCGAAATTTAAAAACTTTTCTTATTAATAATACAAGTTTTGTAGTCATGTAACTTTTTCCTGAAACTTGGCAATTAAATTTTTTTTTCTTCTAATCTTCAACAATAAATTACTCCATCGCCCAGAAATTCAAACTGTTTTCATTGTTTCATCAAATATTAATATATGTTAAAAGCTAAAAAAAAAATAAAAAACGAGTATGAAGTTATATCAAAATGGCTTAACTGAAATTAAATACCCGAGGTAAAGAAACCTCACCAATTCAAAGTGGATATGCGAGGAAGATTACAAACAGGCGGACATAGACCGAAAACCGGCATAGACAGAATAAATCGGGCAGAAAGGAAATATAATCAACATTTATCGCGAAGCAAATGGTTACCGAAGACAACTAGTCATAATAAAAACTTAGAGAAAAATTAGAATAAGGTACAAACATGTAAAAGTAATTGTTTTAGGAAACATGTTGGAATATTTGAAAGCGCATATCTTACTACCTCTCTCTATCTTTCTTACTTTCTCATGTACTAAGAGAGAAAGAGTATTATAATCAACAAAAACAATTTCTATCTCGATATTTTAATGAATCTCCATGTTTAAGAGCGCTATAAATCCGAAAGAAATATTTCTGGAATAAAGTCTGAACACGATGATTCGATAACGGAAGCAGCAGGATTTTGATATGTGGCCTTAGGCCTAAATTATAGACCTGAAACCAATTTTGGGTGAAATTTGTGCTTCGGAAATCTATGAACATTCCATCATTACTATAGGCGTATAGTACACTTTTGAAATATTATAAGCACAAATATTTTGAAACATTAAAGCTTTCAACCTCTGTATTTACAATGTAAAAGCAAAAAATATTTAGAAGTTCTTGATTTTTAATATGGACTAATATGGATAATGTATAAATATCCTGCTGTATTACTAATTATATTGAAAAATATTGCAGCAAGTGACTTTTAAAGAATATGTTGCTAGGTATATAGGTAAAATGGAAATTTTGTGAAACTGTCGCAATTATATCTATATAGATTATCGTTCACATTGGTGGGAAAATATTATATATTGGTCGTTCATATTGGAAAAATTATGAGATAATTAGATTTTAAATTCCTTATTATTTCTCCAACTTGCAAACATTGCAAAATGAGCCACATTCTTCTTTGAGAAATTTATCACAATACGTTTTTGAAGTTCTTCCAATTTCTATTTTTTCCCGTTAACTATCAAATGAGAAAATGCACATCACATTACTCATTAGCTGTCAAAATATGATTTTATAAAAATCTATTTTTTGTATTCTTCTTCAAATCAAATTTCGATTTGCATTTCATCTAAGGATTGAATAACGAAAACTATGGGCTGACATTTTACATCTCAAATGAGCGACATCAATTTCATATTGAAATCCATCATGAAAGAGGAAAAAGGAGGTGGCAACTAAAGAGAATGCTTGTTTGAGTGTAAAGGGATATCTGAAATTGCATATATCATGTGCTTGGCTCATGACCAGGATCAACTCCATTGAATGCAATACTTCTGGACCAATGTAATTACTCTCACTTCTTAACAAAAAGACACGCCTCTTTTCATTGCAGAATATGATGGATAGATATTGAATTATAAAGCAATAATTATAATGTTTTTATATTGTAATGTGGATCTTTATCTCAATCGATAATCGAGAGCAGTTGAATAAAGAATGGTCAGTGATTAAAGATGATTAAAATATCAAGAAAATAAAATTAATATTGGATGTGTAATGGGATAAATGAAGTACAGGTGTCAAAAATTTCATGGATATTGACGTCAGTACTAGGGTTTTATCGAATGGGCAAGTGCGTGTTGTTTCTCTTTCGCTCGTACTGCTTTTCGACATTGCTTTGAAATTGTGTGTTCACCTTAAAAAATTGTCACCTGAAGAATATGTGATGTCATAGAAAGTCTGTACTTTCCTATAGCTCATCTAGAAAAGGATTTAAACAATTTAAAGAAAGCAAATAAAAAAAAATTCATTGCAAAGGAAGATAGCCCATGCATTTCAATGACTACTTTAATAGTAATACACATCAATATTGTTACTGTGATAATAAGGGAAGTTGCTAGAAAGATCTATAAAATTAGCATTAATAGACTTGTCAGAAAGATCGAAGATTTCATAAGGTTTCTCCTCCGTTATTCACAAAAACATTGCACGTGACAGATATTAATTCTAAAAAGTATAATACTTTAATTAAAACGTCTAATCTAAGGATTTAATATTATTTGAATTGTATTAATCTTTTTTTACTGTTTTATCTGAAATTACTTTTACGCTTTAATTTTGTATACTTTTATATGCGATATACTGAAATCATAATAAAATGCTGATCATTTCAGTTTGGCAAAATTTATTACTTAAGTCTATATATTCAAAGATAAATTAAAAATTGATAAAAAAAATTCTGGTTTTGAATCGGTGATATGATTTGGTGCATCAACTTTCAATAAAATGTACATATCTGTTGAAAAATTAGCCGTAGTTCCTTCGAGATAAATTATTTATCCATAACCTCAAGCTTCCATTTCTTAATGTAAACTATCTATAGATTTCTTTAACACATCACTTTTTTTCTCTCATTAACTATTTCCTTGTTTTCTTTCTTATTTAACATCAATGGCATGACAATTTTTTTACCAGTAACTTTTATGAAAGAAAAAATAGTACTATATATCGTATGTCATAAAAACTCCATTTGTTCCTTTTATTAAAAATAAAAGTTATTGACAGGATGGAAGGCTATCGGAGTCCCAGATTTCTTACCACATTAAAAAAAATATTAAATTATTTCAAATATAGGGAAAATATAGCTTTTTATTACATTAAAATATATTTCTGACCAGTTCTTGTTCAAAAATTGTCGCAGTAATCGAGCACATTAATCTATTTCATAGAAGAAAATCCAAAAATGACAATGAAGATTTCTCGTAACCGTCGTATCCTTCCGATTCAATTTTGCAATTATCTTGCATATAACCAGAGTTGGCAACGCTTATTAAAATCTACGAACATTTTGGTTCCATTTTTTTCTGATAACAACTGCAACTTAAATGAATAACATTAAAAAATAATACTGTAACAAGCATTAAAATGGGTTTTTTCCCTAAACCTCAGCACATGCTTCCCAGTTCATTAAGGCCAGTGCATATTATAATCCCCTTTTCAGTTATTTCGCTTGATCCTACTTGAACAACTGTTTCCTTTGCAGAGCGAGCAAGAAGTTAGGCCCTTTCTGATTTCGCATTATATATAATTTAATATTTATATATTTAATATCATAAACAAAACCAATGAACCAGTTCTTAGGCTTCAACGATTAGGCCGAAATCGCCAATTTTTGTTTCTTATGAACAAAATCTTGTCAGTTTTTACTAAGTCATCAAGAATCGTTTGCCTTCTGCAATCCTTTATTCTAGAGTGACATTCAAAACATTGCTTCATCGTACATTTTATATGGGGAAAACTACAACAGAATTTTTAAGTCGCAACCACAGTGCCAATTACAAATTTTTTTTTTTTTTTATTTCAAATGAAATAAATTCTCTGAATGTTTAAATACATCATCAATAATCGCCTGCTTTCCACCATCTTTAAGTTTCGAAAGATACCCTCAAATGAATGGCAAGGCCCCCAGTCTTAATAACCGGACAAATTTCGCCAATTTGCAGGCATTGCTAACTAATTAGGATGCGCTTTGTTGGTTGTTTAGAATAATATTTAATTTAAAATGTTTTCGTTTACTGCAATAGTACATAGTTCACCAAAGTTGGCTGACATGTTTAGATTAATGTTATCAATTTTGTTAGCATACAGCTAATGGCTGAAAAGGGCTGTTATATAATTAATTGATATTAAATGTTTAATTTATTAAATTTTCTTTGTAAAAAATAAAAATATATAAAATCTCATTAAAATAAAAAATAAGTCTTAACTAATTTGTCCACTTACTGAAATGCCTATCTCCCATCCATGCAAGTCCGGCGGAGGCAGAGCATGCGCAGAAGTGTTCAGTTTTTCCTGCCAGTGAGGAAGGCGATCGAAAAAGAGGAGAGCCAACAAGAGGCATGACATTTTTTTTCCTGTTCTGAGCCAAGTTTCCAGTTCGGGAAGGAGTTCGCCGGCTAAGTGCTGTTAAATGATTTCGGGCCTCGGTTGGGTGCGGGGAAGGGGGGACGTGCATTATGTGGCCACCGCACCGGAGGAGGGTGGTTGAAGAGCTTGTCCCTCTGGTCTTTGCGGGCTGTTCGGTCTCGCTGTCTACTTGGCAGACGATTTCTGAAGCGAAGGGGGGATCGTCTCTCAAGTGCTCGAGGTGAGTCAGAAGGTAAAGGTGAAGCAGGCTACGTTTTTTCTTGACATTCGAATGTGTCGAAAGGAAGGGCCAGTGACTTGGAAACCGTTGCTATTTTTTGTTTTAAAACCGTGAATTAAATTATAACGCCAGCTAATATTTTTATTGTAGTTCAAGAACCGCTGATTTTAATTTTTATGGAAATTTATGTAATACACAAGACAAATGTTTATGAAAACTCCGTAGTTTATTGGAGTTTTCTTTATTTCATAACTAATTGAATCAGTATTAGATTCTTAGATTCAGCTGGTGTTTCGAAGTTGTATGGGGATCGCACAGTACCTTATCTCATTCTGATCTGTTGTTGAAAATCTGTCTAACATTAAAGTAAAGCAATATTCCTGATCCATTCATAACGTTTTCAAAAAATCTCAATCTTACTTTTTTCAATAAGAAAAAGTGAATTATAGGCATTAGCTTGGGACCTCAGAATAAGAACCTTTTCATTTGCTTTCATCATATCTAACCCATTCAAATTATGATTTTTTTTTTATCACGATACATTTAGTCTTTTTCAAAAATGAACGATTAGTTCTTATTTTCAGTGATTATTTAATGCTTTAATAATCCCTAATTAGTAAAGAGTGTATTCAATACACAAAACTAGATAGCTCAACCACATATAAGGAAAAAAAAAGAAGAGATTAAAAGAAGATTAAAAATAAATATATCGTATTTTTAATTCAAATTACTTCATCATTTTTTTCTATAACTGGAATTAAATAGTTTAAAGAATTTTCCTTGGTTCCTTGAGTTGGCGGATTTTGTTTAAAAATAGAAAAAGCCTTAGAAATAATCAACTGAAACACTTTCATATATGAATGCACACTAATAAAGCATTTAAATCATTAAAAAAATCAGAAGACATCGATCGGATTATAATAAATTGATTTTAAGAGATAGAAAAAAAAAGAAAAGTAAATGGGAAAAATGCAATAATTATTGATTATTAACATTCTATAATAAATTCATCTGAACTAAATCAGATGAATTTAGTTTTATTATTACTTCACGCAATGCAACATATTACATATGGTGGAGGTAATTAAAAATGGGTTAAAAAAATTGTAGAAATAAGAGAAAATAGCTAGGTATAAAATTGGCATAACTGATTAAATTTTTTTAATTTTGAGAAGATTTAAAAATCATTCTCTTCTAACAAATTCCGAAATTCTCGTTAGAAACTTCAAAATAGAAATGAGGAAACAACATCCGTGATAATCGTTCAGAGAAGAAATTGATTGTTTGGTACATTTAAAGGGTTTTTACTGACGTTGTTAATTGTACATTTAAAGGGTTATTTTATTGCATTCTTAGTGAAAATTATCTTTTGAAAGATGTTAAATTATATTTCGTCAAGCATGATGATGTCAACTTCGGTCTATAATTATTTATATGAAACACACGTCAATGTCTGAAATTGGTTGCTAATTTAAAAAGAAATAAAATTTGTCTAGTTTTTCTGGGTGAAATAAATATAGTTGTTAATGTTGATAATCATATTTACGAATCCATAAAAAGAGTGCAGTCTGCTAAATATATAGTTTCATAAAAATATTTTATAAAAGATTTTTCCGATTAAAAACTAAAATTTTCTGATTTAAAAAATATATAAAACTTTGTTTTAAAGATAAGATTTTATGTATTGTATTAAAAGTATATATGCATTAAAGATAAACATATTTTAATACCTCTGAGTATTTTTCTAAAACAAAATTTTTAATTTTAAAATAAAGTCAACTAATTCGAAGAACTGCTGCGAAATAAATAATTAGCTCAATATGAACTGAATATTAAATATTCACTTTAATTGTAATATATATATAATATATGAATATAATCTTTCATATATTATATAATCTTTCATATGTGCCTTAGCGAAAATGTTGCAATATAAAAAAAATTATAAATGTATTCAAACAATTTCGATGAAAGGAGGATTTATTCATTACCGTTAAAGAGATGGGGAGTTTTTGAAAAGTTCATATAAAGAATGAAAGGCAGAAAAAGTCGTTACTTAAGCAGCTATGATTGTTGCCAGTTTAAAATGTCAAGAAAAAAGATTGCAAATCCCATTTATCATATTATCAAAAAGATATTTTATTGACATTTAAAGATGAAATATCATATCTTTATGCTTATAACTATAAAATGACAAAATCTCATCGAGACAAAGCAAAATAAATTCTACGCCTAAATTCAATTATATAAATACAAAAAAAAAAAAAAAAAAAAATGAAAATAAATTTAAAATTCCTGCGGCCGGCACTCGCATTCCTGCAGAATCATAGGATATACGAACAGAGGCTGAAAAGATAATGGACACTTGTAGAGTGCAAACTTTTAATAAAATATGAGATATTGAGAGCAAAAAGTTAAAGTGCAGAATGAAATGCAAGTGCAAGGACACTTTAATGGAGCATATAAATCTCATGAGCCTGATGAAAACCCTCGTCCCTCAATCAAAAGTGTACAATACTCTCTTTGTAGATATTCGCATTATATAAAAGCTTATAAAAGGAATTTTTTAATATAATGTTGAGAACTATGAGAAAATAATCATTCAGCAATCAAATTTCAGGCATTGAAGACATGTGTGCATATTAAATCCATATTTCCAAGAAATATAAATAAATCTATATTTCTTTTCAAACACTAAGAAACAGTAATTAACTCGAAAACAAAATTAAAGTATGAAATTTAGATTAATCGTTCATTGTTCAGTTTGTGAATAGCATTTATAACTACACATAATTAACAAATTCGTAGCTGCAGTTTACCCATAAAATTTCAGGACAATGAAAGGAATTTTTTGTACAAATTACAAAATTAATAGTATATTTAATTTTTTTTTCTATCTTGAGTTAAATACACCCATGACAAAGCTCTCTCAATTTTAGAATTAAGTTGTCTGTCTTCTGAAAAGGAAAAGAAGATTATTCTCAAAACTATCTTCGAGCTCATGAACCGTTTCAGGATGATGACTTTTAGCATCCAAATGTCTCATTGATAATTTCATTGGTGCTCGATAGTATTAATATATGGGCAGTTCATTTATTCCACATCCTACTCCCCAAGTTATTTCTTTGACAAGAGCTGCAATATGGAGATCTAAATTATCACTGTTTGTATCAGCATGTAGCCTTGCATATGGATACAAAATTCCATGTTAGAAACTTATATTAATACTTTATTCTATTAAGTGTTCTAATCTATGAAGTATCTGGAGGTTACTGCAGCTCTCCAAAGAGGTTGCAGTTCAGGTAATGTTTTTATCTTCTCTGATATCTCTTCTGATTCTTTCTCAAATATGAAATTGGAAATATTTTACTATTTGCTGTTTTTAGATCAATGAATTATCCGAATCATTTTCCAAAATAAATTTTGATTCGTCTCTAAAGTGTACTGACTTCTACTGTTCTCTAGTCCAAATTTTTTATTTTTTACCCAGTATAATCAGGCCCGTCTCTACAGTAGGGAGAGAGATCTTCATACAAATAAACTTCTTGCATGCATACCTCCATTATGAAGATGTTCTCCAAGTATAGTGGAAGATCTTCGTCTCCCTGTTGTTGAAAATTGGCCAAAAAACGAGTTGAGTATCTGAAAGTGTGTTGAGTATTTTACGTGTTACAAGCCTCCTGACTTTATTTTCTTGTTGAAATTGATATCTTGAATGAATACTATTGAAATTGGTACCATTGGTATATAAGACCCCATTTTGAGAGAACACAGCATCAAACACACAGCACCATAAGCAGGCTTCCACCATGCGCCTGCTCTTATTCGATCGAATAAACAATTCCTCATGAACCCAAACAACAATATTTCAATAAAAACTGAAGGACAATAAATAATATTCAGAAGCATATATAATTTTAACAAGTATCTAATGAAAAAAAAGAGGCATGATTAACTTATGCTTCTTCCTTATAATCTAATTTAGTAAGTGCAATTAAGCTTTCCCATATAAATCGTATTTAGTATTTTTGTTCCAAGTTTTTATTTAAACTAACATTACAAAAACAACAACAAGATGGTTGTTTCTTAACTTTTAAAATTCTTGAATAATGAAGAAGCATTTTATCCGAATAGTGGCATGAATAACTAAATAAATAAATAATATTTCAATATATATATATATATATATATATATATATATATATATATATAATATAAATTAGAGACCATTTTGTCTGAAAATAAAGGAAAATGTAGTTTCGTTTTCTGTATACGAAGTTAAATCTTAAGGTAAGGCACTTAAATTTTAAGGGCAATATTTTTATTCTAAACAAAATTTATTAATTGTTTACAGAATTGCATAATTTTTAAAAAATAGTTTGAACTACTAAGTATATTTCTCTAATAGTAAGTTTGTATATTTCTTTAACGGTTTAATTTTTTAAATTTTAGCTCAAAAATGTTAATTATGAATAGTTGTTTTAATACTAATTACGAATGCAAAATAAAAAAAGTTATACTGTGTCTTTGTATTTATAAAAATTTCTAATTATCCTATTTATATTCTTGGAAACTATATATATAATATAATACAAAAATAAACATATAAAAATAGAATAAATCAAAGAAACTAAAAATTTATAGGGGAAAATTATTATAAATTATATATACCAGGAAGAGAAATATCCCTTATATTCCGGAAACAGCGTGTATTTTTTTCTTCATAAAAACCCACGAAAAGCGAATGTAAAATATTGGCTATTTATTCCCTCTCTCCCCCCCCCCCCAATGAAGCCTGATACAAAACTAAAGCAAGACTAAATGAAAAAAAATATGTATATATTAATTTACAAAATTTGGCATATCTCAGGAAAATCGGGTTAAACACCGAGATGACACAAAATTACCTTTTTTCTACTTTCTCGTATTCAAAGAGAAAATATTGTAATCGTCAGGAAATTTGAACTCGAGATTTTCGCGACTCTCCACATTTCAGACTTCTTTGAAACCGAAAAAAATTTTTGAATTCAAAAATGCTTTGAGCTATGCAAATGAAATTTGGAATATGAATTTAAAATAAGATTTATGAATTTCTACCACATTTTGAATGAAATTCATTCAGAGAATGTTGGTTCGCCCAGTTGTTCGAAAACAAGCAAGCAAGATAACTAGAAAACATTTAGAGCTAGAAAAATAAAAGTTGATATACAAGTTTAGTGTCTATATACAAATGTAGTGTTGATATACAAATGTAGATCCGTATGATATTTGGAACCATATTTATCAAAGGGTTGACTGTCTGTCCGTCTGTGCTTTCTCACATATGTAAATGCGACAGTTCAAAAAGCAATGATTTAAATAAATGAAATTAAGTATGTGGTCTTGTGATTAAAATTGTATTTTTGTGTCAAAATTTTAGCTTGAATTGCTGGGAAAAAGTACTTTCGTATAAAATACATATTCGTTTTTATACTTGTGTATTATCTGCAAACCAGTGATAAATCTAAAAACACCGTTGAAGATTGCTTGCTAAAAGTTTTTTTCGTAACTATCTGTCGCCAGTGGCATGTGGTTAATGCAAAAGTACAGATTTTCTTCGCTATATAGATTAGCACGAAATATTTATGTGAGGGCTCTGAAACTAAAAATCTGCGCATTCGTAGCATTCTCGAGTTTTACCAAAGTTTTACGAAAGTTTCTTGTGGAGGGAGGAGGGGGATTTACATGTCTATTATTGCATATACGAGAAAGTCTCTGGGAGAACAAACCTGTTTGCACAAGTAATTTTACAAGTAATTGCCTTTAATATTAGAAAACTCAAATCACAAAGTAGAATGCGTATTTGGAAAAGACAGATATAGATACTTGTCAAGAATTTTTATTGATGCAAATCATGGGCATTTAACTTTGTTAACGTAGAGTCACAAGGATGTTTATAAAAAGACAGATAGAGGAACTTGTCAAGAATTTTCCTTGGTGCAAATCATGGGCATTTAACTTTGTTAACGTACAGTCACAAGGATGTTTATAAAAAGACAGATAGAGGAACTTGTCAAGAATTTTCCTTGGTGCAAATCATGGGCATTTAACTTTGTTAACGTACAGTCACAAGGATGTTTATAAAAAGACAGATAGAGGAACTTGTCAAGAATTTTCCTTGGTGCAAATCATGGGCATTTAACTTTGTTAACGTACAGTCACAAGGATGTTTATAAAAAGACAGATAGAGGAACTTGTCAAGAATTTTCCTTGGTGCAAATCATGGACATTTAACTTTGTTAATGTATAGTTACAAGAATGTTTTAGCCCTTAGTGATAAATAACACTTATGGATCTATACTAGGATATCGGGTGCAGAATCCAACCGATTATTTTTTTCTTTTTTACTCATCGAAAGATTCCAATCTGTCATTAACTTAATCGCACTTTCTGCGCCGCCCCCGCCGAGAACGGGGCGCACTCATTTTTGCATGTCACTTTGCCTCCATCCATTTCCTCTCATTTCGTTCTCCAATCGGAAAATCCGTCCCCCTCCCCCCTCTCTCAACTTTACTGCCCCACTTTTCTCCAACAAATTCCTCCCCCCTTCCTTTTTTTTGTATGTGTGCCGGCAGACTGCGTGCTTTTTGTTAGCAAGCAGAGGTACATAAAGGTGCAGTGCGAATTCTTCAACAGGAACGTGCATTGTGTGCGATCGTCGTGATGCAGCGCTCTATCTAGAGTTTCAGAGAAAGACAGGTGGAATTCTTTTCTATTAAAGACACCCGAGTTGGGTCTTTT
Source organism: Argiope bruennichi (assembly GCF_947563725.1). Taxonomy (NCBI): domain Eukaryota; kingdom Metazoa; phylum Arthropoda; class Arachnida; order Araneae; family Araneidae; genus Argiope; species Argiope bruennichi. Next base: position 107,982,840 of record NC_079157.1, on the reverse strand, counting down.
TGAAGACTGTGCTCAATTTTTTATCCCTTGGAATTTTTTTTAAGCATGAAACACTGAACCAAAAAAAAAGTATCGATACAAATAAAATAAAAAAAGCTAAAGAACATCCCTCAATTCTCTTTTTTGAACTCTGCTCTTTCGGTACTTTTTAATGAAGATTAGAAGTATTTTCATTTAATCAATTAAACATACAGGGGAGTTCCAGTAAATATGAAGAAAAAAATGATAGTTAATTGTTTATACAAAATAATAAACAGTCTTCAGATTACATGAACGATAAATTTAATATTTACATAATCACCAGTTTCTGATTCATTGAAACAAATCCCATCTTCTAGTTGAATGAAGTTCATTTTAGATTATAATGACTTTTCAGCATTTCAATTTGCTAGGTTAAAGTGTTAGAATCGTATTTGAAGTTATCTAAATTCCTCCAGGGGCCACGGTGGTCTGATGGTGTCGGCTTCGGAACCGGATGGTTTCGGGTTGGAGAATCAATTCCACTGAAGAACAGTCGTGCAAGTTGGTCTGTGCACGTTAAATCCGTCGGGGGGGGGGGATGTCCTCCCATTGGTGTGGTGTGGAGGCTTGGAGAGGGAGGTGCCATCTCAAGTGTCATCCTCGTCATCTGACCGCGGTTCAAAATGACGAGATCCGTCCCAAAATAGCTCTAGTGTTGCTTTAAAAGGGGACGTTAATATAACTAAACTAAAACTAAATTAAATTCCTCCAATAAAGCGTGTCCTTACGGTAGTCTACCTATTAGGGCTGTAAAGTTGCATTGTCTTAATGCTATTTTAAAAGCTTGTTTTTTCATTTTCAATCCTGTCATCTTTCCATATTGAAAATTTCATGAACAACGAGAATGAAAAGCAATAATAAAATTTAAAAAAATAAATTAATACATGCAGATCCACAAATTAGTTCTATTCGGAGACTAGCACTAGAAAGTATTAAAAGTAGCCCACTGCGCAATAACGGAAAGCGAAAAGCAGATCTTTCTATTGAGTTCATTAATAACTCAATTACTTTAGCCACTGCCCAGATTTGGTACAATGTATAAACTTTTCTTTTTCCTTCTGCGTCGTAAGGCTCGCGTTGGATAACTTATTTTCCTTCGCCTTTTCTGGTTAATTATAATTTGGTTTCGGTTTGGCCCATAAAGGAAAGTGAAAATGTGCACCTTGGAAAGATTTTTTTTTTTTTTTTTGAAATTTTCATTAGAATTTTATTTAATGCACATTTTTTAAAGAAGTTCCTTACAGAAAAAATACGCATCCAAAATTTTCTTAGTACCGTTCAGATTATTTCGTCTAAAATTTTTTGGTTATTAGTAAGTAAAGTTATTTTTTAAGAATCGTATTCTCTTATTAAATAGTTATGAAAAAAACTTTTGATTTTAAGCTTATGAGTTTATCTCTCATTACAAGGTTTATATTAAGTGTAATATAAAGTTCGTGTTGCATAAGAGCACCCTGTATATTCATTTATAATTGAAAAGTAATTATTCATGCCTCTATTCGAACTGAATCTCATTTTCAATATTCATACCCTATATAATATATATAAATCCAGTTCCAACATTTATATATATATATATATATATCTTCCTCTTCTAATAATAAAGATGTACGTGTGCATCTCTAATTCTTTGTGTGTGCGTGTCAATGCTCAAAAGCCAGATCATTTACTTACGGCTCTGAAATGTGGCACATATATATATATACTTTCGAAATTGGGAATGTATACATTGGAGAGACTTTTTGAAATTTTTGTTTGAATTTCCAAACAATTGTTGCTTTGAAATTCAAACCGTTTTCATTTTTTCATCATTTAATCGCTTCGTTTTCTTCAATTGTTAACAGTTGAAAAAAAAAAAGAATAATTCGTTTAAATCTGTGTAGTTTACAAGGCGAATAAATAAGTTGCAATACTGTAAAATTTAGAAGATGGATGAACTGAAAATTTACGTTTTTAACAGCATTATGACATCATGGGATTGGTCTCCATTGCAAAAGTCCATATACTCGAGAAACAGACAATTAAAGTAGCGCAGCTTTAATATTTGACAATTTGAGGGAATCATGGACATGAAGTTAAATTTAAACCATTCAATTAAAATTAAATATAACCAATACACCTGGTAAGTGGTCATCAAAGGCAACTAGTATTTGAAATAACAAAGAAAACTAATGAAATAATCTCCCAGCTATAATCACTAGATCAATTTTGAAAACTTTAATTTCATATGCAAGTTCTCGAGCTCTACATATGTAGAACTCCGATCAGATCATCAGTGATCTGATTCTCTTACCTTTCTATTTCGAGAAATATTGAAAAATAAACAGACACAACATTTAGGTTCAGCAATTGAACTGGTTTCGCCCATTTCGTTGCCAACTTGACAATTTCGCCATTTTGAAATAAATCTTTCTAATCCGAATATTGTTGTGAATATGTTTTCATACACATATTACAGCCATATTTTTTATTGTATTTTAATTTGTTGTAGCTCATCATACATGCCAAATTAATCTTAGTAATATTAACTGCTTTAGGCGATTATATTAATAGTATTAATGTGGTCGTGCTGACCAATTTTGATAAAATATACGTTATCAAGACAATAAAAAAAGAATTATTTTGAATTATGATTGTATAATAATGATAGAGAATTTCGAATGATAGTTATGATTTCAAAGCGGTGAAATTATTGGCGACAGAGATGTGTTCGGTCGTTGAGACTAGAGTCTGTGTCTCAGTTTTATTTTGAAATATCTCTTGAAAATAAAGGCGAAGGAAGCGGACGACTCTTGATGATGTATCTAAGAGGCATGAGCTTTTATGTGGACTAAATATTGGCGAAATTTTATTTAATAACCGTGATAGAATTTCGCCAAGGTTTTTCCACCAGAGAAAATGTGCAGTGAAATAGTGTTTCTGAGATTTATTCCGAAAATAGACGATATTTGAGAGCAGGGATACATTAATATGACATTTCTGTGTCTCATTAACTTTCAGAAATAATAAAAGTTGGTGGAAGTAGTTTCAGTGGTTGTCTGGAAAGCTCGTTCTTTAGTTTTAAATGTATAGATATTAGGCCAACAGCTGGTCGTCAAAGATAGTTAATAATAAGTATTATAAACGAAAGTGAATTCCTGGAATTCGTATTATTATTGTAAACTTATTTCTCTGTAAAGGTTACAATGATTTTATGGCAAGATTTGGTTTCGTCGCTGAAGGATTGCTACTTCGAGATCAGATTTCCATGGAAAGTGAAGATAGGTAAACTTTAAATCTTTGGTTTGTCAAACACGATGACGCTGGTCTAAAATGAATATCGGAAGAAATTCCTAAAAATTATGAATTTCATACCCAGTATCCTTTTGGAAGCTTTAAAATTGCAGGTTACAACAGTATTTCCCCCCTTGAATGATGTTTAGTACTCGCATAACGTTGATTTAAATGCCGTAAGCAAGCTTTTCTGTAGAAAAGTTTTTGTATAAATTTCCTAATATTCAATACTATTTTCTTGTTAAAAAGGTTAATTGTTGAATGTGTTACCATAAATTTGGTCATGACCTCTTCATTCTGTTTATTTTAAGTGATTATATCAAGATTTATTACTGTATTGTCAACTAATTCGCCTTTTAATTATTTTCCTACCTATTAAGAGCAATTGATTGTTAATTACAGCAAGCAAAATAAATTTCCACGTAAGTTTGTGCTATCCCAAATGACGACAAAAAATTAACCGACAGTTATTGATCTTTTTAAATCGTTTATTTTTATAACCAGCATTTGTTAATAGATCAAAATATTTTTGAGGCAAAGTGAGTTGTTATTTATTTATAAACCTATAATATGAAGAGATAAACTCGTTATTCCTTGAAAACTGATGTCTATGGTATTAAAAGAGTTACTTCCATGCAACATAAATCGTGGGAAATACATCTGGTGGGTAAAATAACTAAAGAATTTTAGATATTGTATCATCCTAATATTAACATCAAAAAAGAAAAAAAAAAAAATCAGTAAAAAAAATTAGCCGTAAAAGCTGGCAGCTTTAGTGTATTTAATCATGAATGTAGAAATCCAGATGTTGGCACTTCCGAATAACAAATCCTTTGTCGTCACCCAGCTAGTATTCAGACGATCTCTGCACCGTTGCCACCTCGGGAGGTGCTAATAGCGCTCCTCCATGGCTCCTCTCGTCGCGGTGGGTCTGTGTGCGGAAGGGGTTTCCTGGTGAGACAATGCCTCCCTTGTTAACAGAGTGTTGAAAGAAAGCCCTTGTGCGATGTTTGGCAATTTCCGACTGCAGAGCTCGCCCGGAAAAGTGACCTGAGAAGCACCTTTGCCACCTATCCTGTATTTTACAGCGGTTTTCGTTGAACAGAGAGACCTATCTGAAAAAACAGAACCCTAAAATACCAGAAATGCGTTGGCTTTTTGTTATTGAATGTAATCGCAGTTGGGGACAACCAGAAAGACGAAAGCCCAGAACGAACTTTGGTAATTAGTCTTTGAATGTTGTTTTTAGAGCTTAGTTCCACCTCAGCTAAGAAGCTTTATTTTATTTTAGACAGGTAAAAGATGAGACAGATATACGATGTGAGATTAAAATAACGTGAATGCATTCATTTTCATTATGATGTACAGTGATAAGAATGCTGCTTCTAATTTATAAACCACAGTATCATGCAACTTATTCTGCATAGCCTCACTTTTTTGCTATTATGCTCTTTAAAGTAATAGCTAACCGGCTCATGGATTATTTATTCTCTTTTCAATCTTTTTTTATATGTGTGATGCGTATCACATATATTTACACCCTTTAGCTAATAACTCGAATTATATGTTTATTTCCAAAGTATCGGCATCAAATATACTAATAAATCACTTTTTCATTACTCATCAAAAAGCATATTGCGCACGAATATGTTAGTTTAAGATCTGATTCTATATAGTAGCCAAGGGCAATGCGTTAAATGAAGATCAATATAAAGCTCAAATAAAGAGTCCTGAATATGATCTTGAATAAAAAAAAATGATGCATTTGTACAAAGATTAATAGAAAGAACAGACGTTAATCTTAAAATCTCCAAAACATATATTGCCGCATTGAAAAAGAGACAGTCGAATCTCCATGGCCGAATGGTCATAGCACCGAATGGTCATCTCATAATCAAGGGATTGTGAGTTCGAATCCCGCGATTCACAGTTTGTGTAAATATTTAATTATTTGATTTTATGTTTCTCTTTATTTCATGTTCCAGAAGATTCTGGACATTTCTTTAGTTTACCAGACAAGTGTTCTGGACTTTTCTTACTGTCTCCAGAAAAGTATTCTGGGACTTTCTCTGCTAGTATAAAAGCAGACGATTTGTCAGTTACTGGATTCTGAGTTCAGAGTTGAGTTAATAAATTAGTTTAGCTCTACTTTTTGTGTGTGTCATTGAGTTCCACACTAGACTACCTACGTGACAATATTAATATTAAACTAAGAGAATTGATGAATATATGAGAATATGAGCAGTTAAACTAAAAGAATTCATGAAAAATGGCAATCAATATTGGAACTTTATCTTAATTCTAAAAAAAAAAAAATGTTATATTGCGCAAAATACTAATCACAGATTGGTTAAGTATATAAAGTATGATGGGCTTAGAAGCTTTCCTATCCATCAGTACCGTTTTTCTGAAAAGTAATCGGAATGCGACTGTGATACTGATCAAGGAAACCATAGTCACTGTTTACACAGTTGCTGGAATTGTGAATATTATGAATGATATAAAATTCAATTTCATTGTGACGTAAGATGACAGGAATACTATAGCAATTGAAGTAATAATCCTTATTATCATACAATAATTCAACATAGTCTTACTTTTTAAAATTATCATTTTGTTTAACATAATATCCACCTGATTCATTTGCATGTTACACAAGTGTACGCATTTTTAAACTATAAAGACGTTTCTCTTTTAATTTCACACACGCATACTAGGCAGTGTATAAAATGCCCGACGTTTTGAGACAATCATGAAATACGAGAATTATGACATTCTTTTTCTAGGCATTTTATAAAATTACAAATGCTATTTAGGCAAAGTATGGAAAAGATCCTGATAAGGCTAATACATAAATGACGTGCATTCCTCAAGAAAACAAATCTTATCCGGAAAACTAATAATAGTGCTAATACAAAAAAAAATTTAATCAAAATATCATAAAGAAAAACGAAAGTTGTACAAAACAAAATTGATGCCTTTCTTATTAGGGGAAGTAAAATCTTAATATAATAAGAAATTAAAATTAACCTACTTGTTGTAACAGGGTAGGATTGAATGACATTCTTAATTAAATATTTTTACTCAAAGACATTTCATATTTTGGCACTATTTTTACACATACATTTGACAAATCCTTGCCGCTTCAACTAGACTGAGCAATTGCAACTGACCGAAAAGGAATTTTGTGGGCAGGAATGTTTTCAATTCGAAATGCTTAAGGTATAATGTGAATTGTGATCTCGCATATACTTGCTTTAAAATTCTTTTAGAAGTTCCAAGTCGGTAGAAACCATCTTCTATCACACTCATTACATCTGGCCAAATAATCGTGATATTTGAAACGAATAGGAGATGTATTTCATATTTTGCCAGTTTCTTATTTGGTATTATATAGAAAGTCTAGGAAAAGTGTGAAATATGAATCGTTTCATGCATTGCCGGCTAGTTTTAGGCATTATATACAATGTCCAGACATTCTATGGAATTTTGGATTTCATAATTTGGCAGTAACATATATACATATTCAGGTTTAGATTCCTATAGCTAGAATTTTTCTTTGAAGAGAATATATTGCTGAGTGAATTTCAAATTTCAGATGCGTTGCAACAAAATCAAATCCAACAAAAGCGAAATACTTCTCTTTTATTATTTTTTTTACTTGAAGCGTTTTTTTGAAATTTAATAAGAATTTTTATTAAGCAAAAATGGAAAAAGATTTTAGTGTTTTCCGAGTTTAATTCCAAAAGGTTTTAATGCACAAAAATAAGTTTGACTGTTTGAAAATTCTGAATATATTTCCTTAATTGTAGAAATTTAATTGCCTTGCAGTTTTTTGGATTTCGACAATTTTTTTAAAAAATATCTTATTGGCATAATTTTCAACATTAATTTCCATTGTTAAAATGCAATTAAAACCTTTTCATTGTTTCATTTGCTATCACATGAAGTTCTACAATTTTTATAAGTAAAAAAAAAAAAAAAAAAATCTACGATCGCAAATTTCAAGTTATGTGAGAACATTATTATTTTTTAAGTCATTACTTGTCTTAATTAATTTATTAACCAGTTTTAACCGGTTTGAGACAATCGCGAGACCTCTCTATCGGGCTTTATCACTAATATATATATAATATAATAATTTTTTTTAAACTTTCATTTCCAATTTTTCTAGCTGGCAAACAAAGTTTCGGAGCTCGACCGATTTTGAGATGAAATAACAGTTATGATGTCATAGTTCTAGTTCTATTCATAGTTCTATAAAACTATGTCATAGTTCTAGTTTTTTTAAAAACGTATTTGCTGTCAAAGAAGCATACGTAATAATAAAGCAATACTGATAAAAGCAGATCATCCTTTTAAAAACGCATCTGCTTTCAAAGAAGCGTTAATAATAATAATAATGCAATACTGGTAAAAGCAGGTAAAAACTATATATACGATTAAAAGATGATGGTGAAAATTGGCATTTATGCTTTATTCATTTCCTACGCGATTTCGAGCTCCAAAACCCTCTAGCCAAAACAACATCATGTTCTCACATGATAATAAGGAAGAAAAAAATAATTCGACAATTATTATTATTTCAATCCAAAATTTGAAGAAGGAATTTAACTGTTCATGTTACACTATCAGCATTTTTAATCTTGAGATAATTAAGTTCACGGGATTTTTGCCTTTTAAATTAATTGGTAATTTCATTAGAGATTTAAAAATCAAAATTTCTTCTATTCGAAGAATCATAATATGCCAAGAGTTTGATGTATACAATTATTATTTTTCACAAATGGATATGAAGTTATTGTTTTAGTTTCGTTACACAGATCGTACAGGAACGCTGCTTAATGTGATCGCGGTTTATGTTATTATTCGTTTAATATTACCTACACTTTCTGATTCTGAACCAAATGTACTCAAAAATATTAATTTAGTGTGTCATAACATCGTTTAATATCATCAGTTTTGAAGTAAAAAATGGATCAATCCTTCAATTTCAACCAGCATTAACAGCTGACATTCGTGGAATTTCTTGCTCCGTTTAAAAGAAAACATCTAAAAGTCATTTTTCACATGGGACGGGGATCATATTCTTTTATTTGGGCGAAAGGGATCTGGATTGGATTGAACAATCATTTGCCATGTCAGGTATGGGTTGAAATCGGAACGGCCATGAAGTACTGCTACTTGCGATTGAATTACGAAAGAAAATTGGATATAAAGGAAGAGAATGGAATGAGTGTTAAAGGCAAAATTGATATTCTTAATAGATCTTTATCTATTATAATATCATTTATCTATACTAAAATGAATCAACGCAACGATACAGCTTAATTGAAAGTTTAGCAGCCTCTCCGTAGTAAAATTTTGAAAAATCATAAACTTTTTATGAACAAGACTAAACAACGATTCTGATGAATGATAAACATGTTCAAGAAAAGCCCTCTAACAAACCACAAAATGAGTCAAGATTTTTATAATTTGAAACACTGCATATTAAAAAAAAAATAATTTAAGCCCAAAACATACGCAAGTGAAATGTTAAGGAATAATTATAAACAAACCAGAATTAATAATAATTTTTTATTGCTGTTTTAAAAACAAATTATAGATTGCCCTGTGGTTTTTACATTCTTTCCCTTGATGTGATAAAAATATAGTTGATTTAACTCAATTCGGTTATTGTTATAAAGTCCTGAAGTGGTCACATTAAGCGGTAGCTATTATAATCCGGTTTAAAAGAGAAAATTAAAAATTATAGATATCCAGAACTTTTCGATCATGCTCTGTCAACAATTCCAGCAAACCGCCATTTCAATTTGCAACAATTTATTCATTGTAATAGATGGGTGCTGACTCGCATAACTTTGAATCTGGGAATCAGACAAGCAACTTTCATGATGAATTAGCGGTAACACATTAAAGAGGCCTGCTTGCTTCGTTCTTGGCAGGGCAGGGCGTCATGTCACACCTTTCGTCTGGATGCCGAGCGATAAAAACGAACTCATTAGGGTTTGGGTGTGTATGTTTAGGGGAGAGTTCGGGACATCTTTCATCAAGGGTGACATCATACGTCCTCAAATAAACAGAAGCTCTTTCTTGTTCGAACCATTTCTCGTGGTTTGTTTTTTTGTTCGTACGGAAGGCAAGGACCTGATGGATATTTGGCACCATCTGCACCGACAGGTTCGGTTGCAAGGCGATTAATACAGAACAAAATCTGAACACTGTTTATATAGTTTGAAGGGAAAAAGACTTCGTTTTTCTTTTTAAGTTGACTATTCTTGTTTGGGTCACAAGTGATGCTTTGTCTTTTGATTCTTTATCTGGCTCGCTCACATCGTAAACATGAGGGAATGATTAAAAGTTAAGTAAATAGTTTCAAAGTGTATAAATAGTTTTGAAATAACTTATAAATAACTTCGGATGATGAGTAGTGCTTTGACTCTAAGTTTGATCTTTACCTCTTGACACTTAATTCGATACAAAAAAAAAAAAAAAAAAAGAAAGAAAGAAAAGTGAAGAGACAAAAGTATTGATCCTTATCCATGAGTCTTCAACACTTCTTTTGTCTTATGAATTTTATTTATTTATTTAATTTTTTTGAGACCACATAATTTTTTCCTTTATTTTCTAGATTTTTTAATACCATTAAAAAATCTAGAATTGGCTTTAAAAGTGATGAATATAATTTCGAGTTATAAAATAGCTTTGATAAATTCCTTATAAAAAATTTTGGATGAAAAAAGGTACTTTCATATTGTCTTTTTTTTCTTTGATTTATACTAATAGAGAAAAAATTGTAATCTATGAGAGTACAGAAATTATTTTTCATGTCTATTAAAATTTATCCAAACAATTTCAAATGTATATAAATAGCTTAAATAAATAATTTAAAAATAACTTTTGATGTAAACAAATTATTTATCTTTTAGTCTGGTTCCTTTTTTAAAAAACTTTAAATCTGGTTTATATGTGTTTAAAAAAAATGTAGAATTTCTGACAATTATTTAAGTTTTGCACAATTTCATAAAACTTTACATTATTACTAAAGTTTTTACAAATAATTCCGATGTGTACAAATAGATGATTTAAATAAATAACTTAGGTTAAAAAGAAATACTTTACATTAAAAAACAACTCATGTTCTAATCAGTAAATGTAGAAATGAGCAAATAAAGTGTCTCGCATATTCAGTGTTAGTTGAATAGTGTAAGAATAACCAAATTAAATTTCTTCAGAAAAGTAAGAAAAGGGTTATTGTAAAGGATGTTAATAAAAAAAAAGACATGTAAAAATGGAATATACAAATAAATAAAAAAAAAAAGCTATGAGAAGAATAAAATAGATGAATATTTGTTTTTTTTTATGTTTTCCCATAAAAACTTAGTGGTTTCTCTTAGCCTTCCATTAGTCACAATCATTAGTTAAAATTATTGTTCGTTTTTATTGCGAAGTTCCCGAAACAAAATGAAATTTCACTTCAGAAACTTTTACTTAAGGTTTTGTAGGGTTGCAGATAAAATATTGTGGATTGCCACATCTTGCGAATTATCGCTTGAAAAATTCCATCTTGGCCTAGTTTGGCGGCTTCACTATGGTGCATATCTAATAAATCTTGTGATTAATACATGTTTAAAATGCCCGAACAGTAAAATTTATGTTCGCCACCGAAATTTGAATGCGCCGTGTGATAAACCAAACTTTATATTTCTAAATATTATACGTTGTTATTAATATCCTGAGAAATAGTAATTATCATTTTATTTACGTAATATTACTTAAAACAGAATTGTCTTTATTTTTTAAATCTGATATCTGCTTTTATTTTCCGCATATAAATGAATAAAGAATTGGAATCACAAAGCAAAGTTCACAGCGAGGTTTTAATGAAACTTCCTGAATCTGAAAAATACCAGTTTTGGACTTGTCTGCAGCTTGATAGTTTGAAAATGGAACGAACTTCATAAATGAAATTTAGTATATGGTTATTGCATTAATATTTTTACTGAATTCTTCCGGGGTTCTTTTTCGATTTGTTGGTCATTAAATAAGCAGTCCTTCAGTATCAAAAGACGATGATTTTTATTTAGCACGAAGACACAAATACAAAGACGACAAATTTACAGACGAACACAGGCAACACACAGCAAGCAGTAGCCCAGAAATAGTAATCGGTAACAATAGCAATCACAACACACAAAGCGACCAGATAGAATTCAGCAGAAGGAGGGAATCTGCATAGCTTCACCCTACGGCCTCTCCAAACGTCTGCAATTCACCACTGTCTCCTCGTTTTAAATGTATTCAACTACCGACTCATTACTACACGACTGGCTACTCCAGACGCGACACGATGCTGCTTCCACTATAAACATCGGCACACAGCACAACTCAGCAATCTCTTGACCTCCACACAACGCTTACTCTTTGCTGGACTGACCCAACTATTCGCCGCATACTTTTCGCACGATTCGTTTCACGACTGACTGACTGCAGCTTTAGTCTACCGGCCTTTCATAGTTCCCAGGAGGCGGGAAAAGAAGGTTCTGGATCAATCAGGCGTATCTCGGTTCCTGTTGGCTGAATTTCTAAAATTCCGGAAGCTTCCAGTAATATTTATTTTATCGCCAAAGTCGCCAAGTTTGTTGTCAAGCTTTGAGATTACTGATGCGGCACTCAATCAGCACCCAACAGAACTGATTCTAAAATGGTATTTCCAATGATTGAACTAACCGTGGTGGAAAGCAACATTGCATGTTTGTAACATTATTATAGATTTGTATCAAATTTTAGATTAGCTCCGTGAAAGGTTGACTCACTGTTGGTTTGTCTTCTCGTAAAAATGTGAATGTTGTTACTCACAACATAGTGGACTAGATAAAGGAAATTTGGTATGAGGTCTCGATACTAAAATTATATATCTGTATCTGGTTTCGCACGTAGTCGGTTAATGGGAAGAGATCCCAAATGGATATTAGATTATTTCCACTTTATATATACATAATTGATTGTCTATCCGTTTCAACCTTCTGCAATTCCACATCTCTTGACATATTCAAATAAAATTTAAGACATTCGCTTCTTAGCAACTAGAAGTGTAACTGAGTTAATAAGTTCTTTTGCCCTGTAAGGAGTGATGAGATGGAGATGAAAAGATTCGAATTTTTTTACGCTATAACATCTGAATTAATCACTTCAAAAACACAATATTTATATCAGCTTAAAATTCAAAAGATTATCTTTACAGTGACAACAATTTCATTACAATTTTTCTCTTATTTTAAGTGAATTTTTCAGAATTAATTTAAATAATTAATTTCCTTTTTTCAATAACTATAAACTGTACGATTTACAACTATATATACTTTGTTTTTTATACTTGCAATAGAAGATGTGCCCGTCTTTACTGGTTGTTATTCTGTCAACAATATTTTGGATACAATTTTTTAAAGATTAACCAATAAAAATTGTGGTAGAATATAAATATAAATGAAACAGCCTGAAAGAAATATTCTAAAAATATAAAGAAAAGTGTAAAATGTTGCAAAATATTTTATTTATTCCTCTTTGAATTTCCTTCTTTAAATTTTTTATATTAAATGAACTTCATAATCTTTTAATAATAAACTTCATAATCTTTTAATAATAAACTTCATAATCTTCATAATCTTTTATTTTTGGTTTGGACCAAGATCCCCTTTATTTATTTTTTTATTTTTAATCAGTGCCTGGATTATGTTTTCGGCTTCCAGAATATTTTGAAGTCCAAGAAATCTGATCATTGTAGTGAAACCTGTTAACGCTCGCTGCTGCAGTATTACAAATGATCCAAAAACTTCGCAACTCGCATTAGAAACTAAGCTACTACAGAATTAAATAGTGGACGGAACAGAACAATGCACCCCACCCAATCCCGTTCCACCTGTTTCTTTCCTCCCCGACCATCCTGGAAAACGGGATATCAGGTAATCGGATTGCTGGAGGACAACCGCCAATCACTTGCCGGGATTCCCCCGAAAGGCGCTTACAGATGCTTTTTCTGTAACTCCCTGTAATCCGCACTGTTCTCCTTTTTGCGGCTTCCATTTAGATAACAACTCAGCTTTTCCTGGACGCAGACACCGTGTTTGATTTGTTGATTTTGTGTTTCGGGATGTTGATTTTGGATCCATTTTCTGCATGTCTGGCTTGTTTTGGAGAGTCTGCTGTTGAAAGGATTTTGATTTGTTTTGGATGCAGTAAGAATGTTTATTCGCAATTAAGAAGGAATTGTTTGGTCTGGGCACAGAACTTGATTTTTTTAATCATTTAGGCAGAAGTATTTTTTTAAAAAAAGCAGCTGAAGATCACGTGATTAACGTTTTACGCCAAGTTAACTTTTGAAATCTACTATGAAAAATTTAATTGCTATCTGTAATTTTAAGAATAATTTGTTGTTGTTGTTTGAAATGATTCCTTTAAGCTTTTAGTATCTATATATTTAAAATAATTCAGAAAATCAAATAAGCACTGGTCCAGTTTCACTAATACCACGTTCTGGCCATTGTTGGGAATTAAAATACAATTCTTTTACTATATTACTACTTTTACTATTTCAATCCATTACTTCCATTACAATCCATTCAATCCATTACTATTTATTAATTATTTACTACAATCCTATTACCACTTGATTGATTATTCTTGGGCTTTGGTTACTTGTAATCCCTTGAAGCTGAAAAGTATATCAGTATTCTTTTCAGTTCTTTTATCCACAGTTAAATAACTACTTTAAACCAATAAAAAAAAATTCTAAAATGTGTGAAACAGATATTTCACTTTGGAAAATTGATGATATTTTTTCTTTTATCCTAAAGAGTAAATGTGCAAAATTTGGTTGAAATCGGCCAAATCGTTTAGGAGTTTTGGAGCATACATAAATAGGCATGCCGATTTTTATTTTAAGATGAAAACCCATGCCCCAAGATATATCAATAATAGTAACTTGCCACTTCATTTTTCATTTCCGCATAAATCTTAGAAACACTATTAACTGAAATTTTCTTCACAAGGGGAAACAATGAAAGTGTTCTTTAGCCACAATCCCTCGCTGTTTTATCGATTGGGAGTAAGGAGGAGAGAGGTTGGATTCCCGAGCGCCAGTCTAAAGCCACGTTCGTACGACCTATGCGTTTTCAGACGTGGCACACTGTCCCCTGTTTCCCCTCTCTTGCGGTTTTCCATGGTCCTTGATGTCTGTGGACGTGATCTGGAGTTTCTCACAAATTGCCGGTAAACTGGATAGGCATCAAAGTATCCCGGAAAACAGCAAGAGAGATGAAAGTGTGCCATGTCTGCAGACATACAGGTCGTAGGAACACCGCTTAAGAGAGCCATCAGCATAAATTATTATGAGAAAATAACGTTACGCCCCGGTTGCTATTTACTCTTCTTAAACTTATGATGACGACTGCAAGTGAAAAAAGTCATATTATGCTCCGGATGTCACTTGCCCTCATTATGCCAATATACAGATTTCATTAATTTTTCTTCATATTTTAGACTGCCATTTATTATATTTCATCAATTTATATTATGAAGGAGTAGTAATAAGTAACGCACATAACGATCACAATAATGAAAAATGCAGTAAATGATAAAATGAAGCGACAACGAAAGTATTTCCAGTTTACTACTTTTCACCATTAATATCATTTTTGTTGAAGCCTTTGCCCTTGCTCGTTATGCTTGGGTGTTTTTCATTCACTAAAAATTTGGGGGGGGGGGAAGCTCTAAAAATCCTTCTCGCTGGCATACTTCTAAATAAATAAATAATGTATAATAGATGAAACAAAAGGTTCAAAATTTCATGCAGGCTACAACTACCCATACATATATTAACAAAGCTGAAAATTCTTTTTGAATTTTATTCTTCTGTAAATGAAAATTTCTTATAGATGGAATATCTATCCCAAGAAAAATCTTTTCCAAATCCATTTTTTTTGTAGCACATTTTACACTATTATTATAACTATTCAGAAAATTTGAGACGAAGTCAGAAATAGAATAAAAAGCTTGTATCTCGAGTTCGTAATTTAACTTTCTAATTAGAAAACAACGACAAAACAAACATGAATGATGGCATCCTTCAAATGTGCCCACCGGTTGTGGCAACTCAATTTTCACATAAACGGACACTTCATTGGGCTTAGTACTATCTTATGACTTCGAAATACTATAAGCAAATCGAATGAATTGTTTATGTCGTCTTTAAAACAAAATGGTAGAATTCTTTCGAATTTTGCATTCAACTCATCTACGTAACGTTTTGTCTCTTTGCATTTTTGTATGAACATTATCTCTCGAAAAGGCAACAAGCAAGATATGAAATGTGACATATTCATTTTTAACACTTTATTTATACGAATTGTGGATCTACATCAAGTTTTGAACAAAATCTAGCAAAATGTTGATTGTCTGTTCGACCGAATGCACATACACATAACTCAGATACATAGTACGCTAGATAAATGAAATTTGAAGCGTAATCTTAATATCAAGAGTGTGAATCTTTTGCTCTTTATCCATCCAAGGCCTCATTTTCTTTACAATATGAAGTTAAACTTGACACACAACTTACGTAATTAATATATAACTAAGACGAAGCGAGAAAATTTCCGCTGTTTTCTTTCCAATGCTCCGATCTGAAATACTTCACTTTTAACTACCCTGTGTGAAAATGTGTATTAACAACATCTACATAGCAGATTAATATGACGGTGTCATGCGGTAGTTTTCATTAATTGCTAAAAATAGGCAAAGTATCCCTTCCACCGATAGCCGGCCAACGAGACAACCATCTCACGAAAGGAAGACTTCATTTTTCATCTCCTATCTTATCCTTTGCCAGTCTCTCTTTTATCGCCGACAGAAGCCGGTCTTATCCTGCGTCTCGATCAGTAATTCATGAATCCGCCCTCATTACTTAATTGGATGCTTTAGCGGAGCTTTTTTTTTCTTTTAATCTTCAATTAGATTAATAGCTGCGAAGAGATGAAATTTTAGGAGATTTTATCGGAGGGTTCAATCGTCTTTTATTATTTTTCGAATTATTTTTGTATCTTGAAGAGTGTATAAATAAATTGGAACAAATTAATTAATAAGGGAAGGGTGAAGACGCTTGAAGGTCAAGCTCTGTTTTTGACGGAAATAAGGAAAATCGGTCGGAGAAATGAAACAAAGGCTCTCTTGATGCTGTGAATCTCATCGTAGAATTTGTAGACCAGAACTCATATAGATTCATTCGGAATGTAAATTTTGATCTTTACTTATACCTGGAAAAATGACATATCAGCTTTTTTTCCCTTGGCGTATTATATTAATATAACTGTACAATTTTTCTTACAGACCAGGGGAAGTTCTCTCATCAAAACTTTCTCACATATTCTCTAATAAAAATATTATGTCTTTCATAGCATTAGCGAATAATAGTTACGAAATTTTAATCTTTGGCGAAATTTTAATCTGTTTTGTTGAATCTATCGTGTGACCCTTGGCGAATTTTTCCGCGATTAAACCCTTTCATATTAATAATCGAATTTGCGTTTTAGATGCGCTTTTAAAAACCTATTGAAACAAAAATTTGACACATACCAACAATTGTAGTCACAAAATAACAAAATTAGTTTCATATAATAAAAACAAATTTGATATAATTAAGCGATTGTGTTTTTGAGTTATCGCTTTTACATATTTCTGAAAGTACAAACCGACAGAGGGTCAACCATTTATTGAATTTGGCGCAAAATTTGATAGATGTTTATATTATAGATATTAAATCTATGCATCGAATTTTATCGAGTTAGCTGTCTTCGTTTTATATTTATTATGTTAGCGTATGTTCGGACAGACGGATAGGCACACTTACCCTGAGAGGATTTTGTTCAAAATTTGATAAAATCTATAAATTTGATTTAAAGATCGTATACCAAATTTCCTCCGTCTAGCTCAAATTGTTTTTGAGTAATCTTTGTCACAGACAGACATTTTCAGAAATTTGTTTTTCCAACTGCAAGAGGTCTACAACGCGGAGATTCGTTAAAAACTCGAGTTCGAACTTTTTGACGATTACAGTACTTTCGACTTACTTCGTGCACGAGAAAGTAAAAAACATCAAACACTGGGAACAGGGATTCTCAGAAATAACTTTTCCAAAGAGATTAGGGAAAGAAAAAGACTCAAAGACTCATAATGAACTACGAAAGGTTGAATATGAATTCGTAAACATTTTTTTTTTGCATCAATTTAATTTTATATAGATTAATTAATTCCGCCCAATTTTCGTCATTTCACACAATTATGTAATTATTTTTATATTTTTATCTACAAACTATATAAGACATGTATTGTTGTTCTAATATTTTAAATTTATATATACATTTTACACACGTATTTCATATATAATATAATGCTTTTTGTTTGCAGCAGAAAGCAGGTTTGAAGACATAGACGAGACGTTGTATTTTTAATTTCGTTTTATTTTCTTCCGGGTGGCAGGCATGATTATTTACAAGAAGGCGCAGCGCGACACAAAAGCAGAAGTAAATAAGGGAAAAGGCACGAAACAAATGATGATTAGTCTTATATAACATGGGATTTCCGGCCACGCGCCAATTCAATACACATGGTGATCTCTGAGAAGGGCAACGGAAGTATCACTTTCACTCGATACGTAGATTGATGGCGCAGTACTTTTTACACAGTTTCAGTTGAATTAATTAAACCGAAAGTGGAATTGGATCAAGAAATAAGAGAATGAAATTACTATTGGCTAAATTAAGATAAAACTTTGGAATTAATTCAGTTTAAATTAAGAGTTTAAAATATATATTTGCATTTAACGAAATTTTATTTATCAATATTTTTATATTTTATGTATAAGTTTTTTGGCTATGTGTAATAGTTGTTACTATGCTTATAATAAGTTGTACTGTCGTATACATATCTGATATATATTTATTATTCTCATAGATTTAGTAATTTATAAAATTTATTCACAATCTTTACCATCATGAAGCCTCGATTTTGTTTTTAAGAAGGCATTTGCTATTTTATGATTTAATTTCACTTGCATAGCATCCTCTGCTTTATATATATTTGATTTTACATTCAGATATTCAATCATATATCCAATATTTTCAGACTTAATTTCATGTTTTATTATCCAAAGATTTTCAAAATGTAAAAAAACTGCTATTTAGTTTTTTCACCACTAATGTAAATTTATTATATTCTTTTGGGGGCATATTAACGTGTTTGGCTTAACTAAATGACGATTCTCTTATCATGAACATCAACAAAACTAAATCTACAGCATATGGATGTCGAATTGTAATTAGAAAGCAGTTATCCATTTGGTGATTTCATATTTATTATTTGAAACGTGATCAAAGAATGCGTGCCTGAACTAACTTCTCAAATTGTACCACAAGCTATTAATTATAGACCAATAAATTAACAGACTAAATTAATTTGAAAAAAAAAAACACCAGCGTGAGAGTTTTCCCGAGATATTTTACAGAATAAGCAGTATTTCAAAATATTGTTTTGAAATTTATCTCTAATTGCACAACTGCGCCCATACTCACCATTTGTTTATTGATAAATGTTTGCTACGGCACAAATATATATTTGACACCAGTAATACTTCTTCCTCCATAATTGCTTAGCAGGAAGCTTTGTTATTGTGATTTCTTTGAAAATCATGGCAAACTACTGTAAGTTTATATCAAATTACTCCACTTTCGGAAGTTTTATTTAAGCAAATGACACTTTGTAACTAGCATCTTCCCTTTCCACTCCTTCACCCCAAAATCGGATTATAAAAATTAAAGTTTGCAACTGCTTAGAAACTCCAAGGCGTGGAGATTTTGTTTTGTGATATTATCAGGATAATACGCATAATTTTATACTTTCATTTGATTTGCAAAGGTCATTCAAACATATTAAGATCAAAATCAATTGTCGTTTAAATTTTAAACAATTCAAGATTTTTCGTTGTTAGTTACGATTTTTCGTGCTTACAAATTAGTTTCGTATTTGGCTGATCGGCTTACAAGTCACAGTACTGAAAATATTTTGTAATTTTTGTTAACTATTGTGTTTCATTCCATCACATATTTCACAGTTTGGAAAGGCCACAGACACACGCTCAACGAAGCTGTGATTTGAAGTTCGCTTGAGTCTCCTGGATAGCAGTGCTGAATTATTCCCATTTTTGTTAAGTGTGATTGATACCCGTAGCGCGTATTTTGTTAGTTGGAGACGTTCGCCCAGATGGATTTAGAGGACAAGGAGGTTTTCTAAGAACATTCAAAGGATGTCCGAGCATGTATTTACGTAATAGCTTTCAGGTAAGTAGAAACATTTTCGTGTAAAAAACTCCGAAAAGCATGGGCTTTCATTAAAATTTTTGACAAGGGTGGGGATTTTTCTTGTTTTTGAATGAGAAACTCGGGTGTTCAAATACCCTGAGGTGCCTGAACTAAAATGATCTTAGGAATGAGAGGGTAAAAATTACTTTTAAGTTTTCGATTTTTTTTTAATATCGATACTCTATTCTCTTGAGTGCTATCGGCCATTAAATGTTCTGTTGTTTCAATTTATCTTAGTATTCATTGCTTATTACTTATATAGAAATTAAATTTAAATTTTAAAAAGAAATATGGTTTTAAAAGTTTCAAAGGGAAAGAGATCCTCAAACTTACCCTGGCTAAAGGTACCCAAGAGAGCTTAAACTGGCCCCACTCACCCACATTCTCCCCCCAAAGCAGATGTGTTCTGTATAACAATTTTTGAGAGTGAAAAATATGTGGACCTTTCCCACTCATTTGGAAAGAACACACATGTTAATAGGTGAGAAAAATCCTCACATGCTTTCAAGGCTGATTACCCAAGAATCAAGAATTAAAAAGGAAGGTCCTATCAAAGAAGTCACACAGTCGAGCTTCGTGAACACAGGCACTGTGCCTCCTCATTCCACGTCGCACCGGCATGTCACAACGGAATGCAAACGTTTGTTTTCCCGCCTCTATCCAAGAATCCCGTCTTTGTGATTTTTTTTACCCACGCGCTTACTCGATCTTTTTCTTTTTTCATTTTTTTTTAAGTGTGCAAATCGCCGCACGCATATTTTATTTTTACACTCCCCTTTGAAATTCCTCTATGCTGTAAAATATCCCCGCCGCATTTTTAGTTTCGCCATTTTTTTTCTCGGTATATCTTCTTACAGGGTTGGCGCTTGAAATGGAACACTCTTACCGAAGGTGCTGGCTGGAAGAAAAGCCAGTTTTGAGTTTAAAAAATGCGAGATGGATTAGAGCTCGTACCTATCAAAGGGGACGTTTTCTTCTCGTCGAAACAGAGTAGCTTGTTTTCTTTCGCTGGAAGTGGGAGGAGAATGGGGGGAGGGAGGCTGCTCAGTGATGGTCCCGTACTGTCCATCACGTTTGCCATATTGGCTTTTTAATGCCAAATTTGGGAATTTTCGTCTCCATCAGATAGTTAGAAGACATTTGTATTTCGAGTTCATCTGGCGTTATTTCATTAACAATTTTTTTTAAAAAAAATTTAATACCACAAAATTTGTTTTTTTTATATGAATATTTAAGCATTTCACCCTGTATGCACACACACACACACATACGCACAAATATAAAAATAGATAAATGTAAATAGAAAACAAGCGAAGAAAGATATGCATCGAAAATTAGAACAATACATAGAATAATGAACAGAATGAGAACAGAATTGCGGATATGAATAGAAAGGTGTAAGGTTTTTAAAATAACATGAACCAAGCATATATCAAAATTTAAAGTTTATATTTTATAAAAGGACTAGTCGCCTTTCGCGACCAGCCGGTTCGCCAATATTAATGCTCATTCAAATTTTAATAATTAAATATTTTATGTAGCTCTTATTTTAATAGCTTCTTCATCAAAATATTTTAAGGCTTCAAATTTTGATAGTCATATAATTCTTTCATAATATTGTAAAGGCCTTCAGCCGTAACGTAATATGTATCTCTCTAATTTTCTGTTAGCTCCCGTAGAATTTATGCTTTAAATTAAAGGGGAAATGGTTAAATTGCAATTAATATAAGAACATTTTTTTACTGAAACGAAGCTTTTTTAATATGAGTACTGAAAACAATGTTTAGTTTTAAATGCATCAAACTCTAAGAAAATAAAGAGAGTCGTTTGAAATAATCGGTCGGAAACATGTTAAGTCTTCAAAACCAAGTATGTATCCGTTGAAAATAGAGTTGTCAACAATCAGAACACAATGCGCATGCGGGAATTTTCAACGCCAATCATGGTAACGCAAATGCGTGAATTTTCTACGCCAGTACAGGTAACGCTATGCAAATTAAAATTTTTAATTTCTTTTATTCTATTTCATTTGAATTCAGAATGAATCTGAAAGATCGATTAATCAACAATGTTTAATTTTAAATGTATCAAACACTAAGTAAATAAAAAGAATCATTTTAAATAATCGGCCGAAAATATGATAAGCCTATCCTCATTAGCGTGGAGGAAAAAAACAAGCTTTACTCATTTGTCGGTGGGGAAATGAAAATATTTTTGCTGGGAAAGTTAGTTTTTAATTAATAATTAAAATTCTAATCAAAAATTTAAAAAAAGGGACCCTAGGTGCACATTCCCGATCTCCAAGGTATGCATGTGCCAAATTTGGTAGCTGTAGGTCGAACGATCTGGTCTGTAGAGTGCCAACACACATACATTGAGTTTTATATAAGCATAGATTTATATTTTGTGAAATTAATTGAATTAAAATATTGAACTTTAATTCCAAATTATATATATTTTGTGTGGAAGTCATTAAGATCAGATTACACAAAATATTTAATTAAAATTTTTAACAACCATTAATCCTTACTAATCAACTGGTCGCCAAAAGCGGCTAATTGAAAACATATTGTAAAAGTGAATTAAATTAAAATTTATAAGCATTATGTGCGTTATTTTCCCTCGCAATCATAAGTTTATTAAAAAAAGTATTTCGTTTAAGAAAACCACATTATTCTCTGTAATAAGTGCTACTTCGTTGTAATATTTATATTTTTACTTCTGTAATGTTTTAATGCAAAATTTTGAAATAGAAGGTTTTTTTTTTTTTTTTTTTTTTAAATAGAAGTTATTTTTACTTCAGTAATGTTTTAATGCAAAATTTTGAAATAGAAGGGTTTTTTTACCCCCACTGACAAAATCTGACTGAATGCTGACTGAAGTGCTCATTATTAATACCATCATCCTTATAAACAACAACTCTACTTGCAGTCAGGACCAACAATTTAAGATATCTAACATTAAACTAAGTTTGAGCTTTGTAAAAAGAAATTTGGTTACATTGTTTAAGAAGCTCTCTTAAATAAATTTTGGCTTGCTTTAAAAAGAATTTTGGCTCCATTTTGCCATTCTGATCCGACAGCCCCGAGGTCCACCCACGTGTTTTCTGCGTGAGGGAGAAAGTTCGTGCCTCATTTGCAGCAGGGGCTGTCAACTGAAAACGAAGTGTGAGTTACTTCGGAGAAAAAACAAAATGGAGAGGGAAGGGGGGGGGGGCGGTCTTGTGGTTTTCAGGGTACCGCCCACATGTTCTGCTGTCAAAAAGCGGAAAGAAACACCTTCAAAATGTAATTATTGCTGCTTTCTTCTTTGTTCCTTGAAAGCGTTTGTGGAGAAAAAAAAATGTTTCGACTTTTTTTTTTCAATTTCCCATCTTCCCTGTCTGAAATTCTATTTCGTCGCTTGTTTTATGCCACGGAATTATAAAACTTTTAATTCTGATCAACAATTACTGAGTCAGAATTTGTAAAGTTCCGTTTATATATATATATAAACAGTTAATTTTTTAACAGTTGTATTTGACAGAATAAATTTATAATTTTCATTTTGAAAAAAAAAAAAAAAAATGCAGCAATTTCTGGCTTTACATAACAATGTTCTATAGGTCTATTTTTATCAGCAATTTTATATGGTACTCATAATTAATAACTCTCAATTTTTTTTTCTTTTTTTTTCCCTCTTTTAGCTTTAAAAGTCTTTTGCCATATCGCAATAAATATCTTTTGATGTTCTAAATTGTTCCATCCTTACATTTTTAGGACAAAGCCGGATTAATGAATAGACCATGTAAATAATCCCTAGGGTCCCGGAGTTCTAAGAGTCATCGAAGAATACAGAATTTTTTTTTATTTTTCTGTATTTTTATTAATTTTTAAGGATCGATCACTCATATTTGTTTAAATAAGATCAAGTAACTTTTAACTTCTGGAACATTATTTAATCAGCATTTCCAATTAATTGCCTTTTGAAACTTTTATATTAAATTATTTTATAATTCTAACAAGATATGCTGCCTTTCTTAGTCAAGAAATTGTCCAATCAATTAAATAACATTTAGATAGCATAAAATTTTTTATCACTTTAAAAAAATTATTTTGCTTAAAATTACTGAATTCTTCCTTCTAAAAAGTCATCCGAAATTTAATGTTTGTTATTTCAATTTATTAAAACTTACTACTTGAAATTGCTTGTATAAAACTAAAAATTTAAATCTCTTTTTAAAAGTTTGGGAGAAGATAGCAACTCTAAGACTTTCATTCAGGCCTGAACAATCCCCTATATTTCTTGTGTCCATTGAATTCATTACTAGAATTTGTTTGAAGAGAAAATGTTCCTTCCCAGCATTAAATAACGCCTTTTTTGTCCATTATATATAATTATTGCATAATTCTAACAATTTGACCATGCTAACAGTGATTAGCCGTATATTATCAGTAAATTGCGTTATGAGACATGTAGGAAGCAAATAATCGTTCAAAACGTTCTACAGAGCAATTTTTGGATTTAGAGCTGCTAAATCTGATATTTTCCTTAATACTGAGATTTCCAAAGTTTCAGTTATATTTCTAATTAGCAAAGAATTGAAATACTGATGTTTTCTGAAATAACTTCGGAACGTATAAAGTTCAAAAAGTTATTTTTATGCCACTGTAATTTCAAAAAATCTCCCCTTCAATCAATTTCCTCTCAAAAAAAAAAAGCATATTATTAAAAGTATCCTTTTTTTTTTTTTCCTTATTGCACAGATGCACGTGCACGTTGCAACGATGTTAAATTTAATTTGCAGTAGCACTGTATCACTGCCGTTTAATGAAAAGTAAATTTTAAAAATAAAATATAAATAAACGAATAGAGCCTAAGTTTTTTTTTCTTTTGTTAGGGAATTGTTTCTTATTTTCTATTATTTATTTGTTAAAGATTTTTTTTTCTTCTAAATTAGAAGTGCTTAATAAATTCTGCTTTTCGTTGCCAAATTCTGATATTTGGTCGCTTCAATTATCTTAACTCAAGCAGATATTAAAGTTTATGTGCGAAAAGCATTCAGAAAAAAAAACGTGCAAACATTTCTAGCATTATCTATAAATTCTACAAGATCTTTGAATTTCATTCTTGGCTGAGGATTTAGATTTTAAAAAAGTTACGTGTTTAAGCAAAAGTTTACAATATTGTATTTTTAGAATTTTATTTATAAGTAAAAACGTTAGTCTACTCAACTGCTTGTTTCTTAGAATAAACTTTCAATAAAGGAAGTTTAAAATAGTTCATCTCTCATCCATTTTGATTGTCTTCCAACAAGAGTAGTAAACCGAATTTCATCTGTCTAGCTGTAATGCTGTTTGCTAAAAAATTTCTTTGGATCTAAGAAGATATAAAACATGAATATTTCTCAAAATCGTATGGTAGACTTGTCTATTACAGCATAAATCTCTTTGTATACTAACTAAAAATAAATTGTATAAGAAACTAAAAAGTACCGTTACGTATTAAAAAAAATGGCACAAATAAATAAATAGCTTGACATTCTAAAAGGACAAGCGGAAAAAAAAAAAAAAACAGTCAGTCGGTATAACTAAACTACGAAAGAAGTTAAAAAGCAATTTTGAGGGGAGAGCAGGTAACCATGGCGACCACAATTGTGCAACTGAAGTAGTCCGGTGACAAATCGCAACGAAAGGTCAACGTTTCTATAGATGCACAAGCCAGCCGACAACCCTCCCTCCTTCTAATTTCGTATTTTATTGCTTTTTTTGTACATGATCATGGTCTGGCAGCGCTCGAATTGTTAAATGGATTCGATCATTCGATCAGAATTTGAAATATCTCAACTATGTGAAGTATCCATTGAGGGATGGTATGGGGAAGGGTCTACAAAAGAAAATCCTGGAGTGATTTTCTATGAATGTTAGCCTATGGTCTCCTAAATTTTTGTTTTAACATCTCATCTCTTCAGTCTGATTTTTTTTCCTTCAAAAATATTCAGCCATAAGAGTTTGACGAATCTTCATATTTCAGACCTCCCTGAGTCCGAAAAATACATTTCGAGAAATCTGTGTCTCTATGAGTACGATTATTAAAAAATGAAAGAAAAGAGAAATGAAATTTGATATGTGGACTTAATACCAAATGTTGTACGAAATTTTATTCAGAAGAAGTTTGTGTTTCCGCCTGTCCGAGTAAAAATGAACACGATAACAACAAAATGCAAAGAGCGAGATAAATAAAATTTATTACACGAATTTAGCATTAAAAATATAGTTTCTTATGAACTTTTGAACCAAATCTGTCCAAGTTCATTATCTATGAGTCTGTACTTTCTCATGCATATAAACGCAATAACTCAACGTATTAACTTAAATAAATGAAACTGTTACCTATGGAGTTTTGTTAAAATATCCACTCAGAATTTTTTGATATTATAATACTTCCTCTATATTTCATATACGAGAAAATAAAAATGATCCAATGAAAACTTTCTGTTCCATTAAATTAACTAATCATAAATGAAAAAATAGCAGATAATACCCAACATACTTTCTTGAATAATTTAGTCAACTAATTCTGTATTAATGTTCATGGACTAATCAATTTCCTCCTAAAATGGATGGAACTTATATACATTCTGATAAAAAAAAAGACACGAATCAAATTAATAAATTTTTTGACATTTCTTGTTGTTTAATTGTAAAGCTACTCCATATGCTTTATCCGTATATGTGCTATATTTCTTTAATATTATTTTTACATAAATAGAGACCCAGTGGTTCATGTCATCAAATGTGTAAGTGTATACTGTCTGTGTTGTTATATTATAATTTTTCCCTTTTCCACGATACTTCATTGATTCTAAAAGTAATTGGATTAGAAATGTGATGCTATTGACGTGAACATAAATCCACTTGTAATGTCTTGATCTAGACTGATCAAATAACGAAGCAGAATTTCCAGACAATTCTTTATTTTATAGCCTTATATATACAAAAGAACAACTTATTCTAATCTTGGTTAAAGGAATAGTTATTTACACCTGTAGTAGGAGACATAACAGTCGAATTCGAAGGTTTATCTTGAAACTCAGTTCTCCATCAATACGGAGAAACAACACCACAGGGAACGCACAGGTTGTTAGTCAACACGACCACTCCAGGGGTAGTTCTCAGAATCCGAACTCGTGGGCGTAGTCCAACAGTCTGCCTGCAATTCGTTTCTTCTCTTCTCCTTAAAAAAAATATCCGCACTTTATTTCGGCGACAATCTCTACCTCTTAATTTACATTGGTCATTTGAGCTCCCTTTCGGCCAATCAGGGTTCAGCAATATGCTCCCTCAGCGGCACCAGTCGGTCGTGGGAAGGTCCTTTTAGTGATGCACCTTTCATAACTGACTATTCTGGAACACGGAGTTATCATAGTCCTTTCACAATGAGAAACATTTAGCATCCAGATGTTTGGGCACCCCTTTCTCTTTGAAGGTACTATCAATATCTCTTGGATGAGGAATTCCCACATGTGGTCTTTCACTGTAGTCGTTAATGAACAGATGCGAAACCACCCAGGTGAAAAGATCCCCCATCTGGCTATCTCGAGGAGTTTTAGTAATTAACAGCGATGACACAACTGGCTGTAAATGTCTTATCAGTATTGGGAAACTGGGAATGTTACACACTGCATGCCACTTTGAGAATACGTCAAAAAGTAGGTCCATCTAAGAAACACCTGATGATGAAGCACTTATTCTAGTCTTCTGGATTAGCTAAAAATAAACAACATGCGGCACTCATATGTTTGATGCTAAAAGAAAGCAACCGACTTGGGTCCCTAAATCACGAGTTTAACAATGGCCACATGACATAGCAAAATAATAATAATAATCTATACTTATAATAAAGCTCAATGTGTGTGTGTGTGTATGTGTGTGTGTGTGTTGGCGCTCTACAGGCCAGACCGTTTGACATACAGCTACCAAATTTGGTACATGTATACATTGGAGGTTGGGAATGTGCACCTGGGGTTTCTTTTTTCGAATTTTTAATTAGAATTTTAATTATTAAGTAAAAACTAACTTTCCCGCCAAAAAAATCTTCCATTTTCCCCACCGCCAACTTTTCCGCCAAAAAAATCTTAAATTATCCCCAGCGCCAAACGAGAAAGGCTTCAGTTTTTTTTTTCTCCCAACAGTAATGAGGCTAGGGTTAAAATTTTTCGGCGGATTATTTCAATCGGTTCTGTTTATTTTCTTAATGTTTGATGCATTTAAAATTAAACATTGTTAATGAATCAATCTTTCAGATTCATTCTGAAGTACTTTTGAATTAAAATAAAACAGAATAAAGGAAATTAAAAATTTCTAATCCGCATAGCGTTACCCCAACTGGCGTAGAAAAAATCACGTATTTGCGTTACGTAACCGGCGAAGAAAATTCACGCATGCGCATTCTGTTCTGATTGTTGCCATGACAACGTTATCAATGGATAATTTAAATTATTTTTGGGTTAGTTGCATGCTTTTGTAAGTAAATTGTATTTATGTTAGTTATATATTTTTTGTATATGCTTATAGTTTTATGTACATCGTTTTTTAAGTAGTTTTTTTAAAACCTGTTTTCAACCGTTTATTTTAAACGATCGTTTTATTTTCTTAGTGTTTGATGCATTTAAATTTAAACATTGTTAATGAATCGATCTGCTCATAATGAATCTAAGAAAATTTTGTTGACCAACTCTTGAGATATTACATAAATTAAAAAAGATATTCTTTAGTGCCCATAAAGTTTAAACGCTGAGTGACTCTATTTTCAGTAATCAGATTATAAAAAAATGCTTTGTTTCAGTAAAAAATATTATTATATTAATTGAAGATAAATTCTTTCCACTTTAATTTAAAGCATAAATTCTACGGGTGCTAACAGAAAATGAGAGAGATACATATTACGTTATGACTGAAGGCCTTTGTAATATTATGAATGAATTATATGATAATCAAAATTTGAAGTTTTAAAATATTTTGATGAAGAAGCTATTAAAGTAGAAATTGCATAAAATATTTAATTATTAAAATTTTAACGAACATTAAGATTGGCGAACCGGCTGGTCGCCAAAGGCGGCTAGTAATAAATAAATAAAGAAAGAATAGGATGCCATTATACAGGCTTGACAACATAGATATTCGCAATGACTGAATATAGCAATAAAATAGTGACTGATAAATTTACTGAAGTTTATCAAGGTCTAACTGCGCTCATTTAGACCTGCTTAAAAGTCAATATCAACCTGTTCAGAAATTGCACCAGTTCGGGAGACATACATAATCGGTCCACGGGGTTCCAGTGACCCGATGTCGTAATCCCACTATTCCGATGAGTTTAACAGGATGAATCAGATCTCGAGTACCTCATTTCAAGAATGCTAGAAAGAGCAAAGGGAGGGGAGACATTCATTGATCCGATATTGATATAAAAAGCTATAAAAGGG
The DNA here is from genome assembly GCF_947563725.1 of Argiope bruennichi. NCBI lineage: Eukaryota > Metazoa > Arthropoda > Arachnida > Araneae > Araneidae > Argiope > Argiope bruennichi. Next base: position 107,953,668 of record NC_079157.1, on the reverse strand, counting down.
ATTCAAATAAATTCTACTTTGATACAGGCATCGTCTGACTTCTAGTCCTTTATTTTAATAGAATATATATAATATGTATGCAATGATTAATTTAATTCTTAATTAATTTCCTATTTTTATCTTATATGAGTTCATATTACTTTATTCTAAAATTTTCTTTTATTTCCTGATCCAATTTCCATTTTTTATTTAGTTATTGCCAACACACGCTTTAAAAATTCCTTTTTCTTTGTTTTTCCCATGCAACTAGCGAAGAGATAAAAATCCCTGGCATCTAATCTTGGCAAAAAGGAATCACAAGATTCCCTTTTTCTAAGTCGACACGTGTCAACAAAATCCTTATCGGAATTTCGTAATAAAACTATTGAAGGGATACATTCTGCCCCCTTTGCTCTTGTATCTCGATGTAAACAGACGTCTTCCCTCATAGCTTTTTCCTTATACAAATTGTATTTCTCGGATGAAATAAATCGGAGCTAAAATTTCAAAAGTTTTTTCTTTTTCGGCCACTCGTCAAAATTATTTTTATATATCAATTCAAATCCATGAGCAAAACTGGATTCCTTAAAAAAAATTCTAGTTGTAGATAAAATGAATTAAATGTGCAAGAAAGTACATCGAATTTTTATTTTGCTTAAAAAAAAAAAACTTTAAGATTGCTTATCACGATTTATGGTTTTGAATTCTTGTTAAGTCCCAGTATTTTAATTATTTACTGAAAAATTTTATAGATGAGATTTAAATCTTTTGTCCAAATTATTGTAACATGATAATGCTTGATTTGAACTACCTTGTCTTTGTTAGGTTATCTTGATAGATTTATTTTTGTATTTGTGTTTACATCATACAGTAACAGAAAAACTATTTAGTCTAAATATATGAGCATGCTAAAAAAGGTATCAGTAAATTTTGAAATTAGTTAGGAATAAATTGAAAATTTGGTATTTATTTTTGTACATTTATTACAAGAGAGCAATTAAAGTATTCACGTGGAATTTTCCCTATTTTGCTATTTTTTTAATGCCATTATAAAATGGAAATGCACTGTTACAAAACTGTGCTAATTAGTTTTAAAGTTGTGTAAAACTAATTTCAAAGTAAAGTGCTTAATATCTAAGATGTTAAACTCTATTTTTAGTCATTAGTTAAGAACGACTTAAAACTAATTTTGAAAATTTTTTAAAGTAGGAGAAAAAATTGCAAGGAAAAAAATTGAAAGGCTAATTGCAATTTTAAAATGGTATAAAAACGAGTTTTGTAACAAAAATATTTTTAATTTTCATATTTCAAAAATTTTTAATTAATCAAAATCCAATTAAAAATTTGAAACATTCTTTCTTAGTGAGTACATACAAGAAGCAATTACATACCAAATTTGGTACCTCAGTCTCCAGCGGTCTAGTCTGTATTACAGTCTGCCTCAAGTATCATGTAATTGACAAATAAAATGACAATCTAAAAATATTATCTTGTTAAAATTCCGTCCTGTTACGGCTTTGACTGATACATTATCGCATTATTCTAGCATTGTGCAGATTTTTTTTTTTTTTTTTTTGTTAGCATACAAATGAATAAAAATAAAAAGAACAAAAGCAAAATTATGGACTAAATGGAAAAGATTTTTTTTATATGTCATATATATTTTCTTACCTATTATGTTGTATGTATGAATGTAGTATGTTGTTACCAATCATTATTGAAATCAATCAATTTATGTATATTCAACTTATTAGGTGTTTTTTTGATACTAAAAATTTGTGCTACAAATTAAAACTTTTATTTGCCTAGTATATTGGAGGCCGCGGTGGCCTGGTGGTAAGGTCTCGGCTTGTGAGCCTTAGGGTTTCAGGTTCGAGGCCCGATTCCACCTAAAAACCGTCGTGTAAGGGGGTCTGTTGCACGTTAAATCCGTCATGCCAAACGTCCTCCCGCTGGTGTGGTGTGGTGTGGTGTGGAGAGGGGGTGCCATCTCAGGTGTCGTCCTCGTCCTCTGACCGTGGTTCAAAATGACGAGTTCCGTCCCAAAATAGCCCTAGTGTTGCTTTACAAAGGTACGTTAATATAACTAAACTAAACTAAGCCTAGTATATTGACCATTTCAACTTCCATGTCTAAAATGTAAAAAAGCTGCTCATATTTTTTTGAAATTTAATGAAAATGCAAATAAAATAATAATAATAATCGCCAAATAAAATCATATACTTATTGTTGTATAGCCAGCTAAAATACAAATATAACACGCACGCATTTTATAAATAACAATATTATTGTGACTTAATAAAACCTTCATAATGCTCAAGGAATTTTAAGAGGAATAATATTTTGATCCTCAAATAAAACGATTTTTTTTTAAAAAAAAAAAGGCTCTTAATCAAGTAGAGGAATTGTGGATGACAAACCGGAAAAAGAATCTAGCAGTTTCAGCAAAGAGAGGAATTTGAATCTTTGCATACTTCTATAATGGTGATAATTTCTATCAGCTGATGGACAAGGGAAATGCTAAGACGTGCAAGTGTGGACCATAGTGGGAACCTTTTTTTAATGAAGTCAAAAACATGTTCGGTGAAGGGATTGTTGACCAAAATGTTTGGTTCTTCTCAGGGATAATATAGTAGAATCTATCCTTGCAATGTCGCTGCATTAAACACATTGCTGGAAGAATTCAACTTTGAAGGGATTTTATTTGAAAAATTAAGCATCCTCTGAAAATAAGTTCCAATGTAACTTTTAATACAAAATGTAATATAAGACCAGACCTTTTTTCTGAAATGTATAATAAATAACTGAGAATGAACAAAATAATATACACTTTTTAATATATCGATAAAAGTCATATTTCTGCGAAATTTATTTAAAAAAAAAATGTGAAATATACCGGATTTCTTTATTTACTTTTCATAAATTTCACACTTCGTTTACTTTTACATCAATTTTGCTATTCAATTTGCATTCTTTTCAATCTAAATATTTTATATAAATTATATTTCAGATTTTGCTTCTCATTCTAACCGTGGTCAAATTTCATTCTGGTAAACGTACGTGACATAGCATGGTCAAAAAACTCAAACTAAACTTAAATGCTAAGATATGACTTAGAAGTTCAAGAATTTAATGAAAGTTTCACGGTCACTTAAAAATCATCCAGAAAACACATATGAAACAGAAGCTCAGAAACAGTAACCCCCCTCTCCCTACCTTAATTAAACACTCTTCAGAACAAAACCCCCTCTCCCCCTTTTTTTTCGCTTCAGAAGTCATCTCTATGGTAATTTTCGTTGACTAGGCGTAACATTATTAAAAAACAGGGGTGCCCCACAAAAGGCCACTGTGGATTGCATTAATTATATGCACCTCCACCTCACCACGAGATCTCCATTGTGCACGTGACCTTCTGACCCGCGAATCGAAGGGCCGTTGCGTTTCCTGCAACAGCCATTCAAAGGGCTCATTCAGATGGAGGGGAGGGGTCACTTTGGGACAGGGGAAAATGCTACATTCCCCCTTCCATTTAGATATGAGGGGCACAGTAGTGCCATAAAAGCTTTGGAGAAGGGGGGGGACGAAAGCGGATAATTTCCCTATTAGTCACAGTGGGTCGCTGGCGTGATCTTTTGGTCGTAACCTATTGGATCGATGTCGTTAGGGTGGTTGGAGTGGAGTGGAGTGGACTGGACAGTTCATGACTGTTGAGGATAAATATTGCAACGAAAAAATGAGGGCTAATATTTTCAAACATTTTAAAGCTGATACTCAGGATATGTTATATTTTATAGGTCTATAAGCCTGTGGTAAAATTGATTTGATAATTCATGACCAATATGGGTAAATAAGGAGGGAAATTTAAGAAATGTATTACGCTCGCCTTAATAAACGAAAATAAAAATTATAAACTAGCTTGTAATGAAGTTGCAAATGTGGATTGCAAATTTTGCAAATATGGACAATTACCAGACGGAAGATGGAGGACTGATACTTGCAAATGTTTCAAAAAATGAAAATTCAGATTATTTGCATTGTAAAGTATTATACGGCTTTGATAGGAATGGATTTGATAGTTCACGCTCAAGGTAGGAAAGAAAATTCTGGGAATGATTAAATGCATGCATTTTAATGAATGAAAGCGTATGTAATATATTGCTTCACTTAAGCTTTAACGCTTGACTGATTCAGTTTGATATTTTAATCGGTTTGTCTTGTAAAAAATAACCTTAGCAAAAACGATTACATATGAACATTTATATAAGGAAAATTCGTTAGCTATGCTTTTGGGAAAGTCTATTACAAAAATAAAAAAAATAGATAAATATGGTTATAAAAGCTGTCTAAGTAGGGTGCTCTAAATGTTATTTACTACTTTTAAGGATGGGTCAGGCATACCGAAAAAAAGCCATTTTTGCAACAGAGCGTGAGAGCAGAGAAGCAGAATTGAGGGTGCAGCACTGAGGTTTATCTTTGTTTGTAATTAAATGAATGAAAAAATCTCACCAAATATATCACATATCTAACGGAATACAAAATTAAAATAACTCTTTAGTAGAAAAAGAATTTAAAATAGCACAGCAAGTCAATATGTATTAACAATAACAATTTAAGCATGACAGATATGATAAAGGAAAGTCAAGTCAACCATCTAACTCTCCGACCCGCCCTAAGGCACACGGATTTAAACCATAAAACTGAATGACCGGACCGCCGCAACAGCAATTGGCGGGAACTGCGGTTGAGTCCTAAGGGCCGTCACCGGCCACGGTACAACCCTCCCCGAAGGAAGTACGTCCCGTCATCGATGGGAGGAGCCAGATCCCCCACCTATTAGTGTACCCTCCAGGGTGTTTAGATCCAACCACCATGCCGGAAGCATCTCATCCTCATTTCGAGGTGCCCCCCCCCGAGGGTCATGATAAAGGAAAATAGAATGGCATATCAACAACTAATGCTCATAGTAGTTAAAGTAAACGTTTAAAGGACGTACCGTCTGAATCAATTCCACGCTTTGCAAATTATTATTCCGCAATTATGCTGTTATATTATTTTAAATTTGTAATCCATTAAATCTTAGATGCATATTTTATTTCATGCATCCCTTTCTTTTACTTTAATGAAGATGCATGCTTTAGGTTGACTCTTTTAACAAACAGCCAATCTGAAGCATCCACCTCTTTGTATTTCCGTCCCCATGTTTTTTGTAAAAATGAAATCTTTGGGATACCTGATTAATTTTTAACACACTGATAGCAGCGTGACTCATATGTAGTGAAAACCTACTATCTTATTGTACGAATCGATCTGTCAAATCAGATGAGCCGTTTTGCATTAAAATTAATCGATAGCAAAGAAAGGATTGTTTAATGAGACGGATGGTCAGAATACTTGGCATGAGTCATGGCAGTGAATATGTAAAAAAAATAAATTATAAACGAGTTTTTCGGAATTGTTTATATTGAATTATTTATTTTATTTGATAAAACAAATTGATTAATATTTATTGCAATAATATCTAATATATCATCCTCAGTGCTTTTTTTTTTCTTAATGTAATGTTGGGTTTAGTGGCGATAGTAATAACTTTATTTCAATTCTTCAAAGTTCACTTGAAATATAATTGTTTTTCAAATATATTTGTAAGATTTACTGAAAAAATTTCTAGCATTAATTAGGAAACATTTATTAATTAAAAATAAATCATTAAAAGAATTTTTATTCTTTAATTTATGCACTGAGCTGTTATATAATCATTATTTTTTGTTTGAATTTGATAAAAATGGCCAGTGGTTGTGGTCTCCCAAAAACTTTCTAGCAAACTCTAATAAACTTGTCATGCCAGAGAACACCGTGCATGGCGTTGGCGTACAATATTTCGAAAATATTAACTTTTATCATGAATTTAGCATTTTTACTGAGTCTATCGTGTCATTGTTGGCGCGTTTTTTGACGATTCATCCCTGGCATGCCAATTATAGTATCTGAAATTCAAATGTGTACTTTAGAAACGTTTTTCTCAAACGATTGAAACAAAAATCTGACATAGAACTACAGTTTTAGTCACAAAGTTACATGCCAAATTTAATATATTTAAGACATAGCGTTTTTGAATTAACGCTTATGACATGTTTCTGAAAGTACAGACCGACAGACAATCAACCCGTCATTGAATTTGTTTTAAGCTATGTGATTAATCCTATACATCTAGCTCTCTTCACTTTGCAGTTATCATTTTAACTTATATTCGAATACTCGGACAGACGAACTTTCTCTGAGCAGATTTTACTCAAAATTCGATAGAAATCTGCAAATTTGGTATAAAGACCGTATACCAAATTTCAACCGTCTAGCTCAAAACATTTTTAAGTTATCTTTGTCGCATATAGACAGATGGACATTTTCCAAAAATGTGTTTTTCGAACTCAGGAATTTTTAAAATGTGAAAATTTGACAAAATCTTTTGGTCGATTTTTTTTTTTTTTTGATGATTACTATATTTTCTCTATATTACTTATACGAGAAATTATAGCCTTGTTCATACCCCGAATATGTTTTTTTTTCTCTACTTTTGTATTTAAAAAATATTATAGAAAGAATAGATGTAGTTTCTATAAAAATATTAGAAGAATAAATGTTGTTATCATTAAAACAAATGACATTGTTTGAAATAATGCAAGCCTTCAGTAGTGATGGCATTTGGTGTAATTTTGAAATAAACGTCAATTATTTAAATAATTTTGAATTTCTTCGTTATGATAACCCAAGGTAGCATCTGAACGATTGACATTTGATTATATTCTTATGGGAATTGCAAAAAATAAAATTAAATATAGTTAAAATTTGCGTTATTTCTGTTTTAGCAAAAATATTTTATAACAGTCGCACACACATACATCTATGTGGACAGGGCATTAAAATTTCAAAAGAATAGAGAGTTAAATTTGTTAAAAACTGAAACGATAAATGAATTCTTGTGATGAAAAGAATACATTCATTTGCTTACTAATACTATAAGTTTTCACGTACATAATGAATTTTTGGACTTCAACATTAACGATAAACGAATTCTTGTACTTTCACCAGTAATGTTGAAGATGTGAAAATTAATTCATAATTTCATAATTATAAGTTAATTTTCACAAGATAATAGCCTCATGTATTTCTCTATGTATGCAATATCACTTTATTTTCAAATTCTTTGCTTTGAGTTCAGAAAAAATAATTATATTTACATATAATTAACTAATTAAACAAAACTGATCTTGGCAAAAAAATGATACAGAAGTTTAGATTCAGAATCATTTATTGACAGTAAAGTATTGGAAATATTTTCATCGAGCAGTTCATTTCAAAATTTCTTATTTCTTAACATTAATCATTTCAATAAATCATTTAAATTTAGGCAGTCATCATACATTTGTAATCACATTTAAGCGATATCCACCAGACGGATGAGGACTCGATGTTGATAATCTGTGTAATATCCTCGTCTGATATCGCAATCAAGTCGAAATTCACATGACTGTTTTTGACAGTCGAAATTTACATATAAAACTGTTAAAAAATACCAAAAAATGACTTAGATGTCTTTTTATCATGATTTTACAGACATATTCATTTTCTTCTCGGCCTAATTCCAACGCATGTCACTTAATTAACGTAAAAACAAGGATCGATTGAATAATGAATGATCTGTTTGCCATCTGTTGCAAGAGAACCAAAAAATGCTACCTTTTGTCCAACCATTAAGGCCTTCAACAGCTCTGTTTTCCGAAAAGACCCGCACACAATGAACCGGAACGCTCAGAGAATCTCCATAAAGTCGTTCACGAACGGTCATTTTGACTTTTGTGTGTGTACCAGAGATCGATCTCGCGTGAACCGTTGCACTTATCGATTCACCGATCGGTATCTGCCGACAGCTAGCTTCACAGCTGTCCGACAACTTATTGGAATAACTGATAAAGTGTTTTAATTGCGTTTGGGCGGCAGGTAATTATCGGCTGATCCTCCCCCCATGACCGCTGTCATGCCGGCGATCGATGAAGATCGCACTCAGCTGTTGATTCGGTTCAGAGGCCTACTCGGCAAGAATTGTGTAAAATTGGAATTTGGACACAGGTTTCCGGGGATGCAGGAAATTGGAATTGTGTATCGGATCCCATCTTATCGCATTTTGAGGAGCAGGGCAGGATGTAAGAGTGCTGGTTCGGTTAGACGTTTGGAAGATTTCTAATTTCTACAAGCAGTTGTTTGATGTCATACAACCCACTTTCAAGATTTACTTAAATATTTTTCAAAATGTTATAATAGCGGTTGTATAGTATGTAAAACTCTTCAAGACTAATGCAAACTTTTTTTAATGTAGATTTCTAATTTTTACAAGAACTTGATTGATTTTATACAGCACGCATTCTCGATTTATTAAAATATTTTTCAAAATGTTATAATAGTGGTTACATAGTTATGAAGAACTCTTCGGGGCTAATGCAAACTTTTTTTAATGTAGATTTCTAATTTTTACAAGAACTTGATTGATTTTATACAGCACGCATTCTCGATTTATTAAAATATTTTTCAAAATGTTATAATAGCGGTTACATAGTTATGAAGAACTCTTCGGGGCTAATGCAAACGTTTTTTAATGTAGATTTCTAATTTTTACAAGAACTTGATTGATTTTATACAGCACGCATTCTTGATTTATTAAAATATTTTTCAAAATGTTATAATAGCGGTTACATAGTTATGAAGAACTCTTCGGGGCTAATGCAAACTTTTTTTAATGTAGATTTCTAATTTTTACAAGAACTTGATTGATTTTATACAGCACGCATTCTCGATTTATTAAAATATTTTTCAAAATGTTATAATAGCGGTTACATAGTTATGAAGAACTCTTCGGGGCTAATGCAAAAGTTGTTTTGACTTGTGTATTTCATTTAAAAATTATCAAATTAAATGTCGAAAGATTTGAGTTTTGAAATTTTTATGAGAAAATATATTCTAAGTCAGATTAAACTTTCTAGGGATCCACATGCAGTGCGAGTCCAGAACTTTTGAATAAGAGGAAACTCTAGAAAGATTTTTTCCTCTTCAACATTCAAAATCAAGCACTTTTTTAAAGATTTTACTTCAAATTTTATATAATTAGTTTTATGAATTAACACATTTATACTTCAAAAAATAACTTTTTAGTTATTAAAGCTATATTAAAATTCGGTGGTTTATTTTATAGGTCCTTTTAATTTTTTTTTTTTTTTTTTTTTTTTTTTTTTTTGTTTATTTCTTTAAATTACCTTCTCAGATTCATATCCTTTTATTTAAACTCAAAGGATCAATGTTTCGTCTCCCCCCCCCCCGCTTTTTTTTTCGGTCCGATATCCAGGAGCAACTGAAGTGAGCTCTTTTTGATGACTAATTCAACATTGTAAAAATAACAAAATTGATATCATGTATTTTTTCTTTATGTTATAAAAGGTTTTATGTTTTAAAATTGATTTTATGTGTTTTAGATTTTTGAAACTCTTTGATATTCGATTGGACTATGTTACCCGTAGACAATGAAACTTAATATAAAGCTATTACAAGTTAAGGATAACGTTATTATTGAAGTTACTCTAACAATAAAGGATCAAACACTTACAATGAAATTGCTTTGAAAACACTTACGGAGTTTCGTTTTTACAAGACGAACGTTATTTTTATAAGAAAGAATTTCCGAACTTACAAAACTTTGTAATTTCGAATCGTGTTAATAAACTCAGAATCTCCTGTAAGTTTATCGAGTGCTATTGAATGCCCTGTATTTGAAATGAAAATTGCTTAATTTCCTGGACGGAAATATGCAATCACAAAAAGGAATCCATTTAATTTTCTCATGATTTTTATTTCGCAATTTTCTAAAAACTGATTGTTTTAAAAAAACACTTCTAAAATTATTATTAAGATTTAAAACCTAAGTATCGACATTAATCACTAAAAATTAAGTAACCTTCCGTTAAAAAAGAAATTCAGCTTTGCTTTTTAAAATCTTTTTACTGGGGTAAGGGGTGGGGGCTCTCCCTCCACTTGTTTGTTATAAAGTGACTCAGAACCTTCAGATACCCCTTCAACCATCCCTAAAAATAAAAATAACTTTATAATAAAGAGGAAAAAAAGGAGATTATTATGAGCTTTTAATTGTATTCATAGTTTTATCATGCCGCCACTTATAAAAGAGAATCAGAAATCTTTACCCTGGAAATTTTAGTTTGACTTTTAAACGCCGCAAAATTTTGATATTTCCAGTGCAATATGTTATAATCTCTTAATTCTGAACTTAATTAACCTTAACTTAATTATTACACTTATATATTCTGAACTTAATTATTACACTTATATATATAACTTATATCATATATATATAAGTGTAATACTCAAAATAAGCTAGTTAAGATGCATTTCGTGAAAGTATATTCAATTCTGTGATTTCGGTTTATCTATAATATTTAACAGAAAATGAATGTACTTGTTTGTCTATCACCAAAGCTATTAATAGGTGAATAATAGACATATGCCATTTCTAGGATCTATTTCTAGGTCAACTGCGTTGTTTAATCAACTACTGAAATTAATTAAATCCTGAAATATTTAATTAAATAAAAATTATTATCAAACTTGACATTTTGCAATCATAACTTCCGAAACAAATATTGCACTAAAGCTATTTATATATTGAAACCACGAATAACAAATAACTATTTTTCCGTTGTCGTTAGTTTATTTAATACTAGTTTTTTTTTTTTTTTTTTTTTTTTTTTTTTTTTTTTTTGGCGATTAGTTGGTTTAATCGGAATTAATACTCGCTAAAATTTTCAATCCAATATTTTAAATAACTTGGCCTCTTAATCGGAATATTTTTAATATTCAATTGATAATCATATAACTAGATTACATCGATCTATTCATTGCATTATGTATCTTTCTCATTTTCTGTAACATTTGATCTTAAATTAAAGCAGAGCTAATAAAATTTCAATTAATGCAATTTTTTTTTCACTGAATCCAAACAAGTTTTTTTTTAAATATGACTACAAAAAATCGAATTCTTCAATATGTAAGTCTTGTGTATATTATAAAATCTTTTTTTTTTAATTTGTGCAATATCTCAAAGAATTATTCAATAATAAAAATTATCTGATTCATCACGAAATTCAGTTTTACTTTCAAAAGGATTTAAATGTGGTAATATTTTATTTTCAGTCAATAAATGTACTTCAGAAAACTATTATGAACACAATATTAAAGTGTAGTGCATTTATTTATATTGAAAATAACTATATTTCTTGAAATAATGTATAATAAATGTATTGTACGAAAATTATTACTGTATTTTATGAGGCCCTTCGATCTCATGAATCATATTCTATAAAATAATCTTGATTCTCTTAATGACATTACAGTCTTCTGCGATTAAATCTGATCGAATCATAAAGGTCTGAATATCATTTGAACAATTTATGAATGAACAATTTAATTTTTAGGCTAATCAAACTGGGAGAAACTCCAGTCGCTGACTGACTTATATCCTCTTGTAGTTATCGCGTAAAATTATATTCGACAAGCAGGATAAACAGACTTCCTCTGAATTTTGCTCACAATTTGATGGAAACCTACAAATTTGATATAAAAGCCGCGTACCGAATTTCACCCGTGTATATCAAAGCGTTTTTTAGTTTTGTCCCAGGCAGACAAAAGAACATATTCCAAAAATGTATTTTTTCAAACTCAGATTGGTATAAAACGTGAAAATTCGTCAACATTTCGAGTTCGGGTTTTTTTTTTTTTTTTTTTTTTTTTTTTTGACGATCACTATACTTTTTCTACACTACGTGTACGAGAAAGTAAAAATACCCCAAACGATAAGAGAAATTTTTTCATATATATGAAAGTATTTACTTAATTAATATTACACATAAAATTATTTGCATTTTATGATGATGGCAGCTATGTCAGCTAAAATTAAACTCAGTGACATGTGGGCCAAGGCTTACAGTGCCCATATCTGCTTTCATGACCGAGGGCCTTGGATTGCAAGGCGTAGGTCCCGGTTGGGTGGTCAGCCTAAAGCCGCGTTCCTATGGCCTGCCCGCCTGCAGATGAGGCACCCCCCCCCCTCCTGACTCTCTCTTGCCTTTTTTCTGGGGTGCTTTGATGCCTATCCAGACCGACAAATTGTCGGTAGTTCCCACGCATGCTTGGTCCTCAGTTTATCGACCCACTGAAGATATGAAAGGCTGAGCCGATCTTGCCCATCCCAAGGATCGAACCTCGGACCTGTGCGCGAAGCGCTACCACTACGCCATAGGGCTGCACCAAAATTTATGCATCCCAAGCAACCGCGATTTGCGGATGTGACGAACGTCAACCCACCGAACTGCAATGGTAGGTCTCTGCTCGAGGGAGCTTCCTTCCTGATCAAGGCATCCCCAATGTCAGATAAGTATGCCATCTAACCATTATAAATATATTGAAATAGCAGGTGTTTATTACCAAGATTCTAAAAAAAAAGATCTTAATGAATTATGATAGAAAAGTAACTTTTAGATGGAAATCGGTTGCATGTTAAAAAAAAACAATTGCTTAATAATTCCTCCTTAATTCAAAGGCACTAAAACACAAAGGCTCGTAGGTAATTCATCTTGAATAAATTATGCTTTCCTAACTTCAGTAAGCACGAACCACCACATTTCATAGCTTCGCAACTCTTTCACCAGAAAACAGAATTCCATTCTCTCTTATTCTTTTGGAAAACGGATCGAATCGAAACTTTTCCCAACCGAAACCCAAATCGAGTTCACCAAAAACGAACGAAACAATCTCTAAAAGCTCCATTAAGTCTCCTGGATGCTTCTTAACGTTTCGAGGCACGTATTGCTCGCGTTCTTGGCGGGAAACCACAAAACTGCCACAAAACAAATGAATTAGATTACTGCACATCTTGCACCCCACCCCCTCCCCCTTTCCAGTCTTAATGAAGATAAATTACCCGACGGTTTGGAAAACCCTTTGAACTCCGGGGTTGGTTTTTGGAAACCCGCCCCGTCCCCAAGAGAATTCCGGATTCGAGTCTTGGTTCGAATCTGCCTTGAAGGAAATCGTTAATTATGATTTCTGAGGGGAAATCTCGCTCCTTTTGAGGTTGGAACTCAGATTGTGCTCAGCGCCTTAATGCTGTTTCGCTCATTGTAAGACGGTTTTCTTGGGGGAGACGGGATTTTTGCTTTCATTTACGAACATTTCCAGAAGATGAGGTTAAGAACTTTTGCATCGGGTGCGGAATGAACTGTTTGTTCTAATTTCATTTACGGGTGATTGATCTTAGGATACGTGACTGCTTAATGAGTAGGTTCGAGGAAGGAGAAGGTTTTTCTTAGTCGGTTATTTTAGAAAGGGAATGTAACAATAATGTTTCATTGAATCTCCTTATCGATTTCAGCTATTCAACAAATTTTCCATAGCTATTTCAAGGTTTAAAAACCACCACAGTAGGGTCAACAAATTTCAATATAAAGAGAGTTGGTGCTTGGCCATTGAACACTTTTAACCAATGAATTCTTCTATTTCCGTTGACACATTATTAACCAGTAATTTTATTTAGAATTTATCTCATCCACCTATTATTATTTCATAACTGGATGTGGCAATGAAATACTAGAAATAATTTGTTATAATGTTTTAATATAAATTAATTTTATTTAATATTTAACTTTTAATATCTCTTTTTTGGTATGATAAGCGGTGTAGTAATCACTTGCATGTAAATAGTTCACAATGAGTTTTGCAAACATTTCTTATTTCGTTGCGTTTTTCTTTTTGAAGAGTATATTCTGCATATTCCAGTAGGATTATTCTTTTCCTTCCAGTGACTATTTTTTCTAAAAAATGGTCATATTTATCATAAAAAAGTATGAAGAACCGATCGCAGCGTAATTAACTTTATAGAGATATTAGAGGAAGTGTCACTTTCTATGCTGAATTCACCGAAATCTAAAGTCGTATGAAGTATTCAGTAGTCATTGAGTTCAGCTCAAGTGAGAAGTCAAGGGAATTCCCTATTATGTCGACCTCCTGTAAGTTCTCTGGGTGCTTTGTGCTATCTCGGATATTAATAACAAATTTGCTCCTTGTGTGTTGTTATTTAATACAAATGCTGTTTTGTGTACTCTTCATCTTTGATTTGTTACCTGTGATTTTGCATAGAATAAAGCATCGTTATCCTTTATAGAGTTTGTTAGACTTTTCGCCAACATTCACCGGACATTAGATTTTTCCGTAACACTTTGTTCTTCGAGAACACACTGATGAGAAACAAAAGAGCATCGATCACGAGTTTATTCGTGACCAGTCAGTAACATTTGAACATGTCAACATGAGTTACGAGGCCGATCAATAATGTGTTGATTATTATACTTCTTTGGTGAGCAGCTGGATTGCCTTTAATATTGGTTGAAATTAATTTCCATTAAATCTCCTATGCATAACTTAATGTTTGATTCCTTTATCAAGGTTTTTATTTTCATCAAAATTTTGACAGACACCAAAATCGCGTTATTTTAATATATTTACACTTACTTTTTTATTGTGTATCGGTAGCTTCCTAATTGAATCGAGTTCCTCGATATCGTAGTGCTATTAAAAGAAAGTGAAGCAATTAATCAATTTCGAAATGCGTATATTGTATTTTGCGATACGCGTTGTCTTTTACAATTTCACTTTCTGATTTTTCAGTTAAGCAGTGCAGATAAAGAGCAGAATCTTTCTTCCTTAACTCTGAAAAAGGGAAGAAAATCACACGATTCAATATTTGATGAGAGAATGATTCGAATTTCTTGGCAACAATGTAGAAAATCAAGCAAAAAGTTATTTTTATGAAGATGCTAAAACTGAGGGAAAATAAAAAAATAAATAAAAAAGTAACTGCAGCGCAACTACATTGGTAGTATGAAAAAGACAATTTCTTTAAAAATTTAAAATGGTGTAAAAGTAATTTTGAGCAATAATATTTTTGGAATCTTATCAGTACAACGCCAATTAATTTAATTAATTTCCAATTAATTAAAGAAATTTTAAAAACCGATCAGAGGATAGCTCGCTCGCTCGCCCGCGCGCACACACGCTCATTGCCATTTATTATTATTTTCATTTATTATGATTATCGCTGTTTGAAATATTTAATTTACCAAATAATTCTTTTCCTGTTTAAATTTTGTTAATTATTTTTTTACGATTTTTCCCCTTTTCTATTTGTGATTAAGGGGGGGGGGTCAAGGTCATAAAAATTAATTAGGGGAACTTAAAACTGATATAGAAAGTAAGTCATTATGTTCTAAAAGATTAAAAACTATTGTCAGGAATGGAAAAATACCAGTACGTTTTCAGATATATGGCAAATTTTTTTTACTAAGAATTTTATCAGTAGCAATTTCAACTATAAATTTGCAAGATTTTTTTTCATGCATTTTCCATTTATGGCGCGAAAGAAACAAAACTTTACAAAAATGGATGTAAGAAAATCAGAATTAAAACTAATATGAGAATCTGGGACTAAAATTTTAAAAGATTAAAACTATCATAGGGCATGTCAATACGTAGATGACTTTTATTATTGCTTTATGAATTGTATCGTCTTTATAATTATTAAGAATCTTTATCTGTTTTGGTTTCCACAGCTAATATCACAATTATTTTTTCGAATACTTTCGCTTCTATTTCTATCATGAAGAGATTTAACAAAAATAAATATAAGTCGGTTGCAATTCAAACCTACATGAAAAGTCCGGTTTCAAACTCTAAATGGTTAAAAATTATTTTCTTTGTTTAAAAACATCTATATTTAAATACGTAAACACTTATTATTGTCTGGAAATTTATCTTATTTTGTTTTCGGCAATTCATTTTTATTAATATAATTATTACTTTTATATCTTTGTTTCCATTTATTTCATGACAGAGATGGAACTAAGCAGAAATGAATATGAGTTTACCGATAAATTAAAACGAACTTGAAATTGAACGTTAAAGTCTAAAAGTTTGAAAATCATTCACGTAAGGTTAGAGTTACTTTTATGTCTTTACTAATGACATTTACATGTAAAGAATCGAAGCATATATGAAGTCAAAGAATGATTATCAACTTTGACATCCACTTACAAAACTTAAAACTTTCATTTTAGCATACTGTCGAGAAAAAAATACTAATGTAAAATTATTAAAGGAGAAAGAAAAGGAAAGGGGGAAAAAACATAAAATGTACCAGTAGAAAAATTTCATTTACATCCCTCATGCTCTTTACTCTCGAAACCCCTACTCGGATTCGTTTTTGAATATAATGGTTACAAAACCACTTCGAACCCCTGAAAACCACCCGAACACCCTATCATATTTCGGTGCTAACGATTCTCCATTGTGGCTGTCCCTTACTTCCATTATTGCCACCAACCCCTCAGGGCTTCACAGAGGCACTTTCGCGTCCAAGTCATTGTGTGCTTTGCAAAGCGGCTTCTCTGCACAAATACATAAAGCGTGCATGCCTGATCCCGATCTTGTTACAGGGGTCGCCGACACCTGATATGTCAGACGAGTTTTAAAGTATCGTTAGGATGGTATTGTGAGTCGTTTTCATGGTGTGTGAAAAAGACCTGTGATGTAGACGTGCGCTATCATAATTAGAATCGATACGTGCCCCTTCGTGGGTGCTATTGGTTTTGTCATCTCTGATTATTAGGTGAATGTAGGTGTGCGAAGGATGGTTTAATATCAGATTTTCAAATTTGAACTTCATTCCTTTTTAGTTTTATTTCCTCGTGTGTGAAAAGTATTATAATTGATAATGTACTAAAATCGTGAAAATATTTGGATTCGAGATTTTTACAAATTTCCGCGTTTTAGATCTTCCGAGAAAATTATTTTTGGAGTTATATTTGTCTATCCATGTGTATGATAGATATGCAGAATTTGTTAACTTGTGTAGACAGCAATTTGCACATTCGTGTCCTATTTGTGTGTGAGGGGGGGGGGGGGCGTCGAAATACTATAGAAAATGTGTGCAGAGATTTTGCTGTATTCGCTTTTCTTCTTTATATTATGAAAAATCAACAAAATAATGTCAATTTTAATAAAGTTATTTTAGCGTGTGTCTAGTCTTTCACGTCGAAAAATATTGTATACTTTCTTAATTAGAGCATTTAGATTCCAATCTGTTGCCGCATATGATCAAAAAAAAAAAAATTTATATCCTCGACTCGAGTTTTTTACAAATGGTTGCATCTCATTAAGACTTTCTCAACTCATTGCGTTTAAGACTCCACATAGTGAAAAGATTAAGTTTCTTTGCAGTATTCTCGTGATTATGATTAAAAATCCATATAATTAAAATAATTAGGAAAATCATAGTACCAATCCCGTCCCAACATTCTAATTTCATCAGTTTTTATTTTATATGGCTTTAGGTATATCTTCAATGTTTGCCTGTTCCCCGCAATCACAGGTTTCCAGAGAAATCTCAAAAACACTATATAACTATGCATTGTTTGTGGGAAAAATTCTCGGTAATTCACTTATAACAATAGCACTGATTTCGCCAATTTCAAAAGGAGACAATAATCGCTTAGACTCTTCTTGCTTTCCATTTTTTTTAGATATATCACAAAATAAAGCCTTGGCCAGCCTCCATGACTGAACTCATTTTGACACTTTATATGCATGCTATGCATAATGCTTATATGCACTAATATGCATGCTGCACTTTATATGCATGCTGCACTTTATATGCAAAAATCAGAATGCTTTGCTTTTATTATGCGAATGTATGTTGAGACAGTACTTTCTTTTTGTGTGACTAGCTATGTTTCATCATAGATGGTTGTCATTACTTAATTAATATTGGTAATATATGGATGAGTGGCTGGTCGGCAAAGGTGATTATTATGTCAAAGGTATTTTTAAATATACAAAGTAAAAAAATATAAAAGGTTAATAATTTTTTGAATTTTAAAATAGCTTTAAAATTACTTTAATTGGATAAAAAGTTGCCAAAATGATCCTTATTCATTATTAAAAGTATGGAATTATAATTAATGAGTAAAGAAAAATCCTTTAAGCAAGACGTAAAGAGTAAATAAATTCTATTTGATGGAAATGTAAAGGTAAGAAAATTACACCCTTTCATCGTTTCCTTCTCTGTTTTCTAGAATTTATAGATAAAAAAAGTGAGAAGGAATGTGAATAGCAAAATAGCTTTTCATAATGGAATGTGAATACATTGACTAAAAAGCAATCGAAAGAAAGTGTTTAAGGTGTGGAAAATCAATTTTCAGACTATAACTTCTAAGCAATTGCAATTATATATATTTCAACACAAATTTCGTTTGTTATGCTGAGACGTGAATTCATCTGATTTGTTTAATTTTTCTATTTTCAATCGTAAGAAAAGTTATGGGAAAATAAAAATTTCCACTCCTTCCTCTTTTCCACTTCATATGAGTCGGATAGATCTTTTGTGAATTTTCAGCCTCGGGTGGAGATCTCAGCTCAGACGCTTCAAATCTTCTAAAAAATGTGCTTATGAGATAATATGGGCAAAGCGTTATACATAAATTCTTTTGGACGAATTTTTTTGATTTTTGAAACTATAATCAGTGAAAATGTAAAAAACTTTTTAAAAAATTCGAGTCATGCAAATCCTTGCAACTGGTTGAATTGCTGTCAGCCATATTGCTGACACTTCGATCCGCTCGAAGGCACACGCATAAATAATACTGAATGACTGGAGTGACGCAACATCACCGGCCACGGTATAACCTTCCCTAAGGAAGTACGTCCCGTCATCGATATCATTTATCCAGATCCTCACCGTTTTGTGTACCCTCCAAGGTGGTGAGATCCAACCACCATGCCGAAAGCATCTCATCTTCATTTCGAGGTGCCCCCCCGGGGGGGGGATGGTTGAATTGCTGTAAGGAATCTATCTAAATATAATCTTGTATAATTTAAAAATGTTTTCATTGATGTCAGATGCAAATGCTTGATTGTTTACTACCTATACAAAATTATATTTGACAACAAACTGCATTTACTCTCTATGGTTTTCGCTCTTTGCATGTTTGACATTTATAACAATTTGTAAATGAAGATTTTTCTGTAGTGTGCTTTTCTATAAATAAGTTATATTTAAGATGATGCTTAATATTTACAAATAATAGCTAAGGAACTTAACCAATTATACTTGCCATACTGCTAATATAAAATTTCATTTATATTGATTTATTCACGTGGCAACTAGACTACTGACACTTTTTAATTGGCTACTTCCCCCCCCCCTTCCGTCTCATAGTCTCTAGCCTGAAATCCACCACTGATCATCACCGTAAAATAAAACGAAATAAAATAAGTTTGTTACATTCAGTAATTTGCCAAATAAAGTTTCTATACTAAGCTTACAGACGAAAGCCCTGCCTTTATGGAGCAAAGAAAAGAGTTTCTAAGCCATATTCTTATCACAACCTCATCGCCTTTAAAAATAACTTAAACTTACAAAGATTGTCCATTTCCAGATCAATTTTTCAATCTATTTTTTTTTTCTATCTCTTTATAGCATCCATGATAGGAATGCCGGACCATATACAATGATTGTTAATGCATGTTCAATAGAACGGGGTAGTCAATTTTACCAATATCATTTGATGATGCGTGAAGTTTTTGACATCCTTCATAGAAGTGGGAAACTCGTATAACAGTAAGCTATTGGTGTTTTTTTTTTAATTTGAAAAATATGTTTAAAATTTAAACTATATCAATAGTTTTGATATGATCATGCTTCATAGTAGGCATACAATCAACAGAAATCGTTAAAAAAACTCTACAAGGTAAACTATTGGAATAGAGCTAGTATTACCAATTCATATTTACTTCTTCGATAGCAAGTATTCAGTAAGAAAAGCTTTTTGAAAATTTTAATTAATTGAAATTTTAACATCTGTTGTTAATAACTTAGGATCATAACAAGCAAAAATTATTTTTACGATACTTTATAATTTTTTAAAAGAATAGGAGGTTTTCCTTTTTTGTTATACAAATTATATTTCTGAATAATTTTATCTTTAACTTTTAATAAATTTTACAAAATAAGCTTTAAATATAATTTTATAATATTTCTTTTCCTTTAATATAACTATGATATGAAACAAAATTGCAAAATTATGGAAAATTGATATGAATATTTTAATTGCTGTCATGCATCCAAATAAGAATAAGTATTAAATTTTTCACCTGGTTACTAAGGCTTTAAAATATTTCAAAACACTGAATTTTGCTTAAAATTACTAATTTTAATTTTACTTAAATTAAATTTCCTTGGTGGCATTCCTTCTGTAAATTGTGTAATGGGAAAATTTGTTTTGCAGAGCATACAACGGCTGATATAAGAAGCCAAATGAAGTTAAGACAGAAAAATGAAGCATAAAATATTATTATACTACGAATATTTTGAATAAAAAATTTTATTCTAGTTTAATTTTTAAAAAAACTTTGGGGAAAATAAAAGAAAAAAATAGTAAAGCTACGAGTGCTCAAAATTGGCAACATTAAATAAATTAAATTCTTTTTTTCTCCAAATGTTTTATGTTCGCATAGAGGAACATCAAGTCAATCTTGTCAAACAAATGAAGTCATTTAAAGTATTGAGTATATAGAGATTTCGTTTTATATCTGAATTTTGTATTTATTTCAGATTTTAAGACTGGATAGAATCAAATTTAAAGCGCAAAATAAAGAACTATATAATTTTTATCAATCCAAATCGGGTAATTACCGTGTCAAAATTTAAAATTCAATGCATCTAGTGTTTGCACTCATCATTTTCGCCGTCACGTAGCGTTCTGCCAGATTTTATACGGACCATAGTTTTTACAGGTGCTCTCTAAATGGGAGTGTCTACTACAAAAAAGTTACAAAAACGGAAAAATAACAGATTCTCGGACTAAATACTGTTGGTGTGGCAGATGTTTATTTGTTTCTGCTACCGTTACTTGCTTTATGGGCGCGAAATATGCGTGTTTTTCTTTTTCTATTTTTCTTTTTGTAATTATTTTTAGAACGCATTTTTTGTTGATCGCTGACTTCCGTCTGCAAGCAGCTTCCCGCCACCTGCAGGAGGCTTCTGTCCTGGTCAAGACAAGTGACGTCCGACTTCCGGCCTTTTGGAGAGTCCTGCTCCACGCTCGAAATGAAGTGAAAAGTGTGATCTGGTAAGTAAAATAGATAAAAAATAACAAAATGATCATTTCTATCGGTTGTGTTATTCGATCAGTGAGGCGCAAGTAATAATTTTCAGAAAATTTAGTTATTTACTATCAAAGTATAATTTTTTATTGAAATTTTAGAAATGAAAATAGAATTGCAAAATAATTGGGCTTTGATAGAAATACATCAATTAAAATAAAAAGTTTACTCATATAAAATTTTTAAAGAATTAAACTCTGTTATTGACTTTTTCACGGTTTTGTTTTGATCTTCATAATTTTGGCAAAAAAAAAAAAAAAAAAAAAAAAAAAATTCCTACTTTCCATAATGCATTAAAAAAAACGTGTTTTCAAAAATATCTTTAAGGGATTTTTTTTATTTATAATATGTTTCACAATTCATTATCATGAAATTCATGTGGACTTGTAACTCTATTTTTTCTTTCTGAAATCCGTTACCAAATGACATCTCTTAAGCGAAATTAAAATTTAATCAAAACTAATTCATAAATTGATAATTAATTTTTTGAATTATTAAATACTACACGTTGTTTTATCGATATTAATGATTGCTTAAAATTTCAATTAAATCTTTTATACACAACTCGTTTGAATAATAAGATTAGTAAAATATTTTTAAACTTCAAATTTTAATGTGACTTAAATTATTCTAGAGCCTTAAACCATTCTTTTCATTATGCTATGTGCCTTCCCTAATATTTTAATATCCCACTGAAAAGCCATCTGAAATTTAATCAATTCAATAAATCGCTTGCTGAATCAAAATGTATACATAAAAAAAGATAAAAAGTAGAATAATTCAATAATGAAAAGTAGAATAATTCAATAATGAAAAGTAGAATAATTCAATAATGAAATTTTATGCGTGTTGCTGTTTAATAATCTCATAATAACTCTAAGAATCTCTGCTACTAATAAAGATGTGTGTGCGTGCGTGCGTGTGTGCGTTGTGTGCGGTGTGTGCGTTGTGTGCGGTGTGTGTGTGTGTGTGTGTGTGTGTGTGTGTGTGTGTGTGTGTGTGTGTGTGTGTGTGTGTGTGTGTGTGTGTGTGTGTGTGTGTGTGTGTGTGTGTGTAAAAAAATCTCTGTTCGCTCTGCAGGCCAAATCTTTTCACCTCTTGCTACCAAATTTGGAGCAAGGCGGGTGGAAATGTGACCTCGAAGGGATTTTTTTTTCAAAATTTTTATTAGAAATTTAAGTACGTTTAAGGTTTTTTACGTTTTTATAAAAGGCAGATAAAAGGAACAATTACAAAATATAGCTATTTTCGTTAAACAATGATTATAATAAAAATAACCTGTTTTCCCAAACTGACTTTTTAAAGGTATTTTATTGAGCAAAAAATTGCAATTATTGTGGTAGTTTTCGGTTGTAGAATTGAAATTCAAAAATGGATCGCTGGTTTCTTCGACACACAAATAATGAAACATAATCCACGTCATATTGAAATTCTGTTCCTACTGAATAGAACAGAATATAATTTTTATTTCATTCATTTATGTTTTGAAAATATCAAATTAAACAATAAAATTCTTCACAAATAATAAGCTTATGTAATTATAATATAAGAGAGAGATTTATAGATGTAATTATAACCTTACGGAATTATATGATAATTATAACACGAATAATAACCTTATTGTCACTTGTTTAAAAAGACAGAGAAAGAGTGAAGGAAGAAAAAAAAAAAAAAAAAGGTAATCTATTCCAAAACTGTGCTCGCAATATTGTTGATTTCGATTTATTCTTGCAACTCAGGATAAATTAAATCGTTTTCAAAATTCGTGCAGGGAAGTATTAGTATTTTGATGATAGATAGCAATTCATCTGCGCGTTGCTATTAAAAACTTTAGTGCAAAGGGTTCAAGATTAAAGCAGACATTTCTTTTGGAAAATTAATGCTCAAATATTAATTCTATTATAGTTTTTTTTAAATGTAAATTTAGATGCATCAGGACAAGTTTAATCTAATGCCTTGTTAAATAAATATTCTAACAAATTTGTAATATTGTTTTCCTGCGCCGCTAATAACTTTTAATAAGCAAGAGAGATTTATAGATATTTTTTAATAAGGAAGAGAGATTTATAGATATTTTTAATAGATGCCTGGTCAATAACTCTGGGGCCATGGCAACGATTATACCGAATCCCTACGTCATCTGGTTATTATACATTTCACATCATGACTAATATATACAACTACTTATTCCCACTATGACGAAGTTGTAATTACGATGTTGTTTTTAGAATATAATTTCTTAGCAGGAAAGTTATCTTATTTAATTGCTTGTTTTAAATCTGAAGTATGAAGTTCAATAAAGAAAATTTTAAACGGTTCGTCTATCTACCATTCGACATGTTTCTCATCACTTTGGAATAAAAAGGAAGATTCTCGAAAATAGAAGAATTATGGCGATAATTCCATTAGGAGTCATCTCGAAAATTCGATTTTCTGTCATTAAAACTGTGTAAACGAGAGAGAAGTAAGGCGGATCAGTGTAGTGAATTTTCTCTTTGGAGTATTTATCGTAGAATGGGCTCTTTAATGGTTTGTAATAAACTGATTTATATTTGAAGATCTGCAGTTCACATATGTATTGTTGATTTCTGCATGTACTGTTTATTTATCTGTGTGCTTGGCTGTATTTTGTTATCAGTACATTCTTATTATCTTATGGAATAAATCAATGTTAATGTTATCCAAATTTTCGTCAATAAGATATTTCATTTGTAAATTAGCAAAGGCGGAGTTCTCATGTGTATACGCAGTAATAAGTCATAGCCTGGTCCCCCCACCAACCACTAAATTTGAAGGGAAGAAGATACTGTTCGTTTCAGGATCACAGGAGAAGCGCTTGTCGACGCTTGCATTTCGCTAAGGGTGGTACGCAAAAAGGGAAGTGGTTATTTCTCTCTTAGTTCTATGAATATTCTGAGTTTACCCTATTGCTAAATGTAAACATCTCTTCTTTTCAATTATCCACTCACTTTTTATTTTCTGACGAAATAAACGTTTTCTGACGAAGGGTCCTAGCATGAAGGATTTTAGAATCTAAGAATTAACAATACTACAGAAAAGGGCACTTGTAGATATTTTTCCATTGAGGAAAGTTTTTCGCTCAACATCTGAAAATAAATAAACTGATGCTCCTCATCTAGATAAGTGCTTCACCTTCAGTGAGATTTTCTCGGAACAAAAGAAATCGAATAAAGACTTGTGGAAACTCTCTCTGGATCACCGTTGGTATTCCAAGAAGAGCCCTGGCGGTGCTCTTCTTTTCAGGAGTAACAAATGTCAGCAGATTTGTCTCTCTCGTTTTGCCAGTGGGCACTTGGGGTCTCTCTCCTTTGAACAGGCCAGAAATTTTTTCGGACTTGCACCAAATGTAAGTCTGCCCAGGCTTCGCCTGAGCGTATTTTAATTTGCATCGATTTTAAATTGGACGAGGTGTTTTCTAAGCCTCTATTGTTTTTGGATTTTCTGAGAGTTTTTGGACTTATGGAGTTGATTTGACTTGTCATACCAACTAGGGATCAGTAATTACAACAACAAATAAATAAACAAATAATAATAATAAAATTTTTTTAAGTCAATTCCTACTTTCGCAAGAATTGTTCACCTTCACGTAAAAAATACTGAAATACTTGCATTTTACCGATTGAGCTACTGCCTGTTGATTTCAATTTTTATTACAAACTGCTAAAACTCTATTTAAAGTATTAAAAAGTAATTAACTTTAATAATTAATGAATTAATATTTAAAAAAACTGTATTAATATCAAGTGTCATCCGCAACAAATTTAAAAAAATGTATTTGAACTTGAGTGGATGAAGAAAAAGTATTTTACTAACGATTGAAAATTTGAACAAGATATATAAATATATATAGGGAGAGTGGGAACTAAGAGTAGGAATTGAAAAAGAATGAGTTATTTTTATAATAAAAAAAGTACTTTATACATACATAAATACATGAATATTTATTTTATCTTTGCTAAATTTTGCTAAATATTTATGTAAGTATTTATAAATGTGAATGAAAGGAAAAAAAATAAATGAGAAATTAATCTTGATGATAAAGTTTTATTTAAAATTAATAATATATAAGCTACTGATTAATTATAATTTCTTTTTTAAAACTTATCTATATTATACCAAAAAAGTATCATTAAGATTTTATCTTAAGGCTTCAACCACAGTTTCAATTGACGAGCCATCACTGTTTATAATGTTCTGAAATATTATTCATGACATAAAAGAAATGTGAGATCACTTAGAAAAATAAAATTAATGTGTACACTTACAATTATGTTCATGAGAATATTACATTGAGAATTCGGTATTTGTCTGTAAGTGCAAAGACGATGAGCATTAATATATCGTTGCAATTCTCTTGAAATTCTTAGAATGTGCCTTATGCAATTTTAAATTAAACAGCAGAAACACTGTTAGATATATATTGCTTTTTAAAATTTTTTGTAAGAAATGGATATTACTTCTTTTTAATCTTCAAAAATTTAGAACGAACAAAATTTTGACGAATCTTCCCCATTTTAGACCTGCTTGAATTCGAAAAACACATTTTTGGCATTACATCTGTGACAAAGATAACTGAAAAATATTTTGAGCTAGATAAATGAAATTTGGTGCATGATATTTACAATAATCTTGTAGATTTCTATCAAGTTTTGAGTGAAATCTATTCAGAGGAAATCTGTCTGTCTGGCTGTTCAAATAAAAGTGAACTCGATAACTATAAAATCAAGATAGCTAGCCGGATAAAATTTGGTACGTAGATTTACCATCTAAAATGTAAGAATCTGTCAAATTTGGAACTAAATTCATCAAGAAGTTGACTTTCTGTCCGTCCATAATTTCACAAGTATATAAACGCTACAGCTCGAAAGCGCAATGTTTTTAATATATGAAAATTGGTAAGATTGATTTAATCGCCAAAGTTTGCATATTAATTTTAGTAAAATTGCTAAATTCATTCCAAAGGTCAATATTTCATAATTAATGTTCGACAAGGCAGTACGACTTTACCGAAGGTGCAAAATTTTATGCAGCGTTAGGGAGATCACACATTAATTAGAGTATGCTAGGAAGTCATGGGAAAATCACTCAATCTAGTTTAATTTTATTTTTAAATACAATATTGTTTCTGAAATTTTTCAGAATGTATTTAAATGCCAATCCATGTTATCTAGATTTCCAGATTAATGAGCTTCGTACGAATTTTGGATATGATACTCCTAACTTCCGTTTGTAGCCGAATTAGAGCATTTTCCCGAGAGAGGCCCCTGAAATGTTGTGGTTAAAACTCGTCCAAAATCGCCCCCAATACCACGGGCAGGTGAGCCCACTTCCGTCAATGCGCGGTCGGCTGGTCTTTGGCGTGACAATATGGACAAGGAGGCAGGTGTAAAATGGCTCTTTTGTCCACTCTGCGTGTCCAAAGAGATTTGTTTCAAACTTTGCACGCGTGACAAGGGCGGAATGCTGGTTGCTTTACCAGCATATACGGGCGAAATAACTTTCACAAGCGTTTACTTGCACTCTAATTATCGAGTACAGGAATCGGTATTGGCAATTTTGTTTGAAACAAAAAACAGCTGAAATTGCTATTGAGTATACGTGTGGATAATTTTTGCTACGAAATCCGAAATTTGCAAAAGAGGAGGGAGGGGGCAGATGATTAAAGAATCCTCAACAATTTTAGGGAATTTTTCTTTTTGATGCTAGCTGTCTGATACAGTTAATACAAATCATTTGGATACTTCGTTGGATTGGGAATTTTCGATGCATTATTTTTTTACTTTGACCTTATAATGAGATCGGCAATGATGTGCGCGCGTTCCTTTTTAATTTCAGATTTTTGAAGAATTGTGGTGTTCTTTGCTGAGTAGTTAATTCTCCAATGCTGTACTCTCTAAGAGCTCCATTGTTGTTTTGGTTATAAATTTTTGTTAGCTTCAATTTAGTTTACAGCGAACATATTAGATGGTGATATCTTTTTTATTCTTTCAATAAAGCGAAATATGGGTACATTTCACAGATTGCTATCCATTCATATCTCTTTCTACATGAGTAGTTCCAAATGTCATAACCTATGTATTTAAAATAATCAGAAAAATCAAAGG
The DNA here is from genome assembly GCF_947563725.1 of Argiope bruennichi. Taxonomy (NCBI): domain Eukaryota; kingdom Metazoa; phylum Arthropoda; class Arachnida; order Araneae; family Araneidae; genus Argiope; species Argiope bruennichi. The sequence goes on along the minus strand of NC_079157.1, from coordinate 107,926,240 downwards.
ATTAGTCCTTCATTGATCGATTTCGCCATTTTTTGTCGCCAACTTAGACATCAATTGTTATCTACTATACCAATTCTCATTGCACAAATTTTCGAGAAAAATCTGGAAAACACTATTTTACTGAATGTTCTCTATCGGGGGTGGGGCATGAACGAATCGCCTTGCTACAACCACGATAAATGATTTACTCACTTTTTAACTCATATGAAAGCCATAACGTTTAAATATGTCATCAGTGGTTTTCTGAGCCTCTTCCCTGCTCTTCATTTTCGAGAGATATCACATTATACAACTTTGGCGAAGCCAGTAGTTCCAAAAATTAGACCAATACCACTAATTTATTTCGCCATCTAATTTCGCAATTTTGCAATCATAGTTCATATTAATATCATATACGTTCTATGTTTATAATACATATATAATAAAGAAAGAACTATTTAAAGTAGTTTTTATGTCCTTTGATTTTAATAAAATGCATTCCATCAAAAATGGCTGACATCACTAAATAAATGCTATTAATATTGTGGTACAAGAACTGACCCTAAAAGCAATTTATCCTCTCCCATTTTTTCTTTCTCGTACACTTAGTATAGAGAAAATAGTATAAGCGTTAAAAAATCGAACTCGAAATTTTGACACCAAAAAAAACAACAACCACGTTTTAGATATTCCTGAGTTTTGAAAAATGTCTGCCTGTTTGCGACTAAAATAAATCAAAAATGTTTTCGCTGGAAGGGCGAAAATTTAATATACATCCAAATCAAATTTGTTGGACCCGACCTACATTGGAAAGCCACAGAGGAAATCTGTCTGCCTGGCTGTTCGAATATAAGTTAACCATATAACTACGAAACAAAAAGAGCTAGACAGATAAAATACGGTGCACAGATTTAACACTTATAATATAGACACCTGTCAAATTTTGAGGCAAATCCAGCAAGGAATGACTGTCTGTCTGTCCACAGAAATCTTTAATCGTGATAACTCAAATATGCAATGACTTAAATATATCAAATTTAATATGTGATTGTGTGAATACCAGTGTAGTTCTGTGCCAAATTTTTATTCCAATCGGTTGGGAAAAAATCGCCTAAAATGCGAATTCTGTTTTCGAATACTATTAACCGTATGCCAGGGATTTATCACCAAAAACCTGGCCAAGGATCACATGATAGATTTAGAAAGAAAAAAAAAGTTAAACTCATGCCAAAGATTAATATTTCGTAATTATTGAAAGCTAATACTATGCAAGGTGTTTTTTGTAAAAAATCTTTATTATAGAGTATGCGAGAACGTTTTGTGAAGACCAATCCCACTGCTTTAAACAATACATTACATAGTTTTCTTCTACTTAAGTATGGATATCCACCAATCCGCATCGAATTTATCGGCTAAATCGACTTTGATTCATTCTCAGTTACAACATTTAACATAGGGAAGAACCGCACTCGTGACATAAACCAACTTTGCATTCAGATCCGAACCTGTTCTCAGTATCAAAAATAAAGCGTCCGTATCTTTGCGAACAATGAAAATTTGAAAAACAAAGCCCTCCGAAAGAGGATATCCAGAAAAACCAACAATTCTTATCGTTCCTTCCATGCTGGATGGCACCGCAATGGTCCATTAACACTGACGCTAATTTATGGACAACCTTCAAGCCCGCGCATCCGCAAGTAAAAAACAAGGCTCAACTCGTGTCGGAATGCGGCCGTTGCGACAAAAGCGAGACAGAGACGCCGTGTTTGGGCGTTATCTTATTGGCGGACTGATCAGAGTGAGGAATGGTCATTGGTCGGGCCATGCGTTACCGAAGCGATATCTCTGTCAGGGGCATTCTCTCCACAAGAAATACGGCGTGTTACTATGACAAAGAGAGAGGTAAGGAACACCTGTGAATCCGATTCACCAAGGATAAGGTCAACTAGATGAATGGTGATGTCTAGCTGTGTTTTTAGCACTTAACATGCTTTATGGGGTCTGGTAGGTACTAAGTAGTCCTCCCAGCTCTTAGAGTGACGAAGAAAGAAAGAAAGCGACTGTTACTACGAAAACGGTGTAGCCTTGTTGCTTGATGGGATTACTTCTTGTTGGACGATAGATTTTTTTTTTTATAGATTTTTCCCCGCTTTTCTCCTAAGTGGATTTATGGAAAATTATTGTATAAAAGACCGCTTTTGTAGTTACATAATTGCTAGTTTCGTACAGATTAAAAAGTGATACTTGCAAAATATGTCTGAAGGTCATGTTTTCATTGATGGATACTGTTTCAGGCATTTAATACGGCACTCCACCCCAACACCGTGCACGAAGCATATCATTGGCACTGTTTCAGGCAGATGGGCACATCAAATTATTATGTTTTTCCATCACTTTTTCTTGTTAATTCATATATTGGATGAAATCAGCAACAAAAATAGTTATTGCAATAGATTTGTGTGTGAAATATAGATTCAAATGAATGTAGAAGCGAAACTTTAAAATATATTTATCTTTCTTCAGGGAGTGCTTGAAAATTTCAACTTCTTGAGTTGCACAAGTAAAAGAAGAAAGCCTTGATAAACCTCAAATAGAAAAATAATAAAAGCCTTAAATTAGATTTTATGTTTGGCAGACAGTTTTTCATGTCAACTCATAACTAAATGCAAACGGCTTTCAAGCATTTTTTGCATCGAATTTCATTGAAACAAGTGGAAGTGGTCTTTTGCATATTTTCCATTTAATCTCTTGTCCCGCTCCCCCATCATTTCCCTTATTAAATTATGCACTTTTTGTAAAACCACAATTACCTTGCATTAGCGAAAAATAATTACGGAATATACAACTTCGGAGTGAAACTAAAAATTTTACTGAATGTATGACTGACTTTACTGAATCGTGCAAACATGTATTTTGAACACGTTTTTGTCTTGCGAATGAATCTAAAATTTGGCACAAACTACAGTTATAATCACTTGATAACAAGTCGAATTTTATTGATTTAAGTCATTTCGTTTATGAGCTGTTTACATGCATGTGAAAATACAGACTTATGGATGGTCAACCCTCTTCAAATTTGGTTCAAAACCTGATAGGATGTGTAATTTTAGATACTACATCGCAGTAAAATTTTTTTATTGACAAAGTGTTTTGCATTTTGATGTTATAGAGCTTATTTGTAATTGAAAAGTCAGACAGACTGACTTCTTGTGTATGAATTCTGTTCAAAATTTAATTAACAAATCTATACATCTTTCTGCAAATCTACCAAACCAAATCACTACTAAAATCCATAAACAAAACAACAAATCTACCATAAAATGAATATTATAATTTCATCCGTCTAAAAGCGTTTTTGAGTTACCGTGTTCGCAGACAGGCAGATAGAATTAACAATTCCAAAAATGTGTCTTTCTGACTCGATGAGGTTTTGAAAAACCGAGAATCATCAAAATCTCGAGTTCGAACGTTTTTGACAACAGCAACACTTTCTCTCTGTCTTCGAGTACGAGAAAGTAAAAACGGTCTAAAAGTATGATCGCTGTTCCATTATATTCGCCATTTAAGAAAACAGAAAAAATAAAAATTCTTCTATCATTAAATTATAATTAGTTTACAAATGCTACCAAAAAATGAAATCCACAATGTCGCCAGATATTATTGAAAATTTTTGTAATTTCTGAAAAAACTTCATTGTGTTTTTCATTTTACTCCGACATCAAGATGATGCTTAAAACGTTGGGGCATGTTTATTAACTATTAAATGTTCTAAGTCGACATAAATAACAATGCTAAAAATAACGATTTTATCGATAGTTTTTCATTGTTACTTTCTGTATTCTGAAATTTTATGTTCCCCTGCAATAAGCTCAGAAATTCAGTTTTTATGCCATTTTAAAATTTAGAAGACTAATTCAAACAACGGTGTTAGTTTGATTCCCAGGCTGTTCATTCCTCTTATTTATATGTATACTATAATTGTACTCTCGATCATGCTCAGGAAAATACATTTGTTTCTTTTTTCACGAAACAGAGAGGCAACAAGCATGTTACAAATATCTTTATAAACATTTTTTTTCCTTATAAATTCATATTGCTGTAAAAATTGCCCTTTTTGGAAAAATACTTTTTTCGGTTGAAGAATTTAGTCCTGAATTAGACAAAAAAAATTTATAATTTTAGTACAAAGGTCAAATAATAATTTTAATTCGTATTTGTTTATGTAATTGTATCTATACATATTCATTAGTGCAATTTTTTAGGACACAAAAGAGTCAAAAATGATTAACTGTATTAAAATCGTAAGAATGAATTTCTTAATAGTTTTGTATACTCTTTACACGAAAAGTAAAAATTTACCGGCAATTCGTTTAAATTGCCGGTCTTAATACTTCTTTATCATAATATAATAATAACCATATAGCCATAACCATAAGAAATGATAAATATATTTGATAACATAACCATATGATAATAACCACAAGAAAAGATGGGAATTGGTTTGATTTAATGAATGCAGCATATTTATTCCAGGTGACGAAGAAATATTTAATTTCCCGGAATGTCAGTTGTCAACTCTAGGTCAAAACCAACTAAACTTCAACTGAAAACCTAACTCTTAACCCTTCACTATTGGACAATGATGTTAATCCCATTACTTAAACTGGTTTGAGTGGCTACAATATCATAGTCAACTAGAAAATGCGGTCAGTTCTTTTCCATTATACTTCCGTTAACCTAAACATGGATTAGACCTATCGTAGGTCAAATATCGTTAATCGAATTAATAAGGCCACAAGGACCATATGCGAAATCGGATGTATGCACCTTAAATATTGAAGGGGGGGGTCAGGAATAATTTAAATGCGATTACGCTCTAAACTTCATCTTCGACACTCACTTCTTTGAATGCTAATCCACCGACTATGGAGGGATGCTTTCTGCACAATGCCACCCTTTAAATCGTCTGCACATAATATGAAAGGAGACAGTAGGAAGACGCGTTAATTCAAGAGTGGGTTTTTAGGTCATACTTGTCGAGCTGGTCGTTTTTTTCCAAGCTGTATGTAAGCCAAGGTCAGGATTTGGGACACTACATTTAATCTACCAGCTGAGGATTATGGTATGAGTGAGGCATCGTAATGATCGTTTTCTGGAATTCAGGTCCACATCTGTTCGCGCGTGTAAACAGATTTTACGAGAGGATAGGAAAGCGAAGGTTGGAATTTACTGCTCAGTAAAACAAGCCACGTGATTGAGATTTTATGTAATGTAATAAAAGAGAGATCAGTTCAAGTGTGGTAACTATTCGCACTGATCTGATAGAGAATGATACGATTGGTGAGAATAAGAAATATAAGTTTTCGTGATAGAAATTTACTTTTGAATATCCAAAAAACGAATAACAGCACCAACAAGAATTCTTTAAAGTTGGTTTTTTTTATAAATTCACCAAAGATGTGCAGAAACAGAAAGTCATAACCAATCACGAAAAACGAGGGATTCTATGCTTTTTGAAAGAAGTAAATACAATTTTCTTTATTTGAACTTTCCTTTTGAATTATTACACATGAGCAGCAAAACATCAAATTATTAAAGTGCCGTTTATTAGAATTCTTAAAAAGGATGTTTATAAACAGTAGCCATAATAATAAATGATTGAAATTACAAATCTGGGGGTGTATTCTTCCTGCATCTTTTTTTATATATTCGAAAAATATAACTCTGTCTTTTCAGTTCACTGTATAAAAAAACCTTATGTCCGATGAAGCATTGGGTAGTTCATTGCTAAGTTCGTTAGTTAGATTATCTCTCCCCCCCCCCCCCGATGACTTTAATGTACATCGACGCAACAAGGCGCATTTTGCTCTTTGTAGCACAATGAAATCATTTTAGCAGTTCTATTTTCTTTAAATTCGAGTCACAATTGGAATTAGATCTATAATTTTAGCCACAAAATCATAAAACAAATTTTATTTATCTCAGTCGTTGTGTTTTTGAGTTATTGCTTTCACATATGCAGACTGACCGATGGTCAACTAGTTTACAGATATTGTCCAAAACTTGAAGCAGATATGCAGATTTGATGTTAAAACTAATTTTCAAATTTTATCTCTCTATCTCTTCAAGGGCTTTTAATTGTTTACATGCATACGGACAGACAGAATTTCTCTAGATGGATTTCATCCAAATTCGACAGAAATTTACATATTTGTTGTATTATGTACACATGCATTAAATTTTATTTGTCTTGATCAACGCTTTATTTTTTTCGTATGCGAAGTACAAATGCAGAAAATATTGTGACAATCTCTACATTTCAGACTTCGTTGAGTTAGAAAAACACATTTTTTTTTTTTTTAATTATGTCTCTTTATGTTAGTGAACGTAATAATTCAAGATTGGATTAGTGGATGAAAATTGATATATTACTTCTTTACACTCGATGAATAGTATAAATAATGGTATATTTTTATATACACAGTATTGTAGTTCGAAGTCTAATTAATAAGGCTTTGGCGATAATTAATAAGAATTTGGCGAATCTCCAAAATTCTAGTAAAAAAAACAACACATTTTTAATCAAATTTGGAATTATGATAAGTATATAAGCCAAAAACATTGTTAATTAGACAAATGAAATTTTTCACATGGTTTTTATATCAAACTTATAGATTTCTGCCAAATTTCTACATTTGCGGACTGATCACCTGCGCGTACGAGAGTATGTAAACACTATAAATCAAGATAAAGAAAATTTGGTATATTATTATTATATTACTAAAATTATTATTTTGTGTCAAATTTTGTTTTCAGTCAGTCGCAAAGGCTCCCAAAACGAATGCATATTTTCTTTATTATATAATGAAACCCAAAATACTTAAAGAGCACTCTTGGCTTTAGTTTGGTTTAGTTATATTAACGTCCCGTTTGAAGCAACACTAGGGTTATTTTGGGACGAACCTTGTAATTTTGAACCACGGTCAGATGACGAGGAAGACACCTGAGCTGGCACCCCCCTCTCCACACCACACCACACCACACCACCCGGAACAATTCTTTGAATTTAACTAAACTGATTTAACATGCACATGTGTGTATATACTTCTCTCTTTTTTTCATAATATTTTTTTTTCCCGCAAAATTGTTCTTTTGCTAATTTTAGTTTAGAAAACAACCTCTCTTATTCAAATTTGCCACCACAATAGAAAATTTTATCACTAGCCATTTATTCCACCGAATGAAAAATATAAGATCTTGAGCACTGGGCACTTCGAAACATCTCTCCCTCCTTATACTTGCCAGTATAGCAACAGTTAACAATAAAAAAATTATGCACTTTAACACGAAATGATGATAGGAATAATTTGAAATCTATTTTGATGGAATTAATTACTGATATATTGCCGCATTCTAACGTCATGGAAACCGACAGCTAGTCGGCTCAAACCCAGTCGAACACTTTTGGTCCTTACATTATTTATTTTTCATTTCCAGTATATGGAAATTTATTTAATATGAATATTTCGGTCGTATGCTATATATATAAGTAATTGCTGTCAAGTTATGACAGTTCAGATATTTGAGCGCTTTCTACTGTCTGAAGAATAAAGGCTTCTTCTTTCACCAATCTCAGATTTTTATGATTAGTTCTACATGACAATACAATTCTACAAACTAGTACAAAAAAGACCGACAAGGGTTTTTGCCAGTCAGATTTCCAGCGATTAAGAATTTGTTGTATTCCTTTCCTCCAACTAATAAACAACCCGACTTCAGGAAAGTGGAAAAGCGTCCCTTCCTCTTGTAAGCAGCGTTCGTGACCTGCAATCGGGATGCCACGTCCATAAAGCAGGTTAGCTGTGAGTTTATCAGGCTTGTGGACGCCGCCTGCATACGAACGACCGCTAATTCGAATCGGACGACAATGGCCAAAGCCTTATCGAAGAGTGTCGTCTGTGAATTACGAGGACCCCTCCCCCTCTCGCTTTTCGGGGGTGTCCTCACCTGTGGAAGTGGACCACCCGCGATTACCGCAGACAAACACAATGTTTTAAAACTTCGTTACAATTTATGAAAGAATTTGGAAGGCGATTTTTATTGATAATTCCGTTTGTAATTGTAACAAGAGCATTTGTGAGGGTTGTGAATTCTCGTTAATTCCGAGGATTAATATTATATAGAGCGTGACTCCAAATCTTTACTTATCTATAACTTTTTTTCTGGTAGGTTAAAATTTTCGTGACCTCCAAAAATCAGCAGAAATAAGGCTTTAATTATTAATAATTAAAAAGTTTATTTTTATGGAAAAACTGTATTTAATATATATATATTTTAATTTCTTAACTTAGAAGTTTAAATTCTGCAAACATCTACATGGTATAAATGACTATATTATATAACTTTGCTTTTTTGAAAAATCTTTTCAAAAATTGAGAACAAATTCTAATTAGAATATTTTTTCACTTTTTTCTCATTTTTTTAAAAATCATTTTTATTTATTTTGCTCAGTTTTTCATTAATATCAGTTGAAATACTCAGGGTCGAGCTACTTACATTTTGAAAATTCCCTTGAATGCTAAGTTGCATTCACAGAAACATTTTCAGTAAGAGTGCTGAGTTTTTTTACTGAAATTTCATATTTCCAAAACTAACGTTTAATGATCTAAATGACACGTCATTAGCCCGTGTGTGTGTGTGTGTGTGTGAATATTTAATTTTTATAGCAAAGTCGTAGCGGAAGACAGAAAAGATATTTTGCTTTTTTAACTACGTTTTATTTCCATCCCGGGAAGCACAAGCAGCACGGACAGGGCCCGTCCTTTCACAGCGCGACACCATAGCAGATTAGCGAAAAACAAAGAGGGAAAATAATTTCCACAGTGCTTATATACTATTAAGATTCTGATAGGGATTTCTTACACGTGTCGATTCTGATAAGGACAACACAAGGGTCTATTAAAAGAATGTGCTTGGCTGGACAGTTTTTATGCCTTCACTCGGAGTGTGGGAATGTGTCGACTTTTAGCTGATTCAGCAATTTTACAAAGCTTCTGTTGAGTTTATTAAATAGAAAAAGTGGAATGGGATCAGGAAATAAAAGAATATTTTAGAATAAGTTGATAAGTGTTGAATTGAGCTAAGAATTAGGAAATTAATTAAGTTTAAATTAAATTTTAAAATATCATTACACACACACACACACACACACACAAACAAACAAACATATATACACGCACAGCTCAACGTGTGTAAGTATAAGCATTCTGTTCCAGCGTTTCTTCCATGTAGCTGGTGTAGTAAAATTGCATTGAAACTGGGCATTCAAGTTTCTAATTAGCCAACCAAAAGTATAGTAGAAATAAATCAACCCTAATTATTCTTCCTCCTTTGATGAAACATGAATTTTGATGAAACATGTTAAGCATGTTTTTCATTGTTCAACTAAAAACATTTTATTAGTAAATGTATTCTGGTTTATACCTTCCAAGATTCTCTGAAAGGCATTTAACAAATGGGCATATTGGCAAGAAATTTCGATGCGTAGGGCTCCTGCCACTCAAGACAGGTTCCAAAAATATAAGAAAAATATGAAAAAAGGCAATTTATTAAATAATCAAATTTAAAAAAAAGGAATATTTGATTCGAATTTTAGGTTATTAAGATTATTAATTAGAATTATTGGTGGAAATAATTATTCCACCAATAAACTAATATACATGTATTGTTTGCATGATATAGTGTATTTTTATCATTTCCTGTTGGCAACAAGACTAATAATAAGAAAATTAATAAAAAATTAATAAGCAATAAGAAAAAAATTGGTCAATGCCAGATAGTTTAATAATGATTCTAAAAATATGTTTGTTTTTTTCCATCGTACATAGATCTCTATTTTGTTTATTTGACTATTTTAAGCCTTTGGATTTTAATAAAAAAAAATCATTGTCGATATCATTACTGCATGTTCAGATTCATTCCATATAGTAATTTCTTTCTGTTCATCCCCTAAAATCTACCCATTTTCTCCCTTTAATCCTATTAAAATTAAACCGTAACCGTAGGTATCTTTCAAAACTCCCTTCACCGTCCTTCTTTCAAATCGAGTGATTCATACATATTCAGACAAGCCAAAAGGGAAAACTCGCCTTGTGTCTTATATAATGCAAGGCGCATTAATAAAAGCGAAAGATGGGCAAGGATGGAGGGGAGGTCACCGTGGTACATGCCATCCTCCTACCCTCCCAACAGAACGAGACCACAACCCCCCTCCCTCATCCTCTCCACCATCTTCCTTCCATGCATACATAACAAATTTCGCTTACAACAAACTTTCCCTTCGCAAATTGGAATAGTTGGCATTGTCCAGTTGCTCGACGCTCGGTATGCGAACTCGAATCAACAGGTCACGGAGGTCCCTTCGAACATTCTCCGGACAGAATCTGCATACCTGCGACTCAGAAAGAAGGCTGCTGCGCACAAAGTTGAGAATAATTAGGGCAGACGACTTTCTGCAGCGGGATTAAAATAAATATTTAATTTCACCCGTTTGTTCTTCCGGGGAGGAATAGGGGATGGATGTGATGGGGGACAAAGTGCGGGGATGTTAAGGGGTTGGAGCATTTCCCACACCCAATTATTTACATGTCTAGAAGGCCATGTCCTTTGTTTAAACCACTGGAGTCAATTACAGTTTTCTTGCTCCAGTGGAAACGCCTGGAAATTATATTTTGGAATATACGATTAAGAAAATATTCTACTTGATATTATGCGATTTGCAAGGACAAAAAAAAAAAAAAAGCAAGACGAATTTTATGAACTGTTTCATAATTGATGTACAAAGTGAATAGTTACAATGTATCCTCATATATTTCAAATAGAATATAAGACAAATTGTACATTACTTTTAAATGTGTTTCACCATTAGGTTTGAAGATTCTTTTAATTTTTAAATCAAAAATCAATTATTTTCTTTATTGTGAATTAATTTATCTTCTCTACAAACTATTATTCATTTTCATGTTATAATTTGGACCTTAGTAGGCAAATATTGATTTATAGTTAGCACTTAGCATATAGTTATCATCTTATAGTTAGCCAAATAATGTTTAACAATAATAAATTAAATTACTAAAAAATTTTATTTCATGAAAAAAAAATATTAAATCTCATAGTTTTTAGGGTTCTCCGGCTTAACACTTTTTAACAGTTAATGAATGTAAGAATCTAAATCATCATTTTATTAGATTCAAAACACTCAGTTCATCTTCACTCGATAATGCATTAAAATTTATTTCCACTTCTATTGTGATTTCTGTGTCCTTTTTTCCATTAATCAGCTTCTTATTTATTATTTCTGTTTCCCTTGTTGTAACTAATATTTTAACATACCAAAAATGAATTAAGTTCCAAATTTTAAAGTTTAGGGGCATAACTAATGTTGTAAGAAAATTGATTAAAAGGTAATTTTATTGAAAAAAATATATTAGTGGATTTTTTTACAGTTTATTTTTGAAACGATATATTTAACTTTTTATGGAGGATCTTTTTAAGTATAATGAAATAGATAAAAATAATGTGTCATATGCACAATTAAAAAAAAAAACTTATTGCCCAGATTGCACCTCTGATTTCCATAAATTCAATCACTAATTTTTTTAAACAGAAAAAAAAAATATTTAAAAAGTCACCTTAAGTATAATGTATTAAATTAAGTATGACACTTCATGCATTGTATACATTTTTTATTTGTTTCTTTATATGTGATATAGCACTAAGTAATCTCAGGATTTTTTCCCCCTTCTTTTTGAACAACATTTGTTTTTTAATATTTTTACTTGTTTGTATGGCTTGTTCTACATCCAGTTTATGAGTAAAACGCGTGATTCAAATCTATTTTCTGGGTTATTGCTTCTTCAGGATATATAACATTGATTTTATAGGTTTGATTTCGATATTTGTTTGTAATTCATTCTAAGCAATTTTTAGACAAGAACGAAAAAAAAATTTCCTAGTGTTAACTTTAAACTATTTTTATAAAATTCTTGAAGTAAAATTAAACTATTTTTCTCTCTCTCTCTTTCGGGATATAAGAAAATATTTTCGTTTTTGCTTTGAAACAGCATGAATGTAACAAAATAGCGCTTCTTCTAAAAAGCAATTTCAAATATCATCTTTACAACATAATTTGCCTGTTTTACAGTATTGATATTTAACAGGGTTCAAATTGAAGGGAAAGGATATAAAATAGGATATAGGATACAATACAAGAAGGTTATAGAAAATGAGTTATAAAATACAGGACAGTTTCAATTTAGAGCACCAATCTAAATTTAGCAACTTTCTCCTATTATTAATTTGTGGGACGAGTACAACTTCTTGTAGAAAACGACCAAAAGAATCAAATAATTTGTTGAAAGAAAACTAGATCAGAATGTAGGCTAAATTACTTATTTCTATCCAATGATATACAGTTATAGAAAAGAAATTAGATAAATGTGGTGAATTATTTATTAAAGTAGAAAAAATAAATTACTGTTCGCAGTATTCACCAATATACATTATACATTCGAAACAAAATGCAGGACAAAGAAATATTACTAATTAAGCTCACAATATACAGTGATAGGGGAAAAGCACATTTTTAAATATTTTTTCCTAAAATAAAAGATATTGCGTTAACCCCTTCTAAGGCCGTGGGAAGGATGTTTCCCACCAAATTTATCAATCTTTGCATGAAATTATGTAGATTGGCATCAGTTCTGACACATTTTTTTAGAAAGACAGAAACTTAGATTCTTCAGTTCTCTATCTCACACAAAATGATATGTCTTGGTTTGTCACTTAATTATTAATTAATCAAATTAAATTTAGGTAAATGAATCCCTTTGCATGAAGCTCAATGAATCCCTTTTTTTATTCTAATTTCAAGCCTAAAAATATTTTAACATAATATGACTAGAAAAAATGGCCGTTTAAAGGGTTAAAATTGCTCGATAATTCACGATTAGAACAGAATATAAGTCACATTTTTTCTTATTACACTTTTATGTACACAGATAATGAAAAAAAAAGAATACTAATTTTGTTTTTCTTAACAGAAGACATATGTTAAATATACTACGGCATAAATGGTAACAACTAGATGCACAGATTTCTCCCATCCTCATCGTAGAATCATAGTTATAATTTCGCACAGTCTGTTTCATATGTATGAAAATATTCCACACTTCCGACTACTCTTCGACTCCACTGGTCCACGACGACTCCAGCCGATCTGGTTCACCCTACTCTGCTCTGCTCTGCCGCTTCCGACTTCTTCTCAATTCACCGCTGCTCGGTAGCTGCGGGTGCTTCCTTTTATAGGTCTCAGGAGGTGGGGCTAGAAGCCTCTCAGCCAATCAGGAACGTTCGAGGCGTAGCTGCGTTCCTACTGGACGGATCGGGAAAATTCTCGATGTTTCGGGTATAATCTATTTTGACGCCAAAGTTGCCAAATTCATCGCCAAGTTTGTCGCCAAGCTCTGGGACCTCCTATGGAACCCACTATGCTGGAAAGCCGCATCAAGGATTCGTAACAGTATGTTCCTCTTTGCGGAATAAAATCGACCAATAGAGTTGAGTACAGATTTCTGAAGCGATCAGTAAGTATATCAAGTGCACTTTTACTGGATAATTCCTTTTGCAACTATGTATTTCCTGAAGCTTCTTAAATTTTCTAACAGATGTAGATGGGGTGAATTATCCTGGTAAAACAAGTAGACTTAATTCGCTTTACAATATGCATTTAATGATAGACTTTAAATTGTTTCAAGGGACTAAGTGTTTTTGGAAAGGATTTTTTACGAAAAAGCCAAAGTTTTGCATTTACGATAAACGTACGATAACCTTAGTAGAAAATAAACTGCCAGTATCACGCTCAATAAATTAACATTGCATAGCATGAAATTCTAAATTTCTTTTATGCTTTTTATGCAGCTAAAACTATGTTAGTGGCAATGTGTGCAATGCTAATTCTTCTATAATGACTATTAATTTACGCACTGTTTCTCATTTACGAGATATACAAAGATATCCTATTCTAATTCTCTAAAATTTCCATTCAGATTTTAAAGTAAATAAATAAAAATTTAAAAGATGTGGAATATATAGATGTGTAGATTATATTTATTTACGTGAACATAACATAAAATGGTTTAAATAAATCAAATAAAATTTGGTATGAAATTTTTGCACCGATATTATGCATCTGTATCATATTCTTAACAAATCAGTTTATAGGAAATTTGTTTCCTGGCTCACTTTTGTTTATTTGAACACAATGACTTGAAAACTTGAGAAGCTAAATATCTGAAATCTGACATATTATTTTATCATTGGAATTAGATCCTTGCCAAAGCTTGAACCAAATCTGTCAAAAGTTTAAATGTTTGTTGCCGGTAGTGTTCTCAAATTCACAACAATCTAGAACAATCAAATTTGGTATGTGGTACAAACTTCTATATCTGCATCAAATTTAGAATCAAACCATAGGTTGAAAAATCCAAACACATGATTGAATTTTCACTATACTACAAGTGTTATTAAATAATTAACCAATTCTATGAGATCATACGTTTAGCCACCACAGAAAAGAACTGTTGCGAATTGGTATGAGCGAGGATAGAACCTGGGACCTTGTGGTTTGCAGTCCAGTAACATCACCACGGTACAAAAGCAATTTCTCGGGTAGCGTAGTTGATAACTGGCTTATAAGCTTTCACCACAATCAAACTTGGTATGTGGTACAAACTTCTATATCTGCATCAAATTTAGAATCAAACCATAGGTTGAAAAATCCAAACACATGATTGGATTTTTACTATACTACAAGTGTTATTAAATAATTAATCAATTCTATGAGTTCATACATTTAGGCACCACAAAAAAGAACCATATTGATTCTATGTTACATTAAGTCAACAAACTTCAGAAATATCTAGAAATCAAAATAATATTTTTAAAAATTGCAATTACACACTTTCTTTTTAAAAATATTTTTTAAATCAGTGATTCTCAACCTGTGGGGCGCGCCCCCCTAGGGGGGCGCGAGCACACTAGAGAGGGGGAGCGAGAATATCCAAGATAAAATATTATTTAAGAAAATTGATTAACTGATTGAAAGGAAAGCACACATACACATAGAAAATAAAATACATTTCGACATATTTAATAACGTATTAAAGTAAAACAACTTACTGAATCAAAACATACTAAATTAGAAACAAATTTAATAATGATTAGTGACTTCTTTGGGCCTGTCTTGCAAAGCAAAGTTTTTCGAAGGAAAGCTTAATATTAGAAATAGCCACTCTCAGTTCTGTAACTATATTTAGCCGAGATCTATATTTTGTCTCCAAATAAGCCAAAACCGAAAATCCAGTTTCACAAAGGTAGGACTTTGAAAATGGTAAAATAGAATGCGAAATGCCCTTGTTTTTAGTGCAGAAATATCATTCTCTACTCCCACCTAAAATTCAAATAGTGATTTATTACTAAATTGTCTTTTAGTTTTGCTACTTGTCGTAAAGTCTATGAATTTTTTTCCCTCATCAATTGAGAGTTCTTCGGCAGTTTTATGAAATGTATCCTTAACCCACTCGTTACTTGCTATCAGTTTGTCGTCAGCAAGAAAGTACTTTTTAAAATTCTTTGCCATCATGGCTAAATGATTTTCAATGGTTACGAAAACAACTTTTACATGTTCTTCAGCCTTGTTAGTTTTAGTACAACCATCCACATTTGCAAACATTGTTAGGTTTTTTTGCTTTAAATTTCTTCTTCACAATTCCAATTTTCTACAAAAAGCATTAACTTTATCACTCATATCCAACATATGTATATTTGCTCCTTGGAGTTGAAGATTCAAGTTATTTAATTTCTCGAATATGTCGACCAAGTAGTTCAGTTTCATTACAAATAAACCATCGCGAAGATTCTCAGCCTTCGGTCTGTTTTGTTCTAGGAGAATGGCGATTTCTCCTCTTAATTCATAAACACGTTGCAAAAATTTCTCACATGATAACTCTCTTGCTTCGCAATAAAATAGTAACGCTGAATGTACTGAACTCATGTCTTTACAAAGTGCGGAAAAGATTCTCGATTTCAAGGGTCTCATTTTTATATAATTTACTACGGTTACAACCGTAGTTAGCACAATATTCAGACCAGGACTCATTTCTTTCGAAGTCAAAGCTTCTCTGTGGATCATGCAGTGTGTTCAGACGCACTGAGGCGATTTTTGTTTTACAAGTGCTTGTTTACCTTGGAATTTTCCGGACATTGGACCAGATTTTAATTTTAATTCGAAGAATTATGTGGTTTTGTTGACGTACTCACTATGAAGCGTTACCAAATGTCGTTTAAGTTTATTAGGTTTCATGCTTTCTGTAGCCAACATTTTTGAGCAAATGATACACGGGAGCCTTTCTTCTTCATTTACTTCAGTACTGGTAAACCCAAAATTTAAGTATTCTTGAGAATATTTTTTTGATTTTATTTTCGGAACCACACTCGTCTGTGTATTTTTTGATGCTTGACTATCGTCTAATGCTCGCTTACTTTCGCTTAAAAATTTATCCATGAGTCTGCATAAATCTGCTGCCGTGAATATTTAATATGGTGAATTGCAATTAACACGAAAACATACATAACATAAACATTCACGATAGATTTGATAGCGATAGAAAGATCGACTCGAATGAGACTATCTGGAATTGAAATTTGCGTTATCGAACATTTTCCTTCTTCCTATGAGAAAACATTTGCTCTATGCATGCTCGAGACGGCATCGGTCGTGTGGATTCCTTTCCACAAATATTATTTATTTATTTCTCTTTTGTTTAGTCATGCTTCTGTTTTATTTCTTTTATTATTCAAAAAAAAGTATTCCCAGTTTCTAAATTTAGTTCCCCCCGTCTAGGTTAATTTTCATTAACGAATTTTTCTACTTCCATATTCTTTTAACGTTATCTCTCTGTTTGGGTTTCATTTCAAATAGAATATTTAAATTTATTATTTCATTCTTTGCATCTGTTCACCGCCCGCTTCGCAAAATACCAGATATGGTTTCTCGCCAACGTCGGCTCGCTTTTACTCTTGTTTTGGCAGTTAGTTAAAAATAATTTAAAAACAGAATTCAAAATATTCAATATACATACATTATTGTTGTATAGATTTTATTGTAATCGGGTGGGGCGATAAAAATTACGATTGAAAACTGGGCCGCGAATACTGAAAGGTTGAGAAACGCTGTTTTAAATAATACTCTAAGATGATAAAAATTATCGAGAAAAATATACTGTAAAGCTGAACGTCACAATGAGGCATTCGATTCCTTGGACACTGTTTTTAATATGGAAAAGGATAGCGATTGCTTTGAAAAATTTATAATAGAGATTTTATACTGACTTATTTTTAGTGAAATAATAAGTGATGCAGTCAATTTCCAGGCATAGGGGAAAAAATGAAAATCAGAAAAGGGGGAAATATATAAATTCACCCAGTATAATTATATATAAACTTAATATAACCACAAAAGACTAATATTTTAATAAAATTAAAACGAGATGTATTACGTTTTATACGAGAAAGTCTAGATACGGATCCTGTTCTTGTTCATTCACCTTTCTTCATAAAGCATTTTATTACCTTCTTTTAAACAAACTCTTACGCAAAGTCAATTATTTCAAGAAACAACACTTATCGCAGCAATTTACGTCATTAAATAATGAAATCTTGAAGGTTTTGCACGTGCAAGAGGAGTTTAGGTCTAATCCTAGACAAAACGGAACAAAAAGGACAGATTCTTCTTTACCGCCGGCTTGGAAAAGCCATTGGCCAATTTTCCACAGTCCATCCATAAGCAGCGAGTTGACATTCAATGTTCCGCCGTCTGACAGATATACGGTTCACCCAAACGAATCAAACGACCACCAATAAATACAAGGATCATACGCGGTCGTTAGCGTTCGTTTTCAACTAATGGTCTCAGTAACTAACTTTGACGGGGATATACACATACACCAAATAATGCATTCTCCCCTAGAATTTGTGACCGCCACAGGTGATATGTTGTTGGCTGAGATTATCAAACTGGGTGGAGTTTTTAATATTTTTTATTTCCTTTCTTTTGTCACTTCTCATTGCTATTATTTTATTTTGTTTTGACAAGATTCGGGCAACCAAGAATTTAATCCATAAATAAAAGAAAAGAAAAGATTCGTGGAATAATTTACTTAAACATAAATTGTACTTAAGAGAAAAGGAAAATTGAACGTTTTGTTTGGAAAATTGTGTTTTTTATTTGATTCGCCTTTAATATAACATCTGACTCGAGTATTCAAAAGCAGATTTTTTTATGTTTATTCTATTTATCAAAAACTATTTATCAAATAGTTATTCATTTAACACGTTAGTCGCCACGTGAATCACTAGTGATTCACAACTGCTGTCTGATTCTGTTTGGAAAAATGCTTGCTCTATTTATTTCACCTTTAATATAACGTCCGGCTTTTCTATCCAAATGCAGCTTTTTAAATGTTTAAATCTGTTACTATATCAAACTAGTTATTCATATAATAGTCACCACATGGATCACCTGTGATTCATACCTTCGTTCTGATTAGATACTTTCCATTTTCATTATAGTTAGGAGATAGCAAATAAGTCACCTAATGAGACAAATGGTCCAAATTACGGGCATGAGTTGCTGTGGCAGTGCACGTGTTAAAACACAGAAATCACTTGGATAAATTGCATCTTTTACGTTCACATATGAAATGAAATAACAATAAATATTTCCAATATCTTATCAAATTAGAAGCTTAAATATAATTTTAAACCTTATCTTATTATCAATTAGATAAAGAAAGATCATCAACGTATATTTAATTGAAATAGCTTCTATTATTTACGACATTGTTAGTCTTCCATAGTATTTGGAAATAAATTTATATATGGTATTTGGAGATGTATTTTTCTCGAAGTATTCGAACACACGGCAAGCTCTAACACTTAACACATTTAAAAACATTATTATATTTTCGTTCGAGGGAAAAGTATATCGCCTCAGTGTTTTCCAAATACGATCCGAGTGTGAAAGTGGTCAAAAAAGAAAACAGACATGGTGTCAAAAAAGAAAACAGACATGGTTGGTGATGTGCAAGGTCAGTACAAGAGAATTCTGAGTTTGTTCTGGATATTCGGAGAACTAGTTTCTGGGCATTAAATTCCTAAAATTGATTTCGGGAGAAACTCTGACAAGACGTATCTCCAATGGACTCTCAACCATGACCTATTCTGAATCTTTTCCCAAAATATGATAAGCTCATACTTGGGTTACAATTGATAAATAAATATTTACACTAAATTTTGGTAACTAAGCGTACACAATGATTACCACTTTATTCTGATAATTTCTTTTATAAACACTAATAATAATTTATTTAAGTTACAGCAGTCTAAAATATTGAATAAAAAATCCACAGAAATGATAATTTGTTTCTGGTTCTTTAATCGTGTCCATTTATCATTAAACGATTTTTTTTTTGTCGTGTGACTATTTTAAGCCAAAGTTTTGCGCATTAGCTTCTGAGGGTAAAGACCCCTGAGCACCCGAGGGTAGAAGTCTGACTTCTAGCTCAAATGAAGATAGCACACACACACACTGGCTTGCACAACCCCTTTTTACAGGGGGGGGGGGAGGCTCATTCACGCACCTCACAGATCGAACACAAGGAAGAGAACAACCATGCCCGAACCAGGACTCGAACAAGGAAAGCCTAAATCACGGGGAAGACGCGCTACCCCTAGGTCAGGGCGCCGGCATCATTAAACGATTTTTACTATTTTAAAAATTTTACTCTGAAAACGAATCGGAGTGGTATCTCCCAAATTTTCTTGCATACATTCTAATAACCAGCTGACTGTTTTTGACGAGTACACTCGTCATGGAAAACGTACAACATTTTGCATTATTCATTCAATGTTCCTTCAGTGACAATTATATTGAACGGATATTGTCATATATTCAATGATAATATCAGTTCATCCAATGACAAATTATTATATTTATAATTAATTATTTCTTATATAATATGGCAATTTAGATACGCATTTTCGAAGAGGTCGAAGCAGTTAATTGGTTAAAGGTGTTATCTTAAAGGTGTTATCTCAAAGAATAAAAAGGTGTTATCTCAAAGTTTGAAAAGGTGTTATCTCAAAGAATGCCCTGAACGACACTGATGTACAATGGTAACCAATTGTTAAACTTTGGTGAGAACATTTTTACTGAATCTATCGTATGATCTCTAGAGAGATTAACAACTGGCATGCGGTTAAAAGTATCCGAAAATACCTAATTTAATCTGGATTTTAGGCAGATTTTTCTCCGCCGATTGAAACAAAAATTTGTCATATAATTGCACTTGTAGTCACAAAATAACATGCTAAATTTGATATATATGAGTCACAGCATTTTTGAGTTATCGCGTTTACATGTTTCTGAAATCATAGACTGACAGACGGTCAACCCCTCTATGAACTTGGCTCAAAATTTGGTAGATATATATGTTATATATGTATTCAAAATTCATCTATCCAGCTGTCTTCGTTTTGTAGTTATTGTGTTTACTTATCTTGGAACAGTAAGACAAACAGACTTCCTCTAAACGAATTTTGTTCTAAAGTTGATAGAAATCTACGAATTTTCTGTAAAGACCATATTCAAAATTCCATACGTCTAGTTAAAAGCGTTCTTAAGTTATTATTGTCAGTGACAGACATTTTTTTTTAAACTTGGGAGGTCTAAAACGTGGAGATTCATCAAAATTTCGAGTTCAGATTTTTTGACAATACTTTTTTTATACTTCGTATATGAAAAAGTAAAAAATTTGACATAAAAGTGGGATTTCAAAGCAATTTTTGAGCCCACAGTTATTGCAAGATATCCTATTCTCTGAGTATTGAACGAAGTCATTCATTCGAGAGTAATTAAAGAATGCGGTCCTCTTCTAGCAATAGGGCAAGAGTTCCGTCGTCATCTTGATCCACCAGAATGAATCAGACGACTGCCTTCTTCTAAATAAGTACAATCATTAGTATCTAATGAAATCTGGAACTCAATCATGCTTGTGAAGATTATTTAGCCAATCAAACTTTGCACAAAGAAACCACGCAAGAACTATTCAAGCGCATTAAGTGGACATAGATTCTACTTTCTTCTCCCCATATTAGGGAATTTCAAGAAAGAACTTGCATCTTAGATCTTTAAGAGGTTCAAGATAGTAACATCTAAGTAAAAAAATATTTCAGATGTTGCCGTCACATTAATGTTGCTTCAAGTGTCTCAATGATAATGATCAAAATGGAGTAGAACATATTTTTCTCCCAATTTCATGGATGCTCATGAGTCGATGAATCAAGGTTGTGATGGCCCTTCGTACCGAAAGTCATCAAAAAGGGAAAAAAATTCTGTTTGGAAATTACTTGGTTGGACGTCATAATAAAGTTTTCATTGTAAGCTTTTAATGTGAATTAGAAGAAATTCTACAAATATAAAGACGTTTTCATTTGAATTTAAGAACTGCATTGACTATCTTATTTTGTCATAAAGACGGAGCTTACAGATAATTCCTTAATATATGCTAAAGAATTATGGAAAAAAATGTTGAAATTCTCTGTACAATTCATGTTATTGAATATTGTAATAATTACTCGACATTTCTTTATATTTTAATCAAACTGCCAATTAATATCTGTCAAAATCCTACTACTTTGGTCTTTTCCCGTGCTTGGCAAACCGAATAAATTTATTAATCGTTTACTGAAATCGTTCTAAATCACTAGATTCTTAAACTTATTCGGACCGTGGTGGCCTGGTAATAAGGTCTCGGCTTGTGAACCGTAGGGTTGCAGGTTCGAAACTCCATTTCACCGAATAACCGACGCGTATGGGGATCTGTTGCACGATAAATCCGTCGGGGTCAAACGTCCTCCCGTTGGTGTGGAGAGGGGGGTTGCCAGCTCAGGTGTCGCCCTCGTCATCTGACTGAGGTTCAAAATTCAGAAAAATCAAATCATGAGGTTCAAAATTCCGTCCTAAAATAGCCTAGTGTCGCTTTAAACGGGACGTTAGTATAGCTAACTAACTTAACTTTAACTTATTCTTTTTAACTTGTAATGTTTATTAGGAGAAAAAAAGTATATTCAGTGCTCCCATTTTCTGTGAATATGCATTAAATGAAGAAATAAATCGGACCAGTAAAAGGTTTTAAGCATAACTAATTGAATATATAATTATTTTTGGTATTTTTATACATTCTATAAAAACACATCTTTACAAAATGATTATATTGTTTAGCATATTTATTGCTGTGCAAAGTATTTTATTAATGAATATCATTGTAAAATGAACTTCTTGTGGACCTGCTCTTATCGTGCCTGTATTAGCCAGTTATATTTTATGCATTTTCTTCACTGTATGCTTATGAAATATATTTTTGCATCTCTCGCATGAAGTATGAAAAATCATCCCTGTTAGGCTTCGTTGTGTGCTTTGTGTGAACTCTTCCCAATTGATCATTAAAACGCTCTAAGCCTAATGGAAGAATGAGATGGATAATAATATAGGTAAATGTAATGCAACGTAATCAGTGACATTTCATACCATATAGTTAAGTTTAGTTTAATTACATGAACATTTTGTTTTGATGTAAAAGGAAGGCTAATTTGGAATGACATGGTAATTCTAAATCGCGATGAAATAGACACTTAAGCCTAAGACGCCTCGCCCGCCAAAACTTCTCTAATTTAACAGAAAGAAGGCGTTTGACCTTTAGCATAAGATTTCTCACACGCTAAACCTATATACATCTGGAATATTTTATGAAATCAGGTTTCAAACTTATAATCTTTCTGTCTCCAAACTACAAACGGCCATCCCATGCTGAAAGAACCGGTTCTACCTCAAAACTGATATTTTAGAACGACATCGGAAAAAACGGAGACGGTATTTTATTTAAATATATGTATTTAGGAATTTCATTGGAGTGATTCAAATATGTATTTTTTTTTTCTGGATTGTTTTCTTAATATTTTTGAAGAATCGAACAGATGAGCAGAAAATAAAAGTTTTGAATTTCAAAATTCATTCATCGTCTGTTGAAGGTTCTGTTCTAAACGATGCTTTCCCACACTTGTTGCTTCTAACACTGTATAAATATCAGATAATCTTGTTTTAGATTATACATCAAGGAAAATTCAACTCCTAAATTATTTTAATAAGATATATAATAAAATTTTAATTTGGTGCAAAATATTTGTATTTTTCAAAAAAAAAAAAAATGATAAAATGTTGCTTTTTGGCAAAACGTTCGAGTTTTCAGCAACACGTGAATTCCTATCCAACATCGCGCAACACACAAAGTTCCCGAAACTTCAAATTCCACTTACTGCTACTTCCTATCTGAGAATTTTCTCCACCAACGCCAAAAAATAAGACCACATCATACCTTCCGAAAAATTTCTCGGTTTAAAGATTAAAAAGGTCTACCTTGCAAAAGCAACAACAACCCCACCCTCCAACCCACCAGCGAATCACTATTGCCAGAGACAGGGCAAATTATCCCTCGGAGAGTATAGCCGAAGGCTCCTAAAAAGACGCGTGTGCACTAACCCGGGCAAAAACAGGGCCATTACCACCAGACTTGCTGCCATTCCACGAGAACTCATCGTCGAGAACCCTTTTCTGCCATTAGGAGTCCGACTTCGCCGGCACGTACCTCCCGGAATGGCCCAGGCAGCCCTCCTCAAATGGCTCCAGCCCAACAAGCAAGAAAATTTCATTTCGTTTTCCACAGCACACACACATGCTGCCACAACTTTTTCTTCTTCTTCTTCTTCCCCTGGCATCCGCTTTTATATCGGGTAAAGTTCTTGGATGATTCGATGCATTTTTAATCGGATGGCAGTCAGAGGTTTTCGGGATCTTCTAATGGGTAAGGCCCCTTCAGGGGTCGTGTCGCCATTGAGATGGGGCCGGGGACGTTTATTCGTTGATGGCATGGCCACGTAAGCCGCTTGGGAAGAGTCGAGACCCACCAATTGGAAGAGGCATGGGCTAACGTTAACTTTCTCATTGCTATTCGTTGAATTTGAGATTTTTAGACAAAGGCGTGCTATACGTCGAATTTTTAGACCAAAGAAAATACATGAGAAGATACTGTAAATAAGAATAAGTAATTAATAAAGATATAGCAATAAATAAACAATAGTAGTTAATTACTTGTAAAAACATGTAAAA
The DNA here is from genome assembly GCF_947563725.1 of Argiope bruennichi. NCBI lineage: Eukaryota > Metazoa > Arthropoda > Arachnida > Araneae > Araneidae > Argiope > Argiope bruennichi. The sequence continues at coordinate 107,901,921 of NC_079157.1, read as the reverse complement.
GTCCTATTGATGATTTCACTCTAATTATTTTTAAAGTAATAAGTGGAATTATTTTTAAAGTAGCTTGAAAAAAATCCCTAAAGTTATCTGCAAATTACTACGTGCAAAATTTTGATTAAAATTATCATTGCAAATAAAATTTATGGTAAACAAAAATATATTTAAAATAAAATAGTTAATAACATATGACATAATTAATTTCTTAGTTTAAAATAAAATTATTATAATACGAAGAGTTTAAATGATAATAATGAAGCTTAATAGTTTATACAATGTTATAATAACTATTTAAATAATTTGCGCATTTTTATTAGAAGACACAGAAACTAGTTGTGGCTGTATGGCATTTATTGCATGCGAGCATTTGTCTTGTATAATAATTTTTTATCATATACATGTAATCAATTTTGTATGCATATGATAAAATGTGCTTTTTATAACATGCAAATAAAATTTAAGAAGCAGAATATATATTTGAGGAAACAAAAAAGCATTTTATAAAATGCATCTAATTAATCATAAAGAATGCTGATTATAATGAGAAATGGAAGCTAGAGTAGATTTTGAAAGCAGTGGCTACGTATTGTTTATTAATTATAAAAGGTCTGTAAAACTTTTATTGCAGATTCAATATATGGAGTTATTTGAAATAGAACGCAGAAATATTCTCTGATGAAACTTATAAAATTATTATAATAATGGACTAATGCAAGATTCATTTCTGGAGAAAATACAAAAAATCACAGTGGCCATATGTTATTTAACGTATACAAGCTTATGTAGTCAGAAGCACCTTAATAAAACAATTCGACAATTACGTACATTTATTTACAGCATGAAAGTTATGTTTTGATTTTTTTTCTACCCCTGAAAGCTCATCATTTTTTTTTCAAGCGAGCGTTTTTGTATTTAGATAAATTTAAATTAGAATAAATTTCAATTTTGAGTTTGAAATTTTGAAATTTTAGTTGAAAAATCTTTTAAAATTCTCCAAATTTTTAACAAATTTATCTTTTTATCTTTGAAACCGAAAAACTAATCATAGAAGTAAACATTCTTAATTTATAATATTTAACCTAAATGTATCATATAAAAGAAACACAACTAATTTTAAGTAATCAATAAATGTAAAGGCATCATTGTTATAAGTATTAACTGTTAATTAAACTATTAAATTCAATTTATTATTTAACCTATTACTGCAACAATTATGAAAGCATAGAACTCGAAAATCGTTTCATAGATGTGGGTCTTATATTTAATGACAGTAGTAAAGTTGTGTGTCGTTTGTCATGCAAACTGGAACAAACTTAAATTTGTTGGCAACTTAAAAGATAACTAATTTTAAAAAAATGTAACAGTAGAATCTTTATATAATGTTTTGCATCCATCACAAATGTGTATTTTGATATGGTTTCCCTTTCCATTATTTAAAGTTTACTTGTCCTGGCAAGTTTTATTTAAATTTCTTTTACAAAAAGTACATAAAAAATGTCTTGTAATCGTAAAAAAGATCAAAGTTTTGATGAATATCCAAAGATTTGATCTCAGTAATTTGATGAATATCCACGTTGAAACTGAAAAGCAGAGTTATGCTGTGTTCAGAGTGTTTCAGAGTTTTGCTGGGTTTAAACACTATTAATGAAAAGCGGAACGAAAACGGTACATATTCGCATCCGAAACGCTTTTTAGTATCTTACTCGGAGATCGCTTGGGTACACTCAGTTTTCCTTCTAACAGGTACCGAGAGCATGCAGAAGCGCTCGCCTCTTTATTTCTTCCACTATTTTACTTCCTTTAATAGTTTCACTATTTTATTTTTATCATACACAGGCTTAATAATTCTCATTTTCAATAATCATCTACAATTCTAGTGACAAAGCTATATTCCAAATTTCATTTCCACTTTTGAGTCTTTGTATTCGCATGAAGCATAGATAGATAGATTTCTTTTAGGCAGATTTTGTTCCAAAATTTGATGCGCATTTACAACTTCGGCGTAAAGAATACACCAAATTCTGTTTTCCCAGCTCTTTTACATTTAAGTCGTTTTGTTCGTAAACAGATTTATAGATATAAATTTCAAAACAGATTTTTTAGGACTCTTTTTTTTAAGTCCAAAGCATGGGGATTCACCAGATTGCCAGGTCGAATTTCTTGACAATATCCATACGCTCTATTTTAAAAAGAGAAAATAAAAATGAGCAGTCCAGTTCATTTTCAAATGACTAGCGGCCATCGAGAAAATCCAAGATTAGGAAAGCCCTCTCATACTTCTAAAGAGCAACACACTGCAGATATTAAAAAAGATGAAAAAAAGAGAGAGAGAGAGTGAAGGAGGTTCTCCACCTGGAGCCCTTCCGTCCAATGATCGCGAAAAAAGCCCCATGCAATAGTAATGCTCTGTCCATTTAGTATCTCCGGCCCCATTTATGTAATGAGCCAGGGCGGCCGTAATGGACCCCCGCCCCATCAATAATTCCTTCTTTCAGAGAGCAGGAAAAGGAGTGCGCGCCTTTGGTGCAAGGGCTACATTCTGCGCACTAGTACAGAGAGTTTCGACGCTACGCATTTCGCTTCACTCGATTCGAATGAATTCTGCCAGAAAATTTTATTGTCTTAAACTTGTTTGTCCGCTTCCATTCTAAGATGATTGCTTTGTTGCTTTTCTTTGTGCTAGTGTGAATGGATCTAGAACTAAATCATTGTGAAAAAAATTCAGTTAGGAAAAGTTGACTTTTAAGTTATGGGAAAATATGTTTTTCTGAACAAAGGTCAGTGTCCGTTGCACCTTCTTTTAAACTTAAATCTGTTTATCTTTACTTTAATCTATAAGGTAGTAGAATACAGAAGAATACATGCTAAAGAAGGAATCTTCTTCGGTAGGAACATTACAGAAGAAGATTTTGCATACTTCTTCTAAATATAGAAGCATGTAGAGATAGAGTACTGCCCTCTTCAAAATATTCGAATTTCAGATTTTAGATCCCAGTAACAGTGTTTGAAAATGAATCTCTATATCTACCTGACAACATTATATTCAAAATGGCATCGAGTCAGATGGATTAAATTTGATACTTGACCTTTAAACCAAAGTTCTAGACATCCCTCAAATTTTGAATCAAATCAATCGAAGGGATACCTGCATGTCTGTTCCTCCACATGCATCTGAACAAGTTAACTCCAAAATGCAGCGAGAGAGATTGATAAAATTTGACATATTGTTTTTATCACCAAAATGTCAGTTGTGTGTCCAAACTTTAAATGAAATCTGTCAGAACACTCCTTCAGAGCTATTTAAATAATATAATTCCTAATATAATAAGCTAGAAAACTAAATTTGATATCAAATTTCAGATAGACCAGAAAACAAAACATGAAGAGTTAGATATAAAAATTTAAATACACTAATTTAGAATCTAAAATGTATATCTGTATTAAAGTTTTAATGAAATCCGTATGTGGACCTATATTTTCTATGCATATAAATGCAATGATTAAGTAAGGCAGTAACTTAATTGAATGACAACACTCTTGTGATTATTGAGCTCATACCTAATATAAGCTCATAGCTATATACCTAGCATCCTATGTAAAATTTTGTTTCAATTGGTTTGAAAGAATAAGCGTGCATCCAAAATATGTATTCAATTTTCTTGCGTGTTTTTCTTAAGTCAGCGTTTCTCAACCTTTCAGTATTCGCGGCCCAGTTTCCAATCATAATTTTCATCGATCCCCCCGATTTCAATAAAATGTATACAACAATAATGTATATTGAGTATTTTGGATTGTGTTTTTAAATTATTTTTACCTAACTGCCAAAACAAGAGTAAAAGCGAGCCAACGCTGGCGAGAAACCAAATCTAGCATCTGAACAGATGAAACGAATGAAAGATTAAATATTATATTTGAAATGAAAGCCAAACAGGGAGATAACGTTAAAAGAATATGAAAGTAGAAAAATTCGTTAATGAAAATTAATCTAGACGGGGTGAACTAAATTTAGAAACTGGGAATACTTTTTTTTTGAATAATAAAAGAAATAAAACAGAAACACGACTAAACAAAAGAGAAAGAAATAAGTAATATTTGTGGAAGGGAATCCACACGGCCGATGCCGTTCTCGAGCATGCATAGAGCAAATGTTTTCTCATAGGAAAAAGGAATATGTTCGATAACGCAAATTTCAATTCCAGTTAGTCTCATTCGAGTCGATCCTTCTATCGCTATCGAATCTATCGTGAATGTGTATGTTATATATGTTTTCGTGTTAATTGCGATTCACCATATTAAATATTTACAGCAGTAGATTTATGCAGACTCTTGGAAACATTTTTAAGTGGAAGTAAGCGAGCATTAGACGATAGTCAAACATCAACAAGTACACAGACGAGCGTAGTTCCGAAAATAAAATCAAGAAAATATTCTTAAGAATACTTAAATTTTGGGTTTACCAGTACTGAAGTAAATGTAGGAGAAAGGCCCCCGTGTATCATTTGCTCAAAAATGTTGGCCACAGACAGCATTTAATAAACTTAATACATAGACAGCACTAGTAAACTTAAACGACATTTGGAAACGCTTCATAGTGAGTACATCAACAAACCCAGAGAATTCTATGAATTAAAATTAAAATCATATGAGAAGCAAAAATCATTTTTTAAAGAAACTTTGTCTTTGAATAAAAAAAGCTTTAATTGCATCTTACAAAGTTTCATATTAAATAGTCAGATGTAAAAAACCTCACACCATTGGTGAAGAGCTTATTTTGCCAGCAGCAATTGAGATTGTAGAAACTATGTTTGAAGATAATTTTTCAAAACAATTGCAATCCATACATCTTTCAAATGATACTGTTGCTCGTCGAATTGTGATATAGCTGAAGTTGTACAGTGTTAGCTTTTCCCGAAGTTACGTGACAAATTGTTTTCAATACAGCTTGATGAAGCAACAGATAGTAATAAAGATGATCATTTAATTGCCCATGTTCGATTTTGTGATAATATGTCAGTAGTAGAAGAATTACTTTTCTGCAAACCAATAGAACTCAAAACAACAACGCTCGCATTTTTTACTAATTTAAATGATTTTATGAACAAGGCAAACATAGAATGGAAAAATTGCTTCGGAATATGCACCGATGGTCCTCGTTCAATGTCCGGAAGATTCCAAGGTATACAAGCACTTGTAAAACAAAAATCGCCTCAGGGTGTCTGGACACATTGCATGATCCACAGAGAAGCTTTGGCTTGGAAAAAAAATTGAGTCCTGGTCTGAATATTGTTTTAACTATGGTTGTAACCGTAGTAAATTATATAAAAATGAGACCCCTGAAATCGAGAATCTTTTCCGCAATTTGTAAAAACATGAATTTAGGACATTCAGCGTTATTATTTTATTGCGAGGCAAGATAGTTATTATGTGGGAAATTTTTGCAACGTGTTTATGAATTAAGGGAAGAAATCGTCATTTTCCTGGAAGAAGAAAACAGACCGGGGGCCGAGAATTTTCGCGATGGTTTATTTGAGATGAAATTGAGCTACTTGGTTGACATATTCGAGAAATTAAATAACTTGAATCTTCAACACCAAGGAGCAAATATACATATGTTGGATACGAGTGATAAGATAAATGCTCTTTTTAGAATATTGGAATCGTGAAGCAGAAATTTAAAGCAAAAAAACCTAACAATGTTTGCAAATGTGGATGATTGTACTAAAACTTACAAGGCTGAAGAAGAATATGTAAAAGTTGATTTTGTAACCGTTGAAAATCATTTAGCCATGATGGTAAAGAATTTTTAAAAGTATTTTCTTGCTGACGATAAACTGATAGCAAGTTACGAGTGGGTTAGGGATCGATTTCATAAGACTCCCGAAAGACTCAATTGATGTGGGGAAAAAAATCATAGATTTCACGACAAATGGCGAAACTAAAAGACAATTTAGTAATAAATCACTACTTGAATTTTGGGCAGGAGTAGAGGATGATTTTTCTGCACTAAAAACAAGGGCATTTCGCATTCTATTACCATTTTCAACATCCTACCTTTGTGAATCTGGATTATCTGCTGTGGCTTCTTTGGAGACAAATAATAGATCTGTATTTCTAATATTAAGCCTTCCTTCGAAAAATTTCTTTGCAAGACAGGCCCAAGGAAGTCTCTAATAATTATTAAATTTGTTTTTAATTTAGTATGTTTTGATGAAGTAAATTTTGATTTAGTAAGTTGTTTTATTTTAATAAGTTATTAAATATGTCGAAATGTATTTGGTTTTCTATGTGTATGCGTGCTTTCCTTTCAGTCAGTTAATCCTTTTTTTTTTAAATAATATTTTATCTTGGATATTCTCACTCCCCCCTAGGGGGGGCGTGCCCCACAGGTTGAGAATCGCTGTCTTAAGTGTATTAATCGCATACCAGCTATTAATTGCCAAAGATCGCATGTTATATTCCGTAAAGATACTAGATTCATATCAATGATCGATATTTCGTAACCATTGCACGCTAATGCTATGCAATTAACATACAGCTACCGGTTTTCTGTATACCATACTACAAAGCACACAATTTTCATGTGTTGAAATAAGAATCTGAGCATTCGTGGCGTTCACAACCTTTGACCAAGTCCTCAATTTTTAAGAGGAGGGAAAGAGATGGCAACTTTATTGGAGATTACTGGAAAATTTCGGAGAGTCTACTTCAGCAGGTTAACTGAATTTTTCCAATTTTTTTTTTAAAAATATTTTTTGTAAGTCATTTTCAACTGTAGATTTCATTGTTTAAAGAATTTGAAACCCTTTAACTAAGGAAAGCTAAACTAAGGAAAGAAAGATTCTACTAACTATCTGAGAAGTTTATATGAGAAATCAGAAAGTGAATTATCATTGCCGCAAAAAGAAAGTGAAATTCTGAATAGCTTACCGAGACAAGTGACTTGACTTTATTAAGCAAACTCATCCTTTTTAGAGATTATCATAAGTATCGGTATATATCAGAAATTTAATTTAAATTAAACACAACCAATATTACTGGCGAAACAACTGGTCGCAAAAGGCGGCTAGTTTCTTTAGCTAAACTCAGTAAGGAATTATGTAGTTTTTTATTTCCTTTTTTGATACCAAGAATGATATAAAATAAATTTCCTGTGTAAATTCTGTGGTAAAGAAATTATTTTTGTTATTCGTTAAAAATTGTCGTCCTAGAAAATATTGCATTCGAAAACCGATTTTCTGTCAAATGCAAACAAGCCTACATTACTGTTTTCAGGCCGATTTAAACAAATGTTTATGTGCCCAAATTATCAATTATAGACTACTGTAAAAGCCCTTATTTGCATGAATGGTTCCAGAATAAATTATTAAAATTCATAAAAAATTCTATGAAGAAAATTATTTCCTAATGAAACATTTGCTTAAAGGGCATCGAACAGCGGATTATGTTCCTTAACCTAATATCTATATGTACAGGAATTTCAAATTTTATTTTCATATAAGTGTTTTTGGAACGAATTAATATAATTTCATTAAATTCCGTGATAATACGATGAATTTTCAAAAGAACATCGGTTAAAGAACTTCGTCTCTAAACGTAATACGTTTTATAACCAATTATCTTTGTACAGAAATATCAAGTATATATATATATCATTTAAGTGTTTTTAGAACGAAGTATTCAAATTTCCATAAAATTCTCGGGTGAAAGAACGATTTATTAATGAACAAGTTAAAGGATATTGTTTTTCATCGAATTACTTTCTTTAATCAATTATCAGTACACAGAAGCATTGATTTTTTTTCCATGCGAGTATTTTTAAAATTAATTATTCGAATTTCAAAAAAAAAAAAAAAAAAAAAAAATCTTGAAACAAGGATTTAGTTAGAAAACGTCTCTGAATGGATTCTAAAGTTCTTTCACTTAATACTTAAATACAGAAGCATCGAATTTCGTTTTTTGCAAGAATGATTCTAGAATGAATATTTTTAATTTCTGTAAAATTCTATTTCGTTAAGACTATATTAGCTAGCCGGCGATTCGGTAAACAAATATAGTCTTTGGGTGTATTAACTGATCTTCTGTTAAGCACAATATCTAAGTTCGTACTGCAATTAATTTATATGAGGTGGTTAAAAAAATGGTTGGAATACTAAAAAAAGTTGGAACAATCTTAAATCGTGAGAAGGACATCATTTGAAAACTAAGCCAAAATAATCGGATGCAAGAAATTTGATTTAGATTTTGGCCAGAATTCCTACCACGTACTATTAGTTAAGGGCAAAGGAAAGGAAGTATTCTACGATATTCTGTATCGGTCTTTCTTTTTTCCTTCCAATCCACTACCTGCCACTAGCGAGACAAGAAACACTTTGTTTCTGACTCAAAAATAAATAATGAGATGTCGGGAAAATGGTTCAAAAAGCGAGCTCCAGATTAGAACCTGATTTATGATTTCAAAAACGGCCGTAAATACGTCTACAACTGTCCAGGGCTGTTTACCAGAATGCACTGTGTAGAATTATCTGCTAAGCAACAACTTATTCTCTGAATTAGGGAGAGATGAAATCATGATGAATTTTTATGGTAAAATGATTTGCTTTTTCTTTAGGAAAAAGAAGCACACACATTTTTTTTCGAGATATAAAGCGCTGAACAAAATTTAGACAGTCTTAAAGATTACCTGATTTGCAACCTAAGATTTTCTGTTTTGTAAAATATTATGCTGAAAAGAGAATGAATCGATTTCGTTTTGTTTTGCAGTAAATATATGTTTGAATATGACACTAGAGAGAATGACATTAGTTGCTGAATTCAAGCTGAAGACATCAGGGAGATAAGGCTGAAATTTTAACACAAAATAATTTTTACTGTTATAACGACATGCAATGAAAGATCTCGGTTGCTAATATATTCAAATAAACTACTATAATTATCGATACAAAAACTAATAACATATTTTTTCATAATTAATAACATATAGCCAAATATAAAAGAATTCAAAAGGAACAATTACTTCCAAATTAATTGGCTCAAAAAGCGAGATAGTTAGTTTCTAAGAATTATATTTGAATTTGATTCTGATAGAAATTATAAAAAACTCTCTATCTAGTAAAACCAAAAAATAAAATACTAAACTTCAAACTTAATTTGCTTAACAGATTCAGATCATATTACTCACAAGGCCTATGCAATGACATATACAACCCAAGGGTATAATTTACTTTGCGATATGTTGTGATATTACCACTTTTTATCTTGCTTAAAGGAAATGGAAACGGTTGGGATGGACTAAAACATTCATTTTCCCATAATTCTCTTATGGCTGAAAACTGAAAGATCCTTCGCATTAAGTGCATTATGTGCGTTATTAACGAAAAAATTTTGTAACGAAAGATTTCTGAGATCTATCGATGATTAATTATTAATCACTGTAATATGATTTTCAATCAATAACTTTGCCTTTTTCTAAGCTTAGATTTGCGAGAATTTGTTGGGAAACTTCTCTCAATTGCACCCTTTTCCACCCTCTTAGCATTAACCCTTATGAAATCAGGGAAAAAATAAAGTAAAAGGCATTTTTTTTTCTCCTTTCATATACTATTGCTGGACAAAAGAAATAAATTTTCGTCTTCAGAATCCCAGCGCTCTTTATTCCTGGTGAAGGTTTCTTACGGCAACTGTTTTTTATGATTTTATTGATTCATGAATATAAAAAAAATTATAATCTCCTTTAATTACCTGCTAATTCAAAAAATTATTATTCGATCTCCATCGAGTATTTTTTCATGCAAAATCAAAAAAACTTTTAGATCTCATTACTGATGAAGAAACCCATATTTCATTGTGCCTGATTTATTTGAATATAACACTAGCCACTTTCGGCGACCAGCAATTAGTAACATTAATTTAATAATTTCAATAAATACATCGTTAAATTATGCAATAAATATAGAGCATTCTGCGTGGTTAGCTACACAGGCAAATTGAAAAAAAGTTAAATGGTGAAATCGGTCTAATAATGTTGTGGCTAGTTATTGAAGATAAGGCTGTATTAAGGTTTTATTATTTTTCAGAATTAAAAGAGCAGTGAGTAACAAAAGCAACCTCTGATGACTTATTTAAATTTCATGCTCTTTCATATGAGAAAAATGGCAAAATCGGTACAATAGTTAAGATTTAGGGCACAGTTGAGGTTTCTTTTTTATAGAGAATGTACAGTGAAGTAGTATTTTTATTATTTTTTCGAAAATGAAGACACGTGTGTGCTGAAGGGAAGGGGGGAGGTTACCTTCGATAACATATCAAGGTATCATAGTCTTTCATCTGAAGTGTGAAATGTGGAGATCATATCAGAGGGGAGATTGAGAGAGGAAAATTGTTCTTTGATTTTCCTAATTATTTTGAATATATAGATTCTAAAATAAATTTCATTTTTCAGTTTATATTTAAATGTCAAATTTCGAGTGCAGTCATAGCATACGATGAATTGTAATTTTTCATTTCTATAGATTTATAGCACATTAAAGAAATAGTTACTTCAAAATCTTACTTCCATTTAAAATTAACAATCTTTATTTGTATGGTAGAAATTGGTTAATTCAAAGTAAACAAGATCATGATAAAAATGTGGTTAGTTCAAAAGTTGTGATTAAGAAAAATTGGATTTAAAAATAAATATTTTGAAAAATGCATAATTAAAAAATACTTGATATGAAATATAGTGAATTCTAAGAAATAAATTATAATTAATAGTCAATAATAAAGCAGTTGATGACTTCAAATTATAATAATTAAAATAAACATAAGAAGCACTTTGTATACAACATTTTTAATATAAACTAATTAACAAAGCATTCATAAGTAAGCTCATCCAAAAATTACGCAAGAAAAATATTGAATTTCACGATCAAATGCACTTGCAAGAGCATTCATTTTTTTTCTTTATGCATGATATACATTTTTTACATTTATATACATTTTTATACATATTTATAAACATTATACACATTTTACATATTTTATACATTTTTTTTTCTTTATACTTTAATTTCATGATCCTTTAAATAAAAAAATGTTGGAAAGAGAGAAAATATAATTGAAAGATTATAAATTCGAATTCAGAAAGAAAAGATATTTAATAAAAATTTTTTATTAAAAAACTTTTCAAAGGATAGGTGTTTCCTTATGAAAATATATATGAATAAGTGTATATAATTTGCAGCAAAAACTTTTATTACTCGCAATCCTTTTATTACTCGCAATGCTTATAAATACTATAATTGGATTGCACAGAAGAACAGTACAGTCCAAGAATTAGTTAAAAAATATAGGTGCAACCACTAAGTACATGAGCAGTACTAAATCCTACCAACCCTCTCTTTATTGATTCTTAATATGTTTTGAATTTGAATGAATAGATAAACAGTATCTGTCCAAATTTAAAAACTGATTATCTTGGAAATCTCAGATTAATGCCCCTCCTTTTCTAGATTTTTTTGTACTAATTTTGATAAAATAAAACTTTAGAACATTTTTCCTAGTATCTTGAAGTGCTGAATTATTAAAAAGAGAAAGAAGGGGTGAATGAAATTCTTAAAATCATTTTACTTATTATCTTCAATATTTCTTTCAAATGAAAAAAAAAATGGATATATTAAAGAAAAGAATAATTTTTGAAGCCTTTTTTCATATTACAGAATTTTACGAATATACTTTCGAGTAGATTAATACGCAGTTTTTGTTTAAGAATATTTTTTTCCGTTCATCACAAATACAAAAGAAACAAACTTTAGAACATTTCTTGAGACATAATAAATTCCAAAAATCTTAACTTTCAGAATCGATTTTTTTTCTTACTTTTTTTAACTGCTTTTGTTTACTCCGTGGAAAAAAAGTAACTTTAAATTAGTATTTTGCTACAACTTTAATTTTGCTATTACTTTAAATTAGTATTTAATTCAACAAGTACTTTTTACCCAAAATTGTATTCATCTTTTGTGTCGTTATTGAGTTATTAAATTGTTGCTTATTTCGAAAATAAAACATATAGTTTCCTTTTACAAACAACAGAATCATTGTTCTCGTGTTTCTTTGTGTAGATAATAAAGAACAAATTTAATTCATTTGATGTGTTAATATTACAAATGAATTGAAGAAATGAAAATATTTTGATAATAGTCTTCAACTTTCTTTGCTTTTATTTTATAACTAATTGAGAAAGATTTTTCTAAAAGCTTGCTGAATTTTTTTATTTGAATTTCTTAAATGCAATTTTTCATTTACTGTATATCTTATGATGTATTATAAAAAAAACTTAATACTTTTTTGTAATACTTATTTTTAATGTATAGTGATTTCAATTGTTTTAGAAAAGTATTTTTTTAAACATTTACATTAAGAACTCAAATGGAATTTCAAAGTTTGTTTAGAGTTTCTTTATTATTGGTAAACAAATATAATTTAGAACCACTATCGCCTTAAAATTTAGAAAAATCTTCATCGAAAAATGGCAATAAAATAAATATTTAATTAAAAAGTAATTTATACTTTATTTGCCATCTTTAGTAAGTTTGTTTAGGATTTTTTTTGTTATTGATAAACAAATATAATTTAAATTGTCATTATTATTTTCAAATTTCGATAATATCTCATCGAAAAAATGGCAATAAAATAAGTTTTAATTTAACAGTAAATATTTGCTAACTTTATTAGAAATCATTAAAGCTCTGTTCCGAAAAAAATTGCTTCCTTATTTTTTTTTTTTTTTTTTTTTTTTTTCTGTAACCAATAAGAGAAGGAAGATGTCTGTCAGAAAAGTTAAAAATCGTTTCTTGTAAAATCAGCTTCATTCAACAATATTGTTGCGCCATCTATCGCATATCAGCTAAACTAATTTTGTTTCCATTACAGTTTTCCACATTAATTTTATAAAAGTAAAGTTAAAATTAAATTACACTTGCATTATATATATATATATATATATATATATATATATATATATATATATATATATATATATATATATATATATATATATATATATATATATATATATATAACCACCGAAAAAGAATTATGTTTAAAATGCAGAAAATCATACAGTGTTGATAGAATTTATTACTGACAATAGCAAAAGCTTTTTAATAATGTAGATTTAATAACTTCTAGTTAATAAGGGAATTGAACTGTGATAAAACTTATATTCCTGATAAAAGTTTGGTGCAATGGAAAGTATGTTATTTTTTTCATTTAATGTTAATTTTATTACCATTGAATTCGCGTTAATCCTAATTTGAATCAGTTTTTTGTAACCTTTTTTAAATTAAAATTTATAAATATAATTTAATGTCTGTTGGTAAATTAGTTTGAATTATATATAATTGCATACTCCTTGATGGATAGGAAGAAAATGTGATGTACATGCTCTTTAGCACGTAGAAGGTTATTAAAAAGTTGTTAACTTCCTGAAGGGGATGAAATAGAATAGTCTTTTAATATTTTGTCGCCACAACTTCAAAATTTATTACTGCCCGAAAACTATTTTTATTTACAACAATTTTAAATTTTCGGTAAAAGTGATTCCATTTCCATACAAGTTTTCTTTGATATATATATATATATATATATATATATATATATATATATATATATATATATATATATATATATATATATATATATTCTTTCCCATTGTATATTACATCAATCACACACTCGCTTTTGCCAGTGTTTAACTTATAATTTAAAAATGTTAACTTAACAGAAATTTTCACATTTGCTCTTATAATGTAGATTAGTGCTTTATTTGGCACGGCAAAGTGTATTTTCATTGGCTTTTATCAGAGGCCTACAATTCCAAACATTTTACATGGAAATGGTTATCATGTCTTCGCGTACAAATTTCTAATAATTAAAATGAATTATTTAATATATAGTTCTAAGAAAATGAATATAAATATACTATACATAACTTATTTACTTAATACGTAAACTCTAAAAAGTTTTTGCTACGGTTTTTTATCTTTTTCCAATTAAATAGTTAAGACACTTTTTTAAAAAAGCATACAGTTATTTACCTTTAAATACTCTTTTGAAATTGTTGCGTCTGCTGTTTGCAATTTTAACTGCTTGACCTCATTTTTGTCTCCTATTGTAGGACTTTTAAAATTCTAATGCACTTACTTGACATTTTTTTTTAACTTGAGTTCTTTGAATAAGATTTATTTCATTTAATAAATTCGGTAGTTTTTATTCCATCATTATATATTTTACCACATTTTTTTTTTTAGGTTTTACTTTTTTTAAATGTACCAATTCCTTTTAACTTTTTATCTTCTAAGTACAGATGTTTAGCCTCTTCATAATTTCGTCATTCTCAGAAATTTTTTATTGTTAACCATTGTTATTTTATCATCAAAGTTCAAGATCCAAATATTAGATTTTTAATATTTGTTTAAACATTGTAAAAAATTTGATTATCAAGGCACCTAAAATAGAACTAATGTGAATGGAGATAATAAAAGTTGTTCGAATCAAAAATATTTCTAAAAAAATAAATATAACTGAAGTATTTTCAAAATATGTGTTTGTTCGGATGCGTATTAGCATTCTCCAACGCTCAATTTGTAGCTTAACTACGTTAAAATTATTAATGTGCCTATTATCCAAATAAGTACGATGGGTTATTATTTTCAGTAGCAGTTGCTGTTAAAGTGGTTAAATGTGTAATTCCATCAACTATTAAATAAAAGAACTAATACTTGAGATCAAAGAGCCGTTAGTTATTTTCTCTAGATATCGTTAATCTCTTAAGATAGAAATTAATCTCTTCAAAAAAATCTGCACTTCCAAGAAACTTCATGCTTCTCCCACGGTCATTTACAAGCTACTCAATTCAAGAATGGTAACTTCAAGAATCTTTTCACAAATGTTGCATTAAACGTTGAGATTAAAAATATAGTTGAGAAGAAATCTTCAGAGTAGAATTTAATTTAAGTTAAGGGTCTCAACACGGTCATTTACAACTCTTTTATAAAGGTAATTTTCTCTTTTACTTTTATCACAACGATTAACCTTTTATTTGGCATGATTACTCAAAAGTAATGAGTGTTATCATTGGCTCTTATGAGAATTCTACCACCAATTACTTCACATGGGTATTGTGCACATGTTTTTGAATGATAATTAAAATATGTTTCTAAGAAAATGAATATAACTATATTATACATATCTTATATATTTAATATATGCACTCCAAAATTATTTTAAATGTAAAATATAATATAATATAAAAACTGTGCATCATATTTTCTAACGTGCCTATGGACAAGTGTCTGTCTTCTTACTTTTTCTTACCTGTAAATAGAACAGATAAAACCAGACGGAGTCGCAGGTGCAATGGTTAATTATTTTGTAAATATAAAATTGCATATTATTTCTATTTAATCTTTCTTGTTTATGAAGTATGTAAAAGAAAAGTATTGAAATTGTGAAAATATCCCACATAGAGTTTGATGAAATTCTGCAGTTTTCTTCTTTTAATTTCTTCTTTCTAAATTCCGAAAAAGAAAAAAACATTTTTGGAATTCTCTCTATCTATACACCTATGATCATTATAATTCAGAAAAGAAAAAGATGCGTCTCCTTAGAATTTCTTAACTATTGATGGTTGAAAGCGTATTCAAATTAGAAGAATAATTGTCACATCTTAATGAACAACTTTTGTATTATTATTTGATGTCAGCCATCCCTTAAAAGTTAAGAGCAAATCATTCTATTCAAAAAATATTTTAATATATGAGAAAGCTTTGTTGTTCTTAATTCACGGGATTTAGTATGGTCTTGTGGTAGAGTCTTAGCTTCGAGATCAAGATTCGATTTAAGCAGATCAATCATCTACATGAATAACCTGAACTTAATTTATATAAAAAGGAATTCACGTTCGCTTTCAGATTTTCGGACAACAATTTTCGACATTTGTACCACTTTGAAATGTCATATATGATATATATCACATATCATGTATCTGTGATGTATTTTAGATTATTATAAAAAATTGTGTTGATATATCATAGGAAATGATATACAATTTTAATTGCAGGTTTTAGACAGTCTACGTTGCTCAAAAATGTTGTAAAAACAATAGTCCGTCTTTCAGAGTTACGATTACATTGACAAAACTTTGAATTTTTCAAATATCAAAACCTACTTTTTTCACACAAACATGATCCTCACAATTAAAAAATGAGTTGGGACAATATTTTTAGTGCAAAAAAAGGCAACATTAAACAGAGATAAAAAAAAAGGAGAAAGATACCCAACAGTAAAAGGCAAGGAGGCAGGGGTATAGCAAACATTTTAATGTTTCATAAATTTCCAACGTGTTCACTCTCACTCTAGACGACACTTTATATACAACAGATTGCACATATTACTACAACAAGGAATCATCTGATTCGGAATCCTTTTTCAAATCGGACGCAATCTGCGGATTTGGTGCATACACTTGGGATTTCAAATATTTCCACTGTCAGAAATTAATTGAATTGTCATCGGATGACCTTGATGATTACAGGAATGCGAAATGATGGGAAATAATTCTACAACCAAAATTTTGCGTTTACACACAATTTTTTTATAATCACTCTGTACACAAATGTTTCACGCTATGCCTTCTAGATTTGTAAAATAAAATGGAATGTAACTAAAATTTCTAAATATTTTTTTTTATACAGGCAATTTTAATAACGTAGTAATATTGTTACGAATTTGTAATGTTGCTTCTCGGCGTAGTTCGTTCTTTCGCAAGGAATACAGTTTTACAAATAGCTGGGATGGATGTTAAATGGAGGACGGATCAATGTCCCTAGGGCTTGGCGACAAAATATATTTCAGAATTTTGCAATAAATCCATTGGGGCGTAATGTATAGTGATCTTTATAGAACCTTCTCTGCCCCTTTTATAAAATATTATAAATAGCCGGAAGACTGAGCTGAAGTCAATAAATGCAAGCAATTAGTCAGTCGTTTGAAGGAAATTTGAGGTAGACAAAAGAAAATACTTGAAGATTTGAAGATTTTCGATCTAGGAATGAAAAAATGATAGCTGGATACGAGGAAAAGGAAGATGGAAATGAAGAAATAAAATCATTAATCGAAAGTCAATTCTGAGAAATTAAAAATGGTGTGGACGGATACAAGATGGTAAAAGATGGACGGATCGTAAGAATGGAAGATGTACAACAAGTGGAAGAAGACATCCAAAATACTGTTACGAAATTTCCGGGGTTCGTTTGGATAGTAGGAGTTATATGGTGTGGAGAACACTCAATCAGCAGGCGGCAGTAGAAAATGAAACAACGACGTTTATTTACACGCAGACACACAGGACAACACAAAGACGACAACTATATACAGCACACAATTATCTTCAGCCGAGATGTGCAGACACACAGGACAACACAAAGACGACAACTATATACAGCACACAATTATCTTCAGCCGAGATGTGCAGACAACAGCACACAACAGACTCTAATGCAGACCGTAGAGTACAACTTAATTCAGCACTCACTTGACTCCGTCGCTGCTCCGCTGATCTCTGGAAGGCCAATTCTTTCTGTCGATTCCGACTACTCTGCCCTAGCAGCAGCGGCCGCTTCCTTTTATAGGTCTCAGGAGGCGCGGCTAGACGCCTCTCAACCAATCAGGAACGTTCGAGACGTATCTCCTTTCCTACTGGACGGAACGGGAACATTCTCGATGTTTCGGGTATAATCTATTTTGACACCAAAGTCGCCAAATTCGTCGCCAAGTCGCCAAATGGTCACCAAGCTCCGGGACCCTCCGACGCGACACCGGACTCCGTCCAATACCGATGACTGTAAAACATTCTTTCCGATGGTGGAACCAACTATGCTGGGAAGCAGCATTACAGATTCGTAACAATACGAAAGGAGAGATTGAAGAAAATAAGAGGTACCAAATCGAAGAAATAAATGGCGAAGATCACCGGTTTAAATCATAACAACGAACGCGTTAGAGAATGCTTTGTTTATAAAAATCGTTAATTGCTATCCACCTACTGAAAAGTATGAAGGTAAGTAGTTTCAGTAGATCGAAACGAATACCTACCGAACAGTAACAACAAAGATGCAGTAGAATATAATTTCGCGTAGTATGGATTTTGATAACATTATCAGGCTGATACCAATAATTGAATTGGATAAAGATCAGTTATATTTTTTTCACAACAAGAGAAAAGAATTAAAAAAGAACATTTGTTTCAGGATTATTGATAATTTATTAAAAAAATAATAATTCAATAAAATAGAAAGCTTCTTCTTTAGATTTTGACAATGGAAAAAAAAATCACTTGATCAAATATTTGATGAAGCAATGGAAACAATTTGAATTTCAGAACAACAATTTAATCTATTGTTGCTGTAAATTGTGGGAAATCAAGAAAAAAGAAATTGCCAAAAATTCCTCAAAAATTCGCTTAACTATTAATTTGGTATTAATAAAAAGAATTTGTTAAAAAAGATTTCGAAACGATATAAAATTTATTTTTGTGCGATAATATTTTTGAAAATTATCTTAGAAAAATCTCGAAATTCAGTTTAATGTTTAATTAATTAAATTTTTAAAAATTGCTTCGAACACTTTTAAAAATTGCTTCGAGCAAAAATTGCATTTCCACTTAATTTTTAATTGATTAAATTTTTTTAAAAATTGACAAAAATTAAACATTTTAAAAGAAATTATACATTTCTCTCCTCCAAGTTATATATGTATCAAATTTGATAAGATACCTATAGAGCAGCAATTTATTTTTTTACCTATAGAGCACCAGCACACACAAGAACAAAAAAACTTTTATCTTTATTAATAGTAAGGACTTTCCATGTATATGCTGTTCGCTTCCTATTATATTGCATATTTTTACAAAAGAAGTAAACAAAAGAAAAATTAAAATTTTTATTGAAAACAGACTCGATTAATAAAATTTTGTATGTCCGCATCAAGTGTCTAAATATGTATCACATCTTGGATTAAATTCAGTAAAAAGAAAAAGAATGCATTTCTAAAATACGCATTCGACTTTTTCATTGTACTTTGAATCTAAAAAGGCATCTTATTTACAAAGATATTTTTAAAAATAATATCTACAAAAATTACAAGAGTAAATATTTTTAAAGATAATGTTTTCTGTAACGATAAAGAGGAGATATTTTTTAAAGATAAGATAACATTTTAAAACTCAGAAAAAAATGTTACATAATTTTTTATCTATTGCTTTATTTACTTTTGCGATATCACTCTTGTTTGGTGAAAATGTTAAATAAATTGTCGTGATTGCAATTAAATTTTTGAAGAAAAGAGTTTGAAATAAAGAAATTTTTGAAGAAAGAGTTCGAATATAAGATGTTGCCTCATTTCTCAGCTAATGTTGTGAATTTTTAGGCGATATAATAATCTCTTCTTTTTTTTCCTTCAGACAAACGCTGTCAAAGCATAGAAAAGCTATACTAAACGCTTGCTAAGAATAAATTCATTTAATACTGGAAGTAAAGTGGAGCTAAAATAAATACCGGTGCAACTTTGCCATAATGCATATTGTATTCCACAATCCTGTAATAAAATTACTTATATGATACAGTGATATTGCAACGATTATGGAATCATAATCAGTTTTGATATCTCTTGATATTAGAAAACTTTCAAATCCTGCTGTGGTTACTCAAAAAATAATATCAAATAATGAATTATATTGAGAAATCGCACTAACATGCAACTTTTCTAACATTTAAAGTACTTGGTAATTTGCGCATGGCTTTTTAATTCCGAGATGAAGCAATTTATTCCAATATTTGAAATTATTTATTAAATTTGTTATTTATTAGATTATTATTAAAATTGGCTTCATCCGTTCTTTGAATTTTCCATAGCAAAGCCAACATGAACTATCATCCGTGCTCGGAACTGCAAAATAAATGTTTTCTAAGCCTCCATTACCTCATCGTATAGCCGGTGAAATCTAAGAATATTGCATAGAGAATCACTGAGAATTCAATATTTTAATTGCCAATTGATAGAATAAGGTGTATCAAAAGAACTGGAAAAAACTAATACGCTCATGGATAAAAGCATGGTGTTACTGACTTGTTGACTCAACATCTGCTGTATACCTTCCATGTTTGTAGAATTACAAGATTTTCGTCTTCAGGCAGGTGAGATTCCAAGGAAGCTGGTTTATCAAATTTTGATGTTACTTAAGGGTGAGCGATATCATTTGTCTAAAAACTAAATTTGATCAATCGAGTTTTCTTTTTTTTAAATCAGCATGATACTTCAATGAACTCGAAATTCTCACATGAACGAGCCCCTTTCTTATACTCCCAGAGAAATGCTTTTAATTTCTAAAAAAAATATTTTGCTGATGCTAATGCAAGTCTGTCAGCATTTTGTATGCTAAATTTTTTTATTTATATTTTGAGCACAGGATCTAAAGTATCTGTTGTCCAAATCTTATACTATTATGATGCTTTTTATGGCTGTAGATGCTTCTAAGTGGCAGAATTTCATTTTGGCAACTCTCAATTTTTTCATTCAAATATTATGTGGAAGTAGAAGTCAGTCACAAATCTTACGATCCCTGCAATATTTCGTGAGAAATGATTGATTTCAGAGTGTTTTTATTTTTATTTTCTCGTTTACGAAGAATACAAGGAAAAGTATCAAAAAATGAAACTCGAGATTTCAATGAATCTTCATCTTTCAGACTTTCCTGAGTCAGAGAGACAAGATTTAGGAATTATATTTGTCTGTCTGTGAACACTATAACTCAAAATATGCTTTAAAGTAAACGGACGGAATTCTGATATAGTCTCTGTTCCAAATTTGTAGATTTCTTTAAAAAAATTTAAACAAATTGCATTTAGCCTGTCTGCCAGGTTATCTAAATATAAGTTAACACAATAACTACAAAATGAAGAGAACTAGATGAATATAGTTTGGTATATAGTTTACCATCTAAATTTATATCACATTTGAAATCAAATCCATTAGAGGATTCGCTGCCTGTTGGTTGTACTTTCATAAGCATTTAAATGCTGTAACTCAAAACCTCAATGATTTAAATATTATTACAAATTTGTAATGTTGCTTCCCAATGTAGTAAGTCCCACCGTAAGGAAGACAGTTTTACAGATAGCTTTGTTGGCATTGATCTGGCATGCTGAGCGCATGCCAGATCAATGCCTGTCGGCTTTGGCGATAAATTTGCCTACGATTTGGCGACTTTGGTGATTGAATAGAAGATTCTGGAATCAAATGAAATTTTGCTGATGGATTCCTTAAGATGCGAATTTTGACAATCTTTTTAGAATCATCTTTACCCTGTCACGGAAATAATAAAAAGCTGAGAGACAGAGCTGGAGTCAGTTGAATTCAGCTCAAAAAATCAGTTAAGTATTGGGGCAGTATTGAGCCGTGTACTGAATAGCCAGTCAGTGTTGAGTCAAACAATGCATTAGTAATGAGTTAGTAATGAGTAAAGAATCGAATTCAGCTAAAACGAGTAATGAATGAAGATTAACAGATGTTTGAGGGATGTGAAAATCGTGTGAAATTTCTACGAGCATTTTACGTTGTTTTGCTACTTACGTGCTCTGTTTATTGAAGTGCTGCTCTTTTGTACACTTTAGTTGTACTTTATAAGTTCATGTCTTCGTAGAATAAAGTGTCATTCTTTGTACTGAGCCTTATGGATTATTTCATCGTACACCCAGTACACGGGACCCATTGATCTTGCGCATATTTTGAAATTTTCCATAACAATATATGAAATTTTGAATGAGAATTTGTTACTGGATTTAGCCTCTCGGCTTGAAAAAAAGCATCCAAAATACAGATTTTCAGGCGCTTATGTATTAACCGTATCCCAACGATTAACCGCTATCAAATGCCAAAGATCGCACGCTGATAGGCTTATTCGTAACTCTTGTTCGCCATTGGTATACGATTAATAATACATAAATGCATTGATTAGAGAGTATGCGGAAAAGTTAAGGGGAGATCATTTCCATTGATTGAAAGTGATAATGCCTTTATACTGGCATATTCTCTAGAAATTGGGTGATGTAGCTTTTGCATAAATTGCATGCTGTTAGAACTTCCAAATTGGTAGAAGTTATTTTAAAAAAAAGGGGGTTTTCTAATATTCTTATCAAACTATTATTTAATTAAAAATTAAACAAGCTTTAATGTTTTTCTTCACTAACTCTAGAATATATCATTGAAACAAAATCATTAAAATTAAAAATAGATTTTTCAGCCATATTAAATTTATTTCCGAGCCAATTTTTCCCCCTTTAATTCTAATAATCTTTCAAAACTTTTTAAATACAATTCGCATCAATGCCGGCTATTTTCCTAATGAAATCGAAACCAATTTTATTGTTCCATCATATTTTTCAATGAAGTATTATCATCTCTGTTAAAGTAATAATTTTTAAAAAATTGCCTTTTTGAATATTAACTTCAAAGCAGAATTTTCACCTTTGATTTTATTATAGCAATAATACATTTATGCTGTCATTATATCTTTGTATAATATAAAAATCGCTACGCATGGAATATAACAACTGATGAAATGAAGTCAACGCAGACAAGAAAAACAAATCAAATTTAAAGCCCTTTCAAGCTGCGATATTTCGAATTATATGTTTTAGTTTTCTGCTTATTTGTTTGTTTCTGATTTTTATTCTTTCTTATCAAGAGTAAATCATTCTCTGTATCTTTTGTGACATTCTTTTGATAAATAAAGCTATTTACTTTAAAATTCGACGATACTCTTCATACATCTGATTCCTAAGACAGAATTCTGAAACATCACTTAAAATTCGAATTTCATAATCATCACATTTAAATTGAATAAAGTATTGGATTTTTCTACTCAACTTTTTAGTTTTAAAATAATTCCATTAACTTTTTACTTTCTATTATACGAAATATAAATATATAATCGATATATAATATATAATCATATTATAATCGATAAAAAAATTCGAACTCTAGATTTTGACGAATCTCCACGTTTTCGATCTCCATAAATCCAAAAAAACAGAAGGAAAATGTCTATTTTCGCTGTAACAGGTTACCTAGATTAAAAAACGATTGGAGCTAGATAGATGAAGTTTGTACATGGTCATTACACCATATTTATATATTTCTATTGAGTTTTGAGCAAAATCTATTCAAAAAAGTCTGTCTGTCTGACTTTTCGAATATAAGTTAACATGATAACTACAGAACGAAGAGAGTTTGGTGGATAATATTCAGTAAACAGATTTGACATCCATATTGTGGGCATCTATCTAATTTTGAGCTAAATCCAACAAAAGATAAATATCTGTCGATCGGTATTTTCAGAAGCATGTAAATGCGATGACTCGGAAACTTAATGACTTAACTTTATCAAACTTGGCATGGGATTTGGAGACTACAATTATAATTCTGTGCCAAATTTTGAATTTCAGTCGTTTGAGAAGAAAAGAGTCAAAAATGCAAATTCACCTTTATTACAGAGGTATGTAAAAAATTTTGGAGTGCCCACTCCCTAATCAATATTAACACAATTTAAAGCAATCTTTATAATAAAATCAAAGAAATTCAATGTTTAAAAATTGTTTTTTACTTTTAGAAATAAAATTCCAAAATTAATCTTAAAAAGGGAAAAAGAACAGCATCAGCTTTACTAGACAATTTAAAATCATTTCACCAGTAAGAGAAACCCCTCTCGATTATGTATCAAACTACGAGGGATATTACTACTCTCCCCTCCCTCCCATTTCAACCTCACTTCGGCTTTTCCCGCTGGAAGACTCTGCACTGTCTTAGATATCAGGCTAAAATCTAAAACAAACCTGTCATCTAGCGAATAAAGTTCTGAAACCAATCTCTGAAATGTTTTTACAGTATATTTATTTACACTTCTTTCCTCCCCCCCCCCTACACCACTTATTTCTTTTTTGATAAATTACCAAACGATTCCCGAAGGCTGAGCGCTGACATTTCATCCATTGTTTTCGGCGTTTAAAGAATCCCGCCGCTAGAGGCCGCTCCACAATCCATCAACGTCAGAGAGAGGAATATGGCTTTCGGTTTGCGAAATTATATTTGAAAGTTAAGGCCTTCTTTTATCTAAGTAGAGCAAATGTGGAAGGAAGAAATGGAATTCTGCGCAGGCGTGAAGATTAAACGATAACTTCCGCATTTCATTGTTAAAAAAATACATAAGTGTTTTCTTTTTTGCTTTCTCATGTTTTCTGTCGTAAAGCTATCAGTTAAGTCATGTGTAAAAATGATTGTGCCTGTGTGTTACGTAACTAAATGATTTTGTTTTGTTATTCGGTTGTTTACTCGAAATTATTTGTACTTTTTTTCCCTTATCTCTTTTATTTATCTTTTTTAAATCGTTAAAAATTTGAACCTTCTGAAAAAAAATTTTTATAATCGTCAAGACATTCGATATTTAGATTTTAATGACTCTTATTTATGTTATGACTTCTGACTATTAGAAAAAAAAACCCCACAGAATTAGTGGTCTTAATTTTATTGTAGAAATCATGGTTCAGTTGGTCGCAAACATTAAAAAAGTTAAAGAGATTAATTCACTTGAGTGACGGTTACAAAATGTGCAATATTATTGCAGAATTAATTGTTAGAGTTGAAATCACATGGCATTCTCTTTTCTTCAACAACGAATGCAACTCTATTTCCAACAGCTCTATTTTTTTTAATCATTTCATTTTTAAGATTCTTATGATTTCTCATTTATTAAACTTTATTAAATCTTTTATTTATTTCTCTTGTTTTAAATCAAAGTAGAAATCTTTGTCATCTCATTTGATTAGTAATTTTTTTATTGTTAAACCATTATGCACCTTTTTTTTTAAATTTACCTTGTCGTCTGATAGACAAAAGCATAAATGTAATTGAGTCAACCTATTACACATTGCTAGATGTGAAAATTAAAAAAAAAAAATTGTATATACTACGAAATGAAGATCTTACTTCGGAGTTAATATACAAAATAAGCATTTTTTTAGATTAAAATTTTAACAATGGCAAAAGCTTGGTTAATATTTTGATGAATGAAATTGAATCTCATTACAACATTAAAATACTGTTGACGAATGATTATCAATTTAAATTATTAAAAATAAAGAATGAAAATGTACGGAAATGGAAATGATCCCACCAAAAAGGTAATTTTCTGACTTTTAAGATAATGCAAAAATTATTTTAAATAGTTTTTTTTTTAAATATGAGAAAATAGTTTTTTTAAATATATGAACATCAATTTCCATGAGCAAATAATAGAGCTTACACATTTGGTGACAATAAAGCTCATTTTCGCTTTTGATTAAACTTATTACTATCATTTTGATTTCTTCTACATCTTCTTTTCTCTGACTGAATGGAGTTTTGGTTACAAGACGACCCCTTTCCTGAGCATTTCTAATGACATCGTGTTACTCTAAGTGAAGCGTTGAATTCAATGCAGCTGTTAAAACATTCAGTGAATTAGTTGGTTTTCAAGTGTGTTTAGTTGCTCTGGAGAAAATAATTTAAAGGTTGAAATAAATCTGTTAAAGATTAAATATTAATGTAAATATTATCTGTATACGATCATTAAATTTTTTTTAAGCTGTTGAATGCATATGTATGCGAAAGTATAGAAGTAGACAGACTTTTTTCGGTAGATTTCGTCTATAATTTGTCAGGAATCTACAGTTTTGCTGAAAAAATTATAAGCCAAATTAGATTATTTGCCAAGCTATTTGAATTATGTATTTATTTTAAATTAACTTGTGCACAAAAATAATTCCAAAAATAATTTATCACACAGAAGAGGGTTTGAAATGCAGAGATTCAGCAAAATCTCAAGATCAATTTTTTTTTTTGACATTTACAGTAAGTTTATATTTATACACTGTTTATCCGATCAGGTAAAAAAGAATTTATTATTTTCTAGTTTTTAATTTTCAATTTATAATTTATTATTATAAAAATCATAAAATCTCATTATCAATTTTTATAAACAATACTTTTATAAATATCATCAAATACCGCTAACTGTATACAATTAAAATGAGATGATTAATTAATAATAAGGTTCTGAAAGTATTAAAATAATGCATCTACATCAAATATACACAGCTACCCAAATTTCAAATCTCTAACACATCAGTATGTGGAATTTTTCCCACATTGAATTCCATTCTTACAAGCGTTAAGCAATTAAATTCAATAATAGCTTTGCTAAAATAAATAAGAAATCATCCGTTCGACTGTTTTTAATAGCAAAAAAGCTACTCAAGTATCATAGAAAAATCTGTAACAGTTTTACAACAGTACGTTTACAATCTGTACCATTCAGTGCTCGAGATTTTGTTTGAGAACCTGCGTAGAAGTCCATTTTTTCCTGCGCTGTTTCATTTCTATTAAAACATCTGCTCTTATTTCTTTTGGTTTTATTTGTTCCTTTTATGTTCTGGTTATTTTTATTTCATTTTTCTCACTTCACTTCGAAGTTATTATCATCTCTTCGGTTCCATTTATGATTGGCATAAGGCGCGCGACGGGTGAAGGCAAAGAAAAAAGAACTGAAGAAAACTGTTATAAAACAGCAGTTGCATTTTCCAGATTGCACGAATGATAGAGAAATAAATACTACTGGAAAGTAGAGAAATTTTGTTCGTAAAATGCTACCACGGATCAGAAGTTTGAGAGTGCAAAAATAAATGAAAAAATAAATAAATAAATAAAGGCAATGAAACTGCCATTTGGTGTTGGAAATTGTTCACTAAACTTGGTTCTGTTCGGAATGCTCGAATTTCGATTTGATTACCCTAATCATTTGTTCAAGAGCATAAGAACACTGGTAAGATATCTGATTTATCATCGAAATATTTTTTTCCTCGCACATTGATGCTAGATTACTCGTTTGATGCAATCAATATCTATAAAGCGCTTGAAAGATTTGGTATCTAAATTTCTTGACGATACATTTACTTCTTTCGTTCAACTTCATTTGCCATATTTGCTTTTTCTTTTAAAAGAAAAAAGGAAATTAAAAAATTTTAAAAAACTCTTTTAAGCAAAATAAGGATTTGTATTTAAAAAAATTTGTAAAATGAATAATTAAAATATAATAGACGTATTACTAATATAAATATGAATTCTTCCTATATGAGTAGGCAATTACTACTTTATTTAATTAGTTAATATTATGCACGTGTTACAATACCCAAATCTAAAAATGCAAATTAAGACAACATATTCGATTATGTTTTCTTGGTTCTCGAACAAATATGTTTTTAAATACAAAAATTTATATAATATTAGTTTTCTTTTGAACTATTTAATAAAGCTTTTTTTTTATCTTACCTACCATATTTGGTAGGTACAAAGAAAATTTTTGGGCATAATCATTCTTATTTACTTCACTAGAGAGAAAAAAATCGACTTCCTAATCTAAAGTTTAGTGTTTTGAAATATAAAATACCATAATATATTTAATTACTAGTTATATTTAATTATTATAACCATCATCAAACCAATGAATTTCATTATATATTTTTTATATCTTTCTAAAGAAATAAATCATTAATTTCTTGATCTTTCGAAAATCAATTTCTAATTTTTTTGTCAGAAACTAACAAAGGGCATAATTTAAATTGAATGGAAGTTATACCAATGTAAACGAAAATGAAAACTCCTAAATAGATCGTACGTTTTAGATATCTAAATTATTAAATCAATTTTCTTCAAATTCTTCTTATACATAATATGAACTATGAAAGGTGTTTATTGAATATTTCATTACAATCACCTAAATATTTTTATTGATTAAAAATTATATTTTCATTATATTAAAAACATAATTTTATATTTAGTGTTACCTTTCCTATAGACTAATTATATTTTAAATTTCTCTATCCCCCCCATCGAATTGCTGCTCATAGTGTTGACTTAATTTTTGTAGCATACTTTAAAAATTATTGACAATTTGCTGAAAAAATTAGCTGTCGGCAGTTTTTAAAAATAATTTGACCCAGTCTGTAATTTTTCGAGAAGCTAGAGATTCAAAAGTTGCTTGGTGTATTTATATTTTAATTTTTCTTAATATTCAGATTCCAGACATCAGAGAATTTTTCTATTTTTTAATATTTTATGTAAAAATATTTGAGCAAATTGAAAAAAAAAATCTCATATCATAACATGAGAATACTTAAAATTGCACAAAAACCAATGTGCGTAGGATTTAGCAGTGAATTCAAAGTCTATAAAATTCAACAATAAAATATGATATGAAACAAATCTCAGGTATATACGTTTAAAGGAATGGTCAAGTACCTGTCTATACTCCTGTTAGTTCTATTTCAATAAAATCATTCGTTGATTAATGATTAAATCTAAGTTAATGACTTTTTTGCTTGTTTTTATTTCGATTACTATGTTCATAAATTTTACGTTTGTACAGATGGAATTTTGTAATAAATTTTTTTTATCACTACCTGAAATGCTAGAATTCTGCAGTTTTTTTACGTTTCTGTATTACCATGATAATGCCTTTTTATTAATAACGTCAGAATCGTCAATTAATCCATTAATTTTAATTTTACATATTAAGGGTCATCTTAAGAAGAAATTCAGAAAAAAAAATTACTTACAAGATTCTATAATAATTAAAATAGCATATTAAGATATATAATATTTAAAAATAGAAAATAATTATTTTTCAAAATTCAAAAATGCACCCAAAAATTGGGAAAGCATGAATTGAGGAATTATTGAGAACAAAATTCTTTTAAAAAAATCATTAAAAATTAAAATTTATTATAAATAAGACTAAAATAATTTTAGCATTTTTATCAAAAGATCACTTTTTAAAAATGTTTCGGTTTCAAAAGTTTATTACATTTTTTTCTACTTTTTAGCACATTATTAAAAAAGTATTTCTTTAATTTAACTTATTAATAACTAGCCGCCTTTGACGACCAATTTGTTCATCAATAATAGTAATTAGAAACAGTGATTGAGTTATATTCAGATTGAATTCCTTATGCTAATTTAATTTTCACGGCTCTCTTAATAATTTTATTCTTCAAATTGTCACAGGATTTGTATTAATCTGGTAGCATTTATTTTATTTAGTAAGTGCATGAGCTTTCCTGATGATATATAAGTACTACTGCAAACTGTGCATAAAAATATTTTTAAAAATTTGTTAAAATAAGGTGGAAATTACACAAGAAGTAAATCGGTATAACTGAGAAGAAGATAATTTTTTGCATTTTAAGATGGCAAAACATTTATCTTATTTTCAAAAGTTAATCGTCAAATAACAGCAAATTTTTAAAAACTTGTCATGGCTGGTGACATAATTATTGACTTTTTTGGCTGTTGATATTGTCACGGAACTTTCACCTGTAAGCCCGTAAAGTTAAAGGGTTCATGTTGTGGTTGTATAGAGACGCACAGTCAGCAGGCCTCTGTGGCAAACGACGACTTTATTTAACACGAAGTCACTAAGAAGCAGACAAATTCACAGCAAGAGACGCACACAAGCAACACACAGCAGTACGCAATAGCACAACTCAGCACAGCGACGATAAGCCGGTCGAAGCACTCGGGGACAGAGCTCGTTCAGTTATTAACCAGAGTTGAACTCAAAACACACTGTCTTTAGCTTGAGACTGCCAGCCTTTTATAGTTCCCGGAAGGCGGGTCGAGAACCTTCTGGGCCAATCAGGCGTAATTCAGTTGATAATGGATAGATTGTTAAAATTCTCGAAATTTCCAGCAATATCTATTTTTTCGCCGAAGTCTCCAAATGGTCGCCAAGCTCTGGGATTACTGGCTCGGCACCCTAGCAGCGTCCAATATAGATGATTGTAAATCGGTCTTTCCGGTGATAGAACTAATCGTTCTGGGAAGCAGCATTACAGGTTTGTAACAATATTAAGGTGGGAGTAACCAATCTAAAGTAAGAAAAAGTTTGAAAACGAAACTAAAATGAAAACGAAACAAAACAGTTTCGAAATCGCAACTAAAATTTATTACCTATTTAAACTAAAACCAAAAAGGAACTTCATAGTATTTAGAGAGCGCAATTGCAGCTGCTTCTAAAACACAGATGAATTGATACAAAAGTATTAGAATCAAGTTAATAGGAAAAACAAAAACCAAATAAAAATTAAACCAAAAAAATTATTAAAAAATATTAAAAAAGAATCCGGCCTGAAGACTTTTTCAAGGGTCACCCTCAGGCAGGGATTCAAATAAAGGGATTTTTTCTGTGAGGACATACAGACATTAAGTCTAATAATGATTCCTCGTGACCCGAAAATCCCCCGAAATTATGCTCAAGAGATATACCATTTTAACAGAAAGGAAATACAAAATAAGAAATTAGAAAAAAACCACAAAGTAAAAATACAATAAAAACAATAACAATAAAAACAAAAACAGCATTAAAATTAAAATTAAAATTAAAAACGAAAAGGCCAAGACATACCATCCAACAGTGAACGAAACTTTAAACAATCGATTGTGATTTCCTGTTTTTGAAAGTTAACGGTAAATTATGTAAACAGAGGTAGGCACCCAGCGCCATCTATTGAGTGATCCAATATGCAAGTAAATTTCTATTTTTATTTAAGCCAAAAGATTAATCCCAAACCATACCTTGTTTAATTAAAAAATTGACATTACAGTAATTTCTAGGAAAATCATTTTTAATTAAATTTTTAAGGAGGATATTTGATGCTTCAATATAAGAATTTTTATTATTGCAAACCCTTTTAATCCTGTTAACTTGTGAGAAAATAAGATTTTTGAAAATTTTAGAGTTTAGATTGGAATGGTAGTTACATAGTTTTGTTATTTTAAAGTTGAAATCATCCCTTTTATCGTATATACCAACTATTGTTTTATCATTAGCAATTTCGATTTTTAAATCTAGAAAGGTAGCCTCAAGTTGATTTTTATTTGTATCTTTTAGAATTAAATCTTTTGGATAGCAATTAGTAATAATATTAGTATTGTCGAAGTTAATCAAAAGTAGGTCATCAATATATCTCCACCCGTTTATTAAATTATATTTAATTATTTTTTTCTCATAGTAATGCAGGAAAATATTAGCTAAAGCACTTGAGAAAGCTGTCCCCATTGGAATGCCCTTGACTTGTTTATAAAAATTAATACCATTAAACACGTAATTTTCAGTAATATTAAAATTACATAACTCAAGCCAGTTATTTTTAGGAATGATATTTTCATTTAAATATTCGTCATAAATAAAAGTGCAGACCTTTATTAATTTTTCATGAGGTAGATTAGTGTATAAATTTTCGAAATCAAAAGTATTAAGTTTATTAATGTTGTTATCTTTAAGAAAATCCAATACTTCTTTGTTACTAGAAATAATAAAGTTGTCTTCATTTTTTATTTTGTCCAGGATAATTTTTAAGTATTTAAAGAAATGTTTACCCGTATAGTAATTATAACTACCAGTGCTACAGGTTACGAATCTGAATTTTAATGGATTTTTATGAAATTTAACTGTTGGGAATAAATAAGGATAGTTAAGAGAGCAAGTCTTAGTTTTGGTTTTTTTTGCGAAAGCTAGCATTCTTTTATCTAATTCCTTTTTCCCGGTGTTCTTTAACATATAAGTTGCATTAGAGTTATATTCATTAATTAAAAGTTCTTTATAATAATATTTACAAATTAAACAGAAATTATTTGCTGATTTATCTATTACTGTAATAACAAATTTTTCTTTTAAATTTTTTATTTCATTTTTTAATGTTTTACTAAAATAAATCCCACGTTCTTTAGATCTGTCAAAATCAGTATTCAATTTTATTTTAATTTCCTTTAAAATTCTCACTTTCCATTCCCCGAAACCTTCCGCAGGCCAGTGGTATTTTCTAGATAATTTGGCAATAAAAACATCCAAATCATTACCAATAGAAATCAAAATTTTGTTATGGTTTATTTTTTCTCTTAATCTAAATTTTGAGAGAATCTTTAAGAGAATTGATGGGAAGAGGAACAAAATTTAGATTAAGAGAAAAAATAAACCATAACAAAATTTTGATTTCTATTGGTAATGATTTGGATGTTTTTATTGCCAAATTATCTAGAAAATACCACTGGCCTGCGGAAGGTTTCGGGGAATGGAAAGTGAGAATTTTAAAGGAAATTAAAATAAAATTGAATACTGATTTTGACAGATCTAAAGAACGTGGGATTTATTTTAGTAAAACATTAAAAAATGAAATAAAAAATTTAAAAGAAAAATTTGTTATTACAGTAATAGATAAATCAGCAAATAATTTCTGTTTAATTTGTAAATATTATTATAAAGAACTTTTAATTAATGAATATAACTCTAATGCAACTTGTATGTTAAAGAACACCGGGAAAAAGGAATTAGATAAAAGAATGCTAGCTTTCGCAAAAAAACCAAAACTAAGACTTGCTCTCTTAACTATCCTTATTTATTCCCAACAGTTAAATTTCATAAAAATCCATTAAAATTCAGATTCGTAACCTGTAGCACTGGTAGTTATAATTACTATACGGGTAAACATTTCTTTAAATACTTAAAAATTATCCTGGACAAAATAAAAAATGAAGACAACTTTATTATTTCTAGTAACAAAGAAGTATTGGATTTTCTTAAAGATAACAACATTAATAAACTTAATACTTTTGATTTCGAAAATTTATACACTAATCTACCTCATGAAAAATTAATAAAGGTCTGCACTTTTATTTATGACGAATATTTAAATGAAAATATCATTCCTAAAAATAACTGGCTTGAGTTATGTAATTTTAATATTACTGAAAATTACGTGTTTAATGGTATTAATTTTTATAAACAAGTCAAGGGCATTCCAATGGGGACAGCTTTCTCAAGTGCTTTAGCTAATATTTTCCTGCATTACTATGAGAAAAAAATAATTAAATATAATTTAATAAACGGGTGGAGATATATTGATGACCTACTTTTGATTAACTTCGACAATACTAATATTATTACTAATTGCTATCCAAAAGATTTAATTCTAAAAGATACAAATAAAAATCAACTTGAGGCTACCTTTCTAGATTTAAAAATCGAAATTGCTAATGATAAAACAATAGTTGGTATATACGATAAAAGGGATGATTTCAACTTTAAAATAACAAAACTATGTAACTACCATTCCTATCTAAACTCTAAAATTTTCAAAAATCTTATTTTCTCACAAGTTAACAGGATCAAAAGGGTTTGCAATAATAAAAATTCTTATATTGAAGCATCAAATATCCTCCTTAAAAATTTAATTAAAAATGATTTTCCTAGAAATTACTGTAATGTCAATTTTTTAATTAAACAAGGTATGGTTTGGGATTAATCTTTTGGCTTAAATAAAAATAGAAATTTACTTGCATATTGGATCACTCAATAGATGGCGCTGGGTGCCTACCTCTGTTTACATAATTTACCGTTAACTTTCAAAAACAGGAAATCACAATCGATTGTTTAAAGTTTCGTTCACTGTTGGATGGTATGTCTTGGCCTTTTCGTTTTTAATTTTAATTTTAATTTTAATGCTGTTTTTGTTTTTATTGTTATTGTTTTTATTGTATTTTTACTTTGTGGTTTTTTTCTAATTTCTTATTTTGTATTTCCTTTCTGTTAAAATGGTATATCTCTTGAGCATAATTTCGGGGGATTTTCGGGTCACGAGGAATCATTATTAGACTTAATGTCTGTATGTCCTCACAGAAAAAATCCCTTTATTTGAATCCCTGCCTGAGGGTGACCCTTGAAAAAGTCTTCAGGCCGGATTCTTTTTTAATATTTTTTAATAATTTTTTTGGTTTAATTTTTATTTGGTTTTTGTTTTTCCTATTAACTTGATTCTAATACTTTTGTAATATTAAGGTGGTATGCATATTTTTTCTTTAATTTCATCTCGGTATTTCGTAAGACGGAAAAGATGAATTTAACTGAATAAATTACAACTATAACGCGCGCAAATCAAAAAGTCATATACTACGAAATAAAAGTGGAAGTGAAAACTCTATTTTGTAATTTATGTTGGAAAAAAAGCATTTTTTTAAAAAATCTTAATTTTAATATTGGCAAAAGCATCTGTTGAATATTTTGTTGAACGAGTTCATTATTACATTACAAATTGTGTATCACACTAAAAAAAATTTT
Source organism: Argiope bruennichi (assembly GCF_947563725.1). Classification (NCBI taxonomy): domain Eukaryota; kingdom Metazoa; phylum Arthropoda; class Arachnida; order Araneae; family Araneidae; genus Argiope; species Argiope bruennichi. Next base: position 107,867,627 of record NC_079157.1, on the reverse strand, counting down.
GAAAATAAAGGAAACAGTGTACAGAACAGAAACTGATAACATTAAAACTTTTTTTTAAGATAATTCAAAAACTATTTTTTGTGAGAAAATAGTTTTGGAAGATATGGCCACCAATCTTCATAGGTAAGTCAAAGGAATTACCCATCTGGCAATGGTTAAGCTTATTTTCGCACTCGATTAAACTTTGTTTGATGGATGTTTTTAAATTTTTATTATATTTGTTTTCTCTAATGGAATAGTTTTTGGTAAGTCCTATAAAGAGCATTTCTAACGATATTTTGCAGCTCCATTAATTGGCGGAGCGTTAAATTAATACAGCTGTAAAAACGTTCAATGAAGCAATCTAACGTTGATATAGTGATTTATTTACATTTGACTGCTGCCATTCGACGATTTGTAATAACAGCGATTTCTGTATTATGTGTTACTTTGTATATATAAACAGATGCGTTTGCAATCTCAATTCTTGAATGTTTATTTACAAATATTTTTCGCTTTTCATATGAGGATTCATTGTGCAACTATTTTTGACTTCTCAAACGAGTTCGTTAGAACTGCAATAATCATCATTCATCTTGGGTATTTAATTGAAACGGGCCACTTATAAGCAAACTGAATGAATATATATATAAACATGCATTCGGTCCATATCATTGCTTCATTCCGTACAAGCGAAAATAGATTAATAGCTGATGTTGTCATAAAACACCCGAGTCTCGCTATCGGGTTGTACTTAAGTGATAACTCCACACCGATAAAACGATATATCAGAATGTTTTCAATCGGTTTTCATTAATAAAAAAGAAGCAGCAGACGGTAATTGTGGGGAAAAAATTAGAAATAAAAAATATCCGAGTTGGGTGGCAGCAGTTGGCAAAGCAAAAGAAAAGACGCTGAATCGTGATAAAGTTAGGAAATTGTAATTAGACAAACTCTTCTTGGCTGGAGGGAATAAAAAAAAACTACCCTCCCTCTCCCACTGAACTCATCTTTGCTCTTTTCGCAATTTCGATTTTAATGAGATAATGCATCATAGAAATGGGGGTGGGACGGTTCGTTTAAAGAATAACGTTCTCTGAAAAAAATAAATAAAAATTCATGAAGTTGTCTAATGTGAAAATCGTGAGCTACAAAATTATGGATCAGCTAGCATTGGAAGTCATTTTAAATTGCATTTCTAACGACTTAGATATGTTTAAGTGAAGAAAATTGTTTTGAGCCGTGTCTAGCTGCACATTTTGAGAATCATGCTGCTTTTTTTATTTTATTTTTTCTGTCATTAATACTTTTTATTTTTTATGTCATTTCGCCTCCCTCTCCCTTTAAAACGTTTTTCCCTAACTATGTGGTTTACAGTTACCCTGAAATTGAGATCTTTTTAAATTAATAATTTAATATAACATATTACTTCAAAAAATTATATTTAATTATTTCTTTTTACTAACGTGAGTTAAGTATGTGTTTGCTAATACAAAAGAAGTTACTGTGTTTTTAATAAATCTTTTCATAAACTTCCATTTAATTAGCTTTTCCCCCATTAAATATAGAGAAAACATTCAAACAAGAAAGGGGGGGGAGGAACTGGAAACATTTACCCCTTAACATTTTTATGTACTTACATTATGCGGCACATTTTGCATTTAGCTTTTAATATAGCAAAGAAAGCCAAAGCATATTATTACAAAAATAGTCCGGAGGGTGTATGAAATCTGACACACTGGATAGTGGAAAAATGATGTTTTATTCCACGGAAAACGCAAAGCAAAAATGGAAATTTTTTTTAGCTGTATCGTACTTATAGAACAGTACTTGTAGAAACTCATTACACAAGGAGACAGCAAATCGTTAATTCGAAAACAGTAATACTACTCAAGAGTGTGCAGTTAGAGTTTGTTTCGTAAGCACAGATCTAGAGAGAGAATCCACCATTGAATTTACGCAGTTTTTGCCATAAGTCGCTGAATTTTCCAAAAGAATCTCCGCTCTTAATAGAGATAGAATCAAAATTCTTGCATTTTCCAGATCCTTCAGCCAAATTTATTGCTATGGCTCCAACTGTCGCCAAGGTCGAGATCATTGACTTAGCATCTATTCAGTATCTGTGAAAAATATCTGTAAATCCTTCTTCCTTACTATGAAATTAACTGCGTCGGGAAACACTATTTCAAGCCCCCAAGTAAAATAATTGCAGAATACCTTTAAATATTAATAGTATAATTGTAAAATAATGAATCTCGGCTCACATTAAATTATGGAAAATCTTAGAAATGCAACCTTAGTTTCATTTTTCACATTAATATTAAAGAATTTTTAAATTATAATTTTTAGTCGTTATTAAGATTCATAACACATCTTCTCTTCCTCTTGTGTCAGACTATTCTTTTCTTTCCCCCCCCCCCTCTCTAATCATTTTTTTTTCATACTTGATCTAGATCGCTGAGGGCATAAATTGTGTTTATAGACAAAATAATAATAATAATAATAATTCCAAAAATGCATATTCCAGCTTAATGGAGGTCTAAGAAGAGCAGACTCATAATATATAGAATAGGTTAGACTGCATTCATTATAAAAAGCAAATCCTAAATAAATTACATTCTCCTCCTTATACACATCTGGTACTCCTTACTAAGCAGATTTTTTTTAACCGTTGATATGATCATAAGCCTCATATAGAATAATTTGAAAGGTACATCTCGGAACCCACTTTTGGAATTAATTTTAGTTTTAGTTGATTAAAAATACTCAAAATTTTGGCTTCTTCTTCTATACCTTCTGAAAATATATTAGCACAATAATAATTTTTATACTACTAAAAATTAAAAGAAAATTTTTCTTAACAATATTCACTTAGATATCATCCAAATTTTCCCATAATTTTTATACTTCCATATGTTTTAATGCATAAGGAAATTGAAATTATAATGTTGTTTATGTAGCATTTTAATTTGTATGCAATGAACGATTCGGATTTTTTTCATTCTCACTCTGATGATAGTTTTTTTTTTTTTTTTTTTTGCATTAGAGCATTTTATTACATTCTGTGCCTCACGTTTTTATAGCGTTTGCTTTGACCTTCGAATTTTTCATTTTAAAAAATATTTTCCCTTTTTAATACATTTATAAAAAAAAAAGGTTTTTATATCTATTATTTTCTAGTTTTAAACTTAAATTACATAACTTAATGTACATAAAACAGTATGTTAAATCAACCAGATTGCTCTAAGTCTGCATCCATATTCTCCAACGGTCTTTTAAAATTTCATAACGAGGAAAATTTCCTTTTATTAATGTCTCATATCTCTAAGAATAAATGTTCTAATTTGTACATAACCCATATATTTAATATTCTAATAGATAATAAATAATATAGTTCATATGCGCAAGATTTCTGTTCTAAGAATAAATTTTCATTTTGTATCTTTTTATAATCTTAATTCCTTATCTTATTTTTTTTTAATTCAAAACATGGATGTCGAAGTGGAACCATAAAATCTGAAAATTCTGATAGAAGTATTCGAAGTGAATTAGCATTTATGTCGTATTGTATAATTATAAACTGTATTATATTTTAATTATATTTATAATATAATCATATTAAAATGCATTTTAACTTTTGATAAATATACAATTATTTATGAATACATTGTTTCTCAATTTTCTTATAATATTGCGTGATTTTAGGAGAAATAATATTTTCTGCATATTATTTCGCTATAAAAATGGCTTAAAGCTTTCCCATATTTATTATTTTCTACTTTCTGATATAAGTTAAATCGATTTCATTGTCTTTATCAAATATTTATATGGAATGATTTTTTTAGAATTATTTAATTATCCTCAGTTTTTTCATACCGAATTTTAAGAAAATGGTTATTATTTTACTACTGTCAGTTTTTATTATTGTGATACTTTATTTCTAATATTTACAAATTTTTATAAATTATTTGTTAAATATTTTTGAGGCATTTTTTTTTGTCGTAATATTATAAATTCACATTTTTAGTGCTCTGTCAGTTTTTTTTTTATCCAGTGATGTTTATTCCTATAACCTAAAATTAAAATTAAATTTTGGTTGTTTTCTTTTTTGCTGGCACACAAAAACAACTTTTGAAATCTCTTTTTGCATTTGTTTCGATAAATTCATTTTTTTCACTACGATCTGAAATCTATTCTTTCATTCCTTCCTTACATTACAGATTATGCTGTTCATTTATATAGTAATGGAAAATCCGTCCAGCGTGTGTGCAAGTATACAGTAATAAATTCAAGAAACTCAATAATGGATGATGAGACAAAAACACATGTACGCAAGAAAGCATGTAAACACATGTAACAAAACACAACCGAAGCGTACACAAAAACCTCTTTTAGAAGTCAACAACACAGAACCGGCAGCATAATTATTTAACAGAGACACATAGAGTTCCCAGGGAGAACTCGCTGAAGATTAATACTAAAGGTGATATCTCCAAGATTCCCGCTTATTCGAGAATCTTCATTTTTCTCAACAAATTAATAGCTAAGTTTGTTGCCAAAATTGAGCATCATTAGTTCGGCATCTCTTCAATGTTCATCAAAGTTTCCTGTAAAGATCTCTTCGTTACTATGAAATTAACTACACAGGGAAGCAATATTGCAAATTCATAGCAATGTGTTTTAGTTATATAGTTAAGATCCTTTTGTTAAGTAAAGTAGACGTCGCTAAGGCTGCCTTACATTTATATAATTTGAAGTTAACTCTCTACGTTATTATTGTCTTTTTTAAAATGTAATTCATCCTTATAAATTCCTTTTTTGGCAACGTTATTTCTCTTCTGACGTCATTATGTTTGTGACATCATTATGCTTACTTTCAGATGTATTACTTCAGATTACTTACTTCAGACATCGTATCTGCGGTTTAGAGAAGAAATCCATGGTATTATCATAGGTTTCACATTGTACAATTTATTTTCTATGCTTTCCATTGACTTTGCCGATTTCGAAAAACCCATTTTCGAATATGTTGCTCGCACATCAGCATAAAGAAGAGAAGAGGCTGCATATGAAATTCATTTGCAGATTTTGCAGCTGCATTGGCTTTCTCATTTCCTTGGATACCAACATGGGCAGGAATCCAAGCAAATAAAGTATCAGAATCGTTCTGAAATAGAGTATGGTGTAGATACTGAATTTTAAGGATGAATGGTTATCTGAATTTGAAACAGCTTGCAGAGAACTCCAAGAATCAGAGTGAATGGTGATCTTTCTGAAATCCTTATATCTCTTATATTGAAGAGCAAGATAAATGGCAGCTACTTCGGAAATGAATACAGAAGAAAATGTATGAAATCTTAATTTTTAGAGAGTCATTTGCCGAATATTTTTAATAATATAATATAAGCATCTAAGCTTTCAACTTCATCAGTTCTAATGCCTTTTGTACATTTTTAATGCTCTAAATTGTGATTAATGTTTAAAAATATAGTTCAAAATTTCTGCGCATTTTTTAAATAATTGTAGGATTTTTATCTGTTTCAATAGTTCTCAAGACACGATTTCATCTACATATTATAGTAATAATAATAAATTAAAATTTTACTAACAATAATTCATAATATTATTTTTAAAAATTCAATAATACTGAAGTAATTATTAAAATAACAAGAAGCAAGAATCAGCAGTGACCTTGTTCTTTCTGAATTAGTTCAAAGTAAAACTGAACTTTCATTTCCATTTAGTTTAACGGCAATAGATTTTTTCTCTTTTCCCAATAATTGTGTAACTATTATCTCTACCAATAATAAAGATTGCTTATGTGATACTTTGGAATTTAGAAATATGTATCTCAAAACATTTTTGTGAGACTTTAATTAATTAAAAATCAAACAAAATTTTGGCATTTTTCCATCATATCTTTCAAAAATATTACAGCACAAAAATGATTTTTTCATCATCACAAAGTTATATATAAATATATATTCAATCTTAATTAACTCTACATCATCTTAAAGTTATATGTATAAATATATAATTAATGATGACAATTTTTTTTGCCGTAAAATGTTTTATTTTATTGTAAACAATCTTTTAAGCATAATGTTATGGATTTTCCTCACCGCTAGGTTCTTTTGATAGTGGGTGTATGGTGTGAGAACACAATCAGCAAGCCTCAGTAGAACAAAGCGACGTGTATTTACACGAAGAGACGATCACAAAGAAGACGAATGTACAGACGACAAATATTTACAGCCGAGACGAACCCAGGACAGCACACAGCAGACATTAGCCCACAAGTAGTAATCGATCACAGCATATAAAGCGGCCAGACAGAATTCAGCAGGAAAGGGGATCCTCGGAACTTCACTCTACGGTCTCTGCAAACGGCTGAAATTCTCCACTGTCTCTTCTCGCTTTAGCTGCCACTCACTGCTTCTCACACCTGGATACCACACAAAAAATACGACGCTGCTTCCACAGTAAACAACAGAATTCGGCACACAGCAGTTCAGCACTCGCTCCACAGAACGCTGGCACTCCGCTGTTTCTTCGCTATCCTCTCGAAGACTCGTTACTTGTCGGCGACTCCGGCGACACCTGCAGCTTGAGAGTGCCGGCCTTTTATAGTTCCCGGGAGGCGGGGCTAGAAGCTTCTAGACCAATCAGGCGTATCTCTGTTCCTAATGGACGGATCGACGAAATTCTCGAAGCTTCGAGCATTATCCATTTTGTCGCCAAGTTGCCAAATTGTCACCAAGGTTTTGGATCACTGGCTCGGCCTCCGGCAGCATCCGATACAGAGGACTGTAAATCAATCTTTCTTACGATGACACTATTCGTGACGGGAAGCAAAATTACAGGTTTGTAACAATAATTTACAATAGTGAATATTTCATTTTTGAAGTGAAATATAGATAATTTTTATTGCGCGTCTGTGTTGGCACTCTATAAGCCAGACCATTTCATTTAAGGCTATCAAACTTGGCACATATACACCGAGTGGGCAAATTATTATGATTACTTGTCACTTATACGCATATGTTCTATAACTTCGAGTTTTGATAATCAGCAAAGATCATATCTTTCATAGCATGTAAGAATATGCGTTACGGAAAAAAAATTTAAGGACAATAGTTTTTTTAAAGAATTTTTTTATTTTTACTGAAATTATTTTTACGAGCAACATTTTACAGATCCTTTAACAAGAAAATATTGGTATCATTATCATATATTTAAAAATAAAATATTAATGATTACAGAAGTACTTTCTACGATTTGAAACTCTGCAAAAAATAGAAGAGAATTAGTGGAATAAATACTTGAATAAGACGACAGAAAACATCCCTGTCTTTTTCAGCTCTTAGATATATACAAGCAGTTTATACTGTTTGAGAAGCATCATAAAAAAGTAAAATGGCACCTTTGTATCAATACAAGGGCCAAATGCAATTCTTCTAGGTATCGAGATATCTTTTAAAGCCTTTAATTCAGACATGATTTTTTTTTGAATTAATTTATTGCTTTGAAGGAAGTATTTCTCTCGTATTCAAAATAAAGAATTTTATATCTCTCATGAGAATTGCTAATTACATAAATAAAAAGGTGTCCTTTTCTTTCTTCTTCTTCTTCTAATTCAATTTCCTTTTACTTTTTTAATGTATCAATGTTGCCAGAATAATCTTGTAAATCATTTAATTTTCTTTCGGCATAGAGTTAGAAAAACACAAATGATAATTAACGTTTTCTCTCTTTCTTTTTTTTTATTTATTTATTTTTAAGACATGTTTTCAATTAGTATTCATCAGATTGAGTTTCATTTGCTACAACTTGTTAACAACAAAATATTTCTAGTAAATAGTAGATCAATTATATCTGTTCCTATGAGTTTATGTACGAAGGTTAATCAATAAAAACGATCATAAATTAATAAAAAATAATTAATTGTACTTAGCCTCGAAATTTTGATGGTTTTTCTCAAAATACTCTTCATTACTTGCAATGCGTTTATCCAATTTTTTTTCGGGTCTTCGTGCCAATGTTGAAAGCCATCTTTTAATAGGCGTTTCAAAATCGTTCTTGAAACTTTTAATATTGCTATGGATGAGAAAAAACACTTTCCTATAAAATATTTCTTCAAATTAGTGAAATAAATAAAAAATCGCATAGTGCTAAACCAGTATTATTAGGAGGATGAGGAACACGTGAGAAATTAAATATTTCGAGATTTCGAGGTATCGAGACCTACAGCATGCAAATTCGTGTCATCTGCAGTTGAGAGTGACAACCAGTAAAATGTCCAGTCTTTAAAACGGGTCTTTTGATGTGATTTGACTGTCTTTCTTTGCTATCATAAGAGCAAGTAAATGTTTATGTCACTTTGAGCAGTCACTGGAGCATTGCGTCTGCCTTTCAATGAAATCAATTATCTTATCTCTTTAAATGTTTTTAAAATCTTTAATTATTGCTATAAAGATGGACAAACTCTCCATAAGCTTCCTGTAGTATCACCTAGATTTCATTTGACGATTTTTTTAAGGCAAAAACAAAATTTAAATATGTTTGTGGGTTATCACATCCATTTTCGGAGAGAAACAAAGCGTACTTGGCGATTGCCAAAGTCAGCAGAGTTCAGTCTTATGACGCATATTACATGCATCATCTATTCTTCACTTATCCTGCTGCATATATAATATTAATTTAATTTTCTTTTATTTTTAGTTACTTTAAAAAAAATATGATCATTCCTTAATGTACAATTCTTCTATAGAATTTATTTTCTTTTGCGCTTCCAAACCAATCTTATTTAACTAAAGATGTTTTTTCCTTCTCCTTCGGTTTCACTGATTGCATCAGCAATTCTAATTTAGGAATATTGTCTTTATTTCCGGACATCAAGAAATTGGAATTTTTTCCCAAGTTTTTATTATATCATTATGTCTGCAGGCTTGTACTAAGGAATATAGAATCTTTGCATATGTCTCTGGTATCTTTAACGAATGCCGCTAGAGCTCTACGTTGCTTATCAATTTTGCCATAGAATTTGAAAACATTCGTTTCCTTTCCTTTTTTTTTTTTTTTTTTTCTTCTTTTTTTTTCTCTGCATTAATCACATTTGACAAAATTATGACTGATAGTAATCATCCATAAATATGATTATTATAATATATGATTATTCCTATAATGCGATTTCCATTTTCAGCTTGTTTATGATTTTCAATCAGTTATAGATTGGAAACTTAAAATTACGTCGTAAATTTTTAATGTTTTATTCGTATTATATCAAATATTAAAATGTGTTTTCTGTATCTAAATTACAGATGTAATCTATTCTGTTAAATATTTCCCAAATTCCAGCATTTTTATAATTTTGTCAGTAAATTAATTCGATTTTAGGAAGTTATGTTTTTCATAACTTCCTAAAATCATAACAGTATCGTTTTGTTCCCAACTCATATTTTTGGTGACATCTCTATATTTTTGTTTTTAAATTTGTAATGTTCTTATTAGAATAATAGAGAACACTCGGAACATTCCAAACCAATCAATTCAAATATTTCTCCAGTACATTTTACTTCATTTTTCATTACTTAATTTAAATCTTTCTCATAAGCATCTGGCTAAGGCCTTTTATTAATAAATTACAACAGTAGAATAGAAAGCTCTTCATCTATAATCCTTGTTCCAGGACCAAAAAAGCCTCAAGTTGTTTTATTGTACCCAACAAATATATCATGTTGATTTTTTTTTTTATTGTGTTAAGATGAAAGTGTGAAAGTTCGACTTGTTTTCCCATGTCGAATATTTTCCGGGTAAATTAAGCTTAGATTTTTTTTTTTTTAAATTTTGTTCCCTATAAAATTAAGATTTCACTTCAACAGTTAGAAATGATAAAAAAATACTCAGGTCTATCCATTTTTAATCCTTGCTAATCTTTCCTGTAATATAATGGGATATATAAAAACACACTGTCGCTTTCATAACTTCAAAATCCTTTTTTATTGTAGATTAAATTTTTTGTTGAATCGAAGAAATTTGTATCGAATAATACTCTGAAATATGACGTAAATTTTGAAACATATTTAGTAATACAGACACATTTTCAATACTCAAGATTTACTCTGCATTCTTTTGTTTTTATTGAACATGTTTATTTTTAGCAAGATAGATATTGTAGCACGTTTATTTGTTGAAGTAAGAAAAAAAAATAGCAATGAGCAAGTTACATAAAAAAAATGATCAAAGTATTTATCAGCCATTAATTCTATCAAACATGTAGCTGTCCAACAAGGTGGTGAGTAATAATTAGAGGGAATATGTATGCTACTTCTCTTAAAACCAGTCTGTTTGACATAAAGCTGCCAAGTTTGATACAAATATACTTCTGAGGGTTCAAATATACACAAAAGCTTTTGACATTTTATTTTATTAAAAATTAAAAGAGAATTTGGAGTTTTAATCTCAATATCTTCCAAAAATATTGTTCTTAAAAATAATCTTTGTCCCGTTTTGAAATTTAAGAAATTATCCTTTTAATGATCTAATTTATTCAACAGATTTTTTTTCATTTTGTCAATTTTTAATTAATATACATGCATATTATAACAAAAGTTGTTCTTTAAGTGTATGAACATCGTTGGTAGAACACTCGTAAAGTTCAAACCGTCAGTTCGAATCCGACTGCAGGGTAATAGCTTCAAAATATGTTTTATCATAATTTCCTTTGCGCTGTCTCTCATTTCATCTAGAATATTCTAATTATTCGTATTAACTGCAACTGTATAATTAATTGTATTATTAAGAATATCTTTCCAATCTGGAAAACTCTAGACGCATTGTAAGCAAGCAGATGCACTAAAGATATTCTCTATATAAAGTTTTGATTTAATATTAATGATTTTATCTTCATACGATTTTAGAGAACACTCACAATCGATTACCTAATAATTTCAACAATCAGATAATATTTTACATAATTTTTTACAATACGTTTAATTACTGCAGTGAAATTCAAACCATTTTTATTGTTTCATCAAACATATAATCGCGTATTTTATTTTATTGTTAAAAGAAATATTCTGTTTTTTCGGCGAAATCTTAATATATATAAATTACGTGTCACGTTGTTTGTCCGCGATGGACTCCTAAACTACTTAACCGATTTTAATCAAATTTGCACACCGTGTGCAGTTTGATCTAACTTAAAAGATAGGATAGCCCTTTTTTTGAATTTTTAATTAGAATTTTAATTATTAATTAAAAACTAACTTTCCCGCCAAAAAAATCTTGAAATCGCCAAATGAGTACGACTTCAATTTTTTTCCCCAACAGTCATGAGGCTAGGCTTAAGATTTTTCGGCTGATTATTTGAAACGATTCTATTTATTTTCTTAATGTTTGATGCATTTAAAATGAAACATTGTTAATGAATCGATCTTTCAGATTCATTCTGAAGTACTTTTGAATTAAAATAAAACAGAATAAAGGAAATTAAAAATTTCTAATCTGCATAGCGTTACCCCAACTGGCGTAGAAAAAATCACGCATTTGCGTTCCGTAACTGGCGTTGAAAATTCACGCATGCGCATTGTATTATCATTGTTTACATTTCAACGGAAGCGGACTCGATTTAAATTATTTTTAGGTTCGTTGCATGTTTTTGTAATTAAATTGTATTTAAGTTAGTTATATATTTTTTGTATACGCTTATAGTTTTAAGTACATCATTTTTTAAGTAGTTTTTTTTAACCTGTTTTCAACCGATTATTTTAAACGATTCGTTTTATTTTCTTAATGTTTGATGCATTTAAAATTAAACATTGTTAATGAATCGTTCTGGTCATGATGAATCTGAGAATATTTTGTTGACAAATTCTTGAAATATTACATAAATTAGGAAAGATATTCTTTAGTGCCCATAAAGTTTAAACGCTCAGTGACTCTTTTCAGTAATCATATTACAAAAAAATACTTTGTTTCAGTAAAAAATATTATTATATTAATTACAGATTAATCCTTTCCACTTTAATTTATAGTATAAATTCTACGGGAACTAACAGAAAATTAGAGAGATACATATTACGTTGTGACTGAAGGCGTTTATAATATTATGAGTGAATTATATATCAAAATTTGAAGTTTTAAAATATTTTGATGAAGAAGTTATTAAAGTAGGAATTGCATAAAATATTTAATTATTAAAATTTTAACGAACATTAAGATTGGCGAACCGGCTGGTCGCCAAAGGCGGCTAGTTTATATATAAAAAAGGAACATGAAATACAATCCTACGAAAGGCAATATGTAGTTAGAAGACGGATTATGCAGACAAATAAATTTTTAAATGAACTATATTGTCATGAGATTTGAGTTCATTAGGCAGGTACATTTACAGATTAAATAAAAAAGTGTAAGGTTATTAAAATAAACGACTCTAATCTATCAAAATCTGATGCTTAAAAATATAATTTTGTGGAAATCTTGAATATCAAATTATGCATAAAAAATGTAATGGAAATTAAACTACCTAGTATTCCCGGCAAACTAACTGATCGCCCCAGATGGCTAGTTTAATATAGGGAGGAAATGATGAAAGTGATAAAATACAGCATTAAATCGATTATACTATTTTCCGAGTGCAAGTTATTCCTATCTTTTAAAAAAAGGCTCAGTTACGCATGCGTTCTCCTCCTTTCAGTGCGTTGGCGTTGCGGCACTACATACTCTTGATGGTTGCCAGATCTTGATAGACTATTCAAAGTGCCACTAATTGCCCTTGTATGGGCTTAAATAAATTAAGTGTGCTTTAGATTTACGATATTTACACATTAAAAATAAATAAATTTAATATAGACAGTGAATGATCGGAGTTATCCACCGATCAAAACGACTGAGTTCCTCATCTGTAAGAAGAGAAACTGAACTGAAGCAAGGATAGTGTCGTCGTAATGAATTGAATCACAAGATTTGTTTTTATTTTGATTCTACATTTCATCTGTTACAGTTGCAAGTGATTATATCTTTACTAAACTGTCATTCTTTATATGACTCGACATCTCTTGGTAGTCGATAATTTTCTAGTACAACAGGTGGCTGTGATGCACCGCATATCTTATCTTATGCAATTCAGAAACTAGCTTTTGAAAGTGAAACTACGGATGTGAATCATTTTTAATAAGCTAGTGATCATACCCTTGTATTTAATATTTTATCATATATTTTTTCGTTTAATTTGCTAGATTAATTTTTCAGAAAAATAGCATTTTCTTCATTTTTGATCCCGTCTAACTATTAAAATCACAATGGAGCTTCAATATGTGAAATTACTCTCAGCTTTGGGATTATTGGTGATCACATTCTTTTCTGCTATGCTACCTCTTTTCTGGTTTAAAAAGTATCGGTTTGTGGCGGAAGAAATAAGGCGGGATAATCTTCGGTTAATAAGTTTTTTCAGTTGCTTTGGCGGTGGGGTCTTTCTTGGAACCTGTCTTCTGCATTTGTTTCCAGATGTTCAAGAACAAATGGATCTGATATTTAAAGATGTGAATATTGTACCAAATTATCCAGTGGCTGAGTTCCTCTTTGGATTTGGATTTCTCATGATTTTGATTGTGGAGCAAGTATGTAAATATTTAAGCATAAAATTTTTTATTTAAGATAATATTTGTTTTTAAAAATATTTCTTTTAGTAAAATAATATGACCTGTATTAACTGGAGCTGGCTTAATTTTTCACTCTTTATCTGGATTTTAAAGAATTCTTTTTTTTTCCCCTTCCTTTTAAGTAAACATTATTTTAAAAAAGAAAAAAAAAGTTAACTAAATTTTAATTAATTAACTACAGGTGTATTTCCTTTTTTTAATTGTTTACTGAACATGAACATTTAATTGTTTACCTTATGTTAGGGAATAGTGATCTTTTAGTCAATAGTAGTGGTAATAATGCATTTGAAAATTAACATTAACTGTAAACTTTTGCTATCATTAATGCCAATATTAAAATTGTCAGACATCCCAGATTACATAGAATGGAAATGGAGGCCCAGGAGAATGAAGATTTTTTTATTTGTCTTGGTTTGATCCATTCCCCAATGTGTAATGCCTTTCTTGATTTCTTATTGCATATAGCTTTTAATGAATATAATTGTGAGAATGGAAAACTTGATTGTCTATTTAAATTTGGGAAGTGGCTTAAGCTGTAAATAAATGAGAGTTAGGTTTCCATATTTAATATAGAATTTCACAATAGTTGAAATGCAAATCGGTTCCGCTGTCTGAAATTTATTCTTCTTCTAGAAATATATTTAAATGGTTTATTTTACTTTAAATCATTTGAATATATTTCTAGAAAAAATAAATAGAGAAAATTTCCTGCATTAATTTTGCTCAGTAAAAACAAATTAGCTTTTTATTCAAAAAGTTATGAAATTTTTGTTAAATTCATGTTTTACCTTTGCTGAATAATATTTCTTTCGTCTCTTTAAATAATAATTTCTATACAGTCTGCTGCATTTTAATATTATTTGAGTAGGATTTTTAATATTATTGACATGGTGTTAATGCATTTGAAGAAATGCTTGAGCTTAATTTTATAATAATATTTTTTTTATAAAATATTATTATAATATTATTAATTATAGAATGAGTATTGAATTTTAATGATTATAAAGCCATATATGACTAAACTGTGGAAAACAAACAAACTGAAAAAAACAACAACATGTAATTATAATTATTGCCAAATAAATAATTTGATTTTGATTCAAAAAATTTTTTGTAGTGTATTAAAGTTTTATATTACTCTTTGGTAATATAAAAATTTATAAGTACTTTAGTAATAATGAAATATCATTTTAAATTTACTGTTTTTTTTTTTATTAAAGTAGGAGTTTTTACATTTTAATAATCTTGAAATATGATAATTATAATAAATTCCTCTTTTCTATGTAACAAAAGAAGATAAAACATCTTATTTGGTTTATGAGATTACCAATAATACTTAAATTTTATTATGCTGTTTAAAATTGTTTTAATTACTTTTTTATTTAAAAATTTCATTTGTTTCAAATGGTCAACAATTTTTATTTATGTCATTAACAAGGGTTGACTAGCTGAATATTAGTTTAAATTTGAGACAAAATTCATATATACATTTATTTGAATAAATAAGAAAAGAATAGAAGTAAAGAAAATAAAAAAAAATTAATTTCTTTTGTTTAAAACCTGTTGGAATGTTGTTGGACTGATTAAGAATTATTTTGAATTTAATGCAAAATTAAAATGTGCACATAAGAAATTAATAGGATCAAATAAAATTTTTAAAAATTAATTTTGGTGAAAAGATATGGAACACTGTTTTATAATTTTAAATTTCATTTATCACCTTGGAACTCAATATATCAGCATCATGGTTTTGCTTTAACATAAGTGAAAAGAAAATTTCTATACAACTCATTATCCTAGAATAATTTCAATCTGATATGGCTAAAAAATAAAGCAAACCTTAACCAATTCAGAATAAAGTGAGAGCTTTTAGAAGGAAAAAAAAATCTCATTTAAATTTAAGGAATTATCTAAATAAAAATGACAGTAAAAGCAATGATACATACCTTATTTATAACTATGCAAATTCTCAAACTGTATAGAAAATAATAAGTTGTAAAAGCGAAAATACTAATGTGATCAAAAAATTTTGTTAGTGTTTCATTTATATTACATGCATACACATATATACAAACAAAACAGAAAATCCAAGTAAATGATGTAATCTACAATGCACATTTTTTAAAATTATTTATTTTGTATCTCAGTTTTTCCATTGTTTTTTTCGTCTTTCCATATTATTTTCTTATAACATTTGGGATGAAGTCAATATTTTTTCTCTTAATTGTTCGATATCGTTTGTAGAAAATCTGCATTTCACATAGATTTTTATCCTCTAGTGAGTAATTAATATATTGATCATCTTGTTTTACAATTTATATCCATTAGTATTATTGATTTATGATATATATATATATATATATACATTCTGTAAATCATTTGCAAATTTTTATAAAATAATTTTTGCCTTATGCAAACATCTGGCACTATTATATTTCATACAATCATTTGAAATATACATATATCAGAAGAATTCATAAAAATATATAAAAATTGCCAAGAGAATATTTCATACCTAACATACATGCAATCAACAATTTCATGCTACTATTTCTCTACATCCGAAGTGTAATGTCGCAAAAAATTATCATAGCAACATCAACCTGGGGACAGTTTTCTTTAAAGAATATGGTGATATTTGGAATTTCATTATGATAAGAAGAGCGAAAAGCTGATGATGAGACTAACATCGACCTTAAGAAAACTTTTGGAAAGATTGGTTTTTATCTAATGAACTGAGAAAGTTTATAATTTTAGTTCATCTTGCCCTTGCAATCTTACTATATCATTGTTAAAAATGATATTGATACTTTCCCTTGGCAATAGTAATATTGTCAGAGAATTTTCAATTAATAAAGGTTGGAAGAATATGAAAAGTATCAAAGTGGTTAATTTTAAGTATGAGGAATTCCCAAGCCAAATATGAAAAATGTAAAGGGAAGGAATTAAGCAAAAACTAGAAGAAAAAAAAAAGAGAGAGAGAGAAGCAGAATATCAGTTTAAAGAATTAAATGAAAAAAGGCAGCCCCCCCCCCCCCAAAAAAAAACACTTGAGAGTTGAGAAACAAAATTGCAGGGCTCAAAATCTTGCAAAAGAAACTTTTAAAACTCTTAAGGCAAGATTAATTGCTTTAAATCAAGTGTTTTTTATTATTATTTGCCTTTTAATTGTAATAGTTGGTATTTGGTACTGGAGTTATTATCTGTAAAATAGTATCTTTTGTCTAGCATTATTTGTAAGAAAAAATAGTATTTAAAAAACTTATATTCATTTATAAAAAACTGAGTTTTTGAGTAGAACAATTAATTTTTTAAGATTTGATAAAGAAAAAATATTTTAAATAATATTTGGCAGTTTCTCTTGTTTAAATACTTACTAAAAATATATATTATAAGGTACATATAATAATTCGATTTTTATATTTATTGTGCATCATGTTATTCTGATACTTATGCAGAAAGCACTGATTAGTATTGATTTTTTTTTTAATTTTAAGCAAAAATCATAATAATCTTTATTGTTAACATAATGTAACTTGCAATGTAAAGAGCAGTTTCAATTTTTGTGAGAATTCTTTTGCATAAATGTATACTTTATATTTTATATATGTATTCTTTACTTCTAAAGAAACAAAGTATACATCTAAAAAATTTAAAATACTGTTCTAATAAAGTTTTTTAGAATGCTCATTCCATTTTTTAAAAATTGTTAAAAAATATTATTTTTTTATATAAATAACTTTTTTTTAATAATGGATACTGACAAATACAGTAATTCTGAATAGGAAGAAAGTCAGGATACTAATATAATTTGTAGCTATTAGTCAAGGGAAAGTCACAGAAATTTTTTTCTCCGTTTTTATAGCCACATGGACTTGATGTTTTGTCATTATCTTTTGTTATTAAATGAGTTCCTATATCATCCCTATTCCTATGAAACAGTTTTGAGAGATCATTTAGATTTGTGCTTTGCAACTTCCAGAAGCTTTTAATTTTGTACAAAAGTAACAATTTAAAATTTCCCTCAAAATTATTTCTTAAGTCATTTCCTTTAAAAATATATTGTACCTTTGGATGAAACTTCGGTTTATATTTCTTTTATATAAACAATCAACTGTCAAGTGAATGGTATTTGAAAGATTAAACATAAGATTAACTATGTTAAAGTTGCTTATAAATTAAGAAGATGTTGACTGTTTCCTTTGATTGCTTTGTTGTTAATTTTTACTGACTGATCAGACTATTGGTGAAGGATATTATTAGAGCATTTGCTTGAGAAAATTTTTCAAAAATTGTCCTGCAATCTGACAAAATAATTTATGATTTAACACTACAATTAGTCATTTTCTGACATTGCCTATTCATGATTTTTCTGACAAAATTCCACAAGTATAGTTCCACAAGATTTACATTTACAATGTATAGCACTATGCAAGCTTTTTTTAAAAAAATTTTTTGCTTTATTTTCACTGTTAAAGTTATCTCTTTGTGGTTACTATTAAAAGTCTGTTAATGCAATGAAGGAAAATTTTATAATGTGCCCTGAAGGAGTTCAGTAAAACAACTTAAAGGCAAATTTTGAAGATGGAGGAAAATGTTGGTAAAAGTGCATTGATGTCAGAAGTGATTACTTTGAAGGAGATGTGATAAATATTGGCCAGTAAATTAGTATATATCATTTTGTGAGAAAATGTTTGATACTTTTAGTCACAATAGTATTATCATTTGATCCAGGCTTTTTTCTTGACAACTTTTCATAAAGTGGGGCTTTCTAAATTTTCTCATATTTTTCGTAATAAAGATGTCATTACTGAGTATTTATTATCCTTTGAATCAGAGACTACAGTAAAGTCGAAGGATGACATCTTTTTGCATGAAAATTGCAGATCTTGATGTTTGTTTAAAAGACTGATATCAATAAAAGCAGATATTTCCAAATAACACAAATGACATGCAATGCCTTTCAAGAATAATGAAGAAAACTGAGTATGCATTTTGGATGCCATTTTGTTTTTCCTGATTAAGCCTGATATTTGATGCAGATATACTATTTTGATCATAAGACCAAATAACTCCCTATATGTGGTACATGTATCTCCATAGATATGCAATGCTTCAGTTAAGGATGCATGAAAGCAATGATGAGAATAGTAAAAAGTAATATAAGATTAAAATGCAAAGAAAGAAAAAAAAAAAAGAAGAGGAGTAGAATTTTGTTTCTTTTAATTTCTTAGTTCTAAAGTAATAAAATATTGAAGTGATAGACCATTTATATCTTAAATGATGAAAAATCACCATATGCTTCAAGTTGTTCCATACATTTGATATCTGTCTTTAATTGAATCTAATTTTGCAAAAATTTTAAAGTTAGTTTGAAATGTTTGATTTAAAATTTAATTAAATCCATGGCAGTATTCTTAAAAACCTTTTTCCTAGGACTGATGCCACATTTAGTGTACTAAAAAAAAAAGATTAATTAAGTTTACATGGCAAATGCAAGTACATGATACAAAATTAGCTCAGTTGCATTTTCGAGTTATTGCATTCGCAGACATATACATATACTTTTTTTTCCCCAGACTTTGGGTGAATGAAGAAAAAAAGTTAGTATTTACTGATCTAGTTTTTAATATTTTAGAGTTACCACATATACATATATAGTTCACATGTATAGAATAAATAAGTGACCAATGTATCAAAGGATTTTGTCCAAAATTAAAAATGTGTCCATAATTTTAATGATCAAACTATGAAGTTTTATCCATTAAACTATTGCAATTTTTTAATTGTATAATCAAATGCACTGAGGGAGAGGAACCTAAAAGAGATTTTATTCGAAATGGAAAAAACAATAAAAACCTTGCTCAGTTGCATTTCTGAGCTATTGCATTCATAGATACATACACATATATATATATTATATTTTCTTCAGACTTTTGGAGGTTTAAGATGTAAAAATTCTTCAAAATCTTGAAAAAAAATCCTCTTTTTTTTATATATATAATTACAATATTTTCTCTTTGCATGATTTAGTGCAATACAGTAAAACGTACAAAATTTAAGAAAAAAATTTACAAGTATCGATTCTTATTTACTGAAAGTTATGAAAATTTCTTCATTGAAAGCAAATATTCAAGAATTTCTGTTGCTTTATTAACTGTACAGAATAGAAGCCAAATTAATGCTGAAAGAAGAGTAAAGAAAGAAGATATATTAAAATGTCAATGTAGGGCATTTAAAATAATGGTATATTAATTGGTTTGATGATATATTGTGGCATATATTACCGTTATCTATTTTGCCCTATTCCATTCATCTCTTAAGGTAAAAGTAACATTATATTTTATGGTCACCATTCAAAATCTTCTGCCAATTAAAAACATTAAATGGATTCTGGAAAAATTATAATCAAGAAATATTTTGAACAGGCTTGATTGAATAAAGTTTTGTAACATGTGCTCCAAAAAAATATAAGGAAGACTTTAGCTTTTATGGAATTGTGTCTAATGCAATAGACTAATATTTTTGCAAGTACATCAAGGAGTGGTGACATTTTTATTTGCCATTTCCACTTAAAGATTTCTTCCTCATGAAGGTGGGAAAAAAATGTCTAATTTCTATTTTGATGAAAAAGATACTGTACTCATCAACTGACTGAACAGGATGAAACATTTAATACTTTGAAATATATATTTCAACACTTTGCTGGAATCTGAACAAGTGGTTCGAAAAAAATATTGGGGTCAGCTCTTAAAATGGGTATTGTTGCTCTAGAGTAGTGTTTCTTCAATATAGCTAAAAAAAAAAAAAAAAAAAAACCTGTTAGATAAATTGTAATGGAAGTTTATCCTCTATGCAGTCTCAGTCTTTTCATATGTGATTGCCTTACTTTCAGCCCCTTAAAAAAATAATTGAAAAGTCTAAGGATAAGTAAAATACTATAGAAAATTAACTGCAAGCATTTCAGAATTTTCTGTACCTGCATCATCCACTCTCTTCCACTGTGTGGGAAATGGATGTCTTAGTCAATAGCAATTAAGTGTAAATGTTCACATTATATATGTATTGTAATTTAAATATTCTTTAGATTCAACTACAGTCTTCTTTTCATTTAGACATACATTGTATATGAAAATTTGTTTGTTCTTTTTAATTAATAAAAATTGTTATGTATGCTCAAAAGAATTCTTTTTCCAGATAGCTCATAACTGTGAAGAGCATGGCCATGATGTACCAACTGACACATCACCAGTACCAATCTTGAACCAAGATCTTTCCATCAATGATGTGAATCGTCCTCTCGTTGAGAATTTGGGCACGCAGTATGGATCAATAGGAATGAACTCGGATTCCTACAGTCATGAAGCTTTCAGTCAAGGTCATTCTAGCAATGATGTGAGCTGCCCTCTCCTTCAGGATACAAGCACCCAATATGGATCTGTTGGAGCAAACCTCGATTCCCATAGTCATGAAATAGTTTTTGCCCGTCGTCGTGTTTCCAATTCCATTCTTCGGTCCTTATTTTTGGCCTTTGCCCTGTCCCTTCACTCCATTTTTGAAGGCCTTGCCATTGGTCTTCAGACCACTGTCCAAAGTGATTTTCGAATTTTGATCGCAGTCCTCATCCATAAGTGCATCATTGCATTCACCTTGGGAATTAGTCTCATCAACAGCAGGTTGAGGAAATCTAACATGATCACGATTAACTTCTGTTTCTCATTAGCTTCTCCCTTTGGCATCATCTTGGGTATCCTTGTCATTGACTTTGTCCAAGGTCTGGCAATGGTCATTACCAGTGGTATTTTGCAGGGTATTGCAGCTGGTACTTTTCTGTATATCACAGTCTTTGAAGTTTTGCAAAAAGAGCTGAAATCAAGCACAGATAGCATGGTCAAGGTGGCATGCATTGTACTTGGATATTCTATTGTTTCTCTTTTGTTGACATTCTTGCCCGAGTAAATATGTCGATAATCCAGTGGATTCCAATTATTTCTTTGTGTTAATTTATTATTGCAGTTAAACTGCTGTTCCTTTTTAAACCATCTCTAGTCCCAAGAAAATTTCCTCATCCCTGTTTAGGAATTTTGTCATTTTTAATTTTTAACCTTTTATAAAATGAAGGCTTAACTTGTTAAAGCCATTGATATGTTGTCCTGCACATATTGAACATCTCATTTTTATTTTATAAATTAAGATAATTTAAGTTCTAATATATGTATATAAGGCCGATTTTTTGAAGTATATAAGTGTAAATATCTAACATTTTAAACATTTACATATAATTTAAATTGATTTACTTTATTTCATAAGTTTCTTCATATTGAATTTTTTTCCATTTCGAATTATTTTTATCTTAAGAGGGAAATAAATACTATCTTAAGATACTTAAATATTTTATACCGATTAATGTCCAGAAATCAAATAAGAAGCAGGTCTTTTATTCATGCCTAAATGTACATGAATAGGAAGTACTATTACAGAATTATGGGAATTGTGCCATTCCCTTTACTCTTTAAGAAGAAATGCAATGCCAATGGAGATTTTTTTTTTTCTTCTTTTGCAATCAGGTGCTATCTGCAAATAATAATAATTTTTATTATTGCTTGTCATAAATTAATATTTTTTTTATTTTTAAGGCAATAACTATGATTGAAGTACTATTATTGAAACTTTACTTCTCTATAGTTTTTCTTATAAATAACTAAAACTTAATGCCGTCCTAACTACCAGAATAATAAAGTAATTCAATAATTGCTTAAACTGTTCCTTTCAGTAACTAGTTTTCATTTCATGTTTCAACAGTGAAAGCATGCTTTTTTAAAATTATTATTTTATTTTTCTGTCCCTTTTTAGCAGCAAAATAAAAAGCTTTTTTTTTCTTCTTTTTTTTAGCTGCCATATAAATGCTGATTTGAATTTCTTCAGTTGGATATTAAAATAAATTCTTGAAAAGAAATAATTCATATTTGCTCCCACTCTTAAAAAAAAGCAGGAGCATATATTTATCTCCCAAATATGGATATTGTATTGAAACAAGTTTCATTTTTTTATATTATTTCAACCAAGAATTCATTTGATTGTTGGTAAAAAATATTAAATATTCTTCTTACCTAAATGAATATATTTCCATATAATTCAAAATTTCAGACATGAAATCAAAAATAGAAATAGATTACAAACTTTTTTGTGTTGCTTAAGTTAATACTTAAAAAAATTATAGCTCATGGGAAGATTTCAGCATTGTTCAAATTATTTTTCATAGTTTTATGTGTAACCTTTCCCTTATGAACATAACAGTAAGCACTATATAAGTAAAAAATTTTTTCCATACTTATGGATGGTTATTCTTGCAATATTTATTACTAATAAGGATTCCACCCCACCCCCCATTGAATCTATCCATTTCTTTTCTAATAACTTAGTTAATACTCTATTCCTGTTCTATTCAATCTCTACATGCTTAATATATACATTGATTGCTAATGCTACTCGTGATCAAAGGAAATCACTACCCAGAACTACAAATTAATTCAAAAGAAAGGTATGAGTGTGCATGCATGTACAGTGTGCAGTAAAAAAAAATCTGTAATCTTGGAATAGTACATTTAGTCCCATTTTAGCTGAAGATCACTATTCATTTTCAACCAATAATAAAACTTTCTGATTTAAAAGTATAATTATAATTTTGAAACTTGAATATGATTTTATTTTATGATTGTTACTGATATAAAATTTTATAAGAAATAAGTCATGCAAGTTACTTAATTCACAGATAAGTATATTAGTTTTCCTAATTATTTGAATTATTAAAAATTATTATTCATAAAAGAAGTAGAATTGGATCATTTTTATTTTTTTGCTATTAGCTCATATTGCTAGGGATGAAAATATTTTTTAGTCTTTTAATAATACAAAAAATAACTGTTTAATTAATTGCTACAAATCCTTTATTAAAATCTTCTTTGTACTGCAAAATTTGTGAATAAAATTTAAAGCATTGAAAAAATAATAAAAATTACAAATATCATGTATCAAATCAGTTGTTGGTGGCTCTGCTACATGAATGAAACCGAAAAAAAATATATACTATCAGAATTCAATAAAATGTAAACCTGTACATAAATAAATGCATTTAAAAATATAATTATATTTAAAATCCTTTTATTATTGGCAAATTTTTGCATCATCATGTCTGACTGTCATCTTTCCTAAGAGAGAAGGTAGAAGATCTGGTGGCACTTTAGACAATTATGTTCGTTCAGATTTTAATTAATGAAGAATAAATTGAAACTCTTTATGCTTCATAGTAATTTTGAGTAAAATTTAAAGATTTCCTATTTGAAAATTTTCATATTTTGCAATTTTAATTTCTGTTGCATACAAATTATATATGCATTTCATTTTTCTTTATATAAATTATTATATATATATTTCATATAGCATTTGATTGTACAGGTTCCGAAATTCTGTGCTTTTCAAAATTTAAGGGAATGATGTCTAAAATGTGTTATCTTTCTATTTCCTATAGATGTACGTTTGAGCATGATCTGTTTTTGGGATTAACGAAACAAAGTTGTTTCTCCTGATTTTATTCATTCCATTTTTTAATGCCAGTCTTCTTTGGTTTATTGTTCTAGCATAATAATCAGACAACGAAATGATGAAAGAGGATTTTCTTATGTATTATAGGATAAATTATTCATACTGATGTTATTTTTTTATGTAATCCAAGACTTATGTTATTACATAATTATTATTTATTGTACTTATAATACAACAAATATTTTATAATGACTTTATATACTTATTTATATTTTATATTGAAACAAAAAGTTAAAAAATCATTCATTAATAAACAAAAATTTAATAATTAATTTTTTTTATTATTTTGAGAAATGCACTTGTTGTACTTCACTTGCATTATATCCTCTATATTGAGTATCTTAGAATTATTTATATTTGTATTAAATTTTTAAGCATTCTTAATCTGATTTGATATAATAAGTGTTAATAGATATTTTGGAAAACATTTTTAGACCATCAACAAAATTTAATTATAACAGATATTTTTAGAAAAAAAATTTTAATGTTGATGCAAGATATCTGAAATTTCAATAAAGGAAAATGTAATAAAAAAATTTAAAGCTAATGAAAAATAATTTTTTTATTGTCATTATTTCTATTTATATAGTGTATTGTTTCTTATTTCCCTCTTAAAGCATTTTGATATATCATTTTATGTTTGTATCTTATAAAATGATTTTCACGGTCATAGTTAATGCACCAAGTCTATTCATGACATTTTTTTTTAATGCTGTGTACTTCATGTGTTGTAGACTATAGAAGATGTGACATTTAAAATAAACATTTTTACTGTTGGATTTTGAATGCTGTTTTCAGCAAAGTGTGTTTATAAATGTTTTAATGTGTTTATACATGTAATTTTACATCTTTGCATGACTTAACCATTTTAAATAACTGATTCTGGTCAAATAACCAAAATAAATTAATTGTGATTAATTGTTGTAACCAAGAAAATCCTTGTTCCTTACACATTATTTTCAGTGATTTTTTTGCCATTTTTATATCATTATTGTACAAATTATCATTAAATTAATTTTGTTATATCATTATTTAATATTTAAAATATCATTGTTATAAACTCGTTAACATGTAATTGCATAATTATTTGCATTTTTGTTGTCAGTTTATTAATTTAATCATGAATACTGCAATGCACTCTTTTTATTTATAAGAGTGCACATACCTATATATGTATTGAAGTTTTTCTGTTGAAATTTCATGTGGCAAATTATCATGGAAAAATATCCGAGCTTTATTGTGAAGTATTCTGATTACCTTGAATGGAATGTGATGTTCTTGTAGTATGTAGTATATTTGCATGCAGTTATCATGTAACTATAACCAGCTAATCATCTCATTGTTAGGTTGCATTTTTATTTATTTAAAAAACAAATACTTCTTGAATGAAATAAATAATTATGCACACTGATATTTGTAAAAGATAAATATATTCATATAAAACTTTGATTTCTTTTTTACAGTATCACCACAGATTCATTGGACTTAGTTGCTGCATACTACTCACGTAGAATCCTAATTGCTGAAGAAAATGTACTAAGTCCTGTGTGTATTGAATTTTTAATCAATACAAGGCTGCCAGCTTCAAAACTATAACCAGCCTCATATAGTTCTTTAATTACAGTGTCCATTGTCTTGTAGTCTTCTTGTATGCTGTCATCTTGGCAGTGCAACAAGAATTCAATAACTGGTTTATAAAGATCAGTAGATATTATTTGAGCTGTTAAGCTGCGTTTTAGTATCAAATCCAATAGTTCGCTATCATAATCATCAGTGGTAATCTAGAAATGGGAGGAAAACAAATTTTAATACACATACAAATGTTTTTTTCCACAGTTTATCACATAAATTAAGAATCTTTATTCTTTTTGCATTTATATTTTTATTTATTTTTGCATGAACATTTTTTAGTATAAAATTTTGGTTTTACAAAGTAATTATATTTTTACTTATTTAGCATTATTTTATGTTAATATTAGACTTAAGTTGGTTAAATATATTTTTATTTTACACCTTTGGGCATGTAAAATGATATTCAATAATTTGATATATTTTTTTAGTTTGAAAACTGAAAATTAAATATTAAGATATGATGGGCTATAATTTCTGTTATTCAATGATAGCAAACTTTATTAAATCACTTTTATGCTCAAAGGATTACCTTCTGTGAATGAGTGTAAGCAACAACAACAACAACAAAAAATAATAATAATAATAATGCTTATTTGCTTAAACTCATCTGCAAAGGGCTAAAAAGTTGATTGCAGTTATTTTTATAATTTATTTCATAGATATTAGTTTTATGCTTTACTTTTATTCATTATCGATTCAATTAGATGTGTGAGATATTTCAAATCCTTGTTAAACTGTGTCAATCTTTAAAGCTTACTCAGCTCCAAATTTAACCCCAATAGGTTCAGAAAATGAGGCAGCATTCCAAGCACTTATGGGTTTGCATGTTCCTGTTCGCAGCACAAGGCGGAGGTGCACGCTTTGCAGTCGAAATCATGTTCAAAAACGGACTACCATACAATGTCAAGAATGTCGAGTAGCTCTTTGCTCTGAAAAACAAAATAACTGTTTCAAACTCTACCACCAGATTATGTCAACTTTCCCTTGGGCAATGAAATAGTCAAATGTATGTATTCATCCCCCTTTTTCTTTCAGTCACACTGCAATAATTAGACTTACTTTAATCTTTAGAATCAAATATTTTATTTCATAGGTCAGAAGGAGAAAAAATTACTGAAATCACACACTAAGGATTCATCCAATTTTACAGGTCATGAATGTAATGTAATTTGTTTAAATCTTAAAAGGATTTACAAAACATGGATTATCAATGATCTACATGAGATTCTAGCATTTACAGTTTGCTTTTTAAACTGAATTGTAAATTCGCAAGTTTCTATGTTAAAACAAAAATTATGACTATTTTATTTTACAGTTTCTAATCATCATAAAGATAAAAGAGAATTTCTCTAATGAATCAGATACTATTGATTCAGATAAGAAAGGGAGGGGAAAATATCAACAAAGAATTATTTATATATATAATAAAATTTAAACTACATGTTCCCTGATTGATATTCAAAATGCTTTGCAGCTTGTCATAAATAATGATTTTTCATCTGTTGCAATGAATTAATCATTTAAAAAATACAAGAGATGGAAATGATATATATCATTCCATTCAAAAATTATTCCTGTCGATAAATGGTTTTGTTTTCAGAGCAATGAGCTGATTTTCTATTTAATGTATATGTTACTGCTTTCAAACAAGATTTTATTAAGCAGTTAACTAATATTTCAAATCAAATTGTGAGTGATATTTCTGTTTTTCATTGTGTGTATCTTATAAAAATTGTGTTTAAACATATTTAACCTTAGAGATTGTTTATGTATTAAGAAAAATACATGTATTGCAATAAAATTGTTAAATGCATATTAGAGTATGTTCTTAATATATTGCTTATTAAAAATTCAAACTAACCATTAAAGAGAATACTTACGCAGAACTT
Source organism: Argiope bruennichi (assembly GCF_947563725.1). Classification (NCBI taxonomy): domain Eukaryota; kingdom Metazoa; phylum Arthropoda; class Arachnida; order Araneae; family Araneidae; genus Argiope; species Argiope bruennichi. Next base: position 107,839,864 of record NC_079157.1, on the reverse strand, counting down.
CCCACTTGTATACAGTAGCAATGATCAATACAATGTGAATTTTCCCTTTTTTCTTGGGGGGGGGGATGAGCTGTTTATTCATCGATTAAAAAGGGTTACATTTTTAAATGTTTTAACTCTTGTTGCAATTTGAAATATATATGCACATTACCATATATCCACTAATAATAGAACAGAATATTTATGTGTTCATGTTACCATTCTACACAGCAAATCATTAGATTTAGAACCACCAAATTTAGCATCTATATTTTGGAACATGCAGCGCGTATTCATTTTCATAAAATTTTAATTAATTAAAAATAATTGAAATCTAGGCATTGATACACTGTAACTGTCTAAAATATTACAGCTCAAAAATGCAAAAAAAAAAAAAAAAAAAAAAAAAAAAAAAGCCTATTAAATTGATATTATTAAAAGTATATATATATATATTTTTAAATTTTGGCTATTTAATAATTGTACAATTTGCATGATAAATAAGAAAGTGAAAATGCAGTATTGCAGAGGTTTGAAAATAGATGAACCAGATAATTACATTTTTAAATTCTATAATGGCATCGAACTTGATACTGTTGGGATAGTTCATATGCACAATGGATAGAACAAGTTTCATCCATTAAATTAATATGGCTTTAATCTCTATCACAATTTTATGCTTATTTTGTTTAGAGAATGCCGATATTTAATTATAAGTAAGCACAACTCAAATTCCCATTGAATCAACTGGTATTGAAAGGGGTTAGTTATTAATAAAATCCATTAAAACATTAAGAAGCCAAAAATTTTTCCATATATTGCAATTTGTCTTTTTCAGTATATATTAAAGTTATATGTGAAAATATCTCAAAGTATTGCAGAAATTATTTTTGTCTTTCCTCTTTCACATTAAATCAATCAACACTTGGATGTTCAAACAAAAATGTAAATCATATTTCATTAAGATTTTTTTATTATTTGGTTTTGTGTTCGACTCAAAAGCAAAAAAAAAAAAAAAAAAAAAATCAGAAATAAGGTGGAAAACGATGTTGCTTATAATCATTTGTTGGTCTCTTAAGGTTAAATGAATTTGCTTATATATAAACTATTGTAATCAGAAAAATTATAGGCTTTGAGATTTTGTTACATCTTGTCATTTCAAATCTCCCTGAATCTTAAAAATGCATTTATAGAATTATATCTGTCTGTGAACATGATAACTGAAAACCCCAAAGACATACATCAATGAAATTTAATAAGTAGTTTCAGCATCTCAAGTCCAATTTAAAAAAAAATCAAACTATATCTATGAACAGAGCGATTGTCTGGTGGTCTGTACTTTTGCATGCATGCAAATAAGATAACTCAAAATTGAACAGCAGAGGTAACATTAATTCGGAATGTGATCGTTTCACTAAAATATAAACCTGTGACAAATTTTGGTTACAGTTTGTCAAAAGAAAGGGGGGAGGGGGTTCTAAAATGTATATTCAGTTGTTTCATTATCAAGTGCAAGTGGAGAAGTTTCGATCTGACCACTACTACTGGGTTTTTTAATGGTAACAAAAAATAAAAAAACATTCTCCTATCCGATACTTTTCTTAAAAATATTTCATTCACTGAAAACAAACAAACCATTACCTTGGTACCATTTTCCAAGAGTTCTATTGCTTTGGAATGTAAAAAATCATGATTTGTTATTAGAGCACATTTCATTGTGTGAAGTATACTATTCTGTTCCTTGACTTTTTGGAATACTTCCTGACAGTTCTGAAAAAAAAAATAATTAATTTAATTTGTATTGAAACAAATTATTTTTCCAAATTTTAGCCAATTACTTTTGAATAAAAATACATAATGTAAAAAAAAAAAAAAAAAAAGCCCTTTGATACAAACAGAATATGCTGTATTCATGAAAATATATCCTATTATTTTTTTAAAATCATTACTTCTTTACTATTAATTTTATTATAAAATAATTTTTAAATAAAAATTTGCAACAAAGTACAATATTTTATTCTTATACCTTCGGTTTTATTTCCCTAAACATCCAAGATTATTTCCCTTGAACAAAAACTTTAAATGATACCAAACAAAGATTCCTCATATACAATATACTCTATTTATTAAAAACGTTCAATAACACTGAATAATCTTGTAAACTGAGAAAATATAATAAATGCATTTTAATGATTATTTGGTACAATGTTAAATCATAATTTTTTTTATCAAAATTATAATGACTAAAAATCTTACAAAAAATTCATATTTTATTCTAAAACATCAATGAAGTAAGGTTCATATAAATTTTAGATTGATTAATCCTTTTACAGTATACTATAGAAAAATCCAAGTTATTATTTTTAAGGTAGTAATATTAGTAGAGGAAAAGAAAAATTGTCCTGTTTCTTCCTTTTTCCATGCCAATGAAAGATATGTATACCATTTATATTGTTAGCATAGTTTTCTTAGTTATTACCATATCATGAAGCCATATTAAAAAGTAATACCACACGTAAAATTATTAGAGAACCAATAGATTAGCTCTATCAGAAGAATGCAACCCTAACGGATAATACAATCTATGTACTCCACTCATAAACAAAAGTGCAATATCTGTACAGTTCACAAAGGAAAAGTTAAAGACCAAAGTATTTTCTAATTTTTAGTTCGATTGGGCATCAACAATAATTTATAATAAACATTTTCCCTGTTTTTAATCAGACAAAATTACAGATGCTTCAACAGAATTAAAATATCCTTACTAGCAAATCTTCAGAATCAACTTATCTGTTTTAGAAAATTCTGTTATCTAACTACCTTCAGATTATATTTCCAAAAGTTGTTAGATATTTATGTTACAATTAATAAAACAAAAGAAATTTTAAGTTTCATCACAAAAAAAAAAAAGATTTATTTCCAAGTTGTGACAGTTAGCTGATTTAAAGCTATACACAAAAATTTAAAATATAATGAACAAATATTATCCTAATTTTCAAAAATGTTTGTTTTTCATTCAAGCGATTATGTTCAGAAGAAGAAAAGAAAAAAATATTACCTCAAAACCGAATTTTGGATAAGAAAGAGCTTTTTCCAATATAATCATTGCAGTTGAAAGAGCTTCTTTGGTTGATAAAGAGACTAATCCACATAGAAGTTTGGTCCATGGCTCATCACAGCAGCTCCTAAAGAAAAAAACAAATCACTTTTTCCTCATAACTAAATGTTTTGAGCTAAACATGACACAGTAAAATATTTCTAGCTGTAAGTCATAATTACCTATTAAAAAATTTTCTTCAAATGAATAATTTTTCCCAAAAAGTTTTCTCAAAATCCTCATCATAGATTTAACACAGTGTTCAAAGACAAGGTTTATAAATAACTTTAAAAATTCACAATTATCTGTCACAAATCTTTAGAAACAAACAAACAAAAAAAAAACATAGTTCCTGATAACTACTTTATTATATATTTCTATCAATAGCAGAATGCAAATTAAGCAATCAAAATCTCTTGCTAGATCTGTCATTTTTTCATATATATTTTTATATTTCTGAAGAATATTCTTTTATTTCCATAAAATAAAAAAAAGTTTGTTCAAAATTATATTTTTAAAAAATTCTTTAAATGGATTCTTTTAAGAATCATAAATATTTTTAAGAATATATGATAAATATCCTGTATTAATTGTATAGATTTTCAGAAATAACTAAAAGCATAAAAAAAATCATACATATTCATCAATATAAGAAGGAATTGTTATTATATATATATATATAGTTCACATTTATTAAGATTTCAGAACACTTTCTAAGTAGCAATATTGAATAGCAATTGCAATTTTTTCTTCTTCAAATTAAATGCGAAAACAAATGGCAAATATGAATATATTTTGTAAATTTGTGTCTTTTTGAAAACAAAAACAATACATGAGGCAATTATTAATTCCCTTCTTAATTATACTAAAACAACATTAAAAAAAATATTTTGAATGTTCTACATAGAAAAAAAAATCATTTTAAATATTAATAAATTTCAAAAATATTGTCAAATATTACTTGAAGGATAACAAGTGACAACAAATAGAGTGTGGGAACAAATTTAATACAGTCTCTGGCCAAATTATTTCATGCATCATGTATTTTTAATATGCATGAATTAAATGAAGCATTTTTTAAAGTATTATTATTATTATTCCTATTTGTGAAAGAAACGCAAGTGTACTGATATGAAGTCATTGTAAATAATAAAAAAAAGTTTGAAATTAAAGCAATGTTTACAATTAATTTTGCAAATAATACAAATGAAGTAATAATAATTTTCTTTTTTCAAGTATTTAGTTGGAGTTCTCTTGGATTAAAACCTTGATTCTTTTTGGCACTTGGAACACATGATTATGAGATTCTCTTCTATCATCCTATATTACAAAATCAATTGCTAAATATCTTTGATTTTTTTTCAGGCTTTCATAAATGTTTAAGGTCATGTCACAAATGCAACATGCCCAAATATCTTATTAAATGCATAACAATTTTCATAATCCAAGTAAAAATATTGCTATGAATTTGTAATGTTACCTCCCAGTGTAGTTAGTTCCATCCAAAAAAAGACAGTTTTATAGATAGATTTGATAAATGCTTAGTGGAATCTATTCAATGTCTTGTGACATTGGCAACAAATTAAAAGATTCCAATATCTTCAGGAATTTTGTTGATAGGTATAGTAGGATGCAAGCTATGGTGACCTTTCTAGAACCGTCTTTGCTCTATCATAGAAATTATAAAAAGTCAGAAGACAGAGCTGGAATCAATTCATTTAAGCTCAAATGATTAGTTGAATCAAGTATTGAGGCAGCATTGAGTCATGCGCTTAATAGTCAGTCAGTGTTGAGTCGAGCATTGCGTTAGTAGTGAGGTGGCTATCTACATCAGCTTAAGTGAACAGACAATGGAGTACAGCAGACATTTGAGGGGCGTGAATAGTTGTGTAAAGTCTCTCTTCTTGCGGAACATTCTGTAATGTTGCGGTTGTTTATTACCAAATTGCTACTTGTATGCTTCTGTTTATTTAAGTGCTATTCTTGTGTATGTTATGGCTTTCTTTTGTTACCTGTGTGTTCGAGTTGAATAAATGTTGTTATTTTTACCGAAGCAGTTTAACTGTTTCACTGGACACTTACTACACCTAACATGTTGATCTTTTGGATTTTTGGAAAATTTCCGTAATAATATTTATTTTATATTATGTAGCCTGCTTTTAAATTTAAAATAAAACTGAGTGCATTTAATAATTTGGCCAAGGTATGTAGTTTGACATTATGTTCATATGTGAACAAAGCTTATCCAATGTATTGAAGAATAATGATGTACAATCAACACATCAATTTTCTATGAATATTTATTTATTTATTTTCATTTTGCTGCATACAAATTAAACATACTGAAAATCTCAGTCATTCATGTCTAATGCAATCCTAGTACTAGACCAATGGCTTATTATTAGATTTATTTTGTATTTTGAAATTTAGTTAATTATTTTGAAAATTCACATTATGGATGGAGGAAAGAAAAACTACCAATGTTTTAAATTTGCTTTAACTGCTTTAAATTTCTTATATAAATAATATTTGTGAACTGGTTACTTTATCAATTTTAATTAGCTTAATTTTGTAAGATAATCTAATGTAGCATTTAGACAATTTGCATACTGTGTCAAGTGCTTTGCATTTCAACTTAAAATAAAAATTATGGGCACCGCCTTATATGACACATAAGAGAAAGTAATGAATACAACATTTCACTGCTATATTATTATCATGCATTTCACTCACCAATCAAAGAATGTTGTAAAATTAATAATATATTAAAAATAAATATTTCTTGATTTGAATCCAAACACCACCACATTTCTTGTAAAAAGATATACAAAACTAAATTTAATGCTGAAGTTTTAAATAAGTGATTTTCAACAAACCTATTTATTTTATGTTAAAAATGTTTATAATTCAAATATTATCAGAACAAAAAGTCTCAAAACTAACTTACCATGATTCTGAAGGAGTAAAGGGCGGCCAATGACTCAAAAGCTTTGCAAGAGAATTGAAATGTTCTACAGCATGACATTGACACAAAAGGCTATCAAATAAAATTTTCCGCTGAAATTCATCTTTCACTTCATCTTCTGATACCTATGTGAAAGAAAATACTTAACTATGCCTTTTAAATGTCGTAGCAAATTTAAATTTTTAATTAAAAAAAAAAATCTGTAAAAGTATTATCTATTAACTCCTTGTAACTAAGTGTCTTGAAAATAATATGCTTGATTAATATGGATCAGATTTTAATTTTAAACTTATATAAGTGAATTGTAAAGAATTTAAAAATTTACAACAACCTACCTGAAGGTCAGGCCATGTGGCTGAAACGACTGCTTGGGTTCGATACAAAAGAAGCAGATCACAATATTCTGGAGAAATGAAATTTGTCTAGGGAGAAATTCAAAATGTATAAACAGAACAAAAGCAGCAAACTCAACACCAAATACAAATTAATGAGGGCACCATGAAACCAGAAATATGATATTTTCTAGAAAAATAACTGCAAGATAAAGATTTTTGCTAACATTTAAAATATCAAAATTATTAATTCAATAATTTTGTATGCAAGCAAGATTATATATGTGCCTGATGTCCACTTTAAATGAGTTGCAAAACATAATTTTTAAACATGAGTATTAGATATATACATCTAATAGAAAAAATGGACTAAATGAAGTAAAGAATTCTATTTTATAAAGTCAATAAATATTCTAATAATATTCTGAATAAATATTTTGATGATGACGAATTGTATATTTTTATACAGACCCTCGGTCCTATGTGTCATATTCAATAAAATATTTTTCAGACACTAGCATTTTTTTTATAAAGAAAGATCCTTTCTATTGCGTCTAAAACAGTGAGTTATGAAAATTTGAATATTAATATTTTAGAAAAATGTGCAATTTTAGAACACTCCATTGACAATCTCACTCTTAACAATGCCCAGTTTCTTCAATGCTGGTTAGCCTAAAATTATAAAATTGTTTTAAAATAGTGATATTCAAAAATTCATAACTTGGTCACTTTTGGTTGCAGAAGATATAAATATGTTTATTTTTTGCTTTGTTTTTTAAGTTGGAATATGATGAATATTTCATTAAATATGATTCCCTACAACCAATGGGCTGTATAAAATTAAGACTTCATAATTTTTTCGGAAGTACATTTATTGACTGAAACAATGTGAAATATTATTATTTACTGATTTAAATCCTTTTGAAAGTAAAACCAAACCTTTTGATGAATAAGAGTAATTCTTATTGAATTATTCTTTGAGAATTTACACTATTACAAAAAAATATTCTGCAGTACACATGAAATTACAATGCTGAAAGATTCTGTTTTCTGTAATTATATTTTTAAAAAGTCTGCTTGATTTTAGCAAAAAATTTTTGTTTTAATTGAAATGAGTTTAAACACTTCCACTACAATTTAAAATTCAAATTTTATGGGAGCTGACAAAAATTCATGGTGATACATTTTACAATAAAAAGAATGGCTTAAGGATTCATAACCATTATAAGTTATATGACTACCAAAATTTGAAGATTAAAAATATTCTGCTGAAAAAAGCTATTGAGAGACCAAATTGCATAAAATATTGAAATTAAAATTTCAGCAAGCATATTTCTTGGGAATCAGCTGGTTGTCAAAGTTTGCTAGTTATCAATAAATTATTGATAAATGTGTTTACTTGTGCTCTATGGGCTGGACCACTTAACCTACAGCTAATAAATTTGGTACATATATATACCTGGAAAGTAAGAATGTGCACCTCAGAGCAATTTCTTTCTATGAAATTTTACTAATTAAAACTCACTGAAATCTTAATTTTAGGAATTTTCTTATTGTTACTCTTGAAAATATTACTGCTCAAAAATTAATTTTATAATGTTTCAGAATTTAAAAATAATCTTTTTTAATTATACTAATTTAACAAATATTCAAAGGTTTCTGAATTACAATTTATTTATTTTAATAATAGATTATATTGATGCTCTGTATTCAAAATGTTTTCATTGTTTCACTCAGTATTTAATCTCATACTTTTCTACTTTTCTTTAAAGCTAAGGAAAAAGCAATCTGTGCATTTTGTATGATAAATAAAAGTTACAGTATTCTGAAAGTAACTGAACCCAGATAATTAAATTTTTAAGTGCAATGATATCAATGGATTGGTATCCATCAGAAAGGTCCATTTACACAAAAAACAGGACTTAAGTAAGACAATTACAATAACATGACTTTAATTTTTGTCAGTTTGAAGGAATCATGGACATAAAACTATATCTAATTATCTGAAATAAAATATAATCAATATTCCTGTTGATCCACTCTGACCTATATTACAAAAACATTATTATAAAGCAAAGCCCAACCTTTACCGGACCATTGTTGATTATATATTTAAAAAAATTCAATGTACCCTCTTCCATAATAAATAATCCACTGTTGGGAATTCATATTGTAAACAAATATTATTATATGTATTTATAAAAATTGAGAGTTCATTGTAAAAGATTTAATAGAAGTTTTTGAGATTTACCTTTTCCAGTAACTGAAGAATACTCAACCTAGTTGCCACTGGAACTTCTGAATCTTGACAAAATTCATTAAGCATCTCTGTAGCCATACCTTCTATCATCATTAATTCTTCTCTGTTTAAAATAAAACAAATGTTGAAATGAATCTAAAATAAAACAAATGAATCTAAAATTGTTGAATTAGAGAAGGGTGCTCAAACAAATACAAATATATTGCAAGGAAAAAAATCAAATAAAAATTAACTATTTTTAAGATATTAAAGCAATACATAATCCAATACAATTTCTAAAAAATGGTATAATGTTTTATAAAAAAACAGTAGAACATGAAGTGTGTGGCATATCGAGTACTTAAATGAAATTTTTAAACTTTTAACTTTAAAAAAATATAATTATTTGTGATGTCAAGATATTATAGCAAATTATACAAGAGCCTAAAATGGAAATTCCTATGTAAAATTACTATTTAAGTTTTTAGTTTCAGATAATTTAATTTTTCTGAGAATTTACAATTTTGTCAAAAATATTTTTAATTTATACAAAACAGTTATAATAATGGTTATTTTTCTTAATTGCAATTACAAAAGTTGCAATTACAAAATTTTCAAATGAATTTTAAAAAGTTTTCAATTTATATTATGGTATATAATAAATGTAAAGTAATTTAGTAATATAAACCATTCAACACTTCCCCTCTTGCATACATTGGACAAGCATTTTGATATGCCTTAGCTTAATTGTTGCTATAGATTTTTACCTTTGGCACCATATTATGTACATGACATCTCATCCCCCCTTTCTCCCCCTAAAACAACAATATATTTGAACATGGTAACACTAAAAAAAATTAAACCATTTTTTATGAAATATTTTTATAGAATCTGTTTCAAGTTTGTAAAGATAGTATTTTATAATCACTTTTTCATTCACTTCTTGATGTTCTAGAGGATTAAGATTTTCTACAATTGTATATTCTTCATGATAATTAAATATTTATTTATATCAGTGATACCACCTGCAGTTAATTTATGGAAAAAAATTGATTCACAAATTCCATAATATTTATGAGTATTAAATATACATTAAAAACTAAACACTAGAAAATTATTAAAATAAAAAAAATGACTTCTCCAACCATATTTAAAAAATGTTTTTTTTTAATATATTTTTACTTTAATTTTTTTTTAAATGAAACAAAAAACAAATTGCATGATTTTTAAATAAAACATTCTTTATGAAGCTAATATAATAAATTACATTCCCCTCCCCTAAACTCATACATGCACCACAAATTATTTTTTAAAAATATGAAAGCTGATTATGACATTTAGAAATAAATTAATCATGAAAATTTTAAACCATTATTAATAACCACACACACACACGCACGCACACATATTTGCAACAGAGCATTTGGTTAAAATTGGGAAATGATACATTTTAACATTCTTATATATTGAACAATTAATTCTGTGCATGCAATTCAATACATTTGAAATATAATTAAAAGTTTTGACTAATATTTAAATCTAGATTCTTAATATAAGCATAAAATGGAATTAAAATAACATGTTTTAATATCAAAAATATAAATATTTATATATATAATATAAATGTCTTTAAAATTCGATTTAGATGTTTCATTTAGAAATGCAGAAATTTGTCAGAATTCTTTTTCACTTCTTCTAAGATAAAATTTAAAATGCCTGAATAGAATCTATGAATCTCTTTCTTAAACATTTCTTTCCTAAAATGGCAGAAAGTACATGAATTAACTAAAATCTTTATTATGAATGATGGAAAAAAAAAAAAACATACTGTTGTTTGGTCATGTCATGCAAAATAGCTTCTAAAGCTTGAATAGGAGGAACTTCTTTGAAGCAAGTAAAAGAAGAATTTTGTGGATGCCTGGAAAATAATAATAAATAAATAAATACTTTAAAATCATCTTTTTAAATAAACTCTAACATTTTCATTGATTTCAATTTTCATTTCCACAGTAATTATACATTTATATTAAATAGAAATAAATTCGTACTTGATTTGTTCACAAATAACATTAATCGCTTTCATATATGCATCAGATGGTTCCCAACCAATTTCAGATGGGCAGCAAGAAATGAAAGTCTTTAATAGGTCCAGATCTGGTCCTTCCAAAACTATCCTTGCTAATAAGCATTTCAGCTAACAAAATTAAAGGAAACAATCTCAAGTAAATAAAAATAAATCACCAGGGTATATAACAAGTAAATCATGTTTGGAATTTATGCATGTTAATATGCATTATATATGCCAATAATTAACATAATTTTTTCACTTCTTTTTGCATTTCCATTTTAAAAGTGTGAAAAAATAAATATAAAAAAATGAGCCACTGATATTCAGAAACAAAGTCACAGTTCCTGTAAATTTAAAATAAAAAAAGAAAATTATTCAAGTTGAAATAATTTTATCACTTCATTTGGTATTTGTTTCCTGCAGGAAGAACAGCCATTTACAAAATAAATTTTTTAAAAAATGTCTTTGCCAGACTCTATAAAGTGATTATTTTTCTCTTAGTTTCTCCACAGATAAACTAAAATAGTTTTAAATAATTAGTAGCAATGACAAAAAAAAAAATGTCGAATGCAGTATCACAGAGATCTTTTCTACTGAGAAATTCTTGTAAATGTGCATAGGCAAGATGATTCAAAAGTCTGTAGGCAAATAAAAAGGCAGGTCAAACAAACAGATTAAATCATTTTTACAATAGAACATGGGGTTCCAAATGTAATGAGTGAATGGTATATGGATAGTTTTGTTTAGTTGATTAAGTGCAAGAAATGAAGGCACCAGATAAATAATGCAACAAAGGCTTACCATGTTCACAGCAACAGGAACCACTGCTGACTTACATTTAGACAATCCATCTAGTGATGTGAACCACTAGTGGCTCATATTTGAATGATTTTTACTACAATAAAATGTAATGTTATAACATTCATAGGTAGTTCACACTTAGAAGTCCCATCAGGTGGCATGCATGACTAATGGCACGTATTAAAATAGTTATTATCATAGCAGAAAAAGAAAAATTATTAATTTTAGTTTTCATTTCAGTTCACTGATAGAGCAAAATTCTCTAAGAGTAATTGTCTATGGGAGAGAAAAATGAACTGCAGTGCTACCATGAATATATTAACAAAATGCAAATTAACAAACAGGACAACAATGCAATTGTATGAATAGCAATACACAGAGTGTACCTAGTTTTGGACGGCAAGTCTTTTACACACTACTTAGGTTTTTTTCCAGAGATTTCAGTTAATATTACATCTAACTTGTCACTGTATCTGTTATTCTCTATATGGCGTTATGAAATCCATACAATCGTTTCATTCTGCTCCTGTGTATTCAAATTCTATTTAAATTTATGATGTACACTTTATCTGGCACACCCTTTAATTTTATTTAAATCAATAGGAAACAACTGCTTATAATGGTTTAGTTTCCTTTTGCATTTCTAGCTTATATTTGATAAAAAAAATATTTGTTTATGTAAGCTTAATTTATCCTCACAGTCTGCCTAAGGATTTTTGAATCACCCTGTATATTATATTATATAGGAATATATATATATTCTTACATAAAACAAAATTTTTGTTATTAAAAGCATTCTTTACCTTCTCAAGGTCACATTTGGAAAGATCAAATTCCTTACAGTAAATTTTCACTTTTGGATCAAAAGACTCTCTTAATTGAACCAAGGTCTCATCTTCTAGTCTTTGTAAATGTAAGTGAAGGCTATTGAGAGCCGAAGCAGCTTCACTCCATTCAGTACTAGAAATGAGTTAAAAATCAATAAAAAGAAAATCGATCAAGCAAATAAAAATGTTGGTATGATTGTAATACATTGTTCATCTATTTCTCAACATTAAAAATTTACCCCAAACATTGAGTGGATTAAGAAATTTCAAATTCTCAGTAAACTACATGGGCAATATATTATATGTTTCTTTAAGTCAAATAATCTGAAAACACAATAAAATTGTGACTGTTACTTTTTAAGTTTTTATTTAACCATAAATACTAGACAAAGACTAAATAAAAAATACAATTCTTAAAAAAATTATCATTCACAACACATAATCAAAAATAATAATAGCAATACTTTAAATAAAGGAATTTAGGGAGAAAAGCCTTATTTAATGAGATTCAAATGATATAGAATTGCTTATACTTTAAAACTTACCTATGCTAAACTTTTAGAATAAATTACTAATACTCACCTTAATAGAATGTTGCTTTTCTGAATTGAAGATTTTCCTCGACAAAATTTAATAATTCTTTTTACAATATCTGATCGGCAATCAATACTCATCTAAATAAAAACATATTTTCCTTTAAATTTAAGAATTGCAGAATTTTCCAAAATAAAAGAACACAATTAACAGACAAAGCAAAGATTTCAGATAGTAATATATTATAAATGCTTCACAAAATATTATGAGAATACAGAATTGATTTTGAAAATATCAAACTTAATACCATTTAAGTATTAATCTATGCATGCAAATCAAAACCTTTAGTAATCTGAGTTAAACTAAATGAAAATAAAAGGAAACGTTTGTTATAAACAAATTTAATGAATATATATACTAAACTTTCCAAATAGTAGTGAAATTAACATAATTTATTACACTATATATTTAATAATCTATTTTCATCTCTGACTATATAAAAGCTTCTGACTTAATTGTTAGTATTTTTAATAATAAGCCATTACTTAAATTCAATTCATTCTTAATAACATCCTATTTGAATTAACACAATAGATATTTAAAAATTTCAGGTACTTGCATACATATTTAGTTCTATTATAAATTCACCTTCTTTATTCTCATATTTCTATTCATTAGACTCTCTTTTACATTTTATAAGCAATTAATTAAGTAAATTACTCCAAAACAAATAATGATCAGAATTTTTCAGAATTGCTTCAATATTGGATTTCAATATTTTAATTTGATTATTCCCTCTGTGGCAAAATAAGTTTTCCTCAACACCTTCTCTTTATATCTTGCGATTAGTAATTTTTTAAAAAAATTACTAAATACTAAGTATTAAAAAAATACTACACTTACTTTTTCAAAAGCTTTTTCTGAAAAAACAATACAGTCAACCAATTCTAAAACATCAGCAGGATCAAGTCTTTGAAGCAAATTAGAACAAGATTCATATCTATGAAGCCATTCAGACTGCAAATCAAAATTTGAAATCAGAAATTATTTAGTATAACAGAAACATTTTTTTAGAGCAAATATCAGCTAAAGCACTATAAAAACTTTTATTTAAGTTTGTATTTTTGAAATATTTTATTTATAAAATTCAATGTCAATAAAATTAATAATATATTTCAATCTTCTAAAAATACAACTACATAAATTATCAAAAAAAAAAAAAAAATATGGAAAAATAGATTTTGAAATCAAATCTTTAAAAAAATGATATTTTAATTTTAATGTATTTACAAATGGTGGCAATTTATGTTTTGTAATTATAACTTTACAATTTACATTTTTATTCTTTAATCAACATTTAATAGTCACCACAAAGGTCTCAATATAAGCCAAGCCATACATTAACCAAGAATACAGATTTTTTTTTTGTTCAAAACTGTAGTCAAAATTCAAAACCAGTATAAAGTGGAAATATTCTTTTAAACTGCGATTTTCAGATTTGTCACAATCAGGGTAAAGTATAGATACTTATTGATAATTATGGTCTATTATGGCCATATTTATTTGTCAATTTTCAGATTATGTCAAACTCCACATAATATAAAATGTTAAAATTTCACTAAAATGATTGCACCATGTTTTTATTTGTTGGCAATTTACCGTGAGGACTTCGTTGCAGATGTTTTTAATTTTTTTCGGAGATTTATCACTAATGCTGTAAATATCAACTTACCGGAAAATATTGCTAAATACGTAAAACGGGTGGAATATTTTCCAATTAAGTTGTTATACAATAAAATGGCAGACGCCAACGATGATAATTTCATCTCAGATAACTTATCTGTAGCTAGCACATTTCTCCTCCCACATTCATTTGCTAGCTTTTATATGAACTGCTGTATTATAAGCTTCAATCTTATTTTTAAAAATCATTTTATGTTTTGTTTAAAAGATGAGCAAGAAAAGAAATTCCCGTGGAAAACATTTCAAATTACAAATGATGCATTTGCGGAAAATTCTAACTAGCTATTTGGTATGGCTTTGGAAACCTCCGAATTGTGAAACAAACCAGCAATAAACAATTTCGAAAATGAAACAATTTTTCTTAAATTTTAGAAAGATTAAATGTAGAAATAATAAAAATGCTGAATTTGATGAAATTTAGCGATTTATCGCTTTCGCCCGGCAAACAAAATATACCTATATATTTTGTGAGATTAGCGAAGCGTATATAAGTTAACCTCATAAATTAGTTTTAAAAAGTTCCAAACATTCTCAAGTTATACACATAATATATGAAAATAATATATGAAATATTGTATTTCTATTGTATCTACTCTATTGTATTTCATATATATAAATAATATATCAAAATACAAAAAAAAATGAATATTAAAATGAATACAATACTTCTTATTGCATTTTTTATACTTGAAACTGACAAGTGTTCTAACTGAATTTTTAAAAATTACTTTTCATTTATTCTTTATCACATCATGAATCTTTACAAAACTGAATAATAAAATCATAAAATGTACGATTGAAATATACTTGGAGAATAAATTTATTTATCAATAATAAATATTTTATAGTGTAGTTGAAAAAAATAAGTATAACTGAATGCTATTTATAAATTTTTTTACATATTATTTAAGCCAGAGCTAGCATTTTTCAAAAGTGCGCTAGCGATTCTTCCACATCAAAGTTATTTTCCTTATTACGATATTTCACTCTCTTTGGCTTTGGATAAGAGAAATAGCCATAAAAAATTAGTAAGAAATGTTTCTAAAAAAGTATTAGTAATATATATATATATATATATATATATATATATATATATATATATATATATATATATATATATATACACAGAGAGAGAGAGAGAGAGAGAGAATACATTTAAAAATAGCTTTAGCTGAATTTTAACGATTTGAAATTTAGTAAATACTTTTTAGTATTTTTTCTTCTATGCAATATTTAGCAATTTTCTTTTGCTTGTTGATATTAAAAGCTAACTAATACCATATTAATGTCGAAAAAAGAAACAGAATACAAATCTAAACTTACCTTAGTTGCTGGAATTTTAGTAGTTGGTGCATTGCCTTCAAAAAAATATTTTTGAGCCCAAAGACAATAAATATTTGATGATTCATAAAATGTTCCATTCTATAAAAATAATTTTATTTTAAATTAATAAAACCATAAAAAGCCTAAAAACAACGTAAATTTCTTTAAATTTGTGAAAATTCCACTAGTATCTTGTGTATTAAGACATTTAATTTTTGTAAAAACATCGATTCAATTTATTTATTCATAAAGCAATAATAAAAAAAAGATTCAATTACAAATTACAGGATCTCTTTGAATTTTATTGTGAAGAATACTTATTACTAAACTCAGTGGCACGACAGCTTATGTGGGCCAAGGCCTACAATGCCCATATCTGCTTTCTTGACAAAGGGCCTTCGGTGCAAGGTATATGTCCAGGTTAAGTAGTCCGCCTAACGAGGAGCCCCCAATGTTTAGTTCCCAAGTATGCTTGCTCCTGTTTATCGACTCACTGAAAGAATGAAAGGCTGAGTCGAGCTTGCTCAGACAGAGGATAGCGAACCTCGGACCTGTCGGTTGGGAGCGCAAAGCGCTATCTACCACTGCGCCACCGGTAGGGATCGCAATACCGGGATACCGAATACCGGTATTTTGAGCCATTTGTACAATTTTGTAATACCGGTATTCACAAGTTTAAATACCGGTTTTTCGGTATTTATTAAAAATTTTTTAAATTGTCTCCACTATATGTTCAGATATCGCAAACATAGCAAAATAGTATACGTTTTTGTTTTTATGTCTCGCTAAGGGCGAAATTAATTAGCTAATTAATGGCTTAATTAATTGCTTCAATCTAAATTAGCGAAACATGGATTATCCCTGAAAGAAAATATTGAATCCATAACGATTGATGGAGCAACAATTATGAAAAAAGTTGAAAAGTTGATTGGTGCAAATCAGCAGTTGTGATATGCACATGGAATTCAATTAGGAGTAATAGATGTATTATACCAAAAAAATAAAGAACAGAAGAATCCAAGTACTGTGGATATAGAAACTTCGGATTCCAACTTTGAAAAGAGTAAGAGTGAGAGTGATATTGACAATGAAGATAATGACAATGTAATTGTTGAAGATATTGCTAATGAGGATGAAATATTAACCTATCAATTGCTTCCTATAATTTATAAAGTTCGAAAAATTGTTAAGATATTTAAACGTTCCCCTATAAAAAGGATATATTACTAAAATATATATTAACTGAAAATAAAACAAAATATATGTTAATATTAGATTCTAAAACATGTTGGAACAGTTTACTCCTAAGGATGGAACGATTTTTGAAACTGAGAAATCCAATTCAAAAAGCAATAATCGACTTAAACCTGCAAATTAATTTTTCAGATAGTGAATTCGACTTAATATTCAGAACTATATCAGCTCTACTTCCAATAAAACTGACTATT
This sequence comes from Argiope bruennichi, assembly GCF_947563725.1. Lineage (NCBI taxonomy): Eukaryota > Metazoa > Arthropoda > Arachnida > Araneae > Araneidae > Argiope > Argiope bruennichi. The sequence goes on along the minus strand of NC_079157.1, from coordinate 107,822,508 downwards.
GAGGCATTGTGTCAGAGAGATTCTAATTTATTAACAGCTAATGCAACAATAAATTTCATGTTGCAGTCACTGAAAGAACAGCACACATCACTATCTGAAGAATTATATATTACATTGAAAAATCGCACAGAAGAAAGGCATACCGAAATAAAAAATGTCTCATGGTATTTACATAATTATAATGATTTTAAAAATGAAAATGAAAAAGAAGAAAAGAAAATAACCCATTCAAATCTGATTAAGTTTAGAGTAAATTTTCTTAAAATTTTTTACCCACAAACCTATCCACATTCAGAAGAATTCGGTTGAGTTATCGAAGATTATGATGTCAGTACTGTCGATAGTGAAAAGGAATTGTCTCTTGAACAAAAATTAGAATTAGCGATAAATAAAAAAAAAAAATTCAACGAACCAAAATACAATACAGAAATTAGCTATATCCAAAACCATCCGACGAGAAATCGATTTATTTGAAGATGAGGGATTTAGAGGTTTAGAATAAATATATCGCGCATTGCTAACAGTTCTACCAACTAGCGTAGATGCCGAAACAGCGTTTTCGACAGCTGGTCATTTTTACACCAAATTACTTTTCAGGCTTAATGACAGTACCATTGATGCATTATGCTTTTTAAGATCACATTTCAAAAATTTGTAATAGTATCACAGACTGAATAGTGATATTTACATTTTTTTTTTTTTTTTTTTTTTGTAATTTAAAATAATAAGATGTTTCTTTAATTTTTTGTGATTATATACTGTTATAATTTATAAATTACAAATTATTTTTTGTGATATTTACACTCTCTAACAAAACTGGCAAATAAAACAAAGAAACACCTGTGTTTTCTTTCTTTTTCTAAAATTTCTAATACCGGTATTAAAACCGGTATCCCGGTATTAAGATTTAAAAAATACCGAATACCGGTATTGGAATTTTGGTCCGGTATTGCAGTCCCTAGCCACCGGCCTTCTAGAATACTTACTAGCTTCATAAAATTTCAATAATAAGAACATATAGCAATTCCTAAATTTAATGCCAGTTCCTTCAATAAATAAAAGAATATTTATAGAATGGAAATTTAAACTTTAATTCACCACTAAGAAAAGTGAAATAATTATAATAAATACAAATCAACTGCAGCAGTTTTATACAAAAAAATATATAAATAGTAATGCTCCACACAAAATAATGTTGTAATTACAACTATAATAAAAAGAACAATTAAGGTCGAATAAATAGTAATGATAATGAAGGAACACATATTACATAATTCTTTTCATTATAAGTTAATAAGAAATATTATTTAATTACAAAAGTTGTTTACAATTTAGTAAAAAAGCAATATAATTTTTTTAACGATTCATATATAACCACATGCATATGAACTTTAAGCAATCAACATTTGATTAAGATAAAAAATAAAATTTCTCAGAAAAAAATTTAAAAACATACTTTTTTAGGAATGTCAGAAGCAACTTTAGCAAATATATGAACATTTGATTCATTTAAAATATCTGTTAAATAACTAGCAGATAAACCAGGAGACATAACTTTCTTGTAGTCAATACCTAAAAATAAATAAGGAATTTGCACTTACCAAAAAGAATAAAATTATCCTCTAGATTACATTAAATATACAATAGTTATTAAAAAACAATTTCTAAAAAAGCAATGTTAGGTTATATACCTATATAAAATTTTTTTTTTAAATAATATTATCAACAATAGCATTTATTTTATGTCTCTCATAAGTACTATGATGTAGAATTAATCACTCAATAGTGTAATAGTCATATTAGTATCATATTTCTTCACATCTTATGTTATATTAAAGTATTAGTCACATATTTTTATGATATTACATTATATAAGTTGTAAGCGATAACTATAGAAATAAATTTAAAAATTAAAGAAAAAAAGTTATTTTTAGTAATTTACAGCAATTATGAAGCCTCAAATAAAAAAATTAGTCTTGATCAGTTACATATATTCAATAGATATGGTAATAAAATTTTTTATGAAGTTAAACACCATATACATGAAAAAATTGTAAAAGAAATTCAAAAAAAATATTATCAACAATAACAATAAATTTATCTCTCACAGAGATACAGAATTTTCAACATTTATCACTTTTATAGTCATATTAATAAAATATTTCCTCACATTTTATATTATACAAAATTTTTATTATATATTTATTATAAATTAAAAATATTTATATTATACAAAAATATTAGTAACAGAGTTTTATGATATATATATATATATATATATATATATATATATATATATATATATATAACATTATTTTAGTTGAAGCAGAATGCATGTTCGAAGACAGACGAAACGTTGAAGAGACATGTTATATTTTTAAATTAATTTTAATATCCATTCTGTGAAAGCCTAATTATTTACAAGCAGAGATGCGGACAAGGCACTTGCGCCAAAAAAGCAGAAGTAAAGAAGAGCGCAAAACAAAATGATCACTAGTCTTATATAACATAGGATTTCCGGCTACGCACCAATTCGATACACGTTTTGACCTTTGACACCTTGGTAAAGGCACCGGAGGGATCACTTTCATTTGATATGTAGATTGATTGTGCGGTAATTTTTACACAGCTTCATCCATGGAATAAGATCAAGAAATAAGAGAATATTTTACTATGGGCTAAAGTAAGACAAAGCTTCGGAAATTAATTTGGTTAAATTAAGAGATTAAAATATCATTACATATATAAATATATAATCAGTAGATATGGTAATAAGAATTTTTATAAACACCACATATATGAAAAAAGTGCTAAAGAAATTTTAAACAACAGAAAAAATTTCATTTCTTACAAATAATGGAGAAATATTTACTTTTCATAGTTGCCCTAAATTTATTGAGCAATTTCTTGTGAATACTTGGTTTTAATTTTAAAGAATCTTCATTATCTCCACAATCCTCTAACAAACAAAAGCACATAAGAAGTTTTTCATGATCTTTGCCACTAATGCCAGGGTAAATGTAGTCTTTTAGTCTTGTTTCAAATGCCTTTTTATGCTGCAGAAGCTTTTCACTTATCTTAAATTTTTCAATTCTTTCTTTAATTACTACTGCTGATATACTGAAAAAAAAAAAAGAAAAGATATTCCTTTTTAGATTAAGAAATAAAAAGTTCCTAAATCAAAATATGTTTTAATAATATGGAAATCTCCCCTTCTGATTATTCACCTAAACTCATATAAGAGAGATTAAATTCTTAAATATCAATCTAGCAATTATTCAACTGTCAATTTTCAGATATATTTCAGGTTATAAATACTTTTATATCTTAATATTAATATTTTTCGGATTAAATACACATTGCTTAATTACTGAAGGAGTAAAATACAGTGAAGACCAAAATTAACAATTCCTTAGCAGAAAATAATTTTAAAATGAAAAAGACATTTAATAATCATAAAAAGTCTATAATCAATCATGTAAGTTATCTATTTATCATATAATCGGATTAGAACTGGATTGGAATATGAGTTTTTATGATGTAAGAGATAAAATTGCTGCGTCAAATTATGAAGTTCAATTCTTCATTTGTTTTGTGATTGTTATCACAGCATCAAGAATAATTTAGCATCAAGAATAAGTTATTACTTAATATTAAAAATTAAAATTCATACTGAGTTTGTTGTTGTTGGATGTTTTCTTTTATGCTTAAAATGAAGCAACTACATAATCTATAATATAAAGCTCAATGTGTGTGTGTGTGTGTGTGTTGGCGCTCTACAGGCCAGACCGTTTGACCTACAGCTACCAAATTTGGTACATGTATACCTTAGAGGTCGGGAATGTGCACCTGGGGTCCCTTTTTTTTTGAATTTTTAATTAGAATTTTAATTATTAATTAAAAACTAACTTTCCCGCCAAAAAAATCTTCCATTTTCTCCACCGCCAAATGAGTAAGGCTTCAGTTTTTTTCCCCCCAACAGTAATGAGGCTAGAGTTAACATTTTTCGGCCAATTATTTCAAACGATTCTGTTTATTTCCTTAATGTTTTATGCATTTAAAATTCAACATTGTTAATTAATCGATCTTTCAGATTCATTCTGAAGTACTTTTGAATTAAAATAAAACAGAATAAAGGAAATTAAAAATTTCTAATTTGCATAGCGTTACCCTAACTGGAGTAGAAAAATTCGTCCATTTGCGTTACCGTAACTGGCGTTGAAAATTCACGCATGCGCATTGTGTTCTGATTGTTGACAACAATTATCAACGGATGCGGATTAGATTTAAATTACTTTTAGGTTAGTTGTATATTTTTTGCATATGCTTATAGTTTTAAGTACGTCGTTTTTTAAGTGGTTTTTTTCAAAACCTGTTTTCAACCGATTATTTTAAACGATTCGTTTTATTTTCTTAGTGTTTGATGCATTTAAAATTATACATTGTTTATTAATCGATCTGCTCATGATGAATCTGAGAAAATTTTGTTGCCAAATTCTTGAGATATTACATAAATTAAGAAAGATATTCTTTAGTGCCCATATATTCCTTATAGATATTATTTAGTTTAGTTTAAACGCCCAGTGACTCTGTTTTCAGGAATCATATTATAAAAAAATGCTTTATTTCAGTAAAAAATATTATTATATTAATTGCACATTAATCCTTCCCACTTTAATTTAAAGCATAAATTCTACGGGAGCTAACAGAAAATTAGAAAGATACATATTACGTTATGACTGAAGGCCTTTATAATATGAGTGAATTATATGACAATCAAAATTTGAAGTTTTTAAATATTTTAATGAAGAAGCTATTAAAGTAGAAATTGCATAAAATATTTAATTATTAAAATTTTAACGAACATAAAGATTGGCGAACTGGCTGGTCACCAAAGGTGGCTAGTAAACTATAATTCTACACTATGCATGTTTTTTTAAAAATTTCAATGATATATATACTTTATGCCCCAGTTAAAATTCTTCTATAAAATCAGAAGGTATTATGTGCTGCTAGTTTTTTAAACCAATAGAATCTTATATGGAAAACATCATTGTAACAATATTACTTTGCTGAGTGAAACTTTTATTTATTATTAAAATTCCCTCATAATAATTAAATAGCAGCAAATTCTATTTTTCTTGCACTGGCTCAGTCTTCAAGTACAGAGATTTGATTTTGAAAACTTTTCCATTGTTCATGCTATAATGTTCTTAGATATCATCACACAGTTTATTCATCTATATAATGGAGCTGAACATGCAATATCAATGCAATAATGTAAGCTTTAATGTGCAAGTTTAATAAGCTTACTTTTGTAGAATGGTATATTATTTGTAAATCATGGCAAGCAGTACGTAAGAAGCAAAAAACTGTTCAAATTCCTCTGTAGGTAGATTGTTAGATTTAAAATTACCTAATGTTGCAGCATAGTTCTAGGGGGACAGACGCTTACTAGAAATTTTTTTTAAAACTTCAGTCAAATTTTTAATTAAAAACTAATTAAACAGAATTTTGAATTATTTTTTCAATAACTTTGGAGTATATTAATATACAATAATCCTTTTTTCTATTCTTTCAAAATTACAAAAATAAGCATTTTGATTATACCAATTTTATTTCTCTTCAATTCTTTTCTCTAATTTTAAAAAAATATTTAAAACATTTAACAAAAATACTTTTTGTTGCATTAGTTACTGGTTTTATATTCACAGACATTATGACAATATTAAATAAATATTATTAATAAATTGCATTAAACATAATATCATAATTAATATAATTATATAAATAAGAGCATATTTTTTAAAACATTATCATAGTACAACACTTTAGAGTCCTTTATTTATTTAATTATTACTCATGTTCAATAGCTGGAATTCATATCAATAACAAATTGTTATTTTTGTTTATAGTTAAGTATTTCAAATGGTGCAGGCTTAAAATGGAGTAAATAAAAAAGTTTTTGGTGTAACATAGCAAGGATTCATCATTCAGATATTAAATTCTTCTATAAACTACTGAGAATGGAACAAAATAGCCTATAACAAAGTGATGCCCTTAAATTAAATAAATTAGATTGTCAAATCTAATATAAGTTTCTCTCATCTTTTTTATAAAATAGAATAAGATGAAATAGACTTACCTAGATTCTGAGAAAAGATATTCCAAATGTGACATATACACATCCCATTGAGGTATAGAATAATGAACAGCTAAAGATAGAGCAGTCTGGAATATGCCATCATCCAAAGTCCTAAAAGAACAAATAAATTAATGCTTCCACAGTCATAAAACAAATAAATGCATCCTTAACATCCAGAACTTTTTTTTTTCATAGAACACTTTATCACAAATCTACTTCTCATCCCCCTTCTTTATTATATATAAAAAAAAAATTCAAAAAGATTACAGATTATTTTTAACGAATTTTATGTTAAATATGAATGTAAATTTTAATCTCCAGAAATCTTTTGAATATCTCCACTAAATTACAACTGCATATTACTTTATATTCAAAAATATATGGCATTGCTCTTTTTTCTTTAATTACCTATAATTCTAACACCACTTTCTTCTAGAAGTAGCAATAATTGGAAATTAGGAAACATGGTGCTCCAGAGTTTCAGCCATCAAGCATTAATCAGTGCTTGATGGGTGATCATAGTTAAACTTATGAATTTAAAACAGTACAAAAAGAAAAAAAAAAGACAGAAAGAAAATTGATCTGAATGATCTGCGTTTGATTTTAATGCATTTGTAGAAATGACATTTTGAACATTTTTTTTTTCTTTACAAAATCTATAGGTGCTTCATTTTGAACACTGAATAATGAAACAACATTATTATACAGTCATTACTTAAAACAAAATAGTCATTTTCTTCAAACAAAAAATATTTTTTAAAATAATTTTAAAATTTATAAATAAAAATTAGAATTATTCAAAGAAAAATTGGTATAGTAAACTTACATGGAAATGCCAAGAATTGTATCTCTCTTATAAACATCATCATTTGCAAATCGAGTAGCATCTACACCACCTCCAATGCTATGCAAGATTTCAGCTTGAACAAAATCATATAACATTTTATCATATTTTTGAAGCATTTCAAAATATTTTTCGCAATTATTTCCAACTGATGAACATGAAGAAGCATCTACAGTATTTTTCATTTCTAAAGTCTGCAAATAATACAAGAATTAATAGATTAATAAGAAGTAAATTACAAAATTTTTAATTTCCTTTCAAAAAATTTGTTTAAGAGAGCTTAAATTTGGTAAACATTTTTCAATTGTTGATTCTTTTCAAGTGCTTATATAACGAACAAGATAAAAATCTTTTCCTGATTGAAATATCTGTTAAAATGTTTAATAACATCCTTGTATTTTTTTACCACTACTGAATAGATAGTACATAAAAAAAAATTGTATTATGAATTAATTTTTTTAATGAATTGGTATGAATGAAGGTAAGAGAGTGATGCCTTATATAGTTGTATGAAACTCAAACAGTCATTTCTCTTCCATGGGTGTTTAACAGAGTTATAAATACATTTTACTGGATATCAATAAAGTAAAGTAATAATATAAAAACTTTAAAGAAACTGCTTTTAAATTTTTGATAATAAGTCATCATAAATTTGAATATGGAACAATTTATTAAAAAAAACATACATCTAAGTATAATAATTTTTATGTGATAAAAAAAATGAGAAAAGACTTTGTACTCAATTCTGTATTTTAGGGTCAGAATTAACAAATTATAACTGCATGCTTTTACAGCAGATAGAATTAAGTATCACAAGGGTTCTCAATCTAAATTAAATGTATTACCAGCAAAACATAATCTCCCTTTTAATGCAACAATTTTTACACAAAAATTTTAAACATATGTTCAAAATGAATTTGAACTTTTGGAATTTTTGCTTAATATTTATAATTCAAATATGTATCATTTATAATTTTCCATTTTTGGAATGCACACATCTTTAAGCTGACCACACTGGTTGAATATGCAAGGTGATAGATAAGGCTTCAGTTCAGAATAAAAAATTATTGTTGTTGAGATATTTCCAGTGGGAAAAACCTTCCAGATGTATTTAAAGAAAAAAAAAAAAACTAATGTATGCTGTTTTGGTTGTACAGAAGACCTGAATGTAGATATATTTCCAAGAAAGATATAAAATTTCCATGCCTCTCAATACATCATATCCTTGGTAAAATTGAATTATTAGTCATCCTGTTAGTTAAAAATAATGTCTGAATTATGTCTGATTTATATTTGAAATTAATGAATACACTTTCAACATATTCAAAGTGGTCACAAAGAAACAAGTTTAAGTTATCACATAGCTCTTCATTAATAATTAATTTTGATGACTGCCATTTGATATTATTACTCATTACTCAGTATAATATATAGTACATTCGTATTTCATTTTGAAATAAAGGCTTTATTTAAAAATATTTTTGAATTAATACATTTTGTACTCTGATAAAATTTAATTTCTTTAAGATACACTGATTCTTCACAGGAAAATGCTTTTTCATACATTTTTATCATGTAGTGAAGAATTTAAAAAGGTTGAAAATGCCTGAAATATCACACATATATTAATGACATTAATCTATAAATTTACACAAAAGATAAAAGAACTCGTTGTCATTAAATTTCAAAACAATTTTCAATAAGTACAACTTTGCATGTGAGCTGCGAAATTGTATGACAAGTGTACCAAGCATAGCCATCATAAGTTTATTTTCTCAATGAGAGGCACTTTAAATGGGGAGTTGAAAAGATTCCAGTTTGATAGTTAATTCTTGCTATCCTGATGATATAGCAATGGTGTAAAGTGAAGGCTTTTATGGCATAAGTATAATTCTCCTCAATGTTGTTGCAGCATCCAAATTCTCCATAAGCCTTTGGGTGGGATAGGCTCTATTTTGATTATGTCAGAAAGTTATTTCACTAAAGACACCTCAGATATGGGAATGCCAGTACAATGGTGGGATTACGCTTATCTGGTGGGGATAATACTAGTAATGTCACTTTTTTATGAAGAAACGTGAAGAAACTATGAAGAAACGTACTTTTGTGTAAAGGCAGATACATCAGCTCCTCATAATGGCAGCTATTTTGCATCGCCCACAGGATGCCAAAATTATTTATCATAGCAATTTGGTTATTTAGTCAACCCAGAATGTTATGGTTGAGTGCTTTATGTTACACCAAAAAGTACTTGTATTTGGCATATTTTAAGCACTCTTAATCTCCTATTTGAAAATGATTAATATACAAATGTATAAACTCCTATAAAAAATAAAATAAAACAAAAAAATAAAAACTATTACAAATATAAAAAAAATAAAAGTTACTTTTTTGCAAAATGTGATAGGATCTGGTCCTGCATCAATCTCATCTGCTAAAGGCAAGCTCAAACCAACATGAATTTTTATAGCATAATATAAAGTAGCTAATTGCAGGACAATCGGTGAGCTGGGTAATGTTTTGAAAAGATCTTCAGCTTTCTCGGCCTGTAGAAATTAAAAAATATGTTAATAAATTTTCAAGGTTGCACAAGCTAACTTTATTCATTAGATTCTACATAAATTTTACAATTATGCTCAAAATTAATTTTTAAAATTCATATCTTTTATTACAATGATAATATTTAAAAAATATATTGTTCAAAACTGAACAATATATGAGAAAAGTGAACTATTTAATTTTGTAAAACATACTAGCTTTACTTTTGTACAATATCAACTTTTTTTTTTTTTTTTTTAAACATACTAGTATTACTTTTAATAAAAATATTTTTATCTTTTCAAATAAAAACTTCAGAAATAATAATTATATATTTTTGATCATGAATTATGAAAATAAAATTTTAAACAAATCTCAATGTTAAGCTACTAATATTTTGGGAAAATCAAATAAGCTGTGATTTATGCAAACAAATAAGCTGTGATATACAAGGATTCCTTCTTCTATTCTTTTCAGAATTCTAATTCACCTTGGTCTAATTTGGATCTTAATAAAGATTATTATTTTATTAAAGATTAGAGATCTTATTAAAGTCCATAAGTCAAAATATCATTACCAAAAAAAAAAAAAAAAAAATTTTTTTTTTTTAATGGTCAAAACAATTCTTAGCAGAAAAACTAACCCACATTAGTGTTTCAGTTGGATGAAAAATCTAGATTATTCTTACTATAATCTGAGGATTAAAAGCTATACTACTTACATCTTTTAAGGTAAGAAGAAGGCAAAGGCTGTACAGAAAATCTTCAGGCAAATAGGCCTTAGACACATCTAATATAACTAAAAGAAAAACGGGGAAAATATATATGACAGTTATTTACAAATGAATGTTTTATTTAAAATATCTAGATATCAATCACATTCAGTGAAATTTTCCATAAAATATACTACACAAAATTTTTATATCAAAAAATTTGAGTTATATATATAAAATCTAGTTTGTTTCTAATCTGTTTATGATTAAAAGAATAAATGGATTGACTTACTAGAATTTTCTAAAGAAGAAGCTTCTGATTCATATTTCAAGCTATCTTGAATCAGTGATGCTCTTAAAATAGAAGTAGAAATTTCTAATGATTGAGGTAGATCAGGTCTAGCATAACGCTGATAGTTAGTCTCAAACTGAAATTTTTAAAGAAACATACTTTATACAAAACTTAGTAAAAGTTAGAATGTACAATTAAATTATTTCATAAAATATTTAACTATTTAAAGGTATAGTGGATGAATTTAGTTAAGATGGATAGTAAATTAACAGGTATAATGCATGTATTTAAATTAACAAACAATAAACAGATTGTAAAAATACAAGATCATTCTTTTCCTCAAACTGTCTGTCACACAGAACTGTCTTCTTTCAAATTGTAGCTGACTTAGTGTTCCATTTTATATATTCTACTTAATTTCATCTATTCCTTCAGGTAATACTTAGATATTTGATAAAATAAAGCATTTTATTAATGCACATAAAAATATTTTTTGTCATAGCATGTTAGCAATTTTTTTTAAAATTAGCATTACATCTAGCATAATTCACAATCCAGGATAAAGGAGCAACAAATTATTAATTTTCTTCTGATAGACTTTTTTTATAATATCCAATAAAGGAGAATTTAAAGACTGAAAAAAGAATTTTTTTTTTAATAATTCAAACTGAATTAATTATTTTGAAAGAAAAAAAAATCTATATATGTCATAAAATAAGTACTTGTGACAATTAATTGGGTCATTCTGAATAAGGCTTTTATCAATCTTCATAAAATTTTCAAAGGAAGAGTTCAAGAACAAAATTTTAAAACAAAAGTATGTCGAATGCAAATGTTGTGAAAGCTATCCTCCCCAATGACCAATGAAACATTCAATACTCAATGAGTGAGTGATCTCTGTGTATCACTAAATTGATAATTGCCTTGGATGAGGATATGCCTTGATATTTTAGGATAAAATTTTTCTTTTCAATAAAATTATGCCTCTATTTGTGTAAACAGAAGGTATTGTGTTTATGCTTCTGAATAATATTATTCCATTTTTCAAAATAAAAAATAATTCTAAAACAGAACATCCATATGAATTTTCAGGATTTATTACTATTATTATTACAGGTGCTATTTTGAGAGAGTTCAAAAATTTATTAAACCAGCTTTTTGCAAGATATTTTAGTGTTTTCTTTCCCATAAAAATACTGCATTGCTAGCGATGAAAGTCTTACTGATTACCAAACCAACAAACAAAAAAATGTTTTTATAGTTTAAACATATTATGATTATTTCTATATGAATTTAATTAATGATTCAGCATTTCTTCTAAGTATACTTTTTAGAAAACAGAATTTACATCACAGGGGTGGAAAAAAATTGTAAAAATTTGAGGTAAATTATTTTTTTATCCTAAAATAATTTCAAATCCTTTTTCTTTTCAGAATAAATGTAAAAAATAAGAACAGAATAGAAATTCAGAGCAATAGTTCAATAAGGCATAATTTCAGATTTTAAAGTAATAAATATTCATTATGAAAAACTTCATACAGTTGTAGGAAACATATAATACAGATTATTTCAAAGAGTAAATTAAGGTGAGGATTACCACCTTACCTTACTAATATGTGCATTTTCTACAAGTCCTTCATAAAAAGTACACACTCCTTGTTTGTTAAGATTCACATTGGAATCTTCTTCCACATCGAGAGCTCTTCCATTCCAACCAAGGGCCAGAGGTTGAACCCAACTATTAATTTAAAAAAATATTTAAATTATAAAAAATATTTAAATTAATAAAATAATTTCAATTTCTGCCATTAAAATGAAGTTTATGTCAAAAATATTAATTTTACCTTCATTCTCTATCAAAAATAAGCAATTTTAACTCTCATGCATGAAAGCTTTATAAAAAAATGCATGTTTATTATCATTTGGAGATAATTATTGAAGCATAATTTGGTACTACAATCAGAATATGAAATTCTTTTGAGAATAGCAAATAATTATCACCTTAAAAACAACATCAAAACACAAATGCTTCAACAGAGTTATAGTGTTTTTCACTTCACTTCAGTACATGGTAATATAATATTATAATCGAAGAGTTCCAAACTTTTAATTAATTGAAGCAAATTAAAATTATATTGTTTTCAAGTACTTTTGTTTCAGACATACAAACTTGTCTCAATATTTATTAATAAAAGCATTTTAATAATAGAACTCAAAGTTTAGTATTTGATTGCAACATTAACTTGGTCAGTATTTCAAAATCTGACAATGGGTACAAATAAAAAAAGTAGCAGTAATACCTGTACACAAAAGCAATTGAGAAGTTCTCACATTCTCAATCCACCATTCTTTAAAAGAACATTGAGGTATTTTCACCTGTACCATTCTTGATAGATTATGTACATCAACTGAAATTTTCTCTCAAGTGAATAAATGGCGAAAATACAAAGATGTTGTTGATCTAATTTCAGTATGATGATTTAAAAAAAAATATTTCTACAAAGTTATTATTGCACGATCCATCTTGCAGATGGATATTTCATCTTATAAAGGAAATGGAACTTTCAGGAATGTTACATCCATCGATGTTTCCATCTAACTCTATTTGCAGATAGTTATGGCTCACTTATAGAGTTATGTAAAAACATATCTTTTTCAATACATGTAAAAAATTTTGAAAGCAAAATAATTTATAATAATACTCCAAATAAAAATATAACATATCTTAAAATTTCTTGTCATGCTCAAATTAAAAAGTCATGCATGAGAGTGTTAATTCATATAAAAGTATATGAGCACCAATGTAAATTATTTAAACATAAGAAAAGTGTATAAGAACTTTGTGATAAAAATATTTTGCTTTTCTTTTAAAAGAGATGGCCCCTTTATTAAATGCAACTAATAATAAGCAGCACACATACAGATTCTTTTAAAAAAATGTTTTTTCAAAGCCAAAACAATGAAATCAAATAAAATTAAAACGTTACATGCACAAAATGAAATGTAAAAACTAATAATATATAAATGTATTCAAGTTCATTTCTTTCAAATGATAAATTAAATTTGATAAGGCAAATTAAATTAAGAAAAGAATTTGTTCCTAACAGCAAAATAATTTTCAAAATGCAAAGTTTTCTTTTTTACTATGGATGAAAAAAGCATTCTTAAAATGCTTTAAAACTATGTAGATAAGATATATACAATTACTTAAAATTTCTATAATAACTTTGAAAAGCAAGAAAGGGATAGCAAAATAGAAAACACAAGTTTCTTTCCTTACAAACTGGAAATTAAAACTAAAAAAGGAAGGGGAAAAAAATCTTAAGAAAAAAAAAAAAGAAATTGCAATGTTTTGAGCAAAACTTACTAACAAATAACAAACAGCCAGCAATAATAAAAATGTTAAATATAAATGGAAAAATGTAAATGCTATTAATTGGAACAAAAATTTAAGTTCAATGCAACTTGTTTCACAATAAAAAGCAGCTTACAATAATACTAAGAAATTAAAAAAAATAACATCCTACTGTCAAAATAAAAACTCCACCATTTTCATTTAAATCTATTATTATATTAAATGTTGTATTTAAAAATTCAACGGTTACAATTTCGAATAAAAAAAAAAAAGAGTTTGGGAAGCAAGATTACATTCTTACACAGAAGACTTACCCAAGTTGATTTGCATTTAATATATTCTCCACAGAGCAAAAAAGCAGCGAAAAGAGTAAAGATGGTTGCGATAAATATCTTAAGAAGGAAATATTAAAAGCAAACATGAGATAAAAGTTCCCTAACAGTTATACAAGTATAAAAACCACATTCAATGTTAATTTAATTTTTAAACTTAATCATTTAATAAAAAAATGAATACATTTGAAATATAATTAAGGAAGGATGGATTCAAAATGGCTATATTATAAGAAAAGAAAGATAAAAAATTATTCATTTTCAATTTCCTTTATTTTGACAAAGAAATAAATTACAAAGAAAAGGAAGAAAGAATCTGTACACCAAAACTGCTGTTTCTCCTTCTCATATTCATCTGAATGTGTAAAACATTTGCACACACACACACATATATATATATTAAGAAAATTTTTAAGTGATTTTTTATGTCAATTGAAATTAATACTTTTCTTCCCTTTTAAATATTTAAAAGTATGTCATATATTTTATATAATTCTATTTATATATTCCTGAAATTATATTATTATATAGTCTTGGAATTGCCTATTATATAAAATACTGAAAACGGAAAAGTAGTTTAGAACCCATATTTGCAAAAATATTAAAACTTGAAGAAAAATAAAAGCCTGAAAATATTAATGCGAAGGAATTTTATATTTTATAATTTGATATAACAGTGTAGCGTGAAAACTGGGGAGTTGTAAAGATATTCAAGAAAAACTAAAATGGAAACCAGAAAACATCGCTCAATATCAGTACCGATGTTCTCAGAGAGCGGAAGATAAATTCAGAGCAAGGAAAATAGGCATTAAGTAGATGAAAAATTACTAGAAAACATAGGGTCGCAGGTAATGTTTATTGAGTGAAAATCGCAAAAACAGGCGTCTTTTCTGAATGTTTAGATAACATGAAGGTTTTTTTTTTAATCTTAAGTTTTTAAAATATTAAGAAGAAATGTGTTTATATACATTTTGCTTAGCTATAAGAGCAGAAATTTAAAATTACACTTGTAATCAATCCTCTTCAATATCTCTAAACTGGCCATTATTATTAACAGAAACACGCCATGATTTTATGATATTGTTTAAAAAAAAAAACATATTTGTATATTTATTTTCTGTGTACATAACTAGAAATTTATATTATGTCAATAATAATTCTCACAAATTGGAAATATTTAGATGACAGAATAGAAAATACATTTTGTTAGTTTGAAAAGTGAATATTATTATTATTAAGGGATGATTAAAGATAGGATAATATTATTTTTTCTTCTTAAATTGAAAATAGAGGAAAATAGATATTTGTTTGAAAAATGTGAGATATCAAATGATATTCTAACAAATATAAAAAAAATTAATATTTAGTAATTTTAATTAATTATTATGATTACAAACAATGTAAATGGTATTTGTATAAAACTAACCTAAAATGACCTCTTTATAATAAATCATTACAAATTGTATGCGGAGGCAATATTTATTAATAACTTTCAAATATTGTTATACATTAAAAGGGTTTCATCATCTTTTGTTTAAAAATAAAGTTTAGAAAATTGCTTAATAATTTGCAAACGATAAAGGATTTCTTAAATAAATGCATTTAATAAAATATTTATTAAGTATAAAATTATGAAATTAAAGAAAATAATTTAAAATGTAAATAAAATAAACATTAACTAAAATATAAACATTTTATAACCTTACATGTTTTAGTTCCGAATTCACTTATACTTAATTTTTAATATTTAAATATAAATTCCAGTTTTAAAATACTATTTAGGTGAAATTTTTATAAATTCATATAATATTTTTTTCACACTTTTACTGCAATCATCATCATCCTAATTTTCTTTCATGAGCTCATTTAAATAACAAAACATCTGGCACTGGTGGTATATTTTCTCTTGAGATGTTGTTAGCAAATAGGTTTAAGAACTATATAATTACAAATTAAAATAAATAAACAATAAGTCTTTCCAAAATATCAATAATATTATTCCCTCTTCAAAAAAAACAAAAACATCAAAGAAACTCAACATTGTTCAATTATAAAACAATAACAGGGGCCATCTCAACTAAAAGAAAATAAAACATGAAAAAATTTGGAAAATATCATTCATTAAAAATAGTAAAATAACAATATAAGCATTCCCTGCAAAAATATAGAAATTTCAATTCATGTAAACCAATATGTTACAGTAATTTTTGTGGAAAACTTAATCAAAAATGAAATGACTTGATTTACAAATACTTTAAATGCAATTCTTTTATGACATCATTAGAATGTACAGTTTAAATATTTCAAAACACTGGCTAATAAAAGAACTCTAACAAAATTTAAACAATAGCATTTTAAATTTTGTACATAAATGTAAAGAATTATTAAAATTTTTACTCTCCATTTTTACAATAAAAAAAAAGTTTAAAAGAAATAAGAATTTTAGAAAAAATTTTGAGTCTAAAATGTCAACTATAAAATTTTCTTTAAATCTTCACATTAATTTCAGAGTAGGAATTGATCAATGTTATTAATTGATTCAATTACATATTAATCTCAAATCAATGTCATCAATGCCATTATTTTAACAGAGAAAAAAATGATAAAATACCAAAATTTCTACTTATTGTATTAGAACATTTTAACAAATAATTCAATTCAAAATTTTCAAAAGTTGCTAAAATAGCTTTTAGTTATTAATTTATTTTTAACTATTAATTTCTTTTAATTAAAATATTTTAATTCTTGCTAAGCTCTGCATTGTAAAAATTGCAATTATAGTAAAAAAAAAAAAAAAAAAAATTCATGCGAAATTTTGAAAAAGGATATTTAAAGTTTTCAGAGAAAAAAAGGCTCAAATTCTTTCTCTACTTCATATACTTTCGCTACACAAATACTAATAAATAATGCAATTTTATACATTTTTATAACTATAACTATAAAAATGAATTTAGCTACAATATAAAAGTAAAATCAACACAACAGATATAAAAGAATCTAAGATATCATAACAATATCAACAAATAATTTTATGGAAAATAATTTTTAAAAATTTTTCTCTTATATAACATACCTTTAATATTAGTTTGCGTTGCTGCTAAAGTTCAATAAACAATAAATACTAAAAGCAACAGATTAAATATAAAAATCCTTCATTTATCTTATTTATAAATTTTTTCTAAATATGTTTTTACTCCTACTCACTTAATAGCATCTTTCCAAAACTGCACACTTTTCACAGATGTTAGAACTACTTTAGCCGTTTGTGTAGTTGACTGTAAGGCCTGTAATGTTTTTTCACTTGTTTGCCAAAGAGTATTAATGCCATTGATATCACCTTCGGCTATATCACACATCTAAGAATAACAAGAAAGAAACAACTATTTCATCTAAAAATACATTAAAATGCAACAATATACCTAAAATCGATTTTTTTTTTCAAATTCAAATGCTAAAGAAATTTTTTACATATGAAGCACTATGTAGATATGAAAAGTAAGAAAGAAATTATTGCCTTGTTTTCTGAGTCAATAGCAGTAAAATTCATTGGAATATCCCCAACAAGGAATTTGACTCTATCTTGAAGAACCTAATAAAAGAAAAACATGTATTTTATTTTATAATATATACAAATTAAGAATGTTCAAGCGTGAAAAATAAAAACTTGCAAATACCACAGCATCAAGTTATAACACATTTTTATAAATTACAGCCACTTCTGGTGATCAGCTAGTTTGCCAGAATGATAGATTCAAAATTTCAAATGAATCTTTTGTGCAAATTTTAGTCTAAAAGGTTTTCTTGCCAAAGTAATTTTAAACTTCAAATTTTGATAATGATATAACTTATACTATTTTAGAAGAGTTGCAGATTCATATTCAATATGCTTTGTCCTTCTAATTTTTCCATCATGTCACTTTAAATTGAAACTTAATAGGGACAGAGCTGACCATCTGGGGGGGGGGGATGCTATGTACTGGGGCCCCACGATTATAGGAGATCCAACATGATCAAGAACTAAAATAATGTTCTGAATAGTAATAGCAGGATAAAAAGAAGAGAGGGAGAAATTAAACTGGAACAATAATTGATGAGTTTTGAAATATACGTTTACAGATATATTACAGTTTAGTGCAAGTGTGCAACATATTATAAACATAAAATACAGTCATTTACCACACCTACTAGGTTAAATTGCGCATATTACTTTGATAATTCATGCTACAAAATTTTTATATTGTTAGATCTAATCATGTGCTTGCCAAAGAAGTATCCTTTTGGGTGTCAAGACTCAGTTTCAAAAAAGAAAATTAGCAAAAAAGAAAAGAAGCTAAATTTTAAAAAGTCATGCATACATTTTTTTTTTTTTTTTTTTTTTTTTTTTTGTCTATGAAGTAATTCTGACAATGAAATCGCTTCGATTTCAGAAGTTATTACAATTCAAGCTTCAACTGGCGAAGAAAGTTCTGCACAAACTACAAGATCTTGCAATAAAAGTGTAAAAACTGTGAAAACCTTTGAAGAATCATATGTTTAAACAAATATGATTGAATCAGAAAATAGCCATGAGAATTACAATAACAAATGTGATCAAATACATATAAGTGATTCAGATTTATGACCAAGCATTATAACTGAAAAGTTTAAAATGTTTTGTGTTAAAAACAGACTTATACAACACAAAGAAGTTTTTGCTACGAATGCTGGAGGTAGATCATATTCTACAACCCTTTTGATACTTTTCGCATTTTCTCCTATTCAAGAAGTTCTTACAAAATATCGAAAAACCCAAATCTTTTCAATTCTATTTTTTTTTTTCCCCTCTTGTGGGCCTTGCCACATTATATTCGTTAAAATTATAATTGTATCTTGCTGCATTTTCAATGCAATTACTTTAAGTGCGTAGTCAGAAAGCTCGGAGGTTACATCAAATTAAATATTACGGTTATAAAACAGCAAATTAGATAGCGTTTTTATTACTCATATAAAAATCATTTTATACTAAATCTGGTACTTTTGGAAAAGGAAATTGAAATCCGTTCTATTTATTAAATTGAATATATTTCATTTCGCGTTCCGCCGATTTTATTAAAGGATTTATATTCGTTTCTTTAAAAAAATTAGAAGACTCGCATGAATTTCAGAAGCATGTGAATTAAAATATAGGCTTTCCAATATAGCATCTGATAGTCTTCTGGAACTGTATATTTATCAAGAAAAAATATACAACAAATGTTTTTTTCTCTTATTAATCGCCTTTGGAGACCAGCTGGGCCGCGGTAGCCTGGTGGTAAGATCGCGGCTTCGGAACCTGCGGATTTCAGGCTCGAAATCCAATTTCAAGAAAGAACTGCATTTAAGAGGGTCTGGTGCACGTTAAATTCGTCAGTGCCAAACGTCCCACCGTCGGTATGGTGTGAAATTTTGGAGAGGGTCAAGCTTAGGTTTTGTCCTCGTCATCTGACCGCAGTTCAAAATTACACTTTGCATCCTAAAATAGCTTTAATGTTGCTTTAAAAGGGGACGTTAATGCAACTAAACTAAACTAAACATACAGACCAGCTGATTCGTTGGGGACACTCGGTGTAGATAGTTTCATTTAAGTCAGATAGTTTTAGCACCATATCCATAATTTTGCTATATTTTAAAATATTAAAACAATTTTATTTTACTTGTCTTACATCAGGGGTGTTTGTGGGACCCCAAAAAATCCCCTGAAACTTTTACGGACTTATTACCGGCATTTTGGAGTTTCGAGAAGGGGGGGGGAGAAATGAAAAATTACAATTATGAAGTATTGAATGACCTAATTATAAAAGTTCAATGAATTACTTTTTTTGCAAAATTAATAACCATAAATTTTCAAACATATAAACTACTACATTTTATGCAAATATTTTAAATTACCTGAATTAATTCTTTTAAAAAAAATTATCTAATTTCTGCTGCTTTTTTTTATTTTCTGATGTTTGTGGGCTTGTCTTTCTTTTGTGGTGAACTTCATAATTGCAGGAAGGTTGACTTTTATTTTCCTCATTTACAGTTGAAGAAATTTCCCCGAGAACTGACATGCAGAGGTAGAAGCAGTTTGCTTTTCTGCTAATGTAGAAGGTTTTTCAGAGACTTTTATAGGTGACTCATCTGAAATACATGTTTTTAAGTCCTCTTGATATGTTTTCCAACTTCTGTTCATATTCAGTAAGAGATCTTTGTGAATTGGATCAGTCATTGGATTTTTTGAGCCATATTTTTCACATGAGGTTTCTTTAGAAGCCATTAAATCATATTTAATAGTCTACACTGCATCTAGGGAATCAATCTTAAGAGAGGTTCTATAGTCAGTGACAAGTGTATCCATTAAGTTGAATGCACTTTCCACTAATGGGCCATGGAAGCAGCTAAGGCAGGCTTTGACCAATTTAGCCAATGTAGGATACTTATAATCATTTGTGAAATCATCTTTTAAATTAAAAACTTTAGACCAATATTTATCAATTGTACACTTGACTTGATTTCCACTTTCATCAGATGTGTAGAGCATTTCTTTGGTGATATCAATATCACTCTGGTATAACCTTATTTCAGCTTCTACTTTTGACTTTTCATTATCACTAAAAATATGGGACATAAAAGATGATAATTTTTTAAAAGCTAATATTGTACTGGTTTTACCTCTTAGCTCTGGATCTAATGCTGTAAAACTAATTAGATATGAATTTTTAAGGGGTAATTTCTGTTTCATATGCTGAAATTTCTAAATGAAATTCTCTTGCGTACATAAATAAAAAAATATTTCAATAAGCGAAACGAAAAATTTACACGTGCATCAATAAATGAAACTAAAATTTTACACAGCGGAGAAAAAAAAGTTGCGAAGTGATCAATGACAAATAGCTAATACGGCGAAAAATCCCCCTTCTCTACTTATTGGCGCCACGCCAGGAGAGATAAGACCTTTGAACCCAGAGTCACGTTATCGCACATCTGGTCGAACGAAGTCTCCCCCTTTTTTTTCTGCCGCGCCTACTTGCCGAAAAGAATCCAGAAGAGAATGTCCGAGAACCGGGGGAATGAGTCATAACTCGCAATAAGGAAAGAACAAAACAGAAGTTTTTTCCCCCTTTTCACGCATTATCACTGCCTTTGGAGAAAGAAAGGAAAAGTTTTCACCGCACACACTGACCTTGCGTTTTCTGCTTTCAAAGCAAACAAAATTACCTAGATCAAAATAAATAATTCATTATTATTCCTACTTCCTTTTGAACGACGATCCCCGGAAATTCCGGGGATCGAAGTTCAAAATCCCCGGAATTCCGGGGTTTCCCCGGAGCACAAACACCCCTGATTACATATGCTCTATTTATTATATATATGTACGTTCCAAATGGAAATCAATCGTATAAAATAATATAAATATTAAGAAACATAAATACGCTACTCATATGTCTTCTGAATATCGCTATATTGTAAATTTAATTCTTTGTCCAATTAATAATAATATATGTTTACCAAATTTGTGAATAAAATTAGGGAACTGCAAAAATTGCACACAAGCATATTCTTTTTTAAAGCAATTACAAAACCAAATTTTGTATGATGCGGCTTTTTTTTTTGTTGCTATTTGCAGAAATTATGAAACTGCAAAAATTGCATATGAGCACAATCCTTTCTAACGCAATCACAAAACTAAACTTCGTATGACACCGCTTTTTTTAAAGTTACTTGCAGGCGTAAATTATAAAGCAAATTATTATCTCATTTTTTTAATCTAAAACTACGTAAAATGTATTTCAGTTAAAATTAAAGGGCATTGCAGCTAGTTAATTACTGTTTTAAACAATATAAATCTGCATTATTGTTCAACATTAAAAAACAAAACAATGCTGAAAACAGAATAATTTGAATTGTTTTCTAAGACGTTTTAACAATGAAAGCACCAACACATTGTGTACATTAATTCACAGAAATAATGAATTTTCAAACAGTAAACTCAATATAATAACATCACTGTTAACTTGGTCATTTCTACGCTTGAACTTGAAGTGTTGTGTGTTATTTTGAGCGATACTAAAACCAGTTTTATATAGGAAAAAAAGTTCGAAATGGGTGTATTGGAATTTGCCACAATATGCACACTCCTTTGGTGCTATTACAGAGTCTTTTAGTTGTATGATTGGTTTGCATGTATATATTTTTTCCCATTTATTATGATTTTAAAAAACTTTCTGATGAAAGAACTAAATAAAATTCATAGTGGATGTCAAATAGCAACAAGTTACGAAATCGATGCATCTACTTCGATGGATGAGGCTATGCAACAATATAATGTGAAAGATATTGATTCGGATTCAACCATAGATGAAGAGGCAAATATGAAAAAACCGGGTGTCACTGCATTCACCCTGAATCCCTTCATAAACCCGTTTTATGAATATCTAACATATGAAGATTCTCTGGCTGATATTGAAGTCGTTGATCCAGATTAGAATTTTGCTTGTGCAGAGTGGATTCTCAAACACCAGGCATTTTTAAACTGAAACTAATTACAGCCATGAAAATGCCAGTGACATCTCTACAATAGCGACGTACAAAAGGAATCCTAGAATAATTTCAAATCTCAAGTTTATTCTGGTTTAAAGCCAAAAGACATTTTTCAACATTTACTAATGCTAGCTATAAGAAGATCATCAAACTTTCTAAAAAAACTGCCTAATGAAAATGATCATCATTTGAAATTCTCTTCAGAAACAATCACCAATATTTCCTGAAGCTATAAAAGCTGTAGCAGCTATAAAACAACTACGAATTTATCTGCAATACCAACATGTCTATCTTATCATCATTAGAAATTCTCAGCTTGTTCAAGCCAACAATTTTGCTGTCCAAACCAATCCACCAAATACTGAGCAGAGGTAAGAATTTCTCAAAAGCCAAAAGAAATGAAGTTGTATAGGCAAAACACGTATATAGTGTATATAGATTTTTGTATATATTTCGTGTTCTTTTTATTTATATATATTCACACTGCGGAACTTTTTTTTTGCTTTGTATATACTTGTGCTTATCTTCCTGATGATGGATTTTTTTGTACCGAATTTGACTTTTTGACCGCATGCGGTTACCCCGATTTGTGACTCTATAATATTCCTTTAAGGAATTACCTTCATGGACTTAAGAAGAGACGTTGTTTGAAGATCTAGACAGCGGAAATGCGACAACTGCATCCAACATCTTGATCAGAACATTTTTACTGCATTGCATCAGAACAGTTTGCTGTATTTCTGTGAAGAATGAATTTCATCGAACTCTGCTGAATACTGAAATGTTTCAATTGTATCCATCATCTTAATCCTGATTTCGTTGCTTCATAACATCTGACTTTGAAAACTTTCAATAGGCGCGTTCAATAGTATTTAATTAATTTTAATCTCGTTTTAAATCCATCAACCCTCAAAATAAAATAGGCTCAATGCAAATATGTGTCTCATTTTGTGTTTATTTTCTTATTTTATTTTATATTAAGCAAATCAATTACTATTTCACTGTAGGATTAGTGCCATTCTTAAAATTTTATAGAATATGTAGCACCAGAACTGTAATGCATCACCGGATGGGATGACAGATCTCTGTCTTAAGCGAACATTCTGGCAACCCCTGACACCGGGAACAGAATATTTCCGGAATTTTTCTTCAGTCTGTGTGCGGTTCACTTGCTTGCATGTGAAGAATCCATGTTTATTTGATTGTAATTTTATAGAATTGGTTAATTAAAATTTCTTTTAAATTATTACTTGACTAATACCTATAAATTGGTGCCCTGTACGCGGGACCATGCAGCTTGTGAATTGCACACATGGCTCAGTTTTGTTTTAGGTAAAAAGACGGTTGTTTGTATCTTTACGAAAAGGGTTCAACCTGAATCTTGATCAACCTGATCACTTTGAAAATATACTGCCTCGCATGGAATGAACAATACCATATACATCCCGTATCTCTCAGATAAGTCTATTAGTATTTTCGATAAGTTCAATAGTTTGCTTTCTATATGATCATGTATTCTCTTAGCGGGAAAGGAATCGATAGAATTGTGAATGAATCAAGTGTTTCAAAAATTTTGTACTTCTTAGTCACACAGTGAGTAATTTAAGCTTACGCATTCAGTTTCTTATTTAAGATTAGTTATCTGGGTTTAAACCATGTTATCAATGAAACCTTGCACTTATTCTGTTTCTGCATGAACATGTTCCCATGGAATCAAATTTAAATATTTTATTGTCCATAACATCGCATTATAGTTTTCTATTAGAGCTGATTCAATTACCTAATGTTCATACAGTATATGACGTTAATTCCATGATTAAAATATATCACATTTTATATTGAATAACCTATTGTTTTGATTAGAATATCTCAATAAAAAATTAGGAATTGCTACTATAATTATTCAGCATACTAATTTCCTAATATTTTAAGAGGATATTATTTCAAAAAATTTGATAAAATGAGAAATTGATCTAAAATTTATAAATAATTTTACCAAAGAATGTAAAAAGTATGAGCAGAATCTTTATTTTCTAACTTTCAACAATAAATGGAATGCAATATCTTTATCTACAATGAAAACTATTCCAGTTTCTTTGCAACAAAATTCATTGCACGAATCATGCTTAAAAATATTTTTAAATTAGGTTTTATGAGGAAATTAAGTTAGATGTCAATTCAGTTAATTTTATTGAATAAATGTTTGAATTTAAAGTGAAATTCAAAAATTACTTTCTAGTTGTTATTGCCTAGAAAATGCCCAAACTTGACGTAATTTTAAATAATTTCCAGAAATTCAGATCCTTCAAAGTATATATGTGCAATCGATAATTCTAAGTTAAATGTAAATGCCTCAATGTCCTGTTGAACTAAAATAGACATTCATATTAACGTTTATTATGAGCAGAGATAACCAAAATGTAAAAAATGTGATTTATTATCTTCAAATAATTTATCCAAGTTGTTTTTTTTGGCTCATTTACAGCAAATTGGGTGCCTAGCATCATGAAAAATACATGCATTTAAGAATCATTTTTTAGCAACTTAAAAGTGTTTAATTTAAAAAAAAGATACTTGGAAAAATGCTCAATTTTCTAACCTTTGCAAAGATGACCTTTGTTTTGTTCTATTCTCCCACACACTGAATACATAATTTGAAAGCATAGTTGTGAAGATTTCTTTTTAGATATGTCAAGACAGAGAAAAAAAAGAATTTGGTACGATTTTCTTCAACAATATGCATTACCCTTCATTAAAATTCTGGAACAGTTATCGAGAAGGGGTAGTATGAAATACTGTGCCCTACTTGTTGCGATTTTAAAACATTTGAACTTTGATTTTTAGTGTTTTAGATGTCGAAGAATTTAAGTTATGTTGTAAGTGTATGTTTAACCTTTTATGCATTTTTAAAAAAATACACTGATTGCTCTGATCGACAACGAAAAAAAAAAAAAAAAAAGAATCAGCAGGATGTATTTGATGCATCAGAGATATATT
The DNA here is from genome assembly GCF_947563725.1 of Argiope bruennichi. Lineage (NCBI taxonomy): Eukaryota > Metazoa > Arthropoda > Arachnida > Araneae > Araneidae > Argiope > Argiope bruennichi. Next base: position 107,796,752 of record NC_079157.1, on the reverse strand, counting down.
GAACGTTTGAGAAGCTGCTCTAAAAATTCTTAAAGTGAAACCTCTTTAGCACATTACACATTCAATCATTGTTCTCCATTTTCATTAATACATTGTTTCGAAGCAATTCCTTGAATGACCAATTAAAGGGCTTTTTTTTACTGCACTGAATGGTAATTAATTGCAGTGTGTAAATACATCAATTGATCATGTAAAATTTAGTATGATGAGATTTTAACTTGAAGTCAAAATTTTCAATAATTGCGATTTCTTTTTCTGTTTTTTATGTCCTCATACATTAAAAAAAATGCTTGTTGGACCAATTGGACTCGCCAATTTTTAATTTTTACTGGTGGGGGGGGTAAAACAATTGTTAGATCTGATTCTTAAAATTAAAAAAAAAAAAAAGGTTTTCTTTGTCTTTTTTTTTCAGAGTTTAGATACTATCATTTTATAATGATCTTTTCTTCCTTTTTTTATAACTCTTATAGGAATTTTTCCCTATACAGAAATTTGTTTTTATATATAAAGGTTTGTCCTGATTGCAGCATAATTCATTTTGATATACACCATCCAACTCGCAGTCTAAACCATTGTAATTAGGAATATGAAATTTGGGAAATTAATTCTTGGCTATTAGGAGCCCACTAAGAACGAATTTTTCAAGATTTTAAGTAAAAGTGCAATTTAAGAAATTTAACGTTTTCATCATATCAACATAAAAGCATATTATTGTGCAAAAATTATTTTTACATAGTTTTAAAGATTTTTTTTTAAAAATGGCTTTTTAATGATAATAGTTTTTGTTTGAATGAATACATTTTTTTTTTCTTTAGTTTGTATTTTCGTAAGAATTTTTATTATGAAATCCAAAACAATAATCAAATAATAATCTTCGAATTGTTGAATCACCTTATTTTTCCGTTAACATCGTAATAAAAGGGTGGGGATGGGAGGGAAGATGGTTTCTTTCCTTTGAGAAAAAATTAAGTTACAAATTTTAAAGCAGTTCATTGAATAAAAAGATTCTTCATTGGATGAGTTTTGATAAATTTTGAAACAATGTAATATATTGTCTCACGCTGACTTCAAAAATTATTTTTTTTTAAAAATGCTTCAACTGGCATTTTTTCAATTTTCATTTTGTTTATAACTGCAGAGCTGGCTTTAAAAAAAAATGTCTTAATAAGAAGTATAAATGAATGTTAATATGAGTATAAATGAATTAGAATGTTTTGGGTTAAAATCGCACCTGTACAACACAAGAGTTTTTGCTAGAAATGCTGAAGGTAGATAATTTTACACTACGTACTAATTAAGAAAGAAAAAAAATGCAGAATGTTGAAACCCAACTTCGGAGCTATTTTAGAGAAAGAAGAAAAACCTTTTTTAAATCTTAATTCTAACTCGGGTGAAAGCATACAATTGAGTGTTTTGATGGGTGCTCTTGAATTTTATCATAGCATTACAAATATTGCTACAATTTGTTCATCAAATTAAATTTTGAAAAAATTGTTAAAAAATAAAGAAAATAATGCACAGAAATGACACTGACATGATTTTTTTTCAGATATAAGAAACTGAAATATGAAGCCATTCTTACTTGTAACTGTAGTTCTGATTTACTTTTCAATATAGTTTCAATCAAATCTTCAGAGCAATAGGCAAGCGAAAAGGCCATCAATGTATATCTGATCGATGAAAAAAAGTAGTTTACAAATGAAATAAATGTAAAATTGAGAACTGCTTTAAAAATAAATGAAAAACATTTAAAAATTACATATAGCAGGTGAAATACTTATTACAATAATTTTGTAATAGGATAAAAATAATAAAAATGCTCAATAATTATTATTTATCATACATTTAAAAATACCAAAATGAAGACAATCAGACTAAAAACATAGGCTATGCCATAAAACAATATGAGGTGTTTAGAGCTTGATTGTAAAAATCTTTTAAGCCAAATAAAAACAAAATTTAGCTTCGTTCTGAACCTTGAATCTTAATTCATTCAAAAATTAAACTAACAACTTGTTATCATTTGAATCTCAATTCATTCATTTTTTCCACTAGCAACAATATTGTACTGTACATGCAGTTGATCTTATCAGAATTGCAGGCAATGCAATTTCTATGATAAATTCTATTCTAGCTTAATTGATATATTGGTTTAATGAATTTGCCTCTCAAGTGTTCCAAAAAAAAAAAAAAAAATGTATTCATTGGTTCTATTGCAGAACACTGCAGTTCACCACTGATTTGTCAGATTACAATCTTCTAATATGGCTAAATTATCATGATTTTCTTTATAAGCCATACTCTTAGAATCACAAGGAATGGGATCTGGAGAATGTGGAGGGTATTTTTACTGAATTCCATGGCTAATAATCAGTTCATCCATAAAAGTTAACAGAGAATTTAATAAATACATAACCCGATATAAGAAGATACTTCATCTAGTAAGAAAACAGCAGAATTGACAACCTTACAGAAATTTTAGAGTAACAATATTTAAAACCATTATTCAACATTTCTATGCAATGATGGAACAATTAATAGAATCACACTGTCATCAAATTGTGCATTTTACATTTTTACAGCTCCATCTGCAATTGATCATGCAAACTTCACTATTCTGAATATAAACAACTTATCTTAACATATGCATCAATAAAATTAGCAATGAAAATTGTGATTGTAGTAATTTTTCATCAATGTGGCTTGTACAACTGCATATGCAGCATCATATTGCAGGTGTTCAGAAAGACAATTCTTTTTCTTTTGTACAAATTAAAATTCAATTTTGAAGATAATGGAATTTTTAAGTGTATTTAGACCAAATTTATTTACTTTCATAATAAATCCATGATACATCATTCATATAAATAAAATTTTGATAATCAAGCTCCAAATATTTTACATTAATTTAGGGGCATTCTGTACTTTCTCACATCAATAAAATTCTTTAAAAGAAAATTATTCAAAGTAATTTTTTCTTACCTTATGATTTAGAGAAAACACTTACCTAGCTGGAATGTTTTCAAATTCATTACATCCACCCAAAGTATAGCAAATTAGCCACCCTTCCTCATGTCCTTTGTCCATCAACGTTTGACAAGCAGCAAGACATTCATTATAATCTTTGGCCTGAACATATAATATTTCAATCTTTATTTTGACACCAGCATAGAATATTTTCTTTAATTTGAAATCGTTATACAGGTAAGTTATACTTTTCACTTTTTATTTTTAAAGTTTTGAATTCAGATAAAAACATTTTTTTTCTCTACTATACATAAAAAAGATATCAGCATTATATAATCTTTCTATTGGTTCTTAAACTTCTGCTAGGCAATTTAATAATATTATTCAAATCTAAATCAAAGCTTTATCTTATACAGTAATCAATAAATAAAAATTTTTGGAATAAAAATTATAATTACTGATATACAAATGGAAAAAAAAAAAAAAAAAAAAGGAAGCTGTATAAAATGAATACTAAAAATGACATTTAAAAAAAAAAATAAGGAACATTTCTTTGTTTAAAAATTTTAAGGTAACCAATCAACACATATTTTGCATAATAAAGTCCCAAACTCAATTTTATTTTCTTCAATCTATATATAAATATAACTACTATATATGTATATTTAATTACTTTTTAAGCTAATATGTGTTAAAGAATTAAGATATAATATAAATTTTAATATAAGTAATTATAAAGCCTAATAACACAGATGCAGAATCCTATTCTTAATCTAACCATAAATTTATATTTTAATCTTTTTTTGTCTCCATAAATTCATCTAGTTCATTTAAATAGAAATTAAAATAATACATTATCATTTTTTGGAAAGTCATTCCATTATCTGTCATATCCACTCTCGACAAATATTGCACCCACTTTTTGTCTCATTTGTCAACACAGAATGATCCAGAAGATGGCAAATAACACAGTTTTTCAGAGATGAAATCCAAGATTCCATTTCATTATTTGATATTAATATACATATCTACTAAATTAGGAGATAAATTTATGATTTTAAAATCTGGGTGACTTCACTCTTTGTAATCCATTTAGATACAAAATGAAAAAAATAAAATAAACAAATAAATAAAATGCATTTAAAATAAAAATATTATTTTGCCCAACAAAGAACCATAATTAAACAAAGAATTATTATTATTATTATTGGTATAATTTCAAAATATTAACCCAAACCAACCTCAAATGCATACTCTCCTATTAAAGTCAAAACCTTTCCTTCACGCTCATGAGTGCTGATATTTCCTGCTCTCAGAAGATTTGCCAATTTCATAATCTATTTTAAAAACAATTCACAAAATTATAAAAAATAAAATGCAGAAAAACATATCTGAACATGAAAAACTGACAACTGCTTATAGCAATTCAAATATTTGATTAGCATAATTTTTGCATACATAAAGGATAATATTTTAATGAATCCCTTTTATGATGTAATGAAATAACTTTTTTTTATGAATTTCATTAATGAACATACTTTTAAATCAAAAGGATTAAAGGAAATAACATCCAATTTTGAAAAAAAAAATTGGTAGTTTGCACAGATTTACAAAGTCAGAAATAATTGTAATCAATACATTTAACTTTGATATAAATTTTTTTAAAAAATTAATATTACATAGGTAAAAACGATTCATATAATAATCACAACTTATCTAAATGAATTTTTAAATTCACTTTTAAAAGTTCAGAATGGAATTTTTTATATTTTCTTTCATAAGCTGTATTGAAGTAATTATCACATATATCAATTTATAAAAGTCCTTTGAACGTCTATTATTAATAAAGAGGCTAATATAAAATAAACTATTTACAAATATACATATACCATCAGGGAAATACAAAGTGAAATTTATTATATATAAAAATAAGTTTGAAAGCAATTTTAAGTATTATTTACTAATAAATTTTTTATTCATTCAGACATAATTCACAATATTTTTATTAATTTAACAATAAATAAGACAAAATGCAATACAATTAATGTACTTTTCATGACATGTGTTGCATTTTATTATTAAATGCATTAAAATTTACTAAAATATATTTACAGGGATTTTTTCCCCCTTCTTTCTCAAAACAAGAATTAAAAAGAAAACAATTACAAAATATATATAAGTATAATAATATGAATTAATCCAAAATGATTTTGAATGAAATATTTGAATATTTGAAGTTTTATTTTTTATAGATATTGCTAAGAACAAACCTTGTGAGACTTCTTGTAATTTCTTTCTTTTTTCTGTAAAGCTTCTTTAACAATACTCATTCTATTCTCACATAATCTTACTGGAAAAATTCAAATAATATGTTAAAACAAAAGATTTTATAAATAGTCCAATTAGTGATAAAATATGTTACAGGAAATTTCATTTATAGTAAGACAAAAATTTATTTCAATTACACATCAAGCAATTTTGAAATATTTTCAATGAAGTTATTTCATTGATAGATATTTATAACATAGAAAAAACAAACTTTTATACCTTGTAAAGGTAAAATCGTGACACCAAATTCTTTTAGTAATGATATTGAAGATATTAAATCAAACTCATCTTCTATACTAGCTGGTACATCTTCTATTAATTTCAGGCAACTCCTTTAAAAGAAAAAAAATATTTTTTTAATAAAAAAATTTCTTTCATCATTTATAAACAAATATAAACATATTACATATAAAAACAATAATTAATATAGTGTAAACAAAAATATTCCTTCAAATGCAATCAAAAATTTAGGCAATTGCTTGATATAAAAGTATAAAGTGTTTATGAAATACCAATTACTGGGTTTTCAGTTTTTCATGTTTTATTCAAATTAAAAATTATTATATGCAAATTAAAAACTGTATGAATGATAATACTAGCTAAGATATTTGGCTAAAAAATTGTCATACATCTTGTATCATTGCAAAATTTATTACATCAGAAATACTTAACATGGAATCAATAACTTCAAAATTACAAATCCTAATAAAATATCTATGAATTTTAGGAAATGTTCACTTCAAACACAGAATTCTTCAAAACTATATACTTCAACATGTGATCAGGCTTTGATGGGCACCAGCTTATTTCAACCAACATTATATTATGAATGGAATGAATCATTATTTTGTGACCATGATAAAAACCATCTAGTTTTCAATTTTGAGAAATTTAATATTAAATATTGAAATATTGTTATCTCATTAATCAGACATGTACTACGAAAACTAACACTCATCAACAGACAGATAAAGTTAATTAATCATATAAAAATCATGTTCACATTTTTTTTTTCTTTTGCTTTAGAGTTATGAACATGAAAATAAAATTCTTCATAATTGTAATTTTAAAAATATGATTTTTAACACCAGCACTATTGAAATAAAATGTGGATAATAAAATCACTTATTAGTCACTCGCATATTTAGAGATCAAATAAATGGAAAAGATATATCATGTAAAAAATACTCACATGAAAGGTGATTTTATAACTGCTACTCTCCCACTTAACAAAACATAAATTTACTTCAAGAAAGTTTACTATCAGTTTAAGAAAAATTAAAGATTATTAATAGTGTCCTTATAAATCATACTGGAAAAGTCAAAAATACTTTTTAATACTATTTCAATGATGCTTTTTAATCATTACTCTCATTAGTTTTTGATTTAAATGGAGATAATAAAATCACTTATTAGTCACTTTCATATTTAGAGGTAAAATAAAAAGGAAAGACACATCAGGTAAGAAAACAAAAATATTTTATAGCTGCTTACCTTCTCACATGGGCAGGGTAGTAGCAAAATTATATACATTAGCACAACATAAATTTACTTCAAGAAAGCTTACTATTAGTACTGGGAGATGACATTAGTAAAATATATATTTATTTATTCACAATAAGTAGACGTACAAACATAGAAGTAGTTTTAGAATAACAACAAAACAAGGTTATGCCACTCAAGCTAAAAGTAATTATACAGAATTGTTTGCTTGCTTGCTTGCCGTAACAATCATTTAAGAAAAATTGAAAACTATTAATAGTGTCCTTATAAATCATACCAGAAAAGTCAAAAATTCTTTTTAATACTATTTCAATAATGCTTTTTTATCATTACTTGTGTTAGCTTTTGATTTAAATGATATTTCATAATACAAAATTCTGAAAAGACTGTAGAATTTCTTTGATATCACAACAAAATTATAAATATTTAGTGAAAATTAAAATTTCACCTTTTATAATTTTGAAATAATAATACAAGAAAAAATAAATAGGCATACTTTGCAAGGGACATACAAGGATCAGATGCATCAGAAGATGAATTAAAGTATTCTTGAGATGCAGCCAGAACCAAAGCCACAGACTTTGTGTAAGGTAACTTGAAAGACTGAGGGCCAATATCATGTTTCCTTTGTTTATTATTGCACTCCATCATGGTACCAGCAAATGTGATGTTTTCTGATTTACCAGAACACAGCAATGATTGCAGTACTATCTGAAATTAATCAAAATATTTTCATCGATGTCCCTATAAAACTTTCAGAACACAGACAAGAATAATTTCTAGAAGAAAATTCAATAAATTAATAATTAAACTACAACTTTCTATACTGATTCAAACAGAGAAATAAAAGAATTTATAAATGTTTGAGCTTACTTCATAACAGTCTTCATATGTCACACATTGAAACAGAGTTTTATGCATCTCTAATATATCAGTTAACAGAGTTTTCCATTCCTCTTCATCTAAAACTGGAACCCTATTAAGATTGGACAAACACCATAAATACATAAAAATACCTTTTGTTATATAATATTCAATATGATTAAAATCAGCAATATATATTCAGTACTGTATTTTATGGTAAATGTTTTTGTGAATTAGAACAGAGAAGTAACAAAAGTAAACATAATCAATTTAGTTATTGAAAAAAATATGAACAATGTTTTTAACCAAAAAATAAATAGATGAAAATCCTCTCTTTAAATTTATATTCTATAAGGATTTGCAATAACAGTAAATTTGCAATCAATTTCATAAAATCTTCTTGCAAATTTCCCTTCATAATCTAAATCCATTACCATTAAGACTGCAATATTATTACAAATTAATTATGCACACTATTTATTTGTCTATATGGTCCTTATATGCCCATTTAATAAAATATCTTTTCCTAATGTTAGCTTAAATAAACCCAAACCATAAAATACAACTTCTTCATGCATAATGCTGAATAGTGATAACATCACACACTGAGCAATCTTCCCAATGCTGAATTTTATCTGAAATTTCATGCAGATATAAATTTATTTCAAACTAATTTGTTCTACTTGAATTATCATATTCAGACATGTAGAGAGATATACATGAATCCAAAAATATTCTTTTTAAACACAAGAATTAGCAAAAATTGAATTATCAAATTATTTTGTAAAACATAATACATTCTACAAATATGCTTCATACATGAGGAAATAAAAGAAATAGCAGTATTCTGTACTTTCATGTGTAATTCTTATTCCCAGCAATTACAAAAAAAAAAAAAAAAAAAAAAAGGAAGAAAGAAAAAGAAGAGGAAATTGAAATTAGTAATAAAACCAAGAATTGGAGGATGATAAATTTTATTTAAGTTTAATACTAAAAAAAATGTGTAAATTTATAAAGGCTGATATATATCAATAGAAAGCTACAAATGAATCACAAAAATCTTAATGGCATAATTACATCCAGAAAAAAATCACATTCCCCTTTGTCTAAAAAGAATTATAGAAATCATAGACAAATTGGACCCCCACCATTTTTGCAAAAGATATTTGTATTTTTATAGCAAACATAATATTTGAATATCAAATACAAGCTGTAAGCTATGTAAAACTGCATTCCACTTTATTTGATTGACTATGTGACTGGTTTTAGGAATAAGGATCTAACAATGCATATATAACTTTTTTTTTTATTATTATTATTCTTTGAATTTTTATAGTATGTTGTCAAAACTTTTAATTTAAAAAATATAATAAGATCTAAAAGAATTAAAATGTCAGAAATTATGTTATTATAAAAATACAAGCAAGAGAAAAATATTATTTCCATAACATATAAAATAAATGTAATAAGAAATTTATAACTATTCCCTCTTCAGTAACAATTAATCAAATTCACAACAATTCTCTGCAAAATCAATTATCAATTAACAAAAAATTTACAAAGTAAGCATTATATATAAATGGACTACATTTATAATCTAATTACCAACTATATTTTGAATCATAATTACGCAAAATATTTAAAACAAATGCAAGAGTAGAATAGTAAAACACAATCTTCACTAGAGAATCTCAAAATTTGTTTTCAAAAAAATGTACCTATGACTCGCCATTCTAGCTAACTTAATTAATATTTTTCTAACTTCTTCTGTACTATTGGAAATGCTCTTCACCATGGCTAATAGAATAGCTAAACCATTTTTTTCCAAAAGCTCAGCAACACTAGAAAAAAGTAAAATTAAGAGAATAAATCATACAGTTAATTTCAATATTTGATATCTACAATATTTTAAAATATAATTGCTTCTACATATATTCAAATGAAAAATTGGTAAAATATTTTAGAAAATTATTTTTATTAAAAGAAACAGCTTTTATAATTAATGACACAAAACAAATAAATCATCACGAATAAATGTACAATTATAACATTCTATACCCATTTAGTGACTTTAAAAAATAATCCCAAATTTTTCAGATATGTATCAATACTCTTACCTTATATGCTTCTTTAGATCAGCCACAGAATTTGGCAAGCTAAATAATTTCTTGGTAATTCTATGGTAAAAAAATATTTTTAACTTATTGAATTCACCAATGCATTATAAATCAAATCAATATGAAATTTTTGCAACAAAACATAACTGATAAATTTCAGAATTTTTATATTAGGAAATAATTAATAATTTATCAATAAAAATTAAAGTCCTTGTAGAAATTATTTTAAACAATTAATTGCTCTTTTTTTTTAATATATTATCTGCAACATTATTTTACAGCAGTTTTTGCAACAAAATAATTTTATAAAAATAATAAATTCTAATGCGTATAAAATAAATTCAATGATTTCTCTCTATTTTTCTATTAAAAATATTGCATGCATTTGATATGCAAATCTCTATTATTGTATTATAAATTATGCATGCATTTGATATGCAAATACACATGGACAATAACAAATATATCGGCAAATAATCAGGAAGCGGCAAATAATCAGGAAGCATGCGATCTTTTTAAGAAATAAAATTAAATAGCATTAGTAAAACTCTTCCAGTCAGATTGGAAGATTTTGACAAAGTATTAATTTTATCTTAATCATGGCTAATAAAGAGAAATAATGTTTTGAAATTTTGAAATGTGATTAAGTAATTATGATGATAACAGAATAGAAATCCTATATTAGCAAGTGAATATTTTATTATGCATACATATCAACAACAGCAATAATATAATAAAAAAATACCTCATAAATGTGTCTGGTAAAGATAATAACAATTCATAAATTGCCCAAGCCTTTTTTAATTCACCAATTCTGAAATTAAAATAAGAATCTTATTAATAATACTAAGTAAAACATTGTTAGCTAAAAAAATATAGGATGAAATCTTGTACTTAAATTAATAAAAAAAACTGAAAATTACAATACGGAATTCAAATGTAAAAATGGGTACTTTGGGTTTATTCCGTCCAACTGTCAACACTAGCGAAAATGCGCCAATCCTTTCACCACCTTTGGGCAATAAAAGTGGGTTTGGCAAAAATGGTCGACGGAATAATGCCAAAGTACAGTAAAAATGTATTTTTTAAAATTAAAAGTGAGGAATTAAAACTAATATGAAGTTGACCAATAACAAACAAACAAAATAATAATAAAAATAAAAACAATAAATACACACCTTTCACAATTGTAGATACAGTCAAGCATCAGATTTACAATTTCATAGAAATCTGATATTATGAATGATGGCTATGGAAAAGGAAAAAAGAAAGAATATATAAAATAAAATTTTCATATTATAGAGCAATGGCTCCAAAACTTTTATTATTATTATTATTGCTAATCTTACTGAATTTAGATTTTTTTCCTATAAATATTGTAACAAGTACTTTTTGTAGATAATAATAAATAAAATACATTTTTGATTATACCAAAATATATTGAAATTTTTTTAATTTATATATTAAACAGTTGGGCGGATGAAGCAATTGATCCTACACATTTTCTCATACCATTAGATTAATCTACCTTCTTTTCCTCTTTACACTGATTTTTATACAATGATATTGAATAGAAACTACTAAAATCCCAGTTTTTCACCAATAAGCAGTAGTTAATGAATTTAAATTTCTATAAGCTTTATTTTTACATAACATCTAGTTGCAGATATTCCCAAATTGTAGGTCATGATATGCTGGTGCGTTGAAGTTCATTTTTGAAAGGTCATGACAAAATTTAGAACTTACATATATTTTTCCATATATTGGAGGGGGAAAAAAGGCTTGATATCTTAATCAAGTTACATGGTAGAGACACAGCAACTAAAAAAAGTTTGCAATATGCAAACAAGCAACATGAATTGAATGACCAGAAATGAAGAAACAAAACAAGAGTTTTTTTATAGTAGGGATGATGTTCAAAAAGCCACTTATATGAAGTGTATAACTGACTTTTTGTACGTATATGTTACATATTACTTCACTTAAAATTACATTTTCATGCAATACCTAAAATCCAATCCACCTAATCAGAGACTCTTTTTTTCTATGAATATTAAATTTAGATTGCTTACGGACTAATTTTAAAATGATTCATTATTATTGGTGTAAACATTTATCACATTCAATAAAAGTATTTTGTTCATAAAAGTTTCCTTTTGACCAATAAGACGTCTTTTGAAAAGAACATGTACAGTTAATCTCAGGAAAAAGCCCATTCCAAAAGAATTGAAATGGACTCCTTCAGGATCAGTTTCTAAAAACTACATTGCTATGTTTAAAAGTCTGGGGTGACCAGTTCTAGTGGCATCTCTGTCAAGAAATTAAAGCTCCTCTAAGTGCAAAAATTTACAATTTAAAAACCACCAATGTACAGTAAAAAAAGAAGAAGAAGAAGTATATTGTATTCTGTATCATCATTACGAAATCTCAATTCACCAGTATAAGTAGAAGAAATGAAACATAAATAATAATAAAAAAATTAATACTCACATCAGACTTTATGTTTTCTAAAATCTTCTGACTATAAATTAAGTCATTCTTTGAGACTGACAAGAGGTAGCTTTTAAAGAGAGAACGTCCAGAACCAGGATCATATTTAGAACAACGATTGAGAAAAGGTACTAACCACTGATGCACATTCTTCAAAAAATTCTCTTGTGTTGTCTAAAATTTTAAAAATAATAATACAGTAAAATTTTAAATATTTATTCAATCAAGAGATATCAATAAAAATCTATTCACTCAATGAATAATAATTAAAAGTACATCAACAAAATAATAGGTAGGGATATTAAGTTCTATGAGCAAAAATGAATAATTTTATCGTTATTTTACAAATCTATCATAACTTTTCAATTATTAACTAAAATATAAAGCAATACTTTAAAGCAAAGCATAACTAAAATGAATACAAGTAAAATAAAGCTATCTTACTGTTGACATCATCAGCTTTATTCTGTCAAAACCATTCATTTCTTCATATTCCTTCAAACTCAGATCCACTTTAACATGGCATTCATGCACTAATATTTCGATAGTAATCATGTCATCATATAATTTTTCTAAACCCTGAAACATTTGCTAGGTTTAAAAGTCAAGGAAAAAATAAAATTATTTGAAATGAGTCATTTTGCCTTTCATGCAGTAAAATAAGTGACTATAGCAAATATAAAGTATGAGGCGCAAAATGACGAAAATATATATCTGTTATATCAACAATAATTATTGAAGGAAAATAGAATATTATTCAAACTGCAATACATACTGCCCATCCATACTCCAAGAAACATTACTTTTATAAAAATAATTTTAAAACTAAAAATGGGTTTTTATGTATTACAGATGAGAAAAAATGATTTTGAGACAAATAAACTAAGTCCTTTCATATTTGGATAAATACATCGAATGAAATAACCTTATGCACAAATCCAAACTGAAAATATACAATTTGCAACTTGAAAATATGTCAGTTTGAACTAATTTTAACTACTTTCAGGACAAAAGGATGACATCAAAACAGGCATTCTGCTCTACAAATTATTTATTTCCAAGAGCTAATAATCTAGTATATAAGTACCACATTTACCACATTATATTACCATCAATTTTTTTTACCTCATTAAATAAATTTTAATGCAGAAGAAATCAAGAAGAGATGAAAAACTTCTTTATTAATTAAAATAACAATTAAAGATTTTTAATTTCTTCCTCCAACTGATATTTGCTCTTTAATGTCAGAGTGTGTATTTGAATTGCCAAGTACTTTAATGCACACAGAAAAATTAAAGCATTTTTAAAGCAGTAAAACTGGTTTAACAGTTAAACCACCATTCCTATAAAACAGAAATGTTGGACTATAATTCTGTGTTATAGGAATTCTGTTATTAAAAAAATATATATACATGACTTTGGAGATAAATAAAACTGCATAATCAAGATAAGCACATAAAATACATAAAACTCTTAATTCCTCACAAATCTAATAAATAAATGAGAATAAACAACAACAACAAAAGAGAATGGATTTTAGGTAATATTAATCTAATGTTTTTTTAAGGCATCAGATTTATTTTTTTTAATTCCATAATTTTTAAAGAAAAAGTTAGAATACTGGTATGAAATCTCAAAAATTTAAGTAAACAAACAAATTGATAAATAGCTTGGAACAAGCTTTATATTTCAAAATCTATTCAAATACTAAAATTAAATGTGGTTAAAAGAAAACTGATATTTTGAAACCTCTATGTTTCTCTGCATTCCCAGTTTCAGCAACTGTATGGCATTATCCACCAATCCAGATAGCATCTCTATTTCTTTAGCTCTTTCAATAAACCAGTCAGTCACAAGGGGGAAACTTAATTGAGTCTGTCTAAAAGAAAACTTAAAATTAATTAACAATTTTTAGCACCCGTTGATGAAAAAATTATTTAAATTCAACAATTCTAATGTAAAAAAAAAAAAAATGAACAAACTACAATATTATGATTCTTAAAAATTTCCTACTAGGAAATTCCTTATTACTTTTTCTTCTTTTAAAGATAATTAACATACCTATATTTCACAAGTTCTTTATATTTTTCATAAAATTCTTGAACAAATTCTTCAGATGGAGGTGGCCTATGAATAATAAAACATCTATACTGAAAATATGCAATTAATTAAAATATGACAGTGGTTTTGAACATCATAAAGACATTTAAGCATATTATCATTTGGTTCAAAGTATTAGTTTGATTCAAGCACTTTCTAAAAGGTAAGTTATGATGAATATTCAGTTTTTAGAATATCTTACTTCGGGTATTTTATTTCACACCAATCAGGTTCTCTAAGCTGATGTTCATCCCAGGGATAAAATACTAATTCCCGTTCACTATAATACAAAAAGAAATCTATTAAGTCAAATTTTTTAAAATAGCAATTAATTGTTTTTAAAACACCATAAATAACCAATAATTTTCAAAAACTTTTAGAAATTTAATCATGTGATTGTAAATCAGGCAGTTATTTTCAGATAGGCAATCAATACAATTCAAAGAATCAATTTAAGCACACCACATTTATATAAATGATTTTGAGAATAATATAAATGAGAATGCTTTAAGTACTTAAATTTCATCATAAATACTACATCAGGTTCATTGAAAATGTCTATGTATGTATTTTTAAACAGATATTTTAATGCATTCATCCCCCTTTTTTGTAAATGGGGAAGAAAAAATAATTTTGATAATCATTAAATAGATGAAAGTATGTGTGTGTGTGTGCACACATGTGATATGTTGACACACTGCAAGCCAGACCATTTGACCAACAGCTATCAAATTTGCCAATTTCCAAACATATTACTATACAAAAATAAATTTTATATTGTTTCAAAATTACAAAAATAATTCTGTGAATTTTTGTTAAATTTTGGCTTTTTTTTTTTTTTTTTTTTGTCAAATTTCTAACAAAAATAACATTGTTGCCTTGAAGCTCAGACTATTTTCACTATTTCATCAACTATGTGAATGCATGATTTTGTTCATGTTTAAAGTTAAAGAAGAAGGATTTTGTTTAGCATCTGTGTAGTTTACGGGATGGATAAAAAAAGTGAAGTTATACAATATCGCAAAATTTATAAGACAGATGACCATGTATTTACATTCTAAGTGGTACTGTGATATCTTGGGACTAGTCTTTATTAGAAAATTTCAATGAGTGGAGTATATGTAAGGCAATTAAAGTAATACATCTTGAATGTCTGACAATTTCACATTATCATGGATTTGAAGTTATATCTACCCTTTATGATTTAACCCTTCTTAGCAAGATGATGGAAATTTCCATCATAACATTTAGTGAACAAAAAACTGTACTCAAAACAGGTGTACTGTAAATTGGTTGTTGCAAGCAACTTTTTTTCACAACTATTGTGTAATAAGAATGTAGCTGTCAAAAAAAAATCAAATGTCGCAGTCATTATAGAGGGTTTGAATTTGTTATTCCACTATTTGTTGTGGTAGGAAGAAACATGCGATTTCTTCAATATTTTTTATATAAGTAATCTGGGGGGGGGGGTTGCTAATTAAAGCAATAATGAATGATGAAATTTAGAAGATGAAATAGAGCTTACCATATAAATTTGTATGATGATGGATATTTTCACAACACTGTTTTTTAATTATTTTATATTATATATTTATACTAAGATTTTTTAAACATTTTTCCTTTAATCTAGAGCATGAATTATACCACCCTGATTTATTTCATGAAAAAAGAAAAAAATCATGCAAATAAGGGTAAATTGAAATCAAAGATGGTCAATATCACTGGCAAATCAGCTGGTTGCAAGGACACATGAGCACCATTAAATTGCACATTTATGCTTGCAATAATACTAACATGTCATGGGATTGATCTTCATAGGAAAGATCTATGTATAGAATGAACAGAACATATGAAAATCACCATGGCTATAATATATGACAATTTGTGGGAATCACAGGAGTTATATCTATATAATTTATAAGGGATTAAATACCCTGATTATTAACCATTAACCCTGATGAACTTTTTATATGCTGGTTGCCAAAGGTGACTAGTTTATAAAAACTTTAACAAAAAGAATTTAAATCCCAATTTGTTAAGAAAATTTATGTAACATTTATATTTAAAAGTAAAAACTAATTTCTAAAAAGAAATATATCACTGCTTTTGCTTTTTTATTTCATTTTTATTTTACATCAAGAATGTAAAATAAAAATTTAGAAGTTATAAAAATATTATTGATCACATAATTAATTAAAGCTCCAAACATTTTACATATAATGCATTAAATTTAAGAAATTTACCAATTAATTTGCAGGCAATATTAAAATTCATATACTCACTTAAAAAGAGGTAGCAGAGATTGGTACTCAATGGGTGAAGTAGTTTCTGGAAAATTATTCAGTATTGCCAATCTATGTGGTAAAGTTTCTGATCCGTGGTAAGTAAAAAGAGTTGCAACAGCCTCCCAGTTGGAGTTACAGGCAAAATGCAAGGCAGCTTCTAGGCCAGACTGAGAACGAAACTGCCTGAAGAAATTGTGGTCATAGTTCTGATCTGCTAAAATAGGGCCACCTAATATAATCTAAAATATTAAAAAAAGAAAATAATAAATGATTTAATTTCTTTTCTTTTTTTCTTTTACATTAAGAGCATAATAATTTTGAAATGCTCAGTATAGAAAGAAATACAAACTATTCTATGCACCTACTTGCAAATGCAAAGTATTTTTTAACTGTTGACAAAAGTTTTAGTCATTGTAATTATAGTTATTTAATTATAATAATTATTATTATTATTACAATTAATAAGATTATTATAAGGTAATTAGCAAGAATTTTTAACAAATACTTCATTAACCGGCATTACGAAAAGAAAAAGCGAATTTCAAAATATCACTAAAGGTAAAATATTATTCACAGTATTCATACATGAATGAACAAACATGAAATAAAAGGCATAATATTTTTAATTAGTAATGAATGATTGAAAACAGATACACATACATATAACACATGTAATGACTTGAAAAAAATGTTATATTTTCTATGTTTCATTTTTTTTTATCTCCATCTTCTTATCATCAGTATTACTTATTTTGTTAAAACTATTTATAAAAATTGAAAAATGTATTCTCCAGTACTATACACTTTTACCAAGTAACCACTAAGTGAAATTTAAAAAATGAAGAAAGTAAACTTTTTTTTTTTTTTTTTAAATCTGGAAAACACACTCACTTGGGTGGAGAGAAATCTTAGGACAAATTTCTCAATACAAACAAACCTTTTTTCAAGTCAAGAAAATTCATAATTTCAGTCGCAAATATTTCCATCAATTTTACAGATAACTTCATAAAACTTTTTCCTTTATGGTTTTTACTATGGTATAGCGTAAATTTTTCAACTGGATTTTTTTTCACCTATCTTTTTTTAGAACATTATTTTTTATAACTCACTAATTTCACTACTAAAGGAGCTGTAACATGTCAAATTCAGCATAATCACTTTATTACTGGTACATGTTACTTCCCTTATCTGTAAGCTGCTGTTTTGAATGTCAAGGGCTTAAATGGATTCTATCGATGACTTTGTGCATAACTAATATATTGAACAAAAAGTTTCAGGAAAATTATAAATTTGTTTCTTTTAATAAATTTGCAGCTGAAAAAGTTAAAAATTTATTTTTTAAAAGCTTTAAAATTTTATTTAAAAAAAAATCTTCTTTAAAATTATTTATATTTTGTTAAATTGAAAATTAAAAAAAGATTATCTTTCCCCCAAAACCCCCATTTGATCAAATAAACTATGACTTGACAGGCTTCATGACAAATGCAAACTGAAATTGCATGAGTTAACTCATAGCTAAGAAATTTAAGACTATGGCAATAATTTTGATTTTTTCAATTCTTTTTAAATAATGACATAAATAAGTTAATTATTATACTAATTTACTTAATAGTTAGAAGCACACAACTATTAATTATGATAAGAAGCCCATAATGTATAGTTAGTTTCTGTCTAAGCTAAGTTATAGAAATGGAGGAATCTTCACAACTTTTAAAATTGCTTATTGTATCAGATACTGAAAAGCAATAGAAAAATATGCCATAAAAGTCAGGACTTACTTCATAAGTTGTTAGTCTGTCTAAATAGTGCAGGAGTTTTAAACGGCATTGACAAAGCTGCTTCTGCTCTAAATTTAACCTAGAATATAGCATATTAATTACTGTTATCAATTTCAAAATAAAGAAATAAAATTAAAATAAAAAAAAGCAATTAAAAACATTTTTTGCTCTGTTGGAGCATATGCAATTGTATGATAAACGAAAGAAAAAAAATTTCTTAAAGGAAAAAAGATTGAATATTACTTGTACAAGTTTCCAAAATACATCTGAAATCCAAACATGTATATATACATTAAATAAATATTAGATAAACAATAAATAATAAAAATCAATGATTCGTAAAGCAAATGAATGTATAGTAATTCTAATTTAATAATCATGCAAAATCTTCCTGAATTTAGGTAAACTTTTGAAAAACATTTTCTACTTAATTTTCAACAACTGATTACATTAGTGGAGCATTAAATGTGTTTATATCCCAACACATATTATAAAATGTGCAGAAGAGAAAACAGAAGCTTATTTACAATATAAATTTACAAGAAGAATTAACATAAGAAGAATAATAAAGAATTCTGTCCATCAGAATTTTTTCTGTGCAGGAAATAGATTACATAGTAGTTTCTCAAATCAGGTAGATATTCTTTTATCGTTTGGTGCATTTCTTAATAAACACTACTGCCTTGAAATTCAAACCATTTTGATTGTTTCATCAAATATTTAATGCATATTATTCTTTTATTATTAAAAGCTAAAACGAAAAAGGTGCGCAGTATAACAGATGAATAAAAAAGTGAATACTGCAAAAGTTAGAAAATGGCCAGAACTGGACAATTATGTTTTTAAGAAAATTATGATGTCACAGGATTAGGTGTCAGTTAGAGAAGTTTATGTCCCCAATAAATAGATCATACATAGGGCAATTAATATAATGCGGCTTTAATATTTGACAGTTTGGTGAAATCATGGATATTTTATATCTGAACTATTTAAATGAAATTAAATAATTTACAACTGGTTATCAATGGTGACAATCCTACATCAAAGTGAAATGTCACACAAATAACTTTGAAAATGTTCAACAAAAATATTCTGAAAATATAAAAATAAAAGGGAAATAGTAAATCACTACATTTTTAGGTTTATTAAATAATGATGAACAATAGATAATTTAATAATAATAAAAAATCTGCAAATATAAACAAAATTACTCATTGTCTGATGAAATGCCTTTAATAATTTCATAAGCAACTCCACTTACTTTTTAAAATTGACCTGTTTCAGCATTGCTGTTCTCTTCTTTTGTTGGTGTCTTTTTTTAGCGTCATAAAGATCATCTGCATCAGAACTGGAATTGAATGACTGTGAGGTATCAGGATCCTCATCAACGCTATCATAAGGACTGGATAATATGAATCTACACAAATATTAGAAAGTAAATAAACAGAAACTACTTTCATGACAAAAAAAAGTTTCTTAAACCTTAGTAATTGAAGATAATAAGTAATTTACAAATTAAAATTTTATGCTAAAGAAAAAGAAATTTGAGCAGGCCTCAATAAAAAAAAAGCTAATACAATATATATAATTTATAATTATTAAATAAATAATTCATCATTTAGAAAATGAGCTTAAATATATCTTTTAAAAGTATTGAAACATATATAAAATAATAAAACACGGATAATCTTTAGAATTCAAATTTATGTCAACATTAGTATTGTTAAAACACAAATTATATAACAAAATGGTCCTCACATTTTTTTCCATGTTGAGTAAATAATAATAATAATAAATCAGTATTCAATAAAAATATACTTTGTTGAAACGTTTTATTTCTTTCTTTGTAAAAATTAAATAACAATAAAATCTAAATACAGCATGAATTTTAAAGAAAGAGGATTATTTTTTTTTTTAATTTTTAAATAAACATTCAAAATCTTTTTTAAAACTTCTACTATCAGAAAAACTGCTCCTAAATAAATAAAAAAAAAAAGGTGTTCTTTTAAACAAACATTTTTTAAAAAAAAATTACAATTATGATATTTAGTAAAATTATATTATAACTGATGGTGATCAGACAATGCATAAAATAATTATGTAATCACTAACCAAATGTCAATAATCAAATAACACGCCATTTCCTCCACACCAGTTTGCATGGCATCATTTAAATATCTTAAATCTGCATCTGCTTATGCTACAAGTTTTCAATATGCTTTAATTTCACTCATTAGGATTATCCCTATTTATATAAAATTTCTATTACATTCCTGTTGAAAAAGTATTTTTCCTTCTATGTCTTTTTTACATTTGTGACAAAGCAAGACGATAATTCAAGATTACTGTATCAGTTAAATATAAAATATGCAGAAAAGTAGAAAATTACATGAATGAATTTTGAGTTTTTACCTTCCCTGATCTTCCCCTTTGCCAATAGCAATCAATGCTTTCAGATCTGTACCTTGTAATCCATAATGCAACAGTTCCTTTGCAGCTTCAAAGCTTTCTGGAACACGCTCCAAACATTCATGTAGAACCCAAGAACGCTTTTTGATCTTGCTCTGAATATAAAAAAATTCTATACTCAATATACAATATCAGAGTGAAGATGTAAATTATAACAGAAAGTCACAAAATTTTCTTTCATAATTATCCATAATGATAAAATATTTAAATGCATTTCAAACACACAAAAATTTTTTTTAGCAAATTCACACTGCAATATTATATACTTGAAAATATATAACATAAAGGTATTGTTTGTAATAATTCAAGCTTTTTTTAATCAATTTTCCTAAAAACTGCAAGCAAAATTTTAAATATTTCTAAAATAAAGAAATTGCACAGATATAAAATTTATTTTCAGTCTGTAAATTTTTAATGTAAATATTTATATTCACAGATATAAAATTAATTTTATTGTAATATTTAAAAATATCCCATCAACAAGTTACACAGATTAGTAAAAGAATCTTCACTTTTATGGACAATTAATTTTAAATAAATAGCTGCTACAGATTTAAAAATGAAATAAAGCATTCAACATTCTAAAACTTAGCAAATTAGTATTATTATTACTAAAACCAAAATACCCTACATATAAAATAGGAAAAGAAATACAACAAAAATAAACACAAAAGGACCATTAACTACAAAAAAATAAAATGACATTTTAATATTAAATGTATTGAATTAAGATAATCCTCAGATATCAATTAAAATCTCCATTTCTTATGACAAGAAAAATAAGATAAAAATGCTTTATCCCTTTCAAGTTTATATATCATTTACTTAATAAAAACAAATTAAGAATTATTGTACATTAAATTCCCATTTAGTAAAATTCTACAGATCCTTTTAAAAATAATCAAATAAAATATCCAATCAATATTATTATATTAACAAATAATTTAATAATATTTACCAAAATTATTATCAAATAATATTTAATAAATTATCAAATATTAATTTAAAATGATTATCAAATAAAAAATATAAATTAATTATAAAATAATTACCAAATAAATTAATAATAATTTGATTGTCAAAAACTAAATTATTTTGGAAATTACCAAATAGTCATGTATAGATTCCACTGTAGCTGGCATTTTTCTCCACTGTCTCTGGTACACAAGATCAGAATCCAAATTATAAGTGTTTGCAAGAGCTAATGCTTCACCATACTCTTCATTTGAAATCTGAATTGGCATAAATATGAAAATAATTAAATTAACAAGATTTAACATATGTCTAACCAAATTTCACCAATAAGAAGGGAGAAATGTAAAGAAAATGTAAACTGACTTTCAAAAGAGTAAATTTATAGCAGGTGTAGTATATAATTTTGAAGATAAAATTTATTAGTAAATATTCTTGAAGATAAAATATATACTATCTAAGGACTGATTTTTTAAAACTCATTTAGAGTTCCAAACATTTCAATTTCAATCAGTTTTATATTCTAATTATTATTAATTCTAAATTATCTAATCTTATAAATTATCATTTTTGAATAAATTAATCAATAATTTAAAATATTTTTATTTTAAATCATTTTTGTGTTTTGCGGCCTTCTCATATATTCTTTTTTTTTTTATCAAACTATTCCATTTTTAAAAAAACATTACAAATACACAATAACTAACCTAGGCAATAAGTGCACTACTCAAAAAAATAAAAATTTACAAAATAAATAAATAAATTTAAATGTACATACTTTCCTGGTAAACAATTCTTCAGGTGTGGTTGATTTAAGGCACAAGAGGCGATAAGTTTTTGTTATCATCCTATAAAAAAAATCAAAAATATATTATAAAGCAAAAATAATCGTGTAAATAACAATGGAACTGTGTGTGGTAGCAGTCCACAAAGTATACTGCTTAACTTTAAGGTATACAATTTGCAATAGATATATTTTGGATGATGGAACTAAACATCTTGCAAAAAGAGCTTTTCTTTCTTTCTTTGTACCCTTTTTTTAAAAAAAAATTTATTAAAATATTGATTAATTAAAAATTAATCAAAATTTATTCATTTTTAAATGATAACTTTGGAAAATAATGCCACTGAAAATTTTAAAAATGATTTTTGAAAGACCAATTTTTTTTCTATACATAAGTCATCTTCACTAATTTTAATATTTTTTAAAATATCCTTAGCCATAATTTCCAATACATTTCATTGTTGTAGTGAAATTCAGATTATTTTCATTATTACTGCAAACAATTCATTCTGAGGGAGTCTCCCTCTCACAAATAGTAATAACCAAAATGCAAAACTTTATCTTTTTTCCCCCCCCCCCCATATTTTCAGCAAGTTTTGATTTGAAGCATGATTCCAATAAAATGATTTATTATAATTATTCTTTTTTCAGTTTTGTAATATTTACGAATAAGATTAACCTTAAAAAATAAGCAATGATGAAATTCTTTATAGTTTGTATATATCAAAACACTACTACCCTTTTTTGAAAAAAAAAATTACAATATAAAAAATATATTAGTGCCCTATAAAATGAAAGCTTTGTTCTCTTATTGTAGGCACTAATTTTTTTACTCAATTCTTAAAAATTTTCCCTAAGTAATTGAAAAAATTACAAAATACATTCTGCATTACACAAAAAATTCTGATTCTGAGTAATTTTTCTTTTGTATTTTACAAGCATGTCTCAGCAAGTAAGATATTAGATTACTTCAAGTTTAATTAATTTATTATTTCAGAAAATTCAAAATTCAAGTAAAATGACAATAAAAATAGCATAGACAGATATATAGTGTAAAGAACAAAACAAATGCAAGACTTCTAAAATAGTACAAATTGCATATCTATCAAAATTTTAAATTCAAAGATATCTTTCTGAGTGAACCATTATAAAAAAAATTAAAATATTCTATAAAATTTTTGCATTCAACAATATTTGCAAAAGAGCTGGTTTCCAAACATAACCAGTAATAATAATATTTATAATGAATCTTTATCTCCAATTTCCACAGTAACTTTATTTTTAAATAAATAACCAATTCAATGATCAGCAACCGCTTAAACTGAACTTTTTAAAAAGTGATACAGTTAACAGTGGCTATTTCAACGGCGTTTAAAAAATCCAGTAAATCACAGTATGAAATAAAAATCCTAAGATAATTTAATATAATTTAGAATATGGATGTAAATGCATGCATAAACATCTATTTTAAATTTCATTAGAAAATCAGAAAATGCATTTCTTCTAAAAATTTATCATAATTTAATAAATGTATTTCTTCTATATTATTTTATAAGATAAGCTACTATTACAGTGGCAGAGCATTTATTTAAAAAAAAAAAAAACCACAAATGGTAGCATTATTTCTAGGAAGAGAAAGAAAATTATAAGTTCTGAGAATAAATATGTATATCTTTTTCTTTGATAACAATTAATAGTAAAACAAAATCTTAGAAAGATTTTATATTTAACAAATCCGGATATTTGTTAATATCTTCCTTTTCTTTATGGTTTTATTAGTTTTTGCTTTTCTATGATTTTTGGTCTAAAAGCAATTAAAAACTGATTTATTTTCCTATATGCTGCGGCACCACTTTTTCATCGTGAATCACCTTTGAATACAGAGTGCCACAGTAACATGTCATGTCTTTTAATTAACATCTTATGAAAGAGTGTAGCGCCATCTAACTTTTCAACTTTTTTTATTTCACAAAACAAATTTCCACTGCTTTATGTATACTCAGACTGAAATATCAGATCATTCTGAATGGTTATTCTTTTTTTTACACCCTTCTGAAAGTGTAACTTTAATTAAATCACCTTGTAAGTGCAACGTGCATTTCAGAGATTAAAATGAGATTTTTAAAAAATATGCCTACTTCATTTTCTTTCGGGGAGGCTGAAATCTGTCATTGTCAGTAACAAAATATAAGGCCCTCTGAGCTAACTCATAAGAATAAGCAAATATAGATGGATCTTCATCATCACTACTATCTTCATCCTCATCTATCTCATCCACACTTCTTCTTTTTCCTTTTATCCGTACCTCACTCTAAAAGAATTACAAAGAAAAGCTATTTAATTTGTAGTTATTCATACAGAAGCAAACAATATCTTTGTTAACATTTGTAAAATGTTAACAATTGATTTTTGTTTTGATAACAATTAACAGTTGATTGATTGTTTAATTTATAAAATGTTTTATAAATTTATCTACATAAAACAAAACAAAAAATCCACTAAAAAGAAATATAGCTAATTATAAGAAAATTTTATCTTCCAACACAATTCATATTAGCAAGTAAAACAAAAAAGCCATTCAAATTTCCACATCATGCAAAATATGATAATATTTTATGAATGGTTAAAAATAAAATATAAATATTTTTTCAGTTTAACAAAATATAATAACAAAAAAAATGGAAATACTAAATTTTAAAAAATTATAAAATAATACCATCATAATTTGTTTGAGTAAATTAAAAACAACACTTAACAGTGAAATTGACAAAGAAACTTATATCAATATAATTAATAACTTCATACTACAAATCTGGGAGGATGCATATAAATGTTCAAATAGCTAAATTCAATTTTTTCATTTAATAACTATTATTACTAAATTAAAAAAAGATTAAAACTTCTGACTTTTTTTAAATTCCAAAATTTTTTTGTGGTTATTGTTGTTCATGGTCATTAAGAGGAAGTCATATATTTTTCATAACTTTCAAATGAGTAAATTAGTATAAAAATGAAAGGAGATGAAATCAGATAGACTCGAGTTGATGCAATGATAAAAGAATTTTGTTGTGTTGCCTAAATCTGGATTTAAGAATAAAACTCAGTAACTTTTAAATACTGCATGAAAGAAATATCAAATATCATAAGGTCTCTTTAAAAGAAGGCATGAAACAAATAGGCATGCTAATAGCTTGCTCAGAATATTCAGTTACCTTTAAAGCATATATTTGATATCCTTACATTGGAGTTTAATGACAAAGTAATCAATTATGTTAGCCCTTTCTAAACATAACATTTAAGTTAAAATGACAAAGTAATCAATTATGTGATAATACCTCAAGAGCTAAAAATCCTCGATCACAGAATGATGTGACAGAAGGGGAAGGTTCAAACCATTCTGGAGAAGCTCCCAACAAATTCTGGAGTGTCTTTGTTGAAGATACTGTTACAGCTCCACACTGTCTCACTAATATGATAGCCTACATAAAAAATATTTTATTAGAATTTCAGATGTTAGTTAAGAGAAAACATACATGATAAAACTAATAAAACATCTTAAAAGTATCTAATAATATATTTGAAATACAAATTTTTAAAGTAAGCAATTAAGAAGCTGAAAGTCCTTTCATAAAAAAAGTAAAGTTGGAAAATTTCATGAAAAAATTATTAACATGATAAATTTAACTATACAAGTTGAACGTTATACTTTATATTATTTATCTATAAATGAATAGTATATACATATATATAAAGCACTATCTTTACATTTTTCATTTATACTTAATCAACATTTATGTGTCATTTCAACACAATTTCAATTTAATTAAAGATAAAACACTCTCTTTATATAACACAATGAATGCAAACTTTCCAATATATAATATGTTAGCCCTTTCTAAAACTAACACATTTTTTGCTTCCATCATTATTGCTATATTCCTATTAAAGAAGGGTGGGAAGATTTCTTAGAAAGTAGAGAGGATGGATATTATTTTTTCCTTTTCTAAAAAATCTAATTTAAAAATTATGGCTGGAATTATAAAGAAGTTATTCTACCTTCCTTTAAAAATAAAACAGACTCTATAGAAAATTTTGTGAATGTATTTTATTTAACACTAACAAAAAACTATTCATTGAACTCAAATCAATTCATAATGCTGTGCTTAATATCCACATATAATCAGCATATCAGATGACAAATTATTTTGGAATGAAAAAAAATGCGTATTAATCATGCATAAATCATTAAAAAAAAGTATGATTAGTATTCAAGCTATGCAATTAAAGTGTGGTTTTTGTTGTTGTTGTTTCACTTTCATGCAATTTTTTAATTTAAAAATTTAACTATTGTTCTCAAAACTATGTAGTAACTCACTAATATTATATTCAGAAAAATTTAAATTATTACTTTAAATGAATTTGCATTCATAGTATTAAATTTGTAATAACCAAAGTTGTTGATTAAAATTTGGTTATACATCTTTTTAATTACATGTCATAATATGTTGATCCCTTAATATAAATGAATTAAAGGGATAATTATAGAGTTCATTGACGGTTTTCAGTCCTTATACTTTTAAGCAAATGGCTAAATTTTATATATCATTAAGACTTTTTGTCCAAGTCAAGGAGTGAACATAGTACAGAGAATGAAACAGAAAGGCAGAAAATAGGAGAGACTATGAAAAATTATTTGGAGCTTATATAGTTTAAGAAAAGAGTTCCCAATTCAGCATTTTGATTCCATGAAAATAAAAATTACACTCTTCACAGTTTAGAAGTTAATATTAAAGTGAAGATGAAATTTGGGTGATTAATAAATTATTTTTAGAATATAAGTTAAGAAAAAATATCTTTAAAAAAAAAAGAATTAATAAAAAGTTATGATATTTATTAGCAAAATATAGATGCATTATTTAGTAAATTTTGTACTTCAAAAATGATAAACAAAAAAAAAATGAAAGCAAGAAAGAAAGAACAAATATATTTATTAAAACAAAAACAATATATATATAAAAAAATTTTTGTCAATTCCTACTTAGGTCAACAAAAAAAATTATTTAAGTTACTTTTTATAAAATAATTACAATTAATATAAATATGTATATACATATGACAGAATTACAATATTAAGTGGCAAAATAGAGCTTCAACAAACTTGGCGACCATTTGGCTACTTTGGCGACCAAATAGAAATTACTGGACAAATTTAAACAATTAATTAATATTTGGGGAAAAAACTGTATTAACATCAAGTGTCATCCACTACAAGTTTTAAAAAATGTATTTGAACATGAGTGGATGAATAAAAAGAATTTTATTAATGATTGAAAATTTGAACAGGATATATATAGAGAGAGTGAGCTAGCTAATAGTAGAAATTGAAAAATAGTTTATAGTAGTAAATAAAATGGAAAATGTGGCAGAATGTATAATGCTAGCATTTGATATATTTATTAAACATTATATACAACTTCCTTCCTACAGTCAAAAACCAACATTTTTTTTTTTTTTTTTTTTTTTTTTTTTTTTTTTTAACATTTCAATGTGGATGCATATTTTTAAATCATTAAAATGTGATAAAATCAATATTCAGAAGAAAAATAAGAACATTACTCACATACTACAAAATTAATTAAATTTCTTTATTTTAAACTATTATGTAAAAAAATGTATATACAAGTGTCTTAAATTAATAAATTACACAAGTTATAACCATTCAAAATCTAATTTCAAAAGACTTAAAAAAATATGATTCTCAACAATATGATCATTGTTCTCCAGTTACATCCAGTGCCATCCAAATAAAGATTTTTGAAGATTTAAAAATAAAAATAAAAATCAGCTCCAATTACTAGATTTCATTTGTCATAACTAATAGTTATTAAACAGAGATATTAACTAAAAATTTATCCATTTCTTGCCCTTCATACACACATACACACCCTTCAAACAAACAGCATAACATTAAAAAAAAATCATCTTACTTCATCAGACCACCAATTAATATCGATTATATGCGAGTGAAAGGTTTCAGATGTAAAGTCACCTTTCTTTTTCATTCCAGGTTCACAAAGTTGAGGATTTACATCAGAAAAATTGGGCTGATCCAGAAAAAAAAATTATTAAATATACAATTTTATTCAAAAAAAAATAACTATACTTAAATCAATTTACTCTCAGTTTAATTTTAATTTTGATGTCAATAGACAGGGTATCTATTTAATAACTAATTTCTTAAACAATAAATACAGACATATAGTATCACTATGAAATTTTTTTTTAATGAAATAAAGAATTATGTTTTGTGCTGCTTCAGTCAATAAATAAACTCTGAAAAAAATTATAAAATCTAGATAATTTATACAATCTTCTAATTCTATTAGTCATATTTAATATAATATTCTCTCTGCACTAACATTTTAAACATATGTTTGTAAAAATCTCTACTTTCGGGCAATCAAAACTGACCATATTTTGTAGTTCTGAATTTCTTTATTTCAGACTAATCAATTATTGCTTCATGAAAATAGAGTTCATTGCTTGGAAGTTCTTCATTGAAGTTGTCACTGAACTGGTGTAAACAGTGAAATTCAAATCTTCATAACTCAATCTGTTTTGGCTGCAAAAGGCTAATTCTTTTTTGTTTGTTAAAAAA
Organism: Argiope bruennichi; assembly: GCF_947563725.1. Lineage (NCBI taxonomy): Eukaryota > Metazoa > Arthropoda > Arachnida > Araneae > Araneidae > Argiope > Argiope bruennichi. The sequence goes on along the minus strand of NC_079157.1, from coordinate 107,767,437 downwards.
GTTAATGCATCAAAAATATTTCATTAAATATGACTAGCAAAATTTAAAAAATAAAAAAATTAGATTTCACGATTTTTTTAATGGGAGATTTATAGGGTGAGATAATATAATTTTTCATATCATTTCAAGTATTGGTTCAAATTGGAATTGTAGTCTATATCTAATAGTTGAGAAATCAGCTGTTGGGCCAAAATTAGAGGGCATATCTAGAATAATAAAATTTTCTAGAAAACAATAGATTGATTTTAACTCATTATCCTATTTACAATTACATTTACACTACCATAGTTACACTAATTATATTGTACTGTTTGTTTTCCTCTTTGTGCAATAAGTCAATATGTATTTCTAAACTTCTAAAGTGGTTTCAAATGAAATATCATCATTAGCCAGATTTTCAAATGAAAGTGCAATCATTTTGAAGCTATCATTATCTAAAGAAGAAAAAATTCTATAAAAAAGATTTTTTTTAAAAATTATTTTTCTACCAAAAAATTAAAAAAAAAGAATGGAATTTTGTTTCATAGTTATTTTAATCTTGATTTTTTTAACATAATTTAAAAGAATTTTATGGAAATATATGCTTTATTTTAAATGGGACATTATTTGGTTAGGAATATCATCACTTTCATTAACAATTTTTATATTACATTTATCAAATACACGTCAATAAATAAAGCTTACCTGCAGCTGTAACTGCCAGTACTTTTTCAATCTTAAAGAGGGTAAATCCCAAAGAGAAAGAGAACCAGAAATATGAACTGAAGCCAGTATTTTACCATTGGGAGAAATACTCATTTTAAAAACAAGATCCTATTGTAAAATGAAAAGTGCATTAGATTAAAAACTAATCAGAAAAGTAATTATAATATTTATCAAAAGTTCAAAAATTATATTGAAATAAATGTAAAGATAATAAAATACTCACCTCTTGTGATTGCTGATAGAAATAATACTGTGAAATTATAGTTTTCCAATTAACTCTTGAATATGCCTGAAATATCAGAGAGAATATAAAATCATTTGAAAGGACTATAATAATCTAATTGCTAGACACCAAAGGTTCTCTAAATTTATTTAAGCAGCTGGAACTATCACATTAAAAATCTTGTATAAATTTATTATCAGAGCTTTCTATTTTTCAATTTGTATTTACTTTGGATAGCTTAGAATCTGAGATATTTAAACCTTCAAAGTGATGAATAGCATGCATTTAAAATTTGATATTGATTAAATATGATTTACCAATACTAAAAGAAAATAAAAAAAAAGAAAGCATGTATACAAAATTCCAAAAATATAAGCAATTCTTCAATGTTTTTCTCTTACATTCTCTTAACAATCCAAATAGTAGAACCAGTCTTTTTCATTCGATTTAAGAAAGTAGAAAAATGGCCATCTTTCACTTACAGGAATGGTAATAATCAAATCAGGGAAAAGGAGATTTTTTATTTAGATCAATAACAAAAAAATACATTTTTAATTATTTATTCTATTTACTTTTTCCCCCAATAATCTGCAGATAATAGTCATGCTATGATTATTCAAACAAAACAATATATCTCATTAATTAGTTAATTTTAATTCATGCTATGCTAAAATAATTTATTTTCTGTCAGGTTTGATAGTTACAAGTCATATTATCTACATATTACAAATAGTGCCTTTTTTTTTTTTTTTTTTTTTTTTTTTTTTTTTTGTATTCTGAATGCATTTAATCTAGTAAATAGTTAAACAAAAGATTGTTTTTTAACCTTGTTTATAAAAAGCCTTATAAATTTTAATCTTACAATTCTAGGATATTGTAATTTTAAAGGAACTTTATAGTCGAAGTCATTTGAATTTATATCTATGCTGTTTATATAATAAGAATATGAAGAAAAAAAAAATTTAGAAAATATAATAAAGCAATGGTAATTTAATACTGTAACTATTCAAATTTCTCTTTTACAAAAAATAAATTATGTTTCAATCAATGATGACATGGTACATTTTATTCCACAACTGACACCCAGTTTGCAATCATTTATAAACTGGAATAAAAAAACTTTGCTGGTTAAATAGAGATGAATTAATTACATGATGAGAATGCAACAATTCAATAAGCAGCCCGCAACTGTCAATATTCTTCAAATAAAATACATAAAATGTGGCCTCACATAAAATGATTTATTAGCTCTCATTACATTAAGAATTTACAGCACACTATAAAGCCTGAAAACGTTTTCAAGAAAAATATAAAAATAAAGAAAGATGCATGTTTACTCCAAATATAATTTGTTTTAGAAAGTTGATAATGCAAAAAATGGTACTCACCATTTGCTCATCTACAGATAAAGCTAGTTTATAATAGGGTGAGTCTGATAACATCCTCCACACAGACATTCCCATCTGTGCTGCAGGACTAGTGCCTGATGTTAAGGACAATTTGTGAGACTTTCCACAGAAGACCAGAACATTATCCACAGGATGATAAACAAAGCATGTTATTCCAGTGGGATAGCAGGATGAAAGGGAAAATGTGTGGCTTGGGTTGAAACCGTCAGATGGACTGTATGGATGCAAAATAGACTTTAGTTTAAAGAGTAACTAGATCTTCAAAAGTGCAATATTTTCACAGAAATATTTTAAACATAAAATAAAAAAGAACATTAAGATAGCCATTTTTCAATCTAGTTTCAAATTTAATTAGTTACAAGTTTTAACGTACATTAAAAAAACAGCTGAAGTTAAATTCAAGAATAAGACAGGATTAGAAAAATGAAATCAAAGCAATATACACAGGGGCGACAAAAGTCATGGAATACCTCCTAATAATGTGTTGGACTTTCTTCTGCCCTGCAAAGTTCAGCAATTTAATGTGGCATGGGCTCAACAAGTCATTAGGAGTCCCCTACTGAAATATTGTGCCATGTTGTCTTGATAGATGTCCATAATTGCAAAAATGTTGCAGGAACAGAATTTTGTGCTAAAACTGATTTCGTAATTATGTCCCATACATGTTCAATGAGATTCATGTCGAGTGATGTAGGTGGTCAAAATATTCCCGGAAATTTCCGGAATGTTCTTCAAACTGATTCATGTCAAGTGATCTAGGTGGTCAAAATATTCGCAGAAATTTCCAGAATGTTCTTCAAACTGATTGCAAACAATTATGGCACTATGACACAGTGTATTGTTATCCATAAAAATTCTATTGTTGCTTGGGTTCATGAAGTAATCTTCAAATAGCTGAAAATAACTATTTTCAGTCAACGATAGGTTCAATTGGACCAGAGGACCCATAAAAATAGCCCAAACCATTATGAAGCCACTACCAGCTCGCACACTTGACAATTTGGGTCTGTGCCCCTTCCTTCAGCTCTTATTAACTCTCCTTATTACCCTCAGCTCTTACCAACTGAAATTGTGACTCATCTGACCAAATCACAATTTTAAAATCATATAAGGTTCAACTGATATGGGCACAGCCCAGGAGAGACGCTGCAGGCAATTGGTGCTGTTAGTAAAGGCACTCGAATCGATTTTCTACAGCTATAGACTATTAAAGATAAATTTCGCCACACTGCCCCTACCAGGCACATCGATCATACGTCCCATATCAATTCCTACAGTTATTTTACGCAATGTTGCTTGTCCGTTAACACGGACAATGCTACGCACACATTGCTAGTCTTGAACATTAAATACAGACAGTTGGCCACTTTCCATGGTGAGAGATTACGCTTGAAATTAGGTATTTTTGACAAGCCTTGACTCTGTGGATCATAGAATATTGAATCTCCTACAATTTCTTCAATGGAATGCCCAATGTGTCTAGCTTTATTTTCCATTCCATTCATCTTCCACTTCATCTTCCATTTTACATTCAAAGTCTGTTAATTCCCGTCGTGTGGCTATCATCACATCAGAAATCTTCTCACTTGAATACAAATGAAAGCCCTGCCATGGCACTTCCCTTATATAGATTTTGTGTGCAATACTACTGCTATCTTTAAAACTGCATATTGCCATTCCATGACTTTTGTCACCTCAGCATATTAAATATAGAAGTAAAACATTAATATAAATTATTTAACTTTAATAAACAAAAAAATATTATTTTTAAAAAATTTAGACAACTACTGAAAGCATACTGGAAAATCAATATATTATTATTTTTAAAAAAAGATTTAAAAGATTATTCCTTGTCAAAAAAATTATTTCATTGACAAGAATTTTTACATTAAAATGTTAGTCTATAAAAAATTGTACATACAATTTCAAGAATATCTTTACATACTTTATAAACACAGTATAAATTTGAAAAAATTCACATAAACCTCATTTTTAAGAATTCAGAATAAAAACCTTATTATTATAAACAATACAGGAAATTCATTATAAGTATTTTTGTATTACAAAATTTACATTCAGATAAACTTTGTTATTTTTCTCTATTTAAAAAATATATATATATATAGTTAAAAATTAATAATTTCAAAATTTTACTGAATCATTTATATAAAAACTGAAAATACATTGAAATAATAATTTGTTTATCTGATCATTTATTAATCTTTTTGAAATAATTTTACTTTAAATATTAGCATCACAGTTAGTGATCAATAATTCAGATAAAGAAATACTAGAAAATAATAATTGTTAAACATGAAAATCAAATTTATATTGTTCTGGGAAAATTCCAAGAAAAATATTTACAGAACAGAAACAAAATAAACAAACAAAAAGATAAAAGGCTTTATCTTATTTTACTGATTGACATACATAAAGGTAAGCCTTAACTTATGTTTGTTTCTTTTAAATCATGTGAAATTTCAACTTACCTAATAAAGTAGCCATGAACCTCGCCTAGATAATTTGCCACAAGGAATTCATATGACCTTTAACAAAATAATAAAGAAAAGTTTTTTTTAATGTCAACAAATACTGTTTAATTAGAAAATTTTTATGGAAAATCAGTTCTTTTGCAAAAATTCTTTAAAATGAACATATTTTTTTTAAATAACTATTATATAATTCATAAGCATACATGTATTTGTATATGTTATTCACAAATTCAAAAACAATTTTTCTCTGACATGAATTTCCTGGATTTCATATTATATAGCCATAATTATTAATATTAGCTTAGATATCACATTAAAAAACGATAAACCGTAACTATATAACATTTTTTACCTACCTAATGATTTTATACCTACCTAATTTTTTTTTTTTAAACTATGATTTGATTTTGAGGTAATGTTTTAATTTGAAAAGTATTAGTAACATGATGAGATCAAATACAGAAATTACCAAACATGCCAATTACTCACAATCTAAAATAATACTAAAACTGATTATACATATTTAAATTTTTGCATTTAACTAATAGATATAGAAGTAATTATTATTTATCTTCCTCTCATTAAACTGAATAATTCAAATTATGTTCAATTTCGACTTTTGTTATGTAAAAGGCTTGAATATTTTTCAAATTTTCAAGAACATTTACATTCACAATGCATATATATAAACATTCACAGCCATTGGTCTATTTTATAAATCGAGAATATTTCCACTGCTATAAATATATGCTACTCCTCACTTTTAATTTTATTCAATGTATAGAGATGTCAGAGTTATTAAAGAAGACAAAATTACAAACATGATATAGTAAAGTCATTAGAAAAATGGATTATTTGTAGGGACCTACTATTTCTATGATTAAAAAAAGAAAAAAAAATATTACCATTGAGTATTTTTTACACGAACATCTGAAAATGCCATTCCCGCAATAGCATTACCAAAATCTTGCTTCCCATTCTGAACAGAAGGGGACATCATCTGAAAAACAAAGAGAAAATTCAAAAAATGAAAAATATTATAAACATGTAAAATAAACATTTTGAAATAAAAATTACCTAGAAATAAATATTAAAATAAGATTTTGCAATGAAGAGACATATATTTCTTTTTTAACTCAGTTATTTACTACTATGCCACCAACCCATTTAAATATTATTAATGCTTTGACATAAAACTTTTTACTAGCCTTCAACTTGCCAACAATCTTTGAGGAATTTGTGTAATGACGAAATAAAATATAACATTATTAAGAAAATGAGAAAGGTATCAATTAATTTCAACAAAACAGCATTTATTTCCAATTCCAGGGGAAATATGATAATTTCTCCATATATATCAAACAAAAATCATATTACTAAATAAATTTAATAAAAAAGTTTCTAAGTTTTTTTGTTTTTTTTTTACACTTCCATTAATAAAAAGTAGACTAATTATTTTTTACTTTTTAATATTAAATTTATTATGTTACATATTATGGTAATATGAATTAATTTTTTTGCTCAAATACACTACAGATTTCCGCATTTATATGGAATTAAAGTTTACATAATCAATTGATAATTACACTCTGAAAATACAAAAAGAGTCTATTATCAATGATAATAGAAAAGTGTGCTAAAACTTATCAAGAGAGTAAAAAGTTACTCATAAAATTCCGTCTTTAAACATACAAAACAAGTTTTAAAAAAGATATTTAGAAATCATTTTCTCTCAAACTTTAGAAAAAGAAAATAAAACTTCATTTTAACAAAACTATTACACAACACATCAATTCTAATAAATAAAATAGCCGATATATTTTTAACTCTTTTACGCATAAACATACAATGTTTATTCACCTTCACATAGCTGGAAAGCAAACATGATGAATAAATGGTGTCTCAGTCTGTTCACCATATTCTATCAAAATGCTGAACCATCGAAATCCAATTCGCGATAGTAAATTTGACCCAAAGAAATCACTAATTTAATAAAATAATAGTGGAGAAACTACATGTATAAGTTACAGCTTACTATTGGTTTACAGTTTTGAAAATTGGCTCTTTTCAAAATAATACTTTGCAAGGCTAGTTTTCTTAATGCAATAACATTTATTCAATGCATGCGTAATTTAGAATTTTGCACTAATTGTCTGTACATGAAATTTTTTAACTTTTGTAAATGTTTATATAACATCAGATAATTAGTGATTTAGTTCAATCAAGCTCTGATAACTCTAATCATAGAAAAAATTATAATTGGCTATTTTTTATTTAAAATTAAAACCAGTATAATAAATTTTGAGGAGTCACATCAACGACATCCTTGAACTACCACATAATAAGAATATTGGATGATACCCTGTGCTCAGTATTTGCTACATTTCAAATTACTTCAGTTGTCTTATCTGTATAGTAAAAACTCTCATGTTCATCCTTTTGCACTTTTATACTTCATACAATTTCCTTCCTTTATTTTAACCATGCTATGGTCTTAGTGATTATCCTTTATATCTATCATTTTTACAACTATTAATCTCATTTTTAATCATACTTTTAACTAGATTATCAAAAACCTTTTAACCTAACGTAGTTAACGTTGTGCCTTTTGCCCCATAAAAGTTAAAGTCAAACTTTTCTCTCTCAAACTGAGTTCTAAGAAACAATTTTAGATATGGAGTGTAAAGTATCCATTAAGGTCAAATATAAACAGGTATTCTAGTCATTGCAATGTTATGTAATTTCTCACAGAAAATAACAAATTTGAAAAATGATCAAAAACATTTTTATAAATTTTGTTTTAAAAAATTGAAAACTATATAAACACTAACAACAGTCAAAACAGAGACAGAATCTTGATAGCTAATAGTAAATGTCGAATGCCATCAATTTCTTTCTATTTTGCTCAGTTGCAAATAAAACACCATTGAATGACTAAAAAAATAATACATTCAAACACAAAAATTCTAACAAAAAAGATTATTTATCATTTTAAGGAGGTTTCTACTAAAGCTATTAAATTTTTTTAAAAACAAATCAAACAGATTTTTTTCCCTTTAAAGAATTCCATTTGTAACAAAAATTTTAAATAAAATAGTGATGCTATTTTAAATAACAAATAAGCAACATTCAAATATTTATTACAAGAATAATGAAAATTTTAGTTACTGGGGGAAGGTAAAATTTGCTCATTTAACAAAAAAAAAAAAAAAAAAAAAAAAAAATTAAAAAATCTCAAGATTAAAAAAAAATTATTAATAATCAGAAAAGATATTTTAAATGGGTGCATCTAGACAATAGAGAACCAACTGAAAATAAAAATTTTAAAAACAACTGCTTTCCCAAAAGATTACAGAAAAAATTCTAATGTTGCAATTATCCAAAATTAATTATTGTATTTTGAGCAACCTGCCATGCAATAAATTGCAGTTAACTCAGATTTCATAATAATTTAGTAATAAAATTGTTCAGCCTTGAAGCAGCATGAGAGATATATTGAGGTGAATTTCTTGAATTTCTGTTAACTATGATCAGATGATAAGCAAATTACCTATGTTTCAGAGCAATTGTCCAAATATCAGAACTACCCAAGTATTCTATATATCCGAACATATATCCCACCTTCATACAATGGTTTTGATTTCCAATGAAATAAACCAATTTTAATAAATGAAAATACATTGAAACTCCAAAAATGATTTTGGTTTCCAATGAAATAAGCCAATTTGATAAATTAAAATGCATCCAAACTAAAAAAATGGTTTTGGTTTCTAATGAAATAAACCAATCTGAATTTAATATAAAATATTATAAAGTGGATATTAACTAAGATGGTAAAGACTATTTTTTATATAAAATTTTATTACAGAAATGTCAGAAATACAACAGCATCTTACCGATGTATAAAAAGCCAATAAAAAAATGATAGAGATCACGGATGAGTGTTTAACAAAGTTGAAACTTCATATTAACTGGCGAATAATTTTTAAAATTCACATCCCTAATTCAAAGATTCTTAAAAGTGTGATAGGATGCTTTACATTCACACGATCCATACATATATATAAATATTATCATCTAAATAATAAAAATAAATATCTTAATTATGATATATGCTTATTCTATAAAGTCTTAGGTACAATTAAATTGCAGCTTAATAAATTGAAACTTTCTAATCTCAAGTGATATTAAATAACAATAAACTAGCTCAAATGATATTAAATAACAATAAACAAAAGGAAAATATTAATAAGGCACAGCTTACGTTATTAATGGTGAACATGTGAGCTCCAATAAGATCATAAAAGTCTAACTTTCCATTACTTTGGGCACAAGCCAGCATTGTGCAGTCAGGGGACCAAAGAATCCGTCTCCACTGAGGATATGGATCTTTAGCAACTGCAAGTATTTTTAAAGTGTGTTTAAAACATCAGGAAATTTGCAAACTTTTAGATGCTAATACAAAACAAAACAAAAAAGAGAGAGAGACAATGATTTTTCAATTGTGCATTTTATGATTTGCATTAACATTACATATCACCTAACTGGTCATAATTAATTATAACTAAAAAAAACAAAACGTAAAAGATAAAGTAATAATGCAGTAACAAAATTTAATGATACTGAATATAAATTTTTTTTAGAAATCAGTTTGTAAAATAAATACATAAAATTGCTTATTTCAGTAATTTTTATCATCTAATCACAGATGCTTATTCTTTTCTTACATTTTTATATATAAAATTATGTTTTAAAATTATTAAGTTGAATGAATAGATTTTTTTTGTATAAAATGATATTGTGAGACTCAATTTCTATGTTAACTGCATCAGAAGGATAAATATATTTAAACCTCTTGTATTCCACCTTATTCTACCCCATTATAAGTTATTCTTCTCTCTTTTTTGGTATCGAATAGCTGTTACATTTAAATATTATTTATATGCCAAATTTGAAAGTTAAGTTAGAAAGTTTTCATTGAAGCAAATTGCTATTTATCAACGTAACAATATTGTAGTTCCAAAAGTATATGGAATAATCATGTTAAAATTTCTATATTTCTCAACATAAGAAGGTTAAAAGATAAAAACTAATATTATACCTTGTGTTCTACCAATGATTGCCCCATATTCATCCCGAGAAGTCCTGAAAGTTAATTAAAAATTGGATTAATTTTTTCAAAACATGCATTTTTATATAAAACAGCATTGTCCTATGCTCATGTAACAGAAAGATAATTTTAAAAATCAGACAAATAGTAATAACACAAAAATTGTGAAAACATGTAACTTCAAAATATATATAAAATGAATTATTACGACATAGAACAAATCTCTTATGAATATTTTCTTAACAAAATATTTCTATAATTAAATTTTCAATCAAGATAATGGAAAAAGTTAGCAGGAAATCACCTGATAAAATTTTTACTTACACTTATTTAATGGTTACAAACATAGATTTACATTCTACTCTGATAATCTTAACCAAGCAAAAACAACTATTGTGATGATTACTTAGAGTGAATTTTGTTAATAATAATTTTCAAAACAGTTAAATTTTTGTAGGCAATTGATGTTTAAATATCAAATTTTATGCTAAAAAATGTATTGATTTGAGAAATATTGTAAATACTTTTGAGTACTTTATTCAAAGTACTTTGAAAAAAGTACTCAAAACCATTTAAAAAAGAGTTTTAATTTCCTAATGGTTAATGTCATACTCACCTAATTTCTAGTGAAGAATCTTGTAAAATTGCAATAACTGCTCCATTTCTATAAAGAAAAATAACCACAGTTTTTAAATCCACAAAAATTTCTAAAAAAATCAGCAAATGATCAGACAAAACAATTTTATCACAGTATTCAATATATATATAATTTTTTGAAATTTTACAGTCAGTTTTTGATACCAAAAAAAAAATGTGCTACAATGAAAGCTAACAATAATTTACTTCTTTACAGAAAATCATAACATTCCTATATATATAAACTTAAAGACTTTTTATTTTACAAATACAAAAGAAAACAAATGTAATAGAAATGGTAAGAGAAAGTTTCTAGATTTCAAAATTCTTATTTTGGACAATATTAATTGATTAAAATTGCAGAAACTCTTATTGATTAAAATTGTAGTTAAATAGAAAAATAAGCCTTTACAATCATATTGTAGAAATAAATATTTATTTTCACATAATTAGTTCGTTGTACAAAAAATGGCATTAATTTACTCTACTTTAATGAGTGCATAACTCATATTCACTTCATTTGCCTATTAATTAATACATACAACATTTTTTAAAGAATGCAATGTATGCTGCAACAGAACTAACATCTAATCTATATCTACTCTATTTTCTAAATCCCTTGGGAACATTTAAGGGCTTTAGAACACACCTATCTAAACTCGCATAATTTTAACATTGATAGAGATAACTAATGCAGTGAAATCCTAAAAATTATTTCTTAATTGTAGTTGGGTGTTTGTGCCAAGTATTTGGCACAAACACCCAATTTCCCATACTTGGACTTTTTCTACCAGGACCAGAGGAAAAGTCTCTTCTGTAGGGACAGTCATATACATTTTTATGAGGATTTAGAAAGCTTAGAATTCTTATTCCAAGAAAGCCTAGAATTCTTATTCCAAGAAAGCTTAGAATTCTTATCAATGTAAATTAAATCTCATCAACAGAGAAAAGAGGACGTTACATTAATGAACAGTTGCTGGGAATTGTATGATAACTTTACTTAAGAATTATCCATAAATTCATTAGTTTTCCACCGCTTTTTTAAAAAAATTTCATCATTTTATGATATAGCTACTGCAAGTGTTTCTCTGTTGAATTATAAACATGCATTGAATAATAATGTGTGTATGTTTAGACATTCTCCCAATGCCTTTTAAAGTTTTTATCAAAAATTTTGAAATGCTTGGGTAATATAAAATTCAATGTATATTTCTCATAAATATATTTATATTTATATTAACATACCCTCCAATAGCAAAGGCCCATGGCATCTGTAAATTAATCAGCTGGCGGACTGTAGAAGGAGGGCAGGAAGAATGAGTAAATGGTGCCAGTAACTTGGCAATATACCCTGTAATACAAAAATATTCTTTTTTTTAAAAGTAGAATTAAAAGTACTATCAAAATTTAATACATTTTCTAAAAGAAAGGACAAAAATTTGATGAACAATATTAAATATCATCAAAAAATTTACAGCAAAAATGATATTGAGCGAATTCAGCTGCTGGATTAATACACTAATTCAGATACAATTTCTTTCACTTTTACATTTATTTGACACAAATATCAAGTAATCTGTCTTTTGATCTGTAGATATCTGCTATTTATATTTATTAATAGGTGAATCATTGTTTTCACTTCTTTATGTTTTATTTGTTTTGGATTTTCTTCCATCATATTTTAGCATCTTATTTAATATTTTATAGGTCCATATATATATAAATATATATATATATGTAACATATTATTGGATTAAGTAGAATGCAGGTTCGAAGGAGTAAAGAGGCTTTGTATTTTTAATTTCGTTTTATTCATTCTTCTCTCCCGGGAGACAAACATGATTATTTTACAAGACGCAGCTTGGCGCAAAATCAGAAGTACAAAAAAAGTAAAAGGGATGAACAAATGATCACTAGTCTTATATAACATAGGATTTCACCACAGGTATTGAATTGGCCAAGTGCCAATTCAATACCTGTGGTGACTTTTGACACCTTTTCAAGGGCAACCGAAGATATCACTTTCTCTTGATACATAGTACTGATGGTGCATTATTTTTACAGAGGAATTAATTAAACCGAAAGTGGAATTGGATCACGATATAAAAGAATATTTTTAGAATGAAGTTACAATGGGCTAAATTAAGATAATGTTTTGGAAATTAATTTGGTTTAAATTAAGAGTTTAAAATATCATTACATATATATATATATATATATATATGGTGAAGAAAAATCATGAGAATTTAATCATGTAATATTTATTTCATTAAGTAGCTTAATGATTTCAATATCTATTTTCAGAACAACGAATCATTCAAAAAGGCAAAACTTTGATTGAAATTAATATTGAATGGAAATAGAAAATCCCAACTTAAATGAAATATAAAGAAATTTGCATATTTAGAGCTTAGTGTGACAAAGTTTAATCTACTGGAGTACTCCCAGTCAAAGCAATTTTTAAAAAAACAAAGCCAACATTATTACAATCCAAAACAGTTTAACTGAAAAATAATTCCTCACATCTATACATCATTATATTACTATTTATGAAAATCTGCTTTTCTGTATTTGGTTTCTGCTTAGCATTTCCTATCTTGTAAAAGATTACCCCACAAAGTTGATGAAATAGATTATACAGCTATTCTAGAAAGAGAAACAGCACTATTGGAAAAAGTTACTTACAAACATTGCCACTTCTTTAAAAATCTATTCAAAAGCTCAACTTCATGCTAACAAAAACAAAAATCTCAACAACTGGAAATGGGTTTTGAAACAGAAATCAGTTAAAAGAAGCCTGATGCAGAAAATGTACAAAATAATCCTAGATAAATGAAGTATTGTTCCTACAAGTGTGTTTTTAATTAACTGTTCTGCTAAATTCAAGAAAGATATCTTTAAAAAATGCATCTTTATATTTGAATTTCTTATAAATTGTTTTATTTTATTGTGCTAAAAAATATATTTACTATTTTCATTATGTGTATATTCATTTTTAAATAACATTTAATGGAAATTTATATAACTTACTATAAAATTTACTTATATAAATATATTAAAATTAATAATAACATCTCAACAAAAATGGCCCATATATTTTCCTGCTGCCACCAACTGGTTGATAAAGCCTAGATATATGGTGGGATATTTTTATCACATCTTCTTCAATAATTAATAAAGTAATTGCATTTTGGAAAACTGAAATTATTTTGAATAAATCACTGGATCATAACAATTTCTTTTGCAGAAAAATTTTACTCTGAAAACTATCTTATTGCAATACCAATTAAAAAAGCAAGAAAAAGTATTCCATCGCTATAAAAGATGTGAAATTAAAATTATTTTTAAGATATTCTAATTCATTTTCAATGATTCTGCACTTTTTTTAATTCAAGAAATATTTAAATATCCATTAAAATAATTTTTGTGGTAAAATGACATTAATAACATTATAAAAAACTATTAAAAAAGGGACCCATTTTCCAAGAAAAACCTCCCCATTAATAGGAACAGAAGAAATAAAGACAGAGGCAGAATTTTTTGAAATTTAGAACTGCATTGTTACAATGGTAATAAATGAAGAATGATTGTAAAACATGGAAAAAATAAATGTATGAATGATACTTTAATGTATTTTTCATTTAAAATGCTGATTTTTACTGAAATTCAAATAATAGTTTAAGTTCAACAACATGATAGACAGTGCTTTTCTCTTTGTGTAATAAGAGCTTTTGCAAACAAATACTGATGCAAAATGAAGCATGAGTGAATGTGGCAGATTTGGAATGTATTTTGGCTACTATAATGCTAATATTGTTTGACAATGGATTTTAAATAAATGCTAAGAAAATTTGTATTTGGAGTAATTTCTTATCTATATCCTGGCATTAACATAATTGAGCATTTATAAAATAAACTCCATTGTTTATTAAATTTTAATTTTCAAATAAAATATACCTTCAGTTCCATCTGCTCGATCCAAAGAAACCTTACCCTGAAAAAAAGGAATAAATATTTCAGCACAAAAGCTCCATTTACAGTATTAAATAATTTGATAATTATAATAAAAGTATTTTAACATTTTATGGTATATTTAATTAAGTAGGTCATACAGAAACAATTATATTTAATAATAAAAGAATTTATTGTACTCCAGAATATTTCCAATATAGCAACAAATGATGCTTAAACAATTGTTCTTATGTTGAAACATAAAGATTTTACTCTTTACTAGCATATACCCAAGTCTTAAAAGATTAGTAATTCTTGTTAATTTAGTAGATACTATGAGTAATCATAACATAAAAGTTCAATAAAACATATAAATCAATATGCAATAATAACTTTCTATATATTGCTATATAAAAATTATTCATATTATATTTGGTTTTTGATTTAGATCTAAATATTTTCTAAGCACTATTTTTTACATTAGTCAAACATTTCAACAATTGTCAAGAAGACATCAAACTTGAAAGTGGCAACCAATGCCATAAACATTTCTTTTCTAATGGAATCATTTATCATTCTACATGGGTCGGGATAGCCTGGTTGGTAGGGCGTTGGATTCGCATATCTTGGGTTGCAAGTTCGAACCCCGCCAGCCGAAGACTCTCCGTGTATGTGTAGTGGCTGGTGCATGTATAAATCTGTCATGGTCACAAATTCCTCCATGTTGACAGTAATACCACTGGGGATTCTGGATCAGGGGTGATCGTTGTCTGATTCAGGTCTAAATTACAATCTGTGGATGAGTGAAATGCATGAATGATGTCCACCCCGTAAAAAAGGTTGTGACGTGTGTGTAACTAAGTCATACTTTTGGCCCTAGATGGCAATACTGTAAAAACAAGAGACGCACCCTTGGCTTAAAATCACTTGTTAGTGGGCTTGTCTATGACAAGTGCCATTAGAAACGATAACAACAACAACATTTTACATCAGGTTATAAATTTTTTTTAATATCTATGTTTAATAACACTTACTGATCACAAACTAAAACTTTTGATAATGTTGCAATGTTTAATTTTATAATCTCATTAATAACAAAAACACTACTCAGAAATCTTTTTTCATTTAGAAATTAAGAGAAAAAACTTAATTTAATATTTTCCATTTAACTTCGTTTAAAAGATATAAGTATAATACATATTACCATATATATTTTGAAGTTTGCTCCAAAATACTTCACAAGAAAATTTATGAGTTAATATATACAAGGATGTTTTAAAAGAATAAATATAAAATAAATATTTGCTACTTATTAAAGCTGCAATTTTGTATCTTAATTATGACAGATTAAACTAAATTAAATATGCTCATCATACAATTTCAAAAATAGGAAATTATTACTGCTCAATTACGTCTAATATTCATTTGCTATCACATTCTTACAATAAAATATAGATATTAAAGTTTAATTTATGTTTAAAAATAATCCCTCATCCAGTTTCAATCAACAGTTTTTAAAAAATTTAGAGTATATTTTATTAACATTCCATGAAAATGATTTTATCTATAAAAGTATCATTCATTGAATAAATTATCACATGCCTTTTACAATAAAAATTAAAAAGGTAAATAAAACACTTTGAAAAAATTGTGAGAAACAATAATAAGGAAAGAGGGTAATTTTTCAAGTTACTTTATTACAGAAATGAGTATAAAATTTGAAGATAATATTAAATTATATCCATGACATAAAATATCTTCCTCTTGAAAAATAAGAAAAGCAAATATGTAAGCAGTTTCAAATATACAGTGAAACCTCTTTGAACATCCACTCCCATATAGCGGTCACCAATCTTAAGGCCAATTTTTCGTGGCACGGATTTTTTTGGCCCATAGACCTAATGTTAAAATAATCTCTATCAACGACCACCCAAATCCTCTGAGTGGCTGCTGTGCCCAGTCCATTTTTTCAGGAAATTGTAATTACTTCACATTTCTAACTATGAGCCAAAAGGTTCTAGGTAAGGTTAAGAAAAGTAATTTTTATTTCTTGATTCCTCTTCACTATTAGTGGATACTGATAATCTTGAACAAAAAAGTTATTCACGCTTCTTTTATGAGTTAGTCATTGATCTGAAGTGCAATGATGTTGAAGTATGTTTTTCTAAATCTCGAGCATCGCATTACAGTTCAGCATCCATATGAGAATGGCAAATCGGTAAAAAAAGTCAGTTGAATTATTTAACTGTAAAAGAACACAAATCAACAAAATCATTACAGAAAAGAATTTGAATTCTAAAGAATACAGACATCAAATTTCATGGTTTCAAACAAATGAAATGCAAAAAATATATCAACATAAATGAGGCTGTTTTGGAGTGGTTTGAAACTGTTTGTGACTTGGAAATTCTTTTGGTTTGTGAGAAGAAATTTAACATAAGGAAAAAGAACTTGCAAATACTCTGGGAATTGAAAATTCCGAACAATGAGTGGTGGACAGACTTCGTACGTGAACAAACATCACTTTTCAATCACTGTATGACAAAGTGCATGATGTCAACATGAGTTCATACGAAGATTGTCCAAAGTGTTTTCCACTGCTTGTGACTGAATAGGATAACAATTACGTATTAAACATGGATAAAATGACACTCTTTTTTCATGTTTTGCTCAATAAAAATATGATTAAAAAATCTGAAGATGGCAGAGGTGGAAAATTTCAGAAGGAGCCACTTACCATTAGTTTTTATGTGAGTAGAGTTGGAGAGAAAGAGAACCCCTGTTCATTTGGAAATGCCAAAGACCCAAATGTTTTAAAGAACAAGATTTAAATCATCTTGGTATGTAGTAGTATGTAAACAAAAAAATATATGGATGATATCATTTATTTTTGAAGAATGGCTGCTAAACTTCAACAGAAAAAAACAAACATGGAATTAAGCCAGGAAAGTTCTCTTTGTATAGGACAATGCAGCATGTCCTGAACACGGAGCTCAACTCACATATGTTAAATTGTTATTTTTACCGTCAAATGCAACATCAAATTTCAGCTATTGGATCATGGTGTTATAAAATGTTTCAAGATGGAATACAGACAATGCATTCTGCAATATGTCATTGTACATATGGATGGATGCGAAAATTCTAATGAACTTTAAAAGCAAATTTCTATTGGAGTTGCTCTTGTCTAGATTAAGGTATCCTGGGAAAAAATGTCAAGAAGTGACCACAAAATGTCTTGTTAGCTATGGAATTGGTAGTAGAGAAATCGAGAGACAATCAGATTTATTTAACAAATTCACTGCAGATCTATTAGTGGAACTCTGGAAGCTTGCACAAATAGAGTACAATCCTGAATCCTTTCAGTACAAAGCAGCAGCAGAATGCTTTAATGCAAGTTCCAATTGGGAGAAAAGCCTTTTGACTGGCAAGTTTTTAAATGGTAAACATTTTTTTACAAACCTTTAATCAAATCTCAAATAAATTTAAGATTGATTTAAACTAACAGAACAGTATTTTGTGTGTTTAAACATTTGTACAAATGAATTTTTGTGACATTCAGGAACTGGATCTATCTTTGGCAAGGAATTTTCTGATACGGTTTGTAAATGAAAGCCAGCTAAATTTTCAACTCAAGCGACTTTGAGGAAGATAGATGAAGTTTCGACGAAATAACAACGAAATCGGTTAGGGATTTACTTTCTAAATTGAAAGACAAATTTGAAAAAATGGTTATTTCTGAGCAGCATAGAAACTTAAAACAAAATATAATGGTATCGGTTTTTTTCCTCCTCAATAAAATGTAAAAAAACATTGAATAAAGAGCTATTTTCTATTTAGATAAATCAAATTTTATTTTAAATGTATCAGATATGTTTATATTACGTATTATAGCAATTATCTTGCAATTGTAATGAAAACCCTTTAAAGAGGCTAAATTTTTGAGAAATGGAGGAGTGGGCCACTCTGAGAGGTTTCACTGTATAATATTTGTAAGGATTTTAAAATATGACAGTAGGATAAAATTTAAATATATTTTGTGCAACTATATTTTACCTGAACTTCAGGTTCTTGCTGCCATTCAGCGTAAATTAACAATTCGTATAGAATATTATTTTCTACATCCTGAATTTCCTGCAACATTGTCACTCTATACAATAATTCTAACGTTTAATGTTATATATTTTTCAAAAAATTTCAAATGTTATTTGACGAGATCCACAATACCATCTTTCTCTTCTTACAACAGACAGCTTTAAAAAAATCGGAAAACAAACACAACACGTCTCGCAGGAAAACGTAAATAAATAGTTTAAGTGATAGTACTTTTTCCTTAAAGTAATTTTTACTGTGACGGGGCATTTATGTTTTGTGATATCTTGAAAATATTAATTATCAACTACAGAAATCTTTATACACTTTATGAAATGTATTTTCCTTTTGTTGATTCTACCTATATATAAATAATAGTACCATAATTTTTTTTTTTTATTCTAAACAACTTCTACTTCTACTGATTCGTTCTATAGCTTTTCCATATTCACTTAACTGCGAACCGTAACACAATTTTTTTACCAATTTTCATAAATTTTTCTGGATATCAGGATTCGTTTTTCGTGGTGTTCAGTATTCACGAAAGTGAAATAGTTGGTCCTCCGCTTGCATAGGTTCTCTTGGACTTTGTGAAATCTGTTTAAGAGTTCCAGCATGACGCGTAAGTGTTTGAAATCATTATTTCAAAATGCATTTTGTGTTATTTATAAGCTTTTAATCCTTGACTGATGGGACCTACTTAAGTAGAACGCTGCGCATATCATTGGTATTTTTGCTTTTCTATACTGATTTTTACCCATTGCAAATTTCATTGTTCCAGCCACGCATTGTGAACGTTGTTTATGTGATGTTTCGAAAGTGTTTGATTTCATTTATTGTTATGTCCTGGATTGATTCTTTTTGAATGTCTGACTGGGGATACACTGGAATGCTATTCTGTAATTTTCTTGCTGAGAATTTAATTTTGCTATCAACTGTCAAATATTAAAAAAGACGAATAAAGTTTAATTTCAAATTTAGTATTAAAATATAATAATTATAAGTTATATAGTGAATAGATTTTATATATATTATGTGATTAAATAAACTTTTTGTAGATTATTTGATTCAAGATCTTTAATCTTTGAAATATCGGTGTAAAATAGGTAGAAATCTGCCCGTTTTTTTTTTAAAGTAATTTCTCTCATACGATTAATTAAACTCATTTTTTAAAATTTACTCCTTTTATGGATTTAAATGTTATTGTTATATGCATGTCAAAATGCTTAGCATATTGTGAAAATAATAAATTGTCTTTAAAAGGTAACTGTAAGTAGTAAAAGTTTTATTTAATTGTGAAATCATCTACAATGGGGTTTTAATTTTTAAAAATAAATTATGCACAGTTCAAGCATTTTTTTCAACAAAGATAAACTGTATATAGGTAATATTATTGTAATTATATTCAATGACATTTTATTTCGTGTTATACTATGATGATTATTTTCCTTTTAAATTTTTAGTGTTATTATATGAGAAATTCAAATTAATTTCAACAAAGAATACATATTAAATATATGGAGTTTATTATGAGTGGAAAAGATTTTAAAGAACATCTAAAAGATAGGAAGTATTTTTTATGGACTTCATCTTTAATTCTTAATATATTCTATATCTGTAATGCTATATAAATTATAAATATATTCTTTATCTGTATGCTGTGAAAAGGAAAGAGAAAATGCATTTACAATGTGAAAGATAAATGGAGGCTCAGATTATGCTTCTTTTAAGAAATAAGTAAAATTTTTGAATTTCTTTTAAATTACTGTTCATATAAATTGAGAGATATATTAGAAGGTAAAAAAAGACCAGTTATAAAAAGAATATTGTATTTTATTTTTATTAGTTTTTATTTTTTTAAGGAAGTTTTTAATTTATTCAGGTGGAAACCAGCGAGAACTTGCCAGACAAAAAAATATCAAAAAACAACAAGAAATGAAGAAAGGAAAAGCTGCAAATGACAAAGATGGCAACAAAGGACTTAGCTTGGAAGAACGGCGACGAAGGTATAATCGGAATTTGATGATTTATACATCAATTTTGTTACATTGCTGGCAATCACAATTACCCAGCTTTGTCTTAACAATAACATCTTCCAACTTTGGTTGAGTGAGAAAAGTATTCAGTCATTTGTGCAACATTGTCAGAATACAATTTAAAACTGATTTGGTTTTAAAAATTTTTTCAGATTGATTTTCTGTGGTATAAAATATTATATATTTTAAAATATGTCTGAAGTATTTAATTATAATCTAGAAGGAAAAATAAGAACTGATAAAAATTAATGTTAAAAAATGGGTGTGAGACATGTAAACCAGTTATTTTTTAATTTTCTTATGTTTTTAAAATACAGTTTTAATCCATCTCTTCTTTATTCATATTTAACTAGTTATTAAAAATATATGGGAATTAATGGCTTCATATTGGTATATAGTTCATGAATAAAAAAGAAATATATATTATTTCATGCATATTTTTCATTTCTTAGACTAGCGAATTAGTTTCTAAATTTTAAGGATGTATGTTTTATAATAAATGAAACTTGTGTTATGAATCGTATCTCGTGGAAAAAGTTCAAATCTTCAACATTTTTACTATTATAAATGTTTTATTTTTCTTGTAAAAATGTTTTTTTAAGTTATGAATTTTAATTAATTGGGCTAGTATTTCCACCTTGGCTCTGAAAAATATTTTGAGCAAAGTAGTTTGAGAGAAAATTATTAGCTTCTTTATTCATAAAAATTTCTTGTAAAAGAATAAGTTTTTTTCTTAGCATAACAATATTATGCTTTAAATTAAAATAAAATCTATAAAAAGGGAATTTAAAGGATAATTTTATAGACTCAGTTTGAATGCAAAATAACATTAGTGAATGGAAATTGTTTACATTTTCTTATAATTAAAATATAAGATGTGCATTCTAGATGTGGC
The DNA here is from genome assembly GCF_947563725.1 of Argiope bruennichi. Lineage (NCBI taxonomy): Eukaryota > Metazoa > Arthropoda > Arachnida > Araneae > Araneidae > Argiope > Argiope bruennichi. Next base: position 107,745,888 of record NC_079157.1, on the reverse strand, counting down.
ACTGTAAATGATGTTGCTTAATTTCTAGACACTAATTGCAATTTTTTTTCGTGCATATTTCAATAAAAAAAATTGTAAAAACAGTGATATTTGATACCGTAATTTTTAGCTCTAAGCAATATTCGAAAATTAAGTACTGTTTTTTAATTGAATTTTTGGGGTTTGAAATAGTTTACTTTAAGAAAATGAATTCCTCCGTGTTTTAATTGTTTTAGGATTCATTATGAAGGATCCCAAAAAAGCTGATAAAACAATTAATGCAATTATTTTTCATATTTAAAACTTGCTCATTTCACTTTCATATAGTGGTGAATAACCCATTTTATTTTATTAATTTGTATTCATTTGATGAATATTGTGATGTAATCTGGATAAAAAGCATATAGTATATTAAATATATAAAAAGTAAAATTGTTCTGAATCTTTTTCTGACTTTTCTAAAGGAATCCTTCTTATTGTCTATATGTAAAATAAATTATTTTATTCTTGAATAAAGTATTGATTACTTTATTCTTTTAAAACAGATTGTGATTATTTTATATTAAATTTTTTTTATAGGGATGCTGAAATATTGCGATTGAAACAGCAGAAAGCTTTAGAAAAGAAACAGCAAGAGCAAGGAAAAGCATCAGCCTGAAGCATTCAGCAAATCTTATTTAGGACTGATTGCATTTTATGAATGAATTTGTTTTCCAAATGCATCTGTGAAATGTGATTTTTCTGTATTTGCGTTCTCAGTAAATTTTTCTACCTGATCATGCACTTTGACTTACTACACATACAGTGCATTTTTTTATATTAAAACTTCTATCTGTCTTGATTAGTTAAAATTTATTTTCATTTGGAATTTCAGTTACATGTAGCAAAATGTTTTTAACCCTTTCATCAATGGTCGACTTAGATAGAAATCGATCATCTGAATGTTGTGGCTACCATAAGCAATGAAAATGTAACAAAAAATTGTATATTTCTTTCTGTTTATGTATAATAAACCATGCGACCTATTTTAAATCTCTAGATTAGTGCTTTACTGTAGTTCCAAACATTAATCGCTATTAATGATTTCAAAATTTTACAATGAAACAACCATATTAGAATTGATATAAACAAAATTAAAATTTTAAATACTTTGTCCCCTATTGATAACCAACCTACTGAGCATATTCCTGTCAATAATGTGAACAATAAGGTTGGCTTAATCATAATGAATTTTTTTATTAAGTAAAAACTTTATTTCCATATTTAAAAAAAAACTTTATATAACAATTAGTTTTACTATTCTTATTGATTGGAAATATTTTAATTTTTTTTCCTCCCAATTACCATTAACATCATAAATTTTTTAGCAGTCAGTAAGAATTGCTTATGGAAATAATTACCTTTATGCAGTTTTGTAAATTTTCAAGAAACTACAAGTTTTGAAATTGTTTGATGCAATAAATGGTTGAGTTCTAATTTTAATTGAAAGTAAAGTTCCAGAAAGATAGAAAAATCCATGTGCTGTAATATTTTATATTAATGTAATCATTAAATCTTAATGAAGTGTTAAAATTTTATATACTTTTAAAAAATGAATTTTTGCACATGTGCATTGACATATTGTCAAATCACTCTAGACATGGTCACCAAGTAGCTGTCAAAAGTTAATTTTCTTTGTGAAATTTACATTTTTGTTATATATTATAAAAACATTTACCACAAATGAGGGAATAGTTAATTTTTTTCTTAGTAAAATACATGGAAATATTTTCATCCTGATCAATACTGGGTATCTAAGTAAGTGAACAGTTACTATTTCAAAATTCATTTTGAAAATTTTACAAATGAAAACTTGAATATAGGCCACAACATGGCAATTTTATTCTTATTATGTGCTATGAAAAAAAAATCTTATTAACTTCTTAAAAAATTAGAATTTATTAATTATATTATAATTAATAATTATTATTTAATTTAGAATTATTTAATAATTAGTAGAATAGAAATTAGAATTAGTAATATATTTTACTTAATTATTAGTTTTATGAATAAATTGTCAAAATCAGGAATAAAATATTTTGAAAAGCAAACCTAGCTAAATTGTATTGATTTAAACAGGTTTTCAAGATGATCGTTAACAAAACTTATTCACGTAACTGTTTTGAAATATAAGAATCTTTTGTTTGTGTATCCTACCTTCTTTGATTGGATAAACACCTGTTTAATCACAAATATCTATCTGGTTCCAACTGTTTCAATAGAACTAGTGTTTTGATTTCTTTGAGATCATGCTGACTGAAAATTGCATGCACAATAATCAAATCTAGAACCAAATAATGTGTACATTTTGGCATGTGTGCTTGGCATGCATTGGAGAAAATCACATTCCAGTTGTGTAAACATGGACATACCTATACTAAATCCAATTATGAAATTCATATTTTATTTATTTTAATGGGGAGCAATATAAAACAAGCACAAAATGTGGGTTTTTTTTTTTTTTTTGTTTTTTTTTTTCCCCATAACACGATACCTGAAGACTTCATTAGAAAAGTATTGAAATATCTTATTCCATATATTATTTCTTTGCCTTTAATAAGAATTATATTTCAATTTTTAAGATAGATATATATAGCAGTGATTTCTTTTATCAGTGGGTTTTTCTCCTACTTATTTTAATACATTTTTATTAACTAAATACATTAGTTGTTTCATAAGTATCAACTATTTTTAATGTATTTTTTTACAATTACCTCCCAGTATATATTCTTAATAATGGCAATAGTTTGAAAAAGGCTATCTCCTTAAATTGACATTTTATAAACTTTTTTCCAACGGAATGGTTATTAAAAGGTTTTTGTTCAATAAATTTTCAGTATAAGATGACTTAGTATGAAAGGAATTGCCAATCAAAATTTTTGTATATGCCCTAGTTGTTTCATATATCTCACTCATTTAAGAAATATTTGTTAGACTTCTTTGAATCTGCTACATAAGACATTAAATTTTCAAATTACTGTCATAGAATAAAAGCAAATATAAATGATTTCTAATCAGCTTTTGTGACCAGTTTATCAAAAGTTAATTTTTCACTATAGCAGTTTTCACATTAAATACTAAACTCGTTCTAATTAAGGCTTAATTACTCGTTCTTATAATACTTACTCGTTCTAATTAAGGTTCTAAATTAACTTATTCAAGAATTTTTATTAAGTTTAATGTCCGAATTTTTGTATAAAATATACTGAGTCATAACATCTTTATTAAATAATTGAAGGAATAAATAAAATCTCTGCATCAAAACATCTCAGGTCACTTTGAATTGCTAATGAAAACCAACAGGAGTAACCTCTTCGAAACTTTGAGTACCTCGCAAATAAAGATGCTATAAAAATTGCAGAAATATATATAATAAAGGCGTATGAAAATGGTGAATTTTTGAAAGGGCCACTAAACACAAGCATGCACATATGCTTATTTTCGCGCATGAGCGTTTTGTGCTCGTAGTATAATAGAGGCCGCTGTGGCCTGGTGTTAAGGTGTCGGCTTCGGAACCGGAGGGTTTCCGGTAGGAGACCCGATTCCATTGAAGAACCGTCGTGTAAGTGGGTCTCGTGCACGTTAAATTCGTCGGTGCCAAATGTCCCAACGCTGTAATGTGGAAATATGGCGAGGGTTTGCCAACTCAGATGTCGTCATCTGACCGCGGTTCGTCCCAAAATAGCCCTAGTGTTGCTTTAAAACGGAACGTTGATATAATAAACTAAGCTATAATGAAGAAAACAAAGTATGCATTTTACGCACCTTTTTGGTAATTGATTAGCACCAAAATTTGTAGCAGAACTATAATTTCAATTACAAGATCATATACTGATTTTCGTTTTTCTAAATCATTGCGTTTTTGAACTATCGCGTTTAAATGTATGTGATGAACAGGGTGACAGATAATCAATCCCTTGTCGAATAAGAATCAAAATTTTATACGTATCAGTTTTTGGTATGTGAAAACTGTATACAAAATTTCATTTATCTTATTCTTTTAGTTTTATGAATATCTTGTTTACTTCGACAGGCAGACAAATGAACTTCTCGCTAATGGATTTCGGTAAAAGTTTCATAGACATCTATAAATTTGGTGTAAAGATTACATTTCAAATTTCATCCGTCTGCTCAAGGCATTTTTGAGTTATCTTGTTCGCAGAGAGGCTTAATTCCAAGAATGCGGCTGCAAAGAAATATAAATCACCAAAATCTTCAAATAGAATTTTTTTTATGATGATGATGATTACAATACTTTGAATCCGAGAAAGTAAACACTTCAACTCTCAGATTCCAATCCATTAAATATACTTTTTTAAATACTTTTTTTTAAATGTTGCAACTACAAAGGTATGTTATTTTAGGAAATGAACAGTTTTTATTATCTATTTGTTTCGATAATGAAATTGCTGCACTTATTCAGAAATGTTTATCCCTTGCTTTAGCTTAAACTATTTCGTGTATTTGTTTTTCGAATTTCTGAAATGGAATAGCAATCATACCTGGAGGATACTAGCGTTAGTGGCGGCTTATCAGCAGAAATTATTTATCAAAAAAATTATGTATCAGCCACGCATGAAATTTATTGCTTTTCAGGCATAATGATTTAAATTCCTTGTAGTTTTGTCAAAAGAAACCTGTGTGAATGTTGAAAAGCAAATTCAATGAAAAAATTATCACTCACACACACTTCCATTTTACCCAGTTACTCGATACTGCTCGTCTAAAATCAAATAAAATGCAATCTGCGACGTTCATTTTTTCTTTTTCTCTCACGTATATAAAGTGAAAAAGTATTGTAATCGTCAAAAAATTCGAACTTGGGATTTAGACAAATCTTAGAATTTTGAACCTACTCGAACTCGAAAAATGCCAAAACCGCCTGTCACTGCATTCACCCTGTAACGGCAAATAATAATTATTAATTTTTACAGCATATATTATAAGTTTTAAAGCATTGTTATAATTTTCAAATATTTTCCGTTAACTCACTGCAATAATATTTTTGGCTGTTAACCGTAAGTCAGCCATCTGACTCTCCGACCCACCACGAAGGCACACGGATTTAAACCATAAAAACTGAATGTCCGGACCGCCGCAACAGCAACATTGACGGGAACTGTGGTTGAGTCCTAAGGTCCATCACCGGCCACGGTACAACCCTCCCCGAAGGAAGTACGTCATCGATGGGAGAAGTCAGATCCCCCACCTATTAGTGTACCCTCCAGGGTGGCGAGATCCAACCACCATGCCGGAAGCATCTCAACTTCATTTCGAGGTGCCCCCCCCCGCCGGGGATTTCTATATTTTCAGAAACGTGAAAACTCTAAACACAATGCATTAAATATATCAAATTTGACATGTAATGACAAGTGTAGTTCTGCCTCAAAATTTTTTGTTTCAATCGGTTTCGAAAAACTTCTAAAATACAAATTGGATTTTCATATACTATTAACCGCATTTCAACAAAATACAGTACATCATTTCAAAATCCAATAGTATTTCACCAAAACTCTTAAGTGTATGAAGATTTTTGGGAGTCACTGTATATGGAAATATGTTTTTTTCTGATTAAAAGAAGAAGACGAGTTTTTTTAAGCGACATCTTTTATTCTTTGAAAATAATTACAGAATAGTTGAATTTTTAATAGTTTTATGAAAATAAAATTTTTCTTCCATGTTTGAATTATGACTTGGTAAAGAAGCAGTTCGAATAGAAAGTAGAAAAAAAGAATGATCTCGAGTTACGCATTCAGAAATCAAAATGTATTCACAAAGGAATTTTCTCGAAATTTTAGCTGACAGGATATATATTTTAGGCACATGTAGACCCTGAAAGCTGGGTTGGGCTTTATGATTTTACTAAGGATTCAAAATTTTTCTTCGCTGTTTGAGTTATGACTTGGTAAAGAAGCAGTTCGAATAGAAAGCAGAAGAAAAAAAAAGGAAAAAAAAATGATTTTCAGTTACACATTCAGAAATCAAAATGTATTCACAAAGGAATTTTCTCGAAATTAGCTGACAGAATATATATTTTAAGCACATGTAGACCCTGAAAGCCCTGGGTTGGCTTTATGATTTTACTAAGGATTCAAAATACGGGCAACTCGGAAATTAATATGGAGTTTGAATTCAAGTGATTAGAAAATAGTAAATTTTAAAGCACATATAAATGGAAATTAAGCACATATCCTCTGTCAATAAACAAAAATGTTCATATTTTTGCGAATATGAACATTCCTCCATAGTTTTGAGGAAAACTTTCGTCTAGCGAAAGACAGTACTGTATCTTTGGCATCAAATAGTGCAAAATGCTATGTAGAAAACACGATACGGCTTATGAGGAGCAGAATCCTGTGTCGCAGTTGAGGCTGAGTAATGGTTTGGAGCTAATGGCATAAGTCGTTTAAATTTTAAAGATTCGACATTGAGTCCTTTTTGGCATATAAATATTTTAAAAGAAAACGTGAAACAGGGCGCACAGCATTTCAGTCTCGGAGACTTTTGATTTACGCAGAACAGAACAATGATCCTAAGCGGACTGCTCACAATGTGAAGCTCTAGCTGCTGTACAATATTGAAAATCAATTGTATTCTCCTCCACAATCGCCGGACTTAAATCCTATCGAACATTTATGGGATTTATTGCAACGCAAGATTCTCCAACTTGACATAACCTCGAAAGATATTGAAAAGTGATTATGACATAACATTTCATTCGAACAAGCATCTAAACTTGTCCAATCTAAATCCAAACGTTTGACAGAAGTCCTTAGATGTCAGCTACTTAGTTTTTAAAGTTCAATTTATATTATCATGTACTAATTACCATGGTAATTAATAAACTCAAAGTTTTTTTCCTGGTCGTCCATTATGTGTTATTACAGTTTAAATAATTTTTTTTAAAAATTATGTGCGTTATATTTCTAAAATTATTATAAAAAAACTAATGAACTGTTTAAAGAATAGAATAAATAAAAATGAAATTAATATCATCATTATAATGTGCTTTCTTTTTTATTCTTGAATATTTACGATTTGTTTTGACGCGAAGTTTTTTTGGCAGGTGTATAGAAAAAGAAATGAGTACAAAAGCTCGTTTACGGATGTCTTCATTACGAAGTTCTATTACGAAAATTATTTTCAATTGTTTTTAAAATAATGATATTGCGAGATTGCAAAAATAGAAAAACCTGACTGCATTTACTTTTAAGAAACTGTTTATAATTAATGGCGCAGTATTTATTTTTATCCGGATGTTTACATGTAACAATCCCACGAAATCTGACTTTCGCTCTCACTATCTAGTACGATTTATATTTCATCATAACTTTTCTAACCTATAAATTAAAAATAAAAACTTTCTTCCCAAAGGTAGTTCCTAAACGAACAAGTTGCCGACAATAATTCTAACAGGAATTTGTTACTCATAAACATAAATCTTTAAATGGAAGGCTAAAATTAATTTATTTAAACGAGCAAGAATTTGCTACAGAATATATTCAAGCAAATTTTTTTAGTCATTTATCTTGTTATACGCATTTTATCACAGAATTTGCATCAAAAGTATTTTAAATTTTTATTATTCTTATTTGATGTTTATTTTATTCTGAGGAGGAAATAATAAAAAAAGTTTATTGATATTAGTATTCTTCAAATGATTATGGAGAATGATTAGCAGAAAAGTAAAAACAGTAGATTTCATACATTCTTTTCAGCATTACTAGTGACCAAAGATGTAATGAGATATACGAGTCATAAGTGACATTATACTATGTGTAAAAAATATAATAAGCTAATACATATATAAATAAAAATTTTCTACTAGAAAAGTATTATTTTGTACAGGTGGAATGGACCGTTTTTTTTTATTGCGTGATGAATTTGCAAGTTACATTTTTTTTTTATCTTGTTTCAATTTTGTATTTTTTCGAAATTAAACCGTTTGAAATAAAAATTATATGAAAACCATCAAATTACACACTTTTTGATTTTAAAATCTGTAATTAAATCAAAGCCACAAATGACGGAAGTGACTTAATGTTCTTAGTGTTCTCATGTAGATTAAAATAAAAATAATAAGTATCCTAAACAGAATATATCATTTAATTCGGAGATTATAGTGAAAGTTTTCAAATGCCATATATAGTCGAATATCTTTAAAGTGTACTTGATTCTCAGAAAAAAATTTCGATATGTAGAAATTTCAATATACAGAATCGCAAAATTTTTTTTATCCTTTTCTAGCTAAAATCAACTAAATTTAATAATAAAGTTTATAGTGAGTGTGTTGCGATTTTCTAATGAACTGCCCGTTTTTAAACATAATATTTTTAATCTACACAAACACAACTACACTACAAAATTTACAAACATACATAGACAATTAGGTTAAAGTAAACAATATGGTGGATGGATTCCACCGTTTCCAACCGAAAGCATTCGGCGTTAGCGCAAGGATTGCGCATGGGAAAAAGTCGATCTCAGGATGCAGGTCTCCCGTTCAACTGCTTGTTTGTAAACGCCACAAGGGGCTTCTATAAAAAGCCAAACGCTCAAGGGGAAAAAGAGATGCTATAATCTCCCTTTCTGGCTCCGACGATGCCCCGGCAAGGAGATAGAATTTGAATTGTCTGGAGGTCTATTGGTTCCCGAGGAAAGGGATTTAAGTTTTGGTGGTCGGCCTCTTTTGCGAATCAGATGCAGTGGTTAGGGATTGCAATACCGGTATACCGAATACCGGTATTTTGAACCATTTATACAATTTTGTAATATCGGTATTCAGAAGTTAAAATACCGGTTTTTTGGTATTTACTAGACATTTTTAAAATTGTCTCCACTATATGTTCAGGGATCGCCAACATAGCAAAATAGTATACGTTTTTGTTTTTATGTCTCCGTAACGGGCGAAATTAATTAGCTAATTAAGGGCTTAATTAATTGCTTAAATCTAAATGAACGAAACATGGATTATCCCTGAAAGAAGATATTATAACCATAATGACTGATGGAGCAACAGTTATGAAAAAAGTTGGAAAGTTGATTGCTGCAAATCAGCAGTTGTGCTATGCACATGGAATTCAATTAGAAGTAATAGATGTATTATACCAAAAATATAAAGAACAGAAGAATCCAAATACTGTGGATATAGAAACTTTGGATTCCAACTTTGAAAAGAGTAAGAGTGAGAGTGATATTGACAATGAAGATAATGACAATGTAATTGTTGAAGAAGATATTGCTAATGAGGATGAAATATTAACCTATTAAGAATTGCTTCCCATAATTTATAAAGTTCGAAAAATTGTTAAAATATTTAAACGTTCCCCTATAAAAAGGATATATTACTAAAATATATACTAACTGAAAATAAAACAGAATATATGTTAATATTAGATTCTAAAACACGTTGGAACAGTTTACTCCTAATGATGGAACGATTTTTGAAACTGAGAAATCCAATCCCAAAAGCAATAATCGACTTAATTCTGTAAATTAATTTTTCAGATAGTGAATTCGACTTAATATCCAGAACTGTATCATCTCTACTTCCAATAAAACTGACTATTGAGGGCATTGTGTCGGTGAGATTCTAATTTATTAACATCTAATACAACAATAAATTTTAGGTTGCAGTCACTGAAAGAACAGCACACATCACTATCTGAAGAATTATTTATTACATTGAAAAATCGCACAGAAGAAAGGTATACCAAAATAGAAAATGTCTTACGGTATTTACATAATTATAATGATTTTAAAAAGGAAAATGAAAAAGAAGAAAACAGACTAACCAATTCAAATCTAATCAAGTTTATAGTACATTTTCTTAAAATTTTTTTACCCACAAACCTATCCATATTCAGAAGAATTCGGTTCAGTTATCGAAGATTATGATGACACTAATGTCGATAGTGTAAAGGAATTGTCCGTTGAACAAAAATTAGAATTATCAATAAATAAATAAAGAAAATCAACGAACCAAAATACAATACAGAAATCAGCTATATCCAAAACTATCCAACGAGAAATCGATTTATTTGAAGATGAGGTATTTAGAGGTAAATGGAAAAAGTATATCGCGCATCGTTAACAGTACCACCAACTAGCGTAGATGCCGAAAGAGCGTTTTCGACAGCTGGTCATTTTTACACCAAATTACTTTTCAGGCTTAATGACAGTATAATTGATGCATTATGGTTTTTAAGATCACATTTCAAAAATTTGTAATAGTACCACAGACTGAATAGTAATATTTACACTTTTTTCGTGTTCTTTATATACTGTTTGTTCCTTTACTTTTTTGCGATTCTTTATATACTGTTATAATTTATAAGTTACAAATTAGTTTTGTGATATTTACACTCTCTAATAAAACTGGCAAATAAAACAAAGAAACACCAGTGTTTTCTTTCTTTTTCTAAAATTTTTAATACCGGTTTTAAAACCGGTATCCCGGTATTAAGATCTAAAAAATACCGAATACCGGTATTGAAATTTTGGTCCGGTATTGCAGTCCCTAGCAGTGGTGTATCCACTTCCATGTTTTGACAATACGAATGTAGAGCTGAGGTATGATATGTTCCTAAGGAGGTGGATGGATCACTTGGGCTAGCAATTTCATAGGTAGTTGGAGACATCCTATACGGTGGTACGGCGACTGGGAGGTGATCCCCAGTGTTGATTCGATGCTCGATGAAAGGAGTTGGTTCTCCCTGGTTGGGAACATTTCTCGTATCTTTTGAGCAGGGAATTGAATTTCGTCCGAGAGATGGGTATCCTCATTTTCTCGAAGTTGACAGGGATGGGATGCAACAGGTACAACCAGGAGAGACGTAATATCAGCCAGAGTTTCAATAAAGTTAAACGATTGGTGAGGAACCTCTGAGAAATACCAAAGTCCTTTCTGAAGATCCAGGACGATACCTGCGGCTCTCAGAAAATCTGTACCGAGAAGAGTTCGGTTTCCCTTGGAATTCTTCAAGACTATAAGTTTCGTGGGAATAACTTTTCCTGCCACACCAATATCTACCGTCGTTGTGAATATATCTGTTTTTTGTACATGCCCGTCGGCTAGGGCCATGTCAACAGTACTATTTTCGAATCTTCGTCCATTATTCTTGAGGAAATGGTAAAGTTTTTCTCCGGCAACCGAATTTGTAGCCCCAGTGTCGGCACACACTGCTGCTTGGGAACCACAAATCGTAATTTCAATAATGCTTGATGGCTGGCTTTCCTTTGAGATACTGTGAAAATTCATGTGATTAAGGGTTGGAGGTTGAGTGCGGTCTCCTTGGACCATAGGATTACATTTCGCACACCCGCCTACTTTGACTTGGAACCCCGGGATTCCGCCTACATTGACTAGGAATCCACGACATACCCTGTCTATCATATCTTTGTTCAAATCGGGTTGATTTATACTGATTCCTTTTTGGGTAAATAGTATTTGTTTCATGTGGCTTTGGGGGAAGCTTTAGGTTTACAGAGCGTAAGTTGTCATAACTGTCCAATTTCTCCACTAGATCATTTGGGGTAACCCATTCACTCCATACATCAATAAAATGGTTCTTAACTTCGGGAAGAACTCGTTTCTTCATTTGATCCAGGATCATTAGATCTTTTAATTCTTCAATCTTCGTTATGTTCAATTCTGCTAGCCATGCATCAAAATAGCTACGCAGTTCAAAATGGAAGTCTTTCCATGTGCTTTCAGGTTTTTTCTTGTGAGTTGCAAAGAGTTGTCGCATTCTCTCAGCGCTTAATTTAAACCATTGAAGTAGCATGGATCTAATATGATTAAAGTTATGTGCTTCCTGTTCTGGTTCTCTTGCGATGAGCTGTGCCACACAATTGGGTAGCAAGCCCTAGAAGATGAGCAACCCAGTTCTGTTTACCTATTTTTAGAATTTTCGTTCGAATAGATTTAAGAATAGGGTCATGTCCCCATCCTGCGAGTCAATGTCAGGGAGCAACTTTTTCAAGTTAAATGTAGCTTATTGGTCTGCAGGCAAAAGTTCAAGACCAGAAGTCTGTTCCAACTTCTGAGATTCCAGTTGTAGACGGAGTTTCTCCAATTCGTAAGCTCTCTCCCGTTCTAAACTTTCTTTCTCATCAGCGACACGTTCTCGTTCCTCACGTTCTAATCTTTCAGTCATAATATTTTCTAAGGTATCTTTCACAAAGTCTAAATCTTCTTTGTAAATCGACGTTTTCAATATTAATTCGCGTAATTCAATCACTTTAATATCACTTTCCACCTCCTCACCAAGTTCTGTGGCAAGTTTTATTAAATCTTGTTTCCTACCTTTAGACATAAATGCCATATTGAACGTTTACCTTTAAACGTTTACCGACACCAAAAAAAAAAAAAAAGAAGAAGATATTTCTCATTAAGCACAGTCACTTGAGAAATGTTCAAATAAAAGTCAATGTTCCTAAAAAGTCCACATTAAATTCAAAGTACTAACAATAAAACTTGTAATTACGTTTAAAAAAAAGAAATAATCAATATTAACATTTTACTGATACACAATTTCTAATTCAATTTTCAATATGCAAAAATATATAAAAAAAATTCTCAATTAACATTTGTAAAACAAAATTATGTTTTAGATATATTATGGAATTTATCAAAATAACAATATATCAAATCATATACTCAAAGCATAATCATCATATCAAAATCACATACTCAAATTTCAAAAGAATAATAAAAATAAATTTTTAAAAAACGTAAACATTACCTTAAAAAAACAGAAAATACGATTTTCAGAATAATGCCAAGTAAAATTTAAGACAAGAAGTATTCTTATTGAATAAAAAAAAAGGAACACACATGGTATATTTCAAATACTATAAAACAATTAATAAAACATATCAATAAATCAATAACATATCAATACTTTCATCTACTTTCCTTTTTCTCTTCCTTTTGTTTTAGAAAACTTCCGTTAATAAAAGAAATAAAACAAAATTGATTAATAGTCTATTCTTAAATACAATGCAGTATAGAAACACAAAAAGAAAAATAGATCAACGGATATGCTAAATTAAAAAAAAATACAGCAAAACAATAATTTATCTGTTTCGTCTCAAAACGAAACGATTCAATAAAAACAAAATTACGTTTTGATGGAGTACAGAAATGAAGCACATAAATAAAGCTTTCCTAGGTTTCGGAAAGATATCTCATTACAAAATGAATACTCACAAAGTATTTTCAATAAACCAGTGATAACATAATAAAAGTGATCCGAACATAAATAGCTGGTTCTTTTACTTACAAAACGATTTCTTAAAACAAAAGTTATTGTGCAAAGTTACATTCCACAAGATGTGCAAAGTTACATTTTTAAATTAGAATAAAACAAATTATTTTATAACTTTTCAATTATTTTCAGAAACAAAACAAAACTACTTATCTAACCTTTGGATCGGCTCCACGTTTTGGCGCCACATTTTATAGTGAGTGTGTTGCGTTTTTCTAATGAATTGCCTGGTTTTAAATATAATATTTTTAATCTACACAAACACAACTACACTACAAAATTTACAAACATACATAGACAATTAGGTAAAAGTAAGCAGTATGGTGAAAAGATTCATACCCAAAGCATTCGGAATTAGCGCAAGGGTTGCGCATGCGAAATAGTCGACCTCAGGATGCAGATCTTCCGTTCAACTGCTTGTCTGTAAACGCCACAAAGGACTTCTGTAAAACGCCATAAGGGAGCGCTCTCTGCTCAAGGGGAAAAAGAGGTGCTACAAGTTAATAATCTTATATTTTTAAATCTACTATTTGTACAATAATAGTATCAATTACAGTGTTAAAAAATAACACCTAAATTCCTCTATCCCATTTTTTATAACTTCGTCTTCTGCTACTTTGGAATATAATCGTTTTCATTTTCGAATTCGTTTTTCAGGAAAATGTTTCGAAATGTTCAAATTACGTGCTAGCACTTTTGCTTCGTCTAAAAATGTGTTAAATTTTGGATTTCAGTTTTCATTTTAGCGACTAAATTGAAAGCCGAGTCAAATTGACAATATTGCAAATCATATTACTAAATATAAAATAAATAGCATTTCTTGTGCATCCAATAAACTTTTAGTTTCGCATGCCTCTGTATTATCGTTAAATAATATATAATTCTTAAATGAATTAAAATAAGTTCTTTTAGGTCAAAATCAAATCCCGCACATTATTATTATAAATCCTTTTAGAGCATTATAACTGTTCAAATTGTGCGTACACTGCTTTAACCGAATCTATTTTGGCTTCCCAACGAGTGTCACATAATGGTTTAAGAATAATGCTTAAATGCTTTTGTAGAATTTCCCATTTCGTAGATGCAGAAAATAAGTAATATGAACGTTGCAATATACCCCAAAATTTTTTTACAATATATACTGTTGGAAGCAACATGATAAATTAATAAATGAAAGGAGTGTGATATTCAAGGCACATAAATTGCATGCAGGTTTAGAGAAAGTATTCTAGACTGTACACCTTTATATTTCCCTTTCACATTGCTACTGTTACCGTATGCTTGCCCTCTACAATTCATATCTAAATCAAGCTCATTTAATCTTTCGAATCCAGTTTTTGCTAGTACTTCTACAATCACATACCTCAATAAATCCTAGAAATTACTCATTTATAGATAACCTTTTCTCTTCAAAATTTACGTACCTAAATAGTAATGAAGTTTGTTCCTTATGGGAAATATCAGGTGTACTATCCATTTGGATAATATAGTACATAGCAGCTTTTCTATCGTGTTTAATTTTGTTAAGAACTTCATTTCCTACCGCAGAAATAATTTGTTCTTGTGACCTATATGCTAAATGATGAACAATTTTATTTTTCGAATTTATTATTTTTTATATGATCCATTAAGGTTGTATTTACTTAATAATTTGATTAAACTTAAATAATTTCCATTATTAACATACTTATTATTTCGTGGGTTCCTCGAAGTGTAAAATTATTACACGCTAAAAATAGAATCACATCTAAAATTCTCTGAAATAATAATTTAAGTCGTGTCGTTTCCTTACTTATATTAAATTGATTTGTTTTATCAATAGTCGAACATAAATTTAGTTGTTCTAGTAATTCTTTCCAAGCAGTAAACGAATTAAAATGTAAACTAGAAAGCTCATTATCTTGGACTACAGTTGACAGCTTTCTCCAGTTATTATAACCATCTATAAATCGTACAGTTTGGTCATTTCCTCTTCTTTTGGAAAACAGTATACAACAAAAACAAAATACAGTCTTGCGTTTTTAAATCAATTAACCAACTCCGAAGTTGAGTTTCAACATTCGGCATTTTTTTAAAAACTAGTACGTAGTGTAAAATTATCTACCTTCAGCATTTCTGGCAAAAACTTTTTTGTGTTGTACAGGTGCAATTTTAACACAAAACATTCTAATTCATTTATACTTACATTAACATTCATTTATACTTCTTATTAAAATGTTTTTTTAAAGCCAGCTCTGTAGTTAGAAACAAAATGAAAATTAAAAAATGCCAGTTGAAGCCTTTTTTTTTTTTAAGTATTTTTTGAAGTCAGCGTACGACAATATATTGCATTATTTCAAAATTTATCAAAACTCATCCAATGAAGAATCTTTTTTATTCAATAAACTGCTTAAAAAATTTTAATTTAATTTTTTCTCAAAGGAAAGAAAGCATCTTCCCTTCCACTCCAACCTTTTTATAAAGACGTTAACGGAAAAATAAAATGATTCAACGACTCGAAGAAGCAATGATTATTGTTTTGGATTTCATAATAAAAATTGTTACAAAATTATAAACTAAAAAAAAAATGCATTCATTCAAACAAAAACTATTATCGCTGAAAAGCCATTTTTTTTTAAATCTTAAAAACTAGTAAAAATAATTTTTGTGCAATAATATGCTTTGATGTCATGATGAAAACATTAAAATTAAACTTTTACTTAAAATCTTGAAAAATTCGTTCTTAATGGGCTTTTAATAGCCAAGAATTAATTTCCCAAATTTCATATTCCTAATTACAATGGTTTAGACTGCGAGTTGGATGGTGTATATCAAAATGAATTATGCTGCAATCAGGACAAACCTTTATATATAAAAACAAATTTCTGTATAGGGAAAAATTCCTATAAGAGTTATAAAAAAAGGAAGAAAAGATCATTATAAAATGATAGTATCTAAACTCTGAAAAAAAAAGACAAAGAAAACCTTTTTTTTTTTTTTAATTTTAAGAATCAGATCTAACAATTGTTTTACCCCCCCCACCAGTAAAAATTAAAAATTGGCGAGTCCAATTGGTCCAACAAGCATTTTTTTTAATGTATGAGGACATAAAAAACAGAAAAAGAAATCGCAATTATTGAAAATTTTGACTTCAAGTTAAAATCTCATCATACTAAATTTTACATGATCAATTGATGTATTTACACACTGCAATTAATTACCATTCAGTGCAGTAAAAAAAAGCTCTTTAATTGGTCATTCAAGGAATTGCTTCAAAACAACGTATTAATGAGAATGGAGAACGATGTTCGAATGTGTAATGTGCTAAAGAAGTTTCAAGATAAGAATTTTTAGAGCAGCTTCTCAAATTTTCGATATATCTCTGATGCATCAAATACATCCTGCTGATTCTTTTTATTTTTTATTTATTTATTTTGTTGATCAGAGCAATCTGAGTATTTTTTTAACAATGCATACAAGGTTAAACTTACGATTACAACATAACTTAAATTCTTCGACATCTAAAACACTAAAAATCAAAGTTCAAATGTTTTAAAAGCGCAACAAGTATGACACAGTATTTCATACTCTCCGTTCTCAATAACTATTCCAGAATTTTTCATGAAGGGTAATGCATATTGTTGAAGAAAATGGGAGCCAAATTTTTTTTTTTTTATCTGTCTTGACATATCTAAAAAGGAATCTTCACAAACTATGCTTTCAAATTATGTATTGTGGAAATGTGTGGGAAAATAGAACAAAACAAAGGTCGTCTTTGCAAAGGTTAGAAAATTGAGCATTTTTTAATTAAACACTTTTAAGTTGCTAAAAAATGATTCTCAAATGCACGTATTTTTCATGATGCTAGGCACCCAATTTGCTGTAAATGAGCCGAAAAAACAACTTGGATAAATTATTCAAAGATAACAAATCACATTCTTTAAATTTTGGTTATATCTGCTCATAATAATCGTTAATACGAATGTCTATTTTAGTTCAACGGGACATTGATGCTTTACATTTAACTTAGAATTATCGAATGTAGCACATATATACCTTGGAGGATCTGAATTTCTGGAAATTATTTAAAATGAAGGAGAGTGGACATTTTCTAGGCGATAACAACAAGAACGTAATTTTTGCCTCACTTTAAATTCAAACATTTATCTTTTCTATAAAATTAACTGAATTGACATTTAACTTAATTTCCTCATAAAACCTAATTTAAAAATATTTTTAAGCATAATTCGTACAATAAATTTTGTTGCAAAGAAACTGGAATAGTTTTCATTGTAGATAACGATATTACATTCCATGTATTGTTGAAAGCTGGAAAATAAAGATTCTGCTCATACTTTTTATATTCTTTGGTAAAATTATAAATTTTACTTCCATTTCTCATTTCATCAAATTTTTTGAACTAATATCCCCTTAAAATATTAGGAAATTAGTAAGTTGCAATTCCTAATTTTTTATTGAGATATTATAATCCAAACAATAAACTATTCAATATAAAATGTGATATATTTTAATCTTGGAATTAATGGCATATACTGTATGAACATTAGGTAATTGAATCAGCTCTACTAGAAAACCATAATTCGATGTTATGGACAATAAAATATTAAAATTTGATTCCAGGGGAACATGTTCATGCACAAACAGAATAAGTGCAAGGTTTCATTGATAACATGGTTTAACCCCAGATAAGTAATCTTAAGAAACTGCTTACTTAAACTTAAATTACTCACTGTATGACTAAGAAGTACAAAATTTTTGAAATACTTGATTCATTAAAAATTAGTGTTTTTCACAAAATAACAATTTATGAACTTATAAAATAGTCAAAGCATAAATTCACAATTCTATGGATTCATTTCCAGTTAAGAGAATACATGATCATGCAGAAAACAAACTAATGAACTCATTGAAAAAACTAATAAACTTATCTGAGAGATACGGGATGTATCTGGTATTGTACATTCCATGCGAGGCAGTATATTTTCAAATTGATCAGGTTGATCAAGATTTCAAGATTCAGGTTGAACCCTTTTCGTAAAGGTACAGACGACCGTCTTTTTACCTAAAACAAAACTGAGCCATGTGTGCAATTCACAAGCTGCATGGTCCCGCATACAGGGCGCCAATTTATAGATATTAGTCAAGTAATAATTTGAAAGAAATTTTAATTAACCTATTCTATAAAATTACATTCCTTAAGTAAACATGAGTTCCTCACATGCAAGCAAGGGAACCGCACACAGACTGAAGAAAAACTCCGGAAATACTCTGTTTCCGATGTCAGGGGTTGCCAGAATGTTTGCTTAAGACAGAGATCTGTCATCCCATCCGGTGATGCATTACAGTTCTGGTGCTACATATTCTATATAATTTTAAGAATGGCAGTAATCCTACAGTGAAATAGTGATTGATTTGCTTTATGTAAAATAAAATAAGAAAATAAACACAAAATGAGACACAAATTTGGGATGAGCCTATTTTATTTTGAGGGTTGATGGATTTAAAACGAGATTAGAATTAATTAAATACTATTGAACGCGCCTATTGAAAGTATTCAAAGTCAGATATTATGAAGCAACGAAATCAGGATTAAGATGATGGATACAATTGTAACATTTCAGTATATTCAGTATTCAGCAGAGTTCGATGAAATTCATTCTTCACATACAGCAAAGTGTTCTGATGCAACGCAGTAAAAATGTTCTGATCGAGATGTTCTATGCAATTTCGTATTTCAGCTGTCTAGGTCTTTAAACAACGTCTCCTCTTAAGTCCATGAAGGTAATTCCTTAAAGGAATATTATAAAGTCATAAATCGGGTAAGCGTATGCGGTCAAAAAGTCAAATTCGGGTACAAAAAAGTCCATCATCAGGAAAATAAGCACAAGTATATACAAAGCAATAAAAAAGTTCCGCAGTGTAAATATATATAAATAAAAACAACACAAAATATATACAAAAATCTACATACACTATTTACATGTTTCGTCTACACAACTTCATTTCTTTTGGCGTTTGAGAAATTCTTATCCCTGCTCAGTATTTGGTGGATTGGTTTGGACAGCAAAATTGGTGGCTTGAACAAGTTGGGAATTTCTAGATTATAAGATAGACAGGTTGCTATTGCAAATAAATTCGAAGATGTTTTTTTTATAGCTGCTACATCTTTTATAGCTTCAGGAAATATTGGTGAATGTTGCTGAAGAGAATTTCAAATGATGATAATTTTCATTTGGCAGTTTTTTTAGAAAGTTTGAAGATCTTCTTATAGCTACATTAGTAAATGTTGAAAAATGTCTTTTGACTTTAAACCAGAAGAATTGAGGAACCTTGACCTTGAAGAACCTTGAGATTTGAAATTATTCTAGGATTCCTTTTGTAGGTCGCTATTGTAGAAGTGTCACTGGTATTTTCATGGCTGTAATTAGTTTAAGTTGAAAAACGCCTGGTGTTTAATAACCCACTCTGCACAA
This sequence comes from Argiope bruennichi, assembly GCF_947563725.1. Classification (NCBI taxonomy): domain Eukaryota; kingdom Metazoa; phylum Arthropoda; class Arachnida; order Araneae; family Araneidae; genus Argiope; species Argiope bruennichi. The sequence goes on along the minus strand of NC_079157.1, from coordinate 107,726,126 downwards.
GCAAAATTCCAATCTGGATCAACGACTTCAATATCAGCAAGAGGATCTGCATATGTTAGATACTCGTAGAATGGATTTATGAAGGGATGCAGGGTGAATGCAGGGACAGGCGGTTTTGGCATATTTGCCGCTTCATCTATGGTTGAATTCGAATCAATATCTTTCACATTATATTGTTGCATTGCCTCATCCATCGAAGTAGATGCATCAATTTCGTAACTTGTTGCTATTTGACATCCACTATGAGTTTTATTTAGTTCTTTCATCAGAAAGTTTTTTTAAAATCATAATAAATGGGAAAAAATATATACATGCAAACCAATCATTCAACCAAAAGACTCTGTAATAACACCAAAGGAAGGTGAATATTGTGGCAAATTCCAATATACCCATTTTCGAACTTTCTTCGATATAAATCAGTTTTCAGTAACGCTCAAAATAACACTCACCAACTCAAGTTCAAGCGTAGAAATGCACAAGTTAACAGTGATATGATTATATTGATTTCACTGTTTAAAAGTAGATTGTTATTGTGAACAATAATAAACAATTTATTGGAGCTGTCATTGTTAAATTTTATCACAAAACAATTCAAATTATTCTGTTTTAAGCATTATTTATTTTTATAATATTGAAGAATATTGTAGATTTATATTGTTTAAAACTGCATTTATTTAGCTTCAATGTTCTTTAATTTCTTTTAAATATATTTTATATAGTATTACGTTAATATAATAATATTTTGCTTTATAATTTACCCCTGCAATTAGCGAAAGGGAAAAAAAGTGTCGTGCACAGTTTCGTTTATGATTGTGCTTTAAAGGATTACTTTTGCAAGAAATTTTTACTACTTAATAATTTTATTTCAAATTAGTTATTCCAATTTTAAAAAAAAATTAATTTTGTACAAGCTTAGAATTTTTAAAATTCCTATTAGAAGAGCGCACATATATAATAAACAAGAAAATTAAAATAAATATAATTTAGCTATATAAAATCTATGCTAATGATTAGAATATAATAAATAAACACATGGCATAATCTGAAGGACAAATACGACATTACAAACTTTGTTAAACACAATGGCTTAGCTTCTCTAGGAGCTCAAAAGATGAATTCTGTGTAACAGAACATGGAATTATAGAGGGCATGTATTATATTTAGTAAATTTATGCAACTACAATTTAATGAAAATAATTTATTTTCTACTTTTATAATAGATTATTTCATATTCTTCTAGTAATTTGTTGAATCGGCTGCATTATTCGTATAGAATAGACATTCAGTAAGTATCGGCATTTTTTTCTTTTTATTTAACCAAAAATAATAATGTTAAATTTATTTTACAATTGATTAAAAATTATTTATTACGCTGCAAGAAGAATGGTCTTAATCACCTTATATGGTCTTTTTATCACCTTATAAAGGGAATTTATACGAAAGCCTATTGTATATTACATCATAAATATATATTTATCCGCTTTTATCCATTTGCGTATAGTACACTCCCGATTATCCGCGGAATTGGGTGGCGCGGCCGCCGCGGATAACAAAAATCGCGGATAATCCGAAAAAAGCTAAAAACGGGTAAAGCAAAAGAGAAAACAGTCATTCCAACTTTGAAAAATCGTTTTATGTACAATAAAACGTAAAATAAACTGCAGGAAATGTTTAACTAACGCTTGATATTTTAGTATATCACTCAAAACTAACCTAAAATGCATTTTGTTAAGGAAAACAGGAAAGTGCTTTATACTTACGAGAGGCGTCAAGGATACACAGAAAAATTAATACATATGTACTGTTTTAACACTGTAATGTATTATGTAATTACAAAAGCATAACTGTAAGACTGCACCTTTTTGAAGAAATCAGTCAAAAAAAAAAAAAAAAAAACTTGGCGCGGTAGGCACGGATAATCGGGAGTCTACTGTATTTTGTTTTCAAACAACTAAATACTTTACTGACACTGTCCTTTATTTTTATGAAATTTTATTTAACTCAATTTGTTTCACGATTGTAACGACAAAGTTTTGCAAATGACGTTTCACTAACTTCCCAATATACCAGAAAATGAAATTTGTACTTTTGTGTATTACTGATAAGAATTTACCATTTTATTGTTTTCAGAGTTTCCTTATCATTTAATCATTCATTAAAATACATTTTCTTTTCTTATCAGTGGTTTCACTTGGTGGTGCGTATGGGAAGAATGGATATCAAGTATAAATAAAAATATGATTAAAATAAAAAGTAATTAAGATTGTTAAAATAAACATTTAGAATTCTAATTTCACTTCATCTTTTCCCTTCTTAAAACTAAATGCTTTACATGCACCTATTTTTATTTTTAAATTGAGCATTTCGGTTAACAAAATTAAATAACGATTTTATTTAAAAAATAATATTGATAAAATAAATAAATTTGCATTAAATTTAGTTTTATTTACCAAAACGATAATAATTACTCTTTAAATGTACCTCGCAAATCAAATTAATTTAATTCATCAAACTTTAATTTTATCTAACAAGTAATAACTACCACTCTTTTAACAGATTTGATAAATCAAATTTATTCTGATTACCAACAGAGCTGCCGTTCTAAGTAACTTTCGAGAAAAGCCATTTGTCAGAAAGTGAGCAATTTACAGAACTTATTACCTGACATCCATCCCACCAGTAGAGCGCTGAGCGAACCCTTCTTCTCCTCGGAAATCCACAAGGGTTCGTGGGACAGTAGCTGCATCACTAGGGCCCATTAGGAAGTAGTCGCCGAAATAAAAATCGTACATCATGTTCTGTACAAAGCTATGGCTCTCTGCGTACAGTCCTGGAAGAGGAGGAAGAAAAGTTAATGTGAAATGGAGGATCATAACGAGAAAGTACACTTGTTGAAGATTTTATTACCCTTTTAAAATACTTACTTGGGATACTGAGATGGAAATCTAGTTTCAAGACTTTTAAATTGGAACACTTAAGTAACTTAAATTGATTGGGAGATGTACTTTATTATGTTTCTGGAAATTTACGTATTATATCATGAATAATGATGTAATAGGTAATGATTAATGATGTTATACATAATGCATAGACAGAGTTGGAAATGTGAGGTTTATTAAACACACTTGATATAATTAAAATTCGTCTATACAGAAGGTTGTAGGTTCTATGGCACAAGACGAAACGTGATTTCATTAATATGTAATACGAATGATGCGCTGTAAAAATTGAAAAAATAATTACAGTATTCTTCAACACGTTGCACTGCGCCAATATTTAAGATTATTGTGATTCGATGTTAAGTAAGTCAAGGTAAACACTTAAGTAACTTAAATTGTATAGGAAGTGTACTTTATGATGCTTGTTGTTGGAAATATACGTATAATTAAGGTTATTAATGATGTTCTGCAGAGTTGGAAATGTCAGTTTTATTATACATGGTTGACATAATTAAAATCTGTTCAGGAAGCTTTAGGTTCTATGGCTCATAAAGAAACATAATTTCAATAACAAATAATGCGAATGATGTCGGGAAAAATTAGTTAGAATTTTCCTAGAATCGGGAAAAATTACTCTAAAAATCAGGAAAAAATTAGTTAGAATTTCAATCAACAAGTGGCGCTGCACCAATATTTAAAAATCATGCTTCCTGATACGTTATTAAGTAAATCAAGATAAATCTTTATGTAATGTGGTGGTTTGGTATGATGCGAGGATAGAACCTGGGATCTTGTGGTTCGCAGCCCAATAACATGACCACAATACAAAAGCAATCGCTCGTGCAGGGTAGTTGTTAATTGGATTATAAGCTATTCACTACAGTAACATAAATTGTATGCGAAATGTATTTTATTATTGTAGGACTCAGAAATCACTACTATTTTAGAACGCACATTTAATTACATTTAGGACGATTAGGACATTTAGGATATATATACATTAACATAAAAGAATTGAACATTCAGTAGATTTCGTCGAATACGTCGCGTCTCATCTCGTCTTTACTCTCGTCCAGATCCGTCTGATCTGACACGTCTTCACTCTCGTCCAGATCCGTCTGATCTGCCCTCCGTCTAACCAGCTTCAACTCCGTCTAACAACCAGCAGATGGCGCTCGCCAACAGGCGCTCGTCACTACATTCGGCGATCCTGACGTCTCTTTCGTCCTCGAAAGTTAAAGTAGAAAAATCTGAAAGAATAAAAAAAAGAAAACAGTATCTGGATAAAACAATAAACATTTTTTTTTTTTTTTAGTCTGAAGACCATGCTTTCATGAAATCAGCTGCTGTTGAAGTTGTATTTGGTCCGTCATGACATCCAACTTTTTCAATGTCATACCGATCCTTAGGTTTAACCTTGACAATCCGATACGGTCCATGAAACTTTGGTCTTAGTTTGAGTCCAGTTCCAAACTGCGTCCGTTGTATGGCCACTAATTCACCAAGTTTGTAGATGCGCGCCACTTTTCTTCGTTTGTTGAAACTTTTCCGATTCTCTTCTTGCATCTTCAAAATGTTTTCCCTTGCTTCTTCTCTCATATTATTTCGATCTTCCATCATTGCTTTTGTGTATTCTTCTTCCAATATTTCCTTTAAATGTAAATCAGTTGTATCTTTTAATTTTACACCAGTTAAAAGCTCAAACGGGGTAAACTTTGTACTCCTCGAAACAGTACTATTGATAATTTTTTGCACTGATACAACATGTTTATACCATTTGGTAGGGTCTGTTATTGAGAGTTTTGATAGAATGGGTATTAAAATTTTATGCATTATTTCAATTTGCCCATTTCCGCGAGGAATTCCAGTGCTAATTTTGAAATGTTCAATGTTTTCATCCTGACAGTATGTTTCAAATTCTTTTGAGGTAAAAGCTGAACCTCTGTCTGTTATTATTCTTGTCGGATTTCCAAAAGTATATTGTTGAAGCTTAAGTTTAGTTATTGCATCCTGAGTAGATGTTGATTTAACCGGATACAACCAGACAAATTTTGTAAAAGCGTCGACTATTGAAAAAATATGCTGATAATTCTTATTTGTAGAAGGCATAGGGCCAATGAAATCTATGTGATATGTACTTAAAGGCAAATTTTCTTTTGGGATGGGGTTAAGGAAACCTTCACCTTTCCCACGTTTCTTATTACAAAGAATACACTCCACGCAATTGGCAATCACACTTTCTATTTTTGACCTCAACTTTGGTATGTAAAATTCCTGTTTTAAAATTTCTTCCGTCTTAGCCACAGCGTAATGTCCTTTATTGTGAATTTCTCGAATAATTTTCTTTGTAATGCTTCTGGGACTATGAGCAATTCTCTACCATTATCGTATTTGTATAAAACTCCATTTCTCACAATGTGTTCTTGTTTATCTATCAAAGCTTTTAATTTCTTAAGGAATTCGTCCTGATTTTGAGCATTGGCTATTTTAGTGGTCACTTCACTATATGAACGAGTAACAACAAGTACTGCGTTTCGACTAAGAGAATCTACGTGTGCCATTTGTTTTCCTGATCTGTGAACAATTTGGTAATCAAATTCCTCTAACTGTAAAGCCCATCTTGCAACTTTTGGTGTAAAATCTCTTTTACTCATAGTTTGTTGAAAAGCGGAACAATCAGTCACAATTTTAAATTTAGAACCCAGTAAATAATGTCTAAATTTTTTTAACGCTTCGATTACAGCCAAAACTTCTAATTCATAGCTACTATATTTTTCTTGTTGTGGAGATGTTTTTCGACTAAAATAATGAATAGGATAAAACTTATTGTCGGTTCCCTGTTGCAGCAGCACTGCTCCGAATCCCTGACTGCTAGCATCTGTATGGAGTTCTAAAACTGATCCCTGTTGATAGAGATGCAAAATTGGCTCCTGAGTTAAAATATCTTTAAGTTTTTGAAAAGCTTCCTTTTGTTCAGATTCAAACTTAAATGCAATGTCTTTTCTTAGTAGATCACTAAGAGGTTTTGCGATTTTTGAATAGTGGGGTATAAATTTCCGAAAATAACTAGTAAGGCCTAAAAAGCTTTGTACTTGTTTAACAGTTTGTGGTTGTGGAAATTTTTTTACAGCTACCGTTTTAGATACAGAGGGCTGTATAGTTCCATTTTGGATTCTATAGCCTAAAAATTCTATTTGTGGTTTTAAAAACTGACACTTCTTAAAATTAAACTCCAAACCGTACTCTGATGCAACCTGCAGAACACGTTGTAATTTTTCTAGCCCTTCTTCCTCGGTTTTGGATGGTATAATAATGTCGTCCATATAAATCAGTACAGTTCCATCTAGCATCAAATTCCTGAATATCACATTAATGTAACGCTGAAATACACTCGGACTATTGGAAAGTCCAAATGGTACTTTAAGAAATTCCCACTGGCCATGATGTGTTACAAAAAACGTAAATTTTGTGCTATCTTTCTCTACGTCTACATGAAAAAATCCGTTTTTCAAGTCCAAAGTAGTAAATATTTTTGATTGCTCAAGTTTGTCTAGCAAATCTTCTATGAGGAGTAAAGGGTACCGATCTTTAATCATCTTTTTATTTAGCTTACGATAATCAATGCATAACCTATAACTGTCATCCTTCTTCTTGCTTAAAACTACGTTGAAAGAGTAATTTGAACAACTGGGTTTTATTATCCCTTCCTGTAACCATTTATCAATCTGAGTTTCAACGAATTTTTGTTCTTTAAAAGGTAGCCTTCGAGGGTTATGACTAATCGGAATATCATCGCTCAATATTATTTTCATTTGCAAATCCGTACTTTTTGTTTTGTTTGGCGAATACTTATTTAAAAGACGATTTATTTCCTGTCTCAACGGTTTTTTTACATGACTCATGTCGATTTCATCATAGTTTATCGAATCCGTTAAATGAATGAAGTATGGGAGAGGATGTGTATTTATTTTATTGCCAGTCTCAGCAAAAATAGGTGCCTGACTGTCTCTTTTCAGCTCCGAGGAACGTAGTGATACGACCTTGACCTCGTTTCTCACCAGCCGGGTGTAATTCATTTGGGCTCTTTTTTCATGAATGATAATTTGATTTTCTTGAAATGAAAAGCTTAGATTATTTAATACGTCCATGCCAATGATTATTTCGTTCGGCATTATTTCTAACACATACACATTAGTTGATATTACATATTCATCAATTAATATATCACAATAAAAAAAAACCTAGAGGAGTAATGCTATCTCCACTTATACCAGCTAATTTAACATTATCAGTCGTTAAATTAGGTTTACCAATTTTCAAATAAAAATCATAATTAATCATAGAAATATCACTTCCAGTATCAATTAATGCATCACAATTTACATTATTTCAACATTTTTACTAAGCTTATTTACAGTTTTTGGAGAGTTACGAGTATATACTTTATTAGAGAGAGACACTTTAAAATCTCTTTGCGGGCAGTTACTGGCTTTGTGGCCAAAGCTACCACATTGAAAACATTTCAATCCTTTGTTTTTAAACTTGCAATATAATTGATTTATGGCCAGCTTCATTGCAATTAAAACATTTATTATTACTCTTGTTATAGTAATTATCATCAGCATAATTCTTTTGAGCACGAACGAACGGCAATGGTGAATTTTTAGCTTCTTTCGCGATATCAAATTTACTTCTGTTTTCGGAAACACGCCAATTTCTGTTTGTTTCCTTTTTAAGGTGACTTCGTGCAGCTTCATATTCGTCCAGTTTATTAACCAAATCTTCTACTTTCTTTATTTTGGGCAAATCGTCGAGAAAATGATCGCGCACGTCATTTGGTATTTTACTCTTTAACTGGTCAACGACCATTAGCTGCTTTAAATCTTCAAAATCGGTTATTTCTAAACAATTTATCCATTCCTCAAAAAAGTTATTCAGTTCAAAACCGAAATCCCGCCATGATGAAGAAGAATCTCGTTTGTGAGTAAAGAACTTCTGCCTGAGTTGCTCAAAAGTTAATTTAAATCTTTTAAGCAACAGTTTTTTTATGTAATCATAGTCATTAGCTGATGGATCAGGTTCGCGAGCAATTAAATTGACTATATCCAATGGTAATAACCCGAGTAAATAAGAAATCCAGTTTTCTTTTGCAATGTTAGCCCTACTTATTTGTTTCTCAAATAACGAAAGGTAAACACTTATGTCTCCGCTATTATCATAATTCTTTAGCAATTTTAATATATCAGTCTTAGGCATATCTGATACAGTTAAAGTATTTTCTCTACTTTTTAACTCAAGTTCTAACTTTTTTAAAGTATATTCACGCTCATTCTTTTCGGCTTCTGCCTTAGCCTTTTCGGCTTTGGCCTTTTCAGCATCTAACCTTTCGCGCTCCTGAGTGATAGTTAAAAGTAAGTCTTTTACGAACTCTTCGTCATAGTCTTTCGACTCTGTTATCATTGTAACTAACTGTCGCACTTTGGCATCCTGTGGTGCCGTTAGTTCTAATTCGTCTACTAAAGTTAGTAAGTCGCTCTTTCGCGCTCGTGTAAGAAATGCCATACTTGAGAATAAATCGAAATTGTACTCACAATTTCTTCAACGTCGATCCACACTGCGTCAGTCCACAAGGAGTTGGTATCCAAAAGGTTTATTGTAGCACGTCAAATTGCTCTACGTCAAATTTCACTCCTGTTTGGCTCTTCTTTCGTCTATGTGCCGGTCTTCATTAATATCTCGGCCGAACCCCCATATTTGTAGGACTCAGAAATCACTACTATTTTAGAACGCACATTTAATTACATTTAGGACGATTAGGACATTTAGGATATATATACATTAACATAAAAGAATTGAACATTCAGTAGATTTCGTCGAATACGTCGCGTCTCATCTCGTCTTTACTCTCGTCCAGATCCGTCTGATCTGCCCTCCGTCTAACCAGCGTCAACTCCGTCTAACAACCAGCAGATGGCGCTCGCCAACAGGTGCTCGTCACTACATTATGCTTGTTGCTGAAAATATACGTATTTATATAATTATTAATGATGTTCTGCAGAATGCGTAGGCCGAGTTGGAAATATCAGTTTTATTAAACAAGTTTTACATAATTAAAATCTGTTCTGAAGGCTCTTGGTTGTCTGACATGAACTAAACATGATTTCACTAACACGAATGATTCACTGCAAAAATAGAAAAAAATAATTAAAATTTTCATCAACAAGTGGCGCTGCACCAATATTTAAAAACAATATTTCCAGATTGGATGTTAAGTAAATCAAGAGAAAGGTTTAGTGACTTAAATTGAATGGGAGGTGTGCTTTATTATGCTTGCTGTTGGAAATATAAGAATTATTATCGTTATTAATGATCTACAGAATGCCTAGATCGATCTGGAAATATCAGTTTTGTTAAACAAGGTTGACATAATTAAAGTCTGTTGAGAAGGCTTTAGGTTATGGCTCATAACGAAATATGATTTCACTAAGATGCGGAGATGGTAGAATTAACGGAGCACCCGCCTTGCGTAGCAAGGCTATCTCCAAGATCTTGGTTACGTACAAGCCTGGCGACCTATAATGCCCTGAACTTTGAGCATTACTGGCGAGCTGCCAATACACTAAGATGCAATATGAATGAAGCGCTATAAAAAAGTATTTACAGTTTTTATTAACAGATGGCGCTGCGTTAATATTTAAAATCATGTTTCTAGTTTCGATGTTAAGTAAATCAAGATAAACACTTAAGGCGCTTAATGGCAGGAATACTTTATTAGGTTTGTTCCTGGAAATATACGTACTATTATCATTACTATTGATATTCAACAAAATGTGTAGACCGAGATGGAAACATCAGCTTTATTATGCATTATTGAATTAATTAACGTCAGTTCTGAAAGCTTTAGGTTCTATGGCTCATAAAGAAACATGATTTTTCTAATATGTAATACTAACGATGAGGTCTGTAAAAATCGGAAAAATAGTTAAAATGTTCATCAATAGATAGCGTTGCGCTAATATTTAAAATGATATTTTCTGATTCATAATTAAGTAAATCAAAGAAAATGTTTTTCCTTGTTGTAAGGTTTAAATTTGGTTAATTCAGTAAAATCGAGAGCTTGAACTATATCTTCATACAATACAGAAGACATGTATCTCTGTAATAACAAATAATCGAAAAGATGCGCAATGCAACGTTACCCATTATTTTCAATCATTTTTAAAACTGTATTTTCTACTCTACGCCTTTAATTGTTCTTCGTAATTGAGCGAATATGAAGCGTCCTTCAGGTCAAATTTCGTCTGACATTTGTCTTTTAAACAACAGCCTTTCAAATTGGAAACTTGACTTTGGAATTAAAAAAAGAAATGTTGTAATATCACATTACTTTTTCTTTTTGTACTGTTTCCCATGAGTGTTCAACTTAAATCTCCCTGGATATTGATGCAATTCCATCCAATGATGAATTTTCATACTTTTTTCTATTTTTTAGTGCGTCAATTTTATTACATGTTATTGAAATTATGCGCTTGTCTTAAAAAGTAGAAAATATGAATATTCTAATCATAATCTACTTCTTTTAGCTCAGCAAAAATCTAATTCTTCCTAGTACATTATCTTTCAAAAGTGCAGCTGCTTTTAACGTCCAAATGCAGGATGTTTTTTTTAAACTGACGGTACTCAGAGAACTCTGTAGCTTGAACTATCAGCCGCAAAGCCACCAAATTTTGTACGGGGACTATTGACAAAATGGGAAAAAGGAATCCGCCAAAAAAATATTTAGTTCCAAAAGTTGCCGATAGGGGGAAATGTGGCGCTTTACTCTTTAAGACAGCTAAAATTTTGCATAAAACACCGGGTAAAATTGCAAAATCCCGATTACGTAGTCGACACAAGCGCCAGTATTTTGACTTATAAAAAAGAAGCGGGCATTGAAAATCATTTCAAGTATCAGTTGATTTGTAAAATGCGTCTCACTTTAGCACAACGTGTATAACTTGTGAAGCTCTTATCTTAATCAATCCAATGCAGCGGCCGCTCTTCGCGAATTTAGAAGTCGAAACAATTTACGTTAAGGACCTCTATCAATTAATGCAGTGAAAGCAACGATTAAAAAAATTTGAAAAAACATGCTCTCGAAACTCGGCCTGGTAGAGAACGGAAACCGGTATCGGAGGATACGATCACAAGTGTTGCGACTGCAATCGTTGAAAGAAATCAGACGAGCACTGCTGGTAACAGCAGCACACGTGGAGTTGCCCGACAACTGGATGTTAGTGCTTCAATAGTATGGAAAGTTTTAAGAAAAATTCTTCAATTTTATCCATGTAAAATTAGCCTTTTGCATGAATTAAAACCTACAGATTACGATCTTCCATTAACCTTTGCCCTGACATTTCTTGTCAGGATGGAGGTAGACGAGGCTTGGCTTAGCACAGTTTTCTGGAGTGATGAGGCCCATTTTTATTTTAATGAACTGTTAACTCTCAGAATTCTAGAATTTGGGCATCTGAATAACCCCATGCATTTCAAGAAATTCCACTCCATTCTCAAAAAGTAATAGTTTGGTGAGTTTTACAACAGATTTTATCACCGGAGCATATTTTTTTGAGACTATTACCCAAGCAGGACCGCAAACCTGTTTTGTAAACGCTCAGATATCACGATATGCTGAGTACATTTGTTATCCCACAACTTCAGCACAGGAAATGCTTAGATAAAATTGTCTTTATGCAGGATGAAGCACCACCACATATTGGTACATCCGTAACAGCAACTGTTGCGCCATCACTTTACAGAAGAAAGAGTCATTAGTCACTGTTTTCGTGTTACATGGCCACCTCGCTCCCCGCATCTAATCCCATGTGAACTTTTTTCTATGGGGTTATTTAAAATCGGAGGTTTAGTTTGGTCGAGTCTCGAGTTTATCAGTTTTAAAGGAAATCATAACACGGGCTGTTATGAAAATGCTCCTGAAATGTTGCATTCAGCTGTAGAGAGTACGGTGTACAAAATGCAATGCTTAGTCCAAGAAAAAGCAGGTCACATTGAACACCGATGTCTTCCTCGAGAAAGCGATTCTACTGAAGAAACACAAAAGAACAGAGAATAAAAATGAAATCGAATAGAAACTCTTTTTTTTTTTTTTTAATTTGTAATCATTTACAGAAGTTATTTTTCAAATAAAGCACATTTGTGGAAAAATTATTCATTTATCTGTTTACTGTAGCTTTTTAAAATTTTATCGTGCAGTTAAATAACGCAAAAATTTTATATCCAAGGAAAGAAAATGACTTTGTTTTCTACTGAAGTCATTAATTAATCATAATTTTGAAAAATAAGTTGTTTTTGATTTAAATCTCCAAAAAAATATTATTTCTAATGATACACACAATAAATCTAGTCTTTTAATTGCTGAAAAAAAAAGATAATTCTAATCAAAATAATTCCACTCGTAAATTCTTCCCATCTTATACACTTTCGATGTTAAAAGTAGTTTTTAACATAAATACAGAAATCAAGAACATTATATCCAAATATATTCAGCGGGGGGGGGAGAGCACTTTCATAGCGTACTTTTGCCCATCGAAGACAACACAAGTAGACAGCAATTTTGAGGGGGGGGGAATTATCTTTTTTAAATTTAAATTAGATTCTCAAATAATTATTTTTAGAGACGCATATAATAGATTATAATAAGTATATAGATAATAAGTTGAAGATTAAATAGGTTTTAGAATTAAAAAAACATACTCAAATAATTCATTTTTTCTTATGCTAAGCTTATGTTTTCCGAAAATTCTTCCTATTATGGATAAGCTTAACATTTCAACTATTTTAACATAAAAATAAACAGCAAGAATTTTGTTTCCATATAGATGAAAAAATAATTTATGCACTTACTTTTATTGAGTTATAAATAGAATATCAATTTTGTAAAAAATAGATTGCATATATGTTAAATTTCTAAAAATGTTGAGATAAAAATATCTAGATACATCATGCTCTCTATTCCATTTTACAGACTATTCCTATCCTATATACTTACAAAGTTACAAGTTTTGAAATTGCACACGGATTTCATGGATACTCTTCTTAAAAATAGAGAAATATAGTAGAATTTTTTTTCGATGTCACAGTTTGAGATAACTTATGCAAACTAACTAGTTCAAAACTAACTTAAGCAAACAAAAAAGAAAATCATCCAGAAATAAAAAATTTCTTAGAGTACATATGCATACATCAAAGTGCAAGCGCATTCTGACTTCTCACTACTTCTACTCTGCATCGAAATCAAATAGAGAAGGGAAAAATCCTTCCCCTCCTTTTATACCCCTTATCTCCATTTTCATCTATTCAAGAAATCCCAACAAAATATTCCTTGAAAAATACCAAAAACTTTTTAACTCTTTTCCTCTTAAAATTGGTGGACTTGAAACATTCTTGAATTTTTAAAAACATCGGTTATGTTCTGCGCTGTTTTGAATGCGATAGTTTAAAGTGCATAGTCAGAAAGCTCGGATGGGATAACAGATAGGATATTTCCGTCATAAAATTGCAGACTAGAGAGTGTTTTTACTGCACATGCATAAATTATTTTATATTGACTCTGGGGCTTTTGGAATTTGAGGTGTACTTATAGAGCTATACTACTCTCTTTGATTCACATTTCAGCGATCCTATGCGTAGAATGTTTATTCTATGATTTTTTTTTTTTTAAAAAAAACAAAAGCTACGAAATATATAAATTAAAAAAAAAAAATGTAGAGATTATGGTAAAGCCATCAGAGCTGCATACTAATATTTTGAATAAGATGCATAACATTTCAAAAAAATTTCAAGGCTGAATTAATAAAATAAATTAAAATAAGTTATTTTTTTTTTAAATCTTAAATCATGTCTCCTTTTTTAACAAATGGATTAAATCCTTCCACTCATAGACTACAAATACTTTTTAATCCCTTTATTTATTCCAAATTAAATAAGCATAACTTATAAAGTATTATAATATTTCAATTTTAAAAAATATTCAGTTTGCTATGAATAAGCACAGCATCTTGAATTTGCAGAGCTGATCAATATTCTGAGAGACGAAAGATTAGCTATTTAAAATTAAATAGATCACAATTTGAAGTTGTCGTTATAAATACAATATACTATATAAGAATTCATACACAAATTTATTCCATTAGCTGAGATTCTTTAAAAATTTTTTTATCAATGCACTTCATATTAGTTTTTCGTGGACAATTTCTAGAGATGTAATGATGATATCAAACCAATGCCATTCAAATGAAACATTTTTTTAAAAATATCAAAATTTAGAAGTCTGATTTTTAAATGAGAACAAAATGCTGGATTTTTTTTTTTTTTTTTGTAAAATTTATTGGACTACCAAAAAAGGATCACAAAATAAGAGAAAGCAACATTCAATACACAAACATTAGATGATGTGAACAATGAAATTAAAATCGTTTTTTTAATTGCGGCTGAACTAAATGGGATGAATATAAACAAAGAAGGAAAAAAGGGATCCATTCCTTTATTGACGATTGCAGTGGCTGGAATGGTTGCAGCAATGATGACACCCATGATTCATGCTAGCCTATAAAAAGATGCAAAGCTCAATTAATACATTAAGGGCACAAAAAAACAAAAATAACATACCAAGATGCAATAACTGCAATTACTTATGCATATTCAGAGATTCCCTAAACTGAAAAATTAATAAAACAGGATAATAAACTGAAATGTGGAACAGTCAATGAAACTATGATCTCTAATCTGAAATATATTACAGATAAGACATGAATTCAGGATTATTTTTACAAGATATGAAATGAAATACAAATCAAGAAAAAAAAAAATACTAGCTTTAACTAATGCTTGATTAGACAGATGATAATGCTTGATTAGACAGACTATTATATGTATTATATTGTAGATTGCTGCTTCTTGCTTATATGTGAAGATATCAAAAATTATTCTGCATTTACCTTAGCACTTTATTCTTGCAAACTTACAGTGGAAATAGTAAGAATAAAATAGCGAATTAATAAAAACCTTTGGGAAGAAGTGCATTCGAGATTTCATGGTTCTTGACAACTATAATACTTGCAACAATACCATAAAACCATATTTAACTTTAAAGGTAACTTTCAGTTTTGTAAGTCATTAAAAATAAAAGAAATGGCAAAACAGAATTGGTAAAGGCAAGAAGAAAGTGTGCAATATAATATGATAGAATAATTTTTAAAAACTGTATGTCATAAAAAATCATGAAGTATATGAAGTGAAATACGAGTGATGTCCATTTGCCACAGATTGTAAGAATCTAATTTAAATAAAAAATTGATGAAGAAAGTCATTTTTGTAATGCACAGGGTTGCCACCCAAACCTGGGAAAAAAATTCCTACATTTTCCCTGTACGTACTTTCAAGATATGAGGAAATAACACTCATGTGCTGGTTACAATGCAATACGATTTTAAAGAGTGGAAAAAGCAAAGAAAGGAAGCAACAATTTAACATTATTCGATATAATAGCATATTAAAAGAAGCTTTATACTGACATACACAAAGAAATTTCTATATTGGGGGGGGGGGGGGGGGTATTAACTCTCATGCTCAGTAATTGTAACACAAAATTAAGGATTTGGGCGAAATAAAACAAAATATTTTTATCATCATGACACAAAACATTTAATGATTACTTAAAAAAATTACAAAGCAAAATTACTTTTTTCTATTTATTCATTTTTGCTAGTTTAAGTATTTGGGCATCAATTTTTGCAGACTTTTCAGCCATCAGTTTCATGAAGCTAATGGACCTAATCCGTAACAAATAAGTTATGACAGTTCTGTATGGCCCCCACATACATTTTTTTTTTTTTTTTTTTTGCTATTTTATTTTCAATGAATTAGTGTGAAAATATTCCCAATATATCACTGAATACATTAAAGGATGAATGTGATGCCACAAGTTTTAATGCACATAAAAATTCAACTTTAAATAATTGCTCGTGAACTAAAAAGTTTGAAATTGGTTTATTTTTTGACATTAAATTTAACATGTCATCGTTTTAGATACAATGCCCAACATCAATGATAACTCTTTTGAACTGGCATGCAGTCTTGAATGTTTCCTTCTTTTGGCGAGACTAGTAAGTGTCTGTTTTTCTATATTATTTAAATTTACTTCTTACAAATGCAATAAATGGATTTTGTAGATCTTCTTGAACCCATTTAGCAAAATCAGGATTGATTTTTTTTCACCCGTCCAATTCGTAATATAAATTTTGAGCAGCTCACTGTCTTTTTTTTTTTTTAAACTCTTATTTACATTGAATAAGCTCACAGTTTCTCAAATAATAAACAAACGTTCAATAAAATCATGTATGGTTGATTAAACATCATTCCAATTTTTCTGCTAATTGAATGTTGCCAATCCCAAAAATTAAATGTATTTTATTTTTTCACATAATTAGAGATTTTGTGCACACTTATTAGCTGCAATTCTGGGGGGGGGGGATATCAGGCAAATTGAAATGATCAATACAGACATAAAGGCGAGAGAAAAGCAGCAAGTTTCCATATTACACTATTGCGAATGGTATTGTTTTGTTTTCAGAAGCTATAAATGTGAATTATTCTTGCAATCTTTAGAGATTGACAGTTTTAGATGGGGAGAAAAATAAGGAACTTAAAATTTCCTACTTTTATATAAATTTTCAGATTCCCTTGCATTTTCTCGATTTTTAAATTCTCTTTGTTTTTCCAGTTTACCTTGTTCTCTCAGTGGCATGGCAATCTTAATCCAAATAAAGGTTGGAAAGATTAAAAAGAGCAAAATCTATGGACATCGGAACAATGGGACAGTGCAATTTGAAGCAATGAAACACAATCTCATTACTTGGTAATGATGGCATATAACATAAAAAGAAGAATAAGAAAACATTGTCATTCTGATTGCAGTACACCTAGCCCCCACATGCCCAGTTAGTGTTATGATATCCAAGGTTTAATAACAGCAAAAGATGTGGGCAGAATTTAATATATTAATGGGAATTACATGGCCAAAATAGCAATGTTTCCAAATTGCTGCCTCCCGCATATGACTTTTTCCAGGTAATAAAGAATTTATATTTCAGCAGGAATCGGCTAACATGTCATATTGCCACTGTATGTAAAACACTGGTTTCAAAACAACTATATTTCACAACTGGAATGTTCTGAAACTAACTCTGACCTTAATTGAAATCTATAGAGCAAGCTAAAAACAGCTATAACATAGAAGAAATTCAACCCAATAAAATTCAATTACTTGAAGAAATAAAATTCAGTTTTTTGTATTAGATTGTAGTAGTCAAAACTATTGGTGAACTCCACAGAATCATATTGCAAATAATTGATGATAAAAGGTTACTCAATTAAGTTTTACAAACCATGTGAGAAATCTAATATTCACGCCTAAATTTCTGTCTCCTCTTTCTTACTTATAGCTGTGGCAAAACAATTTTTCCCATTATAAAAAATATTTTATTAAATTCTTCATTAAATTATCTATTATCAAATTCTAGGAAAATTATATACAACTTATAATAATAAAATATTGTAATAAGCCGTCAAATCTCATAAAACATGGTTTTATTCAAAAGGTTCCACAATTTTAGTTTTTATTTAAGAAACAAATGATACCCAGGAGAAAAAGCTTCCAGGTATTTGTTTTCTTTCCAGATGAAATGTAGCATTTTTAGTTATCTTGGACTATTGATTAACCATAATAAAATAATACTGAACTAAATCAAATTACAAATAACACACACACAAAAAAATGAAAATAAGCAATTCCTTTTAAATTAAATTTGTGTTAGAGAAACTAAAATATCAGGGCATAATTTTAAATACATTAAAGTAAGTTTAAAATTTTTAAATTGTTATTTATACCAATTCTTAATTTCAGGAAAATGCAAAATAATTAAAATTGTTGAGAGCAACTCAAGATAATTATCCACATAGTTGCATCATTCAATACAGAAAAAGACTAAGTCTCAGACCTATCACTGACTTCTTGCATGATACAATTCCTTTAGGCACTACTAATGCACAATAAAACTGATATCCTGGATACCTACAGTTTATTGTGTCAAATCTATGGGAGCAAGGATTGAAAAAATGAGTTCAGGATGAGATTTAGTATAATGGTAATAGGCCTTTTAGGATGTTCATCAATTAAAATACTAGGATAGGTAGTATGCCTTTAGGATGTGCCAGCCAATTTTGGGAAAATGGCCCTCCAACTTTCAGCATAGCTTATATACTAAAAATGCATTGCCATAGTTGAATACCCTAACAGTGGTAAAGTGCAATCAAAGCATTCACAAAACCCAAATTCGGCCCTGGGCCAATTTTTTTTATTGTTCATTTTTTAAATTATATAAAGTTTAAAATGATAAAGTTTTAATTAATATGTTTATTTTTATGCAAAAATATTTGAAAAATAGGAATGCATTTTTTTTAAAATATTCAAAACTGCTTAAATTAACAATTTAAAGATGGTTTCAAATAATATGGTATTTATTTTATTGTATGGAAAAATAAATTTTCTTTTATATTACAATTTTTTTTTTTAATTATAAGGTATAGACATGTTTTTCTTTTAAAAAATTTAAAGAAAATTGCAAACAGTTCTAATTAATATATAACTTAACAATAAAAAACAAATGTTCTTACACTAAATCTCTCTCAAAAACAAATGTTAATTCACTTAACACTAGAATCAATTTTATTATTAACAGGAAAAATAATTACAAATATAACTTAAATAATGATAAATATTAATTATAATTATTGACATAAAATATTTCATTTATTTTAAATTATATACAAGAATCAGAATAGTAATTATTAAAAAAATTGGAAACAAAATAAATATATTATTGACATCTTGTTGATAATTATTAATTACACAAGAGAAACCCTAAAGAAATCAAATGGAAAAACAAATTTCCTTTACATTCAAAAAAATATTTGTTCTTCAGAAAATCAGGTAGCATATGAAGCATACCATATAATGTTATTAAAAATTCTGAACTATCTGCCAATGCATTCCATAATTTAACACCCTACTTTTGTTTTTCAATTATTAATATTGTGATTGATCGATGATATAATTTTATTAATTACCAATACAGCTTTCTTGAGTTACATTAAATAATTTGTCAATATATTAAAACTTTTATATAATATTAAAACTTAATGATTTTAAGATAACATTTAAATTATTTTTTGCCATTAAAATTACAATTATAATTTCAAAACCTAAAAATTAAATTATAATTTAAGAAACATATGAATGAATTGTTTTAAAAAAATAAGTTATAACTTGCATATTAAAAGAAAACATTTATTTTTCCATACAAAAATGAATATCATGTTAATTGAAACCATGTTTTAATGTCTTATTTAAGTAATTTTGAATATTTAAAAAAATGTTCATATTTAAAATTATTTTTTATCTGAAAATGAAATTACAACCGAAGAATTAGTAGAATAAATATTTATTTTTGCATAAAAAAACAAATTAATTTTAAATTGTTAAATTAATTTGGAGTAACTTAAAAAGAAAACATTTAAAAAAAGCCAAAATATTAGCCCAGGATTGAACTCTGGTCTTGTTAATGCTATGTCATCGCCTTATCCACTAAACAAGTCAGATACTCTGCAACAGTGATATATTATAGTCTGTATATTTTCTGTAGGCGGTAAGGTCACATTTTCTACTGCGTTACTGGTATCAGACAACCAATAACAAGGTAGAAAATGTGACCTTGAACCACTTACAGAAAATATACAGACTGTAGTATATAAGCTATGCTATATACTAATATAAGTTTGAGATCCTTTTTCTCGACATTGGCTGGCTATTGCGCTTTAATATTTTAATAAATGAACATTCTAAAAGCATACTACCATTATATTAAATCTCATCCCGAACTCAATTTTCCACCCCCCCCCCCCGGTAGTAGAAAACTCACTAGAGAGCAGCAATTGTTTTAAATTGGACAACAAGTGAAATGCAGATGTTACCAATTCCCATTACAATTTGGTGGGGGTTACTATTCACTTCTAAACTGAAATGGCATTTATGGGTTAAAAAATGGAATGACACATAGAAGTCTTTATATTAAATCAATAATATAAGTTTAACAACTTCAGTACTATCAACATCAAATGAGAATCAATATAAGTTTTAGCATCCTCCACACAAAAGATTAGTACTCCAAACAATATTTTGATGTTTTTGTAAAAGTTGAAGAAAATTATTTAAACTTAAACAACTGTGATCACTTTTTAAAACATTTGAAGTTAACTATGTCAATCTAGTTTTCTTTAATAGAGATCTCAGATTTGAAAATGTTAAAATAAATAAACATTTCGTTTCAAATGATTTCAATTTCTCTATCATAGATACTTACACTACGGAGGCCAGTATAATAGCCAGATAAATACCAAGCAGATAACATAGCAGCAAGTGTAGGATTGTCTGCAATGCTTGGACATTGTGGCATCATAGGTGGAGGAGGAAGAACTGAATTCTGAGGCATGGGTACAGGAGATGGCATAAATGGCAGATTGGCCTAAATAAATAATCAAAATTTTAAAAAATGAGTACAATTTTACAGAATGTTGCTTTTTTATACAAAAAGCAAAAAAAATACACTGAAAGTCAATCATCCAGCCAAAATTGTAGGACCCTTTTATCTCCACAATATTTCCACATTTTCCAACGCAAATTATTAAACATCTTAATAAAATTGTATTTAAAATCCCAACACCAACATTGAAACTGCAAAGCTGAAGATGAAAAAATACAGTTTTAATATTAAAGATAATAAAGCAAATTTAATACTTTGATTTAAATCAACCATTGCAAATCAGAATGAGTTATGACTTTTTAAACATTGCACTTACAAATTATGATGCTAAAAGAGAAACATTCATTAAAATTAATTTTCTGTTTATTTTTATATGCATTAGTTAATTTCAACTGTCTTTAGATGAACAATCTTCAAATTAAGGCACAAAACAATATAAAATCTGTTTTTATAAATGATACTGCAACATTTTGAATTGCAGTTAGATGACAAATTAGGCACCACTCCTAACTTCCCTATTATATCAAACAAAAGATCCTGAGCAGATTTTGCATGCATTAGATGCATTCAGTGTATCTTAAAAAATAAAATCTTACAATACCCAAGTGAATAAATTGCTGCAAGGATATTTGCATGAAAACATATGTGTCTGTATATTCTGATTTCCATGAACTTAGAGCTCCAAAGTTGGTATAAATACAATTTCAAAAATAGGAATACGGCCCCTTGGTTTTAATAACAGAATTTTTAATTTAAAAAAAAAATCAAACAAAATTTTGACAAAAACTTCTGAAAATATACAAAAATCTATCTTAAAATTCAAAACACTCCCTTTTCCCATTGAGATAAGATGTGGGTATTATTGTGAAGTAAAATCTTAAGGTGGTATTAACTTGAAGCTTAAGGTTCCTTCTCCATTGAAAATCACTTCTAATTTCTAAACCATACTGAAAAGTAGATGCAATGCCAATGAAATTAAGAATTCACTATGCCTATCTGTATAGTGGATACTTGAATTTGGATCTTGACAATCTGTAAAATCAAGGCTCTTCCACCAGTAAATCTCAAAATTTCTTTTTGTTAATTTTTTTTAAAACAAAAATCTGATGGTAGGGCTTTTTAAAATTGAAAGACTTAAAATTTATGGGCATTACAGTAAGTACAAGAAATATTTTTTTAAATCAAAATACTAAAAAAATTTTTTTTATGCAAGTGTGATTTAATAATATTTAGAAAAAACATGTATTTATTCCTAATAGAAAAAAAAAAATAATATTTTTGCTCTTTTAAAGGTATAGGATAGAGCTTTGAAATGAAAAATATTCTTACTTATCACAGTTATCAATTAAAAAAAAGCCGATGACATAACTTACTGGTGTAGAAGTTGAAGGTGCCTGAGCAGCAGAACCAGAATAATGTTGATGGAAGGTAGCTTCATACCTAGTTCTATCCAATGTAGCATTATTTGTCGATTTCTTTGCACACCGTTTTTTCTCCTTCTTGCCGGAATTACAACTTGTATCAATTTCTTCTGATATTTCACTAAATTCCTGGTAAATAGAAAATATTAATATCTATTATAACAAGCAATACTCACCTTCATATCAATTGTAACAAGCTCTCTCAGCTAAGGTAAACAATTTTAAATATCAGGAATGATTTGTTCTCGCTAAGAATTATTTAATTGATAATATATTCGTTTAAAACCAGATAATATTATCTCTAATACCTCGATATTCTTGACATGTTTCACATCAAATTAAAGTAAAATAATAATCAACAAAAAGCAATCCTCAAAATTCATTCAAGGTTTTATAAACTGAACAAAATGGTCACAAGTATGATTGTTTTCTAATAAAATCATTATTTCATTAAATATTTAATAGTGTGATTTTCTTTCATTGTTGAAAGCTAAGGAAGAAGAATTATCTATATGTAATTTAATATGGATGGTGATGTAGGTATTATTTTGGTCCAAAAATCCTTTTATAGGATAAATTACATTGAAACTTAAGATACAGAATATAATTATAATTTTGCTCAAAATATGAACTTAAAAAATATGTGTAAAGAACAAAACTAGAAATGGTTAGAAATGTAAAATGTATTAAAGAATAAAATCAAATATCATAAAATAACCACTTTTTTTCAAAATGCATGGATGCATAGTTTATCCAATTAAAAATGATAAATCGCGAATGTCAGAATTACGTGGAGAAAAGTCCGAATTGCGCTCAAGTTTCAGTGAAGACAGAACTGAACAATCTATTACAACATGTTTTATATTTAAAATGTTTCCACAATGGCTGCACATTGGTGAATATTCTGTAAAAAATAAAGATTTACGAGTAGTCTTGAATGACCAATCCTTAACTGGGATAAGGTAACATTATACCAACAATTTTGAGAGGAAATTCATGGTAAAATCAAAAGGTTTCGCATTACATAATTTATTTTTTGTACTTAAATTCCACTCATTTTTCAAATTTGAAAAATCTATTTCAAATGGATGCCTGCACTTCAGCATAGTTAAGAGACTACATAAAAAGTTCATTAGCAGATTCTGCAGCAGTACTGACATCCTCTTTCCCCTAGATAATATTATAGGCAAGATTTGGGGTAGTATGAATCGAACCTTAAGTATGAATGGATGGATGATTTGGGTTAGTGACAGCTTGCAGAAAACTCCAGATGCAAGTTTTTTTTTTAAACTTGCATTTTTTTTTTTTTTTTTGAAATTCTATTGTTATATATCGAAGAGCAAAATGACAGTTACTTCGGATACAAAAGAAAAACACATGCAGCTACTGTCTATCAACTTCATTACCACAGGTAAAGATACAACCTGTGTTTTTACAGGTTGTGTCAGGCCATTTGCAAAAACTGGAACATAGTCCCAAAACATTTATCAGCGAGAATTAAAAGTCAAAGTTGGAGTGTCTGCTTTTGAAAAGTTTTGGAATGGACATAACATGGTAATATTCAAACCATGAAAATAAAATGAAATTGTTAGATATGTCAATGTTATGGAAAATATATGCATGTTCCCAATAGAAAGAAATACAAAATACCAGCATTAAATAAATGAGCATGACTATTATTTGAAATGACTTTCTTAACTAAGAAAAGAATAATTGCTTAATCCCCCCCCAAATAATAATAATAACCAATAGAGAGCATATACCACCTCCTTTATAATGACTGTTCACCAATCTCTCTATATTAACTGTTGACCCAAGTAGTCTGAAAGAGCCAAAACACAACCAAAAGTCTTGGCGGTGCACGAAACCCAGACTTGCAGATAGAAAGGCTGTGTAGAAGTATACACAACACACATTAGTTTATTCTAGAAACATCAGATTTAAATTAAACATGTAACAGGCTAGTGCGATCAGTGTGAAATTACAATGGGCTGCACTCCAAGCTTCTTTTTATTGAGATCCATTTAATTATATATTATTATCCATTTAAAGATATACAAATAGAAAACCATAACAAGGATTTTAACTATTTGTTTGCATACAGTAAATAATGATGCCATCATTATTGAGATATAAAAAGACGAATGTGAGCAGATTTCACAAGTTTTTCAACACTGCACACATATGTTTAGCTTTATCAAAAAAATTTCTAAGAAAAAAATTTATCCTGCACCCTCTCTGATTTGCTGTCTAACAATGTAATGCTCTTTACTTGCTGGAAAGCAATAAAATTTAATACTGTGGAGTTCCTTCTGAATTTATTCCCTGCTCCTTTCTGTTGGGCTGTTATGTTTTTAATAGCTGTATGATGTAATGGAACTTAGTTCTATTGAAACGGTTCATATACATAATTCAAAGAATTGATGCTGGACTTAAAAAAAACATGAATTTAACGTCTATTACAATATAATACTTTACTCTTTTAAGATTGCTGGGATATTTAAGTGCATTTAAATCGATGTGAATTCTATAACATTTATTTTGCTATGTTAAATGTATTTTGTTGAGTAAATAATGAATATCAAGCTATACCTAAGAAACTTGATTGGAATCGCACAAAATCAATATTTCCACCAAACCATTGGTAACTAAAAGTTGCTAGCATTTAAATACAAAGCTGGATTTAAAAATATAAAAACTTACTTCCACAGAATCATCATAGGCAAAAGAATCAATTTTAGATTCTGCAATCTGGTATTTACGAGCTACTTCTCCATTACTAGGTTTCAATTCCAACAGATCAACATCTGCTTTATCACCATAACCCACGAATTCTACTGTGCAAAAATCTCCATTTAAAGATATAATTTTAGCTTCATAATACAAACAGTCACCAGCATAGATAGTTCTGCAGTAATCACCAACCTTCCACTAGAGGAAATACATATTATATAGTTGCAAAAAAGTTTCTATAACAATCAATTATTTACTAAGAAAATAAATGTATTTTTTCATATTATTACTTTTATTTACATTATTACATTACTTTTAATCTTATTTAATATCTAAGTAAAGTGTGAAATAAAAGTAGACATTTCAGTTTGTCCTAATAATCAATTGAACAGACAAGCCTTTTAAATCAATGAGAAATGATTTTTCCTTTAAAAAATAATTTTCCTTAAAAAGATACTCAAGGACTTTTTTTAATAATGCACATGCATAATTTGACATAGATTAAATGATTTGAAATTTTAAAAAACAACAACAAAGAACTAGCAGTAAAACACTGCATTACAAATTCAACCAAAGTCTTTTAGCATATAAAGACAATGTCAAAACTCCCGAATTAGTTCTGTGTTAATTCTGTTCTAGTTAAAAGAAGGTAGTTACAACTAGTAATTTTGGGTAGCAATCAGATGACAGGAAGGATCTCAAACTAGCATATATTTTACAAAAACTTTCATACCAGATGAAAGGAAAAGGTACAAACAAAGACTGATGAATTATGACTAACTTTTATTACAAAAAATAATCCCACAGATATATTTAACAATGACATCAAAGAAAATGGTTCCGAATGAATATATTTGCGATATATCATTATAAATAAATTAGCTGCTTCTAACAATCAACTTACCTATCATCTGTACAATTTAAATGGCAAAACCAAAGAACCATTCCTCAAACTAAAAACACAGTACCAAATTTCTCACAACTTTAATTTCACATGAAATTAAAGCTGAAAATAGTCATATGAATTGCATATCAAACCAATGGCATCCATGTCTTATCTACCATCCATTTTTCAGAGATACTTCAAAAGAATTACTTTACTATACAGAGTGTCCTAAAAAGATTGAAATGCAGTTTAAATCTTTACCTATTAGAGATAATGTAAATTGCTAAAGAGTTCAAAATACGATACAAAATAAGGCTACGTTAATAAATTTTTGCTGTTAATTTTCAAAAAGTTACACTTAATTTTTATGCAACCTCAAAGATACAGTTATGCAGATAGCATAACTATCTTTAAAACCAACTGAATAATGGAACGGGGGGATTGACTTGCCCCATTCTTTACATCACTTAGAACAATATTGTCTCAGTAAAAATAGGGACCATATATAAATTAATATTCAAAATTATTAAGATAAAAAAAATCCCAAATGCCCTTAAATGAAGCTTTAATACACAAGAGATAAACAATGGTCTACCTATGAAAAAAGGGTCATGCATATGGCTCTCAATTCCACTTTATATTGTCTCGCAACTGGGACACATAAAAAAATTTAAAAAGAAATTGTCTACATTTCACTGTATAGTTTTCAAAAATATTTTAAATAGCTAAATTACAGTTAAATGAAAGAAAATAAATTGCGAGTTAATTTGTTAGAACGCCACTTTAAAAATAAAATTTTCCAAAAAATTATTTGGATGTCTTTATTTTATATTTTAACTTTAACAAACAAAAATGGCGGTCTTAACATTAAAAAAAATCCTTAAGAGTATATGCTGTGAACCAGCTCTATCAGGTAACAAGAGTTTTAATACAAATATTAACATACATTTTATCTTTTTATAACATGTAACAAATTTTATTACTAATTTGGTATAAGGTCCCAATGCAGCATGTTCAATTTTCAATTAATAATAACTCACTTAATTTTTAAAATACGAGTATGTGGTTTTTTTGCAACGAAATTGCTTGAATAACTGAAGCTTTGAAATTGATAAAATTTGCCCACAGGAGTTGCATAAAAAATTTAAAAAGTATAACCTTTAGAAAATTAATAGGATTTTGTTTATTAACAAGGTTTTATTTCATACCTTATTTTGAACTAATTTGCAATTTACTTATCTATAATAGGTAAAAAAATTAAGCTGTGTTTAATTCTTTTTGGGCAACACTGTATATTATCAGCAGGAGAAAACAACTTAAGAGCCTGCCAGTCACAACTATTAAATAAAAATATCCTATACACAGATTCTGCAAATGCTAATTTTCCATTAAAACACATGATTCTTAGATACATCTTCAAGGACTGTCTACTTTACCTACCTCCGTTTGAGATATTGAAAAATGAACTTCAGAAAGAGTCACTGACTTTAATAAGTAGACTAATTTTGTTACTTTACAAGCATAAATAATCAATCCAAAAGCTTAGCATTATTATGATTTAAAACAGTACTTCTTTTTGATTTGATAAATTGTATTTCATCAAAATTCATCCACATGATTATATCATTGTCATTAATATAGTAATTAAAGACAGCTAGCATTAAATAAGAAAAATTTAATAAACTGCAATTCATTGCAGCAGAAGTACAATAAAAATTAGTTGCAATAATATAACCAAAAGTTATGCAATAATGAAAGAATATTTTAATTGGCTATACAAAATTGTCAAGTCAGTGAAGAAAATTGGCAAAATCATTCCAATTGTTAAAGTTGTATCAAAGTTTTATTTTTCAATATCTTTCAAAAGGTGGTAGTGGTGGGTAAGTGAACACTGATGATGTATTGAAAGGTCATAAATCTTCACATGAAATAAAACTTCTGGCTAAATCTGTCATGGAAACTCCTCATATAGAATGAACAGTGAAATTTTGTTTTTCAATTTCTCTCAAAAAGGTAAGGTTGCATAAGGCAACTCAACCTTAATGAAATATGTAGAGGTCCTAAGTTTTCGTATTTCACAAAAATTAGAAAAATCAGATCAGTAGCTAAATGAATGGTTCATTGGTTTTCCCTATTACTTGAAATATGTAAAAAAACTTATTAATAATAAAAATGAATCAGAAAAGACATGTTTGTTATAAAAAATAAAAAAGAGAAGCTTTGACATATACTCTTAATATGCAAGTCTTACATTGCGCTTTTTCTTTCCCTGGGGTGGTAAATTCTTCTTTCCTCTTTCGTCTGTATTCTTATTCTGAAAAACATTATAATTTAAGAGTTATTCTAAAACATAAGTTTCAAATGAAAAATTTTTTTACTTACTATTTCATCTGCTACTTACATTAAAGGCTATTGCATATGCTCTACGCAATTCAGAATCATCCCAATCAAGAGATTTAATATCCTTGAAAAAGAAAAGGAAATTTTCAATGCAGATAAAAAACTTCAAGCCTACTTTTAATTAATCAAATAAATATCATCTCAAAGTCAAAAGATAACATTAATAATTAGAAGTTATGAATATTAAACTAGAAGAAACCTGTATATAAAAATATTTTTATATTGTAAATGTAATGCTTTTAGCCTACAAAATGTTTTAAAGGACAATCACCTAGAAAGAACACAAAAGTCTTATTTTAGAGAAAAGAAAGTACAATTCAACAACTTAAATTTTTAACCACCGAAAAAAAAAAAATTTGATAAGTAATAAGGTGGCAAATTTTGCAATATAACAAAAACTTGTAGTAGATTCCATCTAATAATTACCACATATATTTTTCTACGAAATGAATTCCATTCCGAACAAAAGAAAAAATTTGCTCTCATCACTGGATTCAAGTTTAAATTTAGTTACTGAATTAAAGGTTTTATAATAAAATCTGTTTAATGAAGCTAATAACAACTATAAAATAGTTTAAGAAAAGAGTTAAAATAACAAAAAATGAGGCATTATTATATGGAGTACAGTGAATTTTATTATAAAATAGGCCCAAAATTATGTTTAATTTATAAAAAATCTTTTCAGACATTGTTTTCCAAGTCCATTAGACATTTCTAATCAAATCCTCTTAATCAAATAAGTAATATTTGAGTAGTAAAGCTAATTATATTTAGGCTTCGCTAAACTAAAATGGGTGATCTAATTTAAAATGAGGCCACATTTTTTTTATTATCAGAAGCTATGTCAGACAGGCTACAGTATTACAGAATGAAATAGGATACACCATTATATACATAAATATGGCGAGTCTTAAGAAATTACAATGAAAATTAAGCACAACTGGGAGGGGGGGGGGGGGGAGCATCTTTGTATGCACATGTGCATCCAAACATTTTCTAAGGTTTTCTGGTTTACAATCATGCATGCAAATTTATTTAAAAATTTAAATTACACTTTTGTTTCAATTTTAATTTGTATTTAAAAAATTCAATATTTTTTAAATGTTTACCATTATAAAATAAAAAGCACTTTTTCCCTGTTTCACAGAAAAAAATTAGTAAATTATCACTACCAAATGAAATAAGCCAACTTTTATCAAATTAACAATAAAAATATGCTATCGTTTTCAATATTTCTTAAAATTAAAAATCACCAGTTAATTTGAATGGATCAGGGGTGTTTGTGGGACCCCAAAAAATCCCCTGAAACTTTTACGGACTTACTACCGCCATTTTGGAGTTTCGAGAAGGGGGGGGGGAGAAATGAAAAATTACAATTATGAAATATTGAATGACCTAATTATAAAAGTTCAATGAATTACTTTTTTTGCAAAATTAATAACCATAAATTTTCAAACATATAAACTACTACATTTTATGCAAATATTTTAAATTACCTGAATTAATTCTTTAAAAAAATTATCTAATTTCTGCTGCTTTTTTTTTATTTTCTGATGTTTGTGGGCTTGTCTTTCTTTTGTGGTGAACTTCATAATTGCAGGAAGATTGACTTTTATTTTCCTCATTTACAGTTGAAGAAATTTCCTCGAGAACTGCACATGCAGAGGTAGAAGCAGTTTGCTTTTCTGCTAATGTAGAAGGTTTTTCAGAGACTTTTATAGGTGACTCATCTGAAATACATGTTTTTAAGTCCTCTTGATATGTTTTCCAACTTCTGTACATATTCAGTAAGAGATCTTTGTGAATTGGATCAGTCATTGGATTTTTTGAGCCATATTTTTCACATGAGGTTTCTTTAGAAGCCATTAAATCATATTTAATAGTCTGCACTGCATCTAGGGAATCAATCTTAAGAGAGGTTCTATAATCAGTGACAAGTGTATCTATTAAGTTGAATGCACTTTCCACTAATGGGCCATGGAAGCAGCTAAGGCAGGCTTTGACCAATTTAGCCAATGTAGGATACTTATAATCATTTGTGAAATCATCTTTTAAATTAAAAACTTTAGACCAATATTTATCAATTGTACACTTGACTTGATTTCCACTTTCATTAGATGTGTAGAGCATTTCTTTGGTGATATCAATATCACTCTGGTATAACCTTATTTCAGCTTCTACTTTTGACTTTTCATTATCACTAAAAATATGGGACATAAAAGATGATAATTTTTCAAAAGCTAATATTGTACTGGTTTTACCTCTTAGCTCTGAATCTAATGCTGTAAAACTAATTAGATATGAATTTTTAAGGGGTAATTTCTGTTTCGTATGCTGAAATTTCAAAGTGAAATTCTCTTGCGTACATAAATAAAAAAATATTTCAATAAGAGAAACGAAAATTTTACACAGCGGAGAAAAAAAAGTTGCGAAGCGATCAATGACAAATAGCTAATACGGCGAAAAATCCCCCTTCTCTACTAATTGGCGCCACGCCAGGAGAGATAAGACCTTTGAACCCAGAGTCACGTGATCGCACATCTGGTCGCGAAGTCTCTCCCTTTTTTTTTCTGCCGCGCCTACTTGCCGAAAAGAATCCAGAAGAGAATGTCCGAGAACCGGGGGAATGAGTCATAACTCGCAATAAGGAAAGAACAAAAAAGAAGTTTTTTCCCCCTTTTCACGCATTATCACTGCCTTTGGAGAAAGAAAGGAAAAGTTTTCACCACACACGCTGACATTGCGTTTTCTGCTTTCAAAGCAAACAAAATCGCCCAGATCAAAATAAATAATTCATTATTATTCCTACTTCCTTTTGAACGACGATCCCCGGAATTTCCGGGTATCGAAGTTCAAAATCCCCGGAATTCCGGGGTTTCCCCGGAGCACAAACACCCCTGATGGATGCACCATTTCTGAAAATCACAACTTTAATATAGAAGAATAGCATGAGTAAAAAAAATTTCATATTTTTATCAAAACTGAATAAAAAATTAAAGGATGCATTTTAAAAAATTAATATTTTATCCTGTACTAAAAATATTTTTTTCCCAATTTTCATAAACTTTTAAATATAATGTCCCTTTTATTTTTACTAACATTGATGTTTTAAGTCTCAATAAAAAATGGTATATGGATATTAATCAATTTAAATTAATTGATGGAGGAAATAATTCACGACAATAAAATAACTATTTTAATATTCTGATATGGGAAAATTCTAAAAATGATTATAACTTCATGAGGTTTTATCCTTCTTTGAATGAAATTTAGCCTCATCTTTTAAGTAAATTTAATACAAGAATTGAAAGTTGAGAAAATTTAATTTGTAAATATTTAATTAGAATTTATATCTCTTTTTATTAGAATCATTCTAAAATGTACAAAATGCTCTTTCGGCAAGAGTGGGAGGTTCCCCCCATTCTTTACATGAGCAAATAATGCATGATGGCAAAATTGGAAGTGTTAATGAATAATATATATTCATAAATATATGAATAATTAATATATAATTATAATAAATGAATATATAGTTCTTTTCCCCTATTTAATTTTTTAAAAATTTTGCATTTGACAGTACCTCTTCCTTTCCCTGAAAGTGATTATCAATTGTTTCAAACTGATTTTAATGATTAATTTCAATTTGAGTGTACCTGAACATATTGTATTTATAGAATCATAAACCATTTTTTTTTAAACGCTGTATTTTATCAAAGGTTGATGAGCTGCAGTCAAGCTAATATTTTTTCAACACTTTTTTTTTTTTGCATTGGCATTGCATTTCAAAATAAAGGTTGATTTTAACATTTCTAGAGCAAATGTACGATACTTGAGATTGATTAATCTTTTATGTAATAATTATACAATATTTTTAATATCTAAAGCATTTCTTGTTTAAATTGTTTTGTTTCGTTAAATTTTACTGTCCATTTAATTATACTTAATTTACTTATCATTGTTTATGCCTGACAAAATTCATTATTTTATGAAGTTCAGGTTTTTTTTTTGTTTTGTTTTGTCAAGCCAGTGTAGCCTGATTTCCTGCTGTTAGTGAATCAAAATTTGTTCAAACTAATTTTAGTAAGATTAGTCAGATTTTTGACTTGAACATTTGTCATGACTTTACAGTAAGGGAACAAAATATTTAATATTTCTAAGCATTTAAATATAAAATATACTACAAATAATTTTTTAAAATTATTAAACACCCTACCAACGTGAACGAGACCTTATTACAACTTTTGTTAGTTAATCTATGACTATCATATCCAAGATATTGCTAACAGGATAACAGCCCATCTAAATGAGCACATCCTCTAATTGTTCATATATGTATGTTACAAATATTAGAATTATATTGTTGGTAAATTAAATATATTTTTGATAAAAATGAGTTAAAAATTTAATTACTTAGTCATTCTTTGCCATTAACATTTAGGATTGTGATACTTTTGTATAATTTGCAATTATCAATTCCATATTACTTCAGAAAATTTAACATTATCAGATAATACTTAGATTTTTATCACCAATTTCACAAATATTTTTAATTCACTATAAATTTGGCACCTTCCATATTTTATACTGCTTCTTTGAAATAATCATTCCATATGCGATGCTGCCCATCAATGAAGAAAGAGTGAAAGAAAAAAGACAACCAAACATTATTTTAATATGAGCCGGCATCCCTGGAACTGAGTGAACTCTTATCTATCTCGCGTTGGATTCATTCCTATTCTTCCCCCACCCCCTTCTTGATTGTTCTTTCTTCAATTTTTATGTTTTTAATTTGTCTGTGAAAACAAGTAAAAAGAAAAGTTCTCTTTATATATCAAGAAAATTTAGCACTTTAAAGTATTTAAAAATAGCTTTCAAATTTAATGACACCATGCACCCGATTTAAGCCACAATGCTACAGAAAAATGAATAACATAAATTGGTTAATTTTCAACAATGGGACATGATGTTGCAACATTCATCCTTAAAAAATTCAAGACTAAAAATGAATGCTCTTCTATAATTTTAATGATAAGTAGCATGTATGTGAAAAATCAAAGATGATTTTAAGAATTTTAATGGTTATATTATAATATAAGATAATGTCAGATGAAGTAAAATTCATGCAATACAGTACTCCACTATATTATAATTCTATTATAACATTAGTCTGACTAATTCACAAGTACAACAGCTTGAAAACGACAAACGTCCGAGATGAAGCATCCCAAGGAAATAAGACAAAAATAAAGTAGCTGGAATTCAATGATTATGACATATGAATTTTCACAAATAAAGTAAAGTCAAAAAGCTTCTGTTCCTTAAAAGCATTTAACAAAGCAAATATCATCATAATTTCGCTACAGATGAGCTATTGGTATAAATAAAGTTTACAAAAAATAATTTTTTAGAGTAAAAAATAGAAATAATTAGATTAAAATTTATCTATAAAAAGGGAAATATATGAAAATTTTCACTTCTGGAAATAAATTATATTAGTTGTACTGAAAGAGGCGACATTAAAATAAAACTTCCTCAACCTTATAAAATGTAAGACTTCAAGCGATTTCGTTGCTTATACTTTCTATGAACTTTTTTCAGTTAAAATAAGAATAAATAAGAACTCCAACTTTGAAATAAGTTACTTATACATTGAAAAGTATCACATGATCAAAACTTTAAAAAATATAGGCCTAATGCTATATAGTAAAATATAGGCCTAAAGAATACAGTACAGTCATCGTAATTGTAATTTTTTTACCGGAAATAAATTTGCATTTATAGTGAAAAATATGTATTGTGTTCTTTGAGAAAAATTAATTGCATTAACTTTACTTGACAGTAAAATTATGTAAGTTATAAATTTGTCCAGACAAATAAGAACAATATTAACGAATTAGTCATCAAATTTTTTTTGGATCACATCTCCTAAATTTTTAATATATGCTTCACGTGGTTCAATTTTTAATTGACCTAAAGTCAGGAGGCCAACACGAAGGCATAGGCTAGTAGATTAAAATACATTAGCTTAACTGTCAAGTAATTGAATTTCAAAAGAAAAAAAAATTATACAAGATAAAATATTACGATAATGTATAAATTTTTATCCAAAATAACTGAATCAGGTTCCCAAATGCCTTCTGTTTTAATAATAGTGAGCACAGTTAAGTCTTAGGTTATTATAAATCGATAAAAGTAAATATATTTCCACAACTAAAATGAAAAAGATTAACTTTATCTTGAATTTACCACTTAAAAATCACTAAGAAAGAGTAATTATTATTAAGAAAGGGGTTTCATTACGTACGCACTGCTTAGGGTTACAAAATGTTTGTCAAATTCCGCCATTGCATGCACTTAATTTATTGGAAGATGTTTCGCGCACCGGCCTCATAAATTTAATAAATAATAACAACCTTATGAAAAGAAAATGTCAAGTTTAAATTTACCTTAATTTCCATATTATGCTGCTTCAAAATTGCGCTTTATGAATGATGTACACAAAAATTTCTTAAACGATACGGTTACTGCTACGCTTTCACAGATTGAAGCGGTGAATAAAGAAAAAGACTCGAGTCTAGCGTCTCAATCGCAATAGTTATTCCTATGGAATGAACGAATCCATCGCAAACCGTGACCGTACATTTCGGATCGGTCATTTATATGTTGAGTTGTTGGGAACGGAATGGTATTTTTTTCAAAACAAGGTGTCGTCATATTAGCTTAAAACATATTTTTCAGTAACTTTTCATCTTATTTAATGGATGTTTAATACAAATTCCATTTAATCATATTTATAGAATAATTATTTTATATAAATTCCGTTTCATATTTTATAAGCTTTCCTTTGTATATTATATCATTACAGCGAATGTTAGAGAAAAATGACATAGTGTTGATTATTCAATACAAACGAAAAATTTCAGACTATTTATTTTCTTCATGGGATTTTTATTTGTTTTCTAATGCCCCTTATTTATTATTATTTTTATTGCTGTTTTTACAGGGTTCAGCATTTCCTGATATTTATGAGTCTTGAAATTATTTAAAAGTACTTTTGGCCTGGAAAATGTTTCCATTAATATATCATCTTCAAACTGGTGATTTACTGATTTTGAAAAAAAATTTTAATAGCAATGTCATAACTTATATTCCTTTACAAAAAAACTTCTGAATAATATGGAAACATATTTTTCATTAACATCTAATATATACTGTTTCTGCAAAAAGAAAAAAGTTGCAGCTCTTAAAACCTTATATGATTGTATGAATACAGTATCTTTATTGTCAAAGAAAATATTCCACCAATGCCTTCACACTCCCAGAACAGCGTATGCCTATTTTTTTTTTATAATTTCTAAGTTTAACATTTCTATTGTTATTGTTTCTGATTCCAGGTGGTATAGCTACGCTTTACCACTTCCATAAATCCAAAGATCTCTAAAAAGTGCAAAAATAATAGCGGATCCTTTAAAATCTCAAAAATAGTAAAATTTAAACATGTAAGAATATGATTGGGGAAGGATTGATCTGCCTTGCACCAAGGACATGCAGCAAAGATCCTATAGCCGTATTGGAAGGCAAGGGATTTGGTGTGTCCACTCAAAAAACAAGAGAAAGCCGTTTGCTGCTTTCTAGATATGTAGACGGTGACACCAACTGGGACTCTTACCAACGTACCAAAGATTAGCAAATGGGACTCTCCAAAGGCTCCATCTTTCTAATAGAGTTGCTTTCAAAATAAGTTGATGTTGCATCACCATGAAATATGTCAGCTTAGGCTGTCTTAGCTAAGTTATCGGTTATCTCATTACTATTTAAACCAACATTTGAGGGGACCCACTGAAAGTGTGTAGAGTGTTCTGCGGGGGAGCCTGGCAATAACGTCAAAGATATTGTGGCGGTTTGGGATGAGCGAGAATAGAACCTGGGACCTTGCGGTTCGCAGCCGGGTAACATGACCACAATACAAAAGCAACTGCCCGAGTAGCGTAGCTGTTAACTGGCTTATAAGCTTTCACCACAATATTCATGCTAATCTTGTCAATCACTTTCGTCCAGTGAGAAAGGTGCTGTATAGAGGCACGACTAGCTAAAATCCAAATGTCCCCGAAGACAATTTCAGAGGACGTGTCGATATATTGAAGTCCCTTATAGATTGCAATATAGTCCCTTATAGATTTTTCGGACCTGAATGCAGAACAGTCGTCAGGATTTCTCATCAAAATATCAGTAGCTCCTTCAGGAATCTCAATGTGCACGCCACTACCAGAAACGCCACCATCTCCTTTACTTAACATTTCTATTTATCTTAATATGTTACTATGAACTGAAATAAATTTTATTCTGCCATTGCTAAATTCAAGTTATGATGTGAGAACATTTCAATTTTGTAGTATAAATTTTAATTTTACTGAAAGCTGGATTTTTAAACTATAGCTAGTCACAAAATACACTGATGAATTGAAGCACCCACAATATATATATATATATACATATATATTCTTATTCTATTCATATATATATATGAATAGAATAAGTTTCCTGATATAATCTTCCTATAGAAATATTTTCTATAATATGATTAGAGTTAAGAGTAGATGTGTTAATTCAGAATTTAAACTCAAACATTTTTTGTTTAGAATGTTTTCTGATTTTAAATTTTCAGCAGTTCCAATTAAAAAATACTTATAGCTGGCCAATTTTTTCTGACATAAAAATCCCATTCCCAAAATTGTATTGCGTTCTCATATCAAAAAAGCATACACATTTAAGACACCGCAAGGAACTTCGTGTGTTTTACATTTATTTTCCTTTCAACAGTTATAGTTATATAACTTCTAAAAATAATTATGCAATGGGAAATTCTTTTTCAAAAGAAGAAAAAAAAAATCTATGTAAAATATTATAATATTGCATGCACAGTTTCATGGGATCTATTTTAGAATGTACTAAGTATTTAAAAATTGATAATTCAAACCAATTGCAGTATTGGAATTTGAATCTTGAACATTTTTTACTCATAAAAAGTAACAGACTGTATGATTTATGAGAAGATATATTAGTATTCAAAGTACTTAGGTAAATAATTCCTTCTTTTAGCTTTCCTTATATTATTGATTTTTGATTCTGAAATTATAATTATGATTGCCATGATTTTCAGTTGTAATAATTTTTTATATCATGCATTGTCTTATACTTCATAAAGTTTACAAATTTTCCTTAGCATTTTATAAGTAATTTGCACATTTAATATGTGCCTTTATTCATTACAGAACCCTATTGATAGTGTTAATGCCATTCATTAAAATCTTACACTGTAAATTATAGCAAAATATATCAATTCAATAGACATAAAAAATTTTCATATTAGTATTTCAATTTCAATTTAATTACATGCTCTCTATTTCATACATTATTATTTCAATTTGCTTATTTTTATTATTTTATTTTTGAAAGTTATATAGTAAAAGTATAGTATTCTACATCCAAGGCATCTCATATTATGTAATGTCAATGCTTGTTGGACTAGCTCGGTCAAATATTCAAGTATAAATTTTTCTATTGTTATTCTTAAAAATTATGAGAGTTACATATAATTCAGTAAATAAATAGCAGCTAGTAGTTGCTATTAACATTACCCACTTACCACAGAAATGTTTAGCAGGCATTCAGCTAAGTGTAGCCCTATGGATACCAAACTGTAAATATTCTTATTCCATTCTTTAAAACTGTAACATCCCTATATTTTATGTGAAGAAATATTTATCCTATACCTATAGCTGAGCATGCTCGCAGAAATTAATTTTTTGAAATGATGAAATATATGCTTTTGCACAATGCTTTGTTTCTAATAAAGCTGCAAAGCCATATTTTTTAATAATTAGATACAGTATACCAATGGAGAAACTGAATTGCTATTAAGATCAAATAAATTTTTTTTGCCCTGAAAAATTAAGATTTGTTTGTAAATTAAGTTCAAAAAGTATTACATTTCTTATGTTATATTTGGTAATGATAATTTTAAAAAACGATTGCAAAACATACTTTACAGAATCTTATCATTATTAAAGTTTATTAAATTAAAAATTTCTATAAAATATTTATTAACTATCATTGAGCTATCACCAAGTTCTCAATTCTTCAAAGCTGAAAGAAAGAAAAGATATTTTTTTACGCAATATGCTGCTTTAAAAAAATTATTCAATTTCTTCTATAAATGTTAAAAAATAGAATTTTTTTAAGTTTTAAAATAGATTTAAAATAGAGTGCCACAGCAGGTACATTCTATATTTATGAAAGATACACTCTATATTTATGAAATTGAAAAATATGTTTGTATGTTTGAACCTTATAAATTCCTCACTCCTTAACAGATTCGAACACAATTTGGCACACATGTTCCTTAGTACTTAGGAGTATTTACTGCTTTATTTAAAAATTTCTATAATCCTGTAAAGAGGATAGAATAAGGGAGAGTTTGATAGAATTTACGTTTTTTTCTGCCATGTTTTCAGTTTAAAAATATCTAATATCTTTGGAAAAGGGCATTGTTATAAAATGACCTATAAAATCATTTCAATAAAAAACAAAAGATTGAATAAGTATCATTGCAATAATTTCTAAATTACATGTTTATGTAATTTTAAAAGTTCATTATAATATAAAAACCAAATAAAAAAAATAATGTTTCAAATATGATAATTTGTTTCATTCAATTTACAAACGAATTTCAAATTTATTCACTTGTTGTAAAGACATGAAACACAGAATACACACTTTATTCTACACACAATATTGACTGATATATATAAAATAAAACTAAACTGTCAGGCGTACCAAATATATTTTTGGCGCTGAGTGGTGTATGTAAAATTCCCAAATGGGTTAAAGACACTCCTGCAATAAAATCGTCATTCCAATCTATTTGCTATCTACCTAGTATAACTTTTCTTAAATGATTTTTGTTAAATGACATGAGGAATTTAATACTGCCCATCCTGTATAACTGCTTTATTTCTCATTTCCAGTATTCCTCACATGTATCTTAGCCCCTGAGACGTTTATTGTTGAGTGATCTAGCACAATTTGAAATTTTGTTCTGACTATTAGGTTTGTTGGTTTGAGGTCAAATGCAGCCATGATGCTGGCCTTATCCACATGAATTGTTGCTATTTTAAATTTTGTTTTATACACCGTATTATTATCATTTATTTCGGCCAACTATCAGTGTGTCCATGAGTAGTTTTCCATTACACAGCTGCTGCCACATTGTACTTTTTTTCCAAGACATCTATGTATATTTTTAAATGATTTTGACGACGAACAGTCAAAGTCATTGTCTGTGTCATTTTCATTCAGTAAGAGTTGCATTTGGTTGAGGAATTTTGATAGATGGGAGATTAGTCAGTAATTCTCTTAAATTGCACTTATCTCTGAAGAAAGCGAAGTTAGAAGAGCTTCATTTTGAAGTTGTAAAAGAAATAGTAAGATTCCAAGTATTACTTGAAGAGCTGCCGTTGGTGTGGTTTGATAGGACTCCTGTGATCTAGGGCTAAAGATCTTTGTGATGTATCCAGATATATTAATATTGTGTCAGTCCAGATTTGTTGTAATATATTGATGATAATTTTTGGGTTGTTTTTTACAAATGATGATATGTACTAAGCCGCTGCTCCATGAACAATTTTGCACTCATTAGTCAATCTTATATAGGATCCTTGTCTGCTTTTGGTTGATACCACAATTGATTTTACAAAGATTTTGAATGTCTTATCTACTGCTTTTATAAGGATCTGTCTAATTCAGTTTATAATCCAGATGTATCTCAGGATATCCCCAAAAAAATAATTTTTTTTCACTTGATACATTTATTGTTAAATAATTCCAGAGCTTACGCATTACTTGTTGAGAAGAAGTTTTTTGGTTAAAATTAAATAGTTTATTATAACGCAAATTAATTTTTGAATTAATTTTACTTAATACTTTCTTTTCTAAATTTATGGCCTCTGTTTTGCTGTTGGAGAGTACTATAAAATCGTTAGCAAATGCCTGCAACTGAATTTTAGAAAGTTGGAAAATTTTATTAGCTGTTAATGTTGGCAATGTTATTGTTTATGTTCTCCTGTGGCTCTCTCCAGTGGTGAAAAATGGGTCACTTGCCTATTTTCCAACAACAGTAAAATAGTTTGCTAGTATTGCCAGAATATTTGCTTTTGTCCAAACTTTAAAGGATTTCTTTGTGTTACAGATTATCAAATGTCTCATTTATATCTAAAGAGAACACCTTCATATGATTGTTTATAATTTATTTTGTCAAGTATTGCTTGGATTGCGGAGTCAACAGACTTGTCTTCTCTACATCCCTGATATTTACTGAGATTTTTAAATCATTAACTTCTCTAAGACTTTTTTGATATTTGGAAGGAGAAAGATCGGTTGATAAGAAAAGATTATTTGGATCTTTTTCTATTTTAAGGTAAAATATTTGTTGCTCATTTGAAAAGTATGATATTAATCATACTTTTCAAATTCTTTTTTATTTTGTCTAATACTTTCCAATATGAAATTTACTCTATCTATGATTGGATGCACAAAAATCTGGTAAGACAAATGCATGTGGGGGATAGGGACATAATTTTTATTGCAAATGATGTCCAAAGTATTTGCTGTAGCTTCAAATTATGTTATTATCAATGAGTGTGTTCATATTAAAATAATCAATTAAAGAAAGTAATAGCAGTTTCATTAGAAATTGTATTTAAATCATCACACTCAAAACAATGAAAATTAGAATCTAGAAAAACAAAATAAATACATAATGAGAATGTAGTTTATTATGTATCTGAAAAGTAATGTATGCAATTAACATAAAAATAAAAATCTTAACATTACTTCTTAAGAGAAAAAATTTAATGTGCCTCTTCTTGCTGCTGTTTCAGCTTTCAAATGTAATGAAGGAATGAAAAGTTTTTCATGCCAATAATTTGAAAAATAATATATATTCTATTTTGAAAGGTGCATAAAAAGGGTAAATCCTGATTTCAGACCACATCAGAAATTGGAGCACTTCAGACAACTCTTTATTGATTTTAAAAGGTTAAAAGTGAAACAAATGGCTAATTAATTAAAACAATCATAATTTATTTTTAGTAACAAATCTAATTTTTACAGATGAATTAAAAAGAAATCACACACTCAGACATTTCTTTCACTAATTCATGTCAGTTTTATACTCTTTGGATAACTTTGGTGGGCGTGGAAAATAAATGATATTAATAATAAAAACACTGATAAATTAATAAACTAAATAAATCTTCTTGCCATAAATTTCTAAATTGTAATCAGGATTTAAACTTTAGTTCTAATAAAATTATAGAGTCAGACTTCTTTTACATTTATATAATGAATATTGATACAATTTTGTCAAATCAAAATTTTATTTTCTTAAATGCATTCTATATTAATCAAAATTTCTGGACACAGATATTTAATTTATCAACTGTTATTATTTTTTCCCTGAAAGAGCCACAAATAAATATAAGAACACAGATAAAACAAAGTCTAAGCAAAAACAGAAAAAAATTATTTTTCTACAATTAACAAAACATTAATATGCTTTTTCAATATCTTTTTATACAAATAAATAAAATTTAACCATTTATCAAGAAGTTAAGTGCAGATTTTTATTCCAAAAATTTATTACAAGATGAAAAAAAAAATGATGATTATATAAATCCAGTGCATTGTGTATACTTGAATTGCAAACATTGCAACAATATTAAAGCAAAATGACGAAAACTTATATTTTTTATTTAAAGATAAAAATTAATTGGCAAAATTATCATTATTAAAATTTCAAGATTGCAACAAAATAAAATTCATTAGCATGAAAAAATATTATTTCATTAGTAATTGTTTGAATGGCAATATAAAGCAAACATATCACTAAATATAATAAATAATTATTACTTTTTAATAAAATTTGATTTCATAGCATAGCATAGAATTTTCATTAATTTCTTTTCATAGAATATAGATATTTGTCTGTTTACAAGATTTACTCTATTATATATATCAGTCAAATGTATTCAAGTAGAGCAAAATAAATCTAGATATATATATATAAAATAGAGTAAAAGAT
Organism: Argiope bruennichi; assembly: GCF_947563725.1. Lineage (NCBI taxonomy): Eukaryota > Metazoa > Arthropoda > Arachnida > Araneae > Araneidae > Argiope > Argiope bruennichi. The sequence goes on along the minus strand of NC_079157.1, from coordinate 107,683,950 downwards.
ATCTAAGTATTAGTGGCAGATTTAGGCAGAGCATATTATAAGGCCCCTTTTTATAATAAACTGCACAATCCAGTTTCACATTTCAACACATTTTCAGATTGCATGTTAATGATTTAATTAATTTTGTAAATACGTGTAATTTAATTATTTAATTTTTGTCAATATGTGTATTTGTGCGTGTGTGCGTGCACATGTTTGTTATTATTTATTATGTAATGATTGTGAGACATCCACATTTGTACACAATATATTCATGCAGACACACAGTGTTTACAAACACTGCAATAAATAAATGATTGTAATGAAAAAGGTATTAATATTAACAAAGTGTTAATATTAACCTAAGAATTTATTATTCATAGAATTTGTATTCTTTACAAATATATTTATTTAGCAACTTGGCTAATAACATCTTTTTAATGAAATAGTCCATGGCCTCCCTCTTAATCCATTTGCCTAAACAAAAATCCAGAACTAAATGCCACATATAGTTAATAGATTAAAAATGTTTTTGAATCAGTTTAAATTGACACAAATTCCATTTGTTAAAAAAAAAACTATATTTAAAGATGTTTTTATAATAATATAATATTATAATTTACCGAAATGAGACAATCCAACTAATTTCTTAACTTCAATCATAGTTTGCTGAGCTATTTTTGAGGCTTTTTCAGAGCCTTTTTCAAGAATTTTAACAATATGTGATGGTTCAGATATTAATCTTTGAAATTCTGCTTGAATAGGCTTGAAATACTCTATCACAGCTTCAGCCACAACTAGCTTGTATTGACCAGTGTCCAGGTTCCGATGCTCTTCGCAAATGCTCTCACATGACTTACCTGTGCATAAGCTATGCATCAATATCAAATTGCTGACCCCTGGCCGTTGGTCAGCATCATATGTCACAGCGGAAGTCATGTCTGTGACAGCTTCTTTGATTCTTTTTAGCATCACATCTGGGGGATCGGTGATTTCAATCCGATTTCGAATATTAGAATCAGATTTGCTCATCTTCTTGTCAGGTTGTCGCAAACTTTTAATGCGTGCGCAATTTTCATCTACAAACAAAAGGTTTTAAAAGATTAATGGCCAATTGATAATACAGAGCGACTCAAAACTAAACATACCAAGTTTAGAAGAGGTACAAAGCACAAAAGCAAAACAAAATCACAGTGTGACCAAAAATTGTGTGATCAAAAATTTTAATTTCATCATCTGGAAGTGCAAAAATGACAAGCTAATAATAGGTGAGAAAATTATTTAAACTCATTTTACACTAGAAAAGCATGGACAATAGGAAAGGGGCAAAAAGGATGATAGATTAGGAAGCACAAGAGACAAAATATCAGAGCATAAAAGGCAACTGTTAAAGTAAAAATGGTAAAGAGGCATATATATATATATATATATGAAAGAGTAACAAAAACCAAGTTAATAGGAAAAAAAGTATCAAAATTAAATCAAATAAAGAATAGTTTGAATCAGATATAATTTTTTAGTTGTGATTCTGAAATAATTTAGTTTTGTTTCCAAAATATTTTTTATTTTAGATTGTTTCAATTATAGGTTTTAACTACCTAATGCTAATATTTTTTATTAGCATTAGGTAGTTAAAACCTAGCATTTTATATATATATATATATATATATATATATATATATATATATATATATATATATATATATATATATATATATATATATATATATAAATATATATATATATAAATATATATATATATATATATATATATATATATATATATATATATATATATATATATATATATATAGGTAGAGGTATTTGTACATCTACTTTTTTTTCTTCAAAAACAAACAGGTAAGTAAAATAAATAAACATAATTTTTTTAAAAAATTAAGCATTAAACATTAATATAATTTTTAGAAGATAATAATTTTAAAAATATGCTTCAAAATAGTTTAAAATTTAACTATAAATATATGAATGCATTTTAAAACAAAATAAAAACTAAATTCTTGTTATCATTCTCTCTCACAAAATAAAAACTAAATTCTTGTTATCATATCTCTCTATCTATCATTCTTCATTGTATCATTCTCTCTTATGCTTTATAAAAATTTTTACTCTTTAATAAGGCTTTAAAAACATTGTAAAAAATTAAAATTAATAATCAAAACTATGAGCAATGCAATGTGCAATTTATACCAAAGTAATGTGCAATTTGGGTAGAGACAAAAGTCTTTAAAGTTAAAAGTGTTTAATATACAAAGATAGGAAAATGACAAGTTACTGATTACATTAAATACAATTGAGCGTCAATCTCAACTTGTATTTGATACAGAAAAATGTTATCAATTCAACTATAAGGATTTCTGTATCCTTTTTAAATATTTGTAGGAAAATGTGCGCTGAGCAGCTTTTGTAGGGGTGTGTACGGCTGTTGATGTGAAAAACTGTGTTCAGCAATAATACAATCTATGCTTTGTGATCTGAACCATGCTCCAAACTCATTATATTAGGTCTGTTGCTCGCCAACTCCAGAAATTAATCTGAAGAAATGCCATTATAAATGTAGCCTTCATGCTGAATTTTCTTCTTTGTTAGATAATTATTATTAAATATAACTTGACTTATTCAGAAAGCATTTCAAATTATATCAATATATAGTATTGTGAACTATTTTAAATTTTAGAAGTTTATCTACAAAACATTGATTACAAACCTAAAAACCAAAAAAAGTTCAACAGAATTTGCTAATATAGTAAAAAATATAAATTATTCAAAGAAAAAAGAATGAACTATACTTTTAAATATAAACTGTCATTATTCACAAAGAATTAATATTTTTTCAACAATAAATTTTTTTAAGACATTGAAAAATTGTGAGTGAAATATTAAATAAAAAAATAATATAAAAAAAGATTTTAAAAAATTATGGTTGATAGGTGCTTTTATCTTTTTAAAAATTTGGTTCAGAAACAAAATTTGAAATATATTGTTAGCTTTATAAAATGTATTTTAATTATGTATAGAGTAATGAAGCCTTTTCCACAAATCTCACAATCACTGCAAATTATTATACATTACCAACTCCTAAGTAATTTTATGCGTGATTTTAAGCATTTTGATTTCAGTCTATGAATAAAGCCTTAAGAAAGAAATAAAGGAATTCTAAAATAAACAGAAAGTACAGGAATCAGTTTGTTGATAAAATATAATTCTTCAAGGACGATAATATATGATAATTTATAATTATATATATTTTTCACAATCACATAGAAGTGTTTTTTAATTTGCATTAATTCCAAAATATTGCAATAAAGTAATTCTGGTGGCAAGCTGTAATCTTTCTGCAATATCTATCCGATATACAAAAATAACTAGCATAGTAAGATGAACTTTTGCAAACATTGAATAAAGAAATGATAAATATTAATAAATGACATGGCTCACCAACTAAGGGCTGAGGAATGGGAAATGTTTTTCCATATCTGTTATTAAACAACTTGGCTAAATGTTGGCTTAACTGTATGTGTTGCAATTGATCTTCTCCAACAGGAACTTCATTTGCTCTAAAATATTATAAAAAAACGTAATTAATTATTTAAAAGATTAAATGCAAATTTCAAGCTATACACTGGCAAAAATGATAATTTCTAATTTATAACTTGATATCCTTTTGCTAACTAACAGAAATACATATATGTGTACATATTATATACGTATACTAAAATAATAGCCAGAATCGTGAACAATTAAGAAAAAAGAAAGATGAGCATCTAAATGTCTGAAAAAACAAAAATGAAATCATATTATTATTTATTACATATCTATTAGACTGAGAGAAACATTGTTGCAGAATGGTTGCTTGATGGCAATTTTTCTTAGATTCATTTACACCATCAACATCTTTTATTGGTATAGCTTTTTCTTTGTCTGTTATCCATAAATAGTGATAATATAAAATTCCAGTTACCTGATTAATTTAGTAAACATAACAAAAAAAGTAAATACTTAGAGGAGACTCTGAGATTTCTTTGTAATATATTAATTTAATGACTATAAAAATAATGCCGCTTGGATTTTGCATACTTAAAATATGCTTAAAATATGATTTTTTGAAGATATCTGCAGATTTCTCTCTCTCCTCAAAATTAATGAAATGAAATAGAGTTTTATTTATCAGATGATACTTCACAATATGTACTATTTTCACTTTTTGTAGTTCCATATATATATAATTATTTTGAAGAAACAAAACATTATTATTTATTTAAAACTGAGAAAAATAGCTGTAATCTTTCCATTTCTTTTATATAATTTATAATGACATATAATTCTAAATAGAAAATTAAAAAAATGCATGTATAAAAAAGAAGAAAATGCAGCAAATTAAAAAAAAATATTTATGAACATTTAACTGAATTTTTTTCCCAGTTAAATGTATTTTACAAATATGGCAGAATGATAATTAATTTGTATAAAATGGTTACCAAAAATATATTTGACAATTAACACTTTCAATTATCTGGTTGATCATACCTAAGGCATGGGAATAACTAAATAGATAATGAAAAAAATAATATTTTAAACACAGTGCTTTCTGAAATGAATTAAAACAATAATTGTAAAGAAGAAAAAATGATAAATGATGCAATAATAGAATTACAGAATTAAAATAAGCAATAACAGAATTACTTTATAAATATTTCAATTCCTTTCAAAGTTTTGTCAGAGAATGCTTTACAAATTACTTATAACAATTTGAAACGTGGTACGCGTATATAGCTTTAAATGCAGAAAAATTAAATTTAGTTTATTTTAATGAAATGCAATTGCACTAACAATTTTTTTGCCTCACACTGTCTTTTGGAATTGTACTTTCAAATGGTAAGTGTTTTGCTTTCTTATTTAAATGAATTTGGTTCTATTTTCATAGTCTTTTGTTGTTTGATTTGCTGTGTTCTTACTTGGATTAATACATTTGGAAATGATTTTATTCGTTATTGTATAATTATCTTTAATTATGCAATACTAATTTTATCTCCAAAACCTCAATTTCCTGGGATTTGCAGGTCACAAGGGGTCAGTTTGTTGGATGAAAGTCAGACCCTTCACAGAAAAAATTCCTGGTTTGAATCCTTGCCTGAGGGTGACCCTTGAGAAAGTCTTCAGACCGGATTCATTATATCTTTCTTTTTGATTCTTTGGCTGTAAACTTAATATTTATTTCTAATAATTATTCTAATTTGGTTAATAACAATTTGAAATTCAATTTATATGAAATATTAATATAAATTGAATAATATAATGAATATTGCAAATCAAAACTAAATTACGAAAATCAATTGACTATTTTGTTTATAAAGGATCCAGTTTAAAACAATAAGTTTCCCAACTTTTAAAATTCATCTTGATGTATCTTGTAAGATTATATTTTCAAAGAAAAAAGAATTTCAAATTTATTTTTGAAATGTAATTTATCAATTCAGAAATCTGAGAAAGACATGCATAAAAATGCTTTTTAATATGTCATTGTGTTCATATAATAATTTTAAATGCTAAATATTTTATAAAAATATTTAGCACTTACAATCAAATTAAATCTTGAATTTAAAAATCTGAAGCTTCTTGTGATATCTAAATAATAAGAGAAGAAATAATGTGTTTTAATGAAAAATTTTAAAATATTCACTTGAGCACAATAAAATATTATTTCAACTTTGAAAAGAATAATTAAAATTTCTAATAATTAAGATCTTTCCATTTCCAGGAATATGCAAGATATCCACTCACTTGTACATTAATATATCAGCACTTTGCAAAATAGGATAAATATACAATCCTAAAGGAATATTTTCAGTTGAACCTGATTTTTCCTACAAAAAGGAAAGAAAAAAATAAACACTATTGTCCATCCAAACAAAAAACTCAAAACAAACAAAAAATCCATTCCAACGGTGAATTCTAATTAAGTTAAACAAAAGTCTTGTTAATATTCATAGAATAAAGTGAGTAGTATCAAAATTTAATATTGTATATAAATATAATTTAATATTGTATATATATATATTTATATACAAATTTAATATTGTATATAAATATAATTTAATATTGTATATAAATATAGATAAAAAATTATTCAGTACACTGAAATAGAATTACAAATAATAAAGAATTTCAATTTTTTTTAAACTCATTTACTTCTCAATTAATTTTTGAATAAATATCTGCATAGGCTATGCTTCTTGCTCGTTTAATTTCCATCTGTATCCATTCCATTATCTGTATGAATATGGAAATCTAATTTCTAATAAGGATAAAAATAAAACTAACGAATCTTAGCATATATATATAATCTATTATTTACATTACAATTTTTGAAACTTTACATAGCAAAATGTAACTGTAATATTTTGCTATAACTTATTTACAATTTGATTTTAATCTAATGATATTTTAGTAATAATAATTTAAATATTTAAAGCAGCAGTTCATGATTAATTTTGATTTTTCCTACAGCTCTTATTTCCTAAACATTGTAAAAATATATAGTTTCAAAGAATCAGATTAGGAATTAAAATTTCAATAATAACCAAGTAAAAAATATAAAATAAATTGTTTTTATATTACTTCAGAAAATGAAATATCTTATTTAAAAATATGGATACATTAAAGACATGGAAATTTTTAGTAACCAAAATGTTGACACTCTACCATGATTCAATATTCATAAATTTTTTTAAATCCAATAACTGAGTCAATATTTTAAATTTAACATATCATAAAGTTCATAATAATTCTTCTCCCTTTTGATAAACTGTTAATGGAATTACCTAATAAATACATCTGTATTTTGTTTATATAATGATAAGAACTTTATTATTATAGAACTTATAGAACTTTTTCATTTAATATTTTATATATATATATTCAAAATTGTGTAAAACACTTATAATTTCCCCCCAGATTATTAATTCAAATATCTGGAAGACGAGATCATTTTTGTTTTACTGATTCAGATATTCAATACTGCATAGTGGTGTTTTTTAATCTTACGAAATGAAATTTATTACTTTTGTTCTTTTATAGTTTTTGATTGTGAACAATTTATTTGATAAAAAAAATATAAAAATTCTCTGTAAAACAGAAAAAAAAAAAAAAAAAAAAGACTTATCAGAAAAATTTGGATTGAATGATTACATTCCAATTTTAGTCCAAAATTTTATTCAATAATGCCAAAAACATGGAATGTTCATTTTAAAAAATAGATTATTAAAAAAAAATGTCAAAATTTTAAATACTGACACAGTCTGTCATTAACAAAGGGGGGAGATATAGTATCTTAACTTGTGGCTTCATATGGAACATATTACATTGAATGCAAGTAACTTTATTCACTATTATTTGTTTAAAAATGTGAAATTCTTATGCAAATAAATATACATGGATATATATATATATAACTGTGATTACATGAATTTTCCTGAATTTTTTATAACTTAAATCAAGTAATATTACTATAAATTAAATGAATAAATTTAGTTTGATTAAAATTCATATATTATTTTTATAAAAATATTTACTAGATTTACAACTACACAAAATAATAATGTGTTCTTAGTACATTAAAAAAAACATTTTGTTTTTAAACAAAACAAAAAATAGACATTTTATATAATTAAAAAAAATTCATATGCATAGAGGGGAAAAAAATGTGATATATATTCATAATAGCATTTTTAAGTTTATTATAGAATAATAAACACATTTCTTTAGAAAAAAAAAGCAAATCTTTGTTTTAGCTTCAATTGACATAAAATTATAATTTCTTGGTCAAAATTTACTAAATAATTCTGAAAAGCCTTCCAAATAAATATAATTTATAATTAATAGAGATTTAAAATTTTTTTGCATGATCAAAATAAGATTGAGAAGTAACAAAATAGAACAAAACTGTATAAAAAATAATTTAAAAAAAAACATTAAAGAAATATTGCAGGATGAATAGTCATACTACATTAGTTCACACTATTGCTTAAAGAAGGAAATTCATCAAATATATAAAAAGGAGCAGCACTTATACTACTTTTTATATGTTTTAGTCTCTGATGAGTCATAAAAGTTCTCAGAATTATATCTGTCTGATGATCACAATAATTCAAAACCAAAGTGAGTTAGCTAGATGGATGAAGTTTGTTATGTTTGTTTGTTATGAAAATGTAAATTTACTTGTCCATCTATGGACATGAATCTGATAATTTGAAAATGCAACTAGATAAGGAAATGAAATTTGCATATGGTTTTATTAGAATTGTAGTTCAGCATCAAAGGTTGGACCAAATCAATCAAAGGGCAACATACTTGTTTGCTTATCTGACCATTTAAAAATGAACACAATAACTCAAAAACACAAGTAAAATGATTTAAATATGGTATATGGTCTTGCCATTTAAGCGGTAAATTTTTATCAAGTTTGGATCAAGCTGGTCAACAGGAAGAGCCATAAAATAAAATCTTGATTCATCCCCTCCCAATAATTTGATAATAAATATATAAATTGACACGTGTTGTAGTACAAAAGAATTACGAAAATAATACTTCTACAATATTTGAAAAAGAAGAAGAATGATTACATAAGGTTTCTTTACTTTTGTTTCATTTCCATAAAATATAGAGTAGTTTTTTTTTTTTTAAAATTGTTACCTTATATTGTGGTAAATGAGTCAACCTTGCCATTGTGGTTAAACATCCAAGTATCCATGCTAATTCAGTATGTTGTGGGACCTGTAATATCCAAACATATTAATATATTATTATGGTTTATATAAAATATCACTAATCTTTCTAATATAGCAAAATTTTATCATTTTTATCTTTTTAGAGGTGCTGCTAATTTTGCTTATTAAATTGTTTTAATTGGTTTGGTATTTAATTTGTTGGAAAATTTGGAATGTAATAAATCTACTTATTTCTGTTTTTGATAAGTATTTGATTGGTTATGAGATTTTACAAAACTATTATTATATTATTGAATCATTATTTTTGTGGATATTTTTTTAATTATAATTTAGTAATGGCTCTAATTTCAAAGACAGTTTTAGCACCATGTGTTGGTTTTGATAATTGTGATGTCATATGCCTCTTTTATTGGCGATTTTCTATAGTGATGCTCGTAAGTGATTGATTAGATTACATACTACAGTTACTGTACCTGTTAATACACTTTGATATGGTGTATCAATCATTTTAACTGAAAATGGTTATTATGAAGAGATGCCTTTCTTTTTTTTCGATCTTTGCCACAATGAGTTTATTTGTTTGTATTCATTTATATGCTATTTTTGAAGGGGGGGAGAGAAGGAGTTTCAAAAGATTTTTTATCTCCTTCTAATGAATATGGAAGTTTTTGTGAAAAAATTGAGTGTTGATGGATGAACTTGCTCCCTCTCCCCCAAAAACTGATCTGGGTTGTACATAGAATAAGTGATCTGATAAAAAAGCTGTATTAACATTGGAACCTATATACTACTACTTACTGATGGTTTAACACAACAATAGCAGGAAATGAAAAGGCATGAGTTTAGCATTCAGGGAAGGAAATTAAAAAGAAAAAGAGCAAAGTTTATTAAATCAATTTTTATACTTAATATTAAATTAACTCTAGTAATAACATTTGATATTTATCAGTGTACTACAATACAATTCAGTGAATTGGAAACATAAAAATGATTTTCTAATAAAGTTTCAAATTACTGTTATCATATTTATTTAGCTCTCATTTCAATTATACTTCAGAATCCCATATTTTAATCATGTTTATATTTAGATCCTATTCTGAAGCAACATGAAAACTATTTTATGTGGGACCACATAATTGAGAATTGCAGTCAGTGACACCTTATTTTCAAACTTCTGTGCTACATCAACAGAAAGATTAAGTATTGAAGAAAAGGTCCATTAAGCCCGCATACTCTAAAAAACAATCCTTGTCACACTGATTATTCAAGATTAGATTTAACATTATTTTACATACAATAGAATTTCCATTATAACTGTTGCATTTTATAAAAAAATAAAATTCTTTTAGCATTATAATGAAAATTAATCAAACCATTTTTGCTAGATTATTACAATATTTAAATATATGATAAAAAATTATTCCTTATAATGTATTTCTCAATTCTATATTCGTTTCGATCAAGAGTCATACCTATTAAGTGAAGTTTAGTTTAGTTATATTAACATCCCATTTGAAGCAACATTATGGCTATTTTGGGACAGACCTCGTAATTTTGAACCGCGGTCAGATGACGAGGATGACACCTGAGCTGGCACCCCCCCCTCTCCACACCACACCAGCAGGAGGACGTTTGGTCATGACGGATTTAATGTGCAACAGACCCCCTTACATGACGGTTCTTCGGTGGAATCGGGTCACGAACCTGAAACCCTCCGGTCCCGAAGAAGAGACCTTACCACTAGGCCACCGCGGCCCCAAATATGACATTATACAAGGAATAAAGGAAATTATGCACATTTTTGTAGAAAATAAAAATTAATCATCAATTTTTATATATAAAATTGATAAATGCTTTCTAGATTATTTTTTAAAAAATGTAACAATATTTATTCAAAATAAATTCAAAGTATTAAAATTACCTGAGATTGTAAAAAGAAAATAGACAAATTGGGATTGATTCCAGAAGCCAATAAACAAGCAGTCACTAAGTGAATATTATGCCTGAAAGAAATGAAAGATGGCTTTCATGTTAAACAATCTCATTTATTTAAAGTAAAATATAGCACATTATTTTTAACAGAAAAGAAAAGGAAGAAATTATACTGCTAAAGAAAAATAAATTAGTTAAGTTTATCTCCATTTTGAAAAAACATAAAGAGTTATTTTGAAACAGACATTATAATTTTGAATATGATCAGATAAAATGCAATTCAGTGAATTGGAATTAGCTGCCTTTTCCCAGGGCAGGATTAATGCAATAAAGAATCTCAGGCAATATATGATTCAGGGTCATTCCTCCTTTCCTTTCCCACTTAAAAAAACATTTTTTTATTAAATTTAATTTAATTTATATATAATTAGTTTTTAAGCAATGTAATATATAATATTATAATAATAATAATAATGTAATATAGCAAACCAAAATAATAAAACATTTATTGTAGATCATCATTTTCATTAGAACTGACTTAAAAACCTGGAGAGCAAAAAATTGACATACTTCAAACAATCAGTAAAACTTCTAACCTGAACACAGCTTATCTAATCTTGTCAATTTTTATTTTATATGAAAGCGCATGACTCTTATATACGTCACCAATGGTTGTTCACCTTTTGCCACACTTAAATTATTATTTTTTTTTATTGCAGAAAAATTAGTCCTGTGTGGGGTAAAAAAATCTCAAAAGTCCCTAGCCCCTAAACAAAGTATTGATTTTTTTCTATTTTTATTTCATATAAAGGTTCATGATCCTTATGTATATTATCAAAGGCTTCTTACTTCCCTACTCCATAACAAGTTATTTTGGGAGAAATCTTAAAACTCCTAATTCATTGATAGAATTCTGCAACTCCAATCATTATCATAGTTTCAGTAAATTTTGTTTTACATAAAAGTGCCTTTAGCTATCTTGTCACCTACCTCCACTCCAATGTCCAAATTATCCATAAAAACCTTAGAAATATTACCTCATTGCACATTCTCTATGGAGGAAAAAAAACTTTGAGAGTCTCTCAGACCAACCACTGATTTTGCTAATTTTTATTGCATATGATGTGAAATGTTCTCTAGATAGGTCACCCATAATCACCTGTTCCTAATAATCACTTGTTTGAGAAATAATTCAAAAGTACTATTTATATATAAACCCTAACATTCATTTTATTTGAATTTTTCAATCAATAACTCACAAAATTTGGCATAAGATCAAATATGGTTAAGATCTAAAGAATATAATTTTTATTTTGAAAACATACATAAAAATTATTTATTTTTATATAGATTCCAAATTTTATTAAATTAATTTTTCCCAGTCTTACTAAACATCAAATGTGCAATTTTAAATAGTTATATACTCGTTAGTAGTAGCTTAATAATAAAGGAAAGCAATAATTCTAGCAAACAAGGTATTAAGTGACAACCTTATGATATTTAGCAGCAAGATGGTTAGTAAAAATTTAAATGTAATTTTTAAATGAAATAATAAACTAATACAAAGTTTGCCAAAATAGTTGATTTGCGAGTAAATCAGCTTACTGCAAGAGAAATTAGACTCATTGATCCACAAGTCAATTTAAAATGGTGTAAAAAACAATCCCTGCAAGAATAATATTCTTACTTGATTTTAAATTGAATAAGTTTGAATGCATAACTTTTATGACATGTAAGTACAGAATGAAATTATACAGAAAATACAGTAAAAATTTTTTTGAGGTCCTTCCTAACGAGTCCCCTAAAGTTATAGGACTTGTTAGACAGTTGTATACTATGCTTATTTGATAATCTAGATTGCCTTTTCTTCTAAACTTCCATGAACATTTATCCTGATGATTTTAACACATTCACAGGAAATATTTCAGGAAATTCAGTTTGAAAACCATGAAAGAAGTAATGATCACTACTATTTGCAGATTCATGTTATGCCACCAATAAAGAATTAACAGTGATAGATATTTTGTTTTGTTTTCAGAGCAAATAATAAAAAACAAAATTTGTTGAAAATCTGAAGCTGAGAAATCTTTTAATTATAGCCATTTAGTCATGTAGCACTGTTTTTAAAAGCATAATTTAAAATTCATAGAATTACTGTGTATTTTATGATGTATCTAGCCATGTATAATAATTCCTAATGCCATAAATTACACAAACTAGAAGATGCAAAATTTACAAAGGTTTATTGGTATAATATGAAGTAGGAACATAACTACATTAAAAACTTCCAATATTTATCCAAACTTTATAAATATTTTCTAGCAGAAAAAAAAGAAAAAAAAGAAGAGTTTTATGTAGCCCTCTAGTCAAAATAAATTTCATCCAGATCAAATATGCACAGTGCATGAATGTTACTTTTGATAATAAACATTAAAAATTTCCTATCTTGGGGAACGAAAAGCTAAATGTTCACTAATAAGAGAAGGCATTAGTTCACAAGTCTTTCCTGGTGTTAAAATGTCACATTCCAACAAAGACAACTTATTTCCCTCATCTAGTCTTAAAAATTTTGTTTGCTGAATAAAGAATTGTACTGATAAAAGGAAATAATTTTGTAAAAATGTAACAATAGAAGTACTGTAGAAGGTAGCAAAAAAAAAAAAAAAAAAAAAAAGCTTGTAATCTGCATTTACATTTTTATATAAACAATGAACAAAATGCCTACATGCATCAAATAGTTACTTTGAAAGAAAAACCAAATAAAAACTTTTTTTTTTAAATTCATTCTTCCATTAAATTTTTTTTTTTTTTTTTGGATTTTGAATGAAATAATATATATAATTCAATTTACCTTTGTAAATCTTTATGACCAATTATTATTACAAAAAATTCCTTTCATAAAAAATATAAAACAAAATGGTGTACAAAAAAAAAGCATCTTTGAAAAAAAAAAATACAAAAATTTTCACCTTACCTTAGGACCAGAGGATTTTGTGGAAGAGTGATGGAGTGCAAATCTACAACACTAAATACACAATTTTTTCCTTCATTTTGAAGCAATGACCATTTTTTTATAGCTCCAAAATAGTTTCCTAAATGAGGCACTCCGGTAGGTTGAATACCGGAGAAAACTGTTGATATGCATTTCTAAATAATAATAATAATTAAGTAAATAAAAACAAAGTAAAATATTCATAAAAAAATAATAAATTAAGTTTAATTTCAAATTGAAAGTTAAATTTTGAAGAAAAAGAATGAAAAAATAATTTTAAAACAATTTTAAATTATGAAATTTTCAATACTCTTTCATTAATTTGATAATGAATAAACAAATACATAAAGATTAAATGCATAAGTATAAATCTGCATAAAGATTAAATATGACCTAATATAATGTATAACCTAATATGATATATAATAATTTAACCATGATGATATATAATAACCTAATGATATATAATCCAATATATCATATTCAATGATCACTACAGTGACCTAATAGTAATCATTGAATAAGATCATTTTAATCGAAACATGGAATTTTTAATCAATCTTGCTACTTGACGTTATTGTATTTAGTAAAAATTTGAATAACTGCTACACAAAAAGTAAAGATACAGTTTGACAAGCTAACATAAAAGTGTTAATTTTTTTTAAAGTTACTAAAGTATCATTTAAAGCATTTGAAATTCTTAAATTTATTAAGAAAGTAAACTGCCTGCAAATGTTATACACAAATCTTAACTTATTTCAGCTTTTCCTAGGCTCAATATTTAAATAAATTAATTAATTTCAAATGCTATACATATGTATTTTCAAATGAAAGTAAAGAAGAAAGTGTTTAAAATAGTGTTTAACTTTTTTCTTTTTATAATAAGAAGCCCAAATATATAGTATAATATTTCCTCTATCCCACTATCTAAATTTTTTTTTAAAAAATGAATTCATTAAATTACTTACTTTAAATTTAATGGTTGGAATTTTGAGAATTAAAGCATTTAGTTCACTGAACAACTGATCTATTACTTATGAGTCGAGTTCATTAATGAGGAACAAATATGTGACTTATCTTGTCAATTTGTACAGACTAATTATCTTGCACAGAATGAAAAGAAATTATCATGATTTTTAAGTGATAGGGTGATATTTAGATTTCATATGACCTAATATATGCATATATCTAGGACAAAAAAAAATCATTTAATTCCAAACTCTCAGTTTATCATTCAATAAAACTTTTTCTGTATTTTTCCATTTCGCTAGCATAAATCTCACCAAGCAGACTTTATTGATAAAACAACACTTTATACATATGAATGAATTTTAGTTCTAACAATTCCACTTGGTGTCGGTTGTATCATTTTTTATGACTTTATCAGTTGCACTGCAAAATAATAAATGTACCCATTTTTCATTTATTTTACTAAAATGATACATAAAGGATTTATAAATTCAAAAGTGTAATTTTTTATGTATCTAAGTTGTAATTACAATAAGCTTTTTAATATGCTCTTTTATTGGCTTAGTGAATATATTTAAATTGTAATTAACTTGATTTACAAAAGTTCAATTAAAACCAGGATACCTGTTACCAGGATATAATAATACCATGAAGGATTTCCCAATTAACTTAGGGAAAATTACAAAATTCTTTAAAGAGATATGTAGAATCAAATAGCAATTTAATTGAAAACAAATTTTAATGTATATAAATTATTTTTATTAAAAAAAATAAGAACACTGTATTTAAGTTGACTTCAAGCATAAATGTCATATTTAGAACGAAAATTTGAATCATTAAAATTTTTATTTAGAGTATATAATTTAATATTTAATTAGTTTTTAAATATTTTTACAGTAAAAATATTTCCCCTTAGTGTAAAAGAATCCTTTTTATATAATATTGACATTTGAAACATACCAAGGAAACAAAATTGTGACAAACACAAAATGTGAATACAATGGAAAAAAATGCCTAACATTATTATATCCCGGCACTTTAGCAAGAGATCTAACAAACAGAAAGCTTCCTATAATTTAAGCAACTATTGTCAAAAAGATAAGATCACCTCATATCGTTTTTACGACTCTCTTTAGAAAAGGTGAAGGAAATACGCGTATGGCATTTCGACCGTTCTGTGCATGTCCAGCCATTTAGGTTGAATTGGAAGCCAAAAGGTATTGTTCGAAACATATTTTATGCGTTATCGGAAAAAAGAAGCGTAACATAAACGGCTAAATCTGACGTAGTCAAAATTATGATGATTAGAAAGCTGAAACCAGATACATTCTTAGGTTTATCATATAATTTGGTAATCTCCTATTTATATCCTTATATCTAAGCAATGTTTTTTTTATTAGTAATCTCACGAGTCTGAAATTAACCCTCTGAATAAAAAAATGTTAAAAATAAATTACCAAGTACATTTTATTAAGAATTTTCCCTACCTTTTGATTAAGGCTATATTTAAAATTTTTGGCTAAAGAACGAAATCTAGAGGCGCAAATCCACATAATTTTAGAGAAAAATTATAGTCCTACTGGTGCTTAATTTGAAAGAGATTAAAAAATGTTTAAATTTTATTAATTTCATCGAAAATTAAACTAAAATGAAAAGTGTTTTTATTGCATTAGGCTAACAGATAAAACAGGCTACATTTGTGTTTACTGTATTTGTGCATTTTCCGCGTGGGAATATGAGTCGGCTCTCCTTATATTTCAACTTCTCATTTTATTAAAAGTTATTGGAAAACTTTATTCTAACCACACCGATCTTTTGTACTGTCTAAACTAAACGAAATTCTTTGAAAATGAGAACTTTAAAGATTATAGGATATTATAATGTGGTTAATTAAATTGAAAAACATTAGTGTTTTTGCTTTAATTAAGATGTTAACTGTAACTTTTATAAAAGGCATTTGTTTATGTTTAGATATCAGCTTTAAGAAGCGCGCCGAACCTGGAACGTTATAAAGTTTCTCTAATTGCATGGTTTTGTTTTCTTCATATAAATGCGAGCTTAATCATTCATAATTATGGATGAAAATCTGAAAAAAATAGAAAAGGACAAATTCAAAGCAATTAATCTTGGTAAATATAAAGAAGCCGCGGATCTTTCGAATTATATCGGATGTCAATTATTTGCAAAGGAAAAGTATGAAGATGCTTTACCATATCACCTCGAAGAATTAGAATTAAATCAGAAAATAGATGATAATCTTGGAATTGCTATTGCACATCGTAAACTTGGCGAATGTTACGCTGAACTTGGAAATTTTAAAAAAGCATTTTCCCATATTAAGACTTATTTGGATATTTCTGTCTCCTTAACAAACAAAGTAGAAGAACAACGTGCCTGGGCAACCCTTGGAAGGACTTTCTATTTAAAATACATAAAACAGAAAGATGCTGATAGAGACAACCATATTAATTCTAAAGTTCTTGATCAAGCCGAAAAATCTTATTTCAAAGCTTTTGAATTATGTGAGCATGCAAAAACTCATTTGAATGAAAAAGAGTATGCTGAAATGAAAGCTCGCTGTTTATTAAATTTAGGGCTTGTATGTGAATGCCGTGAGAGCATAACTGAGTGTGCTACTTATATTGCTCGTGCTGTAGCTTTAGCAACTAAATTTAATTTATATGAAGATTTATATCGATGCCAAAGCTTTCTTGGCTCTATGTATATTAAGCATCAACAATATAAAGATGCATTAAAGGCTATAGATTGTGCAATAGAATCTGCTAAAAAACTAAATGATAATATTTTATTGGTTGAAGAATTGATGTCAAAGGCTGGAATTCTTATTTCTTTAAAAGACTTCCTTGGAGCCAAATCCTGCCTAGTAACAGCATATAAACTGCATGCTCCAGTAGAAGCAAATTATGATAAATTATGTAATCTTTTAAAAATTTGTGTGGGGTTATGCAATTCTCAGAGCAAATTAGAAGATTTAGATCCTAATAATAATGATGAAAGAAAACTTATATTTGAAAAAATGGCTGATGCACTCTCATATTTAGAGAACTATAAATTAGCTTTAGAATATTATTTCGAAACTTTGAAATGTATTGAAAATACAGAATGTACTATATCTCAGAGAGCTCCTATCTATTTTTCAATTGCAATGACTTATAAGGATATTGGTGAATATGACAAAGCACTAGAGTATTTAAATAAGGAAATAGATTGTTATGTGAATAAACTTGAAGAGCAAACAAAGTCTCTAATGAACATGGCCGAAGTATATGAAGAAATGGGTGATTTCAAGAAGAGTGAAACAAGTTATGTTAAATCAGTTACTGTTGCACAAAGCAGTTCAAACAATAAAATATTAAAAAATTCTCTGATTAAACTTTTGGATTTTTATGAAAGAAATCAAATGACTGAGCAAGCCAAAAAAATAAAGTTAAAATTAAAATGTAATTCATTTGAAGATTTATCAGACAATGAATCCGAAGAAGACAGTCCTGATCCATTTGATGACATATGTCTAGATGAACTACCAGATTTGAAAGAGACTGAATCAAAGCCATATCTTCGAAGAAGAAAATGTCCTAAGAAGTCAGTTTTCAAGCCAAATAACAAAGGTGAAACTCCTTTGCAGTTGGCTTGTATTGATAAAAAATTCTCAACTGTTAAAAAATTAATTGAAAGTGGTCATGAAGTAAATGTTAGAGATAACTGTGGTTGGACACCTTTACATGAAGCTGTTAATCATGATGCACCTGAAATTGTTGAATATCTACTGGATCATGGAGCTGACATTAATGACCGTGGTGGTCCAGGTTGTCAAGGTATCACTCCACTTCATGATGCCGCTTGTTGTGGACTCATTCATATTATGAGGATGTTGATTTCCAGAGGTGCTTCTGTTACTGTTGTAGATGATCGTGGTTTTACTCCATTAGAAAGGCTGATTCAAAGGAAGATGGAAGTGCAAGATAATTTGACTGCAGATGAATTAAAACAGTTTGAAGAAATGGAAGATGAATTGAAGAAAAAAATGGCTCAAGCTGGCCAGCCTGCAAAAGACACTATGCTGCTTAATGAAAATGTTAAGGATTTTGCATTTTCTGTTGATAATGACTTTTCTGATGATTATTTTGCTAATAGCGATTCTGTATGCCATTCAAAAAAACGTACCAGATCCTCATCTGACTCTTCATCTGAAGAAAACTCTGATGACAATATTGAAGATTCCTCATCTCCTAATAGAAGCATTCAAAGAGATAATTGGGATGATGCTAAAAAAGCTAAGTTAGAATATAAGACGGTGATGTCCAGCTTGAGACTAAGTGGAAAATCGATAATTCCAGGACATAATGCAACGCCCAAACCTGACGCTATTCCAGCCTTGATTGAAGAAGATAAAATTGTTGATGAGTGGTTAATTAAAGATACTGAGCACATTCCTAAAATGAAGAAAAAGAAACGAAGAATGTCACGTCTACAAGTACGTACCAGTAAATCTTTATATAATTATATGGCTTCTACAAATGTATTTTGTGAAAACATGGAAAATGTAATTATAGATAATAATACCAATGATTCATCTAGTAACACTAGTGAAGTTATCACAGAATCCACTAAAAATTTGCAGGAAAGTAACCCTTCCCAAGTAATTAAAAAGGATGGTTCAAAATTGTCTTTCTGTATAAAAGTCAAAATAACTGATAAACTCATATTGGTCCCTATACCAGAAGATTCATGCTCAATTGGATGGTTAGCTGAGCAAGCAGCTCAAAGATATCAAGATTTACTTGGTAGTAAACCACACTTGACTCTTATGACAAAAGATGGTGCCTTTCTTTCTAAAACAGATTTAGTGAAAAATTTGTTTGATAACAATGAAGAAATTGCATCAAATGTTGAATTCTGGGATGAGCCCTCTCTTAATGAACGTTATATTCAGTTATGTGAGAAACGTGGTTTGACGCTTTCCCCTTCAATTCAGAAACGTTTGTTAAACTTTGAAGTGTCCCCAGAGTTAAATTTTTCAAATTGTTCTATTCCTAATCCACAAATGATTGTAATCTTTTCAGTACTTCAATATTTTCAAAACTTGCAGCATCTTGACCTAAGTGGAACAGTTATCACTGATACAATAGCTTCTGGAATTATATCTTGTTTCCCATCTTTTTCTTCTCTAGTCTCACTAAATATGAGTTGCTGCTGTTTAACTATAGAGACTGTGAAAAATATTTCTCATTATCTTCAAGAACAACAGAGCTCTGAAGCCAGACTTCCACACTTGAAGACTCTCATCATGGATAGTAATTTGTTTTATGGGAATTCCAGTGAATATTTTAATATTATCCTCCTACTTAGTTCTTTAAAGGTTTTAAGCCTTTATTCTTGCAGTTTAATTCCATCATTTTTTGAAAATAGAGAACTCTGCCAACTTTTGGAAAATTCATGCTTGGAAGAACTTAATGTTGCATGCAATTCTTTTAGTGAACAAAGTATAAATAATCTGTTGCATAGTCTTCCAAAGAAAAGTTTGAAGAAATTGGATCTATCTCGTACTGTTCAAAGTTATTCTTTTATTCCAAACATGTGTGCTTTTCTGATATTCATTCCTGTGCTTCAAGAAGTACATTTAGAAGATTGTAATTTAAAAGATGAAGATCTTTATCTCCTAGCCCAAAGTGCTTTTCATTGCCCACAATTAAAATCTTTCAATATTTCATCAAATGCTGATTTATCATCTGTAGCTATTCTAAATTTTTTGAAATCAATTTTAAATAATAATAGATCTTTAACTGATATCTTTATGACTGGAACATGCTTATGGGACACACAAAGTACAGAGACTCTAATTAGTATCTTGAGCTCATCAAATGTAAATAATTTAATGTTGGACAGCATTCCAGAGCCTTGTCAAGAAAAATTAATTGAATTTTGGAAGAATCATTGGGGTGGAAAAGCATCTTGTTTAAGTGCTTTATTTTGCAAATTAAGTATATTGTAAATATTTAGTATAAAAGTTCAGTATCTGAAAAGTTTATTCAACTATTTATTTTTTTAAAATAAATTATTATATAAATATATATACATGAAAAAAGCCAAAGCTTTTCTAATTTATGGTATTGTCTTGACAAATTTAAATTGATAAAGAAATGTAAAAATTTGTGAAATGGTGACATAATAATCCCTTTTGTTTCATTTGCTAACAAATTTCACAAGATTTAATTTTTACTTTTACATATTTTATAGAAAACATGTTATCAACATTCTATTATTAACGTCCAGAATTTGAATTCTTGTTATAAACAATTAAATGTAAATTACTTACTTTCATTCTCTCTTTTTTTTTTTTTTTTTTTTTGAATGAGTATTTTATTATTCCAGTAGCTGATTCTTAGTTGTCTTGTTTCATTTTTTACAAGTATTGTTTTCCCTGCCTTACAAAATCATTTTTGTAATGGAATAATATTTTTTGAAGTCAGCAGTATGTATGAAAAATATCTGTGCTTTTAGGTAGAACTTCACAGTCTATTTTTAAAATATAGCTGTTGAGAAACCTGTATTTTATTTCCACTTTTAGAATTAGCTTATTATTCTTTATAATTAACTGAAAAAACTCAACTTCATTAGTATTTTACTAATTCAATTATATATAATTGCAATTGCATTAAATATTTCTGATCAAAACAGCTATTGCTCATGATCAATTTATATATATACTTAATAAAAGAACTTCAGTTCGAGAAAAGTTTTTATTTTCATATAATAAGTAGAATTAGTGGGAATTTATAGCACTCTAATAATGCTTTTTTGTGGTTGTTGCTCATACTTGTCTTATCTTTCCCTATACTAACAACTTATTGCTTTTTTTTCTGCTATTATTTTTATTTCTAATAGAAATAATGTAATTTAAATTGTGAAAGTAATAATTTAAGTATAATTACTCTTTAATTAACTTTTTATTGTATTCAAATATTTATTAATAATTTGTCTGCGATTAAATCTTAAGAAATAAGATCTAAAAATTTCTAAGACAATAAATTTTTCTTATTTCCACATGAACTTACTTGAATAATATCTGAAAGTGAATATGGGATAAACTCAAAACTGAGTTGATATATCTTATTTGATAATACATTTCATTATACAGTGTATTTGCAGTTGCAGATTTCGACAACCTGAAGCCACAGGTGTTAACTTATTCTGATGCTCCCTTCTATATAAATTGTATTGATGATTAGAAAGTAACGTGTTGTTTGCACTTTTAAATTCATCTTTATGTTTGTTTTATTTATGTGATATATATATAACACATATTTTTTAGCAGTTTTGTGGCTGAAAAGAGAAGACACTTTTGGATTTTTAAAAACTTGGCTTTATTCCATCCCAGGAAGCATAATTTATGTATAAGAAGCGAGGACAAAACTGACTTCCGTTCACAAACGATACAAGAGCAGAAGAGACTGAAATTTTTCCTTTGGTAGTTTTTACAATGAGATTTTGATAGAGATTCTTTACACATATCGATCTAGAAAAGGGAACTATAGGTATCTTTTAAAAGAATTTGCTTAGAATGACAGGTTTTTATCCCTTCACTCGAAGTGTGGGAACTTGCCGATTTCAGCAGTTTTACTGAGCTTCTGTACCATTAATTAAATAAAAACGTGGAATTGGATCAGGAAATAAGAGAGCATTTTCGAATGAAGTTTATATGGGTTAAATTAAGATAAAAATTAGGAAATTGATTAGGCTTTAATTTATATATATATATATATATATATATATATATATATATATATATATATATATATATATATATATATATATATATATATATATATATATATATATATATATATATATATATTACCAAAAAAAGCTTCACATTTTAATATAGAATATTTTAAAGAAATATATGTAATTTTTTAATTTTCATGAAGCGTTTGGATGCTTTTAAAATATTTAATGCTTACAAATTTGTTAATAAATGTGTATTTTGCATAAAAAAAAGGCTCAAAGGGATGAATACAATATAATTTATGATTTGATTATTGATTTATAACGCTTATCTGTATTTAAAGAGACTAATACTTTAAAATTTCTGGAATGAAGATATCTCATTATTTAAATGTAACTCACTGAATTTAAATACTTTTTTTTTTTCTGAATTTAAAAACTACTTGCAGAAAATAGAAGAAAAAAAAATTAGCGTATTAAAAAAAAAAATGCAGTTGAGACAAGATTAGAGAAGCGGCTTTTAAGCTTCAATAATTCGGCTTTAATAAATGTTGATATTCAACCATTTAGCTAATAGTAATTATTTTTCTGTTGAATAACAAATATTGTTCTTGTAATTTTTTTTTGTACCAAAATCATAATTTTTTTCATAATATATAATATTATGAAAATTTTTATACTAAATTAATCTTTTAATAATTTTTTATGTTGGAAATAATTTTAAGAATCCATGAAATAAGTAAAAAAAATCGTATTCTTTTCTGTCATTTAAAATATTAAATTAATACGAAAATAAGTAGTGGCCAAACGCCAATATTAAAATTATCATTTCATCTTATAACTATTATTCATCATATTTTTTAGTGAATTATGTTCAATTTTCTTAAAGTAATTTTTTAACATATGCAGAAAATTATCAAATGAATTCTCTTTAAATCATTCAAGAATAGAAATTGATCATGATAACTGAAAAGAATTGCATTTTTAATTTTTAAAAGCTGCGTTTGTTTGTCACCAGAATTTGAAAGATGCGTAAAGTTGACTATCTCCAGAAAAAATAAACGTCGCTAACTCAATAATGCAATGTATTGTAGATTTTGAGGCTCCTTAGGTCACGAGGTGACCGCCTTCAACGCCTGTGCTGAAAACCGCCACTGTGTATTTGGTATCATTCATTATGAGTGCCATATCTAAAGAGAATTTATGAAAAAATTTTCATAAACTTTTGCTACATTACCATTGTATTTTAAAATTAATTCATTTAGGAAGTGAATTTAAAGCTTTAATTTGAAAAATGTAACTTTTGAGAAGTTTACTGCTAAATGTGAATTTTTCAAAAGTTTTATATTAATAAATAATAACTTTTAAATATTAAGGCGGAGTATTTACAAGATTATACTGTACAAATTTGAATTATTCATATATTTTGTCGACATTTTATTTTATAAAATTAATAAATAAGAAAATATTCTTTATTCTCAAAATTAACTCCAAAGGATTTTTTTTAAGAACATTAATTTCATTTATTATAATTTTTGGATAACAAGATGTTTCTTTTTATTTTTCCAATAATTCATCATTACATTTACCATGTAAAATGGTATATTATTATACTCTTAACTGTTGTATTGTATTAAATTGTTTCATGGGCTTTTCTTGCTGAATTTTTCTTGTGATATAATTATTTAAAAGTTTGAATTTGTGATATGAGAAGCTTCTACAAATATTAATATGTTTGTATATTAATAAAAATTAGATTCAAAAGTTTGTTTACCAGTAATTTATTTTGACTCTTTGGTCTATATGTCTTTTGTAATTTGGAATGTAAATTTCAATCAAACATAAACAAAGGTTTTGAGTTAGAAATTCCTAGAAGAAATTATTTAAATAAATATTTTTACTTTAATTAAGGGCTTTTCGTTATTTGAAATACATTTATACAGTTGTTGCTGCATTATTTGTTTTTAAATAAAGTGGGTTTTTTTTTTTTTTTTCTGTAATAGGAACTGATATTTCATTCTTGTGGCAATCAATTTATTTTTACATACACATGTTGTTGTTTTTATCCTAAACTTTCAGTGAATGAATATTTTTTTCATATGTGATTATAATATGTTACAACTTAGCATAAACTTTTGGAAGATGTTCAGAAAAGTTTGCATATAATTTAAGCTTAAAATTAGCAGAAAGTTTCGAGATTTCCATTGTGTATCCAGTCACATTTCAGTGCCATTAAAAGGGAAGGATACATTTTAAGTATTAACATTTTGATTTTTTTTTTTTTTTTAAGTTTCTAGAGTTCTTGAATACATTTTGTGCCTGAAAATAATCTTTGAAATCAAATAATTCCCTTGAAACATTCATTATCTTCTCAGTTTGAAAAGTCATCTACACGAATGAACATTTTGCATAGGGTGCAGCAATCTCAAAGTATGAGTCAATAATGGTTTGAAATTGCTACATTATCAAATGTAGACTATGATTGGTTTATCTTTCAATATTACACCCTATATAAGATGGCCATTTCCATAATTATCAGAGATTTCGGTATTCTGCCATCTGCTAATTAAGATATCAAAAATATGGTTTTCTTTATAAGTTTCATTCGCATAGTGAGCAATATACTTTAAAATACATTTAATTTTCACCAATTGTAGTATTAATTGTTGATTTTTGAGAATTCTATAGTATAAGACAAATCTGGTTTTATTCCAATCATCACATAACATGACGACATTTACTTCTCTTTGAAGGAAACGGTTTATTGATTTGATCTCCATCAGAATTTGGTTGCTTTTTCATAAATGATTTGCAGCTTTCCATAATGAATTTTCACAATCTTCTCTAAGCATTGCCGTCTTATCTGGTGGGTAAATTTGGCTGTAAGGTACTAGAATCCCTCAAATTGGGGCTCTAAGTATGTCTAAAAATTTTCTATACTGATTCAATTTTGAATGTAACAATGCATTTAATTACAAATCGAAATCTGTTAAATATAAAATTATAATGAGATCTTGTAACTGAAAACCATCGATTTTATATTACAAAAGCATGAATATCAATTTTAAAATTCTTATCTATGTGCGTAATTACCAACAAAAAGGTAGCTAGCTGTGAGCAGCATCAGGTAAATATTCAACAAATTTAATTCTTTAATCACCCTATCCAGTGCTATACTAAAAGAATATGGATCATTAACTAGGCATTTTTATTGGCTATAAGGGCTTAAATTCCTATTTATATTATTCTAATGGGACATCAAATTAGTCTAGATCTTTTCGCTCAAATTTATTAAGACAACCAGGTTTCTTAGCACATGCTTTTGCCTAATTTCCTTTCATCCATCTTAATTTCTAAATGTAGGAAGCAAAAAGCTGGCTTTGGAGTAATTTTGAATCTAGATTTCAGCTCTTTTATGAAATCTGTTTCAAGTTACTGCAACTAAACCATCATCTACGGACAAAATTATTATTTCTATGCTGATTTTACCTTTTACGTGTAAATATGTACTAGTCTTCTTGTTTAAAATCCAAAATGAATGAGGAAATTCCCAAAGCATTTATTTCAAAAACTTGGAGCTTCCTTTTTTTCCTTACAACCTCCGTTGAAGCCTACGAACTTATGAGGTTTAGCGTTGTAACTTTCAAGTTGCAGTGGAAAAAAAAAAGTCTTTTCTAATATTTATATCAAATTGTGCAAAATGCATTTTTTTTTTTCACTTGCTTCAATATTTAGAACTAATTCTTCCTGATTTTGTAGCAGAGATCAAAGTTGCCATATTGCTGACTATAATTTTTAAGACTTCTTTTAAATTTATCGTATGCATTTTTCTTAAAGTCTATGCCAACATGAAAGGCCTTTAATATTTCTCAGATAGACTATGATAAAATATAAAATTTTATGCGGTTAATTATTAAAATTAGGCCTTAATAAAATTAATCATATTAGTAAAGGTTAATAAGTACAACTATTTTAAATAAATTTAATTTAAAAAGAAGGATAATAACAGATGGAAACAATGTTATCATAAAAGAGGAAAACATTGTAAACTGATCAATGAATTACCGAATGACCTGAAAATAAAATAAATGAAATCGCCAATGCTAATAATTAAATATTTATATTTGTAATACAAAACTGTAGAAACAATATGGAAATAAAAAAAATTGAAATTTGGATATAAAAACTAAGAAGTCAGCTTCATATTACGTCAGTATATTAATGCAGTCAGCAAATATGCTCAAAATGCACCAAACATAAATTTCTGGAAAATCTCACATTAGAACACAGCTATGATTCTAATGTGTTTATCGTTTCGGTAAGTTTACGTCTTTTTTTACCTGATGATACATTGTTCATTTGTTCAACACCTAGCTCTATATTTCTTTTCAATAATTTTTATCTTAACTCGTTTTGTAAAAACTTTGTGTAAATACTCAACGTGTTTTTTCCCCCCATAAGAACGTTTGTTAATCGTAGTAAATATTTCCTTCTAAATAGTCTTTCTTTATTGTTTGTTGAATGAATAATGTAGCGGTTGAATAGTTACATTATTTTTAAAACTACAAAGAAGATACAGCAAAAACTTATCTAAACGGTCACGCGTATCATTGAAATACAAATAACTGAGTTCTATTAATGCCTTAGTTAACTTTGAATGAAAATTAGTCGAAAGGAGCTGCAAGAGTAGATAAAAATCATACTTTCGTAATGCTAACGAAGATATAAAATGAAATTCTTCTCTAGTCTATCTCTCACATTCATGCGCTCACTGGAAAATTAATTGTATAAACCCAATTATTATTTACAATTATTACTTAGAATTATTTTTGTGCGCTCTTTCAAATTTCTAGTTCTTAACCATTCTCCTGAATTCATGAGTTTGATCCAAAATTCATTTTCTTTACATTAACAACTTTTGATTCATCAATACTTCAAGCATAAGCTTCAACTATAGTGATATAGCGTTTAGTTGATATTCTTAATCTTCATTTCATCTGCCTTTTACATTCGAATTGTCATGAAAAATATCAAATTATGGAAAGAATATATTATTGATTTAATTCTTAAGTTGATTTTCTAAGCAGGTTTTTAAATTTGCACCCGGATATGTTCCCGAATAAGGGTAAGAGGGGAAACAGTTAAAATGCCAGTTTTTCATGTTTAGATAAAAAGCTATTAATTTGAATGGAAAAGTTTAGATTGAAAAAATTTGATATTACAAGGGCACAATAAGTCGTCGAATGATATGATAGCTTAAGGAAAGTTTTAACGGAAATAATCTTAAGTAAATTTTTTTAATAAACAAACACATTTAGAAATCTGTTTGTTTATTATTTTTTTTTTTAATATGAACGAAATTTTCAGAATGCCATGTAAATAAATATTACATAGAAGTTAATAAATGGCAAAATTTCAAATCGATATCTACATTATTTTTTGAAATATTTGTGGGTTTTCTCTCTCTCTCTCTCTGTTTTAAGGGGTGTTGTTCAAAAATGCTTATAAATACTTTTCTATCCATTAAAATTTGTGAAATGGAAGAAAAAGAAGAAAAAAAAAATCTGTACAATTAACTATTCTGAAAGTGATATTTCGCGATTTCAAATGATATCATAATCATTGAATTCTCATTTTAAAAAAGCAGAGAGCATTAAATTTTTTTTTTAAAAAAAGTGTTTCTTTGCTGTGATTGATTCTCAAAAAACATATAATAGTGTTCGTAAGCGTATAGATTATCAGGAAATTAATTAAGACTTAATAAGGCAAAATGTTAACTTCAAATTCAATTTTCGGGGTTTTTTTTTGTTGTTGTTGTTGTACATTATGATATTTTTTGAAATCGTAGAATAACACTTTCAGAATATGATTTTTTAGGGGGGTCCGCGATATTCTGGTTGAAGAAAAATATCTTTAGGCATTTTCCAACGACTCTGTTTTTGTCTTTCTTTTTTTTTATTTTAATATCGTATTTTTTAAAAACAAAGGCAGATAACGATTTGAAATATTTACCAGCTATTACTTTCTGTATATTACATATGTGTTACACCGAAAATTTCTCTAAACTTTTTTTTTTAAAAGTGAAGCATATATTTTCAAATTCGCACTTTAAAAAAATTATTCTTGGTTTAATTAAGTTTCATAATGTTCGACAAACTAATTGTATAGATCCTTTTAATACCTAAAACTTTTAAATTTAAAATATTTATCATATTAATGTTTTTTTATTTAAATACGAAAAACCGGTGTTTCAACTTTTTCTTTTTTTTTTTTTTTTGGAGGGGGGGGGCAATTTTTTTCATCTATTTTGGAAAATCAACAAAACAATTTAAAATAATAAAATTTCTGTTATATTTTTTTCTTGTCGATGTACGATTCGATTGGCATGATTAGTAATGTTGGTATTTCATTTTTCTTCTCTGTACTGATATTTTCATTTCACTCCCTTGATCTTATAAATTTGCAGCCTTCTAAGAATTCTCTTCAGATGATTCTCTCAGTTTTCAATGTCAGATTTATTCCTTTTTTCGTAATTAAAAGATATTTCTTATATTGGAATTTTATTAATTTCTGTCAATTTTTTAGACCTTTCTTGAACATTAGCATTGTGTGAACAAGTAATACATTTTTTCCTCTCCTTCTCATATAAGAAATCATTCGTATTCCTATTAACACCAAATCCCCAACAACATTATTAAGATATCTTGATGATATTGGCCGGTATTTAGTATATCCAAAAACATCGTAGATGTATTGTATAACATTTATCTGTTCTATGACCAATACTAAAACATTGCCAAAAAGCGGCTTCCTAATTATGTTATATTTTCTGAGTGAAAAAGAAAAGAAATGTACTTGAAAGTAGAGGAACATATTTTTTAAATATTTCCAAAAGTTTTTTTGTGCTATATTTTTAATATATTATTTCCATACATTAACTTTTTTAAAAAATAAGATTGATGAATCCTTTGCTACACGAACATTTCTTATGCGGAGACTTATTCTGGAATGCTTCGGCGAAAAACTGCACTTTAACATCTTAAATGAAAAGGATAAAATTAGTGCGTCTATTTTTTTACAATCAAAATTAAGATAATACGCTTATTTTTTGCAATATATATATATATATATATATATATATTGATTCCTTTTTAATGTAAATAAAAATATCAAACTAATTTTATAAAAAAGAAGACATCCATGATAAAAAAAAATTGTTTGTACTTAATAACAATAACAAATATGTTTTGTCTATAATAAGACCAACTGATTTCATTCTAAGAACATCTGTATTTATGCTTATAATATTTATAGTACTTGTAAAAAAAATCACCAAAATCGCAACACTGTTTTACAATCAAATTTAATAGCATGAACTTTGTTCCTAGAGTAATACATATTGAACTAATCAAGCTACTTGGAAATTATATCTCACAGAGTCTGTGTCATATCCAAAGAAAAAGTTCATGATTTATAAAAAAAAATTTCTTCCATAAGAATTGAGTAGTTTTACCTTTTTTTTATATATTAATCAAAACAAACTTTTAATTGCTTTCTTTCTTTGAGGTCTTTTTTTTAATTTATTTACTTTTTTTTACTAAATAAAACTTTAAGTTGTGTTTTATTGTGATAAATCGTTTGCATGAGATATAAAAAATAATTCGATAAAAGAATATTTGATGGATTTGTTATTACAGTACAGGATTAATGTATAGTATTTCAAATATTTAATTATTTTTGCAGATCTATAAGGTTAGAAAGAATTAAAATTCATCCAAATTTATTTCATAAAAAGTCTTAATATTTTTAAAATTTATAATAGATCGAAATTATGCTTTTTCTTTTTAGAAACAATCAAAATGAATTTGAATTTTTTCCAGCTTTGAAAGGAAAATCGTGTTAAAATCTACTAATCCTAAATGATTTTTTTAACTGGTACAGAGGTCTTCCAAATTTCAGTAATTATTTCAAAAGCACTTTTTGTTTAATAAAATAATAGATTTTTTTTTAATTCTGATGCATTTCTTTTATAATGAAAAATTTGGTCTCCCATTTAATGAAATTTTATGCATCATAAATGGTTTGTATTTAGAATAATTCTTTAATATGTAGTTTTAATAAAATTTGGCGTCATATCATTGTGCAACCAAACATGTTTAGAAAAATGATAAAAAAGAAGGTACAGTCAAAGAATAAAAAATAATTTTTGATATAATTTAGAAGACAAAATAGTTTGTGTTAGGGACAAACCCAAATGAAAGCTCAAAATTCCGGTTAAAAAATTATCAATTTAGTTATCAAAAATTGCGATGAGGCTATCAATATTCAATTGATATAATATAACTTTATGTAAAAAGTAATAAATACACAGACTTTAAGATATCAAATAGATTAGACAAAAATATTTTATATCATTTTTTTAATCGCCTAAGTGATTAAATGAACCCCTGAGATGAAATATATAGACATATAATACTAATGTAAAAATCATCTTTGCAGTGTCTTCAAGACAGCATCTGACTACTTCATTCAGAAGTCGGAAGAACATTGTGTGAAAAAAAGCACGCGCGTGCGTTTGTGTATATTGGCGTTCTAAAAGCTTGACCAATTGATCTAAAGTTACCAAACTTGACATGTATATAATTTGGAGGGAGAAAATATGCACCTCGAAACGATTTTTTAAAATTTTAACTACAATTATTAACCAAAAATTAAGTAAAATTTTGGCACTTTTCCGCGATAATTTCCGAAAATACTATAAAACTATTTTTGCATCATTTTAAAATTCAGAAATTAGCTTTTCAATGATACTAATTTTTTTGTTGTATAAATTATTTTCTATATTTAATCAATTTTTGAAAATATTTCAAGCATGTTTTCAATAGAATACAGAGACATGTAAAAATATTAAACACATCATGAACAATAATTAAAAAAAGCATCATAAAAATTCTAGAAGCACTCCAAAGTTATAAACATTATAAAAAGTCACAATTAAAGTTGTAGATTCGTTTGTTTTACAATCCAAATTACCATCGATATTAATAAAAAAATTATGTGTAAAAAGTGAAATTAATACAAATTATTATTGCCAAAACAGATTTCAGGAAAGTAAGCGATATATTTACTTAATTCTGGGAAGAATCTGTAAAAGATTCAAGTTTAAATTCTTGAAAGGCTTTAAACAGCAGAGTGTATCCATTTTTTTTTTTTTTTTTTTTTTTTTTCAAATTTTAGGAGAGCTGACAGAAAATAAGGCAAATGTATGTTATCAATGAAGAGAACAACATAAAGCTTCTAAAATAGTATGAATTACATATCTATCAAAATTTTAAGCTTAAAACTATCTTGCTGAAGAAGCTATTAAGATCAAGTTACATAAAATATTAAATTAAAATTTTAGCTACTATTAATCCCAGCGAACCAGCTGGTCGCTAAAGGTAGTTTGTAGTTAATAAAGGTGTTATAAAAATTGCATTAATAAATATAATAAAGACGATGAAAATGGTTGATATTGGCAAAGACCGTTATTCCTACGTATACTCAGATTTTCATTTTCAGAGTTCTGCGAATCAGTGTCGTATGGTTTTAAATGGTAATACTTCATGTCTTTAAGTGTTTATAATACTTGAACTTCATTCTGCCAGTTATTTTATTTAATTTTAGTCAGCCTTTTGAACCGATATTTTAAAGTGAGTAAACCATACTATCTGACTTGTAGTCGAAGTTTCTAAGGAAAAAACATTTTTATCAATAATATTTTAAAATGTGCAGAAAAATGTGAATAACTTTTTTTTTTTTTTTTTTTTTTTTTTTGCTGAATAAACAGAATGGAAACTAAAGTTGAACTACTTCAAGGGGCGAAACAATCATCATTTTTTTTATTTAAAAAATTTTAGAAGATCAAAAAGGAAGAAAAAAAAATAGCTATCATTTAAAGACAGAAATTCGTTCTTTTTTACATTTAAATTTTAATGAAATTCAGAATTTTCAAATTTTTTATAAATTATCAATATTTTGAAATGTTGAATGACTAATTATATATATTTATTCCTAAAAAAATTGATAATGAATTTTTAGATCGAGAGTTATTAGTAAGCTCTTCTTCGTCCTTCACGTGATTAAAGAAGACATAGATTGATTTCCAATCACTTTGATATTTGCTGTTTAGTTTTATCTTAAATCTTGAAAAGCTAAATTAATTTAACTATTTTTTTTTAGAATTTAGTAATAAAAGAACACAAATATCTGAGACTATAATATTTACTTAGCTTTATTTTTCAAAAAAAAAAAAAAAAAAAAAAATGTCGTTTTTGTTTAATATTGTGAATTGTTATATTCTACGATTCAATCAATAAATTTTATAAAATATCCTGATTATTATATCCTGGCTTATAATTTATCTACTTACTTTCTATCTTATTTAAGGATACTGCCTGCTACTGCGGGAAAAAAAGACCGATTAAACAAATAAATAAATTTGTTTACTTATAAATATTCTCATATAGTGAGGAATCCAAAATACTTCTATAATCTCTTAGAATTTTTCTTTTACTGTTATTAATTACTACTTTTCAAATTTCTAATTTCGGTGAAAGAAAAAATACTATTATTGTGCACAAATACGTTACTTTTCAGGAAAGAAAGGAAATACAGCCTCAGAATTCGGACAGATCTTGTAGCAGTAACTTCCGATCTGAAATACAAGGTTACAAATGATGAATCCGACCCGAAAAGCATTCTTCACAGCAGGTGCAAGTTAATTCATTTCGTAATCTAGATACATTAATTGGTGAAGGTGATCGCAAGATGCGCATATTTGAAAAAATGCTGATTTCATGACGTGTTTATTCAGCTGAATAGAAGATTCTCACGAAACTCAACGTATAAAAAGATGTGTCCATCTTCTGCAAATCAATTGAGTTCCAAAGCTGACCCATTGTCACAATGAATTGGAAGAATTCTTGCCTCTCTCTGCTTTTATTAGCTGCCCTCTGCATCAATATTTCTAATGCACAAGATGTAGTAGAAAGTCCATGGTCAACTACTGAAAGGGCTGATATTTTCATTAAATATTTCATTGAAACCATTTCTCGTTCTCCAGCTTTTACCCGTGAGCAGATAGATGACATGTCTTCCATAGGTGACACATTGATAGCTTCACTGGATAACATGTCTAAAAGTGGGAAGAGTTCTACAAACATTTTGCAAGCTCTAAATATGGCATTCGCCTCATCCATGGCGGAAATTGCCATAATCGATCAAGGAGGACAAAGTATTGATATCAAAACTGACGCAATTATTGATGCCTTGAATGAAGCATTCATTAAGACAGGAGGACGAGTAAATAATCAATTCTTAAGTGAAATAAGACAGTTGATAATTATGTTCAGCCGAAATTCAATGAATGATA
Organism: Argiope bruennichi; assembly: GCF_947563725.1. Taxonomy (NCBI): domain Eukaryota; kingdom Metazoa; phylum Arthropoda; class Arachnida; order Araneae; family Araneidae; genus Argiope; species Argiope bruennichi. The sequence goes on along the minus strand of NC_079157.1, from coordinate 107,650,175 downwards.
TCACATCTGGAAATACAATTACAAGCTCAGGATTTGCTGCTGGTGATTACGTATCATCTTTCCCAATAACAGCGGTAGTCACTTCTGACGGATACACAGCAGGACAATCGTCATATCAAACATCTTACACTTTATCATCAACAGGTGATAATAGACAACAAAACAATGGAATAGGACAAGGCGTTTCTTCAGCTACAACAAGCAGTACTCAAGGATATGGACTAAGTCAGACTAGTAATGGTATATCATCATTTGCAACAGGTGATTCTCAAGGCTACGGACAAGGACTATCAGGATATCAAGATCAGCAAGGATATTCTTCTTCATCTTCTGCAATAGCAATCTCCTTAGGTTACAGTCAGAATGGCTATGGTCCTACTACAGGAGCAACTGGCATAGGCTCAGGAGCAGGTCAAGGACAAGGAGGATATGGTGGACAATTAGGAGGACCAGATGGCTCTTCTTCAGCATCTGCATCGTCTGCTGGTCAGAGTTACGGGCCTGTATTAGGACAACAAGCAGGAGCAGGTGGATCCTCCTCTTCTGTAACATCATCAGTTGATTCTCAAGGTTATGGTCCAGGGCAATCTGGATATTCTGGACAGCAAGGTTATTCCTCTTCTTCAATCGCCATTTCCCTTGGTTATGGTCAAAATGGATATGGCCCTGGTTCAGGGGCAACTGGCACAGGCTCAGGATTAAGTCAAGGGCAAGGAGGATATGATGCACAATTAGGAGGACCAGGTGGCTCTTCTTCAGCATCTGCATCGTCTGCCGGTCAGAGTTACGGGCCTGGATTAGGACAACAAGCAGGAGCAGGTGGATCCTCCTCTTCTGTAACATCATCAGTTGATTCTCAAGGTTATGGTCCAGGGCAATCTGGATATTCTGGACAGCAAGGTTATTCCTCTTCTTCAATCGCCATTTCCCTTGGTTATGGTCAAAATGGATATGGCCCTGGTTCAGGGGCAACTGGCACAGGCTCAGGATTAAGTCAAGGGCAAGGAGGATATGATGCACAATTAGGAGGACCAGGTGGCTCTTCTTCAGCATCTGCATCGTCTGCCGGTCAGAGTTACGGGCCTGGATTAGGACAACAAGCAGGAGCAGGTGGATCCTCCTCTTCTGCAACATCGTCAGTTGATTCTCAGGGTTATGGTTCAGGGCAATATGAATATTCTGGACAGCAAGGTTATTCCTCTTCCTCAATCGCCATTTCCCTTGATTATGGTCAAAATGGATATGGCTCTGGTTCAGGTGCAACTGGCACAGGCTCAGGAATAGATCAAGGGCAAGGAGGATATGATGGAAAATTAGGAGGACCAGATGGCTCTTCTTCAGCATCGGCATCATCTGCTGGTCAGAGTTACGGGCCTGAATTAGGACAACAAGCAGGTACATGTGGATCCTCCTGTTCTATAACGTCATCAGTTGATTCTCAAGGTTATGGTCCAGGCCAATCTGGATATTCTGGACAGCAAGGATCTTCATCTTCTTCAATCGCCATTTCCCTTGGTTATGGTCAAAATGGATATGGCCCTGGTTCAGGGGCAACTGGCACAGGCTCAGGATTAGGTCAAGGGCAAAGAGGATATGATGCACAATTAGGAGGACCAGGTGGCTCTTCTTCAGCATCTGCATCGTCTGCCGGTCAGAGTTACGGGCCTGGATTAGGACAACAAGCAGGAGCAGGTGGATCCTCCTCGTCTGCAACATCATCAGTTGATTCTCAGGGTTATGGTCCAGGACAATTTGAATATTCTGGACAGCAAGGTTATTCCTCTTCCTCAATCGCCATTTCCCTTGATTATGGTCAAAATTTATATGGCTCTGGTGCAGGTGCAACTGGCACAGGCTCAGGAATAAATCAAGGGCAAGGAGGATATGATGGACAATTATGAGGACCAGATGGCTCTTCTTCAGCATCGGCATCATCTGCTGGTCAGAGTTACGGACCTGGATTAGGACAACAAGCAGGTGCAGGTGAATCTTCCTCTTCTATAACGTCATCAGTTGATTCTCAAGGTTATGGTCCAGGGCAATCTGGATATTCTAGACAGCAAGGTTATTCATCTTCCTCAATCGCCATCTTCCTTGGTTATGGTCAAAATGGATATGGCCCTGGTTCAGGGGCAACTGGCACAGGCTCAGGAATAGGTCAAGGGCCAGGAGGATATGATGGACAATTAGGAGGACCAGGTGGCTCTTCTTCAGCATCTGCATTGTCTGCTGGTCAGAGTTACGGGCCTGGATTCGGACAACAAGCAGGTGCAGGGGGATCCTCCTCTTCTGCAACATCATCAGTTGATTCTCAGGGTTATGGGGCAGAGCAGTTTGGATATTCTGTACAGCAAGGTTATTCATCTTCCTCAATCGCCATCTCCCTTGGTTATGGTCAAAATGGATATGGCCCTGGTTCAGGTGCAACTGGCTCAGGCTCAGGAACAGGTCAAGGGGAAGGAGGATATGGTGGACAGTTAGGAGGACCTGATGGTGCTTCTTCAGCATCGGCATCGTCTGTAGGCCAAAGTTACGGGCCAGGACTAGGACAACAAATAGGACCAAGTGGTTCCTCATCCTCCGCAACATCATCAGTTGATTCTCAAGGATATGGCGCAGGTCAGTCTGGATATTCTGGTCAGCAAGGATATTCATCTTCCTCAATTGCCATCTCCCTTGGTTACGGTCAAAACGGGTATGGTTATAGCACAGGATCTGATTTTAATCAGGAACAATATGAAAGCTCACTAAATGGACAAAGCGTATCTTCAGTAGCAATTCTAGATTCCACACCTGGACAAGGACAGCTTAAAGGAATAGGATCTTCGCCCTCTGCTTCAGTAGCGACATCCAGCTCACAGTTATATGGCCCCGGACAATCTAGTTATTTTGATCAACAACGAAGTACCGGAGCTTCTTCAGCAACGGCTTCTGCTGCGGCTTCGAGATTGTCCTCACCAGAATCTTCTTCAAGAGTTTCATCAGCTGTTTCAACATTAGTGTCGAACGGGCCTACTAATCCAGACGCCTTGATAAACGCTATAAGTAGCGTTATATCACAAGTGAACGCAAACAATAGCGGTCTTTCGGAATGCGATGTCCTCATTCAATCCCTTTTAGAAATATTGTCTGCTTTAGTGCATATCATGGGATCTGCCACCCTTGGAGAAGTGAATTGTGATGGTACTAGTCAAACAGCTCAAATGGTGAGCCAGTCGATAGCCCAAATATTCAGTTAAATTTAATGAGACCTGATGCAAAAAAATTCTAATTCTGAAAAAATTCTGAATTGAATTTTGCTAATTGCAAAAATTGTATTCCAATAAACTTATTTAAAAAAAAATATTTATATTTTTCTTCATTTATTCTTTCTTTACTGCTTTGTTGTTTGTAAACTAAATGTTTTCGTTTGGGGAGAGGAAAGGGATAGCTTTTGATTCAATTTCCTTTCACATTTACTTGCTGCATTCAGTTGAGTAAATGATTTTTCAAAAATGTTATATTGTGACAATTCATAACAGTTAAAAATAAAAACGAGAGTTTCATATGCCTCCTATCTTAGGAAAGAGAAATAAACTATGAACGGACCGCGTTTGCCTTTCACGTCATTTAATCAGTAAAACTTAAGCAATTTATTTCTGATCAAGTAAAGACATCAGAAAATTGAAAATTTTACGAAAATTTTCGAAGAGTTCATTTTCAGTGTATAGGTAGTTGATTCCTAATACTAACATTTCTTCGGGTTTTTATTTCTGTTTAGAATTTAAAACGAAAAAAAATTGCACCGAAGGAATTTTTAACTTTTTTTTTCATGGTATAAATTTGTACCTTTTTGAGTTATAATCGGGATGGATGGGATATCAGTCAAGATTCGTTTGAGAAAAAGACTAACTAAAAGTCTGAATATTAAATTAATCCATCGATTTATATAATTGTTGGCTGAATATAAAAATTATCGGATGTAACGAATGCATTCAACTAGAAATGGGCGTTTCCGTTATTTTCAAAACATTTAAATGATTCGTTCTTTTGTGGCAAAATTCATCAGTTCAAAATAATCAAAAATTGAAAAAAAAAATCCTAAAAAATAAGATGTAAATTCAGAAATGTTTACTTTTCATATTTTTTTCAAAGTAGATTTCTTATACTTCTTTAGTACTAGTTGCAACGGTTTTCTCAAGATATAACTTCACAAAAATTTCTGCTTACCTTTTCTTTCTTCATCCAATTTTATAGGTAATTTTAATATAGTTAGTAAAAGCCGTTGGAGCAATGTCATATTCGTATGTATGTTTCACATCTCCTCATATTTAAATCAGCCGAATTCAACCAAGTTTTGGTCACTTTTTAATTAAGACAAGAGAATAAATATTGTCAATTTTTCTGAGAGCAAAAGTTAATTAAATAGTCATTAATTAGAAATTATTTGAAATGTTAATGTATTTCGCATATTTAATTAATTTTGGAGCAATATACTCCCAGAAACACTCAACGTGTTTTCCCAGATTAAGTCCTACAGCATCGGTGTTGAATAGTTACGAAATACTAACCTTTGGTATGAATTTAGCTTTTTTGTTGAATTTATCGTGTGATCCTCGGCGAGTTTTTTGGCGATCAATCCCTATGACACAGTTATTAGTACCCAAAAATCGAATTTGAGTTTTAGACGCGTTTCACCGAACCGATTGAAACCAAAATTTCACACAAAACCACATTTAAAAATATCATATTACCACAAAATATCGTATTGAATTTATATATTTAGGTTACTGTGTTTTTGAATTATTGCGTTTACATGATTCTGACAATAGAGACGGTCAACTCTTTGTTCGATTTGGTTCAAAATTTGACAGTTATTTATACTACGGATATAAAATTTGTGTACAGACTTTTATCCATGTAGCTCTTTTCATTTTTTAGTTGTATATTCGGACAGCTGGACAGTCAGACTTGCTCTGAACGGATTTTGCTCAAATTTTAATTAAAACTCCAAATTTGGGGTAAAGACCATATACCAAATTTCATAGGTCTAGCTCAAAGCTTTTTTTAATTATCCTTGTCACAGACAGACAGACAAATATTTTCCAAACATATGTTTTTCAAACACAGGGAAATCTAAAACGTAGAGATTCATTTCGTCAATATCTCGAGTTCGAATTTTTTTTATGATTATAATACTTTCTCTGTACTTCATATACGTAAAAGGGTGAAAAAACACTCTTATCAAGTTAAAATACAAAAATTTACCTTTACAATGTTATTAATTTTACTTCTTTGTCGTTTTATCATTCAGTTTTTTTTTATTATTATTAATTTTTTCCAAATTTAATAATTGACTAGATGCAGAAAATTTATACATGATCTATTGTTAGGCAATGATGAAACTTTAAATTACTCTACGTTATTTTTAATTTTTAATTTTTTTTCTCCCTCCCCCTCTCTTTTTTTCTTTTTTTCTAAAAGTCTTTTTCAGATTTTTTTTTAGTCAAATTTTTTGGTAAAGTTTTTTTTTTTTTCATCTATTTAAAAAAATTTCTAAAGCTTATTTATATAAATTAACAATATTTGAGGAAAATATATTCAGTCATCTTTACTTAATTCTTCTATGATGTAATAAGTAAATAATATTGTGATTGAGAAGAGCACAGAACTGAGTAGTCAGACATTTGGAGAAGTCATTTAATGATGCCTAACAGAAAAGCTCATATTAGTAAAATTGTGATTAAATTCTAAATGTAAAGTTTAAAAGCAGGTGATTAACAATTTATAGGTGGAGCAACTACTGATTTAGAAAATTCTTAAGTCTTTTTATTAATGAAAAATAAAAAACTGTAATTGAAACCAGTATTTGTGATTCAAAATTTGAAAACTTTGTATAATACAAATATTATGCAAGCTTACATATTAAAAAGTTATGCAGAAAACTAATTATAGCCAGTTTTTAAAAATCGTCGGGTTCAATTATTATCGTTTTAATTTAGAAACATATCGGACGATAAAAAGATCTTATCTATTATAGTATTTTACACAAATGAAAATTACACAGTAAAAATAATACATGTATAAACATTTCAATTCCGCTCAACGATGGATTACCAGACAGTATTATATATAAATAGAGAAAGAAATTTGAAATTTAATGTAATTTTTATTCTTCTCCGCATTTAGACAATTTTCATTACAAAAACAATTTTGCACCGTTGAAATTTCACTGTTGAAAGAGGCAGTTGGCAATGTGTCCAAAGTTTTTATCAGCTAAGATGGGAGCTCATGCGTTTTGAAAGCTAATAATGAGCTAATAATTTTTTAGCTCAATAAACGAAAAAAATATTAGCTCAGCAGTATAAGTTAAAGTAGGTGACTGCATTAAAAAATCTATCCTTTTTTCTAAAATATAAAATATTTTTTGTTAATTTAATATTTTTAATTTCTTAACAATTTTCTTCATAAATGCGTTTGAATTTCGTTTCCAAGTTTATTCTTTGAAAATCACGTTGATTTTTATATTTGCGTAATACATGTTTAAATGCTTTTTTACATTTTTAAATACTATTTTCTTAAATTCTAAATTTTGCAGAATTTTCTTAATAACGTGATTAAAATCTAATGCATGCTTTTTGTTCAAATTTCGCATAGTAATTTCTCAGTATGCTCTACTGTTCCTGAACTAGAGAATAAATAATCTGCCCATTAAAAAAACTGCAGTTATTTTAATCATTCATGCGAAAGAAATTGGAAATTTCATGTTATTTATCTGTTGAATCACAATATTAAAAGATTAGATAGATCTTTCTTAAGTTTAGAATTATGAAATATATATTAAATTATCTGCAAGGTTTTGTGCAAATTATTTGATAAACTTTTAAAACTAGAAGATTCTGCCTTATATCTCTTTTTAATCAAAAAATGATTTTTAAAAAAAACTTTTGACATTTAACTGACATGTTTTAGTTTCATTATTATTTTTAATTTATTTTATGAAAAAAAAATTTACAATATCACATCTTTTTTTGAATAAAATTCATTCTGAACGTAGACGCATATTTTAAAGTTACTACTAATAAGGTAACGAGCGGTGTTGAAACTTATAATATATACTACTCGCCCATCGCAATCAGTTGATTCACTGGGATCAGTGGTTGCTAAAACTTTCAATTAAATATTTTATGTAACTTGCCCTTAATGATTACCTCAACGAAATATTCTGCATTCCAGATTTTGATCCACATATCATATTTTACCATTTTAATATTATAAGAGCCTTGCGCCTTTCTATTCAAGTATTAAAATATAAAGTTTTTTGAAATACTCATTAATTTTTATTATAAGCATACACGAACGGACCAGAGATTGGAAATCTAGCTAGGTTCTTAATTTATAATGACTGAAAATTTACCGACTTTTTTCCAATTTCCGGTAATATTTTTAAATAAAATTGGTATACCAGTTAATTAAAGATATTTCTTTAAACTATGAATTTAAAATAGAAAATGTAATAACAAAATATTTTATTTAAATATAAACAAATTCTCCAGTATCAACAAATTTGATATAAAATTGTTTTTCACTTTCTCATATACAAAGAGAGAGTATTGTAATCGTCAAAAACGGGAGTCATTTGACGTAATGATCATATTGTAATGTAGTGAATAGTTTATAAGCCAGTTAATAACCACGCTACCCGAGCAATCCCTTTTGTATCGTGGTCATGTTACTGGGCCCAGGTTCTATCCTCGCTCATACCAATCCACCACAGTAACGTCATTTTGACGAATCTCCATGCTCCTGAATCCCTGAGAGCGCAAAATACATTTTTACGAATCAGTCTGCGAACGCGATAACTCAAAAACGCTTTGAGCTAGATGGATGAAACTTGGAATGTGATCTTTACATCAAATTTTTAGATTTCTGTCAATTATTTTACAAAATCAATTCAAAGGAAATCTGTTTGAATGCGATAATTACAAAATTGAAATAACCTAGATAGATAAAATTTGTAATGTAGATTAAGCATTTAAAGAGTAGTTTTGTTTCAAATTTTGAGCCAAATATGCCATGGGCTTGGTCTACTATCTGTGATTTCACATGCATGTAAACTGTGTAACTCAAAAACGTATCAACTTTGAAAAATAAAATTTGATTGATCGTTTTAACATTTGAATTATAGATTGTTCTCAAATTTTGAACCAAATCTTTCAAGCGTCGATCGTCTTCAGTCAATACTTCTGCGTGCATATAGATACAGACGACAATTCAAAAACACAACTACTTGGATAAATGAAATTTTTGTGTACAATTTTAGCATCTGATGTGTATATATTTATGAAATTTTGAATAAATTCCATCAAAAGGCTGATCTACATATTCTCATGCATGCAAACACAACTCAAAAGCATCACAATTTACATAAATGAAAATTTGTATGAGCGGAAACTGGTAGTTCTGTGTCAGATTTTAATTTCAATATCGGATGGGGGAAAAAAAAGGGCGTTCAAAATTCATCCCCGGTTTCTTCTCTATGCTACATAACATAAAATGCTCCTATGCGGAACTCTGCAAATAAAGTTCTGAGAATTTATTTCATTCGTAGCTTTTCCAAAGTCCGCAGTTTGGAATGGGAGGTGGAATAACACATTTATTAAGGGCCGCGGTGGCCTGGTGGTAAGGTCTCGACTTCAGAACCGAAGAGTTTCAGGTTCGTGACCCGATTCCACCGAAGGCCCGTCGTGTAAGGGGGTCTGTTGCACGTTAAATCCGTCATGACCAAACGTCCTCCCGCTGGTGTGGTGTGGAGAGGGGGGTGCCAGATCAGGTGTCGTCATCTGACCGCGGTTCAAAATGACGAGGCCCGTCCCAAAATAGCCCTAGTGCTGCTTTACGGGACATTAATATAACTAAACGTCGTACACTAGAAAAAAAAAATAAGAATAACTTCTTAAAAATTCTACTGTTTCATGCCCTGATAAAATAGTGAGTGATAAATAGTGATAAAATAGTGAAAAAAAAAAATAGTGAGGAAGAGGGAAAGAGTTATAGAATTAGATCTTAAAACAATTTTTTGTTAACAACATTTTGAGAACAGCAAGTTAGCTCACAGTAAGAATAGAAACAGCAAAGGGTTTTTTTTTTTTTTTTTTGAATTTCCATGATATTTATTGATAGTGACAGATTTATGACTTCCAAAAACCATTAAAACTCTGATTCCGAAAACGGGATGAATTATAATGACAGAAAGTATCAAAACAATAATTTATGATTAACTCAGAAATGTAATAAAAGCTATAATTTATCCCCACTTTTATTCTGAAATGGAATGAAACATAAAATTAGAACAGAGGATCAGATATTTAAAAAAGTATCTATGGGATTCTGTCTTTAATACCGGAAAAGGAAATAGCTGAAGAAGTGAAGGTGACCCCCCCCTGATCTCTAAAATTAAATAATTTGTTATGAAAGAAAGGATTGGTCGATTTCAGCTGACGAAGGATATTTCAGAATTCATTTTTTTATAGTAATAAATGGTAATTCCATTATTTATTTCAAAAAAAGGGTTGAAAATTAGAAATGTAAAAATCCAATTCAAGACCATATTTTTAAAAATATTTTTTTATCACATTAGAGTCAGCAGTTTGGCCAAATCTCATATATTTTTTACTTTTCTACGACCCTTGTGCCAAAAAAATCAAAGCAAACCTAGAGTCAGCAGTTGGTAATATAAACTTTGAACTTATTATTTGGAGTTCTCTTATTTTAATATTGAATTGAAGATTTAACTAAGGTAAGCACTTGCAAGAACCATTGAAATATTTTGTTATTAAAGAAAATATACTTTAAAAATTCCAAAATATTTTTTCATCCAATAAAATAGAAGAAAATAATTCATAATCGGTACCTCTACCATTGAACATATAAAGAAAAAGGGATTAGAATTGAACCGAGTTTGAATTTAATTACAAAAATAAGCATTGTGACAAACTGAAGAAAGAGAAAGAAATTTTAAAAGAACTTGTAAAAATTGTTTAAAAAATGCTCTACAATTTAATTAGTACCATTAAAAAGATAATCGTACTTCTTTAAGATGACATACAAGTCGCTTACGTGAAATAATTAGTAAAAAAGTAATTTGAAAAAAGCTGATTGGAAATACCGACTTCCTGCTTGAGTCTTGTCACTTAATAAACATCTTATGAAATTGTCACTTTTGAAAGTTGGGGGGGGGGGGGAGTAGCGCAAGTGACCTGGAAATAGTCACCAGGATGTAAGGTTTAAACTTTATATCGCTGTTGTCCAGTATTTAAGGAGAAATTCATAATGAAAGATAAACAGAAACGTACATTTTCTATTTTATATAACAGATGTACAACTGGTAGACTTTTCACTTTTCACAGTTTTTATCCCTTTATAATTCCAGAAGAAAGGCACTGTATTCGTCGAAAATTCAAACTTGAGATTTTTGATGAATCTCCACGTTGTAGTCTTTTTTAAGCCCAAGAAGCAAAAACTTTTTCCCTATTTTTTTTTTTCGAGGAAACGACGATTTTAAATATGAAACAAGCATGACAAATGAAATTTGGTATTTGGTCGTTACATCCAAATGTTAAGTGCTTGCAAAATTTGTGACGAAATCAGTCTATAAGAAATTTGTCCAGCTTGTGTACTCGAAACATAATGAGCTAGATGGGTGACTTATGGAATTTTTTATCAAAATTGGAAATTTCTTTCAAATTGTAAACTAATTCTGTTACTAATGGACTGTCGATGACTTTATCTGTTTCTGTGTACATGAACTCTATAATTTAAAAACAAAACAAGCTAGATTACATAAGTGAAATTTATAATGTGATTTTGAAATTAGGCGTATAGACAGTTTTAGATTAATGCCAGAAAGTCGAGAGGAGGAAGATACTCCTTTTAAATCCTGAATTTTAATAATGCGTAATAGAAAATGGTCGTTTGTATATACAATACAGTCAGACATTTTCTGTTGTAAATCAATAAAATCGCTTTAAAATTGTGTTTTCCATTGCAATTTAACACTTGTTTTTTTATTTTGTCATTTGAATACATTTTGATAATAAGGGGAAACTTCCATCCAAAAAAGTAGTTTTTGCAACATTCTAAAAACTTTAAAAAATTTATCTATTACTTGACATCAATGTGGTTTTTCAAGCCTTTCTTCTCTGATTTCCCTGATTTTTTTAAAAGAATTATTTTTTGTTATGTCCGTGATTACTCTTACAGTATTAATGTATTTTATATTTTCTATAATAGGAATGCCAAAGTATAATACATGAAAACAAAAATAATAGACCAAAAACTGGGCATAACATTATCCTTGGGTGATAGATAACCCTCTGGCATATTAATGTAGTGATTTATAATAAATATGCAATATTTACATTCATTGCGAACTGCAAACCGGGTTTAAAAGATATTTCTCTAAATATTACGTATTTCCGATTACTGATTTGGATCAAAACCTGCTACAAATCTACAACTACTTTCTTTGAGTTATAAAAACAGCCTTTTTAATAGCACGATCCAATGATGCTATTGCTGCTAAAGATCATGAGTCTCAAGTTTAGATGGAAGTTATATTAGTGAAAGAGCATTACTTTTAAACGAACTACCTCTGTTATGAGAGGAGGTGTCCATAAAATTCATGCTCAATTCAAAATAACTATGCAAATAAATGTGAAAAAATCATAATTGAAAGATATTTCTGTTGCCACTTAGTAATGAATTTTTTTTAAATTAGTTTTCTGTACTCTGGTAATCCGTGTATAAAATAGAAAATGTGACATATATTTGCGCTCTTTGGTTGTCTCATCTAAAAATTGCTGTTGAAGGTCAAAGAAAAAAGAAAAAGAATCATCACATTAGCCAACATATCCAAGTAGATGGGGGGGGGAGGCAACGATACAGATTCTGTCTACTATTCTTTGATTCTACTTGCGTAAATGAAGATCCAAATTAATGTGTTTCTTAATTCCAACTTTTTCTTCAATTCCATTTATTTATTTACATTATAAACTTTATGTATTTATCTGTCTCATGAACACCGCATATTACTTCAACGAACTTCAAAAAACACTACAAGTAGATGTTTCCTGAAATCAATTTCGAAATGAAAAATTTCTTAAATCACTTGAGATAGAAACAGTAATCTGATTAGACATCGCAGGTTGTACATCACATTTGATATACTATATTTGGCCATAGAAAATACCAAAGTGTTCGACACCCACAATAACCAACATCATCTATTAGTTGCATCAAAACATGCACAGATGGAAATTAGAAATTCAAATCTTTTCCTCAAAAACAGGATCCTATATACTCACCTGAGAAACCGTTGCTTTCAATGCACATAAGGCAGAACAGAGCGTCAAATGTTAAGCAATGCTTCTCATTTGTTATTACGATTACCATTTCTGCGACACCTAGTGTTGACACAGATTGTTCGAGTTATCAGCTCAGGGCCCCTTCTATTTGCACTTTCCTTCAACCCATTTTCTTCGCAGTGCATTTTGATTAAACAGCAAATGTTTGTCCTTAATTAGTGACATGAAATATCAGATTGGAATGTTTTTAGTTTCACGTATACGAAATATACAAAGAAAAGTTTGCAACCGTCAAAAAATCCAGCCTCGAGATTTTGCCGAATCCTTCATTTTCTGACTTCACCGAGCTTGAATAACACATTTTTGGAATTATGTCTGCGGGTTTTTTAAACACGATCGTTCAAAAACACATAGCACCATAGTTATAAAATTTAATAAATGGTCTTTATAGGCATCTTTGTAGATTTCTATAAAATTTTGATTTGTTTAATTGTCAGAGTACAAGTGAACCTGATACGTACAAAACATAAAAAGCTAAATAAATAAAATCTGATATGTATCTTTAGTACCTAAATAAATCTATGTAAATTTTTGAATCAAATCCATCAACAGATTGACCATCTGTAGATCTGTACTTTCGCATATATGTAAAAGTAATAACTCAAAAATTGATCAACTTCCATAAATAAAATTTGGTATTTCTTTGGTGGTCCTTTATACTAACATTATAATTTCCTATCAAATCTTGGCTTCAATCGGTCTATAAAGAAGCATCCAGAATGCATATTTAGTTTTCTTTATTATACTACGAACAGAAAACTCTCATGCGTGAGACCCACCAAATAAAAATCTGCACACGTGACTTTCACAGCCTTGGTCATATGATTGCTTCACAATTTTTAGGCTGAAGGAGAGGGATACACCTTTATTTTTGAGTATGTCAGAATGTTTTAGTATAGTAAAGTTACGGTTAACTTAGAAATATTGATTTAGAAAGTTCTGGTTTTGTAAAATAACAATAAAATATTACTTTTAGGAAAAATTTATCATGCTTTTCAAAAGGAAAGAAAGTTAAGTAAAGTTTAGTAAAGTAACAGAAAAAAAAAATTATGGAAAAAAAATTGTTATGCCTTTCAAAAGTAAATTTGGCATTTTGATCGAAAGGCCATATTTTAAATAGAAGTAGAAATATTGTTGTATCTCTTGGGTTAATTAATTATTTCTTGGATAACCAAAACTCGTGATTTTATAATGGAAATAAATACTAGGGACTACACAAAATACTAGAGCTTGGATATAGTAGCTGATACATGGGTCTTCTTATAATTGGGATCAAACGACCTATAGACATTCTCAATCATTTTTAAATCGGAATTTATTTACATTCAATTCACAGTGTAATTGGATTTCCATATATTGAACTTGAAAGTGCTTGAAAGAAAATTAAGATGAATAAAAATCAGGATAAAGAGATAACTTTTCAATATTTTCTTATTGAAAATAAATGTGCGTAGCTAAATCTTTGAGTAAAAGATGATTTTTAAAATTTTTTAACGCAATTCGAACTTAAATGCCCGAAACATGGCTGGATTCGTCTGGCTTTAAATTACCTTTTTTAAATTTATTCGAATCATTTAATACAGTATTTACTATTTAATGCATTAACGTTCTAAAGTACAAAAAATATTAATGTAAAATATATAAAAAATTTAGAAAAAATAATTTAAATTTGAAAAAAAAAATCATGGAAAACATTATTTTTTGTTTTGTTTTTTTAAAATTGGGGTAATAAAGATGTTTCGTGCAATAATACAATCCTAACTTATTAAAGAAAAAGTTTGAAATTCGCTTAATTTTTAATAAAACAATTAACTGACATTTTGAACCCCTCCCCTTTTTTTTTAAATTGAACTCCTTTTACGCAAAAAAATATTGCCTACCAAATTTGGTAACTCTCATTGCAATGGTCTGTCTTGTTGGGTATTTTGAATGGTTTTTACATCGTGCATGCCAACTTTCTTATGTCAGAATTTAAAAATAGTATTGAACCAATAAATATTTTCAATTAAAATTAAATGATCAAAGAAATTTATTTTTTAAAAAATTATATAAATATATATGTCTCCTCAAAATGTACCTTCATATGCATCCTTCAAAAGTTTATTATTTTTCGTCAACTATTTCCAGGTTTTTAAAGAATTTCTATTTTAGTAAGAATCGGTGAAACATTTCTTCCCTTGATTATTCCTTTTTACAGACGAAATCCTGGTGTTTTTTTTGACTACAGAAAGTGTGCATAATAATTAGTGGGAAGATATTTGTTCCATATATAGAAATTTTATTATATATATATATATATTTCTTATGATAAAACAATTTTTCAAGAAAAGTTCTATTGATAGAGAATCGATATAAGGAGATTCAACTGCATTTCTATAGAGAAATATTTTTCGGAAAAAAATTTTAGAGGATCTGCCCTTTTTAAAAATCGGGCTTGGTATAGTCGAAATGAAATTTTCATTGAATTCCCATTCTGTTTTAATACATTTCTGTGTCAATAGCATTTGAAATAAATGCTAAGCTTGTAGGTTGAATTAAATACTACATTCCTCTTCCACAAACACACCAAGAAATTTTTTTCCAGTAAAATATGACAATAAAATTAAGAGTTCATCTGGCGCATTCAGTTATGCTTTTCATTTAAAAAAAGCATCTTAATCTTTCTTCAGATTTTATTTGCTTTTTTAAAAGAGGGCGGAACTCATTCTAAAGGATGTTTAACCAACACCTCCTAAGTATAGGAATACTTTGGGAGGTGTTGGTTTAAAAAGAATTTTTATTATTTTCTCACTTTATTCCCTTATTGTTTAATTTTATTTTTTCTATTTTATTTTTTATTATTCTTCGGTATTTCAAATATTTTATATATTCACTGCCGGATATTATTCTACTTATTGTTTTTTACATGTATCCTTAATTTTACTTTTACAGTATCTCACATTTGTTTTTGAATACTTGTATTTTTGAAACTTACTTTTAAAAAACATCATCTGGAGGATTAAAATAAAGGATTTATTTTTAAAAATTTTTCATTCTAATAAAAATAAATTCAATACTTTATTTCAAAAAATTAATTTATCAAAAACAATCTTGCATAAGTAAATGGAATCTTAAATCTTTTTTGACAGACAATATTTTTTGTTATTTTTTTATTATAAATGTAAATGTATGTCAAATATTATCGTCTACAATTTTTAAAATTACTACTACTTCATGAAAATTTGGCATTTGTTTATTTGAAATGAACATGGCCAGGTGCTACAAAGTTTCAAATTCTACTGTGAATTCAATAGAAATTACATAACATTTTAAAGAGACGGCAAATGCAGCAGATTTATCGAGAAATTTTGTTAAAGTAAGTCATTCAACGGTGTTTTCTATTATAAAATGATAGGAATTAAATGAAACTATTGGAAATTCATTGAAATCAGGAGCTTTTCACAAGCGAACTTCCAAGAATCGAAGGGTTATCATGCATTAAATCAAGAAAATTCCTAAACTTAGTGCAGTCAAGTTTACAAACAGAACTATAAAAATGATTTGCAATAAATTCTATTATCAGCCGATACTGTTAGACGAGTAATCAGATCATTTGGATACGTCAGCAGTTTCCAGAAAAAAAAATCGTTAATAAAAAGGACAAGAAAAGTAACGTCTAGATTTTGAAAAATCTATGATAGATATCAGTTTTGGGAAAGAGTTATATTTTTGAATAAATCAAAATGTAACTTATTTGGATCTGAGGGAGAATAATTGTGAGGAGAAAGCCCACTGAGTAGTTCAGTCCGAAAAATCTATTATTAAACATGGAAATTGGTTTCATAATGATTTGGAGATATTTTGTTGCTTCTAGTATGGGAATTTAGTTTTTATTGAAAATAATACGGACCACTATAAGAAAAAAACTGACAAATGGAGAAACTGTTTAGAAGTTGAAAACAAACCTGAAAATTTCTGAACAAAAATTCGGTATCGAAAACGCATTTAAGTTTTATTAAGATAATGATACCAAATGTACAATTCTAAATGTTCGTTTTGGCTTTTGTACAACTGGGCCTAAGTTATTTAGACTATATTATAATAATCAGATTTAACTAACTGAAAATTAATTTAATTTAAAGCAGTATTAATAGAAGAACTTTCTTACACGTGCTAAAATATATCAAATCTTCCATGCTAAAATATATCAAAAATGTAATTTCGGCAAAAGGATTCCCAATAAAATATGAAAATTTTTTTGATTAATTTTTATACTTTTGATTATATTTGTTGAATAATTAAAATTTCCAATTACTTATATGAGATTGTTTTTAATATTTTCTCGATAAATTATTTAAAAAAAAACAGGTATTGAATATTGAATTTATTTGTATCAAAACACTTAGGTTTTATCAAAGACAAAAAAAAAGAATTTATATAAAAAATTTATATAAAATCTTTAATATTTAAATAATGTTGTTTAAAAATTATTTTCAAAAACACAAGTGCCCCCAAATAAAGCTGAATCATTGTATTTTCTCTGCTAACAAACGATTTTTCTTGATACCATTAACTTTCTACCGCTAATTTTTTTCTCGTAAAAAGGGAATAAAATGTAATACAACAACTCCATGTGTTGCTGTATGACGTCTGATATAAGATAAATAAATGTGTTCAGCATTCCAGGCGTGAATTTTTCTTTTTTCAAAATAAGAACCTTCACTCTTCTTACCCGACCTCCTATAGACAAAGTTCTTTTTCTGTTTATTCAACATTCGAAGAAAAATGTAATTATTGAAGTCTGCGCCATATTACCAACATAAAAACATATAAATTAAACCAACATGCAGATAAGGACGAAAAAGGTAAAAAACAAATAATTTTAATAATAATAAAACAAAAATATTTCCTTTCAGTTTAAAAACACAAAGTCGAAAAACATTAATAAATCCAAATTAACAAGTATTTAGTTGTAATATAAATTTTCTGTAGAGGAATTATAATGCTTTTTAAGAAGATAACAATTCTGAAATTTATAGCAAATGATGCTGCAAATTGTGCAGAAAAATAGAAACATGATAAATTATTTCGTCCAATCCATTTATTTGTCAATATGTATTCTACAAGATTTTAAAAAATTATTTTGAAATTGATTTTTTTTTGTAATTAATAAAATTTTCTCATTTTAAACTTCATTTACATCAAAGAAGTTAGAAAAACCATGTTAAATAATGCGCGATTTGTAATACTCAACTGCTTAGCCTTCATTGCATGAAAATCGCACTATTTTTCTTACTCTCTTAAGCAAACATTTCGTTCATTTGGGCATTTGCAATTCACCTCAGTATTTGCAACAGAGCATTTTTAAGCCGAAAAGACGAGTCTTTCAACTCATCATATTGACACAAAATATTCTAGAAATTGTTCTAATGTGTTTGTGTTTGCACTGCTGCTAAGATCGTCTCATAGGACTTGGTTAAACGGCATATATTTGTCTTTAATTAATGATGTAAAGTGATGGATTTTTGCTGCTAAAAATATATAAAAAAATAATAAAAGATATAAAAAGTCTTCAAATCAGTATAAATCTTACCAGTCAGAATTTCCCAATTTGTGAGACAAAATTAAAAAGAACTTCTGAATTGAAGCAATGAAAATGGTTTTGGCATACATTTCAAAAATAGAAAATAATTTTATAAAAACAATTGTACGATATCTAAATTGATACTTTAAGAATTGCATTTAAAAACATTTTAAGTGTATATAAAAATAACTTTTTTTATAATAATATGTTCAGAAATTAATGTGAAAAAACAAAAATATGTTCCATTTTTAAATAATTGAAAATTTTATCAAATCTTTAAAAAAATCGCAAGAAATGCATATTCTTACCTTCTATCATATGTTTGTGCCATATTCGGAAATCCTAAGTTTTTGTAGAAAGCCAACAAAGTCACATAAAAGCACAGTCTTTTTTTTTTTAATTATTATAAGTAGAGTAATATCGGTTTAATTTTGCATTCTTGCAGGGGGAAGCTTTTTATTGTGAAGTCCAAATCCATAAGCTGGCACTAAATCCTGATTGTATGATAGTAAACTCAACTAATAATAAAAATGTGTGTGTGTTGGTGCTCTGCAGGACAGACCATTGATCCAGAGCTTCTTCTTCTTGCGTACAGCCGACCACCCCGCCACCACTGAACGTAGCAGTATCGACAGGATTTGTTGTGGCCGACTGCTATCTTGAGCATTGTCCATCCTTGCATTGACCGATTTGTTAAACTGACATTCTCTTCGAGGTAATTGGCCACAAAGTGGTCAATTACTGTCCTTCTACCTTATCTATAAACTCTCAAATTGTTGGTAAAAAACTGACAATTTTTGACATCATGTTCTTCAGAGTTTTAAGATTACCTGGTACCATCAATACTGTAATATATAACTTTTCAGATTTTTCCTTAACTCCGAGATTTCAATACATTCCTTTAAATAGTGGTGAACAGTACCGATTCCACCACAGATGCATTTATTTTCCTGCATTCTTCCAAATCTTTGGAAATATGCAGGAAATCTCCCATGTCCTGATATAATTTGGATTACCAGTGGATGGTATCTTCTTATTTTTATTTCTGGGTTAGGAATAAAGTCGAAAGTTACTCTTCCTTTTATGGACATATACCATCTGTCAAACCATTGCAGCTTTATTTCTTCTCTTAATTCCCATTTTAAGACACCATTTGATTTGGGGACAACCATATCAACACTTTCTTTCTGTGCCGCCAACTTTGCATATTGATCCGCCTTTTCATTACCATATATCCCAATATGAGCCTCAACCCAATTCAACTCTATACAATTGTTAGTTTTTACACTTTTTATCTTTTCTTTTATCGTCCATATTTCCTTATTGCAATTGTGAGAATTGATCCAGAACTATCGAATTTGACACAATTTAATTGGAGAAAATGTGCATCATGGTGAGCTTTTTTAAAATTTTCTTTGGAATTTTTAATAATTGATAATTAGGCGAGATTTTGGCAGTTTCCTCAATAACTTCCGAAAACATTAATATAAAAAAAATGATTTTTATATAGTTTAAAAAATTTTACACCTCAAAACTCTCTAAAATTTTAACACCACATCAGTAAGAAGACGTTTGATAAGTTTAATGCCCATCAAACCTGTACATATGGGAAATTTTTTGTGGAATTGCGCTTGCAACTAGAAACTTTCTGTGCAAGCCGAGACTTCGTCACGATGTCGTTGCTTTCCAAACAGTTGTAAAAATGTCTGCTTTAATCCCAAATCAATATCAAGAAAATCAAAAAAATTATATCTTGGAAATTTTAAATTCTGTTTTCATATACTTAGTCTAATATTTTATATTTTTAATTTTCGAAACTATTTTTTTTTTTTTTTTTTTCATATCTGGGATGAATATCGACTCTTGGTGACCATGCTGAGAATTCATTTGCTATCTTATTCAATATTTGATAAGATATTTGGTCCATACAAATTGCCGTTGCTTCAGAGATGTGATACAGAAGTTCAGAAGGTTGTATATTGGCTTAGAAATCCGCCTCATTGTCTGATCATAGTTCAAATTTATGGGTATCAGCCCCAAAACAATCCTCGTGTATTTTCAAAACGGAACATTAATAAAAACCAAAGGAATGTTCTTTCGCCACTTTCTTATATAATTCCCATTATGGTGTGTTTCGCTTTGACTTCGTCGTATAACAAAGTAAATAAATAAGTGTACATTTTAGATGTCACTTCTTTTGTGATTGGGTTCAAATCTTGATATAGATATGTTATTTTTTATGTATATTTCACATACTGAAGTTCGGTTCTCTCGGTTGCTCCGAATTCCGAATTATCGTGTTCTGATTTCCGAATTCCGAATTATCATGTTCTGAGTCAAACCGACTGACCGACAGATGTAATTCCAAAAATGATTTAGTCGGATTCAAAAAGATTTAACATGCAAATTTATCAAAATTTAAAGATTACATTTTTGACAAGGGCAATATTTTCTAATGTATATTAGAGAAAGAAAATAGTGCACTAGTTTTTGAACAATAAAGCTATGTAACAAAACAAATGCTTATATTTGCAATGTCATCGAGTCTTTGCTGAAAAACGGATTCGAAATAATTTCGGATATTTTCATAGAACATTTTTAGCGTGGAAAAAAACTTTACAAAAATAACAATCAATGAATTTTTAATCATAAGATAATCTAGATTCAAATGAGAGGAATTGCTTAACTGTTGACGGAAAAAAAACAACTACATGATTTTCATCCAAGTGAATATCTCAGCCCCATTCATTTGTTTCAATTCAGTCACACATTAGTCAATGATTTACAGTTGTTGAAAGAATCTGTTGAGAACGCTCGATGGTGTAGTCAAGTGCTCCGAGTTTACTGTCTGTTTAACATTAGAGGACAGTTTTAAAAAGGTAACACTGCTCTTTAAAAATTAATCGAATTATTAAGTTTATTGGTTATATACTCTTTCCTTTCCATTAAAGAAATTTCATATTACTTATATATGTATAATTTAGAAATTATGTATGTGCAATTTACTTATATATGTTAATAAGATAAATATATGGGCGCGATTTTACGATTTGAATTCGGTTGTCTATTCGATTTTCCGGCTATTACTATAAAGCAGTTTTAAGTATGTTTTCTGTAGGTTTTGCTTTCTCGTATATAAAATATAATGCACTAAAAAAAGTATTACAATCATCAAAAACCTACCCCAAGAGTTTGAGTCTCCACGTGTCGGATCTACCCGAGAGTGAAAAATACATATTTTAAATTTTATGTCTGTGTGCACCATAACTCAAAAACACTTTCATCTAAAACGGCTAAAATTTGGTACATGAAACTTAACATCAACGCTGTAAATTTCTGTCAAATTTTGATTGTAAACCAATTAGATGGTAACTGTTAGTCCAGCTATCTGAGAAAAAATGACCTCGATTACTTCAAAATGTAACGAGCTAGATAGATAAATTTTGATACGCAGGTTTGGTATTTAACCTTTTAAAGGGCCACTTTTTTCTAGTTATATTATGTTAAAAATTTTTTATGCTTGAAATTAGAATAACAGGGGTGTTTGTGCTCCGGGGAAACCCCGGAATTCCGGGGATTTTGAACTTCGATACCCGGAAATTCCGGGGATCGTCGTTCAAAAGGAAGTAGGAATAATAATGAATTATTTATTTTGATCTGGGTAATTTTGTTTGCTTTGAAAGCAGAAAACGCAAGGTCAGTGTGTGTGGTGAAAACTTTTCCTTTCTTTCTCCAAAGGCAGTGATAATGCGTGAAAAGGGGGAAAAACTTCTTTTTTGTTCTTTCCTTATTGCGAGTTATGACTCATTCCCCCGGTTCTCGGACATTCTCTTCTGGATTCTTTTCGGCAAGTAGGCGCGGCAGAAAAAAAAGGGAGAGACTTCGTTCGACCAGATGTGCGATCACGTGACCTGGGTTCAAAGGTCTTAATTTTGCAAAAAAAGTAATTCATTGAACTTTTATAATTAGGTCATTCAATACTTCATAATCGTAATTTTCCATTTCCCCCCCCCCCTTCTCGAAACTCCAAAATGTCGGTAGTAAGTCCGTAAAAGTTTCCGGGGATTTTTTGGGGTCCCACAAACACCCCTGGAATAAGAAAAGGTATTCATTTAGCTTATTAGATAAATTTAATTTGATTAATTAATTTTGTTAATTAATAATTAAGTAGCAAATCAAGACGCATCATTTTGTCCGAGATAAGGAACTGAAGCATCTAAGTTTCTGACTTGCTAAAAAAATGTGTCAGAACTTATGCCAACCTACATAATTTCATACAAAGATTGATAAATTGGGAGGGAAGCCTACTTCCCACGGCCCTAGAAAGGGTTAAAGTATAGATTTGTATCAAATTATATTAACCTGTCTATCGGTGTGTATTTTCATATGAATGTAAACGAATAAACTAACAGTGCAATGACTGAAATAAACAAAAATTAATACTTGATCTTGTGACTACAATCTTAATTCTATGTCCAATTCTGTTTCAATCAGTTGGAAAAAAGACTTACAAATTGTATATTTAATTTCGGGCCTTTATGTATTAACTATATATGTGTGTGTGATGGGTCTTAATGCATCAGTCCACTTGAATTAGCTTAATCTTTTATTTCTTGATTAACAAATGATGATTCGGATGGTTTTTACAAATGGAATTCAATGATGAAGAAGGAATTTATATTACATGAAGATGGACAGTTGATGTCGTTCAAAGGATCTTTCCCACCTACGCGTGGTGCACTGGCCTTTGCAGAGGAATTCTTCAACGCAAGAATTCCAGTTTCGGCCCTTTTTCAGAGTATCACGTCTTCTCGGTTTCCGGTCGCACCCTTCTTGGCGGACGTCCGTTCTCTCCCCTCGTCTAGTGAACTCTCAACTCTGCCCTCCGACTGCTGGCTATCACCGGAAGAACGCAGAGCGCCCTCTCGTGAAGTTAATTTACCACATATAGAAGGATTAATCGTTAAAAATCCGTCCAAAATCGCATGATGGATTCAGTAAAAATGCTAGATTCATATGAAAGATCTATATTTTGTAACTACTACTCGCCAGTGCCATACAAAGCATTTACGGTCTTACCCAAGATCTATAGTTTTATGCGTGGGAAAGGGATAATATCTTTGTTAGAAAATATGTGAGATAATTTTGGAAGAGACCCTTTTGCTGGTTGGAATTATATCCAACTGAAAGGTACTTCATATTGAATGAACCCTAACTCAGAAATGTAATGAGAAGCTGTAATTTAAGCTATGGTTTTTTATCCAACTGTAAAATTGTATTGAGGTTGGGATAAAATTGTAAATAGATGCCTAATTTGACTAAATACGTCTAAAAATGAGCAATTCCTGTTTTTTTTCTAGTTTCTATGTAAATATAGTTATTTAAAATGTAGCAAATTAGAAAAATGAGTTATTCCATTATATCGTTCATTGAGCTTGTTATTGAGAAATGATCAGATAAAGTTAGCATCAAACAGGACACAGTTCGAACCAGATTTTTGCATCCGCATCGAACTCAAAAGATTAACTCATAAACAAGATTATGAATAATTTTTCTTATTTGAAATTGATGTATTTCTTATGTATATATTTTTATAAGGTTCAAGTAATATTTTTAAGCGTTTTAATATCACGATTTTAAGCTGTTATTCCATCTATAAAGTACATAGTGTAGATATCTTTCAAAATACTCTACACGGAATATCATCGGGTGTAGATTTGCCAATCTGGCATGTCATTATTTCTTAGAAGGAAAAAGGGAAGATGCGAAAATATTAAATTTGAATTATCTTTAGTATTTTATTCGAATGAATGAATTTTAACGGTTTTACAGTAACTTCACATAACACAAATATTTTTATAATTTTAAAAATTAGCATTTAGTAGAAAGCTTTTTAATAGAAAGTTAGTTTACTTTTATTTCCTTGTAGTGTTTTTCTATGGTAATTTTTTCAAAATTGGGTTTAATTACGATTTTGTAAGGAAGTTTTTATATAGCGAATGCAGCAAAATGGCAATATAATGAAAAAGCAGTATGGATATTTCAATAATTTTTTGCGATCAAACAAAAATAAGTTTACATTTTTTTTTTAATTTACAATCAATCTTTTAATATATTTCAAAACGCAAAATGTTTTTCAACAGAATATTTTTAGGCTGGCACCCTTCATTGTTAACTACACTGTATTAAAATCGTTACATGAGGAATATAACGGCTGATGCAATCAAACGAAGACCGTCGAATCGAATTTAAAAAATTGATACAATATTTTAGATTAGAAATAAAAAAAAAAAGTTTAAAAACCACTTCCGAGAAGATATATTTTTTTTGGTTTATTTTGTTGATTAGCTATTTAGAAATATAAAAAGAATAAACTTTTTAGTAAGGATTTATTTTATAATTATTCAGGCACTACGTCATTTTTGAATTTAAAATGATTCTTTTTCGGGCCCAATGTTTCTAGATATTTTCCAATTTTCGTTCATGATCTCAAATTAACAGATTCGAACCGGCTTAGTATATATTTTAATCATTTGAGGATGGCAACACTAAATGTAAACTAAGCAATGCATTTAACGTTATCCACTTCCCTTCTGATCTGGTTTGAGATCTGGATGCAAGATATATTAGTATTTATTTTTATTCGGCTTTTATTAAAATTATTTTGATATCAATAATGAGTACTCTTAAATGGCTTTTTAAAGGATTATTTCACTTTTATAGGTTGATTCCGGGGAAGAAGAGCTTCATGTTCTACAAATAATTCAAAACCGTTTCTGTTCATCTTCTGTCCTTATAAACTATACTATCTTTGGTGTTATCTCAACAGATCTTTCGAGGGCTGGCAAAGTTGAATGGAAACTAAACGTGATGTTTTTAAAAGTATACGTTTTTATATTTTGTGATATTTATATTGACTCTTTATACTGCTTTTAGATCTCGAAATTTCAATGTTTCACCATTAAATTGGATTTTTTAATTATATTGTTATTGATCAAGCACCTCTCTTCAAAATATTTCCACGCTTTTAGAGAAAAGCACTGAATATCTGAGCTCGAGTAATCGTGATTCTGTTGGACTGTTTGCAGAACTACTTGGAACTAAAATAAAAATTGCTTCTTTAAATCATGGAGGATCCTATAGACCGTGCTCTTCTGTCGTTGCGCATTGTTTTGTCACACTCCTCGACATGCTATGTTACATCGCATCCAGTGACACACTTTGAACAGTCAAATCCCCGGATATATACTATTCTGACAGATGTTGTGATTCAAATACTCGTAACACGCCCACGAATGCGTATTTTGACAGAACAGCTTCTCTTGAATGCAATTTATACAAACTCTTTACTATGCTCTCTTATAGAATGCCGCCTGATGTCTGCAGTTGTGTCGCAGTTTATGCGATCTATCAAGTCAAGTATTTTTATGCCTAGCATTCTGGCATTTCCTCTGATACGTTTTGCCATAGCACCGCTTGCAAAGAGGGTTCTAACAAACCCTTTTGTGCTATTATTTGCTTCAAATCCTTTGATGCATCTTATAGCACATAAGGCTGCGAGAAACACATCAATAAGAACTTTAGTTTTTTATCTGCTACTGTACATTGTAGCCCTGTCTGTGATCCAAGGAATTGAAGTACATCCTTTAATGCGTGTATTCATGGCAGATCCCGTCGTGCGAGTTATGACGGCCAGCCCCGAGTTAAATGCAGTTGTGCATATTTTGTTACGTGCAATCATCCAAAAACTATCCATTTCTTACTAATGTGCCAATATTCAGCATACGTACATTCTGAATTCTTCCAAACGAAACTTCTAGATTATTAATAATGTTAATAATTTTGAATCCTTTTTGGATATCTTACAAAAGGGTATTTCGCCAGAATAGTACCCGCATCATCCTCTTTGAATTTATAGAATTGTTAAGTGACGAATATTGAATCATATTTTTTATTGTTATCTGAGTATTTTATAATGAACGATGCATATTTCTTTTAGCACGCAAAAACCTTTGTATGGTCAAGAAAGTGTAATTGCAATGAGTCGGTTCTTAATTGTAATTTTTATGCTGCAATAAAAAATGAGTATTATTGAACAATTTTAGTTGTGCCCATTATTTACTTCTTTCAAGTACTTCACTTCTAATCAATTTGTTATTATTTCAAATCAGGGTGTTAATCTAACAAAACAATGGAAATTTTTTCTATTTTACGTGACTTATTTTATGGATTGTGGCTGCCCAAAATGAAATTACAGTAAAAAGAAATGCATTAATTGCATGTTTAATGCGTTTAATGCATTTCTTTCTATTGCAATTTCATTTATGATAAAATTATCTTCTCAGCGGCGTGACTTGCTCCCGAAGCCCTGACCTTCGAAGTATCGAAAAAACGTAATATCGGTGTTATTTGGTCTTGTTTTCTATGAGAAAATCTTGAAAGATATGACGGGTATAATTTTTTTTGTGGAGCTATAAAAAAAAGTTTGTCTCGATTCTATTGTGGCCTAGTGATAATGTATCGGTTCGGTCAAATGCTGATGCACATTAAATCTGATGGTGTCAAATATCCTTCCGTTAGAGGGGTGTCGTTGAACCCTTCTAACTCTGTCATCATCTGAACATGGCCCAAAATTACAAGGACCGTTCCAAAATTTATATTAAAACTGTAAATCAAATCTGCATGACTTGTGCACTTATTTTATATATCATATTTTAAAATATTGTAACGATATCTTTCGATATTATATTTCATTATAGCGAGATATCGTACAATGATTTGATGGAAATCGGCAGTAATTTAATATATATATTGCAATTGACAGAAAACTTAGATATTGCAAGACGAATTCGATTTCTTGAAAATTATGAAACTAGAATTTAAATAATCAAATTGAATTTGATGATTCGCATAGTCAAAATTCTGAGTATATTCAAATGGGGGGGGGGAATCAAGTCAATTCATATGAGATCCCAATAACAAGATAAATATCACTGGAAGTGTCATCTAATAATTTGCATTTTCTATTACAGCATGGTATAAGCAGCAGTATAATATATAAAAGGATTCCAAAATTAAAGCATGGAGCATTTAATTGGCATTGTCTAGGAGAACGGCAAAATATCTATTCTCGACCTACTTTTGCGTACGGAATGATCTGTATGATCCAAGCGCCCCGAAAATGAAAGCGTGTTCTGTGGTAAACTCGCATTAACCCCCATTGTTGCCCAACATCCAAGTCTGCCTTTCATTTAATAGGTGGGCCGCCGTGGCCTGGTGATTAGGTCTCAACTTCAGAACTGGAGGGTTTCATGTTCGTGACCCGATTCCACCGAAGAATCGTCGTGTAAGGGGGTCTGTTGCACGTTAAATCCGTGAAGGCCAAACGTCCTCTCGCTGGTGTGGTGTGATGTGGGGTGGGGGGTGCCAGTTCAGGTGTCGTCCTCGCCATCTGACCGCGGTTCAAAATGACGAGGTCCGTCCCAAAATATCCCTAGTGTTGCTTTAAACGGGACGTTAATATAACTGAACTAAACTTCTCTTAATAGGTATGACTCTTGATCGAAACGTAGGTAATTCGACCCGCTTACTAATGTGGCAACTTCTTATTTGCATATTTGAGTTGCCCCTCTCCTAAATTAAATGAGTATAGGAAGAGAAACCTTGATTTAAAATTTAAACTGAGAAATTAAGATTCATCGTACTCTTCTCAAAAATAATGGCTGGCAATAATAATGTCTGCACAAGCTATTGGAGACAAATTTCAAGCTATGCAATTGCCCATGGCACCGCGAACAGTTTGATGAAGAAACATTAGCATAATTGTAAAACTTAATGATGTACAAATTCTTAGAATTATAAAATTTTAAGATAATAGTATTCGTTTACATAATTAACTCTTAGCGGTCATAAGCCATATTTCACTTGATAATAAAGCTTCGTCAATTAGGACGTATATAAAAAAAATATCCACAGTCCAATAAGGATTAAATTAAAATATATATTTATAACATATTGAAATATTCCCTTGCTGATAATGTCACATTCCTCTTGACAAATCCTGTAAAATGTTTAGAAAAGAATATTTTAACATATACAATATTAGCCTAGCATTATAAATACTTCGTAAGAATGAAATTATTAATTATAATCGGTTTTCAAGAATTCTATGAAGTGATTTTTCCATGATTTATATTTAAAAAAATAGTATGTAGATTCTCAAAGCTAATAAAAGAAAATAAAACTACAATAAATCATTAGAATCATGATTAAAATTAACTAACGTTAAACTAATATGACTGATTATTAAAAACTTGTAATGTGAACTTCCTAAACATGTCATTGTAAGCAATATGAAACTTTTGCACTTTGAGAATCAATTATTTTAATGCTTTCAGCACATGCGACTGGATGCAATATTCGCAAAAGTGTTTCTAAACAAATAAAATAATTTTCATTGCCATTTGTTTATTTCATTGAATAATCATCTCTAATAACTCAAAATGGTTGTTACAATATCTTCATTATATATACACCATTCAAAATATTTAACAATGTTGGTGAGACATAGAATAATATGGTCTTCACATAGTGAATTTGAAAGAATTTAAAGCCACGCAAAGAGAATCCACAAACATAATCTGCATTGTTTAAAATTAAATAAATTTACTGTAATAGCAAGAATAGGTAAAAATACTCAATAACAGATTGACTATTTCCATACCATTTTAAATCGCATCGCAGCTTTTTATTGTGATTCATTTCTACGTGTTATGCTTTTATTTTTTATAAAAAATTATCCCTAGTTATTCGGTAACAAACTGAAGTTTTTTTTTCATAATATTACTGTGTTTTTTACTACCTAATCAATGGTGGTATTCCGTTCGAATGGTGGAAGAGGTTGCCTCTGCCTCCAGAGCTAAAAGGGGGGAGGGGCTTCTATCATAGCTGTAAGTCGACGGCAAGTTTTCTATGTGCAGTTTTGTTCTTAGAAAATATTTTCCTCTTACTTTCTCTTTAAAAAAATTATTGATAACAACCAAATGAAATGCAGACGGGAAACGAGGTGAGAAAAATAAGATCCGTAGAGAATTTCAAAAATAGTATTAATTAGAAAGTTTGTAAGATATGAAAATAAATTTATAAAAACTAAAATTGCTTTTTAGCTAGTGAGAGGGATTAATTTTGAATAGAATAGTATCAATTTCCGGTATTCATCGCCCGACTTTTTTTATTTCTTGCTTTTGTCCGGCATTGAGGCAACTCTTGTTATCTTCACGGGTGTCAACATTATTCAAATCGAATACTTCTATTTTCGAAAATATATGATGTCCCCTTCTCTGTGGATCGCTTAAATCCTTCAAAATAAAGCCACATATTTTTTCGAAATTAGTGAAAAATTCTAAATGCAGTAAATTAAAATAACAAATTTTTAAATGAAATTTTTTAATTATGTTTTTGTTTGGTTTTCTGGAAATTGAAATCTAGCGAAAATCTATGCCAATTTGTAATGTAAATAAAGGTTTGTTTTTGTTTAAAAACGCATTAAGAATTATTTGCGGTATGGTTTGAATTATCCACACTTAAACGAGCTGTTGCTTTTGTTTATTAAATTGACGTAGTATAGCAGTCAGATCATGGAAAATATCATAGACAAGTTCTCCAAGTTAAAAACGGGAAAAGTGATCTTAACATCTATTTGTACATCCATGAACTTTTATACCAATTTTTCTTCATTCATTTTTTTCATTGCTATTTCAAAGGCATAATTTTTAATGTAATATGCACTTTTGTGCCTCCTCTAAATTTAATTTTTTTGTTATTATTTCGCGTCACAATTTCTATTATTATATTTCAAAAATGCTTATAAATTTTACTTTCTGTAACAGAAAATAGGTTAATAGAAAGAATTTAGGATATCAATATATTTTTGAAATACATTATATTGGAACTAACTGTCTTGTACAATGTGTGTAAAACTAGCCACCTTTGGTGACCAGTTGTTCACCAGAGGGAATGGTTGATAAATTTTTTAATTAAATATTTAATGCAGCTTGACCTTAATGCTTTCTTGACAAAGTATGTTTAAGCATAAATTTACATAGATATTTAATGCGTATTATTTTAAAAGCCTTACACTGTTAAGTTTATTGTGTAATACATCTCTCTCTCTCTCTCTTTTTTTTTTTTTTTTTTTTGTCATCTCTTTTAAAATGTGAATTTTAACTTGGAAAACTGAAATGTTTAAACTTCAACTAATACTAAATTTGATGAAACTAAATATATTTACATAAAATATATGAAGAGAAAGTAGAATTGTTCATCATTAAAGTTTTATGTTTATTACAGAATAGTTTCCGTAATTTCTGTAATAATAATTCTGAGAATTATTAAAGATTTTTCTGATTTCACAAAAATTCAATGCACTAAAATAAGAATGTAGCTTCTAATTAGTTAACTGTTTTTGACGAGTATAATCGTAATGGAAAAAGTACAAAAATTTACGTTATGACGAGTTCATTCAATGACAATTAATATATTTATATAATAATTGCTTAGTTAATATATTAATGAATCTATTATATTTATGTAATATGTATGTTTATGACAATTTAGATACACATTTTTCGAAGAAGTCTAAACAGTTAACTGGTTAAGTAATAAAAATTATATGTAGTGTTGGACTGCAGCACTGACACTCTTTAAAGGAATGCCCTCTACTTTGGGTGAGAAGACGAAACAATTCACTTGGTGAACGATGCTCCAAATAACTCTTCTTTTCATCCGTTCGCATGTTAGATGGGCATCGGATATATTCAATCTCTGATTCTAAAACCCACAGAGAAGAACCCTTTTCTTGGTGCTTCTTCTTTTCTGTGCTAAAACCCTCCGCGCTTTTGCGCATACGTCAGGATGAGTTTATGAGTCAAAATTTGGGTGAGAGGAAGGCTGAAAGGAGGAGTGTTTATATTTAACAACAAAGGTGAATTCGTACTTTATGCGGATTTATGAGCTTTAAAAATTGCGGATAACTCGCAATATTTTTGGAAAAAGATACTAGTTTACAATAAAATACTTCAGATCAATTTTTGTTTTCTGTAAGGGGCCAAAATATTAACTTATAGTGAATTAATGGGATATTTGTGATTTCTGTTTTTAAAATTGGGTAATTCACATTTTTACGAAGTAACAATGATTTTTATATTAAAACATTTTTTTAATTTGTTACTGAATTTTTAAATATCATTTTGAGATTAACAAAGATATAATCTCGGTCACATTTAATGATAGTTCAAATCGTCATCTGCATTATTTTTTTGAAAATTGCAACTGATTCGATTGGAAAGAAAGTGGTGGTGGTGGTGGGGGGGGGGGGGTATCGAAAAAGGATAATGAATAATTATCAATTTTAATTGACGGAGAAAAAATTCGAAAAAAATCGAATATTGTTTTACAATTTCAAATAGTGCTTATATGATTGTTATTCAAAGAAAAGTGATGAAATCGTATTTTTCAAACCAACCACAGCTGCTTTTGCGAACTCTGCTTTCTAATGTTTTTCGAGAAACAACCGTCTTAATAGTAACTTCAAAATTTAGCATACATAAACCATTTGAAAATAATAAACAATTTTAGAATAGGAATTTTTTCAAACAGATAGAATAATATTAAAGACAATTTCCCACAAATCTTTTTTTGCAACCTGAAATTTTTCCTAAATACTGACTTTTTCCAGTAGCAATTACAACGCAAATATTAAAACTCTTTCGAAAGAAAAACACAACTCAAAGCTATAAACTACCGAAACAATATTTTCAAAGAGAATTTTCCAGAACTAAAATTAACTTCGCGTGCGTCTACAAAAGACGGTTGCCAGTATACAACTTATAAATATATAGTAACAATAATATTTTAACTGAAGTTATTAAGGAAAAATTCAGCTACTTGCTGTAATTTTTGAATCTTCTATTAAAAGTGCTGTTAAGAGCTGATAATTAATTATTATTTAATTTCCTTTTAATAGATACAATAGTGACAAAACCAGTATGTAGGATTTAAGCCAGCAAAGAAATGAATTGAACTGAAATCAAATATCGATTTATATATTTTTTTTTCTACATGCCTCACCGCTTATTTTTAAGTTGAAGTGTTCGCACATACTGCACTATAATGAAGAATATTTCTGGGAAAGGCATAAAACCACGTCTTTTATGTAAATAAAGATTACGATTTTTACTGACCAAGTTTCCAATATACTATTGTAATATTAGTGAAATGCATTTTAAACCCTGACGTTATAAATAATTTTGTTTTGACTATTAAATATTAATGTAAAAGGGCATGTAAAGCTCTATAAAGGCTGTATGATTAACTTAGAAGGATTCGTTTTCTTTTTCCTCCGAATAATTGAAAGTTGATATCGACCTCTGAAAATGTACTGAGATGACAGAAGAACAACACGAGTATAATGAAACCTCTATTGCAAATTACTATACAGTATCACTTCCTGAAGTAGAGGAAGATAGCTATGATTGTCAAGAGTGTGGCAAACATTTTTCTCAAAATAAAGATTTTGAAATTCATTCATGTACTCACATGAATGAAAGACCTCATGTTTGTGAAATATGTGGTAGAAGATATTCCACAAGAGATACTTTAAAAACGCATATGATTTTACACAAAGGTATTACTCCTTTTGTTTGTGAAGTGTGTGGCAAAAAATTTGCTCTAAAGAGATATTTAAGGATTCATTTACTAAGGCATGCAGGTACAAATGACTGTTCCGGAGCAAAAAGTGTTTTAAAAAATGGAAATGAAGAGAGACATTTTTGTGAAGTATGTGGGAAAAGTTTTTCTTGTAGAAGAAATTTGAAACGGCATATATATCGTATACACACAAAAGAAAAGCCCTTCGTATGTGAAGTATGTAACAAAGGTTTTCATGAAAATTATGTTTTAAAACGACATATGTTCTGTCATACAAATGAAAAGCCATATAAGTGCAATGTATGTGACAAAAAGTATACTACTTATGGTTTACTAAAAGCACATTTAATTATTCATACAAATGAAAAACCATTTGTATGTGAAGTGTGTGAGCAAGCATATTCTCGGAAAGACAGTTTAAAATACCATTCATTGACGCATAACTCTGAAAGGCCATATATATGTGAAATTTGTGGCAAAAATTTTTCTCATCCTCAAAATTTAAAATCTTATTTACGCATGCATGCAAAGAAGCATGTGTGTGAAATATGTAGTGCAGAGTTCTGTCTGAAAAAGCATTTTAAATTGCATTTACTTACCCATTTAAATGAGAAATCTTATAAATGTGAGAAGTGTGATAAGGCATTTAAAACTAATAATAGTTTAAAGCAACATGTACGTATTCATTGGGATAAAAAGCAGTATGTATGTGAAATATGTGGTAAAGGATATCACCGCAAGAGTTATCTTAAAGAACATTCTTTGTCCCATGCAAAAAATAAACCTTTCGTATGTGGTATCTGTGATAAAAGATTCCACACAATTCCTATTTTAAGGAGTCATATGCGTACTCATGCAGAAGAAAAATCCATTATATGTAAAATATGTGGCAAAGGATTTTCCCAGCCTGGTTCCTTAAGAGTTCACATGGGGACTCATACAAATGAAAAACCATATGTATGTACATTCTGTGACAAAGGATTTAAACAAATGTGCAGTTTAAAAAGACATTTTCTTACTCATACAAAGGAAAAGCCCTTTGGATGTGATGTATGTAATAAAGGGTTTCAGGAAAAAAGTGCCTTAAGGATACATTCATTAACACATACAAAAGAGAACCCACATGTATGTGAAATATGTGGTAAAGGATTTGCTATAAAATATCGATTAAATACACATTTACGTACGCATACAAAGGAAAAGCCATATGTTTGTCATGAATGTGGCAAGGCATATAATTACAGTCAAAGTTTAAAAAACCATATACGTCTTCATAAGGATAGGAATGCATTTGCATGTAAAATATGCAGTAAAAATTTGTCCAGACCTGATATATTAGCTCGACATATAAGACTGCATATAAAGGAAAAATCTGAAGCATGATCCAAACTTTTCTTATTTTATTTAATCATAATTTATATTTATTATTCTAAAAAATGGATGTTGAATGTAATTGGATATTTCTTTCTTCCCCCCCCCTTCTATCTCTGCATGTAACTGAAATAATTTTTATTCATAGGAACTCAAAATATATTTTAAATATGTGAAATACTATGGATATATACCTGTGATGCAAGATATCTCTAAATTTTGCTTATGTACGAATGCTGGCAGCTAACAAACGTTTCAAAATGTGGTTTTTGTGCCAACACTTGTGGTGAGCTAATGTTAAAATAGATTTTGTTTTGATATGTTTGTTATGTTAAAAATAAAAACTGCCAAATTTTTCTTATAATCCACTAATGGAATAGCACCAACATTAAGGTTTGATAAAGGTTATTTAAAGTTAAAATTTTTGAGAATACATTTCGAATTTGAGATTAATACTTATCTAAAATATCAGCTAAGCTAAAAATAAACATTTTTTTCCATGAATGGTTATATATATTCCAATATCGAGTTCAGCAAACATTCTTTAGTATTTACTTATCAATCTGATGAGGTTCTTTGTCCCGAATCCTTTAAGAAATAGGGAAGAATTCTCACATACATTTCTAATTGGTTACCAATAAAATCTTATTGTTTGATAATAGCTATCCACTTTCAAGGAGAACAGCATTGTTAGGAAAATGTCCCAAGCAGGAATAAGTCAAACCATATCAACAGAATGGTACGTAAATTTCTAGCAATAATTTTTTAAAATTATTTATAATGATGATGCAACTACTTATTCAGTATTATCATACATATAAAAGTTGAGTTACAATGAGCTGTTAATACTGTACCTATTTCTTGAGATAACAATATGATTAATTATAGTCCTTATTTCAAATTAGCCATTTCATTTAAAACCGTTTTAGTTTATTTTAAATTTAAATATTTTTCAATTTTATTAAATTATGAGAATTTTGTATTGTATATATATTTACATATATTCTAGAAACTGTGGTCATGTTAATATAGTTTCATTTAAATTAATTAAATTTTTTAATTAATTTAAATTTGCTTCCTATCAGAATTTCTAGATAAGAGCTGAAACTTTCTCTTCTGATTTATAAACATCTTTTTAGGCTTTAAAAAAAAATTCTAAACTTGATTGATATGTAAAAAATCATTGGAATATGAAATTGCGGAAACAGATTTAGATTGGTGAATAATGAAACAAGTCTGTATAATTATTCCATACACTTTTTATTTTCATTCAACCAATTGCCATCAAGTAAAAGTATTAATGCCAGTTGTTTTCAAATATTACCAACTATATATTATAAAAAATAATTAAATATTAGCATCAGATTATTTTAGCACTGGTGCTATGTTGATGGGAAAGTACCAATTATTTAAACCTTTTAGTTTTATGTTAAAATTGCTCGGAGGCTTTATTTTTTCATTCTGTGCTAAAATATCTTAACAGTTAAGGAAATTTCATACCCCCCCCCCTCTTTTTTTGTTATTAAAATCTATAATATTAAAAATCATTACTCTCAGGGATTGAATAAGATATTAAAAAATATTATTATAATTTTTTTGTGTTTTGTTTTACTCTTTAATTGCAAAAAACTGTTCTTATATTTTATCGTTGATTAATTAATATGAGATTTTAAGTAGTTGTATGTAAAATTTATGTATTAGTCTGTATATGGCACAATTTTTGATTAAAAAAAAACACTTTCCATCTGCTACAGTGCAGACTAGTGTATTTGATTATATGTATTTTTTTTTATTCCATAATATATTTTGATTTTAATCATTGGAATCTCTTTTCAGTATGAATTTATTGATAAATACTAGATGAGATCTAAATTACTATACCAGATCTTCTGTATCCTCTTGATATGTGATGTTTTCTTAATAGGTTTTCAAACATGGTTTTATTTAAATTGACATGTTTATTATTTTTAAAGATAAAATTTTGTTATTAATTTTGAACTTTCTTCCTAATATACTAGAAGTCTATATTTCTTTATGGTTGTGTGTTCCTAATGGTTATATATTATTATAGAATTTTCAGAGCTTAGTTATCAATTAATCACATAATTCTATTTAAACCTTTTCAGTGAACTGAGAATTCTGTTTAGTTTTAATTTTCTTCATTCTGAGAAAGTCAATTGACTGTAAATTTTTGAAAAGCTACATCTAGGTAATTATTGGAAATAAAAATTACTGAATTTCTTAATAATTAAGGCAATAAATTAAAAGCATTTTTTTTTTTTGTCAAAAATCTACAGGTCAAAGAAAAAAAAAATTGTAGAAGCATTAGGTGCTGAAAGAGTTAGAATAGAAATTGAACTAGAATGAATATCAAAAGAAAAAAAATTATTTCAGATTTATTGAAAGTTAAAATGTATTTTGAATGTGATTTAATTTCCAGTTTATTGGTGGTGCAGCAGAACTCCAATTTTTGGAAAGGGCGAAATTATGTTATTATGTTACAAATGTTATTATGTTACAAATTCAGGGGAAATTTGTCCATTTTTACTGTATTTTTTGCGTATACTCTTAATTATATATGCATCCTTATTGCAAGATGCATATTTATAGATGCAAATAATAAAATAATAAGAGGCAATGCTGAAAAAAATATTTAAAATTACTTTCGAAAATTTATTAAATGAATAGCATTGCTGGAAAGTTAAAAAAAAAAATTTAACTAAGTAAAAATTGTTTTTAGAATTATTAAAGGATATGTAACTCCTTAGTTAACATTTTAAAATATCCTTTCTTACTGAATCCTTTCTCTTTTTTTTATAGTCTACTACTCAAAATGTAACTATATGCCAAATTTGCTAACCCTAAATCAAATCATATTGATCTGTAAAGCATTTTTCATGATTTTTACATCATATATATCATTGTGATGGAATTTATTGATAGTAAATTAATTTATAAACATTATCATGTCAAGAGATGAATTCCTGAGCAAATTTTTCTGAATGAAAATAGGAAAACAGGAGATTTTATGTGGTAGTTTCAGGCAATTATATATTGATAAAGAATGTAGGTATACAAAATTTTGTATTCATTAAATTAATATTAATTAGGATTGTGATCAGCAAAAAATTAGCATTGTAAGTTTTTTGTCAATAATCCTAACATTCCTGATCTCAATTAATTGTGATAATTAAGATTTTAGTGTATTTTTATCAATGCCTGAAGCTTTTATGGTTAGTTTTGACCTCTAGATTTCTTATTTAAAAAAATTACTTTTTGCATTTTAGTATACTAATAAAAACTTGTTTTAAAAAACTTTTTTAGTTTGTATTATTTTCTTGGAACAGTACATACATTAACTGAAAGATTCAGTGATGAAGTTGTTACTAATAATATTTCAGGAATATTCTTCAGAACTATTGCAGAAGGTATTATTTTTTCGTCCATGTTGCATTTAGTAACGTTAAATTATATTTTTTACTACTGTAGCTTCCACTTAATGAGATCTATTCGGGAATGTCGATAACCGAATTGAGTTAAAATCAACTATACCATTACATTAAGAGAGAAGAAAATCTCGGAGATATATGTGATTTATTTCAAGAATAACAGTAAAAACTTTTTCAATTGTTGCTTAGTAACATTTTTTTTTTTTTTGACACTTCACCTTTATATTGCTAATAGTCTTGTCGTTTTAAATTTGTAAATCAATGTTGCTGTTTGTATTTCAAATGTACAGATCTGTGATTCAATCGTAGGTGCCCCCCCCCCCAAATTCCCCTTCTTTCTCTTCAAAATTTTTGCTCCCGTTGGAAACGACAGCATTTATTGCTTTTCTTGCTCACTAAAAGGTTTTTTTTTTTTTTTTCCCCCCCCCAAAAAAGCAGCAGTAAATTTCGTAACTTCACAGCTCTTGAGACTTAGAATTATGTCTTTAAATTCAAATCATTTTTTTTAATTCATTTTACATCGTAATTCACATGCAGGCGACATTAGTTTATGGCTGTTCTATAGATTTCAGCTAGACTTGGCAGCGTAGTTGTCTGTTTAAACCAATCCAAACGTTTTTAGTCCAGACATGAAGAATGTGAACTCCATCCCACGGGGAAAATGACTCCCACATGTTTCTTTGCAAATGGGGCAAAAAATTTCACGAAAATTAATCCTTCAAGCTTATGGAAAATGAAGGAATGGTGAATTATTAACTTCAAAACTGATAAAATTAAACGATGTAGCGTTTACACTAAGCAAATATTTTTGTGTACATTTGAATGTTATAATTTAGAACCAAAAATGTAGATAATAAGAAACAGAATGATATTAATGATATCACATTAAGCGGCATTTGCCGCATTGCTTACTTTTTGAAAATCATTGTCACATTTTTAAAAAAAAGTTATCAATTGAAACTGATAAGGTACAATAAAGAAATTCATTAAGTGCAATAATGTGAATCTAATCGGAGTCGATGAGTTCTTTTAAGAGCCTGTATGAAGTACGAGAAGGTTTTGATGTTTCTTTTTGAATTCTCCAACTTAATTAAAGAAATTCAATATAGTACACAATTCTTAAGTAATAGATATAATGAAAAACTGAACCCGCATAATATTTAAATGTGGACCAACTTCAGAAGCGTGGGTATCGAAACTTGGCGTATAAAATAATAAACAAACAAAAAAAGATAGACAAAATTTTGTAAAAAATGATTTAAAAATTTCGAAGAGTTCTCAACATAGTTCAAATATTTTAAGTCTAAGTTTGCCTGAGCTGTTGAATTGTGATTTACAGTCAGCCAATTTTGAGTATACTTGTACTTTGCAAATTCAAAAACATGGAAAAATTTGAAGAATTATGTTTGAAATTTTAATGATACCCTAATTTATCTTATTGCCACAGCCTTACTCATGACGGTTAGTGAAATTAAAACTAGAAATATTGTAATCAATTTTATTGCACACGTTCTGTATTTTATTAGGACCGGATTTATTTTATTAGGACGTTCTGTATTTAACATTATTAGGACCGGAGGTTAAGAGCTTCAAATTCAAATACTCCGCACTCAATCTTTGAAGTCAGAAAGTATCATTTTTTTTTTTTTTTTTTTTTTTAAGGTTTAGTTCATAAAATAAGATTTTATTTTACTTAATAAGTTTGTTAGTCTTGATTAGATTCTTATGTTCGATAGGACAAAACTAAAGCTGTCGTATATCTAAAAGCTAGTATAGTAATTAATTAATTACTATGTTTAAGAATCTTAAGAGATCGATTATAAGAATATCGTAAGCTATTAAACGAAAAATATGTTTTTTGCTTTATTTTCAAGCAAATAAAACGAATTAATGATGATGGGGCCATGGGTGATGCGGCTAGTATAAATCATGTTTATATGAAATATTTAATATTTATTTACATTCTCTTATTACCTGCTTCTATAAGCTTGCCTTTTCTTATAGCCTGCAACTTCATGTTTCTTAAATCAGAATATTAGTTTTATTAAATAATTTTGAAATCTCTTAGCTGCACAAAAAAGTTTCATACTGTGTGAAAGGATTTTGAAAAAGCAATTACATATTATTAAAAAAAATACCAATAAAAATTTAATTTATTAAGTATAAAAAAAACCTAAACAAAATTATAAGAAATTTAAAGGGTTATATCTCATTTCATAAGTTAACCCTCTAAACAATGTTACAATCAATGAGGAGCAGATGTTTAGATTTTTAAAATTATGGTTAAAATCAAGTCATCCATAGATGTTATAATTCGATGCTAAAAGACAAAATCTATAAATAATTCAAGAAAATCAAGGAAAAAAATTCTATAAATTTTGATTTCAAGGAATGCGGTAACGAATGTCCGAAGCAAAAGTTGTCATGTAATTAGAGTATGAAGAAAATGTAATTTACTGTTCCCGAGATATTTCCATTTACCGAGTTAGTTTAGTTAGATTAATATTCTATTTTGAAATTCGTCCAGCATGATGGCTGTTTTCAGATAGACCTCGTAATTTTTAGTTGCAGACAGGTGATGAGGACGACAACTAAGTCGGCACTCCTCTCGTAATTTCCGTACCATACCAAAGAAATCATTTAACAAATCTAATTAAAAAGAAATTTCCTTGGTATGTATTCTACCATTTTTCTCAAGAGGAATGAAGTATTTGTTACAAAGTAGCACAAATCATAAAAAAATATCTTATAATTTTGATGAAATCATTTATTGACATTATATATATATATATATATATGTGTAATGATATTTTAACTCTAATTTCAATTTAATTAATTTTCATAGTAACTTCATCTTAATTTAGCCCATAGTAACTTCATTCTAAAATGTTCTCTTATTTCGTGATCCAATTCCACTGTCTCTACTTAATTAATTCAAGAGAAGCTTCGTTAAATTGTTGAATCAGCTAAAATCTAACTTTCCCACACCGCGCGTGAAGAGATAAAATACCGCTGATCATGCAAATTCTTTTTTAAAATCTCCCTGTGTTTCCCCTACCTTCTCCGCGCCTGTAATGAAAATCCCTATCGAAATCTCATAATACATAAGCACTGTGAAGAAATGTTTTCCCTATCAAAATCATAGGTTATATAAGACCAGGGATAAAATGTCCAAGAGCTTTTTCCTCATTCCTTTCTGTGTGCTCGTCGCTTGTACATATGCTTGCTTCTTCAAAATGAAATAAAACGACGTCACGAAATTAAAAGTATCTTCATTGCCTTCAAACTGCATCATGCTTCACCACAAATAATATATATATATATATATATATATATATATATATATATATATATATATATTATTTTTTCTCACAATATGGTTTTCTACCACTTTCGAAATCAATCATTCTCATTCTTTTAAACTGTATTTTCTCTCTATTTATCTAAATTTTTTTTTCTGTTAAACAATCCAGAACGTTTTATTTTCTCTTATGCCACAGAAAGGAATAGCAGAGTAAAGCCGTTTACGTGTAGTTGATATGATGTTTAAATTTTTCCTGTAAAAGAACGGAATGTATTTTTATGATAAATTCTTATTTAGTTAGTTTATCACTTTTCTTCAAGAAAACTTTCTGAGGGGTGCCAACATGTATTAAAATAAAATTAAATATGTTTCCCCGCCCCCTCTTTCTTCAAGAATGTGCATTGTTATTTATTGAAATATTGGGAAGGTTATTCAGAAGGGGTAATAGCAAATGCATACTGTGCCATACTTGTTGCTTCTTCGAAAAAATGTTCGATCTTTAGTTGAATTCAAAGAGGGTGCTTCAGTTATGTCTGATAAATATATGCTTAAACTTTTTATGTATTATTAAAGAAAAATACGCAGATTTGTCTAACAGACGGAAATTATGAATACAACAAGATGAATTTTGTGCTCCTAAGATATCTAAAAACGCTTACAGTGAAGCCGCTTTATTTCGTTACACATTTGATCATCGTTCTCGTTAATATTTCGTTTTGGAGCAATGTCTTATACAACTTGTTAAAAGGATTTACTTTTTAAAGGAATGTATATTGAATTCTTACTCATTGCATTAGTCGTTGCGTAAAATCCGAATGTGATGAGATTTTAACTGGAAGCCACAGATTTCCAATAATAGTGATTTCTTCCATAATGTTTTTTTTTTTTTTTTTTTTTTTTTTTTTTTTGTAAATTTCCTTGTCCATTTGAAAATTTTTATTTTTGGGAAATTAATCTTAAATATAATTTGTAACAATAATTTAAAAAAAAATAAAATTCTAAATAATATCATTTCTTTATTGAATTGTTGAGTCATGTTAAACGTGTTAATGTTATGATTTTTAAAAAAAATGCTTTTTTTTTTTTTTTTTGCTTTTCAAATTTAATTCAAAATTTTCAAACAAAATGCAAAACTTTAAAGCAATTCATTGAATAAGGTTCTTTACTTGATAGGTGTTATGAAATTTTAAGGCAGTGCAGCATTTAGTCTTATATTAGCTTCAAAAATTACTATTTAAAAAAAAGTATTTAACTGTCATTTTTTTTCTTCATTTTACTAGTAACTGTAGAGCTGTTTTTTATTTTCATGAATTTGTTTCCATTATTTATGAAAAATAGGAATCGGAAATTATTTTTATTTCTTTCTAAAATATATAATCATATTTTTCTTACTTTTTTAAAACTAAAGTAATAAAATTTTAATTATTTTTGCATAGAGGTTAAAAAGCAGATTTTTCTTAACTTTGCGAAATGAGAAACAGTTAAAAAAAGGCTCTTTACTAAGCATCAGAAATAAGAAGTGATAAAACAATTTTTTATTATTATTTTCTATTAAATTTCTATTATTATTTCTAATATTTTTATTATTGCTTTCTATTAAAAAATTTGTTCTGGAAAATTCATTTAAAACATTGTATTGTTCTACCGTCAATTTCTGGCAAATTTGCCAATCTTATAATGATAGCCGTCCTGGTATACTTTAGCTCTTAACTTTATAAGGCTGTAAATAAAATATTCTAAAACTGCTATATATGGTGAATTAGTGCAGGGGGAAATTTTAATTTACATCCGAATTTCATTTGTTGCAGCATATATCCAAAAAAAAAAAAAAAAAAGTCATGCTATTCATTTTTATCAATACCAATTTAATTTCAGAAATGATGTATCCATCCAAATTAATTGGTATTTTGCTAATTTAAAAAAATGTCGAAAAAGAAGCCAAATTTTTATTGTTAATCTTATAAAAGAGTAAAAAAGTTTAACTGATTGATTAAATCGTGATTTAATTTTTTGATAATGCTATAAAAACTATGATCACTTTTTGTTTTGGTAGACGCTTCTGAAGTGATGCAGATATAAATATTAAAATTAGTATTATGTTATTGCAGAAATAACTTAAAATTTCAAAAATACACATTTAAAATTAATTAAAAAATTTCAATAAAAACAAAACTTTATTATAAAATAGAAAACATCCTATGCTTAGAAAATAATCAGACTCGCGTATGCATGAATGTAAAAAGGTGCTTAAAAAGTACTTAATTTTTGAAGCATTTTCTCATTACGCACCCTCGATCACGTCGGGACTTAAAATTTTTGTAATATTAATTGGTTAATAGCAATAAATGAACTGGGTAAAATCAACTATACTTTTTCAGATAAAAAAAAAGGGGGGGGGGGGTAACGCTTCAGGAATATCGATAATTTATTTAAAAAATTCATTAATTGTTACTTATTAACATTTATTCCTTAATAGTTCACTCGTATAAAGTGCGTACTTGTACTGATTTTTAAAACTTATTTACAGATGTTCAAAATATCAAATGCTTGACTCATTTTGATTTTTATGAAAGGGCTTTCTTCAATATATTTGTCTTCGATGGAATTATTAACGTTTATTGATTGGTCTTGCTCACAAAAAAAGTCATGATTTTTCAAAATCTTAAAAATAGGCTTTGAAAATTTTAGCTATACCATAAGTCATTTTAGGTAACTTTCATTGCTGTTAAGGCTTTTATTTGTGTCTTTTAACACTCAAATAAGTTTTTTTTTTCAATCCATTTTTCTTTCATAATTTAGTCGCAGGAAAAATCAATTATATAT
Organism: Argiope bruennichi; assembly: GCF_947563725.1. Lineage (NCBI taxonomy): Eukaryota > Metazoa > Arthropoda > Arachnida > Araneae > Araneidae > Argiope > Argiope bruennichi. The sequence continues at coordinate 107,606,555 of NC_079157.1, read as the reverse complement.
TCAGTGTATGTCTGTTCAATCTGCATTTCTGCAATCTAAATCGCTTTTGTCCAGACAAAAGAATGTGAATCCCCATCGCATGGGAAAAATGACTCCGCCTGCAGAAATTTTCTTAGAAGGAGAACAAAGAATTCCATGAATGTCAATCTCTTGTTACTAATGTCAGATCGTTCTATTCTTTACTTCAAAACTAATAACATTAAGCGATGTTGTGATCACACTAAATACCCGTAAAAATTTTTGTGTACATTCTATTACATCATTTTGGGGCCAGAAGATTTTGAAAATATAAAGTGAATGTTAATATTAGCCGCGATCACATTAAGAAGCCTTCATTATTTTCTTTTGAGAAAAGAAATAAAGCAGAAAAATTTATTTGAGTTTTATTGTTGAATTAATGTTTTACAAATATTAAAAAGTGCAAGATAACTTTCTTTACTTCAGAAATTAACAATTGTACCTTTATTCCTTTTTCTTCTTATTAGAGGAATTTCTTTCATATATTATAAAAGTTCTCTATCTTTACTATTACTAATTTGGAATTCACGAAAAATTTCTCTTGAAAGAATTTCAAACTGAAATAGCTTGTGAATCTATTGAGTCAATCAAACACAACCTGATACTTTGCATTTCTTATGAATTTGAGATTCAATACTTAAATAAGATTATTAAAAAATACTTTGAAAAAGGAGTTTAAAAAGTATTTAAAAGAACTATTACGCTTATAAATCTCATAAAATTCGAAGAAATTTTTTCCATTCTGTTAAATTTTAAAGAATATGTTAACCATTAACGAAAATAAATTAACCAAACAATGGCGAAATAAATAAAGTAATTAGCCTTATTATTTACCTTGTTTCGCTACATTCCTCTCCTTATCGCGGGATTAACTGAAGTAATTTTCTGGTACTTTTTAGAAGAACTGTTGCTTAGTTTGTTGGTTTCAGATTTTATGTCAAAGAACTCTTTCAATCAGAAATCTCCCTACATCTTTTCAAAAATTGTAAAAATACTCCACGAGACGATTTTTAAAAAAAAAAATTTAAAACTTATAGGTTTGTTTTTCTTTATTCCAACTTACTTTTGCATCTCAGTCTTATACGAAATTACTTACAAATGAGCTGACCGCTTAGAAGCGTGCCTGATCTATTTAAGTTTTTTTTTTTTTTTTTTTTTTTTTTTTTGCAAGAGAACATTTTCATTTATTGATTAAGTGACAGTAAAAAAGATAATTTAAGTGAAAAACCTTGAAAATATCCATTTTTTTTAAAGTTATACGAAGCTTGTTTTTGGATATTCACTGAACTTTTATAAAACCATGAAACGGAAATTGTTCAAATCCATTGATTAAAAAAAAAAAAAAAGCTTGTGCTTGTTTATAATAATTGCATAACAGTAAAAATATTTCACAATATTATCCAATTTTTAATTTTAAAAAAAGTGTAATTTTTTTATATCTTGAGTAAACCAAAATTATAAATATTATTGGCTCCAATTTCTGGTCCAAAATAAAAATTGTAATCAACAGATTTAATTAAACTATTATTTGTAGATGATCCTGTAAAAAAGCCATATTTAATACTGCTTTTTATTGATATAAAAACTTTAGCAATATACAGAAAATGTTAATGGTATTAATTAATAATTTTTATAAAAAATTTTACACAGGATATTTTTTTTTCATAAAAATACATAATCAAATGATAAAAAAAAAAAAAAATGTTACTTGTTACTACTGATTCTATACAAATTTTAGGCACCCGCCTTCCCATTTATCTGAGTACTTGAGCCTAATTTCTGAAAAGGAACATACAAAAATATCATTATAATGAACAAAGGAAGCCTAAAGATTACATAGATATAACTGGAACAGGGATAAGCACATTTCTATAGTTTTGCCTTTTCTATTTGTTATTTTTATAGAACTTTATTCATATAATAATTTTTTTTTAATTTTCAGTTCTTTTGTGAACATTGACGTTAGTTTTTTACTGAAACTTGAATTCAAAAGGAAGTGAAAATATTAATTATTAAAAAAAAGTTTGAAAATAATACAAGGAATAATTATTCAATACAACGTAAGGAATAGAACGCGACTAAACTACCGACCCTAAATATTTAAAATATAGTGAAAAAAATTATTGGTATTATTAAAAAATAATAAAATATTTGAACAAAATAATTATTACTGTAGGGAATAATTTATTTAAAAAAGCGTTTAATTATATGAGTAATTAATTTACTAATTAGGATATAACTAAAGTTTTATTATTCATTTTTATTAATATTCTTTTGTAATAATATCATTACTAAATAGAATTTTATGCCAAAGCGGAAGCACAAAACCGAATTACAGCGAAAGCAAAAAAAAATTAGGATCTATTTGCCATTGTCCCGTTGCAGTCACGTGATTTTCTTGAAGTAGGCGTGACCTTCTATTGCGCGCAATAGTTGGCCTCGTGTGAACACACCTTAACAGATAATACTCACAGGGAAGAAACGAATGGGCAACCGACTTCGGTGAGCTATCGCTCGCTTTGTTTACTGCTTGGCGATAACCCTTGGCGACCATCCACAGTAAAGTAAGTATCAACAGTATTGATATAAAAGGACGTGAAATGCTCTATATAGGCTGTATGATTAACTTAGAAGGATTCTTGATAAAAGTGAATTTTAGTGTGCACCCAGCTGCACCAACAATGCCAAGTCGCCAATAAAGATTTTTTCCATACTGCCCGGCGCCTTCTAGGCACTTGTCTTCTGCACCGAGCAGAATTTTTTAACTTAAAAAAAAAACATCCTACTTCTTCGCTAGCACATTGAACATAAAGACTGTGTGAATAACAGAAACAGTACATAACCAAAAGAGCGAAGAAAGAAGCAATCGGAACATTCTCCATACAAAATTTCATTTCCTAACTTCATCAACTCGTAATATATATATATATATATATATATATATATATATATATATATATATATATATGCATCTTTAACTCACTCTTCATCCATTCTACAGGTTTGAAATACTTCCGACATAACAAATAAAGAAGGAAACCAACCGTTAGAATACCAAAAGAATTGTGAAGAATTCCATTGCAGCATCTTTTACAGTGAGAATGCATACGATTTTTTAAAGCGCATACTGACAATTAAAAATTGCAAAAGAATAAATAATTTCTGTTCGTATTTACATTAAAAAAACGGAAGAAGAAAATAACTTTTAATTATAAGCTTAACTTTCTTTATTTAATAAATTTTAATTATAATAAAGAACAAAATTAAATACTTTAATCGATATTTTTTTAATATTTTTAATTTAACATGTGTCATAATACAGTTGTAGTTTATGTACAACTCAACCATTGCAAAAAGTAGTAAACAAAACAGCATTAATTTTATAATGCTATAAAAACTATTTTTCTACTGTAAACTTTTAAAAAGTTATCCAGAATAAAGACCAATATTTCGCTTAATTTTTAATTAATTAAAAAATTTTTAATCACTCTGAAAAGCACATTTTTACCCACCAAACTAAATATTTGCCAAATTTGATTGATACATGTCAAAAAGGCTGGTTTGTAAAGTCAGCACATGTACAAGCAGACAGAAGCTTTTTCCTTATGTTTAAATACCAAAATTTAGTTAAAATAGCAATACATTTTCTCACTAAACATTCTTGCCAGCAGGCTTATGCTTTTTTAGCAAAGACTAATCACTCCCTAGCCCCTTTTTTCAATGAGTTAAGAATGATTTATTGGACGTTTAACTCGTACGGAAATGTCTGGTCCCAATACCCTTCTCGTGCCTCCCTTTTTTCCCCCTACTAAATAGACAGAGTAGCTGTAAATTTTATGTTACGAACATACAATACCCTTCATAAAAAGACTACTAGGATTCTTTTATGTTTGTTAAGGTCCATGGCAAGGCGGAAGAAAAATTAACCCTGTATGCAGGAAATATGAAAGAGACCTTATGAACGTCGCTCAGTTGGAAGCAATCGACTGAAGACCGATCCTGCTTAATTCTTGGTCTTATACTCAAGAATGTGTTTGATATTGTCGATATTAAACACCATTTTTATTTACTTTATTGCTGTTGTAATTAAGGAAAAAGAACAATATAAAGATAGATTAAAATGAAACCTAAAATATTATTATACTACGAATTATACTATACTATTTCGAATTAAAGGTTCGAATCACCTTAATATTTATTTTTTGTATAATTTCTGTGATAAATTTGAAAAGAGAATATAAGTAGTCTATAGAAAATATAAGGATCTTTTTGATCTGCCGTCAAAGACATTTTTTTCCTTAATCTGTTCTCTCCTAGCATATAACAAATGGTCAAGATCAATTAAATGATGTTATTGATATCGGATAAGATTAATGTATTAATCATTGGAAGGATTAATAGGATTTAATTCAACAAAATTAAAACACAGTGCCTGAAAATTTGCCATTGTAGGATGCCCCCTTTCCGAAAACTAAGAGAACTGCTCCACTTCGGGCTCCTTCATGGTTTTTTTTTTTCTATCATTTTTCCTGATAGGTTTTCCAATATCCTTCTATTGATAGCGTTTGAAAAAGTCATAACAATAGTTTTTGATGCACATTTAATTGAATTTTTTATTTCTTCAGATTTGAAGTCTGAGTGAAAGAATTTACTTGATAAAATCAAATATCATAAATCCCATTATGGGTTTGAAGGGGTTTATACATTCCAGCTTATTTTCATCAAATAATCTACAAACAAGTTCATTACATTTTCAGAGAATAAATGTAGATTATTCATAGAATAGTAGTTGATTAGAAAAGATATGTAGAAATTTATAGAACAATTAAAGGTCCATGCTACGCATTCAACATTAATATGACAATATAGGCGCATACCCGGCAGCTGAACATAAATGCTAAATAGAGAATCAGTCAATAAATATTAATTTTGGATTTTAAGAGGAGTCGGTGCATAACTAAGCAGGTATTCCATGTATGACATGGCTAGAGCCGAAGAAGAAACATGAGCTCTAATGTTAGCTAACTATTTAATAAATAAACACCGCGTTCCCCAATGATATAAGTAGACGGTTTGTTTCACATTGAAAACACATTTACATTATAAGGATGATTATTGTTAGATGTATACTTTGGAAACGAAATCGAAATAATTAGGGATGTACCAGCTGCTTTCGGTGACCAGCTGGTCTGTCCATCATTCATTTAGTATTACTTTAATTATGTCAATTAAAGTATTTGCAATAAATTTAATTTTTGTTAAATTAATGCATGAACTGCAAAAAAATAACAAGTTACATATAATTGTAAATTATTATAAAAAATACTGTCCATGAGAATTTTTTTGAGAATTATTTTTTTAATACTTAATTTTAGTTTAATTCTTCTTTAATTCTTAGTTTTTTATGTGAATTACTGTTTAAGCAAACTATAATATATAAATAATTAACATAACCTTCGAAAAGAATTATCTTGCAGTTGATAGAGGACTTATTTAATGATTGAGCTAAGAAGTAAATATATTAAAACTAATAGAAAGTTAATTTTTAAAATTGCTTTTTATTAAATGATAGAAAAAAGCCATAAAAAGCTGGTCAAATAAAAAAATCAACTGTATTTTATTAGGAAAAAAAAGAAAAAAAGACGATGCTCCAGTTATACCTAATTTTTAATTTTATGTTAACCTAAAATAAATGAAATAAAATAAATAAAAAATAAATAATAGAAATGAAAATAATAAAGTAGATTTGAATCTTATCCAAAATATTATAGAAAGCCAAGATTGTAGATTTTAATTGTTTAGTTTTATATTATCTTTAAAAAATTAAAATGACAATAATATGCGCATAAAATTGTATTGAATATCACTGCAATGTGCTCATATAGAAGTATAGTTTACTAAGGCAATGAAAAATATTTTTGAAAAATATGTTTAAAAGTATTTTGAAAAATACTAAGATCAAAGAAGAAAAACATTGAATGGAATTTTAAAAAAAAAGATAACTAAAAAATTAATTTTTTTAAAATTTAAAATATTTTTGGTCAATGATATATTTCGAAGTTATAAAGAAAATACTGGAATTTTGTTATTTTTTTATTAAAATTTTAATTTAATTTTTGAAACAAGATTTCTTTATATTGCTATCTAAGAAATAGCTAATTGCCAGCCAAATTTGGAAGCTCTAAGTCCAACAACCTGCCTCGAAAGATGCAATTTATTCATAGCATGCCAGCCTATAAATTTTATTATGTTAATAGTATGAATAATTTTATCTCATATTTTTTAACAAAGAAAAATCGTTCAGGCTTTGATTGAAAAATGAAAATGATTTGTCTTTCATTTACAATATTGCTGAAAATCAAAATTTAAAAATTTGTTAAAATAAAGAATATTATAAGATTTTATAATTAGAAAGATATATGTCTAAATATACTTTTATTTTAAAGATGAATTAAAATCTTTTTTTAATTTGGAAACATTTTCGTAAGTTATTGCAGAAAAACTTCAAACTTTTTCGCTGTTTTTAAATAATAAAAATTAAAAAATTGCTCTACCAAACATTACACTTTCCAACCCTCCTTTCCTACATATTTATTCTTCTCTGCATACACACGCGCACGTTCTCCTTTATTAGAAAAAAAATTTGCATTTAGTAAAAAATTTATATATATATTATATGGAGAGTCCTTGCAACCAAATGTTATTTCGAATCGCAATAACATAAAAGCATTTATTTATTCAAATTTCGCATGAAAATATTTCTATTATTATCGACTGTTGGAGACGTTTTCTTTCAAATGAAAAATAATTATACAATAATAAAATAAATAAAAAATAATAAATAAATACAATTATATTTTCAATAAGTTATTTGATAAATAATAATTTTTAACAAATGACTTAAAAAATTCTTAATAAATAAATACATTTTAATAATAATAAAGAATTTATTTACATCAAAATCAATTTAAAATAAAAAAAAAATTATCAGATGAATTTCTGAAAGAGTGTAAAAGAAACGAGTAAAGTTTCAGAAAGAGTAAAAGAAACGAATCAGTTTGACGATTCCAAGTTTTGGCAAAATAAAATAAAATAAAAAACAAAATCGCGTAATAGGAAATGAAAAAGATTGGCATAATTCGCCACAAATGTGCTTTTGCCAAATCATATAACCCCTATTATAGCTAATCCTGCAATTGGGATAGTTCTTGTTAGCGCCTATAGATGGCTGTAAACTGCTGGCGCCGTCTACAGGCACTAATTGGAACCTAGCTTGATCCTCCAATACGTCCTCCGGTTAACTCTACCCAATATTGGCAACTAACTCGGGTGCACACTAATCTTCACTTAAACCGGATTTTTTTTTTCTTCTTAAGAATAATTGATATTTAATATCGGCCTCTGAAAATTTACTGATATGACAGAAGAACAACTCGAGTGTAAAGAAATCTCTATTGGAAATTACTATACAGTATCACTTCCGGAAGTAGAGAAATATAGCTATGATTGTCAAAAGTGTGGCAAACATTTTTCTCAAAATAAAAATTTTGAAATTCATTCATGTTCTCATATGAATGAAAGTCCTCATGTTTGTGAAATATGTGGTAGAAGATATTCCACAAGAGATACTTTAAAAACGCATATGATTTTACACAAAGGTATTACTCCTTTTGTTTGTGAAGTGTGTGGCAAAAAATTTGCTCTAAAGAGATATTTAAGGATTCATTTACTAAGGCATGCAGGTACAAATAACTGCTTAAAAACTGAAAGTATTTTAAAAAATGGAAATTTAAAAAAAATATATTCTCACTCAAAGGAGAATACACATTTTTGTGAAGTATGTAGAAAAAGATTTTCTTGTATCAGAAATTTAAAACTGCATATACGTTGTATTCATACAGAAGAAAAGCCCTACATATGTAAAGTATGTAACAAAGGTTTCCATCAAAATTATGTTTTAAAACAACACATGATCTGTCATATAAATGAAAAGCCATATAAGTGCAGTGTATGTGACAAAAAGTATTCTACTTGTGGTATGTTAAAAGCGCATTCAATTATACATACAAATGAAAAACCATTTGTATGTGAAGTGTGCAAGCAAGCATATTCTCGTAAAGCAAGTTTAAAATATCATTTATTGAGACATAATTCTGAAAAGCTCTATATGTGTGAAGTCTGTGGCAAAAAGTTTTCTCATCCTCGAAATTTAAAATCTCATTTACGTGTATATGCAAAGAAACATGTGTGTGAATTGTGTAGTGCTGAGTTCTGTCTGAAAAAACATTTGAAATTCCATTTACTTACCCATTCCAATTGGAAATCTTATAAATGTGAGAAGTGTGATAAGGCATTTAAAACTAATGATAGTTTAAAGCAACATGTACCTATTCATTCAGATGAAAAGCAGTATGTATGCGAAATATGTGGTAAAGCATATCATCGCAAGAGCTATCTTAAAGAACATTCTTTGACTCATGCAGAAAGTAAACCCTTCGTTTGTGATATCTGTGACAAAAGATTCCACACAATTCCTCTTTTAAGGAGTCATATACGTACTCATACAAAAGACAAATCCATTATATGTAAAATATGTGGAAAAGGATTTTCCCAGCCTGGTTCCTTAAGAGTTCACATGGTTACTCATACAAATGAAAAGCCATATGTATGTACATTCTGTGACAAAGGATTTTCCCAATCCAGCAGTTTAAAAAGACATTTTCTTACTCATACAAAGGAGAAGCCATTTGGATGTGATGTATGTAACAAAGGGTTTCAGGAAAAAAGTTCATTAAGGATACATTCTTTAACACATACAAAAGAGAACCCACATATATGCGAAATATGTGGTAAAGGATTTGCTACAAAATATCGATTAAATTCACATTTACGTACACATACCAAAGAAAAGCCATATGTTTGTCATGAATGTGGCAAAGCATACAATTTCAGTCAAAGTTTAAAAAACCATATACGTCTTCATAAGGATAGGAATGCATTTGCGTGTAAAATATGCAATAAAAGTTTTACTCGACCTTATACTTTAGTTAAACATTCAAGATTGCATACACAGGAAAAATCTGAAGCATGATGCAATAATTTTCTCATTTCATCTAATAATAATTTATATTTATTATTCTAGGAATTGGAAATCTGATATAATTGGACATTTTTTTGCTCCCACCCCACACCCTTCTCTGTTGGTGTAACAACTTTTCATTCATAAGGGCTGTCAAAAATTATATTTTAAATTCATGGAATACTGTGGAATTTCTACCTGTGGTGGAAGATATCAATAGTATTTACATATGCACACATGCTGGCAGCTGACAAACTATTTAAAAAGTGGATTTTGTGCCAACTTTTATGTTTTGTGGTATGTTAAGATTAAGACTAATGTTAAAATCAGAAATGGAAGCTGTGATTGGGCATTAGATGAATTATAAATGGTTTTTTTATAGGGTATGTAAAGAATTCTTTGAATGTCCATTAAAATGACTCACGATCAAATGCCTAAGACTGAACAAAATTAAGTTTATTTTTATGTTTGTGTGGGACCTGCAAAAATTAAAAACTTCCAAATTTTTTGTTAAAATTATTGAGCATACTTTTTGAATTTGAGATAAATATTAATCTTAAACATAAGCTATGTGCATTTTTTTCTATGAATGATTCTATATATTATCAAGTTCAGAAAAGATTATTATTTAGTGTTTACTTTTCATCAATCTGATCAGGTTCTCTGTCCTGAATCCTTCAAGAAATATGGAAAATTCTCTCGTACATTTCCAATTTACCGAGGAAATCTTGTTGTTTGATAATAGGCATCCACTTTCAAAGACAACAGTATTTCTGGGAAAATGTTTCGCATTCCATTCTCCAATAGTAGCAATAAGTCAAGCTGTGCCAACAGAATAATACTTGAATTTCTATGAATAATTTTTTAAATTATTTATAATGATGTTGCAGTTACTTATTCAATATTGTCATACATAGAAATAGTTTTCTAACATTACATTGAGCTGTTTATACTGTATTTCTTCAGGTAACAATATGACTACTTATAGTCCTTATTTGAAATTATCCATTTCATTTAAAACTTTTATTTAATTTTATGTTTAAATATTTTTCAATTTTATAAATTTATGAAAAAAAACTTTTTATTGTGCATTGTTTTATATATACTCTAAAGATAGTGGTCATGTTATTCCAGTTTCATTTAAATCTGTTTCATAGATAAGAGCTGAAACATTCTCTTCTGATGTATAATCCTCTCTTTAGACTTAAAAAAAAAGAGTTTTCCAAACTTGATTTATATTTAAACAGTCATTGGAATATAAAATTGCAGAAATAGATTTAGATTGGTGAATAATGAAAGAAAATGTAATATAATTATATTGTACTTTTTTTATTTCCTTTAAACCATTTGCCACCAAATAAAAGTATTAATACCAGCTATAGCCAAATATTACCAACAATGTAGAATGAAAAATAATTAAATATTAGCATTAGATCATGTCAGCACTGGTGCTATGTAATGGAAAAGTACCAATTATTTTAACTTTTTAGTGTTGTGTTAAAATCATTCAGAGACTTTATTTTTTTCAATCTGTGCTAAAATATCTAACAGTTATGGAAATTTCATACCCCCCCCCCCCTCCCTCAAATCCTATTCAGTTATCTTAATCCGTAATTTTAAAATTTTGTCCTTGTAAGAATTGAATAAAATATTAAAGAATATTATTATTTTTAACTCTTCAATTACAAAAAACACTGTTTTTACATTTTATTGATTAATTAATATTGTGAGATTTTATGAAGTTTTATATAAAACATATGTATTATTGTGCAGTATTTTTTTTATTTTACAATATATTTTGATTTTAATTATTAGAATCTCTTTTCAGTATGAATTTATTGTTACTATATGAGATCTTCTCTATCCTCTTGATATATAATGTTTTGTGAATAAGTTTTCAAACAAGGTTTTATTTAAATTGACATGTTTAATATTTTTAAGGATAAAAATTTTTTTATCAATTTAGAACTTACTTTATAATGTGCTAGAATTCTAAATTTCTTTATGGTTGTGTGCTCCTAATAACAATTGTATGTTCCTATAATCTGTACAACTTCTGTAGGTGTTTCAAGGACACTCATTTTCTCTAGTCTTTCTCCTTCTCCATTGCCATGGTTTCAACAAAGCTTGTATTTTTTCCATGCCAGTATGTTTCGGGAATACCTTACCTTCGGAATACCTTAATAGCTATGTAAAAAAGGAAAAAAGAGTGACACTGTTATCTGCCTCAAACTTGCGAGGCAGACAACCAGTAACAAGGTAGAAAATGCGACCTTGAACCGTCTACAGAAAATGCTCACACTGTAATGATTATATATTATAGAATTTTCAGAGCTTAGTTAATAATTAATCACTTAATTTGATTTCAACTTTTTTAGTGAATGAGAATTCTATTTAGTTTTAATTTTATTCATTATAAGAAAGTCAGTCAATGGTTAAATTTTTGACAAGTTATATCTAGGAAGTTATTAGAAGTAAAAGTTGCTGAATTTCTTAATAATTAGGGTAATAAATTAAAAGTAGTAATTTTTATTTTTGTTAAAAATCTACAGGTCAAAGAAAACAATTGTTGAAGCATTATGTGTTGAAAGAGTAAGAATACAAATTTAATTAGAATGAATATCGAAGGAAAGAAAATTATTTCAGATTTATTGAAAGTTAAAGTGTATTTTGAATGTGATTAAATTTTCAATTTAATGATGGTGCAGCAGAACTCTTTCTGGAAAGGGACTAAGGAATTAATGATCTTTTTGTTAAAAATTTAGAAGAAATTTGTCCACTTTATTGTATTTCTCGCATATGCTCTTGGTTATAAATACACACGAGAAATTTATTTAATATTGTTGCAAAGTGCATATGTATAGATGCAAATAAATAAAATAATGAGAGGCAATGCTGAAAAAAAATATTTAAAATTACTTTCAAAAATTTATTAAAATTGGAGAAAAAATAAATAGCATTGACAGAAAGTTAAAAGAGAATTAAACTGAGTAAAAATTGTTTTTAGAATTATTAAAGGATATGTAACTTCTTATTTCAAATATCTTTTCTTACTGAATCCTTTCTTTTTTTATATAGTCTACTACTCAAAATGGGCCAAATTTGCTAACTAAATCAAATCATATTGATCCATAAAGCATTTTACATGATTTTTGCACCATTGTGATGGAATTTATTGATAGTAAATTAATTTATAAACATTATCATGTCAAGAGATGAATTCCTGAGCAAATTTTTCTGAATGAAAATAGGAAAACAGGAGATTTTATGTGGTAGTTTCAGGCAATTATATATTGATAAAGAATGTAGGTATACAAAATTTTGTATTCATTAAATTAATATTAATTAGGATTGTGATCAGCAAAAAATTAGCATTGTAAGTTTTTTGTCAATAATCCTAACATTCCTGATCTCAATTAATTGTGATAATTAAGATTTTAGTGTATTTTTATCAATGCCTGAAGCTTTTATGGTTAGTTTTGACCTCTAGATTTCTTATTTAAAAAAATTACTTTTTGCATTTTAGTATACTAATAAAAACTTGTTTTAAAAAACTTGAAATTTTAATAATTTTGAAATTTTAATAATACTCTAATTTATCTTATTGCCACAGCGTTGCTCATGACGGTTAGTGAAATTAAAACTAGAAAAATTGTAATCAATTTTATTGCACATGTTCTGTATTTTCGTTCAACATTATTAGGACCGGAGGTTAAGAGCTGCAAATTGAAATACTCCGCACTCAATCTCTGAAGTCAGAAATTATCATTTCTTTTTTATTGTTTTTTTTTTTAAGGTTTAGTTCATAAAATAAGATTTTATTTTACTTAATAAGTTTATTAGTCTTGATTGGATTCTTATGTTCCCTAGGACAAAACTAAAGCTGTCATGTATCCAAAAGCTAGTATAGTAATTAATTAATTACTACGGTTAAGAATCTTAAGAGATCGATTATAAGAATATCGTAAGCTATTATACGAAAAATATGTTTTTTGCTTTATTTTCAAGCAAATAAATGGAATTAATGATGATGGGGCCATGGGTGATGCGGCTAGTATAAATCATGTTTATATGAAATACTATTTAATATATTGTTACGAATCTGTGAGCATAGTTGGTTCCATCATCAGAAAGACTGTTTTACAGTCATCGGTATTGGACGTAGTCCGGGTGTCGCGTCGGAGGGTCCCGGAGCTTAGCGACGAATTTGGCGCCAAAATAGATTATACCCGAAACATCGAGAATTTTCTCGATACGTCCATTGGGAACCGAGATATGCCTCGAAAGTTCCTGATTGGTTGAGAGGCTTCTAGCCCCGGAGATGACGAGTGCCAGGACTCATTGTGATTGTCTGATATTAGGGTGAGTGTGGGGGGGGGGGGGGGTACGCTGCCGTTGGGCTTAGTAAGTTTTTACTGCTTGTGAGCAGCTAGAATTGGCTATTGAGATACTGTTTAATTTGAGTTTGAAAAAATAAAAGGAAGAAAAACTAAAGGCCTGAGATAAATTAAAGTATTATATTACGGGGTCTTCTAGAGTTTGTAGATGGTTTATATTCGGGAATTTTAGCTATTGGTTCATTTTCATTCTTATCCATATTTTTAAAGAAGTTAGTGGCTAGATTTTTAATGAATTTTTTAAGAGGGGGATAGTTTAGACATAAGTACATATTTGTATTGGGCATGTAGTATTTCATATTGCAGAAATTTCTAATTAAGTTATTTTGCTGGCGTTCAATAAGTCTAAGATTAGTCTTGGCAGCATATCCCCATACAGGACAAGCATAAGTTAATACAGGACGCAAGTAGGCAGAGTAAATAAGCATTTTATTTTGTCTACTCATTTTGGAGTTTTGAAAAATTAAGGGATAAAATTTACGAGTTAGGTCTCGAAACTTTTTAGCTGTGTAAATAAAGTGGGGTTTCCAAGTTAATTTACTGTCTAGAATAACGCCTAAATATTTGTATTCTTTAGACCACGGGATAGTTTGATTTTTAATTTTAACTGGGGAGAAATTCTTTTTACAGTTATTTTTATTAAAAACTATAGCTTCAGTTTTACTAGCATTTATTTCAATTTTCCATTCGACGAACCAGTCCTCAAGAGATTTAATATGTCGGTTTAAAGCTATGGTAATGAAATTTCGATTTTTGTTTCTAGCTAGTATTGCAGTGTCATCAGCGTACATGCACAACATAGTGTTAAATTGCTTGGGGATATCATTAATAAACAAGGAAAATAAAATTGGCCCTAGTTTAGATCCTTGAGGTACACCTGCAAGAATAGGTTTTACTTCAGAAAATTCATTGTTTATCTTGATTTTAAAGGATCTGTAACTGAGGTAAGAAATTATAATTTTGATAAGGTGTGGAGGTATGTTGTAATTAATTAGCTAGTTTATAAGAGCATCTTGCCAAACTCTGTCAAAAGCTTTCTGAATGTCAAGGAAAACCGCTGCAGTTTTTTGTTTATTTTAAAAACCTTCCTCAATGAATTCTACTGCTCTTATTAATTGGTGGGTTGTAGATAGGTTTCGGCGAAATCCAAATTGTTCAGGTGTTAGTATATTATGTTCTTCTAGGTAATTATTTAATCTATTGAGAATTATCTGTTCAGCAATTTTGCTGACAGAGGAGAGTAGGGATATGGGTCTATAACTGCAGGGATCAGTTGGGTCTTTTCCTGGTTTTAATATGGAGATAATTGCATCTGTTTTCCATAACATGGGAAAATGTCCTAATTTGAGAATGCTATGAATTTTATTAATTAAAAATTTTAGGTAATTGTCCGGAAGTGTTTTTAACATTTGGTTGTTAATACTGTCAAGGCCAGGGTTTTTTTTTTGATATTAAGTTTTTTTAATATGATCCTTTAATTCATCAGTTGAGGGAGGGGGAATATCAATAAATTTTTTGTGGCAATGAGTCGAGAAAGCTTTTGACTGTATTATTTACATTATGTTCTGTGGTGAAATTGTTCAATTCATTAAGTTGAAATTGTTTCTCAAGGCTAGCCGCCAGGCAATTTGCTTTTTCTTTATCAGTTACTGTAATACTAGCAGGGCCTTTAAGGGCCGGAATTTTTTGTTTTTTACTTTTAAAAGTTTTGACAAGTTTCCAGATTGATCCGTCTTCTATGTTAACACTAATTAATTTGTGTATAAATTCATTGTTTTGGATTTTATTGTTAAGTTTTTCAATTTCCTTATTAATTTGGTTCATTAGTCTCTTGAAGACTGGGTCTCTGGTTTTTTGAAAATTTTTCCTGGCTAAGTTCCTGTCCCTGATTAGGTCTCTAATTTTAGGGCCAATAAAATTTTGACTATTTATAATGGGGGTGGAGGCTAGATTTTTTGCATTAATAATTTGCGATTCGAAGATGTTTACAAAATGGTCAAGTTTATCTGGGTTTGTAAATTCATCAATGTTTGGGGTTTCTGATTGACTGAGGGTTAATTTAAAATTATTCCAGTTTGTTTTATATTTATTAAGATTATTGGACAGGGAATATTTAAAGAAAAAATTTAATAAGATGGGATTATGGTCAGAGCTACAGGTAAGGAGTGAATTTCATATGGGTACAGGAAGTCTTTAATTAAGGTGAGGTCTATTGTATTGGCTGACTGAGGCCCAAATCTAGTGGGGGTGGACGGTGCTATAATGTCTAATCCGGCCTGAAGGGCGAATGATTTTAGGGAATTACCTTTTGGGCAGTTACGCTTACAATCCCAGCTAACGTGGTGAGCGTTAAAGTCTCCGCAAATTATTTGATTAGATCCTGTTTGCATCAGGTTTTCGATGTCGAAAATAAAATTGGAATTATCTGCACTAGGGGAGATATAAATAGAGATTAAGGTTATTGGATCTTGATTTTTAAAATTTAATTTTACCAGGCTAGCTTCTACATGTTGTAGTAAAGGTGGGGGGACCTCACTGTGAGGTAAACCAATTTTAATTAAAATTGCAGTACCGCCGCCAGCCTGGTTAGCTCTGTAACTGTAATATAAGAAATATTTTGCCAGGAAAATTTTTCTTTGTGGTCTAAGGTTGGTTTCTTGCAGTAGGATTACATCGGGGTTATACTTATTTACAAAATTACGAAGGTCAATTATTTTATTGTTAATGCCATTTGCGTTCCAATAGACTATGCGAAGGCTATTACAGGAGAAAACTAGTTAATGACAGGTTGACTTGGGTTATCGAATTGCCTTCATGAGTATATCCAGTTTTTCCATAACAGTGTTTGCGGTTTTTAGTTTCTAAGCTGTGAGAAGAGTAAAGACTTCCCTGCAGCTTCAGAGTGTCTGTCTTTTATAGCTCTGGGAGGCGGGGCTAGAATCTTCTGACCAATCAGGGTGTCTCTGGATGTATCTCCGTTCCTACTGGATGGATCGTGAAACTTCTCGAACTTTCCAGTATGATCAATTTTGTCACCAAAGCCGCCAAATTTGTCGCCAAGTCGCCAAATGACCGCCAATCTCTCAGATCATTGACGCACAGGACAGATCTTACAAAGGGTTTTAACGGTTTTTCCCAGGATGATACTATTCGTACCGGGTAGCAAAATTACAAATTTGTAACAGTATTCTACCATTTTTCTCAAGAGCAATGAAGTATTTGTTTCAAAGTAGCACAAATCATAAAAAAATATCCTATAATATTGATGAAATCATTTATTTACATTTTTTGTCCAGTGATCCAAATCTGAAAAAATTCATATATATATATATATATATATATATATATATATATATATATATATATATATATATATATATATATATATATATATATATATATAATTTTTTCTCATAATATTGTTTCCTACCACTTTCGAAATCAATCATTCTCATTCTTTTAAACTATATTTTCTCCCTATTTATCTATTTTTTTTCTTCTTTTAAACAAACCATATATATTTATTTTCTCTTATGCCACAAAAAGGAATAGCAGAATAAAACCGTTTACATGTAGTTGATATGATGTTTAAATTTTTCCTGTAAAAAAACTGAATATATTTTTATAATAAATTCTTATTTAGTTTAGTTTATCACTTTTCTTCAAGAAAACTTTCTGAGGGGTGCCAACATGAATTAAAATAAAATTAAATATTTTTTCCCCGCCCCCTCTTTCTTCAAGAATGTGCATTGTTATTTATTGAAATATTGGGAAGGTTATCCAGAAGGGGTAATAGCAAATGCGTACTGTGCCATACTTTGCTACTTCGAAAAAACGTTCGATCTTCAGTTACATTCAAAGAGGGTGCTTCAGTTATGTCTGATAAATGTATGCTTAAACTTTTTATGTATTATTAAAGAAAAATACGCAGATTTGTCTAACAGACGGAAATTATGAATAGAACAAGATGAATTTTGTGCTCCTAAGATATCTAAAAACGCTTACAGTGAAGCCGCTTTATTTCGTTACACATTTGATCATCGTTCTCGTTAATATTTCGTTTTGGAGCAATGTCTTATACAACTTGTTAAAAGGATTTACTTTTTAAAGAAATGTATATTGAATTCTTACTCATTGCATTAGTCGTTGCGTAAAATCCGAATATGATGAGATTTTAACTGGAAGCCCCAGATTTCCAATAATAGAGATTTCTTCGCTAATGTTTTTTTTTTTTTTTTTTTTTTTGTAAATTTTCTCGTCCATTTGAAAATTGTTATTTTTGGGAAATTAATCTTAAATACAATTTGTAACAATAATTTTAAAAAAAAAATTCAAAATAATATTTTTTTATTGAATTGTTGAATCATGTTAAACGTGTTAATGTTATGATTTTTTTTTAAAAATGCTTTTTTTTTGCTTTTCAAATTTAATTCAAAATTTTCAAACAAAATGCAAAACTTTAAAGCAATTCATTGAATAAGGTTCTTTACTTGATAGGTGTTATGAAATTTTAAGGCAGTGCAGCATTTAGTCTTATACTAGCTTCAAAAATTACTATTTAAAAAAAAGGCATTTAACTATTTTTTTTTTTTTTTTTCCATTTTACTTGTAATTGCAGAGTTGTTTTTTATCTTCGTGGATTTGTTTCCATTATTTATGAAAAATAGAAATTGGGAATCATTTTTATTTCTTTCTTAAATATATAATCATATTTTTCTTACTTTTTTAAAGCTAAAGTAATAAAATTTTAATTATTTTTGCATAGAGGTTAAAAAGCAGGTTTTTCTTAACTTTGCGAAATGAGAAACATTAAAAAAAAAAAAGCTCTTTACTATGCATCAGAAATAAGAAGTGATAAAACAATTTTTCATAATTATTTTCTATTAAATTTCTATTATTACTTCTACTATTTTTATTATTTCTTTCTATTAAAAAATTTGATCTGGAAAATTCACTTAAAACATTGCATTGTTCTACCGTCAATTTCTGGCAAATTTGACAATCTTATGATGATAGCCGTCCTGGTATACTTTAGCACTTTGCTTTATAAAGCGACAAATAAAATATTCTAAAACTGCTATATATGGTGAGTTAGTGCAGGAGGAAATTTTAATTTACGTCCGAATTCCATGCTAATTTAAAAAAATGTCGAAAAAGAAGAAAAATTTTTATTGTTATTTTAAAAGAGTAAAAAAGTTTAACTGATTGATTAAATTGTGATTTAATTTTTTGATAATGCTAAAACTATGATCACTTTTTGTTTTTGTCAAAACCAAATATGGTTTTACAATAGACGCTTCTGCAGTGTTGCAGATATAAATATTAAAATTATTATGTTATTGCAGAAATAACTTAAAATTTCAAAAATACGCATTTAAAACTAATTAAAAAATTTCAATAAAAACAAAACTTTATTATAAAGTAGAAAAATGCTTAGCAAATAATCAGACTCGCGTATGCATGAATGTAAAAAGGTGCTTAATTTTTGAAGCATTTTCTCACTACGTACTCTCGATCACGTCGGGACTTAAAATTTTTGTAATATTAATTGGTTAATAGCAATAAATGAATTGGGCAAAATCAACTATACTTTTTTCAGATAAAAAAAAGGGGGGGGGGAAATAACGCTTCAGGAATATCGATAATTTATTTCAAAAATAACATTTAAAAAATTTATTAATTGTTACTTGTTAACATTTATTCCTTAATAGTTCACTCGTATAATGTTCGTACTTGTACTGATTTTTAAAATTTATTTGAAGATGTTCCAAATATCAAATGCTTGACTCATTTTGATTTTTATGAAAGGGCTTTCTTCAATATATTTGCCTTCGATGGAATTATTAACGATTATTGATTGTGTCAGACGATATTTGGGTTCAAACCCTGTAATTGCCAAGATCAATCGTCTGTAAGGCCCGAAGAGTAAAATGTTCTAATAATAGCAGTGAAAAATGCATGTGACTGGTTCTTATAATATGTTGCAGGTCGAGAAGACTTCTTAAAAACAGATTTTTATTTCTTGAGAGAAACAAACAAACATTTAATACATTATAAAACATAACACCGACACAGACTACGAACACAAATAAAAAAAAAAAAAAAGAAAATCTAAATCTACGTCTATGCATCTAAGTATCGAGTGCTTCTGCTCTTATATATAGTGAAAAACATTTGCATAAATAATTGGAAGCATCATTTCACTTCATTTGATAAATCGTTATGAACGAGGTTCGAATCATCAACAGTTTGTGTGCACGCATTCGGATGGAAAGAAACCAGCATCCTATTTTTGCTAACAGATTGGTCTTGCCCACGAAAAAAGTCATGATTTTTCAAAATCTTAAAAATAGGCTTTGAAAATTTTAGCTATACCATAAGTCATTTTAGGTAACTTTCATACCTGTTAAGACTTTCATTTGTGTCTTTTAACACTCAAATAAGTTGTTTTTTTTTTTTCAATCCATTTTTCTTTCATAATTCAATCGCAGGAAAAAATCAATTATATATTCAGTGTATGTCTGTTCAACCTGCATTTCTGCAATCTAAATCGCTTTTATCCATACAAAAGAATGTGAATCCCCATCGCATGGGAAAAATGACTCCGCCTGCAGATATTTTCTTAGAAAGAGGACAAAGAATTCTATGAATGTCAATCTCTTGTTACTAATGTCAGATCGTTCTATTCTTTACTTCAAAACTAATAACATTAAGCAATGTTGCGATCACACTAAATACCCGTAAAAATTTTTGTGTACATTCTATTACATCATTTTGGGGCCAGAAGATTTTGAAAATATAAAGTGAATGTTAATATTAGCCGCGATCACATTAAGAGGGCTTCATTATTTTCTTTTGAGAAAAGAAATAAAGCAGAAAAATTTATTTGAGTTTTATTGTTGAATTAATGTTTTACAAATATTTAAAAGTGCAAGATAACTTTCTTTACTTCAGAAATTAACAATTGTACCTTTATTCCTTTTTCTTCTTATCAGAGGAATTTCTTTCATATATTATAAAAGATCTCTATCTTTACTATTACTAATTTGGAATTCACGAAAAATTTCTCTTGAAAGAATTTCAAACTGAAATAGCTTGTGAATCTATTGAGTCAATCAAACACAACCTGATACTTTGCATTTCTTATGAATTTGAGATTCAATACTTAAATAAGATTATTAAAAAATACTTTGAAAAAGGAGTTTAAAAAGTATTTAAAAGAACTATTACGCTTATAAATCTCATAAAATTCGAAGAAATTTTTTCCATTCTGTTAAATTTTAAAGAATATGTTAACCATTAACGAAAATAAATTCACCAAACAATGGCGAAATAAGTAAAGTAATTAGCCTTATTATTTACCTTGTTTCGCTACATTCCTCACCTTATCGCGGAATTAACTTAAGTAATTCTCTGGTACTTTTTAGAAGAAATGTTGCTTAGTTTGTTGGTTTCAGATTTTATTTCAAAGAACTCTTTCAATCAGAAATCTCCCTGTATCTTTTCAAAAATTGTAAAAACACTCCACGAGACGATTTTTTTAAAAAAAATTTAAAACTTATAGGTTTGTTTTTCTTTATTCCAACTTACTTTTGCATCTCAGTCTTATACGAAATTACTTACAAATGAGCTGACCGCTTAGAAGCGTGCCTGATCTATTTAAGTTTTTTTTTTTTTTTTTTTTGCAAGAGAACATTTTCATTTATTGATTAAGTGACAGTAAAAAAGATAATTTAAGTGAAAAACCTTGAAAATATCCATACTTTTTAAAGTTATACGAAGTTTGTTTTTGGATTTTCACTGAACTTTTATAAAACCATGAAACGAAAATTGTTCAAATCCATTGATTAAAAAAAAAAGCTTGTGCTTGTTTATAATAATTGCATAACAGTAAAAATATTTCACAATATTATCCAATTTTTAATTTTTAAAAAAGTGTAATTTTTTTATATTTTGAGTAAACGAAAATTATAAATATTATTGGCTCCAATTTCTGGTTTAAAATAAAAATTGTAATCAACAGATTTAATTAAACTATTATTTGTAGATGATCCTGTAAAAAAGCCATATTTAATACTTCTTTTTATTGATATAAAAACTTTAGCAATATACAGAAAATGTTAATGGTATTAATTAATAATTTTTATAAAAAATTTTACACAGTATATTTTTTTTCCATAAAAATACATAATCAAATGATAAAAAAAAAAAAAAAAAAAATGTTACTTGTTACTACTGATTCTATACAAATTTTAGGCACCCGCCTTCCCATTTATCTGAGTACTTGAGCCTAATTTCTGAAAAGGAACACACAAAAATATCATTATAATGAACAAAGGAAGCCTAAAGATTACATAGATATAACTGGAACAGGGATAAGCACATTTCTATAGTTTTGCCTTTTCTATTCGTCATTTTTATAGAATTTTATTCATATAATAATTTTTTTTTTTAATTTTCAGTTCCTTTGTCAACCTTGACGCCAGTTTTTTACTGAAACTTCAATTCAAAAGGAAGTGAAAATATTAATTGTTAATAAAAAGTTAGGAATAATTATTAAGGAATAATTATTCAATACAAACGTAAGGAATAGAACGCGACTAAACTACCGACCCTAAATATTTAAAATATAGTGAAAAAAATTATTGGTATTATTAAAAAATAATAAAATATTTGAACAAAATAATTATTACTGTAGGGAATAATTTATTTAAAAAAACGTTTAATTATATGAGTAATTAATTTACTAATTAGGATATAACTAAAGTTTTATTATTCATTTTTATTAATATTCTTTTGTAATGATATCATTACTAAATAGAATTTTATGCCAAAGCGGAAGCACAAAACCGGATTAAAGCGAAAGCAAAAAAAAATTGGAATCTATTTGCCATTGTCCCGTTGCAGTCACGTGATTTTCTTGAAGTAGGCGTGACCTTCTATTGCGCGCAATAGTTGGCCTCGTGTGAACACACTTTAACAGATAATACTCACAGGGAAGAAACGAATGGGCAACCGAAGTCGGTGAGCTATCGCTCGCTTTGTTTACTGCTTGGCGTTAACCCTTGGCGACCATCCACAGTAAAGTATCAACAGTATTGATGTAAAAGGACGTGAAAAGCTCTATAGAGGCTGTATGATTAACTTAGAAGGATTCTTGATAAAAGTGAATTTTAGTGTGCACCCACTGCTCCAACAATGCCAAGTCGCCAATAAAGATTTTTTCCATACTGCCCGGCGCCTTCTAGGCACTTGTCTTCTGCACCGAGCAGAATTTTTTCACTTAAAAAAAAAACATCCTACTTCTTCGCTAGCACATTGAACATAAAGACTGTGTGAATAACAGAAACAGTACATAACCTAAAGAGCGAAGAAAGAAGCAATCGGAACATTCTCTATACAAAATTTCAAACAAGCATCCTTTCCTAACTTCATCAACTCGTAATATATATATATAACTCACTCTTATCCATTCTACAGGTTCGAAATACTTCCGACATAACAAATAAAGAAGGAAACCAACCGTTAGAATACCAAAAGAATTGTGAAGAATTCCATTGCAGCATCTTTTACAGTGAGAATGCATACGATTTTTTAAATCGCATACTGACAATTAAAAATTGCAAAAGAATAACGGAAGAAGAAAATAACTTTTAATTATAAGCATTACTTTCTTTATTTAATAAATTTTAATTATAATAAAGAACAAAATTAAATACTTTAATCGATATTTTTTTAATATTTTTAATTTAACATTTGTCATAAGACAGTTGTAGTTTATGTACAACTCAACCATTGCAAAAAGTAGTAAACAAAACAGCATTCCGATGGGTTGCAATTTTGGCAACTAACTCGGGTGCACACTGATCTTCACTTAAATCGGATTTTTTTTTTTCTTTTTCCCCTCTCTTCTTAAGAATAATTGAAATTTGATATCGGCCTCTGAAAATTTACTGAGATGACAGAAGAACAACTCGAGTGTAAAGAAATCTCTATTGCAAATTACTATACAGTATCACTTCCTGAAGTAGAGAAATATAGCTATGATTGTCAAAAGTGTGGCAAACATTTTTCTCAAAATAAAGATTTTGAAATTCATTCATGTTCTCATATGAATGAAAGTCCTCATGTTTGTGAAATATGTGGTAGAAGATATTCCAGAAGAGATACTTTAAAAACGCATATGATTTTACACAAAGGTATTACTCCTTTTGTTTGTGAAGTGTGTGGCAAAAAATTTGCTCTAAAGAGATATTTAAGGAGTCATTTACTAAGGCATGCAGGTACAAATAACTGTTTAAAAACTGAAAGTATTTTAAAAAATGGAAATTTAAAAAAATTATATTCTCACTCAAAGGAGAATAGACATTTTTGTGAAGTATGTAGAAAAAGATTTTCTTGTATCAGAAATTTAAAACTGCATATACGTTGTATTCATACAGAAGAAAAGCCCTACATATGTAAAGTATGTAACAAAGGTTTCCATCAAAATTATGTTTTAAAACAACACATGATCTGTCATATAAATGAAAAGCCATATAAGTGCAGTGTATGTGACAAAAAGTATTCTACTTGTGGTATGTTAAAAGCACATTCAATTATACATACAAATGAAAAACCATTTGTATGTGAAGTGTGCAAGCAAGCATATTCTCGTAAAGCAAGTTTAAAATATCATTTATTGAGACATAATTCTGAAAAGCTCTATATGTGTGAAGTCTGTGGCAAAAAGTTTTCTGATCCCCGAAATTTAAAATCTCATTTACGTGTATATGCAAAGAAACATGTGTGTGAATTGTGTAGTGCTGAGTTCTGTCTGAAAAAACATTTGAAATTCCATTTACTTACCCATTCCAATTGGAAACCTTATAAATGTGAGAAGTGTGATAAGGCATTTAAAACTAATGATAGTTTAAAGCAACATGTACCTATTCATTCAGATGAAAAGCAGTATGTATGCGAAATATGTGGTAAAGCATATCATCGCAAGAGTTATCTTAAAGAACATTCTTTGACTCATGCAGAAAGTAAACCCTTCGTTTGTGATATCTGTGACAAAAGATTCCACACAATTTCTATTTTAAGGAGTCATATACGTATTCATACAAAAGACAAATCCATTATATGTAAAATATGTGGAAAAGGACTTTCCAAGCCTGGTTCCTTAAGAGTTCACATGGGGACACATACAAATGAAAAGCCATATGTATGTACATTCTGTGACAAAGGATTTTCCCAATCCAGCAGTTTAAAAAGACATTTTCTTACTCATACAAAGGAGAAGCCATTTGGATGTGATGTATGTAACAAAGGGTTTCAGGAAAAAAGTTCATTAAGGATACATTCATTAACACATACAAAAGAGAACCCACATGTATGCGAAATATGTGGTAAAGGTTTTGCTACAAAATATCGATTAAATCCACATTTACGTACACATACCAAAGAAAAGCCATATGTTTGTCAGGAATGTGGCAAGGCATACAATTACAGTCAAAGTTTAAAAAACCATATACGTCTTCATAAGGATAGGAATGCATTTGCGTGTAAAATATGCAATAAAAGTTTTAATCGACCTGATACTTTAGTTAAACATTCAAGATTGCATACACAGGAAAAATCTGATGCATGATGCAATAATTTTCTCATTTCATCTAATAATAATTTATATTATTCTAGGAATTGGAAATTTGATATAATTGGACATTTTTTTGCTCCCACCCCACACCCTTCTCTGTTGGTGTAACAACTTTTCATTCATAAGGGCTGTCAAAAATTATATTTTAAATTCATGGAATACTGTGGAATTTCTACCTGTGGTGGAAGATATCAATAATATTTACATATTCACACATGCTGGCAGCTGACAAACTATTTAAAAAGTGGATTTTGTGCCAACTTTTATGTTTTGTGGTATGTTAAGATTAAGACTAATGTTAAAATCAGAAATGGAAGCTGTAATTGGGCATTAGATGAATTATAAATGGTTTTTTTATAGGGTATGTAAAGAATTCTTTGAATGTCCATTAAAATGACTCACGATCAAATGCCTAAGACTGAACAAAATTAAGTTTATTTTTATGTTTGTTTAGGACCTGCAAAAATTAAAAACTTCCAAATTTTTTGTGAAAATTATTAAGCATACTTTTTGAATTTGAGATAAATATTAATCTTAAACATAAGCTATGTGCATTTTTTTCTATGAATGATTCTATATATTATCAAGTTCAGAAAAGATTATTATTTAGTGTTTACTTTTCATCAATCTGATCAGGTTCTCTTTCCTGAATCCTTCAAGAAATATGGAAAATTCTCTTGTACATTTCCAATTTACTGAGAAAATCTTGTTGTTTGATAATAGGCATCCACTTTCAAAGACAACAGCATTTCTGGGAAAATGTTTCACATTCCATTATCCAATAGTAGCAATAAGTCAAGCTGTGCCAATAGAATAATACTTGATTTTCTATGAATAATATTTTAAATTATTTATAATGATGTTGCAGTTACTATATTGTCATACATATAAATAGTTTTCTAACATTACATTGAGTTGTTTATACTGTATTTCTTCAGGTAACAATATGACTACTTACAGTCCTTATTTGAAATTATCCATTTCATTTAAAACTTTTATTTAATTTTATGTTTAAATATTTTTCAATTTTATAAATTTATGAAAAAAAAAACTTTTTATTGTGCATTGTTTTATATATACTCTAAAGATAGTGGTCATGTTATTCCAGTTTCATTTAAATCTGTTTCATAGATATGAGCTGAAACATTCTCTTCTGATGTATAATCCTCTCTTTAGACTTAAAAAAAAAGAAGAGTTTTCCAAACTTGATTTATATGTAAACAGTCATTGGAATATAAAATTGCAGAAATAAATTTAGATTGGTGAATAATGAAAGAAAATTTAATATAATTATATTGTACTTTTTTTATTTCCTTTAAACCAATTGTCACCAAATAAAAGTATTAATACCAGCTATTGCCAAATATTACTAACAATGTAGAATGAAAAATAATTAAATATTTGCATTAGATCATGTTAGCACTGGTGCTATGTAATGGAAAAGTACCAATTATTTTAACTTTTTAGTGTTGTGTTAAAATCATTCAGAGACTTTATTTTTTTCAATCTGTGCTAAAATATTTAACAGTTATGGAAATTTCATATCCCCCCCCCTCCCTCAAATCCTATTCAGTTATCTTAATCCATAATTTTAAAATTTTGTCCTTGTAAGAATTGAATAAAATATTAAAGAATATTATTATTATTATTTTTAACTCTTCAATTACAAAAAACACTGTTTTTACATTTTATTGATTAATTAATATTGTGAGATTTTATGAAGTTTTATATAAAACATATGTATTATTGTGCAGTATTTTTTTTATTTTACAATATATTTTGATTTTAATTATTAGAATCTCTTTTCAGTATGAATTTATTGTTACTATATGAGATCTTCTCTATCCTCTTGATATATAATGTTTTGTGAATAAGTTTTCAAACAAAGTTTTATTTAAATTGATATGTTTAATATTTTTAAGGATAAAATTTTTTTCATCAATTTAGAACTTAATTTATAATGTGCTGGAATTCTAAATTTCTTTATGGTTGTATGCTCCTAATAACAATTGTATGTTCCTATAATCTGTACAACTTCTGTAGGCGTTTCAAGGACACTCATTTTCTCTACTCTTTACTCTTTCTCCTTCTCCATTGCCATGGTTTCAACAAAGCTTGTATTTTTTCCATGCCAGTACGTTTCGGGAATACCTTACCTTCGGAATACCTTAATAGCTATGTAAAAAAGGAAAAAAGAGTGACACTGTTATCTGCCTCAAACTTGCGAGGCAGACAACCAGTAACAAGGTAGAAAATGCGACCTTGAACCGCCTACAGAAAATGCTCAGACTGTAATGATTATATATTATAGAATTTTCAGAGCTTAGTTAATAATTAATCACTTAATTTGATTTCAACTTTTTTAGTGAATGAGAATTCTATTTAGTTTTAATTTTATTCATTATAAGAAAGTCAGTCAATGGTTAAATTTTTGACAAGTTATATCTAGGAAGTTATTAGAAGTAAAAGTTGCTGAATTTCTTAATAATTAGGGTAATAAATTAAAAGTAGTAATTTTTATTTTTGTTAAAAATCTACAGGTCAAAGAAAACAATTGTTGAAGCATTATGTGTTGAAAGAGTAAGAATACAAATTTAATTAGAATGAATATCAAAGGAAAGAAAATTATTTCAGATTTATTGAAAGTTAAAGTGTATTTTGAATGTGATTAAATTTTCAATTTAATGATGGTGCAGCAGAACTCCAATTTCTGGAAAGGGAGTAAGGAATTAATGATCTGTTTGTTAAAAATTTAGAAGAAATTTGTCCACTTGATTGTATTTCTCGCATATGCTCTTGGTTATAAATACATACGAGAAATTTATTTAATATTGTTGCAAAGTGCATATGTATAGATGCAAATAAATAAAATAATGAGAGGCAATGCTGAAAAAAAATATTTAAAATTACTTTCAAAAATTTATTAAAATTGGAGAAAAAATAAATAGCATTGACAGAAAGTTAAAAGAGAATTAAACTGAGTAAAAATTGTTTTTAGAATTATTAAAGGATATGTAACTTCTTATTTCAAATATCTTTTCTTACTGAATCCTTTCTTTTTTTATATAGTCTACTACTCAAAATGTGCCAAATTTGCTAACTAAATCAAATCATATTGATCCATAAAGCATTTTGCATGATTTTTGCATCATATATACCATTGTGATGGAATTTATTGATAGTAAATTAATTTATAAACATTATCATGCCAAGAGATGAATTCATGGAAAAAATTTTCTGAATAAAAATAGGAAAACAAGAGATTTTATGTGGTAGTTTCAGGTAATTATATATTGATAAAGAATGTAGATATACAAACTTTTGTATTCATTAAATTAATATTAATTTGGATTGTCATCAGCAAAAAATTAGCATAGTTAGTTTTTTTGTCATTAATCCTAACATTCCTGGTCTCAATTAATTGTGATAATTAAGATTTTAGTGTATTTTTATCAATGCCTGAAACTTTTTATCAATGGTTAGTTTCGACATCTAGATTTCTTATTTAAAAGAATTGCATTTTGCATTTTAGTATACTAATAAAAATTGTTTAAAAAAAATTTTAGTTTGTATTATTTTCTTGGAACAGTACATACATTAACTGAAGAGTTCAGTGATGAAGTTGTATCTAATAATATTTCAGGAATATTCTTCAAAACTTTTGTAGCAGGTATTGTTTTTTCGTCCATGTTGCATTTAGTAACATTTAATTATATTTTTTACTACATTAGCTTCCACTTAATGGGAACTATTCGGGAATGTCGATAACCGAATTGAGTTAAAATCAACTATACCATTACATCAAGACAGAAGAAAATCTCGGAGAGATTTGTGATTTATTTAAAAAATAATACTAAAAACTTTTTTAATTTTTCCTTAGTAACATATATATATATATCGCCTATATATTGCTCATAGTCTTGTCGTTTTAAATTTGTTAAAGAATGCTGCTTTGCTGGATTTCAAACGAGCAAATCTTTGATTCAATCATAGGAGGGTTTTTCCCCCTTCCTTTCCCCTTTTTTTTCTTCCAAATTTTTGTCCCTATCCGAATTGTCAGCATTTATTACTCACACTTGTTGAGAATTACAATTATGTCTTTGAATCTCAAATCATTTCTTTTTTTTTATTCATTTTACATCGTAATTCACTTGCAGGCGACATTAGTTTATGGCTGCTCTATAGATTTCAGCTAGACTTGGCAGCGTAGTTGTCTGTTTAAACCAATCCAAACTTCTTTAGTCCAGACATGAAAAATGTGAACTCCATCCCATAGGAAAAATGACTCCCATGTGTTTCTTTGCAAATATGGGCAAAAAATTCCTCGAAAATGAATCCTTGAAGCTTATGGAAAATGAAGGAATGGTGAATTATTAACTTCAAAACTGATAAAATTAAACGATGTAGCGTTTACACTAAGCAAATATTGTTGTGTACATTTGAATGTTATAATTTAGAACCAAAAATGTAGATAATAAGAAACAGAATGATATTAATGATATCACATTAAGCGGTATTTGCCGCATTGCTTACTTTTTGAAAATCATTGTCACATTTTTTAAAAAAAGTTATCAATTGAAACTGATAAGGTACAATAAAGAAATTCATTAGGTGCAATAATGTGAATCTAATCGGAGTCGATGAGTTCTTTTAAGAGCCTGTACGAAGTACGAGAAGGTTTTGATGTTTCTTTTTGAATTCTCCAACTTAATTAAAGAAATTCAATACAGTACACAATTCTTAAGTAATAGATATAATGAGAAACTGAACCCGCATAATATTTAGTTGTGAACTAATTTCAGGAGCGTAGATATCGAAACATCGCGTACAAAATAATAAATAAAAAGATGTTAGACAAAATTTTGCAAAAGGCATGTTAAAAATTTCGAAGAACTTTCTACATAATCCAAATATTTTTAAGTCTAAGTTTGCCTGAGTTGTTGAATTGTGATTTACAGTCAGCCAGTTTTGAGTATACTTGTACTTTAGGACTGTTTGCAAATTCAAAAACATGGAAAAATTCGAAGAATTATGTTTGAAATTTAAATGATACTCTCATTTATCTTATTGCCACAGCCTTGCTCGTGACGGTTAGTGAAATTAAAACTAGAAAAATTGTAATTAAAGCTATAAGAATATATATATACAGTACACTCCTGATTATCCGCGGAATTGGGTGGCGCGGCCTCCGCGGATAACAAAAATCGCTGATAATCCGAAAAAAGCTAAAAACGGGTATAGCAAAAAAGAAAACAGTCATTCCAACTTTGAAAAATCTTTTTATGTACAATAAAACGAAAAATAAACAGCAGGAAATGTTTAACTAACGCTTAATATTTTAGTATATCACTCAAAACTAACCTAAAATGCATTTTGTTAATGAAAATAGAAAAGTGCTTTGTATTTACGACAGGCGTCAAGGATACACAGAAAAATTAATACATATGTACTGTTTTAATACTGTAATGTATTATGTAATTACAAAAGCATAACTGTAAAACTGTACCTTTTTGAAAAAAATCAGTCAAAAAAAAAAAAAACTTTGTGCGGCAGGCGCGGATAATCCGCACCGCGGATAACCCGCCCGCGGATAATCGGGAGTCTACTGTATATGCAATGATATTTTAATATCTAATTTAATCCAAATTAATTTCCTAAATTTTTGCCTAATTCGGCCCATGTCGGGGTCATTCTAAAGTGTTCTCTTGTTTTCTGGTCCCATTCCACTTTTTCTATTTAATTAATTCAACTGAAGCTTTGTAAAAATGATGCGGCTTCAGTTGCACGTGCTGAGTGAAAACCGTCACTGCGTTGCCCTTCTCAAGGTCAACACATATATTGAATCGACACGTGACGGAAATCTCACGTTATATAAGACGAGGGATAATTTCCCCACTTCTGCTCTTGTCTCGCCCTGAGGCGGACGTGTTTTGTCCGCACCTTCTTGTAAATATATTAAGTCCTTCAAGGATGGATTAAAACGAATTTAAAAATCCAAAATGTCTCTTCTATGTCTTCGAACCTGCCTTCTGATTTTAAGAATTATATGCTTACATATCTATCTATCTATCTATCTATCTATATATATATATATATATATATATATATATATATATATATATAAAACATTATTTGTTGTGAAGCATGATGCCGTCTGAAGACAGTGAAGATACTTTTAATTTTTGTGACGTTTTATTTCATTTTGAAGAAGCAAGCATATGTACAAGCGATGAGCACACAGAGCGACACAGATAAGGAATGAGGGAAAAGCTCTTGGACATTTTATCCCTGGTCTTATATAACCAGAGAAATAGATAGAGAAAATATTTCTTCATAGTACTACTATATTACGAGATTTCGATAGGGATTTTCGTTACATGCGCGGAGAAGGTAGCGGAAACACAGGGAGATTTTAAAAAAGAATTTGCCTGATCAGCGGTATTTTATCTCTTCAAGCGTAGTGTGGGAAAGTTAGTTTTAGCTGATTCAGCAGTTTAACAAAGCTTCTCTTGAATTAATTAAGTAGAGACAGTGGAATTGGATCACGAAATAAGAGAATATTTTAGAATGAAGTTACTATGGGCTAAATTAAGATAAAATCTTGAAAATTAATTAAATTGAAATTAGAGTTAAAATATCATTACATATATATATATATATATATATATATATATATATATATATATATATATATATATATATATATATATATATATATATATATATATATATATATATATATATCTAATATATAAAATTCTCGTGTCACAGTTTTCGTTGCCATACTCCTCCGAAACGGCTTGACCGATTTTGATGAAATTTTTTGTGCTTATCCGGTATCTATGAGAATCGGCCAACATCTATTTTTCATCCCCCTAAATGTTAGGGGTAGTCAATTATTAATTAAAAACTAACTTTCCCGCCAAAAAAATCTTCCATTTTCCCACCGCCAACTTTTCCGCCAAAAAAATCTTCAATTTTCCCCAACGCCAAATGATTTAGGCTTTAGTTCTTTTTTTCTCCCAACAGTAATGAGGCTAGGGTTAAGATTTTTCGGCGGATTATTTCAAACGATTCTGTTTATTTTCTTAATGTTTTATGCATTTAAAATTAAACATTGTTAATTAATCCATGTTTCAGATTCATTCTGAAGTACTTTTGAATTAAAATAGCACAGAATAAAGGAAATTAAAAATGTCTAATCTTCATAGCGTTACCCCAACTGGCGTAGAAAAATTCACGCATTTGCGTTATGTAAAAGGCGAAGAAAATTCACGCATGCGCACTGTGTTCTGATCGTTGGCATGGCAACCATTATCAACGGACGATTTAAATTACTTTTAGGTTAGTTGTATGCTTTTGTAAGTAAATTGTATTTATGTTATATATTTTTTGTATATGCTTATAGTTTTAAGTACATCGTTTTTTAAGTAGTTTTTTTTAACCTGTTTACAATGATTTAAATTATTTTTAGGTTAGTTGCATGCTTTTGTAATTAAATTGTATTTATGTTAGTTATATATATATTTTTTATATATGCTTATAGTTTTAAGTACGTCGTTTTTTAAGTAGTTTTTTTTTAACCTGTTTTCAATGATTTAAATTATTTTTAGGTTAGTTGCATGCTTTTGTAATTAAATTGTATTTATGTTAGTTATATATATATTTTTATATATGCTTATAGTTTTAAGTACATCGTTTTTTAAGTAGTTTTTTTAAACCTGTTTTCGACAGATTATTTTAAACGATTCATTTTATTTTCTGAGTGTTTGATGCATTTAAAATGAAACATTGTTAATGAATCGATCCATTCATGATGAATCTGAGAAAATTTTGTTGACAAATGCTTGAGATATTACATAAATTAAGAAAGATATTCTTTAGTGCCCATAAAGTTTAAACGCTCAGTGACTCTATTATCAGTAATCATATTATTAAAAAAATGCTTTGTTTCAGTAAAAAATATTGTTATATTAATTGCAGATTAATCCTTTACACTTTAATTTAAAGCATAAATTCTACGAGGGGTAACAGAAAATTAGAGAGATACATATCACGTTATGACTGAAGGCCTTTATAATATTATGAGTGAATTATATGACTATCAAAATTTGAAGTTTTAAAATATTTTGCTGAAGAATAAAATATTTTGCTGAAGAAGTTGGAATTGCATAAAATATTTAATTATTAAAATTTTAACGAACACTAAGATTGGCGAACCGGCTGGTCGCCAAAGGCGGCTAGTATATATATATATATATATATATATATATATATATATATATATATATATATATATATATATATATATATATATATATATATATATATATTTCTTGACAATGGTATCACTGGGCGAAATATAGAGGATAAGAATCGGAATAAATAACAAATAAAGACATTCTTAAAAAAAATTGCGAAATTAGAGTGTTTAATTAAAAACGATGTTTCTATCTATATACAAATTAATAAGATAAACCAATGAAGCAGTCTTTCACCACAACCACTTTATCCAATTTTACCAATTTTGTCCTATATAAAAACTTATGACCTCTAAATATGTCCACAGTGGTTGTTTACCCCCTCCACTGTCTATTTTTGGGAGCAATACTTTTTTTGTACTGCTTTATTATCTATGGGGGAAAATCTTGACAAAGCACACCACCCCCAATCACTGGATCGATTTTAAAATTTTTAATTTCATGTGAACGCTTATGAACTCTAGATAGGTCATTAGTGATCACCTGCACCTCACCACTCTCGCATTTTCCAGAGAAATCGGGAAAAAACACCACTTTACATTCTCTAGTTGGAAGAACATCGACTGGGTTCCCACACTGTCATTGCAGTGATTCAGAAATTCATTGTTTCATATCAAAGCTCACATGACCTTCTCCTCCAGATGCGTTATTAATACCCTACCACATTTCTTATAAGAGGTATGGATGTTATAAAAATATATATCACGCCATTTGCGGAACCAATGTTTGTTTTAAATGTTTTTGTTTTTATTTTAATGAATGCGAAGTATAGAAAAAGTATTGTCATTGTCAAAAAATTTCAAATTGGAGATTTTGACGAATCTCCATGTTTCAAACCCCCCTGAGTTTGGAAAACACTCAAAAACAATTTCAGATAAACGGATGAAACTGGATATAGTCGTTATACCAAATGTATAGATTTCTATCAAATTTTGACCAAAAATCGATCATAGGAAGTCCGGCTGTTTGAATATAAGCTAACACGACAACTATAAAACAAAGAGAGCTAGATGGACGAAATTCGGTACAAAAAAATTAACATCTATAGTTCAGATACCTATAAAATTTTGAGCCAAATCCAAGTTGACTGTCTGTCAGTGCACTTGAAACACAAGGCACTGTCAGAAAGACTGAATGCCAGAGGCCATTTCAAATATGTAAACAATCAAAACTTGGGAGTTATTTAAAAAGGCAAGTACAAATTTCGGAAAGAATTTGCGTCCATATAAACGTTTTTCAAATATAAAATTTCATGGTTCTTGGTTTCCTAATTTAGTAACATGACAATTCAATGAAGAAACAAAAATTTCTCCAGAGTGGAATTTTTTTTCTTCATTAAATAGAGAAGTGAAAAAAAAAAATCGTCTGAAAAACAATTAATTAAAAATCAACCAGTGAAGTATTTTGATCGCAAGGGTGATAGTCTGGTTGGTAGGACGTTGGATTCGCATGCCTTGGATTGTGAGTTTGAATCCCGCCAGACGAAGACTCTCCGTCAACATGGCGGCTGGTGCACGTACAAATCTGTCGTAGCCACAAAGTCCTCCAAGTCGAAACAATACCACTGGGGGTAATGAATCGGATGTGATCGTTCTCTGATTCAGGTCTAAATTACAATCTATAGATGAGTGAATGAAATGTATGAATGAAGTCCGCCCCGTGAAAAGGGCAGTGATGCATAAGTTGTTAAGACGTACACCTGGCGCTAGTGAAACAAGAGACGCTAAAACTCGGCTTAAAATCGCTGACTTCGTCAACAGGCCTGTCTATGATAAATGCCATAAACAACAACAACAACATATTGATCGTTCTTCTTAAATTAGGCAGAAATGTTCGAACAATCAACACTTCAACAAACTCGAAAAGGGTAACTTGTTTAGTGTTATGCTTGGTCAATGCATTTAAAACTGCACTGTTATTGCCACTGACATGGCACAATATATTACGTCGTAGATTATATATATAGTATTTGAGTCCAAAGTGAGATTGCGGAGTGGCGGCAAATAAAAGTGCAGAAATTCCAGTCCGTTTTTAAGTGTTTTATTGATTACAAAATTGAAGTTTATAGATTTTTGAGAACAGTGTAAATTCCAGTGACTGATGTAGATGCAGAAGTTTTAGTTTCAATTTTTAAAATTTTTCAGAAAAAATAACTAAATAAAATAGCTTAAAAATTTGGAAAATTCAGTCAAAAATGTAAAAAAAACTTCTTTTGAATGGCAATGAATTGCTCCTTTTGAACTACAAAGATTTTGTTTCTACGATCATAAGAAAAGCATTATGGGAAAAATAAGTAAAAAAAAAAGTCATCCAATATAACATTAAACAAAGAATTTTCTATGTTAAATTTTAAAATTCTGGCTTCGAAATGCATTGAGCCACCATTACGACTACCTATGCACCGAATCCCATGGCTATAAATGAGATAAATTTGTCTAGACATCGTGGATACACAGGCAGGAAACACACTAGCATTTCCTTTTATAATTATAGACATGTTCGAATATATGACAATTGTGAATGAAATGAAAGCACAAAATTTTTTACCCTGAAAAAATCGCAAACGAAAGAGATAAAAAAATATCCGGTGTTCTTTGGCAGTTGCCTATTTTTTCTATCTGACCTTCATTAAAAAATGATAGAGTTTTAAAATATTACTGTTAAATTGTAACCAAAGCCTGTCTTGGGATTTTCATCCTTGGGTATAAATATGAAATAAGATTTCCAATAAACATAAACGTGAATAAATAAAAAAAATAATTTAATTTTTAATACAAAAATAGAATTATAAACATTTTTTTCATCTGAAAATAATAAATAATACAATATAAAAAAGAGAAAAATTTTACAATTGTGGTGTAAAGTCTATATACCAAATTTCATTTGTTTAGCTCAAAACGTTTTTGAATTATCGTATTCTATTTACAGACGTACGGACAGACTTTGATGAGTTTAATTCAGTATTAAACATAAGTAATAACTTTGCATATAACATCTTGCATATTTCCACATTTCTTCTGGCTAGCTTGCTGCAACATGTTCTAAAATTAAATAAACTTTTTTTTTTTTTTTTTTGCAGGAGGTCTTAAACTTGGAAAATTCATTAAAATTTCCCCCGAGGTCACACCGATTACAGTATTTACTTTTTGAAAGGAAACAAAAAAGAAAGCAAAAGAAAATTTTTCATTCAACAGTAGATTTTTATTAACGAGTTTATTCATTCATAAAATAAGAACGCAATGGTTTCATCATTACGACCAACATCGTATTATTATAGAATATATGAAACCAATTAGAAATGTTTTAGTTCTTTTTATGTGCTTACGGTAAAGATACATTTTTTCTGTTCATTTTGAAGAAATTATGATTTTAAATTTTTTTTCTTGTTTTCCGATTTTTTTTATTACAATATCTTTACGATATTCAATGACATACAGGAGATATATAATATTACTCGTTTTAGGATACCGAATTAGTACTTTCGGTGGATTTAACTCCGCAAAGGAGTGACATGCAGTGAGACATACGCGTGCGTGTTCGCAATTCTTTGTTACGAGTTGACTTTGATTTCCATTCCTGTTAGGCGCGCTTTCTTTCATTCAAACGAAGACACACATGACAGCAACTATATACAGCCTAAAAGACGATTATCTTCAGGCGAGGCGTGCAGCATACAACAAGACTCTACTGCAGACAGTAGCGCACAGCTTAGTTCAGCACTAGCTTGACTCCGTCGCTGCTCTGCTAATCCCTGGAAGACCAGTTCTTCTCCGTCGCTTCCGACTACTCTACTCTGGCAGCTGCGGCTGCCTCCTTTTATAGGTCTCAAGAGGCGGGGCTAGAAGCCTCTCAACCAATCAGGAACGTTCGAGGCGTATCTCGGTTCCTAATGGACGGATCGGGAAAATTCTCGATGTTTCGGGTATAATCCATTTTGAGACCAAAGTCGCCAAATTCGTCAAGTCGCCAAATGGTCGCCAAGTTTGTCGCCAAGCTCATGGACCTCCGACGCGACACCCGGACTCCGTCTAATACAGATGACTGTAAAACTGTCTTTCTGATGATGGAACCAACTATGCTGGGAAGCCGCATCACAGATTCGTAACAATATAAATAAATAACTTAAGGAATTATATTTTAATGTTGATAAATATTTATTCTCTTCAATTTGTAACTGTTTGTAAATATTTGGTATTGTTATCACTTGAAACAGATCCCAAATTTTGAGGTTCATTCTAAAAAAAACGCCCATGCAGCTTCAAAACAGAAGTTTTATCAACACAACAAACTACATTAATAAATATGGAATGATAAATGGGGAAATATTTAAATTTGTACGTACAAAGCAGAAAAGCTTGATATTATTGGAAGTTTTTTTTCTCCCTATTAAACCTCTTCATTTGCTGATAACGGACAAAGTAGTAATATAAATTTAAGACAAAAAAAAAGCTTTCTTGTATTGCTATTTTAACCATGTAAATTTGGTAATTCTGTTAATTGTTTTCATTTTTTTTTGTGTGTGCAAGAAACTTTCCGAAGAATTCCACTTCGAATTTTTATGAATCTCGCATTTTAGACTCTCCAAAACCGGTGTGTGTGTGGGGGGGGGGTGAATGAAAGAAGAGGAAGGGGGGGGGAATGAGGAAAAAAAAAAAGAAATATTTGTAAATCTATCTATCTGTAAACATGATAGTTAAAAAACACAACTAGTTAGTTGAATGAAATCTGGCCTATACTTTTAATACTTAAATTGCAATTCTGTATCAAATTTTGAACTAAATTTCTAAAAAAATAGACTGTTTGTTTGTCTGTGTGTATTTACTTCCACCAATAGCATAGATAAAGAAAAGGGGTGCAAAAATAATCATTAAGAAAACGAGTGAATTGGTGAATTTGCTATGTAAATAAAAAAGTAATTTTAAATAAATACTTTGTGAAATATTAAATAGTATGGAGTTTATTGCGCTGACTGGTTCTGCTTGCCAATATGCTTCCCCTTCCAGTATGTTGTTAGGAACATAATCTTTACAATATCCCGACAAGCTTTCAGATTTTTATTACTACTAGAAATCCACAACGAAGTGGAAGGGATGATATTCCTCTTCGCTAAGAGGGCTTTCTTTCTCTCTTTTTTGCTAATTGCATTATATTGTCATAAAACTGGTGCAGAAACGTCCCGGTCGGTCTTTAAAAATAGAAGTTTCAAAAAAATTGAACCACTAAAATTATTACAAGGGATGGGGGAAAAAAATCATTGAATTTGACGACTCTAGGCAAAAGGACAGTCACGTCTTTCTATAGATTTGTCCGATTCGGGATATTTATTTGATTGAATTTACAAGGAAGAAAAAGGCCAGAGGCGGCGGCAGAGATTTGCCGACAGGGGGGCAAGCCCAATATCTCTAATTTGACTCCAAAATAACTCATAATAATTAATTTTACATTTAATTAAAGAAAATAAAGTATTATTTAGCTTCTTTTTTTATTCAGATACTGACCCTTTCTTTCATTGTTAAAAATTTGCAAAGATATTTTTTTAAAAAAAAGAATGTTGTTCTTAGTTTCTTTTACTGAGTATCAAAATATCGCTAATATTTGAGTCTATTTTTTACGAGACTCCGGAGATTTAATTGCACTGAGATCTAATTTTAGAAAAAAAAATATGGTTATATTTTATTCTAGGTTGTAGTATATAGACAAGAACATAGATTGTGCCAGAATGGCGTGTCATTCTAAATGAACAGATGCATGTTCTTATCTTGGAATCTATATAAAAGGAATGTTGAAAGAAAAAGTTTTGTAAAAGAAAGCTTTTCAGAAATCCAAAATAATAAATAAAAAACATTAGATGTTTTTACCAAAAATCGATTTTTCAGCATAGTTTCCTACCTGAAATATCTACTAAATAAGGATTGCGACAATGAGCAGAGCTGTTTCGAATCCGAAGAGAATAACTGGGCGTATTCAACAAAAATTTACTATAGTTCGGACACGAACAATATAGAATGCGGAAAAGATACAATGATGTTGTTTCTTAAGAAGGCTGGAGAATCTTCATTTTTAGGCACGCGTTCTTATGTTTAAGTACTTTTTTTCTCTAGAAGTTATTTCAAGTTAATATTCCTCTCAAAATGTGAGTTTTATCAGTTGTATGCATAAACCCCTTCATAAACAACAAACTCATCGAATTACTAAATTTTTAATGTTAAATCTGCAATTAAGTGAATTAAATAATTTAAAATGCAAAAATCACTTAAAAGTGCCTCATTAACTCAAATGCCCTTGCCTAGGGATTAAAATAATAATAATCATCCCAAATAAGAGCAGCCATTAAATTAGGAAGTTAAGTAAATTCATATGTCGTGAGCTAATGTGTTATATCTGAATATTCTATGAATAACTATTTTAATCATCATTTTACCAAGACATCTTTATCCAAAGTTTATTAAAAATTTAGAAGCACCTGTAATTATGTAGTTTTTGCTGCAAAGAGCAATTGAAAGAAAAATTTGAGAAGAAAAGAAAACAATACGTCCCTCGATTACATAGTTATAATACTGAATGCAGAATATGAAGAATTTAAGTACTAATTTATTTATCAAATGCATACTTGAATAAACTCTTTTAGAATAGCTGAAAAGCTACCATACCACATATATTTATTTTGTGTCATCATTTGCAGTCGGTAATATTTCTTTAGTGTAATAATTGTAGCCTGATAAATTAGATTGCAAAAGAAAACAGATATTTTGCTGTTAAATAAATTTAATTTGCAATTATACAATTTACTTATTTCAGTGATTCATAATGAATTCACATAATGTGGTTACAAAAAAACAACTCTTATTAGCATGCATATTCACAAGAATGTCAGAAGAAAAGAGCGTTTTATTAAATTTAATTTAACCATTAACTAGATTTTAGTCAGACTATTCTCATGGTGAAATGAATAAAATAAATTTATCAATTCGTTACTGAGGAAGCAACAATTACATAAATAAGATGACGATTAATTTTAGAACTTGAATTTAAACGAGGAATTATGGAAAACAACTCTATCGTCTTATTCATGAATAATATAAAAGCATCAATTTCTCTAATAATTCCACTAGAGGTAATCGAAGTGATGAAAACAATTTTTTTCCATAATCTATGAAAAAATCTTGTCTGAAGGACAAAGATTAGTCAGGAAAAATGTGACATCTTATTCATTGGCCAACTTATTGATTATTCTGCTAAATTTAGTATAAATTATATGCTGAATGAACATTATGACATTCAAATAAAATGACTGAGAATTTGGACTCGTCGACAACCATTCGCATTGAATTCTTAGTCGACCGATCAAAATTTTTCGACAAAATGGGCATGTCTTATGCCTTATTCACTTGTCGTCTTGTCGGTTATATTGCCAAAAGTAGTGCAAATTAAAAGCCTGATGAACGACATTTGAATCAAATGTCTGAAAATCTGTGGATAGAGTCTTCGACATTCATCACATTCAGTTCATAGCCGGTCGTCCAAAAGTTTTCGGCAAAATGCCATATCTTATTCACTTGTCGGATATACTGCCAAATCTAGTATAAATTATAAGCTAAATGAACAACATTTCAATCAAATGTCTGAAAAATCTGCAGATTTAACGTCTTCGGCGTTCACCGCATTGAATTCAGAGTCGGCCGACAAAAAATGGCCGGCAAAATAAGAATATCACCTTGTCGATATCTTATTCACTTGTTACCTTGTCGGTTATATTGCAAAAAATAGTACAAATTATAAGCTTAATGAACGACATTTGAATCAGATGTCTCAAAATCTGTGAACTTAACATCTTTGACATCCATTCCATTCAGTTCTTAGTTCGGTCTATCAAAAATTATCCTCGAAATACGGTATATTATTGGCCTACCACCCTATTGATTATTTTTCCGAGTAGAGTCAAAATACTTTAACTGTTACTTGGGATACTTCGACTGTTTACAATATATTAATTAAGGTGGATTTTAAATAATCATATTCGATAATGCGCAATTCTCTACAACCGTCCTGAAATGGTGAACACTTTTGCCGACAAAACTTAATCTCTCGTCGACAGGGGAGGGGGCAAGAGACTGTCGGTAGGGGGGCAATTGCCCCCCTGATACCGCCGCCTCTGAAAAGGGCCTCAATATTATTGGGCAGATCTTTGATTGTTTTTGCTACAAATTAAGAAAAAAAGTGGCATTTCTGTTTTTAATCACCTAAAAGTCGACACGGGAAGAAATTCTTGTATTTCTTTTGTATCTTGGAAAAGAAAGAAAAAAAAACTTCAATTTGGTATGTACATATAATTGTTTCTCAGTTATTATAATGTGGGTTTTTTTTTTCATATTAAATACTGGATGCCTTTCATCTTATTAATTAAGTACGGCATTAATTTAATAATGTCAATCAACTTTAAACTCAACTTAGCCTTTTTGCTTTACTTTACTTTTACTTTATAGCATACGAAGTACAAAGTATTGTAATCATTCAAAAAATTCGACCTCGAGATTTTGACAAATATCGACGTTTAAGACCTCCCTTGGTTCGAAAACAATTTTTTGGCATTATATGTCTGTGACAAAGATAACTCAAAAACTCTTTGAGCTAGATGGATGGAATTTGACGGTCTTGACACGGAATTTGTAAATTTCTATCAAATTTTGAGCAAACTCCATTCAGAAATTCATCTATCCGGGTGTTCGAAAATAAGTTCACATGATAATTACAAAATAAAGAGACGTAGATAAATAAAATTCGATACACTGACTTATTAGTGTAAATACCTGCCAAATTTTGATCCAAATCCAAAAAGAGGTTGACAAGCCTGCCGGTCTGTTTTTCAAAAACATGTAAACGCGATAATGCAATGACTGAAATATATCCAAT
This sequence comes from Argiope bruennichi, assembly GCF_947563725.1. Classification (NCBI taxonomy): domain Eukaryota; kingdom Metazoa; phylum Arthropoda; class Arachnida; order Araneae; family Araneidae; genus Argiope; species Argiope bruennichi. The sequence goes on along the minus strand of NC_079157.1, from coordinate 107,564,252 downwards.
ATGGTATATGGGTTTGTGACTCCGAGTGCAGTTTTGTGTCAAATTTTTGTTTCAGCTGGTTGGAAATAAAGGCACAAATTTAATTTTCGGTTATTTACCGGATGCCAGGGATTAATCGCGAAAAAACTCACTAAGGATAGCACGATAGATTCAGTAAAAATGTTAAATTCCCTCCAAAGGGTAATATTTCGTAACTATTATGCGCCAGTGCCATTCTCTAAAATAACACCTTTATTAAAGAGTATGCCAGAAAGTTTTGGGGACACCACTTCCACTGAATTGATAAGTGAAAGCATTGATTACTACAAATGACAAAAAAATGAATTTATTGTGCAGTAAAAAAAAAAAAAAAAAAAGAAGAAGAATTTTGAAGAAATACAGCTTATTGAACAGTAAAAGAAAGAATTGTACCAGTATTTGAGCTTAATTTTAATGCATCAAGCCTTGAATCTAATAAAATTCATGATTTTGGTCTTTACATTCAACTGCAAAGATTGTGTTAGGCAGAACGACTCTCCGAAAACTAAGATTTAATTTTTTTTTTTTTTTTTTTTTTTTTTTTGTGTGTGTGTGTGTGTGAAGGGGTGCATAATATCAAATCAAACTACAATTATTACACATTATTAAACTAAGCCGAATGTTTATCTACTTAAAGCAGATAAATGTATCTAATATAGTTTCCAGATAAACTTATTTTGCATAAAGTGGAGAGATAACTTTAACCCTCTAAAAGCCAGAGCAATGGTTTTTTTTTTTTTTGAATCAAATTCGTTTTCAAATAGGCAGAAACGTTCTCTTCGGTAGTCTTCAAGATGGGTCTAACTGGTGCTTTCCGTAATTCGGTTTTTGCCTTTGAAATCGGCGAAAGCATCTTTTTTCACCATTACCGTCCCCCCTTCCACTAATGATGTTTGTGACAGTGATGGATGAGACAGACTGCAGGTAGTCCGCATGGAATAAAGTTGCTTAACCGTCCCTCACCATTAATGACATTTTTTGACAGTGATGGATGAGACAGACTGCAGGCAGTCCGAATGGAACTAATTTGCGCTGACTAACGAATTCCTTATCTAGAAAAGATTTAAGTGGGAAAGGTATTATGTTGCTTTCGGAATGGGAGAAAATCTTTCTTGAATTATTATTATGGATGCAAAATTTTTATAAGTACTTATTTTCAAAGGTAAAGCAAAATGTTTTTTACAGATCTTATTACAAAAAGATATAATTAAACATTCGTGAAGTATATCGATTTGTATCAAGATAATAATAACAACAAATTTATGCTTTCACCCTCTCTCTTTTACACTTAAAAAAACACCCTGTTTTGTATCAAAATTCATCCATAACATAAATACTTGGGTAGAAGTCATTGTGCAAAACAGAAGCGTGCATCTGTCAGGATGTCAAGATGGTTTAGTTATATGCATATAAGAGTAGCAAGATTTCTTTGTCCATACAATTTTTTCTACTTTTCAAATACAGAATAATGTCTTGAAAAAAATTCCGTGCTTCATTTATTAAGAAATGGGGTTTTGTTCCAGATTTAAAACGCATTGAAATATCAATGCTTTTCAAAATTGAATTTAAGAAATTCATTTCTAATAAACCTTAATTTTTACGTTAATAAACGTTCATTTTTTTCTCTGTAGTGATAGCATTTTATGAAGAATAAATAATAAATGTCCAATGATGATACTTTATGAAGATATAGACATCTATTCTTACGTATTTTTTGTAGAACCGCATTATATTTCCTTCTGTTTTTAAATAAGGCTTATGGCACACGTATTTGTTCTGAAATACTCATGAAATAAAAAACAATCATAAAGGAATCTAATTTTAAGGTAAGGGACATATAATTATTCCAGGATTAATTACATATAAGCATTAACAAACATTCGTAATCCCAGTTGAAAAAATAACGATTTATTTGCACAGTTTTGAATGAAATAAACAAAGGAAAAAAGGCAAGGGAAAAAATTGTATATTTATATTGCTTGCAAACATCACAATAAATTTTCGTAAACTTCTGATACTTTTTTTTTACATATTAAAAAAACGAATAGACGAAGATTTCGTTTAAAAATTCTTGATGTAAATATTTTAATGCTTTTAAGTTGACGTATTTTCTTAGAATTTCGAGGAGAAAAATTCGGTGAAAAATACATTCTATAGAACAATTCAACCTAGAGCTTCGAAATTTGAGTTGTGCTTACTATTTGCGCAGTAGATATTCAATATAGAAAAAGTTTTTCAAAACTGATGTTTTTAATTAAATAAAATTTATCGAAATTTTGATCCACCGAAAATACGTATTTCACTTTCTCTCTCTCTCTCTCTCTCTTTTTTTTTTTTTTTTCCTTCTCTTAAGATGATATTCGAACCGAATAGCATGTTAAAGGTTTAATAGAAAATATTAAACTTTATAAAGCCAGATTAAAATAGTTTACAAAATTATTTGAAAAATGTGACATCTGATATACTTAAATATAAAATTTATTAAAAATAAATTATTATTTCAATGAGGAAGGTTGGACGAAGGGATCATTCTTCGAAAATAGAACATGAAGTTATTTAATTTTTTTTTTAATTTTACTGTTGTTATAATGCATTATTTTCAGTGATTTATTATCTGTCACTGTTTAAGTAGAAGTTTCATCAAAATCAAAGAATTTTATGCGTAGTTTCCGTCATGTGTTCAGGATTTTAGATTTTTCTATTTTTTCTAACACATAGGTTTGTTTGGAAAAACCAAGCGCTCCATCAAAGTCATATTGAAAATTTGTAGAAATGCACCTACAATAGAATATTTTATATCAAATATGCAATTCTGAATACCTTACAGGGATAGGTGCAAATGTCAGCAATTATTGTTTTTTCTTCAACTTTTTTACAATTAATACATTTTAAAAAATATGGTGCCTGTTAAATAAAATCAATTGCTATATAAAATTTAGAAATGAAGTAAAATTTGAGGCATTCAGTTTCAATTCTGAAGAAACTATTGTGAGAATAATTGACAAAATATGAGCCGATTGAGTCATGTTTACATGTCCGCGAAAAGTACAGATAATCTAATTATATTTAACTCCCCTTATTTGTTAAAAACTTCCAAATTTTATACAAATACAAAAATTTTGCTGTGCGGGATAAAATTTATTATGTCTCAATTATGAAATTAAATAGAAAATATTAATTTTAATTCAGAAACTTATTTGAATTACTGTAAGAATTCTACAAAATTATGTAAAATATTTTTTATGAGAATAAATGAAATGGTCATTTGAGCAATCGATAGCCATAATTTTATTTCTAATAAAGAACATTTTTTTCCCTAATTATGTAGTTTCACTGCTAATATAAAAACAGATTTTTTTTTTGAAGGAACAAAAAAAAAAAAAAAAAAAAAAATGTTGAATTGTGTTAGATATTCTTCATAATCATCTTTACTGAATTAGTTCCCAGAATGCTGAAAGGAAGAGATTTTTACAAATTGCATTCTATATTATTGCTGATATTTGGAAATCAAAGATATTTTTTTAAATTTTATATTGACAAAATAATTTTGCATTATTTTAGCAAAATAATAAATTTTAATGGCACATTTTTTAAGAACTTTTTTCAATGGGTTCCTTTCAGTTTTTCGAATCACAAACACCTTATTTAATATTGCAACATATCTACAAAGTTTGTATATGTATTTTTTATGAGTTTTAAAAAGCAAATAAAAGCATGCCCAATTTTACTTTAATAATTAAAAACAAGTTACAATTTTCAAGATTTTTTTGGTAAAATAGTTTCTCTTTTATTGAAGATTACATGATAATTTTCATATGCTTTATAAAGGTTAAAAAGATTAACAAAAAAAAAAAAAACACTAATTTTAAAAACGATAAAAATAATAAGATTTTTACGGCATGAAGACATTGCATACTTGAATAAACGTATACTGACTGACAAGCATGCGAAAATTAACAAAAATTTCTAAAAGTTACTTAATTAAAATTTTCAAGGATCGCATATTATCCATAAACTACTTTGTACGTACAACAACAACAACAACAAAAATTTTGCAACAACTTTTAACGATTTGTCATTGGAATGGTTAAGTTTTGTATTATATATTTAAAATGTGATGAATCTTTATGAATTATTCAAGAAGTTTTTAAAAAATTACGAGAAAAACTAATGAACATAAAACATCAATGAAATGAACATCATAATGAACATAAAATACCAATTTTATTTTTATCATCAGATGTTTTCATGTTTGATAAGTACGAGAATGCACTTTTTAAAAAAAACCAAAGGAGATTCGAAGATAATAATGTTTTTTAATTAGTTTATCACTATTTTATTTTTAAATTTTACTCTTAATTCTATATCAACGATAAAATGTAAACAAAAAAAAAATGTATCTAAAATCATTGAAACAAGCATGAGTGTAAATTTATCAACAACAAATTAAATAAACTCTTCCCTCAAACCACAGGGGGCTAAAAACTGACCACACATTTCAATTACAGCTCAGTATGTGCCCTCCTTCTGTAATTTCTCTGAAGGAAAGGAAGATTCCATTCGATTTTTGTCCACAAAAAACTTCTCAGGGCATTCAGGCACTCGAATTGCCAGCTTATAGAGTTAAATTATATTTTCAAGCTTATATATAAAATGTCTGTATTCCAAAAGCTTGAATATACTTGTAATTTTTTTTTTTTTTTTTTTTTTTGGTCAAAGAATGATCGAGGCATATCCACCTCTAAAAAAATGACAAAGACAAAAATAGATGAGATTACATCATTTAGATGCAAAATTTTCACCTTACGATGCAAAAGATATCTTAAATAAAGCCTATAGTAAGAAATAAATATAGGAGACATAGATTTTGAAAATTAATATGCACTCGCAAAAAAGTATTTATTTGCATTAAATATTATTTATAAATTTTGCAGAAAAAGGGTAAATGTGTAGCATTATTTTGGCGCAATTATATCTCTGAATGTTTTTCTTCGCTTTTATATATTATTAATGATGAGACAATTTGTGATATAAAATTTCTTTTTAAAAAATGTCGAAATAAAGGAATATATTTATCAACTTAATCATATAAAAATTTTAAAAGTTTTAGATTAAAAAATTAAGATCTCTAATGAATTCCCAACCCCCCTTTTCCCAATATGTGGTAGTTTTTCAAAAAACAAATTCAGACCAGAGTTTAGTTTGGAACTACTTATTGCTCATGTGAGAAAAAAGTTGGGGAGGGAAGAAGCCAGTCAGTAAGATAAGATAAACAGATTGATAAGAACCACAGCCCCCGATAGACGATCTATCGGGGGTTGTGTAAAAACAAAGTCTCCCCACTGTGGTAATTGGACCCCCGCAGCTGGAAAGGAGGATGGGAGGGGGGGGGGGTAAAAAATGTCGGGTTTTTTTTTTCGAACACTCTTTGGCGTAAAGTAATCGTTTGTCGAATTGAGATAAATTTTAGAGAAGCTATACTCTAGCTGCTCGGAGGGTTAAAATCATAAATAAAAATTAAATCTTTAATAACAATATATTTAATTTGTCTAAATAGTAAATTTATTTAGAGCCGTAAAAACATTTTTAAAAAAAAAAAAAAAAACTGAACTAAGACAGCTAACAAAATATTGAAAATGGTCTAAATTTTAATATAATAAAGAAAGTTTTATGGCAAAATAAATATTTATATCAAGCTATATTAACAAAAGACAATCATTCGATTTAACGTTTTGATGAAGAAAAAAAGAAACCCGAGATTTAAGGAAAACAGCACAGCAACTAAACTGATATCATTTGAAAAACATTTCTTTTTAATTTCAAGTGATTTAAAAATTAATTTATGTGACAATATTTTCGGAAATTAACGTCATAAAACGTCAAGTTCTTGCTTAATTATTTAAAATTAGAAGAAATCTTTGAGGTATACATTCTCACTCTTTTACAGTATATTCTATAGGCTGTGTGTCGAACAACACACAATCTTTAGTACATCTTTATTTTTTATTGTGAACAGAAGAATATTAGAGCATATAAGATAAATCTAAAAGGGCGAAAAATATTTAATTTAAATGTTTAAAAATAGATGCAGCAATTTGCGGTTGTTTCCAGATATTCAAATATATTTCACTTTACAAAAATGAAGGATTTTTAAATTATGATAAATAAAGATGATAAAATAGACATAAAGGGGGGGAGCAAGGGCAACATTATTATTATTTATTTATTTTTGCGAGGGAATAGGATAAACTAGCTCGTGATGATAATAAGTTGTAATGACATTAATGCCGCTGCATTCGGCCTTTTGGATACAATTTATCAAACTTTTCTACTATATAATGCAAATCTAATTTTTTTGAAATGCTACCATACTCTCTCGACGATCATGTGGCTTTGGAGCCTATTCTAAATTATGATAGTGTGTATTTAATTTTTTACTATTCGAAGTGTACCGATACTTCTTTCGCCAGCACGAGACTGTTCAATGCATGCAATTTTCATCAATCTGTTCATTTCAGCAACTGAAGAAATGTATAACAATGTTTTTCAGTTTAAATACATCTCACTTTCATGCAAAAACATGACATATATCCTCCAATTCATTTTTAAATTTTGTGATTTGCTGCAATACAGTTAACCAAAAACAATATTTTCTGTCTTCAAAATCATGAATTTCCATTGTACCAAGGCTTTTAAATCACAAAAAATTCGGCTCAGTTTTTTTTAATCAAATGAAACAATTTCTATTACTGCAATACGCTACAAATAAAGAAACATTATCTCTCCTCATTTATTCGAGCACTTTTAATTTGTATTACCTAATCACTACCGCAAAAACGCTCAAGCTGTTATTTATAAAGCTGTTATATATAAAAAGAAATTTCAACTGTTTCTGAAAGTATATGTATGACATCTTTAATATTTCACTCATCTCTTATATTGGGGCATTGAGTGACGGATAAGAAAGAAAATATGCTAGGTGCCTTTTTAAATCAACTGCCTGTGGTTTAAAGCCTTACTTTGTCATTTAATTATGCTGACATTTATAATAAACAATCTTCATTACGTAATATTTTATGTTAAAATATATTATACCAACATTATATCATAAATAATTAACTCAGATTACTTTATGTATCTCTACTAATAATAAAGAGGAATGCTTGCGTGTCTTAGTTTACTAGAGGGCAGATCGCTTAACATAGAGATGTCAAACTTGGTTCATATATATTTTGGAAAGCAGGAATGTGCACTGTGGAGTAATTTTTTTTTTGAAATTTTAATTAATTAAAAAACAACTAAAATTTTTATGTTTTTACACCAAACTTTGAAAACATTATAACACAAAAATGATTATTACATCACTTTAAAATTCGAAAAATTACTTTTTCAATGGTACTAATTTAATCTTCGTCTATATATATATATTTTTTTTTCTTCTGAATTCTGGTAATTTTTTTGGAAAAATTTATTTGTCAGCAACAGATTACACTATAGCCCTGATTCAAATCAGTTTCATAATTTTATCAAATATTTTATATGATTTTTTCTATTGTTGAATGCCAAAGAAAAAATATTCTGTTTAATATTTGTATAGTTTATAAAAATGAATTTTAAAAAAGTGAAGTTTCAAAATCATAGAAGATAGTTAAACGAGACATTTACTTTTTTAAAAGTGCTACGATATAACGAGAATATATCTATTTGAAAAACCCTTGCACATAATGAACAGAACATATGAAAAACAATTAAAATAACACAGCTTTAATATTTGTCAATTTGACATAATCATGAGCATGAACTTATAAGATTTGAGGTTACAAATAAACAATGTCATCAGCAAAACAGTCATTTGACTAAGTTGACTAGTTAATAATAAAAACATATTATAAGTACAAGTAATAAATTTGTAGAAAATTTATGCTTTTAACTGTGATGCTTTCTCCCCATTCTCTATAAACATTTATTCATCTAAAAGCATATAATTTAGTATAAGATTTTTAAGGTAAATAATTTATTTATAAATAATATATATTTATAAATAATATAAAAAATTAACTAGATATCATGTTTATTTATTATATTTTATTATTTTAAAAAATATATAAATATATTAAAAGTAGACATATTCCCCCTTTTGCTTAATTTCCATGAGAAAATTTAAGCAAAAATTTTCATTTCTGGTTTACTAAATATTGGTTAATTTTGTAAATGCTTTCATAACTTATCAATTTTTTTATTGAATACAAATGAAACAGAAACTAGAATGGGTACCTGTAGAATATTAAGAACCCACCTGTATAATTTTTTATCAATCCCATATCAAAAGTTGCAAATTATAATATTAATGTCAATTAATTTGGAATAGTTATTTATGAATCAGGCTTGTTAACTCTAAACTTAAAACTAATTTAAAATAATGTATGTTTTTTGTACTTATTCGAGGATGCACTTCAGGTTTTGAAAGACTGTAGAATTTTTTTTCTTAGCAAAATACAAATAAAATTACATAAATATGCTAAAAAAATGTTAGTGGTAATAAAATGCACTATATAAATTCAAAAATATAATTTTTCATAAATATTAGAATTAACATTGCTTACTCAAAAAAACTTTAATAGCATGAAGCTTTTAAAAGAATTTTTAAAATTACTGTACTTTCAAAGCTAAAATGTATGTGATTTTAACTGAAATTATTATTTATTGATAAAGCAAATTTATATAATTAAATTTAAAATAAAACTTAGTTGTGATCTTTTAAGCAATTGAATACTGAAATAGAAGCATACATATCTGGTTTCAGAGGTTTGTGTTTTTTGAGATAAGAAAATAGAGAAAATTTTGATATGTCTGCAGTCAGTTTATGAATAACTTTGAAAACAAGGACTGCAGAAATGGAGTATTTCAATTTTTTAAAAAAAAATCTGTAGAAACATTGAAAAATTGTGACTGCCTTTACTGTTATTATGGCACAGTTGTAAATTAATCTTTTTCCACTTTAAAATAGATTTCTTTTTTAAATTCAGGATAAATTCATTATTCCATTAAAACTATAAATGATTTATGTTCAAATAGTTAATTAAGTAGTATATTCATTTTTAAGATATATTTCATCATTGGCTGGAAGTATACTGCATGGAATGAAATCCATGGAAAGTTTGAAAAAAAAAAGATTTATTTAATAATTTTATTTAATGAATTATTCAGAATATATTTATATATATATTCTCCTACAAAAACAAAAATAATGTATTTGTAGGAATAAGGTAAAAACTTATTTAAGTGAGAATGATATTTTATTGTTGTAATTTGTAAAGTCATGCTTAAATTTCAAAGAAGTTCAAATAATCATCAAGAAAGTAGTTTGCAGCTTTTTACCTTCATATAAACAACTATGTTCCCACATGAAGATTATATCTAAAAATGCTGATTGCTTCCTAAAGCATTTTTAAATCTTGTATATGGAATGTATCATTCGTCTTAGAAGGCAGTTATGCCTGCAAAGTTTATAGCTGTATTTATTATGAAAAAAAAAAAAAAAAGAAGATATTTAGCTTTCATAAACATCAATATAAAAATCTAAAACTAAACAAAATACTTTTAGTTAAAAAAAATTTTTTATATATCTACTTATAAGTATAAGTGTTGTGAAATAGAAAAAAGATGTTTATTTAAAGTTTTAAACAGCATTTGTACAACTGTAACTTTTATTTAATAAAGCAATCACAAAAATTGTATCCCAATCTAAGAAAACTTTTTAATTTATAGAAATGGATTCAAATAAGATTGCTATTGATGTGCATATTGATTAAAATTACTAAAGTTCATGTGATTTGGCATCTATCATTTTTAATGAAAATGATATAAAAAATAATGCATCAGATAAGTTAAAGTACATATTATAAAATATAGTAAGGGAACTATAGATCTCTCTACTCCCTAAGATAATTTTTACTTTACTGAAACTGGACTTAAAAGATTTTACCATTGAATCAATTTGCATGAAAAATTAATTAAAAACCCCATTTATTAAAAGAAATACAAATAAAATTAATATCTAAAACTTAGATGCTATACCTATTTTAAATTTAAAAAATATATTAAAATTTTGTAATTTCAACAGTATTATATTAAACTTGATATATTATGAAAAGAATGACAATAAGTACATAGAATATGTTAAAATAATCCGGGCTTAGAAAGTGCTTCATAAAAATACCACCAGTTTCAGTATATCGTTTTAAACAGAGTAAATAAAAATATATTTTATTCTAGAAAGAGCTAACTAATTAATTACTGATCTACAGTATCTCAAAATGAAATATTTTGAACAATGACCTTTGCATATTATTGTCTAATTTGATATTTAAAAATTACAGAAAATCTGGCATTTCTTTTTTAATTTTTATGACCCCTAGGTTTACTTGTTAATTTACAGATTATATTAAGCTGCTTATACATAATGCAATCATCTTGACTGTTTAGCAATAAAACATAGGGGCAATAAGAATACGCTATAGAAAAATCTTTTCATTATCTTCCTTATTATTTTATAATATTTTTTCCCATATTATTTTAGCAAAAAAATAAATAAATAAAAATAATAATCAATATTTGTTTATATTTATGGCTCCCAGTTTACTTGGCAATTTTTAGATTACACCAGGCTCTATTTTACATAAGATGCCAAGACACTTGCTTCATACATAATGTGTTTATCTGCTGGCAACTTATCATGGATGACTTCAGTTGGCAATGCTTTAAATTTTTGATAAGTTATTGTACGGACCATAAATATTATCAAGTGCCAAATATTTTAATCAATTATACAAAAACCAATATTCATTTGATTTTTTCCCCTCTTATCTATTTTTATATGTGAATAATTTTTTGTTAAGAATGAAATAATGGTTTCTTTCTCTATTATAAGTTATACAACATAATTTTACATATATGTTAAAACATATGTTTTATATATATGTTAAGATAAAATATGATAATATGCATATTTCTTTGGTATACACAATTGTCAATATACAAAATTAATTAAAGAAATATCTTTACCATCATTATTATTAATTTCTCAATTCAAATTTTCTTCCCAATTTATATTCTAAGCAGCAAATCATACATGTTCAGATTTTAGATCAAATTTGGAAGCCTTTTTTTTCAGTATTTCATGCATGTATATCTTGATTGTCTTATTTGTAAGAATCTTGAATCTCACTGTGATTTTTCTGTAGTACAAGGGGAAAAAATGGCAATATAATAATTTTATTTTTTGAAATGTGTTCAAATAGTACTTAATAAAGAAAAATTTACTATGATTCAGATCCAAAATATGCAAGATCTACTTTTCAGGACAGCTACATAAAAGTTTTATTTTGCAAATAAATTTAAAAACAACAACACTTATTAAAAAAAATTCTGTTGAATATTAAATATAAAATTATTTCAACACTTAATGAATAGTATGTATAATGTAACTCGCAAATGAAAATTCTGAACCCAGCATAGCTGTGATCCTAGATAAAAATGTGCAGTTACATTATATGTAATTAAATATAAAATATTAGTTTGGAAAATAGTTGTTTCTTTACAAGGAAGGAAAAACTTCACCATCTCTGGACTATATCTGGAATAAAGTATCATATACTAACTTCTCCTAGGAAAAAAAAAAAAAAAGCAGCATAATATAAAATCCTTTTTTCTCCCATTCATATTAGCATTTTCATTTATAAGATATATTCTTAAGGTAGTTTATAGCTTTAAAAAAAAATCTTTTATTTTGGGACACAATAACCAGAAATATTTTTAATATGGGTTATAGAATGTCTTTTCAAATGAGAATTTCTTCTAAATGCTTTATTACAGAGCACACAAATGTAACGCTTTTCATCATTATGTATATGCTTATGCTCTAACAAATTGTTTCTACGCATAAAGGATTTTCCGCACTGATCACAGATATGCGGTCTATTATTTGCATGTGTAAGACTATGATCAGTAAGCATGGCTTTTTTATCGTAAACTTTGTCACAAACCTCACATATATGCAATTTTTCTTTATAATGGGTACGCAAATGAGATATCAAATCATCTTTGTTTATAAAGTTTAAAGAGCATGACTCGCAAGCATAGGGTTCCTTCTTAATATGGAGCTGAAGATGTGCAATTACATCACGCTTACTTGAAAATGTTTGGCAGCACATTTTACACATTTGAGGTTCTTCCACATGAGAACGAAAATGTACCTTAAGATAATCTTTGCGGGTGAAAGATTTGTTGCATACTTCACATGCATAAGATTTTTCTTTGGAATGTGTTAGTGTATGAGAAACTAAATTTCTCAAGAGAGAAAACGCTTTTCCACAATGTTCACATGAAAAACGTTTTTCATTAGAATGCTTAAGGAGATGATTTTCTAAAGCAGTTTTCTGATAATAGAATTTATTACAAATTTGACATATAAATTTCTCTTTTTTATGGATAAGAAGATGAGCATTTAAATGATATTTACGAGAAAATTTTTTATGACAATCTGTACACTCATATGGCTTTTCTTTTGTATGAACGCGATTGTGTATTACCAAATCCCATTTCCGTAAAAATGTTTTCCCACATGACTCACATGGAAGAGGCTGCTTCACTACAACACTATTTACATGATAACTGCTATGCTGTTGCAGATGAGATTCATTTAAAAATGGTTGATAACAAATATTGCACAAAAATGGTTTCTCTTTTGTGTGATAGAGAAGATGGTTGTCTAAAAGGGATTTACCAACAAATTCTTGATTGCAGACACTGCAATTATAAAAATTAAAGTGTTTGAGTTTATGAATATGTTTTTCTAAATGATAGAATCTAAAGAAGTTCTTGCCACACACTTCACAGAAGAATGAACTTGATTTATTACCAGTTGTATCCTTCTCTTTATGTACAATACCATGAACAGTTAAATGATGCTTACGGGAAAATGTTTTGTGACATATATTACATTCATATGGTTTTTCTTTTGTATGAGTTCGATAGTGAACACGTAAATCACATGCCCTTCTGAATGTTTTCCCACACTGCATACACACATGAGGTTTATTATCAGAGTGTCTAAGTAAGTGTGCAGTCAAGGATGATTTTGAAGAGAATTTCATGTTGCAAATATTGCAGGGTAGAGACGGTCTAGCCATATGAATGCCCCGGTGGTATTCTAAAGATGACTTTCGACTGTAACTTCTTTGACAAATTTCACAGTTGTATGGTCGGACATTACTATGAATCTTTGAATGGATTCTGAGCTTGGATTTCTCACAGAAAGCTTTACCACAAATGGTACAAACATATGGCCTTTCATTTGTGTGTAGACGCATATGTATTACAAGTAGAGATTTCAATTTAAATGATTGACTACATAAATCACAAGAAAATTTATCTGTAGAATGAACAGTCTTGCAATGATTTAGTAGATATAGTTTTTGAGGAAATATTTTTTTACATAAGTCACATTCATATTTTTTCGGACTAGCATGTATCAAGTAATGCCTTTTCAAATGTTTTAAAGCTTTTAAATTTTTTCCACACACGTTACACTCGAACCTTTCAACTGTTTCCTCAAATGTAGAAATGTCTTCCTCCTCCATGAGACTATCACTGTTGCTTACATCACTCATCTTGTTTCTGTGCAAAGAATTAAAATATATTCAAATGAACAGTTCACAAAGAACAGCTACAAAATGGTTTTCCTCTCATAAAAAATAAAATCAAACTTTTGCAAAAATACATTTAACAACGTTTTACCCATGAAAGATGTTTAAATTCAGAGAACAAAAAAATGAATTATTTATTTTAAAAGCAAGTGCGTGTAAAAATATGCCCCATTCGAGTATAGAAAACTTCGCCGTTTACTAAAATCATTCAATCGACTTAAATCCAGTCTAGAATAAATTGCTCACCAATTTTTAAGAATTAAACCCCACATAAAATGACATTTTTAAGACACAAATCAGCATGAGAGAAATCTTCAAATAAAATGCATCCCGAGAAGCGTTGTTTATATGACATTTGAACGAGTCAATTTCACGATTCATGATGAAAATGTAAATATAATGATGTACCGTTCGCAAACGAACGGATCATCTAAATGAACGAATTGAACCAGACTATTTTCTGAGATGCCGTTCGTTCTCGAATAACTGTGTGGGCTCAGCCATAGCCGGCTCAGCTAATCCTGTTCGCGAATGACTTTGTTGAATTTGTTATTGTCGATTGCAAATCACCAAGAAGCGGTTTGTCCAAAAAAAGAGGGGTTATGGAAGGCTTGCAATATCATTCAGCGAATTAATAAATAAAACGTCATTGTAGGAAGGTTTTTTCTCAATGATTTATGATTCTTCTCGTCAATAGTCGTAAAATTGGGAAGGGCTGTTTGAAGGGGGGGGGAGGGGGCCGGTTTCATTGGTGTTAAAGCATTTTCTCGTTTAAATTAGTTTCTAAGAAAGGGATTTATTTTGACTGAAAAGCGATTCATTGAAACGGGAGAGTGGAAATAAAGGCATTTACATACAATGATAAAAATTCCTTTTCGGTGTTTAGTTGTTGAAAAATATTTACAGAAAATAAGAGATTATAGATAGAAAATTATTTGAACGAACTCAAATTTTGCTTGTAAACATATCTTAGATTTATTAGATATTTAGATGCGTAGCCGAGAAGACGAAACGCTTGAAATTTTTAACTCAGATATTTCGCCACGGGAGGCGAAATAAATCGGAGGTAATTTTCATACAAAGAATAATCGATATGTCATTCAACATCGCAACATACAAGAGCAGAAGGGGCAGAAATTTTTCCCTTTAGTGATTTTAATGTGAGATTTTGACAGGGATTTCTTTGATACGTGTCGATATAGGAAAAAGAATCTTAATTACCTCTGCAGACCATTTTCCGAAATTAGATATCTCAAAAATTCTAAATTAGATGCACCAATTTACAATTTGAATAATTAATTGTTAGGCTATAATGGCTTAATCTTGTAAAAAGATCCTTCAGATGGTGCATATGCTTCTGATGAGTCTTTGATGCTGTTAGGATATCATCAATAAAGGTAAAAACGCGATCCAAGTCCCTTGTTACTTCATCTATAAATCTTTGAAATGTAGCAGAAGCATTACATAGACCAAATTGCATTCGACCTATTTCAAAAAGATTAAAGTGCATTATTATCGCTGTTTTGTGTGTTTTGTGTATATTATCGGGAACAATAGAGATCTAGTGAAATGGTTTTACTAGATAAATGTGCGTAAATATTTTGTTATCATGAAATCCCGGTATAAAATCAACTAAGCATGAGATAGAATATTTATCTTCCATTGTTTGCGCATTTAAAGAGATAATTACTTATTAGACGCCAAACCAATTATCCTTTTTTCGGAACCATATTAATGGTAAAAATTTGTAATTACTGCTAGCTGGACTCATATAGCCTGTGGCAGGTATTTGTTGAAATACCGCTTTTTCAATTTTGACTCTTATCATGTGTCAGACATCGAACTTTAGCAAATACAGATGACCAGATGTTTGTGTATGATGTCTAGCATTATATATAAGAGTTTGGTCTATGCAAAGAGACTTATTTAAGTTAAGAAATTTACTTAATTTAGTATACTTATCATTACCACAAACCGTTTTTATTGATACAATTAGAACTTTTAAGAATAGCATTACATTTTAAATTGTTATCTTACAAACAGCGTATTCTAAAACAGCTCTTTAATTAAATGATATGGAAATCAGCACCAATTAGTGTTTTTGGAGCATTACATTTATAAAACGGAAATGAACATTTTCTTAAACCTAAATCTAATGATAACATTTTTTTTTTCTTCATAAACCTGAATTTGGTGAATCATTGGCAACTTGGAAAATATGAACAACTTTTAGCTTTCTTTCATTTTTATTTGATGGATAATTCAACCGTCACTTGTGGTATCAACAAGAAAAGATATATCTTCAATTTTCTATCTAAAATGAAAGGGCGACAATGTGATGAGTCAGGACAAGGGGTTAGTTGCCACTATGAATGTACCCACCCCGGCATTTCCTGGAAATGAGCATAATTGAATGATACGTTTACAAGCATTGTTATTGAATTTTGGATGATACTAGCAGATACCTTATGATGAAGAATTTCATTTCAGATAACGAAAGCCGATACGTCTGTGAAAGATTGATTTCTCGATCTTTGCAAAGAAGCAACTTCTTTGCGAAGTGCTCCGACTTCTTTCATAAGTTCTAATTAAGAGTTAGTATTATTTAAAGTTTGAAACTTTGCTTACTTCGAATGGGATAACTTCCATAATTCTATGGGCAATTTTTGCAGCTTTAATGGTGGTAAAAAGAACAGTAGTTAGAAGAATTGACTGTACATTATCAGGCAATTGTTGGATAAATAATTTTAGAAGTAAAGCATCCGAATTTTGATGACTTTCAGCATGCCTCTGCATAACAAGAAGTAGTAGTCAGCTAGGGTTTCAGTCATCTAATTGCTCGCTAGTGAGGAGACATTGGATTTCTTGCACTTTCGATTCGCCGCATTCTTTTAATTATTATTTCCTCATTCAGTTACTTGTGTACATTCAGTTTGCCAGAGTAAATTATGACATCAAGAACAGTGGCTGCAATTTCAGACGAGATGTTAACAATACAATAGTTGTATTTCGTAATACTTGCAGTAATCGATTTTGGTACTGCAAGTTCAAACGTAGCTTCCACCGTACTTTATTTCAGGGGGCGTTTATTTCGTCAAAAAAGGGGTAAGGAAAGATGAAAGAAGCAATTGTTTACTTTTAGGAATAACATGAATGATTATTCGAACAATTAAGAGACGTAATTCTGTCTTTTGAGTACCACCCCATAGAGAAATGCAAGCAACGGAAAGTGCTGTCTCAGAAACATAGTACATAAATACGAACATAGCCATAAATATTTTTTTTTTCATTTACTTTACGATGAAATATTTAAATTATGCAAAAAAAAAAAAAAATAAAGAACAATTTTTGGTAATATTCATTAATTTTTATTTTAAGTAAATCATTAGCATATTTAAAAACTTTATAGTTATAGTTAACTACGTATTGTAATATTTATTACTAACTGCCTTCAGCGACCAACAGATTTGACGCTAGTTCGTGACTTTCATTTTGCTCTTGATAACCTAAAAAAATTATTTTTTTACCATCAAATTGTGATGGACATTAGAGTGTTGTTATTTCAGCAGACTAACCCGTGTTCTGTGCATTGTATAAATAAACCTTTGAATTAGAGACAAGTCCCAAAATACCACTGAACTATCGCTAAATTGTAATATTTTCTTTCGCTATACTGTAAATTGACTTTCTGTTAACTCATGTTACCGGCGGACATAATAATGAGAAACTTTCTTTAGCTTTCGAAAATAGAAGAAAAGTCATATGATTTCATATAGATTTGAATTTTTCGGATACGCATTTATTCATAATTTGACAGAAATCTGTAATTTCGGGGAAAATTTTTTAAACCAAATTTGATTTATCTAGTTTATTCTATTTTTGAGTTACTGTGTATACATATTGATGGACTGATCTTTACGTCTAGACAGGCATGATTCCTCAAAAATGATTATTTTTCAGATACGGAGGAAGAGAGTTCTAAAATGCGCAAATTCATTAAAATCTTGAGGTTTATTTTTTAAATATTTTGTTTGGCGATAAAATGCTTTGCCTTTGCATACTTTGCATGCAAGAAAGTAAAAACAGTTTAGTGAAACATTAATTTATGATAAGCCTATATAAATTTAATTCAATATTTAATTCTCCGTTTTCGAAATTAAGATGATTTTCTGAATTATTGTTACATAGTAAAACTGAAGAAGTCAAGAGTTCTGGTCAATAACGTTTGCTAATTATGTTTTCGAAATGTCGACTCGATCAGAGAATCTAATTTAATCCTAAAGTGGAAAAGCAGTCTCGATGATTCCAACTTTGTCATATACCAAAATCTCGAGCATGAGGGGAAATTCACTTTTTATTTCCTATCATATGAACAGAAAATATTGAAATCTTCATAAAATTTGAACTCGAGATTTTGACGAATTTCTACGTCACAGCCGTCCTTACATACAGAAAAAAAATGAAACTATGTTTAGGTATATTATAACTCAAAAACTGTTTGAGCTAACTGCATTAAATTTAGCATGTGGCCCTTTACATCAAATTTGTAGATATCTGTCAAATTTGAACGATTTCCATTCAAAGAAAATTTGTCAGAGTAAGCGATAATTGAAAAATGTAAAAATCTGGACAAATGAAATTTGGATATATTGGTTTAGCATCCAAACTTTAGATCCGTATCATATTTGTAACCAACTCCGTCGAAGAGTTTGTCAGTCTGTGCTTTCATGTAAGGCATGTAAACACATTAACTGAAAAACGCAACAACCCAAGAAATGAAATTTGGTACAAAATTTTACATCGAATGCGTAGTTGCTTATCAGTAGTTCCTTATAAATGACTGTATGCGCGAGTCGAATTAGAGTACATGGAACGATTCATTACTGTATGAATTACCAGCAAATTTTTTTGTAAAAAAGTATGTGTTGTAATAAAGAAGTTAAATACTAAAGACGCGTTTGATTGCTTTTGTCGAGTTTTCTGTACATGCATCATACAAATGATGATGAGAATGAAACTTTTCTAATTCACATTAGGAGCTCTTGGACTCTAAGAAACATTATCAATGTCCTAATGGGTTTTTTTTCGTGCGAGTGTGTGTATACATGTGCAAGATAATGCTTTTTTTGTTGAAAAATTTATTTTTTGATACTTTCTTTATTATGAATATGAAATCTGGTTTCGCCCTTTTTATTAATTATAACTCTAGATGCCTCAAAATAGAAAAATTACTTTATGAATTTGTTGACGTCTGTATTAACTAAATTCTGTATTTGCATTGTAACCCCAATGCTATTTATTTATTTATTTTTTGCAAGAATAACTGGACTGTTAGATTTATTGTAGTCAACTTGTTCGTGATATTTGAATGTCTCCACAAGGAAAATAATTTTCATTAAATAGTAAAATTTAACTTGGAATTAGCCTAAATAAATTTTATTTCAAATACAATCCCCTTAATTAAAAAGAACCAGTGCTATGTTTCCTAAGTCCATAAAGCATTTTTAAATGGATTAAGAGCAGGATTCAAGTAACTTCACGTTCTACTGATGGATTACCCACTGAATGGATATTTACATTCCAGAGTTAGGAATCTAAATCAGCCAAACTAAACAGTGTTGTCGAGGGTTTTTTTTTTTTTTTTTTTTTTTTTTTTTTTTTTTTTACGGTTTGACACGATTTGGCAGAGATTGGCATATAATCTGTATCATGTTAATTTTACCAATAAATAAAAAAATAAATAAACTGGTTTTCCCCTTGGTTCTGAATGTAACATCTTAAGAAATTCACGTAAAGTAAGAGGTTTTGCATCAATTAAATCTATGAGCTTAAATAGTGAAGAATTGATCTTATTTTTGAAAAGATTATTTGTTTCAAGGATATCTGGATTTGCCATAATAACAGGTGGGCATTTCTATTTAATTTGGTTTCTTTCATTTTTGTAAAAATGAAACTTTGTAACCTGTTTTCCGCCTACTTTCTAATTACTAGAATTTTCCACCTACTTTCTAATTACAATTTTTTTTTGAATTTGTGAGTTCTCGATGATAATGCACTAATTAATATTTTCAAAACTTAACTATCAAATAATCGATTAATTTAATTAGATTTTTTATCTCTTTATACTATATTTTAGAACAACTGTTTTCAAGAATTTTTAATATTTATAATAATGAATTATAAATTAATGGTTAAAATTTAGAAAATATTTTTTTATAAAATTCTTCCTGTTATGCACATTAACAAAAGAATGCTTTTAAAAACTCTTTCTATCAAATTTAATTGATTTAAAGAAACAACTTATTCTATTCTTCAGATTTTTTGATTAAGTAAATCAAACAAAAATAAATATCATGAATATTATGATCAATAATTCCAAAAATTGTTTTCCAAATATATGGCGAAATATTGTACTACATCAAATACCTAAATATGCGTCAAAAATTTCATTATAATCCTGCAATTTGGTTTAGTACACAAACTTGCAATAAAAATTACGCATGTTTTATTTTAACCAGACTTTTATGTCAAATTATTAGCATATAATAAATGAATTTATATAAATATATTTAAATATTTAAAATATTTTTAATCAAATGGATATCGTAATTAGATATGTCAAATCTTAAATGCAAAAAATCATGTTTTGCAGCAAAAGGGTCATTGGAGTTATGCCACAAGGTTTTAACACATCGCAAAATTTTTTTAAGTTTTATAACTATATATATCTTGCAATTTATTAAACACTTCAATGTATGATAGAGATATTTAGAATTATTTAGAATATTTTATTATTTAAATATTTAAAAATTTTTAATTTAAATATTTAGAAAATAATTTGGAATTATTTTTATCATACATTAAATTAAAATGCATTTTATGGAATAACATTTGATAAGATCATAAATATATTAACTAAAGAATAAGCAATCAATATTTTTTATCTCTCTCTATATAAATTAATTCAGAACAAAACCCAATTTTTTTTTTTTTTTTTTTTTTTTTTGAAAAAATTAAAACTTACAATAATACAGATTTATCGATCCAAAGTACACTGAGAAGGATCTATAGTCGTACTTCCGATTTCAGAAGACTTACAAATTTTTTTTCGAAGTAAAATTACGCTCTCTAAAGATGCTATACGAACTAAAACCATTGTATTTAATTCATCTAAAGTATGTTGAAAGTTGATGTTTTTTAGATATTTGATTGATATATAAATCTAATATATCAATCATCAAGTAAACATATGTTTTTCTCAAGATGGCGTCTAAGTACTAAGATTAAACGGGGAATCCCCTTTGTTGACTATAATATCACGAGTTTAATTTTGACATCTGAACTCACCTTGGAATCCACCAATGACATTAATAGTTCGTATTTTTGGTAGGTATAAATACCTGTGCAATGAATAATACTGGCACAACCAATTTGATTTTGAGTCCTTTTTGACTAGAAGGTAAGTTTTTTTGCTGAAGCATTTATAGAATTATTTTACTTTGAAATATTAATTCATTTTGTTGATGGGTACTGAATCAAACGAACGATTTCATTAATTTTTTATGACAAAAATTATAAATAAGATAAGATTTTTCCAATTTGGATGTGTTATTAGAAAACTGGTATGCTTTAGTGAATACTGCTCAAGATAAATGCAAAATTGTTTTCAGTTATGGAAAATCTAAAACAATTTGGAACTGCTACCGGAAAGGAAAAGTCGCACAAACTTTGAAAGGAAGATTTTCTTTCCAAAAATTATAAGTTATCTGTAATATTATCAAAAATAATTCTAGGAAGCTGTCATAAAATTAATGATATTTTGAAAAGAAACAACGAGTACGAAACATGTCTTAAATGTATTCACACTTCTAAAGTCTTAGGTTTTAATCATCCAGATTTTTTTTTATGGTTACAAATTTTTTTTTTCCAAAAAATATTCAGCAAAAAATATTTTACAAATTTAAATTAATATATCCTGACATTTACATTTAAAATAATTTTAGAATGTAACATTTATATTCATTTTTTAAAGAAAGACAATTTAAAAGACAATTACGGATACGAGTTTTAGATGCTAATACAGTTTTTTTCCGAATTGTTGCCGTCATAATAAAATTTAAAACACCGACAAAGTAACGTTAAAAGCTTTTGTATCGCTGGTAAATTGGCATATCTGGAAATATTTAGTATGATATTAAACGTTATTTTCTCATTTATTATTATGCATTTTTTAAAAAATGAGTTTTAGCTTTTGAATGTAATTAGAAACGATTTCCATCATTCTGCGATTGAAATGACGCCTTTGAAAACTATCTAAAAAAAATATATGATCTTTTCGAAATAAGTATTCAATGCAATATGGCCAGATTTTCTTTTAGCGTAATAAAAATATAACAAATAAAGAGAATTTTAAATTTATCATTTAACTTTTCTAACAACTCATTCAAATTGTTAAAGTTCTACTTACTAATAGAACGCTTCTTTATGGAATGACGTCATGTTCGTAACTGTTTACAAATCAGAGGCAAATCAAATTTAATAATTAAAAATTTGTTTTCAATATTCTATTTTAATCGCTGTCATAGAATGTTTGGCAACATTTAATTTCTGCCCATATAAGTTTGTTTTTCCAATTTATTTTATCATTAATTTTTCAAGATGGTTTCTGAAAAATTGAGATAAAATAGGGGATTCCCCTTCAATTGCATAAGATCGACTTTGATATTAATTCTTCTAAAATTCCACCAATAACATTCACTGTCTAGCAAAAGATATAAAATTTGATAAAAGATATAAAACTGCAGGCAACAAATTTTGAAAAACTTTGTTTTTGTTTTGATCAAAAGATGAGTTTTTTTTTTTATGTCTTTGAATTTTGTTTTAAATTCTTATTCGCTTTGGATATGCTTCGCATGAAATATACAGTTAAAAAGAAAACATTACATCCCACCTTTTACAGATGTGAACAGTTCTGATTTACGCAACAGTCACTTGGGGAATTGACAGGTGTTGTTGATGATATATTCTAAAGCAAATGGTTTTTAGCTCCGCAAAAAGTAAAATATTCGCACTTGTTTACTTTATTACTTTTTATCAATACAGCAATACTTTATTAAAGTGCACTAAATTGATAATAAAAATTCATCAAGTAGATGCAAAGTTGTAAATACGTATATATGAAGGTGTCTATGCGCAGGTACTATAATAGAAATGAATAGTTATAGAATTTATTTATGAATCGCTTCACAATTCAACTCTCATTTATAAAATTTTACTTAGAATAGTGAAAAAAAAAAAAATCATTGGGCTATGATGCAAAAAAAAAAAAAAAAAAAAAAAAGCTTGCGATATCTACACTTTATAATATTATTATTACTTTTTATATGCACCGAATAATTAATCAGATATGAAATTATGTTTACTTTTGTATTGTTTAATTGCACCTATGCTTAACAATATCAATACATTAACGCAAGTATATATTAATGTTGTTATCTATCCATTAATTACTGCCCATTTAATACAATATGTTTGAAATATCTATTAATATCTTTGCAGATTTTTGGAGTTTGAGATAACTGCAAAATTAATAATTATAAATCATCGAAAAAAATTTTTAAATTTTCTCGCATTAGTTATCAAATATGATAAGGTTTTTTTTCTTGGTAACAAAATTGTATTTGTTGTCTCATTCAAACTATTGTAAATGGAATTATAGAAAATATAATGTGTGAATAATTCCAAATTCGTTAAGAATTACTAAGTAATATGTTGAAAATTGACTCATCTTGAAAGCATTAATATTACTTTCCGTATTTATAAATTCTAATTATTCAGAATTTATGATCACCAATCCATGACAATATTTGTAAAAAAATAAATAAATAAAAAGACTATTCTTTTTGTAAATTCTAGATGTAAGCATTTTAGAAACGATCTTGATTTTCAAAACTATAAAATATTTTTTAATTGTAAAATTACTCATTTATTGCAAATATAAATTTATAATTACAAATGAAAATTCTTTTAAGAACACAATGACAATTTTAAATATCTACAAAGAAGTTAGAATACAATATTTTCATATTAATTTATAATATTGATATTAAGTCGTCGCCGCCGCCTATAAATACAGATTTATTGGGGGCAAGATTAATGCGAATATTGATAATATTGCTTCGTAAATACCATATTGAAAATATTTTATTTTATTTTAAGAGCTAGATGCATTTACTAAAAACAAATGTATTGAAAATAATTTTCATAATATAATCGGAAGAAGAAAACTAATTTTATAATACTTTGAAAAGAATGTTTAACATTTGAAATGAGAATAGAAAGCTGTCAATTTTTAATAATCAATGAACAACAAAAACCAAATAATACAGTAACAGTTCTATATGACATAAAAAGTGATTGCAATAAATTATGAAAAAGATTTTACTTGCATATATCAAAATGCTGTTGACGTTTTTTGTACGAGAGAAAAAAGAATTCAACAAGAAATTTGATTGAATTAATAATTAGATCAAAATATGTTATGTTCTAAATTCTAGTCCATATTTTACAGAATTTATATTAAAGCTGCCGAAGAAGACAAAATCTAAATTAATTACTTAACTATTCTTATTAAGATCTTGTAATATAGCAGCATCTCGTAAAAAAATCGTAAATAAAATCGAATTTTTTTTACTGATATTGTAGATAGCAAATAATAATTCCTGCATTCCGTATTCCATTAATCAGGCACAGCGTCGAGTAGATGCAAATTTCTGAACTTATAAATCGAGACCGATCTAAATTCATAATTTCGCAATCCATTTTTGGAATCTCGTACTGTTTTATCACATGCTGTTTAGAATAGATTTTTTTTTCTGCACTTAGTTTTCGGGAAAATCCCCTATAGTATGACGTCAAAACCTGTTGATTGGTCCGTGAAGACGCGTGACCCCCGAGAGATCTCTCGGAGGCAACGAAAGACTTTAATATTCCCTGCACGAGTTTTTTGTCTGTTTCTTTTCCCCAATTTTTGTTCTGATTAATTTGTGAGTACATTTTAGAAATCATCCACACCCTTTTGAATTTTTGTATATTGTTTTTATTCGCTAATTCTTATCATCAGGCTTCTTAACCGAAATAAAATAGACCAAACGTAATGGGACACCTTGGAAAGTTTTTATGAATTTACTGAAATTTCTGTTCAAAATAAATGCCTTGATAATTTGTTTTCTACAGAAGTATTACTCGTATTAGTTTACTTCTAGAAAACTTTAAAAGAAACTTGGAATAAAATTTTGAAATTTTTTTTGATAAAAATGCATATTTTATTCAAAGATATTTAAATAGCAGAAATATGTCACAGATATTTGTAAAATCATATTTAAGGAATAAATTATTTCTTAAGTAATAATGAAGAAATAAACTAAATATGATAAATTTAAATTTAATGTTATGATACAAGAGTTAGCTTTCGCCTGTGCAGGTAATTTTAATTCTTGTGGATCTATCAATATTATTACTATTATAAATATTTTAATCCTTTGTTAAAAGTGGAATTAAAAAAAATTTACTTATTGATTATGGCGTGTCATTTTAAATTCGATTAGATTTAATCCTATTTAAGCATGATTTACTCAAATGCGCTAATATTTTCTTTAGGATTTTTTTTTTAACTGTTGGGAAATGAATTACAAATGTGATTGAAACTATGTACTACGAGATTATCCTAGATCCTTTCTATGAAGTCGTAGATTAGTAGCAGCACTGGCAAACTTTGTGGACATAAATTTCGTTAAAAAGGGCTTTGCGATTTTTTTTTTCATTATTTTGTCTGATATTATTTTTAGATTAATTTTTTTTTTCTTATATGCGCAAAGTTCTCAAACCAACTCTTTTATAGGTAAATTGGATTCAGTGAGTTGTTATTTCAGTTTTACACAATATTTTAATAAAAATTTGACAAATAAATTTTGAATTAAAATCAATAAAATATGTTTTTAATGTCGGAAAGGAGGCTAGTATTGACTAAAGAAACTAATATAGTTTAATCTGTTTCTTATACGCAAACACCATTACGAATGTGCTTTTCCTCAACTTGAATGCTTTGAAAAAATCTGGTGAAACCCTAGAGAAAAATAACTTGTAAAGCGACGGAGACACGGCTTTATAAATCATATAAAGTATTTGATTAGATAGCAATATGTGTGAAGGCTTTAGTGAATTTTGAAGTTAGTAAATGTCTTTGTTTCTTTATTGTAAATGTTAAAATGGTAGAAAATACTATTTTAACATATTTCGTTCAAGAGAAAATAAAAAGTTCTGAAATGATATAAGACGAAAATTTTTTTAAAAATAAATATTAATAAAAAAATTGTTAGATTCTTTTTCTTAAAGAATACATTTTCGAATTTCAGATTGCGATGAATTTCTGTAGAGAATTTCTGTTTCTTGAGCGAAACTGTATATTTTATATGAAGAAAATATTTTTCGTTGTATTTATTTTTAAATTAATAAGTGTACATGCTAATTAAAAAATGCATCTGCGATGAAAATTTATTTATATTATTCATTACACTTGACTGTCACAAAACAATCATTAAACTAAATGGGATTATTTAGCCATTTTGTAATAAAACAGAATGAATAAATAAATAAAAAGAGACTTGCATTTAAATAATGAAATTGCATTAATTCCTCGGAGTGTATTCTTTTCATTTGCGAACTTTGAAAACGAACAAATGTAGTTTAATTTTAAATTAATTTTCGCAAATGAAAAAAGTGTAATTGCCTAAAAAGTCTTCAAATATATTTATTTTATTGGTTGTTAACCGCCTTTGACAATCATCAATTACCGGAAATATTCATTCTGTTTCATTCCAATCGAACTCTCAAATGTAATTTGTTGTTCATGGCTCCCTTAACAAAACATTTTAAAACATTAAATTGTGACATACGTTATATCCATATCATTTTAATAGCTGTACATTTATGCCGTTCATTTATATATGAATTCTCCTATTGAAATCAATATCCATAACATCATAGTAGTATTAAAAGCAAAACTATCCGGTTTAATCTATCTGCTAGCAGTACCCGCAGAGCTTGTAAACACGATGAATGCTAACGAAATCAAAACCAGAAAAAATTAAAATAAAATTACCAAAAAAATGATTAACTAACTACCAAAAAAAGATTTTATGTTTTTTAGTGAAATTCAAAACAGAATTAGTAGCTCCAACTACTGGATTGACTTCAAAATTTTTGATTTCATATGAAACTCACGACTTCTAAATAAATCAATAGTGACCACTTACCTCTCATAACTTTACATTTTCTAGAGAAACTGAAAAAATTCTACTTCAATTTACATTTTCTAGGTGGAAAAACATTGATTAAATTACTTCATATTAATGTTTATAACCCTCAGATACGTTATTAATATTCTATCGTTTTTTCTGAGAGAGATATGCGTTGTATAAAATATATCTCGTCATTTGCGGAAACAAATAACATATTAACGCATGATTAATAAATTTATTAAGATTTTAACATAAACGTTTTTAATCTATAATTTTTCATGATTCATGATATTCTTATTTGGCAGCCTGCCAAATTAATGAAGAAACAAAACTTTACTTAGGGGAAAATTTTGTTTCTTTAATGATCCGATCAGATAAAATAATTCTCTGAATTCATCTGGAAAATAATTAAATGAAAAATCCATCATTGAAAGTATTTTGATCGTTCGTGTTTTAAATCGTGCGAGATAAATATTCTAATTATCATACGAAAAATATGAAAAAGTTCACGGAAATAAAATGTCGGATGCAGAAATTTTAGCTTCAATTTAAAAAATTCTAGAAAAAAATGACTAGTTAATTTTTCAAAAAATTCAGCAAATCAGAGTTCCAAAACAAATTTCCTTAGAATTATAATTGTTTTTGCTTATCTATTCAAAGAGTTATTCCTATAATCATCAGAAACGATACAACGGGGAAATATGTGCTAAAAATTGTTCAAATCAACACAAAACAATAAATTAAAAAAAATTCTTTATTCAGTTTTGAATTTCGGGCTTCCAGGAACCTTGAATCACTATTACGACTACCTGAGTACCATATTTCATGTCTGTAAGTGCATTTGTCTGAATATGGCCGAAGCGCAAACTCTTCCATCTACTTATATAGATTAATTTTTGCAACACTGCCGCTTTACTTTTTTTCTTTTTTTTATATGCAAAGATAAAGTATTGTTATCAAAAAAAATTCGAACTTGAGATTTTGATGAATCTTCAAGTTTACTTTTCCCGAGTTCGAAAAATACAATTTCTGAAATAATGCCTGAGTGTGAACAAGATAATTCACAAACGCTTAGAGCTAGACGGATGAAATGCAGTATATGGATTTTGCATCAAATTTGTGGATGTCCAAGAAATTTTGAAGGAATTCCATTCAGTCCATCTGTCCGAATACATGCCAGCTGGATAGCTACAAAATGAAAAGACCTAGATAGATAAAATTTGATACAAATTTAAATTAGAGATTTGTATCAAATTTTGAACCAAACTGAACAAAGGGATGACCAATTGTCAGCCTATACTTTTGCATACATAGAAATCCAGTAATTTAAAGGCACCATGTCATAAAGCAATGAAATTTCGTACAAGGTTTAGCATGGAAAGTGCGAATATTTTTCAAACTCCAAACTAAATCTGTCAAAAAATTCATCGTCTGTTTTGGTCTGTACATTCTAATGTATATAAACTGATAAATGAAAAACTCTTTAACTTAAATAAATAAAATTTAGCATGAGATCTTGTTACTACAATTTTATTTCTGTATCAAATTTTGGTTTCAATCGGATAGAAAAAAGATGTCAAAATACATATCCAGTTTTCTGTTGCTTATGTATTAACCGCATTCCAGCGATTAATTATTGAAAAAACGCTTGTTAATTCTTTCGGAACTATTTTTTGCTAATAGGTTAATAATGCACAAGCACCATTTTCTTTAGTATACTACGAAGTACACAACTCTCATATGCCGGGCTCTAAAAATAAAAACTTGAGCACTCACGTCATTTAAGGTCTTGACCCATGTCCAGAATTTTATATGGCCATAAGTAGGGAGATCGCGCCTTTATTAGAAAGTATGTAAGAAAATTTTGGGCAGACAACTCCTGCCTTTTATTCCTTGTAAACTACAAAAGTATTATTCAGAATCCTTCAACTTTAATTTTCAACAATAAAAAAAAATCATGCGTTCAAATGTTTTATGAAATAATGAAAACAGTTTGAATTTCATAGTTGCAGTTATTGAAACAATTATTTAAAACTATGAAAAAAAGAAATTTTTATAAAAATTGTGAAAACTCAGAAAAAATTTATAAAACAGTTAAATTGTTATAATCATAAGGTAATTTTTAAATGATATAAAATTATTTTTTTGCAATAAAAGTTTTAAAATTATAAAAAAAAATGTCGAAACACTAGATTTAAAAAACTATTCAAAAATTGCATCCCCTTTTTTGTAGAGTGTTCTCGAAAAAACGACCTCGAAATGAAGTTAGATTTATCAACTAATGCATGCTTTATGAACACATAAAAATTATTGTTTATAGTTATGTAATCGCGATGATTCACAAACATGAACAATAGGTGATTATGACTGAACAGAGAGCGATACCACGTTATTCATACTTTAGCAACATTCTTCAAGGGAACAAAAAAACGCCAAGAGATTAATTATAAATAAATAATGACGAGATGCGGTTATCCCGCAATTTTAAGATAACGGGCATGCGCATAGCGAAGCGTCTCTCCTTTTCGTATTCGACAGACACCTTGTGATCGTGATTCATGAGTAAACGATGGTTTGATGCGTGGCCAGTTTTACTACGATGCGTTCTTGGTTGTGGCGCAGAGAGCGGTGACCTACATTATTAACATTATGTTCTAATGAGACGCAGTTTCCCCTTTTTTTTCTCTGTTTTGTATTAAATACGTCAAAATTATTTTGTTTCTTTTTTTTTTTATGCGAAAAATACAGATTTTGAATTAAAAAAAAAAAAAAGAAAGAAACTTTGACACCGTAAGTTGAAATTCGTCTAGAATTCTAAATTATATTGTTAATACTTTCCTTCCAAGTCTAATCCAATATTCTTTATATGTATCAAATCCTATCTGGAACTTATTTATGAAAATATAATTCTTCAAATGGATGGTTGGAAAACAATGAATCATAATAAACAGTTATTATCATTAAATTAAAAAAAAAAACTCGACTTTGTGTTTTTTATGTGCAATTTAGTTTCAATTTTAGTTGAATATAAAAAAAAAAAATGCTTATCCGATTTCTAACTGAAATTTTTTTGTCGAACATATACGATATTCTAGTCGAAGATTTCATGAGCACATATTTTTACTTACCCATATACAAAATGAAAGTATTTTAATCCTCGAAAAATTCGCCTTCGAAATTTTGATGAATATAAACATTACTGAGATCTCTAAGTCTGCATTCCATCTTTTCAGCTTAAATGACTTACAGTCCCTCCCTCCCCCCCCCAAAAAAAAAAGATTTTAGTATTATATCTGTTTATCTACCCAAGTGTTGGCGAATACGTTTTCAGAATACAATGAATACATATGTAAATTGTACTTTAGAGTGCTACATTCTTAATTTTTTACTTTGCAAATAGCTTTTTTGCGTCAAAATTGCACTTTTCTTGCAAATTTTGGACAAAATCCGTCAATAATGGAAGTCTTTTTTTTTTTTTTTTTAATTCAATCATATGTATATGCACACGAAACCTTAAAATCGCAACAAGCTAAATAGACTGATCTTTTTCCCCGAACAATTTTTTTAAAAATTATTGTAAATAAAATTCATTGTGACTATATATATGTGTATGTGTGTATTCTACTTCTAAACACTGATGCTAAATTCAGCCATACTTTGTACACTTTTATTTAAGAGAAAGCAAAAATGCTTTAAACAAAAAGAAAAAAGTACAAAGTGCAAAAAATTAAATATTAATTAATTAGAGATTAACTGAAATTTTACCATTTACCGGATTAACTTCAGAGCAAATTATTCCACAAGAAATATGTTAAAATTCAAGTTTTTATCCTTTTAACGGAGCAATTTCATTTTGGTGTTTTTTGCCCCTCCAATTTTCATTATTTTTTTCAAATGTAATAAGTAATTGAAAAAATGCAGACTATTTTGAAAATAGTGCTTGGCAATGGTGAGATTTTGAGCTATTCTACTTCAGGTTATGATAAACTGTGCCAAGTATTAAAGAGCGGTGAATTGGAAATTTTTAATTAATTAAATATTTAATTAACTGTCTCAAGACTTTTATTAAAAACTTTTCTTATTCTTCAATATTTACTTACAAAAATTGAAGTATTTATATAACAAATATTAACAACCTGCAGTGAAAATTACGTGTTGGTGATTTTTAAAAATCATTTGATTCAATTAATATTCTCATTTTAAATTTTAAAAATATTCCAGGAAAGAAAAGTATTTTTTTAATTTATAATATTTTATGCAAAAATAGTTTTTTTTAAATACTATTAGATATGAAAGTAATTAAATCCTGAGCAACGCCGGGTATTTCAGTTAGTCCATTATAATTTTTAATATCAGTTGATTAAATAAGGATTCTTTAACAATTAGTATTAATAAAATGATTTTTTTTAAATATGCTTCAAGGTTGAGAAACTTATTATGATTGAAATAATATATTCCATGCAATTGTAGTTTTGTTTAATGTTGCAATCAAAACGCCTTTGTTTGCATCAGATGACTAAAAACACGTTTTTAAATTAATTTTTTATTAATCATCCAAAAATTAATAAAAATAATTGAAAATTAATTTTAGGAAAAATAATTTTTTTAAATCTGCCTAAAAATTTCAAATAATAGTTATAAACTTAAGTAAAAATAAAATAGTGCGATTACATGTTTCGTATGCTAATAAAAGTTGTATTTAGTGATGCAATGGGAAACTTCAAACACTCAACACTCCTAATGACTAATAATTTTTTTTTTAACATTTCATTCTTTTCTTTTTGAAACATTATTAAAATCATTGTTTCCAAACTTTAAGTCCCTGAACTATGAATAAACTGATAAGAATAGAAGTAAAAAGGTGTGTGTGAGGAAGGCAGTGATAACAAATGACGATAACAATTTTCTTTTGATTGTTTGACATTTAATGATTTCATCTCAGGACTCAAAATTGCTCCGCAGTTTCATCAATATTCTGGAGTTTCATCAGAATACAAAATTTACTGTAAACAGACGCAAGAAATTGTTTTCCCAAAAGAAATCGGAATAGGATATACCGCAAACGATAAAAACAAATGGCAAAAATGAGTCGCTGTCTTCTTAGAATTTCACCCGCGCCCGTGACGTCGAATGAATATTGTAAACTTGTTTATGCCAGAGAAGGCATGTTTTTTCACCGCGACTGGACTTAGCGTGTTCTGACGGAAACCTCTATTTTCGACTCATTTAAATCGCATGCGTCTGTTGATAAAGTCATTAGTTAATTGCTATAAAATTCGAAGTTCCGAATGCTGACACTAAGAGTGATTTAGTTTGTTTGTGAGATCATCTTTGATTTATATTAAAATATTTTCCAGCGTCGTGTGCTTTTGAAAAGTTTTAAATAAGTTTGGATATCTTGTGTATTTAGGTAAGTTTGATTCAAAATATTTAATTCTGTTACAAAATTTGTTTACAATAAATTCACGTTTTTAGTAAAAATCAATAACAAAAATTACATTTTTTTTAAATGAATTCGATATGTTTTCTCTTCAATTTTTGTTTCGCATTTTGTATTTCATGTTTTCATTTTTTTCCCATGCAAACAGTTCTAGTGACTAGTCATCAAAAAAGATATTGTGAAAACACAAACTACAATGCAATTTGTGAAAAAAATTATACAACTTTTT
Source organism: Argiope bruennichi (assembly GCF_947563725.1). Taxonomy (NCBI): domain Eukaryota; kingdom Metazoa; phylum Arthropoda; class Arachnida; order Araneae; family Araneidae; genus Argiope; species Argiope bruennichi. The sequence goes on along the minus strand of NC_079157.1, from coordinate 107,531,561 downwards.
TTTAATTCCTTAATTTTCCTCTATTACATGATTTAAATTATTCAGGTGTACGAATTTTATAGATGGTACTGTTGTGCTATAGATTTGTTCAGTATTAAATCATGTAACTCATGGGTTAAAAACGTTCATGTTGATGCTTGATATTTGATACATATTTGAGTGTCTTACACTCATTTCAGTGTTGTGTTTGTAATCATCAAATAAATTGTCATTTTACGTAAAACTTGATTTCAAAATGCATTAACATAACAACTATTCCCCGATACAGCTAAAGTAGTTCTTGAGCCCTCGTTAAGGAGTACGAATACTAGAGATTAAGAATTTTCGAAAACCATCCAAGTTCCTTGTCATTCATGTGAACATTCTTGTTTCGTTCCGGTTTGGAAAAAGTTAAGTTTGTCATTACTATTGATTCATTCCGCTACTGTAATCGCCTTTTTTTTTTTTTTTTTTTTTTTTTTGCATAATGAATTCGCAGTTTTTAAAAGTTTTTAATTATTTTATATGAGTTTTTATTTTTACTATTCTGTGTACAAAATATTTAAACAAAATTTTAATTATTAAAAAAAAAAATTGACTTCAAACTTTTGACAGAGTTCGAAAAAAAAAAAAAAAGAAAGAAAGAAAAGAATGTTTTATTGACTGTGTCGTTTTATTAATATGGTATCTAAAAGGGGAAAAAGCCGTTATTTAATTACAGAATGAAATTTTACGTGCTGTTTTTAAACCAAAAATTTTAGATTTCTATCAAATTTTGGACAATGAAAAGTATCGCCACCCTTATGCATGTTGACAGTATGATTTTTGTCATATTGTCAAGATACATAAGTGTATCTAAGGGTAAATATCTTTGCTATATTTGACATATGAAATTCCACCTTTTGTTTTATAACTATTAGAATTGAAGACCTGCATGAAATTTCGTACCAAACTTATTTGTCTGAGCTTGTGTGCAAGCAATAATTCGAAAAAATGTTACGTGCTTGACATATGAATTTTGGTTATAATTCTTATTTCAAAATTAAATGCTTGTATCTAACTTAGAATTCATTAACCGATAGATTCATTAATTCTCAATCTTTGAATTTTCATAACATTAAAAACGCAATACTCTAAATAAATGAAATCTGGTATGCGATTTTGTATTGTAGATTTACATCAAATTTTAGATTAAATTGAGAAGATCACCAATATGAATACAGGATTATCTTCGTCATACGAAGAAGTTAAACAAAAAACGCATCTTAATATGTAAATTTACATGAGGAGAGATTTCAAATTTGTTTAATAATCATAGAACACTAATAACTTCAATAGAAATAGAAAAAAGCATCACATCGCCATTTTCTCATTTGTTTATCATTTTTTTTATTTACAGATATAGCAGACTATGTTAACCGTAGTGAATAGGCTGGTCTTATAAAGTAGACTTTTTGTGATAGCGGCACGATGGTTTATGTATTGATTGGTAAGTAATTTCAATTTATTTATTCTTGAAGAACTTATCTAAACGTTTTAAAAGTAGTTTCTGGTTGTGCAGTAATTGCATTCAAATCAAACATTTCGACCAGACAAACAGCATTTTGCCTTTCAATCAATGCAAATTTAATGTGGAAAATCTTGTAAATTGATTTTAAAAATTATTTCTGCTCGTCTCTGCATCAAAATATTTCTTAAAATTATTTAACATGTGCAGAATTTATTTAAAATAGCTATTACAATCCCGTTCATTCAAATCATCATCCCTTATTTCCCCATAAAGTTACAACTAGTTACTCGTTTTCGATAAAATATTTGTTTCGTATTTTTTACAGCTCAAGAGCTAAAAATGTGTCAACTTGAAATTCTAAATCAAACTGTTTACTCTGCAAATTTTTTTAAAATTTTTTATTTATTTATTTAATATATATATATATTTAAAGACACTTGACAGCTTCTATATTTTATTTTGCCAGAAAAAGATTTTTTAAATTTATATTTTATTCTAATTTATTGACAATCTTTTCGGAATAAGCCAGACAGTCTTTCATTATTTGTCAACGTTATTTTAAGCCATTCAAATCATACATGATTCAAAAAAAAAAAAAAAAAAAAAAAAAAAAGGAAGAAAGAAAGAAAAAGAAATGTATGATGTCCTAGTTTCAAAGCAAAAGTTTAAAAAATAGAAAGTAAACTCGTCCTTATGATTTTAAGAAATGCTGACCTTCACAGTGTTATTACATAATACCTGGGAAAAGAAACTACGAAAAACAAATTTATCCTCTTGCAAGACTTTTTTCTTTGAAGACAGAAAAATAATAAATAAAAATTACGCATGCGCGTAGGAGCAACCAGAAAATAATAATAATTTAAATTTTATTTGATTAATCTAAATTGAAATTGTACAATTTTAGTTATTTTATAACACTAATTCCGTTAAAACGCCAATCTGAGATAGTTATTCTGTACTTTCTGCGCTCCCCCCTCCCGAGCTTACGTCATTATTGCCATTTTTTACTGTGTTCAAAGGAAAGCCTTAAAAAAAGATATCAAACGATATCAGCCTTGAGAGTGATAAAGGAAAGAAGTGATATAATTCCTGAAGAGATATGCTGAGTTTTTTCCAGCTTCTGCGGAATCTTATATTCATTTTCATGTTTACTCTCAAGATATCAATAGAGTGAAACTTACTGCTCATGAAAGAGACGGATTCAATTATAAGACTACGTATACGTAAACGTAGCTAGTAAAAAAAAAATGGCGTACTTCCGTTTAATTTGGTTAAATTTAATGATTATTTCGGGAACCTGGAATCTGGCAACTACAGGTTAGATAAAAAAAATTTCTGTAACTAATAGTTATGTCAATAAATATTGCTGCTCTAATTTTCTTTACGTGTATTTTTCATGAATATTCATATCAGATTTGTGTAATAATATTAATTTTAACATGAATTCTTTTAAAGTTCTAGTAATAAAATAAAATTAACATGAAAAATAAAATTCTTTAAAAGTTACTTGTATTAAAATAAAATATTATAAATTATTGAGTTTTGTATTTCTCGTGAAACTCATGCAGTTTAAAATTAATTTCAAACTTATTTTTTAAATCGAAATGTGTCAAATATTTTATTGATTAAATATTACACATTGGATGCAAGGTTAAAATAGAAAATAATCTATTAATGAATAGAAACCTATAAATATTTAAAATATTTTTTTAAATGATGAAAATCGAATTAAATTATTTAGAATTTATAATTATGGTCTGTTTTTTTTTATTTTATTTTTTCGTGTACAAAATGTACAGAGAGAAAATACTGTAATCGTAAAAGAAAAAAAAACCTGACTTCGATAATTTATTGAATTACATTTTATACCTTTTCGCTCAAATTATCTCTACCACTCAGAAAGTATAATTTAGAATTATATCTATGAATATAATAATTTAAAAAATGGAATTAGCTAGATTGATAAAATTTGGTTTGCAGTCTTTACACCACAATTATATTTACATCAAATTTTAGACGGGCATCCATTGAAATTCTGTTTGTTTGTACTCCCAAATGTGAATACATCAACTGAAAAACAGATCAAAGTATATAAATGAAATTTTCTACATGATTTTTTTATCACTACAATGTAAATTATCATCTTGTTATATCTTTATTGGTGTCTCTACTCCTATGCATGTGAATGCAATAAAACAAAACTAGAGAAAACTACATAGATGAAATTTGGCTTTGACACCAAAGTTGTATAAAATTTTATATAAATTTTACTTCATGAAAATGATCCGAATTACATATTCCACTATTTTCACTATCATCTTTATATTTAAATCAGTGGGATCCAAAATAGTTTTTATCATTGCTGCTTAATACTAACTTGCTTGCGTACATTTCGTTATGCTGTTTAAAAATTAAAATTTCTAAATGAAAAAATATCTTTTACGAAACATCTAAAATTGGATCTTTAAAAAATAATCTTTTATGAAATGTGAAAGATAATTGAAAGATTTATAATCGATTTAATTTCAGGTTTCAGTATACTCTCATCCAAGCTCTTTGTATTCGATACTGTCTTTTTTTTTTCCTGTCACAAACTCCGAAATCGAAAATGTTGCACCACGCTCGAAGCGTAATTGATCGGATAAATCGTTAATGTTTATTTGCGTTTGTTTATAATTACATTTCTTGCTCTTACATAGTACAATGTTTTATTTTATGGCACTAATTCTTAACTTTTTTTCATACAGATGAAACTGGAGGAAACACTCCTTCCTCTCACATTTTCAATGACCCAGTTTTCTGGAAGTACTTCGAAAACCAGGTTTTGTCAAAAACTTGGAGTTGCAACTTCTCTCCCAATTTACTAACAGATACCATAGAGAAAGATGCCAAACTTTACAGCAATGATTCAATTTTCCGGCAGCGTAGGAGAGGTTCTCTTAAATGGGTCCATAATGACACTCTATGGATCTCTCTCGTTTTAGGTGCTTGCAAAGAACTCGCCAACAAACGCCAAGGAATCTTCTCCAAAGAACTTAAGGACCTTCACATGCTAGAAGCTTTCGAAGATTTCGTGGACCACATCGACTACTTCTACAAGGTTGCTTCTATTATGAAATCCAAAGGGCACCCAGTTCAAGTCTTTGGACAGAATTCTTCAAAAATCCACGACATCGATAAATTAGATCCTGTAATGATGGTAGGATATTCTGAAAGATTCGAAGATAATGTCACAACATCCGTCTGGAATCATTGTGTGGACAGGCATACCACTGTTAATCCTCATCATCAAGCTCATTGCTTATGGCATGATTGCTGTCAGCAAGAGGCCGCTGGGTGCACTTTTTGTGATGATATCAGAACTAAGGCTTTGTGTGAAATGATATGTGATAAAGTATCAAGGCGTGTTCAAAAGAATCTTGGGGGTCATTTTAGTAATGAAATGTGGGATGTGGAACCAGCTTACTTCAAGGGACTTTCTGAAGATTATATGGAGAAGGTTATGAAAATGCTGCAGCAGCTGAAGAACAGCAATTCTACAAATAGAACTTAAAACGCACTATTATGTTTTTTTGAAATCTTATTGTCATTTAGTTTCGCAATATTTGATGATTGACAAGATATATTCAAATTTCATTAAGCTTTCACCATATGTAAACTATTTCTAATGATGCTAGTGATAAATTTGGTGATAAGTTTTTAAAATTTAAATCACTTACATTTTCAATGAATGATAATGCATATGATTACAACATCCATATTATTTAATGTTTATTTATATAAATTATTTGTTTTGAAAACATGCACAATAATACTATGTTGGAAACTGGAATTTTTAGCATTGAAAATGAAATATTTATTGCTTTAATAAAAAAACATTAAAAAAATGCTTCTTTGTTAATTTATTTAATTTTTAACAGAAGCAAAATTTTTACTGCACTGCATTTTGTTTTAATGAAAAAAAAAATTAAATGTAACATTTATTAAATGCATCAATATGGATGAAAAGATTCATTTATTTCTATACATCGTTGCATCTAGAAAATTGTTTTAAAAATTCATTTTAACATACTATAACTGCTTTAAAACTATATTTCAACCTCGGTTAATTTCCAGAGAGAAAAAAAAAAAAAAAAAAAAAAAAACGCTTTGTTGGAAAATGGCTAATTTAAATTCTTTTTTAGAAATGAATCTAATAAGAATATTTATTTATTTATCAGTACTTTGCACAAAATGACCTGTATTTCAGAAAAAAAATTATTTTAAAAGAGCACATATTGAATTTCCAAAGTTTGTACACATCATTATATTTTAAATAATATTAAAAAATTGTCAAAGAATATGTTTAAATTAATTTGCAAAAGGTTATGTTTCTATCACTCTTTGTAACCTTTAAAATTACATTAAATATCATACATTTTCAGTAAGGGAAAGAATGTATGATTAGCAATCAAAAATGTGTGAAATGTTTCACAAATCATTTAGTTTTCAATCATCATAGTTTTTAAATGTATTTTTGTTTAATAATAAAAATTTTGTCATTCCTGTTTAAACGCTAATGATAAATGAGACCAATTGGACAAATTCTGTGAGATTATCATTTATTGGGTCTTTCTTATAACACAAAGATATATTTTTTTTAAATATAAAAACATTTCATATCTGACTTTTTATTGCATCCGTAAAAAAGTAATTAATGACGTCTTGACGTGATGTTTTACCACTTTTCAAAAACGATTTGCGAGAAATTAAATAATTTCCCTTACAAATGTGATAAAAAGAAATTTGAAATTAATGATATATTTTTGTGCATAATTTATATACTTTTTACACAAACATATAATATAATTTATTCATTTTTAATTTGAACTATATCGTAATAAAGAAATAAATCAAAAGCAAGTTTCAAACTAATACTGAAATAATAATCCTTTTATCTGAGAAATGTCTCATTATGATCGCTACTTGCTTGCTTGAAATTCCTTTCTTTTTTTGTAAATTATCAACAACATTACTGGAACAGAAGTTAACAATATCAAAAAAAAAAAAAAGATTCCATAAATTGAGGTCACAATTTTACAGCTTTTATAATGCAAAATCAAAATGAGAATGCTGCAGTCATGAGTCCAACTTTTTAAAAAAGTACCCAGGGTCTTACCGGGAGGCTGTTGCTGTTGATATAGAAATCTGACTAGAAAATTCAACTGACGAATATTTTCACTTTCCAGGAATTCATCAACCACATGAGCCCCAAATGGACGAGTATCGTCCTTACAAATGAAAAAAGTTTATACAGGCTTCTTTAAAAGACAAATTGAACTCCGGTAATTCAAATACCTTTTTTCCAGTCTGTGGGACCAATGATGACAATGTTTAGGCTTCGATGAATTCAGGTTCGAAACTCGATCCAATGATGAATCGCCGTATTAGCGGGCCATGTGCACATTAAATCTGATGATGGTTCAAAATTATGTAATGAAAATAACATTCATATGGTTTCAAAACGAAACATAAATATAATTAAAAATATCAAAGATTCATCATTTCTGCTTAATAGTATCAGAACTTCTTTTCACAGTGGTTATGTTCTTAGATGTCAGTAGAAAGCATTTAATACTGTTAGAATAATTTAAAATTGGTTATTAAAATTTTAAATATTAAAAAAGCATTTAAAAAAGAAATGTTAATTAATTCGAGTAGAACAATATGTGACTCAAATTGCGAATGAGAATTAATTTTGAATGAAATTTGTCAAAGGAGAAATCTGTTCGAATGTATGTGCAAATGATAACTTATGAGCTTGATAGATAAACTGGCATATAATTTTATGATTAGAATTTTAGGTGGTGTCAAATTTGTCAAAGGATTGATTATCCGACTATTTCTTAATTCATGTGTATTTGAGAGCAATAAATTAAAAAAAAAAATAAAAACTCCAGAAAAAAGGTTGAATTATTATATATGATCTTTATATTAAACATGAAGATCAGTTTTTTAATTTTGGAATAAATTAATAAAAAGACAAACTGTTTACTTATTTATGCATAGTATGGGAATGTGGTAAGTAAAAGAAAAAGTATGATAAATGAAATTTGATACTAAGTCTTGATATGAGAATCAAGTGTTGGACTCAACTGCCACTGGGAAGTGGTCTAAAATACATTCCCAATTCTTTCTCCTGCTAAAAATGTCGTATTATGTTAACATTAAAAAAAATCCAGGATAGAAAACTTCTGTTAAGATAGATGATTCATTTCAATGACAAATACTTTAATAATTCAAAGAACACAATAATAATTTTCAAAAAAAAAAAAAAAAATTATATGCAAGTCGAAAGTTTTTATTAAAGACACATGCCATGCAAACATTTTCTTTCCTTTACAAAAATATAACATGTTTCTTGGAAAAATTTTACATATCCAATTCAAAGATACAGGAAATTGACTATAGAAAATATCACATACAGATTACAGATTATCTACGATTTTGGTACAAAGCATATTAAATTCTTTTTACACATGTAATAAAGAAATTACACAAATTACATTCTTCAAAATTTGATAGTAATAATTGAGTTACATTCTGAAAAAAATTTCAAATTATTATTTTAGACACAAAATTACACATTTTTTTCCTAACTATTACATTATACACAGAAAAAAATTCGTCAGAATTTTTTAAAAAATAAAGAAAATATAAATGACATAATATCAGTATATAAATTATAATTTACATTATAAATCATTTAAAATTAAATAATACACAGTATTTACAAATAATTTAAAATATATAACATTATATAAAATGTACAATTATTCTATTCATAAACAAAAAACAAAGGACAAGAGTAGTATAATAAATAGTTTCCAATTGTCATATGGTTGCTTTGGTTATTTAACAGAAGATAAATTCATGGGGAAAAAATTCATATGCTAAATATTTGTGGTATTTATCAAGTAACTACTATTCATAAATTTACACACAGGGAAATAAAATCCATACAATCAAAACAGTTATTATTGTTGAAGTTAACAACTGTTCAGCAAAGCTTTAACACTCGAATAAAGCATCTAAATATCTAGATGATTCAATTGAGAAATGATTAATAACATGGAATTCGATTCAATTCTGCATTGTAATCATCTAGAGTAATTTTTCTAGATCTTCATGCTTAAAGCTTTAATAGATTTCATTTTATTCTTAAAGGATAGGCATACAAGATTTACTGTTTTTTCAAGCAATATTTTTAAAAATTGAGAATGAGGAACAGCGTGACTAAGATTTTGAATAAGAGACGAGGAACATTCTCATACAGATTCTCGGCAATATGAAGCTTATACCATTTTTATAGTCAATTATAATTAAACAATATAAATGAGCTTTTCATTGGCAAATAGTATTCATTTTAAAGAATTCAATTTCATTTTAAATAAATTTTCATTAATTTCAGAAATTTCATCCATTTTTTAGTCTTGAAATATTTTTACACATTTTAACGATGCTTTACAATTATTTCCAATACAAAATGATACATCAGTGCCAGAATTTTATTCAGTGAATTATCCTTCCATCTCTAAATTTTCTGAAATAACTAAAGATTTTGTATCATAAACAGGAGTCAAGAAGAAATCAAGTTTATATGAACAACACATTAAAAAAAAGCTCACAATTTAATATTTTATTAAAGATAATTTTTTATCACAATTTCATATCATGTGTTTTATAGAAACCAAGGTAAAGTATAAAGAAAATAGTGTACAATATATTTATAATTATACTTAATATGCAAATTAATGTACGTAAATTTTTTTTGTACCTCTACAACCTATAAGCAACTACACATAAAAAAAACAAACAGAAGAATTAGAAGATTTTTCTATCTTATTGCAAAGTTTTCTTTCTTCTTTTTTTTCTCTCTACAATTTCAATTAAAAATAAACTTGACAATTTCTTCAAAGTACTAAATTCTTTCTATAAAATTATTTGAGCAAAATCTATTTTCTGATTTTGCCAACTGTTATATCACCTTCATGAAATAAAGATTTAAAATAAATATTAGATAGCAAAACTGCTACAAACTACATAATCAAAATTAAAAAGAAAATGAAAGAAATATTATAATAAAATAATAGCAAAAGTGGACCCACATATATGTACATAAGTTTCACTTTGAATGATAATATCATTTTACTTTGACACTAGAATTTAAATTGAAATTAGATATTTTCTTTCTAAGAATTTGATAAACAGCTAAATTTAATGATATAAGTTCATCAGAATGTCCTTGAATAGATAACTTCATACTATATATTAAAAAAAAAAAAAAACTTACTAGAACGTGATTAAAAGCAATAAATTATAAATAGTGCATATAACAATACCAAGATTTTGATAACATAAATATAAAAATTTAGCTAAATTTTTTTACCTATTTCTATTTTTGGCCAGAAATTAAGATTTCTGATACAGGAACAAATGTAGCATATTTGAATTGTTAGGAGTCCTTGTGAATAAAACTACAGGAGCTGAATCTGATACATTCTCTGGATTCATATTTATAGTTTTTGGATCAGCTGTTGAAGAATTCAATGGCATTTCTATAGAAGAGTGCTGCATATTTGATTTACTATCAGAATTGAAACTGAACACATTTAAAGGTGCATTTGTCAATGGCGATCGAGTTGGTGTACACATAGAGTTAGTTCTAGAAATGCTTATCTCTGGAGTACATGGTGACTTAGATGGTCCACTTTTTGAACGTTTCCTTAAAATGTTCGCAGGAGATTTCTGAACTGTTTCTAAATATTCTGGTATGTCATCTTGCTCTTCTGATTTGATTAGTTTTGAGTCAGTTGGCTTTGAATAAGTTTTTACAGGTATCACAACATTTAGTTTTGGCATTTCTTCTTCAACTGGTGTAAAGCTAGTGAAAGATGTTCTACGAGGTGGCAATACTGGTTTCTTCTGAATTGGAGGTCGCATACTACCTTTGATAACATTTGGTAGAATTTTTCTTCTTGTTCTGCGAGGCACTTGGTCCGACGTAACAACAACTTCTGTGACAACAGGATCTGTAAGGATATTGTTGGCTTCAACATCATTACAATTTTCAGAATCTGGCTTTAAGAAATTATCAATTTTGGACTGGTCTGAAGAAATGGCAGGTGATAAAGCTTCTGTAGGAGATATAGTTTCCACCACACTTATTATCTCAGGATTATTTGATTCATTCTGATCCATTTCATGAAGAGTCTCAATGACCAAATTATTTTCATTAGGAGTTTCAACATCCAAAGTGCAAATGATATTCTGTTCTTCAGAATATTCACCATTAGCTTCAGCAGAAGGAATAATAGAAAACTCTTCTTCTAATTGTGTAGATTCGCATAACTGGCTAACAGCTCCCAAAGAATCTGGGTTTTCAGCTAAAATAAACAAAAATACATGAATAAATCACAGTGGGTAAAAGAAAGCATTTGTTTAAGATAGTTTAACAAAAAAAAAAAAAAAAAAAAAAATCAAATTCAAGCATGCACAAATAGGTTTTCAATAAAATTTAATAATGGCAACAAATTAGTACATATGATACAATACACCAGTTTACAATGCTTATAGACTTTCAATAATCATCAGCGTTTAGTACAATTTGTTTCTCAGAGTAACACAATGATCATGTTTCAGATAAAATTGATTCAAGAATCTTTGGAGCAGTTCAGTACCAAACTGTGACCCCCCTCCCCCCTCTGGGTTTGGAAATTGCTCTATTCAGAAATGAGATCTTCCAGCTGTGGCTAATTCAGAGAAAAAGAAACCACTTTATGACATTCACTAACAAGTTAAATAAATACAAACACTTAATTTTTGAGTTATGTGAGCATTTAATTTTTTAATGCATCCCAAAATCTAATAGATGTAACTTAAACTGTCTTAATTGTTAAGTCAGCAATTCTTTAGTTTCATTTTTCAATTGCATAAAAAATAGCTACATCTTTCTTAAAAATGGCCATGTCTCAGATTCATTTAAACTACCTAAAAGGTTTAAATTAATTTTTCATTACATCTGCATATCCCTCATTTCAGTACTTCCAACAATGTTCCTTGAATTAGATATTACAATTATATAAACATTAAAACTAAAAGTTAAAACCTTATATTCATTTACAAGTTTTTAATCAATGTTAAAAGTTGTAATATTTATGTCAATATTAAAAAAATGAATACAAAAATGAACTTTTGGGCATGATATAATTAGGCAACTAATAATATGCTATATCAATAGATGCAAACCAAAATTTAAGTGTGCAATATTGTTTCAACAGTAATAACTTTTTTTATGAATCAAACACCATTTTAGTAAGAGTTACTTGGAAACCTGAGATAGGCAAATATTAATAGCAATTGTCACACATCTGAATAATTTTTAATATTTCATTAAGAATTTCTAATTATTTCAGAATTTATTATTATAAATTTCATAAAAAATTTATAACCTTTTTAAGCAATTGATTAATAGAGTGCCTAGTGAAGGACAATCATGAATGGCAACTAAAACTGAAGAAAATTTATATCATTATGATCAGAAGAAATAAAAACTGTAAAAGAATTGATTTTAGATGTTCAGGCTGCCAAAAATGTCTAAATTAGATGTTCTATAATTGCATAAAAGCTAAATGAAACTTGAGCATAACCCCTTGTGAAAGATTTATTCTAAAAATATTTTGTATTTGGAACATATTTATATTTACTGATGCATGGAATAGTATACAGCTGTGCATCCATGATGGAGGTTCTGTGACCAGCTAAAAAAATATGTGGATAAAGTTTGCCAATCTCATGTATGGCCATGTACATTTTAGACAGTCTATTCATTTGAAATTTAATCTATGTGCTGAATGTCTTTGGTTGCCATACGCATGTCAGAATATTTTTTCAGAAGAGATACAACTGCCATTTAACATTTTCTTCCCTTCTGGTATATACCAATTAATAGCCCCTTTTATCCACATAGATAATGCTTTTGATTCCTAACATATGAAAACTGATAATGCTCAGAAGAGATATTAATTTGAAATAATATTACCAATATTAAATATTATTACACTTTTGAATTATACCAAGCAACCATCATACAACACATTATCAGTGTCTAATTCTCATACTTTGTGTGCCCATTTACAAAGATCACTTATACTATGTTAATTTTCATAAAGAATTTCATCACCAGACTTGGATTAATAAACATATTTAATCAAATCAACCTTTGAATGTGATGAACAGTGCATATTCTATATTAATTTTTAAATATATATACAAAATTCTGGTTATACGTTACACTATCTTTACTTGCTAGTTTAAAAATAAACAATTTTAATTCTTAACCATTACAATAAAAATTAAAGGATTTTAAAGTGCATAAAGATTATGAAAGATTTTGTTTGAAAATGAAACTACTTTTCCGCTTTTACTTAATTTTTTTTTAAAAACTTGAAGGCGGAGTAAATGTTATTACAGAGCATGCAAATGAGTTCATTCTGACTGTGAATTTTAGCCTACCCCTACCTCAGCTTTCCAATATTTATTCTTAAATGAACATTCTCTGAATGCAATATATCCAATTTTACTATCAAAAATTAAGACACATGTTCAGAATATTCTGATGAAAATGCTTACTTTTTTACCAGTTTCTGAATTTATTGCATGCATGACTTATCTCAAATGTCTTTATTACAAAAGATTATCACAAATTCAAAATTTCCCCTTTCAGTTTTTTAGCAGAAAATAATTTAACTTTAAATGTAACTTTTCAGTTTCAGAATTTTCATTTCTAGAGTTTATTTTAAATAATTCTACCTTTTTATTTTTTCCTTTCTATTTTAAAGTTAATCTTTTCTTAATTTCTTTTTAATATGATTCCTGCTCAAATTAATGATCTGGTATCATCAAGACCTTTCCTCTAATTAAAAATAGCATTTTATTTGATCAATTGAAATCCCATTTTTATTTTATAAACCATTTCCCCCCATTTTTAATATCCAGTTTAAAAAATGATTCATGTTTATGAACTATGATGAAAATTTTTGGAGAATTTTAAGGATAAAATATTAAGATTCTAGAAATTTGATTAAAAGGAAGAAAAATCTTAAAGGACCTATAAGAAAATAATTAGCATTTTAATAATTATTGCTATGCTTGAGAACTTAGAAACAAACTAGAGTCAAATAAAGAAGACAAAAAGAGTGTAAGAGTAAATAACAAAATTCAAATCGCAGGGGAATGAGGATATTGAAACATATCCTAATTATTAAAATAAGCAAGAGATTTTAAATAGTTCAGCAAATGCACTTATTATTGCAGCAATTCATTTACATAATGAAAATATGTCTTTACATTTAAATTATTTAAAAGAATCAAGGAAAACAATAAAAATTACAATACCTTTCTATAATAATGTCAATGGGTAGCAGAGAACTTTACAATAATAACAACAGAGATTCAAAGTCAAAAAAATCTTTTTAAATAAACAAATTAAACATTGTTATAACTAAGAAAAACATTTGGGTAAAAAAAGAATGGAATGAAAATTTTTAATAGTAATTTATAAAAAAATTCTGCAAATAACAAGTAAAAATTCAGATATTAATTAAAGAATTAACCTTCCCTGAACTCATTTTTTAAAAGTCAAAACATTATTTTAATTTTGCTAAACAAGAAAATGTTGTATGGATTATTGAACATATTAGTAAAAATATTGTATTTCTTCAAAATGCCAGAATTAATCACAAGCAAATATGACTTTAAAAACTCAGTGGTATTCATCTACATCAATTGATTTATGTACTGCTATACTAATGCTAACAAGATTTTAAAATGAAAAGCAAATTCTATTTGCAAACAGTACCACAGTATCAAAAGACATTGCTTACCATCTGAGTCACTCAAAGCATCAGGATCTATAATGAAATCTAGCATTTTCTTAGCCTTTATTTTTCTTCCAGAACGTGAAGTTTCAGGCATTAAATCTGAAAAAGGATCTGTTAAAGGAAAGGAAAAATAATTTAGGCATTTGAGTTCATAAATTAATGTAGAATTATGATTTTAATATTTTATCTTAATCAAAAATAACAAATTACAAGTTATTTCACTCAAGATTACATCATTTTGTATTTATTTATGAGATGAGAAAAATTAAAGGTATTAAACTATAATCTATTCACAAATGAAACACACAACTGTAATCAAAAATATACATATACACACAAATACTCAAAGCAAAACTGGTATTATTATTATTTCTTTTGGCATTATTATTATTATTTGTAATCAGTATTTTCAAAATGACAGGACTTTTGAAAGTATACATTAAAAAACTGAAATTTAGGTCTATAAGGGAGAAAAAAGGGATTAGTTTAGTAAAGAGTTGTACATTCTTTTGGGTAAATGACAAAAAACATTCCATTTGTTATACTCTCTTTTAATATCAATGAAATAACTAATTAAGGGGGGACGGGCAGAGGACACACAGATATAGGGGAGAGGACAGACCTGTATCATAATTTCAAAACACTGTTCAATTTTATTTTTCTGAGAAATAAGATTACATGTGTGGATTCAATTTTAAATAATCTGCACGACTTTCACTAATATTCATTTAATTGTGGTCAACAAATTGAAAAACATGAGTAATGAACTTCACAAGCTGTAATTTCAATAGATGGAATTAAGAAAGAGGTACTGGTAAATTCTGATAATATATATCCACTTATCATGAAAAATATTTTTCTAATATTAATGAGATTTTGTTCCAACTGGTTAATAGACTGAATAAGAAAAAACAAATATAACAATTATTTAAAAAATGCAAAATCTCTGCTCTCTTAATGAAAGAATATATAACATCACCAGATGAAATAGGAAATTTGGCCAAATATGAATAGCTATAGTGACACCATCCCAAAAGTTATGTTAGCAAAAGTATCAATCCAACTATGATCTTAGAACATCAATTAAATAATATCAATATTTTGGCTAAACTAATAATTTTTTCAATTTCCAATCTAATTCAAAGAATTTTAATAACAGCAATATCACAATCCAAATTCAGCATATCAGTTGATTTCAAAAACTTACTATTAGTTTCAAGGCTTTCTTCATTATTCTCTGGTAAAGTTTGATGTGTTCTTTTCTTTTTAATATGTATTTCTCCAGAGTACTTTCCATCATTACTTTCATCTAATGAACCTTTATATATATAAAAAAGTGAGTGAGACTACACAATAAAAACTTGTAATATCCTTTACAATCAAATTAGCATAAAAATAATGCGATTTGTATTGTACCTAATTAGAAATTTTAATAAAAAGGAAGAAAAATTAGAATTGGAAAAGACAATTAGAAGTTTATTAATTTAATAAACTAGTTTTTAGTTATTAAAATATTACTTGTATTTTATTTGTAATAATAGTATTTTTTATACAAGAGATATACACAGTAACTATACGATTGTAGAAACATGAGTTGAAAATCATAAAGCCAGCTTTCATCAGTAATAATGTATCAAACCTTCAGATTTCCCTAATCAATTTATCAGCTTATAAAAATTAAAACAGACATTTCTAAATCTTTATTATGGTCACCAGAATATATAAAAACATCGAGCTACTAAACATGATTATTATACAGAAATTTTCATACTTTTATCAATTTAAAAATATAATACAGTAGTTTAAACAATTAGCTTTTGTTTAAGAATATTTTTTGTTTTAATTGTTTGATAAATAATCAAACTATACAGAAATCCATCCAGAAAAAGCTTCATTCAGACTAACAAAAAAATGCTATTTAATGATAATGAATAAATTTTGATTTACTGATTAACTACAATTTAATGGTTAGACAACAAAAAAATATGAAAAATATTTACCATCTACTTCTTTAGTAATAAAGGGACAAATCTCTTCATTACTTGTTACTTTTTCCTGAAAAGTGTTGTGATCACCAGTAACCAAGCCTATTAAAAGAGAATTAAACAAACCATACTTCAGCAGGATATGTAATTTTAAAGAATTATTCAAACAAAATTTTATTTAAATGCATCACAACAAATCATAAATACAACTTTTAAAATTTAATTTCACTTAGACATACAACTATCATAATCATGTTAATTGAGGAATGACTCCATATGCTCAGAAACATATATAGCATCCCTCCATGTCTCAGCAATCATATCTCTTATAATACAAATTGTAGTTTTTTTTTTTTTTTTTTTTAGATCTAATGTTACTCCACAAATATTTTCCCCAACCTTTAAAATGTTTCACTAGAAGACATATTTAAAACAATTGTAACATTATAAATACTCACAACTCATTTAAAAAAAAAAAAAAAACTTAAAAAACTGAATACAATATAAAAGAAAGCAAGCTTAAAATTTTGTTTGGATACTTGCTTTATGATTTTGCCAGGCCACAATGATAATAGCTAAGTGATAGCCCATTTCGATACCAATATGTATCTTCAGTTTGTTCACTCTTGCACACAAAGAGGTAATTGAATCAATGATGTCTTCCAATGAAATAAAGACACAAATAATAATTTCAAAAGATTTAAACTAGACATACATGTCTAGCATGCGATTGAAAATGAAGTGCACAGCAATGCCTGCAAACACGTTTCAAAATGTCTGACATGAAATGGATATTGCATGGATGTCACAGAAAACAATTATTACAAATACATATAAAAAATGTTAAGCCTTCTCTGCATTGTATTTTGATTTTTCTCTTTCTATCATTATTTTAAAGCATAGTCATTGTATCTATTTGCAACTCTGCATTTGTTCCAATAAACCTATATAATAAACTAAAGCCTAACGATTAGAAATTATGGTATACACAGATTTAACTAACTCAAAAAACAAAGGTGCTTGTGGTATAGAATTGACATCAGCCATACAAAGTTTTGCTGGAGATGCTCTATAATGCAAGGGGTATGCAGCATAATGCTTCTGTACACTTTTTTCCCCTTCTATTATTTACATTTATATTTTTAAGCTATCATAAATTTCTTAAAGCAACTTACAAAAAGAAAAATTCTTTGCCCACTATGTTGACTTGACTTGTATAAACTTTAAGATGCAAAAGTCAGATTTTATACTATGCCGACAGATAGTGATAATAGAACATTTTTTGAGAATAATCCCCAAAGTGAAGATAAAGATAGTTAATTGGTTATATTCAATGATTCATTATCAAGAAATTTGAGTAAGCATAATATTTGCAATCAAATATTTATATTCAGCATCCATAGCAGAGGCCAATTTGTAATGGTAATCTACTATGGCCCCATCTGTTTTTTTTTTTTTTTAACCGATTTTCGTGAAATACCGACTTTAAATATCCAGGTCTAGAAATTTGAGAAGAAAGTTTCAAAAATTTGGTGGCTACAATGGTATCTTTTATATTTTCTACATTTGCTATAGAAATGAGGGTGTTTTTGTTTTTTTTAAAAGCAGAATTAAAATTTTTTCCATCCTATGAATCAGAAAGTACATTAGAATTTGGAATTGATTAATACTACTGAGTGGACAAAGTAAAAGAAGCAATCTTAATAGACTTTGAAGAGATGTCAATAGATTTTGCATGTTATTTGTTGAACAGCATACATTTACAGATGAGACATAGATGATTCTAGGCAGAGATGCTGAAATTTTAATAACTTACTTGGCTTCTTTATGGTTATAAGATCTGATAATTTATTTAAAACAAGATTTTTCTTTTTTTAAACTTTAGACTAGTGGGAAAAAAAAAAAAAAAAAAAAAAAAAAAAGCTGACTGCTTTTACACACTTTTGCTGATAACTATGAAGTTGCATAACATAATGATGCAAATTAGAGTTCAATTGTGTGGACTTTTTATAGGAAAAGAGCACTGCTAACGTTTAACACAATGTAAGGGATTAGAGATGTAAAGTATAACAGATAGTTCATAAGAACCATGAATTAAATACAGCCGTAACAGTATCTTGTGAAGAATTTTCATGCTTACTATGAAGGGGGAAAAAAAATGAAATTAAAAAGCAAAAGATGAAGGAAGGATAAACAGAAACAGAGTAAATAATTTTAAGAACTCAGGGTTGGGACATCAATACCTACCAAAATAAAGTGAGCCTCTGAGTGAATTCTGTTTTAAATTTTACCTGCTTAGAAAATTTCATTACAAGGTTTCAAATACTCATGACTATGAAGTTTTTTTTTTTTTTTTCCCTGTAATGATACTTGTATAAGTCCATAAGTTCAAGTGCATTCCTGAAATGTAAACTTCAAAGAGATGGAATTTTTTTTTAAAGCATTGTACTTGAATCAATATTTTTGTTAACAGGAATAGAAAAATGAAGTCTTTTTACCATTATTTTCTGAAGTTTCCATGTTACCATCATCCTCTTCAGAGAGTATTTGAGCTGTTTTCCTTTTTTTGATAGGCAATGTTTCTCCCTCACTATCTGAAGGGAAAAAACAACAAAGAATCAAAATTTAGTATAATTTTCAAATAGAGAGAGAGAGAGAAAAGCAGTTCTCCATTGACAATTTTTTCATCAAGCAATCAGATAGAATTTTGAAACTTCCATGCATCAAATTTACAAATGGATGAATATTTGTTGAACAGCTTCTTCTATATTAAAAAACTTTTTTCCTCCCATTTTAGTTTTTTTTTGTGGTTAAATTTACATTTAATAATATATTTTTCAAGTTAATAACAAGTTAGTATATTTTTATAGTTAGTAATAAATAAAGTTAATTAAAGTTCATTTCATCGAATTTAATGTTATTTCACTTCCTGTTTAAAGTTCTCTGTATAAGTTAGGGGATGGCATGGAATCAAAATTCGAACACATAATTTGGAAGCTTGATATATGTTTATTTTTTTTTATTACTTTGCCAAATTAGTATAAACCAGATTTATTTCAAAAAGAAAGCTTTTTTTTTTTTTTTTTTGTATTTACATATATTTCATTATATTTTGATAAGTAGAAGTATATTTCGCCTTCATATACTAAGTGAACAGTTCAAGACAAAACAATTTATTGTATAAGTTAAGTAGAGAATCACTTTAGCTTTTAAAATTCATGAACAATTAATGCAAGTAAGCTTTAATGAATAAATTTTTATTTAATGTCAATTCATTTCAAAGTTTGTCATTTTGTTTATTTTCTCATAAATAACCCATTTAAAAAATAACAGGTCTAATTATAATAATCATACTTTTTAGTGGCATAATCTATGCATGATAGTTTACCTTATTACGAGAATTTAATTCAGACCTTTTGTTGAAAAAAAAGCTAAAGAGATATCGGGGAAAAAAAAAAAAAAAAACCATTATTAAATTTTGTTAACTAGCAGAACTTTTATTTTGTGTATCGAATAAGGGCTAAAAATAGATTCTAAAACTAAACAAAAAGAAAATTTCTGCAACATTTTATACACACTTTTAAAGATTTTTTTTAAAAAATCGAAGTATATAAATATACAAGAAAAGAATTTCACCAAACCATTACCATTTGTATCACTTAAATCATCCACGTCGGTAACATAATCTGCTAAATCCTTGGCTTTTCTTATTCTTTCAGGTCGTGAAGCAATAAGTTTTGAGTTGGATTCTGAATCTAACAGAAGGAAAATGACAGTTTAGATCTCATATTAAAATTTGTCATTTTTTAAAAAAGAGCTTTTTTTTACATTAAGAGCATAAAGAAAGTCATTTTAAATGTGAAAACAGAATCGTCAAGGGATTTTATTGTATATGAAATAGAACATTTCATAAATTTTCAATATTTTCCATCAGTACAAAAAAAAAAAGAAAGAATTATATTTACAAAAGAATTGTAATAATATATATATATATATAATTTAAGCAAAAAAGATTATTTTACTTGCCATTTTTATTTACTTGCAAATCTCCATTAGACATTGAATCAATTGCTTCTCTACTTTCCTCTTCCACTTCAAGAATAGATTCTGAAATTCAAAACAATTTTAATTACACTTAAACAGATTGAAATATATCATGGTCATATCATTGGTCTTCACTTATATTTAATCTATAACAATAATACAATGTTATATATTTTTATAAAAAGTTTAATATTTTCAATAATATTATTCTCTGATTCAAGCCAATAACTTTCCAGTTTAATAAGTTTATTGATTTATCACCAAAAATTGGAAAATTATAGCTTGCTTAGAGGCTTGCAATAGCATTTTAAAACAATAGTATAGGAATTTTATAGCTATTTAAATACAAATATATTACGGAAAAAAGTTGAATTAATAGTAAAATAGAGCTTTTATAACTGAAAACAGTTTGTTGTCTATTATTAACTGTTTAAAGTTAATGTTCTCAAATGGGAAAATACCTGTTGCATTTGAACAATTTTCCATAATACTATACAATAAAGTCCAGCATTCTACGTTTTTTGTGCAAAAGTACCTTATTCATTTCATTTGTATTTAGTAATAAAAATAAGTTTTTATTGCTTTCCTAATTATACTATCTGATCATCTATACCTTCTATTTTCATACAGAGAGTAATGAATTTACAAGTGGCCAATGGAACATCATAAAAGTTTTTGTTCATATTTTAGTGATTGATATCTTCAAACCAAAGCATTAAAAGATGAAACATCCTGAAATAATCTAGGATATGAATTCGGCCAATAAAGGAATAAAGAATTTTTTAAATATCTTTTGAGTTCTTATCGAGTTTTATAATAAATCACATTGCCCCACAAAAAGTTCTTTAAACTACTAAAATAAGCTTGTTCACCCTGAATTAAAACAGTAACCATAATAATCATTGCATGTGCATAACTGACACCTGATTATGTATTAATGTTGTCTACAAAACTTAAATTGTTTGTTATTTCAAATATCAATTAGTTAAGAAACAATTATTACATTTTTATGAAATTATAAATTATTATAAGATTTTTGATAGAATGTTTATTTTTAATACACAAATTGCAATTACAGATTTTGCAATAAATTCTTAAAATTATTTGAAGTTCCTTATCCCCATTTATAATAAATTTAGACAATTGCAATAAAAAATTTAAAGAAAAAATCAATTGAAAAACGCTAATTGAAATTAATGCATAAGAAAGGACAAAAGCCATTATATATTGATAATAAAAAATGTTTAAAGTGAAACCCAATCTTTTGCTTTTAATTTGAGCAAAAAGACTAATACTTATTTCAACGTTCATTTAACTATTAAATCACACGACGATGCACACAGATATACATAATTATACATGATGGATCTTTATCTAATATTTTATATAAATTTATACTCAAAATGAAAACATTACTGAACTTCAAAATAAAAGAAAAAATCTTGCATTGAAATGTTTGCTCATTTCTTAATGCACCAAACATAATCTATGACAGTTAATTGCAACATTTCTTTCAGTCCAATTTTAGTCAATTTTTTCTTGCTTAGAAGAAGACTTTCAATTTTGAAAAAATTTAAGGAATTCATTTATAATTCATTTTATTACAAGGAAACATTCAAAAGTAAACTCAGTAATCCTATAATGTACTTATAATGCTTTGATAAAATAATGATTATGTTATACCAAACAATTAAATATATTAGTGGTATGTCATGTCTTTGATATCAAATTCAAATTACAAATATTTCTAAAGCACTTGACCATTTCTTTCAAAACTGTCTTTCACTGCAGAATAGTAATGATAACTTCCTACAGTTTTATTACCACTAGTAAAATAACAAAAATTTACAAATCTACAAAATTGTTCCAGAAATAAAAAAATAAATAAAAATTTTTTTTAATGAAAATACAGTATTTGTACATGTATAAAATAAAAACTATAAAAACTGCTCACTCCAAATTAATTTGATGTCTTAATTTGGAAGGAAATGAGAAATCAGATAATTACAATTGGACATGAGGGATAATATTTGATCCTTATTTTTAAACATTAAAAAAGTTCTTTGCATGCATGTAATTAATATTAAATTTACATGCAAAAATATTTTGATACCTGATGTATTTTCATTGACGATAGCTTCAGTTAATTCCGATTTCTTTTTTCTTCCTCTTTTACCTGGAGTCTTTATTCCTGTATAATATATAAAAGTTACATAACTGATTAAAATATGATCTTTAATAATTAGATTTTAAATTTGTATATGAAACTTTTCCTGTTTGTTAAATATCAATGCAATAAATTTTTTTTAAAATCCTAAAGACATGTATAATATTAAAAATATATATATGCATGTCAATTTAATAGTTTATTTGCATATATCACTGGAATTAAAGCCACTATATTCAGAATAAAGGTATTTAAACAGGAATGATCAGACTTAATTTCAGAGACCTTTAATTGATATCTTATACTTGTACTTTATTTTAAAATTATTCAAAAGATACTTTGAAATGAACAATAATTAAGCAATAGGAATGGAATTTGAGACAGAATTCTAACACTGAACTATATCAATTTGAGGATATCTGGCACATAATAATTGATTTAATGTTGAAGATTGTGGGGTTATAAATATAGCATATTTTCAGAGAAAGTGAAAGCTGAGATTCTTTTAATACCAGAATGCAATAGTCCCAAAGTCTGAAATTTACAATAAAAAAAAAAAAATACTTAATGCAAATATTATGCTTTATCATTCAACAACTATCTATTAATCATTAGAAATATTTTCCTTTTTACTTATGGCTGATTTTCATAAAGTGCATCAATCATTTTAAATACAATTTCGAAATTCATTATAAAAACTGAACATAGCTTAAATTCAAATGATCTGAAAAACATTACTCTGATTTTCTTAATTTATTATTAAATTAATTCAATTAAATAAATAATCTCTAAAATAAAATAAATTTTAGAAATCTTAGTCTTATATAGTATAAAAAATCTTATATTGTATGTTTCAAAAATATCACACAGTAAAAACCATATAATTTTTTTTAAAAATTTCTATTCATGAGTGTGAAAGAAAATTATCAACTTTTATGTTTAGCGAGAACCAACTAAATTAAAAAATATAGGGCATTATAAAGTAATAAGAAAAGTCTCCCATATAATCAGAAAAACAATCATGTTTCTATTAGAAAAAAATGTAAAAGCCTTTTTCTTAGAAGAAAAGTGGTTACCTTAATAAGGAAAGAAAGAAAGAGAGAGAGAAAAAGACGTGAATCCCCTTCTCTCCTCTTGAAGGAATATATTGCATTTTTTTCCTTACAGTAGGGAACAGATTTGTGATTAATCATCATTTTCTCTACTGTATAGTCACATAATGTGCAATAAATTTTGCATATATTTTTTCATTTTTTTTAACCCATAGCAAAGAATATTTTAATTTTCTTGTAGATACTTGGAATAAAAAAAAAAAAAAAAAAAAAAAAAAAGAGAAAGAAATCCCCATAAAGGGGAAGAGGGGATTGTATAGTGATAAGATTATAATATAAAATCTAATTAACAAATCTATTAATTACATTTTAGAAAAGGGATGGAGAGGAGATTAAATATTATCCTTATTTAAGATTTTGGACATTTCATGTGAAATGTTACTAGTTAATACAAAAGACACCCAAATAAAATAAACTAATTCCTGTATTTAATATAACAACAAAAAACAAAAACAAAAAAATTCAATTAATGTTATACATATAAGCCCACCTGATATAGAAAATTTTTTTGCTTGTTTAGGAGCATCATCAATCAGTTCTGATTCATCCAAAAGTTCAATATCATGATCCTCATCTAATATATTTAGATCATACGTTTGCAGTTCATCTGCAATAAAAGGAATAAAAAAAACAGTCAAAGGTTAAAACACTCGAATAAAAAAAACATAATAAAAAAAAGCAGAATTTGGAGATACTTACACATAGCAGTATGAACAAACTTGGGATTACTCTTTTCTTCTCTTTTAAATTTAAGCTGAAAATAGAAGGCATTGTAAAATTGAAAAGAAGGATAACAGATTGCAAAATTCTGTAACTACAATGCATTTTAAACAAGTGTTAAAAATATTAACAAAACAACAACATATAAAATACCAATCCACAATGGAGCTGCAATGCAAGTCAACAAAAACAAATTTTTATCAGTTAATTTTTTTTATACAAGCTTACACATTTTAGATTAAGTTTTAATTAAGAAAATTGTGATATTTAGTTTGAAATTGGAATATTTGAAATGATACTTTTTTGTTATTTTACACATATGAACATATTAGGGGGGGGGGAGGCCAGTATGAGCAATACCCAATTAGCCCTAAATGTTGTGAAACTATAGAATGAACAAGATCAATGTTTCTGTTACTAGAATAATTTCATAGCAGTTTATTTCAACAGTAGTCATCAAATCACAATTAAAAAAATATCTAGAAACTTCTTCATTGCCAATGTTATTCTATTTCCAATTCTCAAAAATTTTTGTTGATAAAGATTCTCAAAATAAAAGATAACATCCTCCTCAAGCTTAACCTAAAGAATAATATCAACAAAAAGCAATAGTGAACCCTAGAATGAAAATAAGTCTGTAATCAGCTTTACAGTATATTATTACTTTTCATATGATTTTTTATATCCTATGAAAATGAATATTTCAAGCATACAAAAAGTATATTATTATTTTTCATATGTTTGAGGAGGATATTGTAATTTTTTAAAACAACAACGAATTTCTACAAAAACAGAGAAAACTGAAAGCATACATAATTATCTCTCCAAAAAATTATACAAAACATTTGAATTCTTACTACTTGAAATAGTAATTCAGTTTTCAATAAGATATTCTAAAAAATCTTCTATATGAATTGCTTGTTACTAATTTGTTTACAAAAAATCAGAAAAAGATATTAGTAATATCTATGAGAAAATTTCTCTTCATTGAGATTAATAAACAATCTGATGAGTCAAAATGCTGTTAGGAATATAAAAGGGAGAAATACATGCACAGTGATTTCAGTTCCATAACAAGAAAGGGGGAAAAAATATCACACTAAATATTTAATATTATTGTTATTTTGAGACTTGCATTTCAAATAATAATAATAATTTATAGTAATTTTTCACATTTAAAATTAATTTTTGCTGGAAGTAAATTGAAAATACAAATGCTTTTATCAATATCCATTGTTTATCTCTACTAATAATAATGGAGAATGTATGTCTATATGTTTTTGCTTTACAGGCCAGACATTTCGACCTAGAGTTATCAAATTTTGCACTTATGTACATTGGGTGGTGGGAATGTGGAGTACCTTAATAATTTACAAAACTATTTCCAGATATAAATGGTTTTTATACAATTGAAAAGTTTAAAAAATTATCTTTTCAATGATACCAATTTAGTTGCTGTAAAATTATTTACAGCAACTAAAGATATTTTTATTAATCTTTACAATATTAATATTTTGTGATAAAACCTAAATAATTTTCACCACTACCTTTGAATTATTTCTAGATATTTTTTTTCCTTCATCAAATTCCACCTTCAAATTATGAAGATGCAGATGTTTTTTCAACATTAAATACATTTCAGTTTAAAAGATGCTTTTAATAAGTTTTTGAATATTGTGGCAATTACAACTTACATTTAAATTTCATAAATAAGCAATAAGGATTTTTTTTTTAAATTGTGCATTTTTGATATGCACAAATATTTTTATACTATCATACTTTTAATTTGACATTTTGCTTTTTTTTTAAAAATATTCTTTTTTTTTTTTTTTTTTTTTGAATGCTGAAGGAGAGAAATTTTTATTGAATAATTTCCTGACTTATAATGAAATATATTGAGTAGTGCATTTCAAACTTTAATGTTAAATGATTCTATGTTCTGTCCTTATATTTTAGATAAATGTACTTTTATTCAGCAAATATTTTATACCAGTTATTTGCTTCTCTTTCAAAATTAAGCTTCAAATTTTAAACAAAACGAATTGAAAATAAGAGATAAATTTTAAACAAAACAAATTGAAAATAAGAGAGACAAATTTTAAACAAAACAAATTGAAAGTAAGAGAGACAAATTTTAAACAAAACAAATTGAAAGTAAGAGAGACAAATTTTAAACAAAACAAATTGAAAGTAAGAGAGGCAGATATCACAAAGAACATAACTGCACAAGGCTTCTGAAATCGCATGTTATATGACTATTAGAATTTGAAATTTTAACGAAAAAAATGAAATTACTTTAACGAGGAAGCCATTAAGATTATGTTTCTATAAAATATTCATTTTAAATTTTATGTAACCAAGAATTCCAGAAAAACAGCTAGATGTCAAAGGCAGATAGTATATACAGGATGTCCCACAAAGTATGCAGAGTCTAATATTTACAGATTTGTACAGAACACGTCGAGACGAGTATTTTTGTATATAACTTGTGGAGTCCCTGAATATAGCATCATAGTCTAATTAAGATGTGAAGCTTGTATTATGAAAACCTAAAAAAAAAATGGAGGGGGGGGGGAAAGAACCATATGGAAATCTATGTTTAGTGAGAACTTTCAATAAAACAGATTTTTGAAATGTCGGCAGTTTGAACAAATGACATGACAATTGTTTTCAGCAAAATATCTGTTCCAATTTCCTTAGCCTCTGTTTCAATTGCCGCTTTCAAGTTATCCAATGTTTAAGTTTATTGCAAGATACACTATGTCTTTCAGACATCCCCATAAAAAAGTCACACGGGTTAACATCTGGAGAGTAAGAAGGCCACGCTATACCACTGCCTGTTTTCGTAATGAAATCCAACCTCATCAGTCTATCATAAAAAGGTTCCAGTAAGAGATTGAAGTTTCGTTGTCTGCGGTGAGTTCTAGCACCATCTTACATAAACCAATAACTGCTTATTTTGTATTTGCCACACAATAATAGTATGACACTGTCATTCAACATGTCAAAAAAAGCTTCACCGGTGACACTTTCGAAAAAATAACTGGCCCAATGATGTCTTTGGCAGATAACACACATCAAGCTGTAAGCCTAAGTGAGTGCAATGGTCAAACCATTGCATGATGAGAATTTTCAGCGGTGTAGAACTTCCAGTTCTGTTTGTTAACATATCCTTGGAGGTAGAAGTGCACCTTATCACTGAACCAGACCCAATTAAAATCAATTTTGCCACATTCAACTTTAGTAAACATCATGTTTGCAAATTCAAGCCTCCTTAGAACATCCAAATTGGTCAAATTAATGATTAATTTGACCAATTTGGATTTTGTAAGAAAACACAGCTGTATTCCTCTTCATTATTCGATGCACCGTGCTTTCAGATATATCAAATTACTGCGCCACCTGTCATACTAAAGTTGACGGATCTGCTTTGCACGCTTCTTTCAATTTCTGAACATTAGCTTCCGATCTTGCACACATCTCTTTTTTCCTCATCGCTAGCTAATTATCCAGTGATGGTCTCCTTAAATCTTTCCTACTCGAATTCAATTGTCGAATTTTTTCCATCACAGCTGCTGCTGATTGCAATTCATGATAAGTGAGCACCATGAAAACCCAATGCTCAATCTAATAATTGCTCATTTTAGAACCACAAAGATTGCATACAGTACACAGCAATTTCTTAGCAAATAATGTGCGACTCATTCTCATCAAACCCGTTTTTT
Organism: Argiope bruennichi; assembly: GCF_947563725.1. Lineage (NCBI taxonomy): Eukaryota > Metazoa > Arthropoda > Arachnida > Araneae > Araneidae > Argiope > Argiope bruennichi. The sequence continues at coordinate 107,503,399 of NC_079157.1, read as the reverse complement.
AAGCTTTATATGCACAATGGGAATTCCCATATTCACTTGCAGATGCTCTTTTCCTCTCATATATATATATATATATATATATATATATATATATATATATATATATATATATATATATATATATATATATATATATATATATATATATATATATATATATATAATACTAATTAGTAATACATACCAAGTTAAAAAAAAAATAGAATCAAAATTTTTCAAAAAATAAAAAAATAAGAATCCGGCCTGAAGACTTCTCAAGGGTCACCCTCAGGCAGGGATTCAAAATAAGGGATTTTTTCTGTGAGGAATCCAACAGAATTGACCCCTAGTGATCCGAAAACCACCTGAAATTAAGGCCCAAGAGATACTCCATTTTTACAGAAATTAAAGAATACAAAACAAAATTATAAAAGAATATGACCACCAATTAAGCAAAAAATACAATAACATAAAATAAACTATATAAGAACTCTCATAACCAATTATTAAAACAAAAAGGAAAGAACATGCCAGCAGCAAGCAAAAGAATTTTTTACAAAAAGTTTCCCACCTTGTTCTAACTTGTTCCCCGTGTATTATTCTGTTTCTGCTTATGCCATTCAAGGTAAAATACAATTGGTGGGTCTCAGCGCTATCTATTGAGTTAGTTAATATGCAATGGAAAGCCTATTTTAATTTTAGGCAAAGGATTAATACCGGATCATCTCTTTTTTTAAAATTAAAATATCAATATTGCAGTAGTTTCTGGAAAATTAATTATTAATTAAATTTTTAATGAGATTATTTGTTGTTTCAAATTAGGAAATTTTGTTATTACAAACTCTTTTAATTCTATTGAATTATAAGAAAATTAAATTTTTGAGTTTAGATTAGAATGGTAATTACAAAGTTTCGTTATTTTAAAGTTGAATTCATCCTTTTATTGTAGATACCAACTATTGTTTTATCAATAGCAATTTCATTTTTTAAATCCAGAAAGGTAGCTTCAAGTTGATTTTTATTTGTTTCTGTTAGAATTAAATCTTTTGGATAGCAATTAGTCACAATATTGGTATTATTTAAGTTTATCAAAAGTAAGTCATCAATACACCTCCAACCGTTTATTAAATTATATTTAATTATTATAGGAAAATATTGGCTAAAACACTCAAGAAAGCTGTTCCCACTGGAATGCTCTTTATTTGTTTATAAAAATTAATTCCATTAAAAATGTAATTGTCGCTAATATTAAAACTACATAATTCTAGCCAGTTATTTTTAGTAATAACATCTTCATTTAAATATTCATCATATATAAAAGTACAGACATTTATTAATTTTTCATTAGGCAGATTGGTGTACAAATTTTTGAAATTGTAAGTATTAACTTTATTAATGTCATTATCTTTAAAAAATTTCAAAACTTCATTGTTATTATTAATTCTAAAGTTATCTTCATCTTTTATTTTGTCCAGGATAATGTTTAAGTATTTAAAGAAATGTTTTCCCATATAGTAATTATGACTGCCAGTGCTACAAGTCACGAATCAGAATTTTAATGGATTTTTATAAAATTTAACTGTTGGGAATAAATAAGGATAGTTTCGAGAACAAGTCTTATTTATTTATTTATTTATTTTTTTTTTTTTTTTTTGCGAAAACTAGCATTTTTTATCTAATTCCTTTTACTTGTGTTCTTTAAAATATAAGTTGCATTAGAGTTATATCCATTAATTAATAGTTCTTTATAATAATATTTACAAATTAAATAGAAATTATTTGCTAATTTATCTATCACTGTAATAACAAACTTTTCTTTTAATTTTTTTTAATGTTTTGCTAAAATAAATCCCTTGTTCTTTAGATCTATCAATATCTGTATTTATTTTTGTTTTAATTTCCTCTAAAATTCTCACTTTCCATTCCCGGAAACCTTCCGCAGGCGAATGGTATTTTCTAGATTATTTAGCAATAAAAATATCCAAATCTTCTCCAATAGAAATTAAGATTTTATTATAGTTTATTTTTTCTCTTAATCTAAATTTAGTTCCTATATATATATATATATATACATATATATAGACACACACACAAATTATTAGCAATCTAGCAATATAATCTATAAAATACAAATGATTGTAATATAATTACAAATAATAAAGGAACAGTGATACCTACTTTTAATTCACGCCTAGTACGAGTAACATTTCCATCTTCTTTAAAAATATTTTCCATCAAAGCAAAATCTGTACCAACTAAACTAAGAGCTTTATAAAATTTGGCAGTTTCTAAAAGAGAAGAAAATGATTTTGTATGTATATATAATAAATCTGAAATTATTATACAGTTATGATACTTAATGCAATAATTATAAGCATGTAAACATATAAAATAGGTAAAAATGCCACATTTTAATTTAATACATTTCAGTTTTAATGAGATACTTTTTAAAAATATATTCTATTTTATTCTTAATAGAGTTGATTATTTCTAAATGTCTAACATAATTTGGGAAAAGCAATGTATCTATATCCAAAATTTAGAATTAACTGAAGGTATTGTAAACCATATATTAATCCTATATTGCTAACAGTATCATAATCATGGGATTTGATTTTCTACGATATGGCACTCTTAAACCTTTCAATAATATCTCCAGTATTTAAAGTAAATTGCAATTCTTGTGTAGGAGGATTCTTCTTAAAAATCCAAATGAACCACACACAGGTGGAAAAGTTCATTCTAGACAGCTACAAAAGACATAGTCATCTTTGTTTAACATGAATAAAATTATTATGCTATAATAGTGAACTGAAAGATTAACTCCATCATCTAAATGAAAAAAAAAAAAAAAAAAATGGATTGCATATTGTAAAGCACATTTATTTCATAATTTATTTTTTATTTTACTTATTTAACTTTCGTAAATTTTTGGTTCTTAGTTTTCAACTAAAAAAATATGAAACTTTCCTTCTTTTTTAAAGGATCAGCAGAAAATGTTGATAAATCATAATTATAAACAATTTCTATATAGTTTACTATGCTGCAATAGCTTTCAAATTCAATTTAAAATGTTACAAATATATTAGACGTAATACAGTGAATATTATAAGTGAAGTTATAACTTGAATTAAACATAATCTATGCCACTAAAAGGACATTTAAATGATGGCGATCATCTTTGAAAGTGGAGAAGAAAGATAATATTTCAATTGAAATCCAATTCAATTAAAATTACAATAGTTATCTAAATAACAAAGCTGGGTTTCTCTTCATTATGTCACATTAAAAGCATATTTATTCATAAAATGTCTTCAAATTTTTAATATATAAGTACCTACTATGAAAACTCATCGTTCAAAGAAATAAATATTCGATAAAAACAAATAGCAACTTGGAGGATTATACAATTTATTTTCAACAAATGACTAATAAATTACAGTGAAGAAGGAACTTAATTTATGAACAAATGTGATAATGAAAATAAATTATTTATCAATTAAAAAATATTCTGATAAAACTTCTTAAATATAATTTACTAGAAATCTGTTATTAACATTATTAAGTTAGTTTTTAGTATTTTTAATTAATTTAAGGTAACATTTAATTAATTCCCTATCTATCTGTCATCATTACAGAACACAGATTAATTATATCTTTGGTACATTCACTTATATCCGAATTCAACTGCTTTTGGAGATTTTCATCAGAGTGAATGATAAATTGGAAGCAATATCCATACTAAATATATTGCAGCTAAATCTGTATTACAAGAAAAAAGCTTACCTCTTTTGGACCATGTTTTAAATGATCGATTTCTAAATGATGAATAGGTAGTATTATCATTCTCAACAACGGCAGCTACTGAATGATCAACAGTATCTTTACGACGAACAAAAAGTGAAGATTCATCCAAAATAATTTCACCATCATCATTTATGATTACTTTTGGACCAATATTGCAATTTTCTACTTCGTCTGTTTTAGGTGGGGGGTCACTGAAATATTCATAAAAATCTATTAATGAAAGTATCAATCCCAGCATACATATCTAATAGTATTAAAAAAATTTCCATTTCAAAAATAAACAAAATACATTTAGTCCTTAATTTATATAACATAAAAATTGCACAATACCAATTTGACATATTCACACAAAAGCAGAATTCCCATTCATGCAATGCTTGAATTTCAATTGGATATAAATCAATGAATGCCAGTACGACAAAAATTCAAACATTTTAAGAATTGAAAATATAATTATTTTTAAAATTTGAATCAATTTTGGCACTTTTTAATATTTCTGAACATAAAAAAAAAATGAATTCTGGACTAGCTCTCAGAACAGAAACGTGTATTAATAATTCAAGTTAAAATAGAATAAAAGTTTCATTCTTAAATTCTAATGAAATATATCATGCATACAATCTTGCTAGAATTAGATTTGAGAACATAATTACATAATCTTGAGAACATAATCTTTTGGGGGGAAGTCAACTTGTAATGTCAGGTGATGAATAAGGATATAATATAAAAATTGAATGTTCTCTGAAAGTTCAACTTGTAAGAAATAGTTCATCTACAGCAAATAACTTAATGTTATTTAATTACTAATCAGTGAGGTCGAGAAGCGCATGTTTGCATATATACAAATTAGCATTTGCCAATACTTTAAAAGTCTAAAAAATCTTTTAAACTTATGTCCTAAATATCATACATCTTTCATAAAAAACAAATAATATTATTTTAAAATCATTTTACAATTCCTTACTGTTAAAAGTTTTAATTTTTAACAGTGAGTGATCATTGCCATACATATTTAAAGAGAAACTGTAAAATGAAAATTATAGAATTTAATCTCAATTTTTATTTTAAAGTGTAAAAATATTGATCATAATCAAAAACACATGCAAGTCTACATCACGACACAAGAGAAAAAAAGGCAAAAAATTTTCCCCTTCAGTGATTTTAATAAGAGTTTTTTTGGCCGCATGTTGACTTAGGAAAGGGAATCTTAGGTATCTTTAAAAGAATGTTGTAAGCATCAGAGATTTTTATATTCCTCCACAAGAAGCATGAGAAAATGTTGAAGATATCAATTTTCTAAAGTGTGTTAAAAATAATTAAATAAAAAGTGGGAACTGATTCTAGGAAATAAGATAACATTTTAGAATGAAGTTAATATGGATGAAATTAAGATAAAAATTTTAAAATTAATTAAAATTAGATTTTAAAAGCACACAAACACACACAAATTAATACTTACTCTACTGGTAACAGATCTTCCACAGCTGGGGCAGTTGGTTTAATTTCCCTATAAAATATCAATTCCAGTTATTTTGAAATTCAAGAAAAATTATAAATAACTGAAAGAAGAAGGGGTCGGGAATAAAACATACTTCATTGGTGAGCTAGAAGGATTCCAATATATCAAATCTACCATTGTCATTTCACTTCGTGATGGAGTAGAAGAAAAATTAGCAACTCTTTTTCGTCTCTCATGCACCTGTGAAAGAAATCATATCCTAGTAGAAAACTTTGATTATATCTTTTCAATGACAAATCTATACTAATAATACAGATGAATGTGTGTGTATATATAGTTGCTCTACAAGTCAGACACTATGACCTACAGCTACCAAATTTGGTACATGTATATCTTAGAGGTCAGGAATGTGGACCTCAGAGTGATTTAAAAATTTTTTAATAAGAATTTTAATTAATTAAAAATTAAGCCAGACTTCAGTATAATCTTGCAATAACTCTAGAAAATATAACTTCAAAAAAAAAAAAAAAACCCACTAGTTTAAAAAACTATCTTTTGTCTGATTTCCAATATTAGATTGCACTATTAATCTGAAGTTCAAACTGTTTTCATTGTTTTTTCTGATTGTTACAAAAGGGTTTTATTTAATATCTATGTAGTTTACGAGACAAACAAAACAAAGTGAAACCACAATATTGCGAAATTTATGAAATAGCTGAATCGTACACTTATGTTTTTAATAAAGCCATGTCATTGGACTGGTCCTCATTAAACAGATACATTTATGCAATAAAAAAAAAACTTAAGTAAGGCAATTAAAATAAAACAGCATTAATATTAGACATTTAGGCAGAATCCTCAATGTGAATTATATATGCACAATTTAAAGAAAATTAAATATAACCAATATTTCCAAGAGAACCAGCTGGTTGCCAAAAGTGAAAAGTTTTAAATATAACGAAAGGTTAACTCTATTGCAACTAAAACAGAGTGCAGAATTAAAATTAGAACTTTACTATCTTATAAAAGTGCAGGATTTTAGATCACTCAATCAACTGCCTCCAAAAAGATATGTCAATCAGTGCCAGAGCCCTGTGGCTGACTTGCCTAAAATTATGAAAATATTAATTATTCTGAGATTGCAATATTCAAAACTTCATAATTGAGTCAGATTTAACAGCAAAAGATAAAAAGTTTTTATTATTTTTTTTTATTAGAAGGTTGAAGTGTTAAGAATATGGTTCCTAAGAACTTAAAAAACTGTATAAAATTTAAGCTTCATGATTTTTTCAATTGACCAAAAAAAATTATTATTTAGCTCATTCAAATCCTTTTAAAAATAAAAATTGAATTTTATGATGAATCGCAGAAATTTTTATTTAATAATTCTTTGAGATATTATGTAAATTATGAAAATTATTCTGAATAGCACATAAAACTTAAATTTCTTATTATAAAATTTTCATATTAAAAAAAAAGCTTTGTTTTAGCAAACATATTTTATTAAAAGATCAAGCGACATAAAATATTTATTTGAAATTTTTAATGAATCCAGTTGAGCTAACTACTCACTAAAGGTGGGCAGTATTAAATAAAATCTATACGCATTTCAGAACTTTTGAAAGAATAATATCACACATGCATACACAAGCCCAATTCAAAATTTTATAGTTTAAATTCTCATTTTCCATAAAGCCTTTTATATGAGGGTCATTTTTTTATACAACATCTACAGCATTGAACTGCAATTAAATGACTAAGACAATACTGGTGAAAGTATTCCTCTCTCCATATTTCAATGCCATACCAGCATAAGGAAATTTAATCCATCAAGTAATATTTAACACATATGACAGATTTTCTGTGAAACAGGATATCAAACATACAATCTGCCAATTCAAAAGCTGAAATTCTACTTCAAGCTCATTATTAAACGATTTATCTAAAAAGTTATTTGAATATTAATTATTTCTATCAAACTTAAAATATGTTATATGAACTACAAAAAATAGTGTACTTTAAATTTTATTCATTTATATAGCCTTTTTTAAAATGGTTACTACTTTATTTCTCTAATTTAATTTTTTTATAAAAGAAAATATGTTAATTCAGTTTAGCATTTGGAATATTTTCATATTTAATGATTATTAAAAGATATTATTTCTGTCAAAAATAAGCTATCCATTAGGCACAAAAATCAAAGAAAGAAATGGTAGACTAAAATTTTTATTAGATAGAAAACTCAGCTGAAATACATTGAAACATCACTAATTTGAATTTGATGTCATCATATTAAATTTTATTTATCCACTTGAAATTTGAACAGAAAAAAACTGGATCCTAAGAGCCAGTGGAAAAGAGAGAGAGAGAGAAAAAACACTGGTTTTCAAATTAAAAATATATTAAAAATTTTTGGTAGATAAATACAAAAACTTTGAAATGAATAATATAATTATACTGTACTTGATTCTATTAAAGGCATTAAAAATTATTGAACTACTGGGGGGGGGCACATAATTCAGATTTATTTAATTAATGAGAAAATTCAAAAATAAAATAATAGACCATTTTCAATACTGATTTTTACTATCAAAATAAATTTGAATTAACATTATGCTAAAATACAAATTCAAAGGAATAGAGGAAAAATTTGAAATACCAATGGATTCAAATTAAAAATATCTAAATCAGTCATGCTCTATTATATTTTAAACAGTAAACCTAACAGTCCAAATAAACTGTCAACATGTCAAATGTGACATACAGTAAATGGTACATAAGACACATTTGTTTTTCAACCTTTTCTCAATAATTTGAGAACAAAAAGAAATTTTTTGTCACAACCACTTTATAAACAATAATTTATGAAAATACATAAAAAAATGTTTAACAGATCATTATTAATAATGAACAGAATATTAATATTTCATGTTTAAAAAACAAGTGTATAATTAACATTCTAAGTAAATTCATATTTTATTCTAAATTTTTTTTCCTTCTTTATTTAGAAATAAAGCTTGTGCAATAAATAATAAAAATTTTGAATATTTTAATCTATCTTTACAATTTGATTATTAACATTTTATTTTCAAATAAGAATGGTTATGTAAAGGAAAATATAACAAGATTTATACTGCACAAATGAAATTTTAATATTATTTATTAACTGTAAAATGCAAAAGCCAAATCTATCTAGTTTAATAGACAAATTTATTCTACATGTTATTCCCTCCAATAAAACTTTCTTCTTCCAATAATTCTTTAAATTAAAAGCAATCCAACTAAATTGATATTAAAGAAAAAAAATTAAACAGTTAAATATAAAATATTAAAATGCTAGAAAAAATGAAATATGAGCACTAGTTAAAGACTAGGAACACATTTTACCTTTTTTGTTGCTGTTCTTTTTCTAGGTGAATTTAAGATACTTTTCAATGTGGGATATTCAGTATTTTTATTCACAATGGCAGATGCAGTAAGACTTTCTTTTTCTTGGGCAATTTCAAAATGTGGTCTTGGGCTAAAAAAACAATGTATCTTAAAAATTAACAATACACTTAAATAATAACAGCAGATATATTAAATATTCATGTAAAAGATTTTTACTAATACTAAATTCAATTACTACAATTTTTTTAGCCAAAGCTTTCACATTTTAGCTTCATATCACAAACATTATTTGCTTTTAAGTATTCCTGAAAACAAAAACGTATATGTATATATATATATGTATTATAAAGAACAAAACTTTTAATACAAAACTGAAGTTAATTTTAATTCCATAAATTCTATACAATATTCTTATTAAGATAAAATAATCAGATGGAACATCTTGAATTAGTTTAATAAACAAATCTGGAAATTCTAGCAGAAAGCACAGAAATGCCTTAATAGTAAGGTTCATTTAAAATTAACAAGGATTATTCTAACAAATAATAAATATTTAAAATGATATAGGTGATTAAATTAAATATGTTATTGCATCTATAAACTTTCAAATTTCCTTATCTGGAGTTAGTTCAGAATAATGAAGTTAATATATCACAGAGAAAGCAATCAATGACATAAGCTTTCATTTCAAGTAGGAAAAAGAGCATAGAATAATCTGTTTATTTTATAGTTGAAAGTTTAAAAACATCCCCATGTTTTAAAATAAATTTATCTTACAAATTACTTATTGTTTTTGCTACGAAAATTTAAATAATCATGAGCACTAGCAAACTTTTCCTTTCAGAAATCTATATACAATTTTGTATTTAGAGTAAACATTATTTTTAGTTCATGAAAAATTGCAGACATTTGGTCTTTTTAACAGAAAACTATTAAAACTGTGCTTTTCTCATATCTTAATAATGGCAATGTAATTCTTAAAATTAATATGTTTAAACTTAAAAAAAAATGAAGAAAAAATATACATTTCATCATATTTTGAAGAAATAAACTATTTTAAAATGATTGCAGATTTTAAACTCATATACTGTATTATTACGTTAGAAAAAAGTATTTACTCATTTGGATTTACACCATCACTAAATAAATAAATTTTGATTTGATTTAGATTTTCTACATTAATTATTAACTTTAACAGAGATTAAAAGTAGTATATTAAAATTAGCAAACATAAATAAGTGATATTTAGCCACTTTAGCATCACATGCAAATTCAGTTACCTTTTTTTTAAAAAAAAAAAAAAACATTTTTTAAGATACAATTAAATTATTTACAGACATTAAAATATAGAAATTAGACAGCATTTATAAATAACTAAAGAGATTACAGGTTTTTTTAATCAAAATATTTCTAAAACAAAATGTGTCACCAAATCAGATAGTTTACATAAAAAAATTGAACACTTGAGAGATTAACTCCCAACCTACACATGGTATCTTATATCTATTTAAATTGATAAATGATATACAAACCTTATCAAAGATCTTTCAGTGTCAGGAAAAGATGATATTTCAGTTTCAGTTTCTCGTATTGGCACATCTGGATGGGAACTTTCTTCAGCATGAGATTCTAATGTTTTGTCTTGTGGAACAGTAGTTCTATAATATTAGAAGTAACTCTGAGAACATTCAGATAAATCATCTATTATTTATATTGCAAACAATGCTAGAACATCATGTTTTATACAGGTCTTTGAATGCAACTTAAATATTTGTTTTAATATTTTATTCACTTTTAATTTCATATTGCATACTCATTGATTTCAGAAATATAAAATTCAATGGGTAGATTCAGGTAAGCCATATTATATTATAGACTCCAAAATTCTTACTCATTTTAAATAACTGTTTTCCTTAAAATGATATAATTGCAAACCAAAGCAATTCTTGCCATTTAGTCAAATCAATTTATATATATATATATAAATCAATTAATGCAAAACATCAATTAAAACTTATAAAAGTATTCTATAAATTTCATAATTATTTAAATTCATTTTTATGTTTAAAGAAAGGAAGCTTGAGGAATCTAAACTGCTTAAATAATTAACAATGAATATGAAAAATCCAGTTAAATTAGAATAGTTATAATAACCAAAACTAATCTAAACACATGTCTACTATAAAGTTGTTTACAGCTCCACAAATATTTCTAAATTTAATAAAATGGCTACAATGCAATATGGATTTACATATTTTTAATAAAAATTAACTTCAAAAGAATACAATGAAGAAGCATGAAAGCTTTTTACATTTGGAGATGTTTTAAATGTAAATGATATAAAATAATTCAAGGTAAAAGCATACTTATAATAAAGTTAGCAATTAAAAAATTATTTAAAGTAAAATTTTTTATCATCAGTTATTGAAGTAGAGAGTCATTGAAACAAACTGATATATTTCAAATTAGAATAGCAAACAAATAGTGGTATTCATTGAAGTTATTCTAGCAGGAGACTGAATTTTGAAGCCAAAATTTATTATTACACGTTTTGTTAATACTGTAACTCTCCAATAGGTGCTGACTTGAATCCAGAAATAATTAGACATTAGAATTCACATGTCAATGACAATGCACCAACACTGTAGTACGCACAGCTCTGGCTCCCAATCTATTACTGAAGGAGTAGTAATTAATTCATAGTCAAGGTTAATTCATTAATATTGGATGATTTATTTAGAAAAACCTAAATCTCATAGGATTGATCAGATTTCTATTTTCCTAGATGAAAATTTTAATTTCACATAAGCACAAACAGTGGTAAACATATTTGTGAAATCTCAATTCATATAATTTTTTCTTGAAAATCCACTTAAAATAAGCACAATTGCAATAAAATTTCTAGATTGAGAACATGGAACAAATCATCAATCATCAACGAGCTTCATAATAAAATGGCTGAACATCCATTGTTCTTAATTTTATAATTCTTTTGTAAGATACAATTGCTTAAAATAGTGAACAATTTAAGAACCTTGTCTTCAAACAATTTTCTAATAATTGTCATTGTTTCTTTACAAATGTGTTAATATACCATTCATTTCAGAATTTTCTTCATAGATTAACTTTGAATACAGTAGACTCCCGATTATCCGCGCCTGCCGCACAATTTTTTTTTTTTTTTTTTTTTTTACTGATTTCTTCAAAATGGTGCAGTTTTACAGTTATACTTTTGTAATTACAAAATACATTACAGTATTAAAACAGTACACATGTATTAATTTTTCTGTATCCTTGACACCTCTCGTAAGTACAAAGCACTTTTCTGTTTTCATTAACAAAATGCCTTTTAGGTTAGTTTTGAGTGATATACTAAAATATTAAGTGTCAGTTAAACATTTCCTGCTGTTTATTTTATGTTTTATTGTACATAAAACAATTTTTCAAAGTTGAAATGACTGTTTTCTCTTTTGCTATACCCGTTTTTAGCTTTTTTCGGATTATCCGCAATTTTTGTTATCCGCAGCGGCCGTGCCACCCAATTCCGCAGATAATCGGGAGTGTACTGTATATATTAAACACATTCAATTTGATATTTTTAATACAGAAAAAAAAGGTGCAAAATTTTCACATACTTTAAGAAGTATGCGAAATATTAATCAATTATTTGTAACTATAAACAAAATATGATTAGAAAAACTGAGAATAAATAAATAAGACTTTTAAACTAGAATTAAGACACTTACCTTACACTAGAGAATTCTTGGTGGTCACCACAAACAGGATCAAAGTCTACAATTGGCTGAGGACTAACTTGAGATTCAGGAATAGAAAATGCTGTGTCAACAGCTTTTTCAGTATTGAACAAACTAAAAAGAACAAAATTAGGCATAATGATTTAAAATTATTGATGAAGAAAATTAATTATTTAAAATTAAAACTAAACTATGCAATGCAGTGTTTTTAACAAATACTAAATGATATATTTTCATATAACAAATGTTTATTCAACATATTATAAAGAATACAATAACTTCATTTTAAAAGCAAAAATCATGAAAAATTATAATAATTCACAAATTGTTTATAAAAGAAAATATTTTTTTTCCCCTTTCTAATAAATTAATATTTTCCACTCAATGTGAGCTCAACCATACAACTGTTTCTATTTTTTTCCTTTCTCAAAAAATATCACATTTTATATTACAGTTACTTACGCAATTTTGCTTCAGAAGATATTATCTACAGCTTAAAAAATAATAAGCAGGACGTGCAATTTTAAGACACATTCTAGCCTTTTATAGCTTTTGTTATATTCACAATGTATAGCACAAGAAAGTAAATCTTAAAGTAACAAGAAAATGATTAAAATAAGAAGAATAAGAATTTACTTGACATTTTAAAATGAACATTTTCTTTTTTTTATTTATCAAAGAGCGATTATGAATGATATATGTTGTAACTAAGATAAGGAATAATGGTATACCAAAAAACACTCCATTTCAAAAAAGTCCCTGAAAGCCACCTCATATAATTATCAACATTTTATTCACAAGAGTGAATTCTAAAAAAATGTTATCTACTCGCAAGTAGTCACACAATTCTCCCAGCTATGTTCTTATGGTCATGAGATAATCAAGCATACAACCCATATCTGCCACACAACTAAATAACACAAGAAAAATGTTTTTGATGATAACAGTAACATTATCATTAAAACCAGGAAACTCAAGTTTTGGTAAACTTTCTTGATAACAAAATTAAGCAATTTAAAAACATATATATGGACAAAACAATAACAAAGCATGTAAATGCTTCTTGCCAGTATACCTCATGAGAAAGTCAAGCAAATATTCAAAAAGGTGTAGATAGCATGGGCAAAATAGTAAAGTAATTAAAACAGCAAAATTATACAGATTAATATATCTACTAAAATTATCAGTCCATTAAAAGGTTCTCAAAGAACTATTGAGAATGAACCTCATAAATCTGAAATATAGTTATATATAGAATCCAATACCTGAAGCTATTATCTAACCTTCTTTCAACATGTCACTATAATGTTAGCATATTAGATTAATCTTAATAGAAAAATATGAACATAATTTCATCAATTTTTTTTTTTTTTTTTTTGAAAAATCAGATATTGAACATACAATTGTCAGACTCCCAGAGCAGAAACTTTATAATCAGGCCATTGTGGCCTTTATATACTGAACATTTAAAGAACAATTATATGAAATGAACAGCTATCCAATATATATGAAGTTAATGCCATATAATGTAAGATTAGCTGATTAAAATGTTTCTGTCAATTCCACCGTTTTCTACATTAAAATTTGATAAAAAGATTTATTCATTTATTAATCAAAAGTCTATTGAATATAAACTGCAGGAAAAAGAGTTTAAATGTTAAGACATAATCGAGATAATTTAAATCAAATAAAATAATGAATATTACCCCCCCCAACTAAAAAAGGTAGAATAACCTTTATAGAAATAAATCATATTACACAATCAATTTTTCCAATTCTTGAACCAAAGATATAGTAAAATAAAAAGAAAATTGCATAGCATCATTCTTTTTATTTTTCAATCAATTATAAGATTCCACAATTTTAATTAATCTATGCCATTAACCAACTTAAATTCAAAACATGAAGAATTGTCCCTCAAAAAATTTTCAATCTTTAAAAAGTTTAACAATTTTTACCAGTTGTATTAAATTGCTGATAACAAGTTTAAATATTATACAAAGAATAAAAAATACTAATAAACTACTAAACACTGATTTTATTGCCAATGATAATTTCATGGTTCTCCTTAAAAATTGGCACAGTTTTTATTATTATTGAACTTGCATTTATATAATCATTACATGAATGAGCATAAATCACACCTATTAAATAAAGCTTATGAAAAACTATTTAAACATTTGGATATTTTTCCTTGTGTTCTGCAGGACAAACAACTGACAGTCTCTTCCAATGTGCAATAACAGCTATTTAAAATTTCTAGTTAAACTGTCTACAAAAAATTTCCAATCTTCTGGTTCTTGATTTATTTCTATTTGAAAAAGGTGATTATTATTTCAGTTAATAAGCCTTCCATGGTGATTCAAGTATAGAAGAATTTATTCTTCCTTAGTTCTGAAAACTATTTTAACATCATGCTTAAGTTTTTTTCCCTAGAAGCAGGATTCTAAACCTTGCTTTGTCAGCTCAAGTTTTCATATTAAACTATTGACTTCTCCTTCAAAGAACATTAGTGTTGACAAGTTTATTTCATATTCACTTTCAATCTTAAATTCAGAGTTTCGTGTGTATCTTTGTCTATTGAAGAAATGTTAGGTAATAATGTGAATATTGGTATAAGAATATCCTTCACTGTTTGGTAGACAATTCATTTTGCTGATTCCAAATCAGGGAATTCCCATTTCTTTTGTAATGATTAAAGCCTTTCATATTCATACAAGAAAAATAACAGTCATCATTACAATTACCAAATCAAATTGCAGACTTTTCCTTTTGCATTTTATTCCATATCTTAAATGCTCTACACAGTAACAAACTTTTTGTGGAACCATGCACTGCCAAGTGTTCATTAATCGAAGACACAAAATGTTCACTTCGACAATTTCCATTAAAATATTAAAAAAAAACAAAAAACAGTAAAATAATTAAACATGTAAAAAATATTAAAATTTAAATCGTCAATAAACAAGCAGTTACAAACACAATTAAAATGTTGAGATTATGCGTTATTTTAAAACAAGAATCAATTGAACAGAAGTACAACTGTCTTTATAATTAGCAGGTTTTATTATTTTATTGTTGATACACATTTTCAATAAAGGAATATTCTGAACTTAAAAATTAATAAATTGATCAAATCACATATAAGTTTCACATAAAAAAAAATTAGGAATCATATATGATAAAGTACCTTCTAAACAGGAGTATATTAAATGACACTCATCTGAATGCTTAATGGTCAAACAAAATATTTTATTAGATCTGATTATATTAAAAAAAAGGAAATATAACTATAAATTATTTATTTCTAGTTTAAAGCAAATGAAAAATTATAATGACCTGGAAACCCTGGGTGACTTGCAATCACTATCACATCTCTTGTCTGAAATAGATTCAATCACGGAATCATCAGGTACATCTACTTTAGAATCAGAAATCTGTTGGGTTTTAAGATCATCTGAAGTATATCTGGAATTCAGGTTTTGATTTTAATATGAGCAGGTTTAATATAAAAAATTAAAATTAAAAGAAAAAAAAAGTAAAATTTTATATGTAATTGGAAAACAATTGGAAAAATTATAAATCAAAATTATAAATATGTTACCTGCAGTCTATAAAACAGCAATATTTTACAGAATGCCAGAACATTTTTAAGCAGTGAGTGAAATATATTTGAATACATAACATACTTTTACTAGACATTGTGTAAAATGACAATTATGAATTTTTTATTTAAAACATGGAAAGGAAAAGAAATGTTACACAAAAGTAATATTTAAAACAAATTCGTATATATATTTCTTATTTTTTCAATTCATTATATAGTATGCCAAAGAAATGCATGAAATATTAATCATTCATACTTTGCCGAAAAATACTTAAGCATACAATAGAAGATCAAATTTTAAAGTTTGCCAGCAACATATACAATTTGAATTTAATGCAAAGTTATTTAATTAATTGTAAAAAAGAAATATACCAGAATGAAAAATTATTTGAAATAAAAACCAATGGTAAATTTAACAAATTTTAATAATTAAAATAAGATTTTTTAAAAATCTATGTCAGACATTTCTAATGAAATACAAGTAAAAATAACAGACCATGTTGGGATAGACAGAATATTTAAAATAAGAATATCCAAAAAAATAATACTCTAGAGTGAGAGAATTGAATATGATTAGCAGGTGTATAAAAAGGAGATAAACTGCTCAAGTTTCTTTGCAGTTTTATAAAGTTCAGTGCACACACTATTAGTGGCTCTGCTGTTCTTCAAATAATAACATTTAAGGAATATTAGAATTGAACATACAAGTGTTTTGACTTTTTTGCTCGGCTTCAATGAAACAATAGCAAATCAAAAAAAGTATTAACTATAGTAATTTAGATAATAAGAGATAATGCATTCAATCAATTTAACAACATGTTTTAACAAAAATTATAAAAACAAATGTCACATCTAAAGTTCTAATTTTCTAGAATGCTTCGAATACATGAACAAATGAAGTAAATTTAATGTAGCAATTTCTATTATTTTCCCCGATATTTGATGTAGAATCAAATAGCACTTCAATTAACATAATAACAATGCAATTCTCATAACATTTTATAAATACTTACACAGAAAGATAAAATGTATGTACTATATGTATGTAGTTTGAAACTGCAGTGTCATTTTAAACTGTGAAGTGAAAAATATTTAATATATAAGTCTAAACTTATGACTAGTTCATTTAAAATATTTAATAGCAAAGCTGTATTTATTTGGTTTAAATATTAACTTCAATTCCTTATACATATTTTTTGGATAAATATAAAAAAATATATAAATAAAATTATGCATTTTGCACTGTGTTTACATAAAATTTTCTAAATCTCCATTTAATTTTTTTCTGAAAATAACATTCATATTTTCATTTTCTACCAGAAACTTATGAACTTACCTTTCTTCTGGCAGATGACTATCTTTAACAGGTTTATTCACCAATAAACCAATGTTTGGTCTGGCTCTCTGAAATCGAGCTCTGGAAAGAGCAGGAATAGTTGCTGTTTTTTTTGGGATTACTGGTCTCTGTAATAGCTCAGATTCTGCCTCAATTGGTTGTGATGGTACATTATCAGTTTTTGTACTACACACACAAAAAAAGGGGGAACAGAACATAAAATTAGAAAAAATACTCACAACACATTTTATAAATTAAAAAAAAAATAAAAAATAAAATAAAATACCAAAGAGTGAAAAAACTTATGCTTCTAAAAAATTTTTTAGCATGATTGTCAACCATGAATCAGACATTTTATATACAAGATTCCTAAGACTTGTATATCAAATTCAGCTGTAAAATGTAACATTATACATTTAAGCAGAACTTATAAAAAATTACTTAAAAAATTCAGTTTATTCCTAATGATTTCATTATCATATTTAAACTTAGAAAGACCTTATAGGAAACAAGACGGAAATTTTTATTGAAATATAATGCAGGAATAATTTATGTTATTACAAAGCTTAAATAAACAAAATTATTCTTTAAAAAGAAAAAAAAAAAAAAAACATTGAAAAATTTATATGAAATCTATGATCACAGAGAACTGAACTGGGCCATTCTAAAATCTCACCCTACAAAAATTTAATAAAGTAAGCTTTTTAATGTTCATATTCAAAAAATTTGTTTGTAAGATTTGAAAAAATATGCTAAAGAGATTTTAAGTATTTATATACAAAGCAATGTTATAAACATAGATAAAAAAAAAAAATATGAATAGCTTGGATACTTAATTTCCTCTGTTCTGACATTGCTAATGAAGCACTAAATAGTTACTATAATATTTCCATCATGTTAATTGAAAAACTCCTCAATTTTAAAATAATATTAACCATATAAAATAAATTATATATATCTAAATATCTGATAATTTCTTTAAAATAATAAAAATATTTTTTCATTACTTTCCTAAATCATTTGAATGTTGAACTGAATATCAAAGATTAATAAATGTTACATTTTAAAATATATCTTAGGACTGAGGAAGTTAAAAATAATGATTGTTAAGTTTTAATAAAAAAATAAGATTTAAGAATAAAAATTTACTTCTCTGAAGGAGCAGGTAAAGATTCTTTCAAAGCCTTGTTAACAGATACATTTGGTCGAGGCTTTACAAAACGTGCTCGTGTAGTAACATTTGATACAATTGGCTTTCGTTTTGGAAGTAGAGAAGTTCTTGTCAGCACATCTGACTCTTTCTTGATAGGAGGTGACAACATGGCCACAGATGCCATTTAATCAACTTATAATACAAAAAAATTTACTGAAAAAAAGAATGGAATATAAATAAAAATAATTCAAACTGAGTATAAATAAAAATTTTGAATTATAATGAGCAATGTCATTCCAGTCCAACAATTTAACTTTTTTTTTTTGACATTCAATGATAATCTGGAACAATATTCATTAAAAAAAAATTAGTTTTATGATCATGCAAACAACTAATATACTGTTCATTCGCAGTTTCTGAAACCCGCTGTACTTTTGACCATATATCAGGAGGCATTTATCTTATGCAAAAAAAAAAAAAAAGGCGTGAGAGAAAAGTTGAAATGATATGTTTACCCACCCTTAATATGTTTACCCCACCTTAAGCGTTGAAACATGTTAGTCTTTTGATCCTGAAACAAACAGTACTCAAAAGATTACACTAGTATTTTAAAGATGACAAAAAGCTTTATAATATAGTACTGAATTTATTTTATTTGATATAAGGGAGATAAATAATGCTCCATACAGGAAAAAATATATATAAATCCATTCCTGAATAACTGTGGCTTTAAGAAGATATACCTAATTAACAGTTAAAATAATATTGCAAGTTTCCTTGGAATATGTAAAAATAAATTAGCCTTATATCTATGTTTTCAGATTTATTTTATTCCATGGTTTCTTAGCAAATCTTTATTCTGCTTATTTAAATTTGGTCAACTGGGTTCATTTCAACAATGTAATTTGTTCCTCTTGATCTAACAAGGCTAATGAATGTTTTTGGTTCAAATAACATAATATTGTGTGGCTACTCAATTTAATTTTTTTTCTTACTATAAGTAGAAAATATTTGATTGAACACAGTGAAGATCTAATGGCTATGGCAAAATTTGGCACTCACACAAAAATGTCATATTGCATTTTTGAAGATAATCATAAGATGTAGCTTTTGATAGAATAATTTTATACTCTCATAAACTAATTTGAATTAACTTTACCTTTTCAATTTCTTTTTTCATTAATAAAAATAAGATCTGTTTCATTTCTTTAATTGATGTTCTAACATATTTTAAAAAGACAAGAAATGATTTAAGGACAATTAATATGCATGCATTTGCATCTATTTTTTTAAGTGTCCACATTTATTAAGAATGCCTATATTTTTAAGCAAGATGCAATTCATTTGTAGTTCTTTTAATTATTTCATTTGTATTAAAAAGAAATTACCATATATGTAAGTGCATGGCTTTTAAATCTTGAATAATACATATTTTTTTCTACCTTTTCTGCCTAATTCCTTTATCTCATTTGAATACTTTTCACTTTATAATTAGTTACAATATTAAAAAATATTGTAACTGTTTAATTTTTCTCTCTTCAACATGATGTCTTAAGAAATAATTCCTAATTAATTTGACTAATATAACAAAAAAATTGTAACAATGCAATGCAATCATTTAATGCATTGAAAATAAATATTTGTACTAATTAAAAACAACATAAATAATAACACTTAAAGAGTCATTGAAAAACAAGCAATAAAATTTATGAAGAAACAAATATTAAGATAAATGGAATTCAACTCCCATCTCCAGTATAATAAAATTTTACAGTTATACAAAAAAATCACAATGAATTTTTTGTTTTATTTTTAGAAATTTATAATTGGAATTACAATTTACATATTTGAAACTGCTTCAAGAAAATCATAATCATTTCATTATATTATTTAACTTTACATTAAATTCAAGAACATCATTTCAAAAGAATTTTTATATTATCAGTATTCAAATTAATATAAATTATTCCCATATGAGTTTAAATTAAAAAAAAAAATCCCACTAATTTTACAAAATATAAATTCCGAAATAAGACAGTAAAGCTATTATATATGTCATGAATATTCAGGTAACTCCAATTAAAAAAAAATATAGTGTTTACGATGAGGCTAAGCTACATTACAATTTTTAATAGTTACAGAACTAAAGATGAGACAGTGCTGGCAAAAAGCAAACCAAAAATTCACTTGTTATTACTTATCCGGCCACGTGACAAATTTACACACAAAATGATTTATACAAATGCAATACAAAAGAGTAGAAGTACTTTCTTGTTATTGAAACCGTAAACAATTATGTTTTAGCCTTACTTCACACTGATTCCTTGGATTTCGGAATTTTACAGCAATTTAAAATATTCCCGTATATTCTGTTTAATTCTATACACACATGATGCAACCATCATTGGGAATTGAAATATATATGTATTATCAGAAAACGAAAATACTGATTCCTGTGAACAAATAACATTTAGATACAAATGAAGTGATAATTTTAAATATATTCTTGTTCTTACAATTTCCTACAATTCTACTTGATTACATCATTGTTTTTTTTTTTTTTTTCTTTCCTTTTCTATTTATTAATGCGCTTCACTACTAAAACTCAATCGTAGATCGAGTTCAGAATGTCAGATCTTCCACCGCTTTTATCCCATACGAGTCCATAAAATTATTATTCCTTTTTTGAAAATAAGGGATAATTTCCATCTAAAAAAGACAAAAATTCTTTTGTTTAATTTATAAATAATGTCAAATACTTCTGGGTGTATTTCTTACCAGAATACTTAATTTTTTCCAGACTTATTTGTGAGATTCGCAATGACACGTTTAATGACTCTAGTGCGATATCTATTTTGTCTGATTAAGTAATAGGCAAAGTGCTTACTCCTGAATTAGCAAAGAGTAGTGACGTTTATAAAATAATTTTACACAAATATTTTTTGTCTACTGTCATTTATTTTCTTTTTAAACTTGGTCAACTTCTTAAATATAATTTTTTTAAATTAATTCCCAGAGTAAATTCGGTGAGGGCAGCATGGTGATAAGTCTACGCTTAGAAAGCGCACAAATACGAATCTTAGTTCCGATTCCACCCAAGACCAGACGTTCATGTGAACCCTATCCATGATGCATCATAGGTAAACAGCACATTGGGGTATCAAACGCTGAGGAGAGGATAATAGCTGATGTATCAAGCTACTTTCCTTTCCACGACAGGTGTCGTGGTCGTCCTCGTCATCTGACTGCGGTTCAAAATTTCGAGGTCCATTCCAAAATAGCCCTAGTGTTGCTTTACAACGAGACGTTAATATAACTAAACTAAACTTCCTTTCCACGTTCTAAAATTATGAGGTCTATTCACAAATATTCCTCATTCAGTTTCATTACTGATCGTTCATTTGATTAAACAAATCCGAATCGGGCAATTAATATATCAGAGTCTTTTATTTATTTGCTATTCATAACACATTTTTAGAATTTTTTGTAAAAAAATTAATTGTAGCTTTAAATTGAAACGTCACATCGAAAAAAAAGTATTTCATTTTGCAATTTGGTGAAGGCAGTATAAGTGTAAATCTCTGAATTACAGAACAAAAAATTAACAATGTGTATAAAAAATTTTAAAAATCCTGTAATTTAAGCATAATCATATGTATTGTTCAAGGTTAATTTCTTATAAAGTCCAATGTTGCTACCAAAAACATTTAAATACTGCATTTGATGAATGATTGAATTTTTTAAAACATACTTAAGTTATACATAATCTATGGATGTAGATAAGAAATTCTGTGGCTTCTTTTATTTTATTGGTATGAATACAAGATTTCACAACAACAAAATCATTATTTACAAAATATAAAAAAGTCTAAAGACTATTTTAGTATTAGTATAAAAACTTCATATTTTTCATAATTTTAAAATGTATTGATAAGTTAGACATTGGAAGATCAAATACAAAGAAGTTTTATATTTGTTTCAAAAATGAATATTATTGGAAATTTTAATATTAGTGATAATTTCATTTTATAATTTTGAGTTATAAAAACTTCACAAGAAATATAATTTCCTATTAAATAGCAATTTTCATTTGAATGAGCATTTAACAATATTCCTTTCCTAAGAATGAGCATAATAAATAGTTAAAATGAGTTTTATTTTTAGATTTGAAGATTCCAAAATCCCAAAGTTCAGCAGTTAAATATTAAATTCAAATAAGATGGAAATGGAAAGTAGCTTTCTTAAAATTGAGAATTTGTTTTTTTCTAGTAACTACAAAATACTGAACTCCAATTTTACAAATTACTTACTTCACATAATGAAATGAAAATGCACCAATAGTAATTAAAAAAATGATTATATAAATTCAAAATTGACTGTAAAACAATTTACTACTATTATTTGTTTACTGAATATTTAATGATTCATTTTGAGGCTATATAATGAGTATTACAAGTAATGTGTTAATATTAGGTAATCAATCTGAACTGCCTTGAGCTGGTAGGGAATGTGGAGCTACACAAGTTCAAATAAGCAGGATTCCATAATAACCTCATAATTTTCAAGTAGCATTTCATCATGATTATCAAATTTACTACCTAATTGAATTAAAAATGCACCAGAATCTTTCAGTAACAGTTGTTTACAAATGACTGAGTTTACTAGAATTTTTACAAATCTGTCATTACTATAACTCAAAAAAAGAAGATTGTCACATTTACTAAATATAACAAGCTGGTTTATAATTAAACTCTTTTTTAAAATTTCTTCAACTGCTAAAGGTTGATAAACATATTTTGAAAAAAAATGATTAGAAATTTAATCAACGGTAATGTTGTTTTTTAAGAATTAGAACTAGTTTTAAATGTAAGAATCAAATTAAAATGGAGAAATTTATCATGTTTACTTCAGAAAGAAAAGTAGTATGTGATTACAGTACTTATTTTTAATATAGTTTTAATATAAAAAATATTAATTTAAAACAAATTAATATTAATAAAGTTTAGAATAAATTTTAATTCAAAGAAAAAAAAAACAAATTTATATTAGGTATAGTACATTAACTGCATCTTATTAAAAGAAATTATACAAAAAGATAGAGAGAAATGAGATTTAATTTATAATACAATGGAATATTACAGAAATGTATTATAATAGTGAATCAGTCCTACAATATAAATATTTTAATTTTCAAAATAAATATTACAAAAATTAATATACATTACATAACTGATTTTATAATCAAATTTGTAAAACAAAGAAAATATTCTTCCAAGCCTAAAAATAATATAAAATATAAATTGCATTTTTTAATAAAATATGCAGGGTGTAGAAATTTCCTTTTATTTAATTCAACAAACCAATCATATTAATTATTTTTCAGGATTTTTGCATTATTTAAATAAAAAAAATTACAGTAGGTTAACTACTATGCCAAGAGCTCTGCTCATCTGTTCTAAATGCAAGAAAAAGCAGAAGTCTTACATTTTACTGTCTTTTTTGTTTTACATTTTTCACATTCAATCTTTTATATTTAAGATTCACAGTCTTAATTACAAATGCATAATTCTTTACAATACTCTACAGATATCAGATAAAAAAAACGTCCCATTGTTTGAAGCATATATGTAAAGATTTGTTCATCCTACTTTAGAACTGGACAACATACAATTTTCTCTGTGTGTGTAGAAAGAGGGGGATATTGAATTTTCAAATGAAAACTAGCTTTTTGAAGAGAACAAACCTAATCTTAAAAGATTAACATTGTCAAAAGAATGTAACCAAGGGATTCTTTAGATGTAAATAATAATTCCATGATTTAATAAATAACTGATGCAATAAACATGTGTATGTCTTAATATGAAATTCAAAAAAGAGCAATTACGAAATTCAGATAAGGCAGAAATTAAGATGCAACATGTGTGTTGGAGAATACCATCATGCATATAAATAAACATATATTTTGAAAATAGGTTTAGCTTGGTGAAGACATTATGATTCATATTCATTATAGTTTGGATGCTTTGATTTTCATTTAATCAAGTATACAAAAAAAAAGTATTTGAATTTTAGACCCTGATGATATGATAGTAATTGTTAACAAGAAAAAATAAAAAAGACAAGTAAGAATTTTATATATTATAAAATTAAAGAAGCTAAAAATTTGCAGTCAGAAAATGTAAAACTACAAAAAAATGCCAGTTGCCTTTGAAACAGGTCTGATAAAATATATATATATATAATAAAAATATTTAAACTTATTAATTGAAATAAAATCATTTTCAAAGAACTGAAGCTAAAAGAAAAAAAAAGGATAAATAAAATATTCATTCAATACAATAAAATTTCAAAAATGTTACAATATGAAGGAAAATTAGGTTAAACATTTAAAGAAACTGCAGAAATTTTAAGACATTGTTTAAAGGTAAATGCTGAGCATGCATATTAAAAAGTACTTATTCTACATAATAAAATCAAAAATGGAAATTCTGAAGGGTGCAATTTAACCTTAACTTTGGCAAAAGCATTCAAGTGATAGATTTGATTAAACAATAACACAGAATCAATATATATATATATATATATATATATATATATATTAAAATTATAACAAATTGTGCTTAACTAAAAAGCCAATTAAAATTTGAGATAAGTGTATGAAATGATAACTGGTGCCACTGATCAACTAATTTCTTTAAATTTTAAGATAATGGGAAAATAAGTCTTTATGTGGTGATATATTCTGAAATTAAATCAGAAAAACATAAAATCTTTTTACTCTCCATTTAATGGAGATAATTTAATCAACCCTTTTAATGAGGTCTATCAATTTTTTAGGTATTTGTGGATATTTACAGCCTCTAATTAAATTCAGCAATTTTCAGATTAAGCTCACTGACTATATATAACTATTGTAGCAATATTTCTCATTTGTTTTGTGATTGAATCTGAGGGCAGTAAATATCCACAAATATAATTCTCAAATATTGTAGTAATCTTTTCAAGTACTGCACCAAATTTTATTAGAATTTCTCAAGGACACAGAATTGTATATGTTTTAAATAAACATATATTCAATTATATATAGAGATGGATAGATTTTACAGAATTTATGAGACACTATTAGTGACTTATTAAATCAGATGTATATGTATTACATAATGCATATACATCTGATGTGCAAGATATAACATATTTATGCAAATATAGTTTTATCTGTATGACAACAATCAAGATATTTATTACATACAAGATAATTACAAACAGCACAGTCTTTATTGAAGAAAACAAACAAACAAAAAAGCAATCATTTCTGTCATCAGCACATTTGCAAGAATATAAAATACTTTTTTAATTATAAAAATTATGAATATTAGTAATCTGCATAAAAATTTACATATTCATAAAGAAAAAAAAAAGATATACAGCGAGAGATCTAGATAAAAAAATCAGAAGGGGGAAAAAATGGAAGACACAAAAATATAAAACAGAAAATAACTGAAAAATTATAGATTTTTTAAAAAACGAAACCAATTCAAGTTTGAAACTGTACTGTAAAAAATCACATTAGTCATAATAGAAAAATTAATTGAAATTACATAACAAATTATGACAACTGTCAATACTTGTATATATGTATATATATATATAGTTTTAAATTTTCCATTTTTTATAGTAATCCCCATTTCTAATCTGATAGATAACTGAGATTAAATTTTTCATAATTGTGCAAAAAAAAAGAAATAATAAAAGTAATTATTTTTGAATAATCCAAAAGTAATAAAGTTTAATATATCTGTTTTATAAATAAAGAAAATGATAATTTGAACTCAAACAAATACAGTTATTCTTACTTAGAAATTAAATCAGCAACAGTATGATTCGCAATTGTTAGCTTGACACATTGTGTAAACATACAAGATAGGCTAATTAATCAACTCGTAGTGTTATAAATTTGTTATTTTAAAACAAAACCAAAGTATTTCACATATGCTTTAATGGGGAAAAAATTATTCCTTACTGATAAGTATTATATATAACAAATATGAGTCAGAAAACTTAATTAAAATTTCAAAGACATCTTAGAAATAATTACCAAGTTATTTTCTTTAACACATTCTATTGCACAGTAAATGAAAACAATTCATATTTAATATTTTACAAGCATTATAAATTATTCTTTAAGATTTACACACAAATTAAGGTCCTGATCTATACTTCCACTTGGCATAAGCCCAAATCAAGAAAATTTAGGTGCATTGTAATGTAAAACCCATCCATATTCACAAAAAGTAAATCTTTCCATCTTTAACAAATAACAACGAAATAATTTCTGTTGCATACTTCAATCAGATTCCTCTTCCTGTTTCACATGTTTACGTAGATGTCTCATTAAGCTATTTTTGTGCACAAAAGGCTTTTTACAAACACCACATCCAAAATGCTTTTCATTTGTATGAGTTACAAAATGAGTTAGTAAAGTACTCTTTTGGGAAAATGCCCTGTTACATACACCACACACATGGGGTTTCTCCTTCGTATGCGTGAGTAAATGTCGGACTAGGCTGTGTTTGTGAGTAAATGCTTTACTGCATTCATCACATGCATGAGGCTTCACTCTTGCGTGAATGAGAAGATGAGCATTTAAATGTCCTTTATGAGCAAATGCTCTACCACAATTACCGCAAACATGTGGTCTTTCCTTGGTATGATTCAGTAAATGAATACATAGTTCTTCCTTGGTCATAAATGATCTACTACAAACCGAACATCCAAAAGGCTTAGCTTTCGTATGAGCACGCACATGGGTTCGAAGAGTATTTTTGTTATTGAATACTCTGTAACATATGCCACAAACATGAGATTTATCTTTCGTATGCGTATGCAAATGTAACGTTATTGCATGTTTTTGCTCAAATTCTGTGTCACACACAGTCTTCTCTTCTGGCGTTGGCTTCTTTGCTAAATATACTACAACGGGTTCATTCATTGCTTATGGTAATATTTTTGATCAAGTGAAACAGAAAAACTTGAATTACAAAGATTACCTTGTTGCGCTCAAAACAACAATCAACTAATCAACAAAACAGACCAACGAGATATGACCAGTTACAGTTAAAAATGTGTGAGCGAGAAAGGCTTATCAATACCTCATTTCTCAATCTTGTTATTTATTACTTTGGATTTTAGAAATTTGAAACAAAAACTGTAAATAAACTTACCACGTTTTTGAAAATGATAAAAAGGAGTAACAATTTGATCTGAATTTAAATTTCCTTTATTAACTTTTTACTGACATTACATGGTGTCTTCTTGTTATTAGTGAAGAAGCTATTCCTTGATTTGAAAAGTAACAACCGGTTTTATCCTCTCAATAGAATGTGGGATTTCAAAACCTAAAAATTTAACAGTTTTATTTTCGCACACTTCAAATACCTTTTAATGTTACTCATAGTTTCATGGCACAAGTCATCATTATTTCAAAAAATAGCTAAATCCTATAATCCACTAGTAATTTTGACCACACAACTACCAGAAACTCATTGTGTTGATCCAAATTTTTCTAACTCACGTTTGTGGTTGTTTGATATTCATCTTTGGACCATCTTATCTAGCTGACTGTGCTTGGAGGAAGAGTGGGTGACAAAAGAGGTTCTGATACATTTATCTATTGAATTATATCTTCAATATTTACATAATTTTCCATTTACAAACTACAAGGAATGCATATAGATTGGTAAATTAATATGTTTGAAATGTCAAAAACTTCATATATGAATTTAAAATTTTAGATTACCTTTATATAAAATACCTTAAAAAAAAAAAGAATTCCCATCAAAACTATTCTTGCACAACGACTAATTTCTAAGTTGACGAACTTCTACTGTTTCCTGGTACAGGCTTGATTAAAGCATTATCGTTAAGACAGAATGAATATATCAATCCAGCCTCTTTTTCTTTTTCATTTATCTATTGAAAAATACTTTTCACTTTATAGACCTATATTTCTAATTAAAATTCGTATCTTCAAAATAACTAGGGTTGTAGTAATGCAAGAATTTTTTACAGCTGCTTTCGAAGAAATTAAAATATAGACGGTAAAACTGGAGTAAAATTTAAAGAGATTATTGAAATTTTTTCAGCTCCTAACTTACTAAATAAAAGTATTTTAACTAAGCGGAACTTTGAGATGATTCTTTACAGACTTAAACTTTTTTCTTGTGTTCTTATATAATTCATTTAACGCGATCTAGTAAAAGCTTTTCGTTTTTATTCTTATTTTTAGTGTTTATGCAACAGGTAATATATATTGAAATAAATGGTTGTATTCTGTGAAGAAGTGAATTATCTTCTAAAATCGGTTAAAAATATGTTCAGCTATTCTTAAAGATGACAGAATGAAAAGTTCCACAAGTTCATTATTCTGGAAAAGTCGAATAAGAGGCCACAAAGTGTTAGAAGATAAATAATTTTTTACAATGTATACTGTTCAAGTATCTAAACATTTAAGATATATTTTCAAATTTATGCAAATATTTTAAAATTCAGCTGCATTTTTTCATTGCTTTATTTAAAAAAATCAGCAGAAATAGTCTTTCCGAAACTTTCTCGTATATTCTCCAATTAATGTAGTGGCACATAATTAACCACATTCCATTAGTAAACAACAGGTACAAAAGAGCCAACTGGCGTACGACCTTTACTGATTTATTTTAGTGAATAATCGTTGGAATGCCGTTAAAAAGTGCACATATGTGATATAAAATCGTAAGTGAAAATCTTAATATGGAATTAATGATCGGCAAAGGCACGCAACTGAATGCTTTGAATTTCATCACAACATTTTGTTGTTACTTTTCAATAATCTCAGCATGGTTCTTAGAGACAGCACATTTATTAGACAAAGAAAACGAAAAGAACACAGGACAATTACGCACACAGCATCTTCTTCGCGGGAGGAATGGTGCAGGAACGAAGCGTCAGAAGCGTAGTCACACAGATATCCTACGCGAGAAAAATAGTCCGCTCGCTTCATCCCAACACATTTCAAAAGAGACTGCGATTCAAATTGAATTTAAAAGAATTAAAAATAAAAAGAGAATTATAAATACCTTTTTAATGAAATTGATATCATTAAAAAGGTACTTTTTTTTAGCCTTAAAGTATTTGTCTACATTTAAAAGGTAGTGTTTAGTCAAAATTCCTAAATTTTTTTGTTTTATTTTAAAACCTATTTATTTGGATTTCCAAATCTGTGTTTGTTTTAATTCTATGGTAATAGAAACCGAGATATGTGATTTTTTTATAAACCATTGTAGCTGAAAACGAAACCGGAAGTACCAACCGGAAGTTGAATGCTTTTCGATATTTTATCAAATACATACCTCTCTGAATTGTAATTTCTTTTATAATATGTTCCATCAGTAAGCCACGAGTATTAGAATACGTTTTGAGTAGTTTTTATGCCGAAAGAATTAGCAATTACATCTGCTTTTGAACATTGTTTATGTTTACAAAGCATTTTTAGAAAAAGACAAATGAAAACTTTAAATAATTTTTTTGAAAAACTTGGATTTCGTAAAAAATTTTATAAGCAAAACATAACATCTTAAAAATTTATTTATATATTATTCCTTGAAATTTTACATATATGTTACCTTAAGTGTTCCAAAGTGAACTAGGGATATAACTTTGAACTGAGTAGTTATTGTTTTAGAGCTGCCTAATATAATTTTCAACAACGAATTTTGTGAAATTTTCAATACATAAATATTCGAATCGCTATAATATTTTTGAAAATGCATATATTTCTTAGATTTAAATTCATCCCCTTCACCACAGCTGTAAGTAAGTTGTGTATAAAAATAATTAGAATATGTGCAATAGAATTTTTTGTAGTGTTTTTGTTTCTTATTGCAATTTTCGCTATTTTTTACTCAAATTGACATGTTTTACAGAATCTAATTTGGCAAGAATTTCCAGATCAATATTTTTCATTATTTGTAATCACATTGATCCAGAAAATGAGTTCACTAGAGGGATTTTTCAAAAATTTGTCTCCGTAAGTAGACAGATATCTTAAGATAAAACAAGCATCATTTTTGTAAGATAATTGTTTTGGAAAATGTGACTTTCCATTCCCTTAAGCATGTCCTAACGATTAACCATCAGTTAAGCCTATTTTTGCGCTGGATTAAATTTTCTGTTTGAAGCCTGTTTCTTGATTAATTTTATGTCCTTCTTTTTTCTGGCGGAATGGACATTTGGTGACACAGCGAATTCTCATTAGAGCCTTTCTAACAGCCTTTTGTAGCCAAATTCACTAACTAAACAAAGCGATTATATTCAATGCAGCAATAAAAGCATTCAATGAAAAAGTCTGAAATTCGCACGATGGTTTGTTTAGATTTGATTGTTGCATTTTGACAATCTTTACATATAAGTACGACGAAAGTATATACGTATTTTGTGTGTTGGTGTTCTACAGGCTAGACCGTTGAGTTGATTTACCACACATATATTCACACAGATACCAGACTTTAACACACATATATTTTGGAGGATGCAAATGTGCATCTAAGAGAGATTTTTTTGAAACTTCAATTCGAATTTTAATTAATTAAAAAGTAAGTAAAATTTTAGT
This sequence comes from Argiope bruennichi, assembly GCF_947563725.1. Taxonomy (NCBI): domain Eukaryota; kingdom Metazoa; phylum Arthropoda; class Arachnida; order Araneae; family Araneidae; genus Argiope; species Argiope bruennichi. The sequence goes on along the minus strand of NC_079157.1, from coordinate 107,472,270 downwards.
GTTTCTCTGCGATAACTTCCAAACATATTATTGCACCAAAATGAAGTTAAAAATTGTCTTTTTAATGATATTAATTAATATCAGTGTTAATTGGGCTGAATTTTGACAATTTTCTAAAAAAAAATATTTTTCTAATTTCCAACAGTGGGTTACATAGTTGCCTTGAAATTCAAATCGTTTTCATTGTTTCATCAAATATTTGATCTCGTGATTTCCTTCTTTTGTTGAAAACTGAGGGAAAAGGATTCTATTTAATATCTGTGTAGTTTATAAATCAAATAAAAAAAGAAGTTATAATATCGCCAAATTTAGAAAATAGATGAACGAATTTTTATGTTTTTAGTAGCGTTATGTTGAGGGGTGGGATTATCTAAATTAGAAATATTCATGTACAAAATAAATAAAACTTAAGTAAAATAACGTGGCGTTAATATGAGACAATTTGGCGGAATCATGGGAACGAAGTTATATTTAAACGATTTATCTAGAATCAAATATAACCAATATCTGTGGCGATTTAGCTGGTCGCCTGCGGCTACTAGTAGATAATAAGAGCGACTTCTGCTCCACGCATTTTACCCTTTTATAGATATAGAGTTTGAACGGAATCCATTCAGAAGTCTGTCTGCCCAGCTGTTTGAATACGAGTAAACTCAATTAGAACAAAAAGTAAAGAACTAAAGAAATAAAATTTGGTATACAGATTTAAAATCTATAGTTTCTAATCAAATTTTGAATCAAAATTATTAAAGCGCTGATCATCTGTCGGCTCATACTTTTTCATCTACTCAATAACTCACAAATGCAATAACGTAAATCAATCAAATTTTGTATTTGATTTTATTACTATAAATTAAGGTTATTACTATAATGTAGGTTTTAATGGGTAATAATGAACCAGCAGTTTTAATGGATGATACTCAATGGCCTAAAATTAAGACATCAGGAAGGGATCTTGTTCTCTTTCTCTATTCTAGAACATTCGTTCCCAAAAAGTAAAATAGAATATTCGATATAAAAACAGAAAAGATCCTAGGAAAGGATCAGGAGGTTTACCCTAGCATCATTAAGACTGCTACGTTTTAATATCGTCATGGCATCTATCATAAAACATCATTATGAAGGGGGGGAAAACCTAATTTAGAGAGGGGACAACGCCTTTCAAATACAAAGGGACTTTTCTTTATTTTTATATTTCTATATACTAAAATAACAAGGGAAAAATAATAACTAATAGATTCTTTTATTAACCCTTCAGACAGAATTCTTTTAACTGCTTATTTATCTGTTTCATCAGTAGCAATAGGAGCATTCCATTCTGATTCTTCCAACATCATATTTGTTATTCGCAAAAATAATTGACGCAAGAGATAACACAGAATTTGACAGTTTGCTTACAATTAGAGGTGGAAAAATTTCTTCTGGGGTATTCATTACCTTATCCTGATTATCACCAGTGTTATTTATATTTTCTGCAATATGTAATGACACTAGATTTTTATTTGTAAGCAAGTTTGGAATAATTTTTCTTTCACAATATTTTAATTTTATCATAATCTATAACTAATTTGTATAAACTACAATCCAGCAGTCTTAAGATTCTATAGGATAAAAGATTTCCAATGATTTTTTTTATTTGTGTATTATTAAATAAATGTCACAAATTTAATTTAATTAGAGCATTCCATAAGCTTGTTTGATTCGAATTGGGTTCGCAATTTGGTCTTACTTCGGGATTTTGTGAAGAGAGACTTGTGTACGGAGAAGCCGAATTAGCTGTTGTGGAAGATTAATCATAAATTGGGGTTGTCGAATATGACACACTCATGCCTAATGATAGGAATTTAGAATACCTTATTGTTTACGAATTCTACTAGCAGAAGGTGGTAATTTCTGTTGGAAATGCAGGTCATGGTTTTGGTTAAATCTTGGTTACCAAAATTATTTGGATGCGGCTTCGATACATTTTGATTGTTGTGCCTGAAATAATTTTGGACTAGAGATGCAAAGAGAGTTTGTGATCTATTATTAAAATTTGACTTGAGGTAAAAGGGATGTTGGTTGTCTTGCAGGTTTCATTACTCCTGATCTGGCTTGTCCTAATAAGATTCTTGTATCTTTAAAAGTTTGTTATTGTAAACCATTCTATAAAGGTAGAAAGAGTGTTTATGGTTATTAATTGCTTTCAGTGGGCACTCTATCAATGAGACTCTCAAGAATGAGTTGTCGATTAAAGCCTAATTATCGGCTATTATTTAATTTTTTATGAAAATTGTCTAAATTATCATTTGGATTAAATTTATATCGAGAAAAGTCAACAAAATTTATTACATTGGATCGAATAAGTTGTTCTATTAGAAAAAAAAAAAAGATTAGTAATGTTCAAACAACAATTTATATAATGAGTTAATGAAAGAAATTTGACAGTATTTTATATTTTCCAACAAATTTATTGATGTTTCTACAGATTTTATAAAGATATTTCAAATGCAATTCCATCGGCATTCCATTTTCGGGATCAAAGAGAATTATTGAGGGTTCAATTACATTAACATGGACCATTAACAAATCAACAATAGAGCCCGGAGTAGAGATGCATAATCCACGATTTTTTGAATAACAAATAATATTGCTATTGTTATTTTTAAATATGCGTTCCAAATATCTGTTATTTCAATCATATTATTAATTAAAAATTATTACTTAATATTAAATATAAAATTTATTAATTGTAATTAATACTTAATTTACTAATTTAATTAAGGTGTGATTGAATTAATATATCTGTTTCAGGTTACTTCTTAAATTTTATTTTTTTTCTCAAAACTATTTATTTATTAGAGTGAGCCATTTTCTGGAAAAGATGAGTTAAAAATATATGTCATTTCTTTAAAATGTTTACTTTAGTCCTATATTCTACCAATAGATGGCGCCAGCAGTAAACAGAGTACATGTAATCAAAGTCAATCATGTCACGAGCAATTAAAAATGATCTGTATGGAATAGTGCATCATCAAATACGAATATCGGGCACTCCCGTAAAGTGGAGCGGTGACTTCACACTTTCCAGTGAAACCTCACACTTTCCGGTGAAATCACCGCTCCGATAAATTTCAGTGATATGCAATTCAATGATACGATACGATAATTCCAATAACCGGTCCGTTCACTTTTCAATCCAATCACAGATTTCTTTCGAGAGCTTCCATTGGACAGATCGTATCGATTGTAACTTTCCAGTGAAGTCACCGATCCGGCAAATTTCAGTGATATCGTATCGATTGTTAGTTTCTATCGTGATCCAAAACCTGTAATCGAAATATCATCAGTAAGATCGTATCAAGGATTTGAATCACACCCCTCTTTGAAAAGTATTGATCACTTGTATTTGTGACTTTTTGATATTGGTTACGTAATAACCGCTCTGAAAATATTCGTCATCCCTAGAATGGAGTTATTTTTTTCAGCTACACTACTACTTTCATTTTCATCTATAGGGCTATCAATTTTATTTTCTTTGGAAATTAAATCCTAAGAGTTAGGTAAATCTGTTTTAGAGCAGTCCATCATTTTACCTGATCTTTAATCTCAATTTGAATGAGAACACATTTTAAAATTCTGCAACCGTAAAATCTCGTATATGGATTTTTTAAAAAAAGATTTTGAATTTTACAATATTTTAAAAATAATAATTTAAAAACACTATTTAATATTATAGCATTATGTAAATATTCAGTTCAATGAAGTCTAATATAAATTTTAAATTGATATAAGAAGATAATGGTATTATTATTATACTATTTTTGTATTGTTATCTATACAAAATTTGTGAAATTTTAATAGTTACTTTCTATGTATTCAATAATTTTCTTTCAAAACTGAAAAAAAAAATCCTATATCCTTTTTAAATATTAAAAATTAAATACTATGAGTATATCATGTAAAATAAAGACTGGATAAAAATTTGCACTTATTGTATGTTTCACACACACACATGTTGAGTCATAGAAGTATGCTGCAAATATTTTTTTTTTTTGAAAAAATCTTGAATACTGAAAGAATGTTTAAAAAAAAAAAGCATTTTCGTGGGAAACCATAAAATTTGAACTACAATGCTTATTTGCACCATATTTGCATTCCATTCTGGCATTTGCTGATGCACAAGTGAATTGGAACCCGTCGACGGATATGACTAATTATTGTGATGAGAATAGGGCAAACGAATGATGTAAATATGTGGATGGAGTGTTAATATACATCGGGTATAGTTTAGTTTTTAGTTATATTAACATCCCGATTTAAAGCAACACTAGGACTATTTTGGGCCGGACCTCGTAATTTTGAACCGTGGTCAGATGACGAGGGCGACACCTGAGCTCTCATCCCATCTCCAAACTGCCACACCACACCAACGAGGAATGTACATCGGGAGCTCGGGGGTGGATATTTCTTCTATGAAAAAGGATGAAAAGTAAAGAAATATTTCAGAACAACTTGGGTTATGGGTGGACAAACTCGACTGTGAGGTTTGCGATTGCACGAAAGCGGCGAATCGATCTCTGGAACTGTTACGTCGCCATATCTCCTCGGACGTACTGGAAACAGTGGTTAGAACCAATTTTGTGAGTCATTTTTTTTGCGCCGTTGGTTCGAATACACGTCATTCATAAATCTGTTTTTATATTCATAAAATATTTTATGTCTTATTTTGAAAAGAAAAAAAAATTGTAGACTTGCGAATGTTTTGCTAAATAAGGCTATAAGTTTCCATATAAAGCTTCACATGTTTAGAATTCACCCCCTGAAATTGACTTGCCCTTATAATCCTATAACAGGAATGTATGGTGCCTTTATTCTAGATTTTTTATTCAGTTTGGAACGGAATGAGAAAATGAAAGGGAGATTTACTATGTAAAGCAAAGCTGCGAAGTTTTGTGCCAGTGGTTAAAAATACGAGTGACCGTAGATTCTTTTTTGGATACGCGATTCGAATCAAGATCCTACATGAATATATTTTTTGTACAAATATATTATTTTGAAATCATAAAATAACTTATTAACTGATTGAGAAAATATGTAGTCACTTTGCGAATGAATTTTTTAAATGAAGTTAAAAATTTTTATAAAATTCAATATTGACCTATCTCTGAAACTCTAACAAATGAATGTATTGGCAACATTGGTAAAGGTAAAAGTAACCTTTATTCCAGCTCTGCTATTCACTTTGGAACGGAACGAGCAAAAGAAAAAGAGATTTTGTGCGGGAAAACCAAGAGGCGAAGTCTTGATGTAGTGGTTACAGTCCTTGATAGAAGACTAACTTTGCATCGACAGTTGAAATGCCGTCATTCTGTAATAATTTTTTCTTTATTCTTAAAATAAATAATTTCCCATTCTTTTGAAAATAGGTAATTTTACTACTATTTTTGTTTATCGATTCATTGAGCTGTGATATTGGGAATGAAATTTTGAAATGAAGTGTGAAATAAGGAGGTAAATCTTTTCTGGTGGTTAAAACGGTGAGGGACGATTTTTAGCACCGATTTCATTCAAAATTCTATTTATTTTATACTCGTAAATAATGTTTTTGCTTCTTTCTGAAAATAAGAAATCAATTTATAAATAATTTCTGTTAAGTGAAACATTTAATGTTTGATATAATTTTTGAAATATTCTTGAATTCAATACTGTTACGAGTCTGTGATGCTGCTTCCCAGCATAGTTGGTTCCATCATCAGAAAGACTGTTTTACAGTAATCTGTATTGGACGGAGTCCGGGGGTGGCGTCGGAGGTCCCAGAGCTTGGCGACAAACTTGGCAACCATTTGGCGACTTGGCGACGACTTTGGCGCCAAAATAGATTATACCCGAAACATCAAGAATTTTCCCGATCCGTCCATTAGCAACCTAGATACGCCTCGAAAGTTCCTGATCGGTTGAGAGGCTTCTAGCCCCACCTCCTGAGACCTATAAAAGGAGACAGTCTGCAGCTGCCGTAGTAGTAGTCGGAATCGACGGTGAAGAACGAGTCTTCCAGAGATTAGCAGAGCAGCGACGGAGTCAAGCTAGTGCTGAACTAAGCTGTGCGCTACTGTCTGCAGTAGAGTCTTGTTGTGTGCACGTCTCGGCTGAAGATAATTGTCTTCTCTGTGCTGCATATAGTTGTCGTCTTTGTGCTGTCCTGTGAGTCTTCGTATAAATAAACGTCGTTGTTTTTTTTCTACTGCCGCCTGCTGATTGAGCGTTCTCCACACCATATAACTTCCACTATCCAAACGAACCCGGAAATTTCGTAACAATACGGTCTCTTTCTGAAATGCTGCTGTAAGAACGTATTATACCTTTATTCCAGCCTCGCTAATTATTTACGAATAGGAGACTTAATGGTGATATTATTCGGTCCTTGTATTAGTGTAGTGGCTGTGTCGTTTGTAGTATTGAACTGTTTGCATCGAAATTCGAATCCAAGCTGTATAAACAATTATTATTTTTTTCTTATTAAACAATACTTTTAATATTTAAAATAATTTCAAAGATCCAGAATTAATTGTAATTTATTTCATCATGCTGCAGAGAACTGACAGATGAGAGCACAATGTACAAAACATGACAATAACATTCTCACTAAAAATGCGATATTCTGATTAAAATTTAAAAAAAACTTATATGCAAAAACTGCAATAAACAAGATTGTAAAGCATCCTGGAGTGGCTGTGAAAAGTTAATTAATTTAAAAAAAACAGAAATTCCTAAAAATATAACACAAATTCTAATGGAGAATTTGGCATGAAATCTTTCCGACAGAAAAATGATCAGAAGCAACAAGCAATTTGCAATATTCTTCTAGAAAGCGAATGCAATAATGGGAAAAATGCTAGATCATACATCATGTAGGTATTACTCATCTCTTAATTCACGAAACAAAACCAAGAAAAAACCGTAAAGAATCTATTTTTCAAAATTATCAATTTATTAGAAATGATGGCTCCTAATTATCACAGAAGGAAAAGTGTTTTCATCGATATCGCAATTAAACATATAGAGCTGAATATCCGACAAATTAAACACATCTTTTTAACAATAGTTGAAATCTAAATACAAAATCAACTGCAACCACCCATCTTTATTTTTTTCTATTTGTGTCCCTTGCAAATATCAAAATACCTACACGCAAGGCCTAAAACCTTTATGTTCATACAATAGTGTCAGTGCTTATGGTGAATGCAAAGTCCTTCATAAATCCTGGAATTGTAAAAATATTAATTTCAATGGCAAATAAAGTTAGTCTCAATACATCCACCAGATACGAAATTCAGAATCAACAAACGACTTTGGTCCTACCAAAAACATCTGTTGCAATCATACTGTTAACTTCTCCGAACTGTAATCTGATCATAAGGCAGTTATAATTAAAATTGACTTCAAATTTACACAAATTTTTCTCAGTGAACAAAAAGTCATTACTAACCAAAATAACTCAAAGTGAAAAAGTCACAAATAAAATTATAGATGCATATTTTAACAGCTCTAAATTGTTGAAAAAAAAAACCCATCATGACCCCCATCACATTTGATTGCTCAAAGCAAATAGAAATAAACAAACAAACCGAATCCGGGAAAATTATATTGACCAAACTACAACAGAGTCCAAAATATTTTTTGTTAAGAAATGTATGAACACAATCAGAAAACTTGTCAATATCAACTAAAGTAATTTTGCCCTAGTGATAAAATTCTCTGGAATAGATCAAAATGACTCAGTAAAAAAAGATGTTCCAAAACTCAGAAAATTGTTATTTCACATAATCTGATAAAAAGAAAGTAAAATTAGTAAGCACTTTGAAATGAAATTTTAGGAAAATAGTGTCTATAATCCATTTAATGAAAGAATAGCTCCGAAATCAATTAAAAAATTTCTTAGTAGAAAAAACCCTTAAATAAATATTTTTAAAAGGCAATGCTTAGTAAATAAATGACTAAATAAAAAGAATAAAAATTTTGAAAACACCCAAGAATTGATGATATAAATATACTGCAAAATTAAGTCATAATTTTATTTTAAAACTTACTTTTATAACGCCATTCTAGAAAATTACCAGAATAATACCAATGCTCAAACCAAGTAAAGATCCAACCAATGGCGGATTTTGGCACTTATCGGCCCGACCATATGCCCCTCATCCAATAAAATGATTTATAATGTAAGATGGCTGAATAATTTGGCTTCACATTTCAACTCATTTTAACATGTTAATGATTTATTCTAGATTAATCTTCTTTTTTTTTTATTTTGATAACTGTGTAAAATGTTTTTTATTTATTTATCTACTAGCCGCCTTTGGTGACCAGCTAGTTCGGCGGGAAAATGGGTAGTTTTGCTTTGAATTAAATATCTTATGCAAAATTTAATGTTCATGATTCTTCGAAGAAAATATTTTTAATCATAAAATCATGACATACATCAAAGTCATATAATGTTAATAACCTGATATCTGTTTTTTTTCAATGCGTATCGAAATAGAATCAAATCCATTGACATCCTAGTAACATTAAAAACGCAGCCATTTTGAGTAATCTAATTTTTCTGGTCTTATGATTTCACTTTTTTTTATTCTTCACTATGTGGCTCCTCGGGAATATTGGTTATATTTTATTTCATTTAGATGTAACTTCATATCCATGATCCCACGAATTTGTCTTACAATGAAACCATGTTACTACAATTATCTGTCTTAAGTTCTGTTAATTGTATACCTAAACCTTTCTAATGGAGACAGTCCCTAAACATCATAGTGTTATTAAAAACGTAAATATCCGGTTAACCTATCTTCTAAATTTTACGATATTCTAAGTTCAATTTTTTAAAAAGCATTTATCTTGTAAAAACACAGGTATTAAACAGAATTCTTCTACTTCAGCTTCCAACATAGGAAGAAAATTAGGAGTTTAAGTATGTTATGAGACAATGAAAACGACTTAAATCTCAGGGAAATAATGTAATCTGTTGTCGGAAATCAGGCAAGAAATTATTTTTTAAAAATTGCCAAAATTCTACAAAAATTTGCAAGACTATTAATTTGGTATCATTAAAAAGACAATGTTTTAACTTTTGAAAAGATGTAAAGTTCATTCTTGAGCGATAATATTTTCTGGCATTATCATGAAAAAACGAAAAAATTCAGTTTAATTTTTAATTAATAAAAATTCTAGTTAAATTTTCAAAAAAAAAAAAAAAAATCGAACCTAGGAGCACAATTCTACACTTCAAAGCGTATATGTGCCAGGTTTAGTAGTTGTAAGTCAAATAATGTAGCCTGTAGAGCACCAACACACGACACACACATTCATCTTTATTATCAACTAGCCGCCTTTGGTGACCAGCCAGTTCGCCAATCTGAATGTTCGTTAAAATTTTAATAATTAAATATTTTATGCAATTCCTACTTTAATAGCTTCTTCATCAAAATATTTTAAAACTTCAAATTTTGATAGTCATATAATTCACTCATAATATTATAAAGGTCTTCAGTCATAACGTAATATTGATAGATCTCTCTCATTAGCTCCCGTAGAATTTATGCTTTAAATTAAAGTGGAAAGAATTACTCTGCAATTAATATAATAATATTTTTTACTGAAACAAAGCATTTTTTTTAATACGATTACTGAAAACAGCGTCACTGAGCGTTTAAACTTTATGGGCACTAAAGAATATCTTTCTTAATTTATGTAATATCTCAAGAATTTATTAACAAAATTTTCTCAGATTCATCATGAGCGATTAAATAACAATGTTTAATTTTAAATGCATCAAACACTAAGAAAATAAACAGAATTGTTAAAAATAATCGACCGAAAACAAGTAAAAGAAACTACTTATAAACGATGTACTTAAAACTATAAGTATATACAAAAATATATAATTAACATAAATAGAATTTAATTACAAAAGCATACAACTAACCTAAAAATAATTTAAATCAAGTCCGCATCCGTTGATAATAGTTGTCAACAATCAGAACACTATGCACATGTTTGAATTTTCAACGCCAGTTTACCAACGCAAATGCGTGAATTTTTCTACGCCATTTAGGGTAATGCTATGCAGATTAGAAATTTTTAATTTCCTTTATTCTATTTTATTTTAATTCAAAAGTACTTTAGAATGAATCTGAAAGGTCTAATAATTAACAATGTTTAATTTTAAATGCATCAAACGTTAAGGAAATACACAGAATCGTTTGAAATAATCGATCGAAAAATGTTAAGCCTAACCTCATTAGTGTGGGAAAAAATACTGAAGCCTTACTCATTTCGCGGTGGGGAAATGAAGATTTTTTTGGCGGGAAAGTTAATTTTTAATTAATAATTAAAATTCTAATTAAAAATTAAAAAAAGGGACCCCAGGTGCACATTCCCGACACCCAAGGTATACATCTACCAAATTTGGTAGCTGAATTTCAAACGGTCTAGCCTGTAGAGCGCCGACACACACATACACATTGAGCTTTATAATAAGTATAGACTAGCCGCCTTTGACGACCAGCCTGTTCGCCACTCTTAATGCTTGTTAAAATTTTCAATTAAATATTTCATGTAATTTGTTTTTAATAGCTTTTTCAACAAAATATTTTTAAGTTTCGAATTTTGATAGTCATATAATTCATTCATACTATTATAAAGGCTTTAAGCCATAACGTACTATGTATCTCTCTAATATTCTGTCAGCTCCCGTGAAATTTCAACATTAAATTACAGTGGAAATGATTGAACTGCAATTAGTATAAAAAATATTTTTTACCATATGCATTTTTAAATATAAGTACTCAAAAAGTCTTTCAGCATTTAAGTCTTATATGCATTACAGAATAATTTTCATTATTTATGTAATATCTGAAGAATTATTCAGCAAAAATGTCTGATTCATCATAAAATTCAATCTTGGGTTTTACTTTCAAAAGGATTTAAATGACGTGAATAACAATATTTTATTTTGCTTCGCTCTAAAAATATGCTTGAAAAAATTATAAAATCTAAATTTGTACAGTTTTTTTTTTCTAAGGAATCATATTCTGCGAAATATTCTTGACACTTCAACTTTCAAACAAATAAATAAACAACTCTATCTTCTGCTATCAAATCTGATTGATTTATAAAGTTTGGAAAAGAATAATTTAGAACTATCAACATTTTCATAATCTTAGGCCAATCAATCTTGAGAAATCCCTGATGCTGATTGGGGTAAAATATTCTTGAGTTGGTCAATGAAATGATCTAAAACCGCCCATTTTTTAAAAATTAAATAGTGATATTTAAATTTCTATAAATCAGTCAGTTTTAGTGACTGTTTTAATTCATTGGGTGCAACTCTTTTTATTTAAAATATTAGTGTCTCAAGAATATTTTTTAAAAATATGATTCACAGAGCAGAAGATCTAGAAAAAAGATAAACATTCGTAATTGAATTCAAATAACATTCGAAAGATAAATATAATTATAAGAATTATATCAATTTTTCGAATTATAAGATAAAAACATTCGTTATTGAATTAATAATATAAGTATTGTAAAAAATCATGGAAAACTTTGTCTTGCATTTATTTTTTAAAAAATCTTATATTTCTTATTTATTTCTTTTCATGCGAATACGTGGTGAAAATTACACCTTTCTAGGTTTGCAGTAAAGTTAAACTTATTTTTTTAATTTGAGCTTTTGTTAATGTGAGGGCAATTCGTTGATAAAAGATGATTTTTTTCCCCATGCACGCGTAACGTGCTCTTGCAGGTTAAATTTTATTTTTATTTTATGCGAAACAAGTTGTTAAAAATACATGGCTAAAATATTTTTAAAAAATACTTTCAAAAACAAAAAGGAACTTAATTTATGGACTAAAACATGGTTATCATTTAAAAGATAATTTTTTGTTCTTTAACTTGATGTAAAAATCATTTTTGTGCGATAATATTTTCGGAAGTTATCACAAAAAAAGGCGAAAATACGTTTAATTTTTAATTAGTTAAAATTCTAATTAAAAATTAGAAAATTCGCGGAGGTATAGATGTGCTAAATTTCGTAGCTGTAGATCGAATGGTCTGACCTGTAGAGCGCCAACACACACACACACACACACACACACACACACACACACACACACACACACACACACACACACACATTCAGCTTTATTATAAGTATATAGATATAGATAGATTATGACTCCAACCTACCCGACATTCGCGTTTGCAGGCAATATTTTTGGACCTTACTGTTTTAGTTAAAAACCATAACTCTTGTCACAGAAAACTCTAAGCAGACGTTTCTCAAGGGAAAATCCTGGTACCCATTTTTTTTTTTTTCATCCTCTTCATGAATGGCATCCTACAAGATAATATTCCAATATTTCCCAAGTCTACTTTTCCAATATTCTGCTAAGTCTGTAGACAAACAATACTGCCAATTTGGCACAAAGTAAAAAAAAAAGAAGAAGAAGAAAAAAAAAAAAAAGACTTATCTTGTAGGATGTCATTCATGAAGAGGCTGAAAAAAAAAAAAAAAATGGGTACCAAGATTGCAGATTGTTCAATTTAGAGCTACCAAATTTGGCCCAGTTACACTATGAGGGCGGAAATGTGAACCTCTGAGGGCATTTTTTGAAATTTTAATTAATGATTTAATTAATGACAATACATTCTGAAAATATTTCTGCACAAAAATGATTTTTACTCCGTTTTAAAGTTTAAAAAATTATCTTTTCAATGACACCAATTCAGTTGCTATAAAATTCTATAATCTAGATGCAATTAACTTTTTAAAAATATTTTTAAGTATATTTCATAATTTTTTCATTGTTTTCAATGGAACCGAAAATTGTTTCATCAAATATTTGATCATATGATTTTCTTCCATTGTTGAAAGTTAAAGAATGATGTTGTTTAGTGTCTATGTAGTTTACTTGACGAATAAAATCTAATTTTTAGAATCGAATGTATAGTTACTGGACGAATGAAACAATATCACAACAAGGCCACAGTATATCATCATCGGCTTTTCTGTTTTGAGGGTCATCTGATTTTCATTTGATTCTCATGGATATGAAAACTTTAAGAAAAATCGTCTCTTTTCTACCTTTAAAAATTACTTTTCATTCTTTCTAAAGCAAGACACAAGTTATTTTCTAGTTTTAAAGGACAGTGTTTTTCAATAAAACAATTACCATTGCAGAATACCTATCATCTTGTAAATAAATCGATAGCGGCCGTCACGTGGTCAATGAACTATTCCTTCGTCCTTCAATTATGTATCCATTGCAAGAACTAGACTCTTCCGCCTTCTCTTCAATAACGGAAAACCCCAAAATTTCCAAGTCAAGGGTTGGCCAGAGAAAGTCAAGAAGCGTTTTCTCTTTTCAACCCATTTCAAGCAGGTATGCGGGCAGCAATTATTTTCTTACTCTCACTTCTCTTGAATGTGTAAGGTTTGCATTTGTCCAATCACCTTCAGGCGCGCCTCTGACGCATCTGACTTGTCTCCGGTCTCAGCAAATTACTGGAAGCCGAATTTCTCCAAGTAGAACAGTAGGGAGCACAGAACAAAATTCAATTTCAGTTTCGGCGGGAAACGGCAAAAAGTTCTACGATGGCTAGTCATGTTATATGAAAGCTGGGAAAATAAATATATTTTTGCACAATTCTGTGGGGGTTTCTAAAATATCTATACATCGAGTCAGATAGAATATATTTTATATTATGATGATCTCACTCCAAAAACTCGAAGATAAATTAACTTGGTTCTGCTTTGTCACATTCCATTACAGTAATCAATCATTTTTGGCATCTACTTAATCACCTTGCATTCAGTACAAATAACTCATGTCTTATTATTCTGTTTTTTCTCCTTTTATTTATTATTATTATTTCATATTCGATATGTGTATATGATGGGTATAAAGTATTGCTCCCAATGAGTAGAAGTGCTTTGCATCGGATTTCTGGTTACCTAATCTTTGATGTGCTGTTTGAAGATAGCTTATCATTTGCCTTGATAAATCTACTGAAGACAGATAAAGATTCACGTCGGACCAATATAATTTCATCAGAATTATAGTTTCAGCTGTATTGAGGGAATTGGTGGGCAGCGTTTCGTTTTCATGAATTCTCTCTCAAATCTTCTAACTTGCAGGAAGTATACTGCTTGCTCCCAGACAAGGAGAAATTCTCTTTCTATGTGGTACGGCTTAAGATAGCTTTGTCTATCCCATAGAGATAAGTGACAGTTGAGACGCTAATGAGCGAAATCCAAACAAATGTAATCGATGGATAGCAAGAGTATTGTTTATTTCCAAGATCTCCCTTTTCAACTTAGAAGGGAACTGTGTGATATTCTAGATACTGACAGACGATGGGAAGAATTGGGTATTATAATCATTTTTAAAAATCTCCGGTTTTTCTTAATTCAGTTCCATTTTGGCATATTACTTTCATTTTGCATTTGATATGTTATTGATTGCGTGTTCCGAAATCTTGATGAATAAAATAGTTGTGAATATCATTTTATTCTAGGTAGAATCCACATGTCAACCGATATGACAGCTTTTATGAGGCAAGCTGCTTTACAGAATAAAAGTCCGACATGGGAGCTTCTGAACAAATACAGTGAAAGAGAAGGAACGGTAAAACAGTTATTTACAATGTTGGAAAAAATGGATCATGAAAGGGCTATGACAGTTTTAAAGCCTTATGGTAAATAATATAATTCTTTTATTGTCTTTATTGTAAATATTAGATATTTACAATATATTATTTTGTTTTAGTTGACGAGAAATACCAATGTTTTTTGAAAACTGATCACATTGCTTCAACAACAATAAGCAGCTCTTTAAAAAATGCTAATGATATGTTTAGACCTGCATCAACAGAAGTAAGTTGTGAACACAATACTGTGTGTTGTACTTTTTTACCCTTTCTTAAAGATGTAGAGCATTTGTTAATAATATTTAATGAAATGAAATTGTTGCTGATAAAACTCTGAATGGAAGTAATCTTATAATTACTCTGTGTGTTAGGTCAATATGTGCTATTAAGTTTAAAAGACATACTAGGAAACAAAATCAAATTAAATTTTATATCAATAAATAAGACTTACAATTTACTCCTTTGTTACTTAAAAAGGAGCATAATCATGACCAACTTATTGAAGAATAATTGTGGCAAGAATTTTTTTTTAAAGCAAATGAATGATGCAGTTTAGCTAAAATTTTTGAGTTCAATCAACCTGAGTTATCTTCTAGATGGTCACCAAGGGCTATTGCCAAGTAATAAACTAATTAGTGGATAAATTTGAATAGAATTTTATTTACATCAATTGACATTCTGAGCAATTGACGAGATAATTGATAACGAGCAATTGACATTTTGTGTTATATAATGATTTATTCAAAATGAAAATTGGTCCCAGAGATATAAGCCTGTCAGGTTCAAACAATGAACAGAATAACAGCAACATTGAATTGATTTGTTATGATTAGGGCTCTGTCAATAGATGATTGTTAATTTTATAAATGCCTTTCCATAATTAACACAGAAGCAAGTATTATTTCTTTGATTAATGGTGCATCCACTAATACATTTAAAAAAAAAAGCTATCTGCTTCAGTTTTTGCATTTCACCATTATTTACAAAAAAAAAAAAAAAAAAAAAAAAAAGATGATGGGGAATATTTACTGGAGTTGAGATTAATTTGATTTTTTTTTCCAGTTGAATTTTTAAAAATGTGGAATAATATAAATTCAAAAAATTATTTCTTTACTAATTATTATGGCATTTTTAAAAAAACATATGTACTTGATTATTAACACAGTAAAATTATATTTAAAAAATGCTCATTAAGGACAAAAGAATATTGGTAATTCTTGAAATTTAATATTTAAAAGGTTTTAGAGTTTTTTTTTAATGCAATGATATTGTATTTGAAAAAATTATTGCAAAGGAACTACAATACTAAGAGATGAGGAAAAAGATGACAGCCAATGCAACATATTCAACTTTCTTGTTTGGGTTACTTTGTTATCAATGAATTTCAGTTAACTATGTGAATAGCTTCCCTTCCTTTCCCCATTTTTTTTCATCTCATTAACTTTACTCTGTTAATTCTAAATTGAAAAGGTAAATGCATAGCACAGTTAAAATCTTAATTTGCTTTTATTCAAATAATTAGATTATTGAATTTGTAAAGACACTTCCCTTTCAGTAATAATGATGTTCAAAAGTTTAGATTCTGGCACATTCACATTTTTCTTTCAATTAGCTATATCAATATTGCAAAACCAAATGGTACATTTAGTCATTTTTTTTAAAATTTAGTGTTTTTATTAAATTTATTTTCTTTAACTTCAGAAATTTACCTTTCCTAATGCTCAGTGCCATTTATTATAATTTAAAATAAGAATAGTTAATGTTCATAATATAGTATGTATCAAACAAATTTAAGCATATATATTAAATGATATCTGCATTTTTTTTTTTCAGTTTCCTGTGACTACTTCTTGTAGCTCACTTTCTACTTCTGCACAGGGCCACTTATCAGGAGCTGAGGGATTACCTGGCAAGCAAAAGGAAACTTTTTCCACTAGTTCAAAATTGAATCACGATTGTCTAAATCTGAATATTGAATTCAGTAAAACATTTTTCAATTCTAAGATGAATGATTTTAATATTTCTCAGAGCCATTCGAGAGGAGTTGATATAAAAAAGTAAACTTTTAGCATCAAATAGTTTTTAATGAAGTGTCTCTTTGAAATTTAATTTGGATTTTAATTAGTTTCCTAATTTTTATCTTAAAATCATTAATGTTAATTTCATTTTAAAATGTTTTCTTATTTCCTTATTCAATTCCCACTTTTTTATTTAATTAACATGTACCTTAGAAAACTGACTTTTCATTTCCCACATTCAGAGCAAAGAGATAAAAATCCCTAAAGCTTACAGTATTCTTTTAAAGATAAATAATATTATTTTTCCTAAATCTACACATGTCGAAGAAATCCATATCAAAATTTCATAGTAAAATCACTGAAAGGAAAAATTTGTCTCATATCACAATGTAAACAAATGTTATTTTATCATTGCTCCTCTACTGTACAAATTATGACTCCCATGGTTAAATAAATCTCTGTTAAAATCATTAAAATTCTTTTTTCTTTTTTGACACCAAAGAAAACATTTTGGATATATTCCTAATCTGTATTCTTGATCTTGAGCAAAAACTTACCTGCATTTTCTGATCCACCCTACCCCCCCCCCCCCCAAAAAAAAAAAAAAATTGCTGGCTTTAGTGTGACTGTTGCCTCAAATGATAATAAAGCTTCTTGCTAAAACATAATACTTGAAATATCTTAGCCTAATTATAAGTTTATTATCAATTGAGATCTCTTTGATTGGCAAAAATAAAATTGTTTTTTCTTCAGGATTTTCTATGTGTGTTGTGCTATATTATAATATTTTTTTAATGTTTTATAAAGTTTTATTTATAAATTTTTTAATAATTAAATCTATCCTTTCTTTTTAAAATTAATTGTGGCTCTGCCATTGTCAGATATACAGCAAAACCTTCATAACATATTCTTTTTAAAAGTTTTAAAATTATTATAATTTTATGTACAACAGAATCTCTTATCCAACTACTGTTGGATTTTGGTAACTCTGGATGAAAGAATTTTCCAGAGAATTGAATATGTATTTCGTTATATTGTTTATGCTGTGTGAGGCCATATGTAGAATTTTCAACATACTATGCAACATATATAGAAATCTATGGTTATATTTTATTATCAACCATAATTAAATAAGAAATATTGAACAGCTTTAAAATTAAACTCCTTACACCTAATTTTCCATTTCATTAAAGCAAAATTATATATTTATTATTTTTATACTTATTTTTAAAAAATGTTACTTTCTTTACTATAATGACTTATAATTTTCATTGTCTGCTAACTTACAAGATAATCACTTCAGTTTCAAAAATTCACTGTGTGTGCAGGGAAACTTCATAACAGTTGAATATTGATGTTTATGTACATTATTGATTCCCCATACTTATGTAACTTTTTCATGTAACTTTCTGATCTGCTCATCATTTCCTCTTTTCTGTTTCATCACATTTTCCCTTTCTCAGTACATGTTTGATTACTTTGTCATCATAAATAGGTAGTATGAAGAGAGCAGAATTGTAATTGTAATTTAATTTGTAATTGTCTTTTATGTTGTATATAAGTTTTTTTTAATTTTATAATATCAGTGATGAAAATTTATAATCAATTCATTTGTGCACAGCATAGTATTTAATAAAGAGAGAGAGAGAGTTCATATTATAATTTTTAATCATAACTCTGATATTTCAAAATTTGTTTTAGCGATGTGTACTTTGATTCTAGAAAAATTACGCCATGAGAATTCCTTAATTTGCTTGATTTATTAAATACACACTCCATTTGGTTCTTGTCAGGAACAAATTCAAGAGCTTGATTGTTTTTCTTTCCTCCAGGTCACCAAAATACTCCAATTTTGAAACAAATGCTTCTAGTTATGAAGAATCTGGTTTGACCAAATGCGTATCTGAAAAAATGAAAGACAGTAAGTAGAATTCTAAGCCTGAAGTAATAGCTTATGAAAAATCACAAAAACAGTTAGCTTGCTGTGGAGCATGTGGTAAAATTGAAATTTTCTAATCTTACCTCCTTCAAATAATTTTATTCTTCTTCTTTTTCCTTGAGAATGAGCTATATATTTAAAATATTAAATCAATTTCCAATCAATGTAGTGCATTTAACATGAAAGTTAACTTGGATGATTTAAGATATTCATTGCTAGATTTGTATGTCCAAGTCAATACAAGTTCCATTATCAGTTAAAGTTGTTTTGTAATGTCAAAAAATAACTTGTATATGTGATTATATGACTTGTTTAATAGTCATTTTAACATATGCATATATTACTCTCAGCAAAATTGTGTAGTTTAGTTTCAGTTTTGTGTTGGCTTTTGCTATGCATCAAATATATTTGGTAATAATGCATTGATCAATCATTGTTATTTATTAATATCAAGTTCTGAATTGTTAATTTGTAGTTAAGGTCTTTGTTCTTTCTATTACATTAATACCAATTAAGAAAAAAAAGAGTGAAAAAAAGCCAAAAAAATATTTATGATTTGCTTATTTATTATAAAGGAGCAATACTCTAGTGAGCAATAGCATTTTGGATGAATATTTCAGTATACTTTTGAAATATTTATTAAAAATTTAATATTACAAAGGTAATTAATGATAACTTTTGTGCATTGCTAGATCTTAAATAACCTGCAGATTTTAAATAATTTGCATATGAAGGCTTCATAAATTATCAAAATTTTATTTTAATTTATTAATTATAAATTATAATAATAATTATAATAATTTAATAATTATAATAATTTAATAATAAAATAAATTATTTTAATTTATTTTATTATTTTAACTCATCAAAATTTTATTTTAATTTTGTTCTTAGCGATTTTGATTTGTTGTATTATTTCTTGCAGTATGCACCTTGTAACTTATATATGAATATTTATTCTTTCTTATTTTTTCATGATCTATTATCTTGTCTTGAATTCTATTTCATTTCTGGCATTTTATATTTATAAAGTGGTACTTAAAAAAAGGTAGAGCTTACCAAAAAGATTGAGAATTGCTTAGCAATCTACAAACATCTTGGGGAAGTGATATTAGGTGTACAAGAAATGAAAGAACACAGAACAGAGATGATTAGAAATATATATATATATATATATATATATATATATATTGTTCTGAAATATTATGGTAGTAGATAATGCCATATGAAAATATTGCAAAAAATGGCCAAGGTTTCCATCATTGCAAATAATGAATGTATTGCATTCACAAAACTATTGATTGGCTGACCCAGTTCAAAACATTAAAATTTACTTGAGTATCTGCAGCAGACAAGATGTTTATTACAACCAGATTCGACAAGTGTTGCATACACAACAGCAGCTATGGGTGTCTCCCCCCTCCTTTTTAAGGGGGAGAGGGAGACACCCACCTTTGGCAGTAATAATGACTTGTATATTGTATTTCTGTTTCATGGAGGGCATATGATTAACTTGTAGCTTATTTCACCATGCCTATTACCTCTTAAGGACTTGTATTCACTTGATTTGTAATGCATATTTGGAAACATTCAGCAGTCAAGAACAACTCTCATTGGGAACTGTTTTTGCTACTGCATTGAGTTGTTTTGGTATCACTATCAGCCAAATTGTACATAAAAAGAATGTCTTCCAGCTGCCTGTTCATATAATGCTCTGTGTTCTTCTTAAGGTGACTACCACTAGAGTGAAAAAGTAGATATTTCTTCCCCAACACTGTCATGAATGGGACCTCCTAGCAGTATATGATGATGTTTTTAATCATATGTTGCTGTGACCAGAAACATTGTCTTGTTTTTTTTTCTCAACCCTTTTGATGCACCCTAGCCCAACTTAAAGTTTGTACTCATATTTATAGAACATTCTTTATATAGTATACATATTAATTTGCAGCATTGAATCTCAGTTCTCTAGAAGACTGTCTGCAAGATATTAAGCAAATTTCATATGGAGACATTTGTAAAGCAACTGATTATTTCAGTAAAGAGCGATTTATTGGTAGAGGAGGGTTTGGAACTGTACATAGAGGAGAATGGAAAGGAACATATGTTGCAGTCAAAAAATTTATTCCTGTATGTATAAATTTGTGCATTATTAATTACAATTTATTGTATTTATGATGTCAGGGTTCTTTGTAATATCCTTACTAAATTCCTTAAATTTTTTGCCATTTATTTACATAAAGATTATAGTTCTGATCTTTTTTTTCTAAAACTGGAGAATTATCTTGAATGAAAATCTAGTATATTTTGAAATAATTTTGAACTTTAATTTGTGAAATATTTATTATTTATGTTTTCAAACAAGTAGCAAATCAAGAAATATAATTAAAAAATTTAATGAAAATTCTTTTATATTTCACTGTATCACTTCAAAACATTAGGTACTTTTTAGGGCTTATATTTTTTAAAAATAATTGCTAAGCTTAACTTTTTTTTTTTTTTTTTTGTGGAGGGGGAGGATATGAAAGTAGTTATCAATATTGCTTAGCATTCATTTTGATGTGCATGATGGATTTTATTTTAATTCAAGTAATGGATGAAGCAAGAACAATAACATATCTTAGAGACAATAGAAATTGTTATGACCCATTTTCGGAAAATGCAGGATTCAGCTTTTCACAATCGATTGTTATCATTCTTGAGATCGATTAATTTTTTGCTTAATAACTCTGCATTATTTTAATATCTCAAACATTTTTTATATAAATTTATTTATTTTATTATTCAATTAATCACTTATTTCATTTCTTGGTATTTAGTGCAATTTATAGTTTTATGAAGTTCAACTTTATTTTTTTTATTCCAAGCCTTTATCATGTCTGTAGGAACTGTTAATCACTAGAGAATGGTTCAGGGGATTTTAAAAGGTTATTCAATAATTTGTTTTTAGTTGGTATTGTTTGTATCAGGAAAAATTTTGTTGTTTTATACTTTATTTGTGTTTTTGTGTAGTGTGAATAGACAATATATCTAAATCTGCACATGAATGTTAATTGCTTGTTAAAAATTGCTTGTTATTGCATTGGCTTTAAAACTAAATTTAGGAAATATAATGATTTTACTTATAAATCTGGAAATTCAAAATTTGATGTAGGAAGAAAGAGAAAAAAATCCGTAAATTTTTATATAAATTGTATTTGCCATTGAATTACAATGAAGCAGTTTTATTATTAGTAGCATTTTTAAATATTTTTGTCTTATTATATTGTCATACATATACATTATATTGCCATATATATTTTATATCTTATTTTGTCATATTATGCTATAGTACTAATATCTGTTTTGTAAAATTATTTTTCATTTTTAAATATTTCTGTATGTTTCTCTGAATAAATTTTCCATTGCATTAAAAATTTCTTTTAAATGTCTCATTCAAAAATCATTTAATTTTCAAGATATCCCATATAATACATTAGACCTTGCATTATCTCCCTATAATTTATGCTACTAATTTTGAGATCTTAGTTTGATTGAATCTTAATAGTACAAACTGTTAAATTGTAAAGGAATAAATGAGAATACAAAATGTAGAAGTTCATACAGAATTTTAAAAATATTTCTGCAATGAAAATATTATGACAATTTGAAAATCAATGCTTTCTTGTTGTTTTTAATATTTTGGAACTTAATTTGATTTATCCAGAAGTTCAAGTTTTAAAAAACTAGGTCTAGAAAAAAGTATAGCAAGAAAAAAATATCAAGTTTTTGATTAAAATTAGCAGAAAAGCTTAATTTCATATATTTAATAGTTATATTACATAATTGTAATTTAAAATTTCATAATTTTAAAGATTATTAAAAAATAAATAAACTGTATTCTGGCCAATTTTATTAAACACGTTATGCCGAATAAAGCAGATATGAAGGCACAAATTATTGACGTATTTTACTAACACAATTCAAAAATTATCTTTTTATAATTATTTGGTTTTTTGATCTAGAATTAATTTTGAATTATAGATACTTTAACATTATCTTAGTTCAGAATTCCAATTAATTGAATTCCACTCTATTTCAATAAATAAGATTAATCTGTAGGATAACTTATATAACATCAATCTATACTTTCTTAGAGAGATGAAGCAGCTCAACAGTTAGAGAGTATAAAACGGTTTTTAAAAGAACTCAATACAGTAAAGATGTAAGTATTGCCCGTTTGAATTGTTTATTTATTTTTTATTATCATCAAATATTTTTTTTTTTCAAATCGCAGAAAAAAAAATGTGAAAGTTTATTTCTATGCTCATTTCAGATTATAATTAATTTTAATCTGATTGACATTAAGTGGCCAATAGCATATATATCAGTGGGGTATTATTTTGTTTGGTCTAGAGTTTTGTTACGAGTTTAAGCAATTTTACAATTAATTTAACTTCGGTTTATGATATTATTTTATTTTGATGATTCATAAACTATGATATTAATTTTTTCAATAATAACATTGAAATAAAATGAAAATTTGTAATAGAGATTAATAGATATAATTTATCTATTTCTGATACTTTGAAATTATATTTATTCACATTTACCATTCAAAAGTCACTTATGATGTAATTCTGTGATTTGTTACACATATTTAACGTCTAAATTGTAGATGTATTATGTTATACGATCGATCGATCGTTAGAACTAAATCCATTTATGGGTTGATCATTCGTCAGTCTGTGCTTTCACAAACATATGAATGCAATAACTTAAAAAAAAGCACAACTACTTAAATATATGAAATCTGGTATGTTATCTTGTGAATTCAATTGTAGTTCTGTGTTAAGTTATGGTTTCAACTGGTGAAAAAAAAAAATCAAAAGTATACATTTAGTGATTTGGTGCTTTTATAATAACTGATTTCCAGCAATCAATCAGCAAAGATCCTTTGCTGATAAATTCTTTAATAACTATTGTTCACTAATGGCATACGGTTAATAGAACACAGTTAATGAATATACAAGAAAATTTTGGCAAAATTACTGCTGCTCCAGGTTTGCTTTGATAATTTTGAGCTTTTAAAAACAAGCTATTAAAATGGAGAGCCATGCTTTTCTGAATGTAATCAGTTCTTTATGATGAAAAGAATATTTTACTCATTTAATCTCATATATATCAAATAATTTAAATGAACTATTTTAGAATTGAGCATTAAAAAATTTTGATTGCTGAAGTATTAAAACCTTATCATGCACTAATTTTTCTCTCTTCATTATTATTTTTATAGTTACTTTCTCATATAAATTTTTTAAGATCATAAATAACTAAGTTCACTTAGCACAAAGATTAGGATTCAATGAGTAACATTATTTTGTATTTTATATTAACATTTTTTTAATGATATTTAATACTTGATAACAATAGTTAATTTTAAAAATCTAAATACCTGGTGTTATTTTGATAAAATTGAAGTGTATTTCATTTTTTCATTGTTGTAAACTGGCTTTAGCTCATGATTATTTATTAGTTTTGTAATTTTTTATGTTTATATTCTTTTACAAAAGTTAGTTTTGCCCTTTAGTAGGCGTTATGATTATATACTTCCTCTTTATGCTGTTTCATCTGATGGAAAGAATCTTTGTTTAATTTATCAATTTATGGTAAATGGGTCCTTAGAAGACAGATTATTGTTAAAAGTACGTGGAACTATTCATTCTGCTTTTGAAAATCTAAAATGTTTTTTCTTTAATATAACCAAACCATACAATTTTTTAAATATTTTTTTTTGATGTAGAACAAAACACCTCCCCTGACATGGTCTCAAAGAAGTCACATTGCAGAATGCATCGCTAAAGGTTTGAATTATCTTCATACTGCTTTTCAGAAACCTCTTATTCATGGTAATATTAAAAGGTATTTGCTTTCTTCTGCTATTTCATTCCTTGGGACATAGTAAACATCTTTAATATTTTTTGATTGCCAGTGTTAGTTTTTTTCCCCCTAATGCAATTTTGAAAACAGATATACTTACAATTCTTAAAATATTTTGAAATAAGCTTTTTGTTTTTCCATAATTCATATTAAAAAAAATTATGATTTTCTTTTCTTTTTTTAATATGAAATATGTTCACACATGCAGCCATATGTATCTTTGACACAATATGCCTGTTCTCATGTTTTAGCTGGTGCTGCCAAAAGGCATAATTTTAACAAGAAATTTTTTATCAAAGGTTGAATCAATGCTTGTACAACTGCAGTGTCTGGCATTGCAATAGAAGGTCAATTCAGTTTGTGATCTGAGTATCTTTGAATTGACATATTTATGTCAACAATTGTTTTTTTAAAATGAATTTCATGGAATTTAAATTTAGAATTCAAGATACTATTGCTAAATTGGAATCCAACCAATTAATGTGTAAACTTTACTAATTAAGTTAAATATGCCCAGAAGCAAGTTAGACAAGCAGTAATTTTCTTAGAAAATGAGCTTCATTACTCATACTGATTAATAGAACTGAAAATACTTTTTTCATGTAATATACTTTTATATTGATGAGAAAATAATTAATATTTTTGCAATACTCCTTCAAATTTTTCTTAGTTGTAAATGTATATTTTTAATTATTGATATGTTAAAAAATTTCTTCAACATTTACTTTTTCTATTTTGAATGTTTGCTGACCCATTTATAGTTAGATTTAAGTTATTTGTATTTCAAAAAAATCATAATTTAGAAATGATGTTTCTTATATAATTTCTTCATTTCTTCTATCAGTTATTGCATAAATAAATTTTATAGTGATTCTTGTATTCATTTGCATATATAAAATGAAGCTATTAAATGCATTTATCTTATTTGTCGCACTTCTTTTCCTACTATGCTTTTCTCTCTTTCTCAAAGTTTTGTGTTAAAGTTCTTGTAACTAATGACATTATTATCTTGTCTAACTGTATCTCTGTTTACCTATGGCAATCAACAGATTTGCCAAGATTATTGTATGAAAACTTCGGCTTTTTATTTGTAGCTTGGTATTAAAAGCTCCTTCAGCAAAATGTTTATACATTTATGATTTTGTTAGTCGTCATCTCATACTATTTTGTAAATCTTACTTTTATTTCTTTCATAGTGCTATATGCCTCTTGTGTTCTCTGGCTGTCACTTTCTCTAAAATTTGATCTTTAATCTGAAATAGAAAGAGATTAAGATTCATGCAACCTAATTATTTACTTATTAAATCAAAATATGTATGGTTAATTAATGAAATCATTCTGTATTGGAGTTTCAATTGTACAAAACTCAAAAGCCTTTGTGATTTTTGTATTGTTTTAAGAGACTTTACTTATTAATTCAATTAATTTAGTGTGCACAATAAAAGAGTAAAAACTCAAATTTAAAGAAGGATAATGTGTTTCAATATATCTAATTACATGACAAAAAACAGCATATATATATATATATATATATATATATATATATATATATATATTTACCAATAATATAAAGTATTTTGTAGTAACAATGAAAAGTACTTGAATTTCTATTAAATAATTTAAAGTATTATTGCAAGATGTACTTAATATACTTTTTAAGAATTTATTAAAATTGTAGAAAAGAATTTAGTTATTTTTGTGCTACAACATGAGAAAAACATTAATCACCAGACAAATCGATGTTATGGAAATGATATATTCCACTACATTTTAAGGGATGAGATAGTCTATAACTTTATTTGGCACATGTTTGGAAGTTTCATTTTGCTTTGTACTTCGATTATACATGAATATCATATTTTGTGATTTTCTGAATTATGTCTTGTACTGTTCTTTAATCTTTGTTCTAATTTATGGGGAGAGCATGATATTTAAGCTGATCATATTGTAGATATTATCTTATGTAATAGCTATCTTTAAAAGTGAAAAGAATTTGCACTCTCAAACACATGCTATTGTTTATCAATGTTAAAGTTTTTTGGAAGGGGGAGTGGAGTGGAATGATAGTAATCTTACTAAAGTACTCCAGTCTATTGTTGAAAAACATGGAAAAAGACCATTATCTGGAAACTACAATATTGATGATTTTGATAAATGAGCCATAAGCTAACTATTTAGGGTTTTTGCATAAAAGCAAAATGTGTTCCTTCTAATGGAAAGTTGTTTCTAGTTATTAAGGAAAATTGTATGTTATGGAAGCAAGAGATATTGGGTCTATTCTTATATTCAATGAATTTTCGATGGTAGAAATTTGTCAGTTCACAACTGATTTTAATGGAATTGCAGGACATTATGTTTTGGAGATGTATATATTTAAAATCAATTTTAAAAATTATAAAGGAGCAATGCTGTTTAGTTTTTATAATATACAAAGCAGAGACATTAGTACTGAGAAAATATTCTAGATATGATATGTTAAGAACAAATTTTATGGGGATTGTAAAAGCCTATTACTATTAAACATTGCATTAAAATTAATTTTGATTTTTCTTGTTGAGTTGTATCCTTTTTTTTTTTATAAAACACTAAAATCACTATTATCAAATTATTATTAAGAGATATTATAGTCTTTGATGAAACTTGGGTAGAGGGAAATTTAGCTAAAACAAATGTTGGCAGGGTGATTTTATCGGTATTGACTCCTACAAATAGAAGTCAATCATCTCATATCAGATTTGACGATTATAGGAGGCAGTTGTCTTTCTAGTCATCGAGAAATTAAGGGTTTTGTCATCAAAAATTTTTACTATTTGTGAAGAGAAGCAGGGAGAACTGAATATCATAGGTATAATTTAAATTCTATTTTGGTTATTATATGGCGAGCAATCGAAATAAGCGCATTTTTTCGAATTTGACGACAGCTAAGTGTCTGCAAAATGTCGGATATCTGATTCTTTTATTGTTTATTCAATTTGCAGTTTGCTGTATTTTTGGCAGAATAATTTATATAGCAATAAAGTGAATCAAATGTCGCATTTTGATGATTGTTTTTAGTCGGTAGACTAAGAAATCAATATAAAAGATGAACATTTATTTATTGCTTTAATCCCTTATTCATTGAAATTGTTTGGAAAAATGTGTATGTCAGTTTCATACAAAACAACGCTATTCGATTTATACAAATACATGGGCGCCTTTCGATTTTTGTTTCTGATTCAAATTTTACTGAACACTTAAAAAAAAAAAAAGAAACGATATTTCATTTATACAATCGTTTCTTTTTTACAGCATTACATTTTCTAGATTTTATGATTTATAATTATTTTGTTTCTTTATGATATTTGCTTGTCTGGTGAATGGAAGTCTAGATTTCAATCTAGTAAAAACAATAGAAGTTGTTGTCACCAATCTCTTATAGTGTAAGTCTGTTAAGAATTATTTTGTTGTTGTAGAATGATATGAATGAACCAATGAAACCAGTGCTGTAAGAGTTGGTTCTCTCCAGGCTGTCCGAAAGTTAGAGATGAATAGACTAAGCAACTACATTTTTAATAGAAGTATGGTGTTGTGAGATCAGACATCAGTAAGATAATTCATGTAAAAACATAACACAGTTAAAATGCGCACCAAAAATTGATTTTTAAGAATCTTTGAGGGAATAAGGAACATCAAAGTTATGCATAAGTGATGAAAATCAAACAAGACTGTAATCTTGATGAACCAAATGGCTGCGTAGGTGGCTAATGTGTTATAAAACAATATTTTTTAGATTGTAATCAGTGACATCCTTAGTTATATGTATTTTCTGTAGGCGGTTCGTCACATTTTCTACTTCATTACTGGTACCAGACAACCAATAACAAGGTAGAAAATGTGACCTTAAACCTCCTACAGAAAATACACAGAATATAACAGTATTTTATTACGGAAATTCTGGGGTTCTTTCACCGATTTGTTAGTCGATGAAATAAACAGTCCTTTAGTAACAAACGACGACGACTTTTATTAAACACGAAGACGACAAATATACAGCCGAGAGGAACACAGACAACATACATCAGCACGCTACAACAAACAGTAGCCAAAACGTAGTAATCTGTAGTAAAAACAACCACAATACACAAGCGGCCAGACAGAATTCAGCAGGAGGAGGAAACCTGCGTAGCTTCACTCTACGGTCTCTCCCAAACGTCTGCAATTCTCCACTGTCTCCTCGCTTTAGCTTTATCCAACTGTCGATTCACTACTACACGACTGGCTACTCCGCACACGACTCGATGCTACTTCTACAATAAGCACCAGGACTCGGCACACATCTCAATTCAGAAATTGCTTGAGCTCCACATAAGGTTCTGGAACAGTCAGGCATATCTCGGTTCCTATTGACTCAATCGTTAAAATTCTGGAAGATTCCAGTAATATCTATTTTGTCGCCAAATGGTCGCCAAGCTCTGGGATAACTGACTCGGCACCCGAGCAGCATCTAACAGAGCTGATCGTAAAAAAGTCTTTTCAGTGATTAAACTAACCGTGCTGGAAAGCAACATTATAGATTTGTAACAATACATAAAAAGTTACACCAATGAATGGTATGATACATGCTTCCATGTTCTAATATTCTGCAAAAAGAAATGTCTTCTTGGACTTAATAATGAGCATTGATTACTGATATGTAAAAATAGTTGCCATTCAAATATATTGAATACTTTTCACTTTATAAACATGGTATTATAATTTTTCTACTGAGTTTCTAATTTGCCAAATTGAGCTGTCCTTGTCTGGTGCAATGCTAGTTTATGGAAGATTTTGTGAACTGAGGGGTAGTGAAGCCCCACTTTTTTCCGCTTCTTCCAGAAATCTTTCATTGAAAAATCAGTACAAAAAATACTTTGATTTAGAAAATTACTGGAAAAGTATAAATTTTATTTAAATTTTAATAGTATATATCAGTTTTTTGTATTTATGTTTTTAATATTATTTGACAGTTCCAATATCCTTCTTGATGCCAACATGAATGCTAAGATTGGTGAGTTTGGATTAACAAAAGAAGGCCCTGGTTGTCAAGTATCGCAACACAAGTGCTTATCTCCTGAATTGGATATTTACAGTTATGGCATTGTAAGAGTTTCATGAAATATCATTCTTTTTAAATTATTATTCATGTTTTTTTTCTGTTAATGTTTTTTTTACATAAATTAAGAGAGGTACATTAAAATGTTTAAAGTGAAATTAGATTTAATGCACCTTCTGTTTAGCTTGTGAAAAATAAATACCGCATGGATATTTCTTTGCATAAATTGTTGAAAAGCTGATTTACATTTCTGTAAATAATAAAGATGAATATATGTGCATGTTTATGTATATGTTTTAGTATTCTACAAGCCTAACCATTTGACCTGCAGCTATGAAATTTGACACATGGAAATAGAAATGTTCACCTCTGAGAGAATTTTTTTGAAATTTTAATTAAAAATTAAGCAAGTTTTCGTTTTTTTTTTTCTGCGATAATTTCCGAAATACCACAGAAGTAAATTTCATGCTGTTTCAAAATTTAAAAAAAAAAAAAAAAAAAAAAAAAAAAAATTCTTTTTAGTGATACCAGTCTAACAGAACAAATTTTTCCTGATTTTGGACAATTTTGTAAAAATTTTCTCCCCTAATTTTGCACAATAGATTACATTGTTATTTCAGTTCAAGCCATTTTCATTGTTTAATCAAATATTTAATCACTTTATCTGCTTAATTTCTTTCTTTCATTGTTGAAAGTTAAAGAAGAGGGATCTTGTTTAATATCTGTGTAATATATAAGATAGATAAAAAAGTAAATACTATGAAATTTCAAAGATGGATGAACTGCACATTTACATTTTTAGTAGTGCTAGTCATGGGACTGGTCTCTGATGGAAAGATCCATACATATATTGAACAGAACACACTGAGGACAATGAAAGCATAATATCTGACAATTTGAAGGAATTGTGGATATAAAGTTATATCTAGATTATTTTAACGAAATTAAATATAACCATTGTTTCTGGTCAACCAGCTAGTTTCTAAAAGTGACAATATTTATTTTTTAGACTTTGAGAGATTCCTTTGTTGTTATTATTATTATTAAAAGGTTTAAAGCTGATTCATGTGGGTAGAGTTACAAGTGTTAGACAGTACTAATGTAAAATGCTTCACAAGAAAAAATATTATTCTGAAGAGTCATATTCTGCAACAGATGTAAAAAAAAAAAAGATAATATTTATGTAAGAGGTATTTCAATAAAATCAATATTATTTTAATTTTCTTTGTTTTAAAATAAATTATGCATGTTTAGAAATTAAATTGTTATGAGGGACATGAATATTCTGTTTTGGCAATTTGTTTTAATTTGATATAACTTATATCTTGTTGGAATTTGTTTGGCACTTGCAGTTTTAAAAGACCTGGCATAAATTTTATACTTTTGCTTTCCTAGGTTTTATTAGAGATAGGTACTGGTTTAAGACCATTTGATGCAAAGCGAGGTAAAGGAATATACTTGGTAAGTTCTAAAAATGTCTTTTCAGGTATTTTCCTTTTTATTAATTAGTGTGACTCAAAAAAGAATGGTGGTCCTTTTTTCTTGTTCAGGAGTTTTTATTTATTACAATAATTGAATTATTAGAATTTTTGAAGCATAATTAATACTCACTTTCAACCATTTGATTTTTTTTTGTATCTAACTTCTAACAATAATTGTGGGAAAAAAAAAAAAAAAGCCATCTAAAGTCATTTTTTTTTTTTTAGGATTTTATGTTTTATAGGCTTATTACTAATTAAATATTTTCAAAGTATATTGTGATTATAAATTTATTTTATATTCTTTGCTCGGAATTTTAAAATCTTAACTCCTTAAATTTATATTTGGCTCAATCTAAACCAGAGGTTCCCAAACTTTTTTTCTCGTGGGCCACTTTCAAAGTTTTACTATTTTCGGTAGACCCCCTGCTGCTACATTTCTACTGTATTCCCAAAACTTCTAAAAAATATCACCCTAAATTGGGGGTGTTAAGAAGAAAAAAAAAGTAGCTCATTTTTCTTGTGTCCTATTTATTAAAATAATGCTTGTGGTTATACAAAATTATAAACATTTATTATTACAAACAATCAACAATTGACAAAAAAATCAACAATGAACTCTGAAATGTAAATCAACAATAAAAAATAGTCATACTTTTAATGAGACGGATGTACTTGATGAATTGACAGCAAATTATCAATATTTGGCTTCAGTTTTGTAAGAAGTAATCTCAAATCTCCCCGTTCTGTGATGTTCAATCTGCTCCTTTTTTTTTTGTTAACAGGTTGGTAACGGCACTAAAACTTCTTTCGACAAGATATGACGAGGGAAACGCTATCAAAAATTTTCTCGCAATTTCCAACAGCCCAGGATATTTTTCGGGGATTTCTGCCTGCAGCCAAAATGTTTGATAGCCTTTTTTAAATTTCACCTTCAGTTCCTCGTTGGTGCTGAGCTCAAGTAACTCCTCTTGCAATACCACATTCGCCTCTTCCATTTCATCAAATGCGGTTATGATCCATAGTGGTATTTCCATCGACAGAATATCTCCAAATCTATTTTTGAAGTCATCATGCAGGGTATTTAAATGTTGAGCGTATGTCTGAATATCCTCATCAAGACATTCTATCTGTGACAAGTGCGGAAACTGGGAGAATTCGCGCCGACTAATATTTTGCTTCATTAATTTCAATTTACCAAGAAAAGCCGAAATTACACCCTTTGTTTTTATTAAATTAAGGCTGTCCCCTTGTAACTGCAAGTTAATGTCATTGAATTTTATGAACAAATCTGTTAAGTACGCAATGTCCGCTTTATATTTGATCAGATTTTCTTTTAAATCTGATGCTTTAGTTTTCAGACACTGTATCACTGATTCGAAAAGTGAGTAAAATCTCGATAAGCATGCACCTTTCGACAACCAGCGTACTTCAGTATGTAAGAGCAGTCGTTGGAAATCTTCATCATTTTCATCGCACAATAGTGCAAATAAACGGGTATTCAAAGCATTACTTCTTATTTTATTAACTTCGTTAATCACAAATTGAAGCGATTGGTGCAATCTATCACTCAAATTTTTCTCTTCAAGGTGTTGTCGGTGGATGACACAGTGAATTGTAATTAGTCTTGGTATTATTCTTTTAAGAGGGCTTATAAACCCACGATATCGCCCGAACATGACAGGAGCTCCATCTGCTGCCACCGAACCGACTTTGCAAGTCCCAACATGTGGTGCACACTTGTACTATTATCTATTGTTCTATTCAATTCTGTGTTTGAACTGAGTCTCGAATATTTTTGAGTACCTACCTAGTGAATGATGCTACCTGCCTACGTTGATAGGTAAATCCAAGCCAAAATTTTTGTTCTTTATTATGAAAAGCAGAAAATTTTTCGTGGACCCCCACTTACAACTTGTGAACCCCTGGGGGTCCACCTGGACCACTTTGGGAACCTATGATCTAAACAAAACACCTTTTAAGTTTGCTTTAACTTTATTACTTTAACTGTGAAACTGAGTTGCAAATTATCTGAGGAAAAATTTGATTCATCACCTCTTCTGTCTGAAATCGAAATTTACATTATACAGTGCAGTTATAAAAGATTTAACAGTTTATAACCTTTCAGGAGTTTACTCAGACTATTTATTTACTAAATATCTAGTAATGCAACTCCAAAAATTCCCTTTTGGGATTTTGAGTATCTTCCTTTGAAGTTTGTCTTTCTATTTTCACTTGCAAGTTTTTTTTTTTATTTATTACTATTATTTTTTTTTATGAAAATTGTAAATTTATGCTTATAAATGCATTTTTTTATCATGAAATTCGATTATAAAAGTGAGTATCAGAAATATTAAATATATGTTTGTGCGTACTTATTTCACTTCATCTACCTTCTTAAAATTATTTTCTGATCACTTGAATTTAAACTTCACTTTTATTTTTTCTGACTTATGCATGTTTTCGCATGTATATTTCTCAGATTTTTCACTTACTGAAACCAAAATGCTTGTTAATTTCAATTTAATTATTTATTTTGTCATGTGCAAATTATCTTTTATTATTCAGTTATTATTTGAAAATATTTTTAACTTTTATTTAATTGCTTGTTTTCTTTGGAGCAAACATAGCTTAGTGTGAAATCTGCTGCATTTGATATCATCTGATTCAGCTTTAGTGATGGTATCAGTAGACTTTTGATGCATGTTATTTTTAAAATTTGTGTTAATATACAATATTTTCTAATCTTATTATCTAGTGTGATCATGTGCAGTTGTTTGCTAATAGTGGACAATTAGAAT
Organism: Argiope bruennichi; assembly: GCF_947563725.1. NCBI lineage: Eukaryota > Metazoa > Arthropoda > Arachnida > Araneae > Araneidae > Argiope > Argiope bruennichi. The sequence goes on along the minus strand of NC_079157.1, from coordinate 107,438,353 downwards.
CACTTCAAGATACAAAAGCTGGTGAAGAAAATATGATTTGGGGCCTAGAACTGCTTAAAATGGGACAAATTTGCAGCAATGTTGAAAGAAAAAAACGTCCACCATTCAGTCAGGTGAGCATAATTTGCATTCTTGTACTTTTTCATGCATTTTATGTATCAAGATACCTGCATATTATGCATTTTTTTATGTGTGGAAATGGTTGTGTGCATAAATCTTTATCTATATTCATATTTTTTAGAAAATAAATACAATTAAAAAATGCCTGTAGAAATTAAAATGATCTTGCATGAATCAATTATTTTTAAATAGAACTTTGAATAAAACTATGAATTTATTCATATTTTTCATTTTTTTTCTTTTTATGATATATTTTTATATTAACTTTTTTGGACTCATGATTCGTCAGGATTAATAGTCAATAAAGTTTTTAATTTAATATTTTATGCAACTTGGTATGTGATAAACCTGACACCTCTTTGCAAACGTACAGTCCAGAAATTGTGGCAACCCCTAAAGTTAGCTTTTTGAGAATTCGTACTAGAAGAAATAGATATGAAAGAAGTGATGCTGTTGTAAAACAGCAACTGAAATTAAAGGATGTTATTCTAACTTTTTGATATTGGATTACTAATTAGGGATCAAGAATCCCAGTTCTGTTAATCATTCTCTATAGAATTTACACAAATTAGGTGTTTAGAAGGTAAAGATAAACTGTTATCATCCTATTTCACATTCAATAATTGAATGTTTTCATTGCCATTTAAAGTAGAAAATTGAAAAACATGAAAATGACCAGTTGTCAGAGTTAATTCCTAATCTTCTGGGTATTCAAGCAAACTTAAAAAAAAAAAAAAAAAAAAAAAACTGTAATTTTGTGCAGAATTTGCGTCTCCATTGTGGCATGATTGAAGTATCAGACATTAATGTAATAACGATATCATCACTAAATTTTGTCATAAAATGTCATAAAATATGATAAATAAATCCTGTTACATCTGTGCATTACAACAATCTATTGTATATCAACTCTTCACTAAAAAAGTCATGCATCTTTTTGAAAGTAGATTGTGTGCAACTACCATTAAATTAGTCATATGCTGGTTCTTTATAAAGTATTGAATACAATTGAGAAAACAGTTACCATTGTTATTATTAAAAGCAACAATTTCTCTAAACAGTGTTAAATTGGCTTATCATCTTTCAAAAGTTGTGTTATCTCCATCAAAAGTAGCTAAGAATTTGAAAGCAGTTGATAATTATAAATTTATAAATCATCCATATACAGTTGTGACAGAATCTGGAAGACTCTACAGTTTCTCAAAAAGACTTGTTACTTACATCATGCATTAATTTTTTCCTCCTAAGGACTGATTTATATATATATATATAGATTAAGCCATATAAATTCAAAATAGCATCTCGTATGGACAGGGAAGTCGCATGTATTTATAATAAAGAAATTGCTAAATTTATTGAGACAGGTTATGACACCCCTAGGAAAAAAAAAGGAGGAAGTTAAAAAAAAAAAAAAAAAAAAAAAAAAACACCCACAAAGGAGATTGGCCAAAATGTCAAATTAGAAATATATATGTTATATCATAATAAAAATACAGGAAAAAGTTTCATGGAATTATCTAAAAAAATGGTGGAGAAATTTACAATTAAAATTATGAACTTTCTGTGATTTAAAAAAGGCTTCATCCGAAAATTGAAAAATGTATTTTTAGGTTTTATTATTTTTTTGTTGTTGAATATTTTTTTCAAATGGAAGTGCTAAATGCTCATTTAGATGGACACACATCTTTTATGTTACAAATGATTAGTGTATTTGCAAAAAAGGGAGAAACATTTATAAAAATGGCACTTATTTGAAATTTAGTAGATGAAAATGCCCTTTTTATTTGCTTTCTGAGTATTAAATTTTGTTTATTCTACAATGACTTTAATTAAAAAGAGTATAATTATTTTCATGCACTATGAAACGCATAAGAAGGAGAAAAAAATGAAGTGAGATCAGTTTGAAGATTTTAAATGCGTGCGAAAAAAGCCAGAAAATTTTTTTTATATAGCAAGAAAAAAATGAAGAAATATCAAACAAAAATGATGGTTTCCCTGTAGAAATTCGGATTGTAAAGCAAAAATGAAAAAGTGCCAGCAACTTTAATTGTGATTTTGTTTTTTATGTTTTTGTATTATTATTCATAATACGCTTAATCTTCATTCAGAATTCTTATATACTGTTGTATTCTTATTGGAAAATATGCTTGAATAATTAAAAAAAAATTATGAAATCTAGGAAAAAGATAATGTTTCGAATTTTAAGATAATGTAAAAATAATTTTCATGCCTAATACTTTTGGAAGTTATTGATGAAAAATGCATTTCATATTTTATCTATCTTATTGATTTCAATGCCATTTTATTCTGACCTTATAAGTTGTTCTTTTGCATTAAATAAAATAAAACTTATTATCTATTCAAGACAAACAAAAATAAAACATTATTCGTGAATTTTTCTTTCAGATTCTGCTGCAGTTTGAAAAGATAAAGCAGGAAATCTTCATGTTTGATGGGATTCAGTGTTAGTATAATTTAGAATTTTTTAAAAATATAATAAATCTGAATGCAGGCTGCAAACGTCTCACTTTTTTTGTAATTTTTTCTGAGAGAGAGAGAGAGATGTTCTGATCATTGGTGTTTTTTGAATCATCATTACATCCCTTCAAAGATAGTTAAGAGTAGTTCATAGTCATTATTTGATGTATATATAAATATTTGACAGCCATCATGTGATGAATATATAAATTTTGCTACTGATCAAATTTCCTTAAGATCACCATGAATCAGTCCTGATTATACCTTTAATTTTTTTGTCCTTTCGAATGCTATTCCATTGTATGTGCTTTTATGCTTTCATAATATATAGAACTTTTTGTGCTTTTAAAATAGCGTTTTATTTCAGTTTTGTATTAATAATAAACATAAATTATTTTGTTTTGCAATCATGATAAGAATTATTTCTTGTGTTAAATCAATTCACTTGTCATTTCATAACTATCTAAATTTTTATGAGGGTTAAATTTTTGTGCTTATTGATCTTTTTTCTTAAATTTTAAATTAATTTGTATTTTAAATGTTAGTTGTAAGTGTAAAAGATTTTTTTAAATAACAAAGAACAAAACATTTGTTGGCAGTATTGATGGAGATTTTGGTGGAGGTGAACGTTTAGGTGGCTCTGGATGTGACAGTGACAGTGACAGATACACAGGTGGGTGCTGTAGAGATTTTTGAGGTGAAAGAATTGGATGTTAATCTCTCATATGCATAGGTATGGCCTGTGCCCCTTGTGGGGTATGATTGTGTTGTGTGGCCTCATTAAGTCTTCCTGTATGGCATCTGGCTAGTATGGGGTTAGAAATGTTATGCCTATTAAGAATTTGTCCCATCAGTACCCTCCCTACTGTATTCAGAGCATTGCGATGGAATTTCTTCCGGTAAATGAATATTTATTAATGGAATAATGGACTTTTTATTATGCAGATTTATTTCAGATTAGTTGCCATTGATGACCTGTTGATTTGGTTATATTTTCCTGTTAAAGCATTTAGATACAACTTCATGTCCTTGATTCTGTCAAACTGTCAGACATTGAAGCCATATTATTTGAATTGTCTTGCATATGTTTCTAACGGATATAAATATTTCTTATGGAAGCCAATTCCATGACATCATAGCACTATTAAAAATGTAATTATGCGGTTTATCTATCTTTTAATTTTTACATTATTATAACTTCATTTGTTTATTCATTTTGTAAATTACACAGATACTAAACAAAATCTTTTTTCTTTGATTTTCAATGCTAAAATAAAATCTCACTATTAAATATTTGATGGAAGAATGAAAACAGTTTGAATTTCAAGGCAATAATGTAATTTATTTAAAAAATATAACAAAATTATTATTATTTTTTTTAAATTTCCAAAATTCAGGAACAAGTGTGATTATTTAACTAGATAATCAAAAAGACAACTTTTTAAATTTTGAAATGGTGTAAAATTTATTTTTGTACAATAGTATTTTTGGAATGCCAAAGCTCAGCTAATTTTTAATTAAAATTCCAGCTCCTTAGCTGAATAATTGTTATGATCTTTTCTCCCATTTCTTTTTAATTTGTATGCTTCATATGTTCTAATATATTTAAATAATTATATAATTTTTCCTAACTCAATACCTTTAAAAAATGTTTTATCTCAATTTCATTTTATATTATTCTTTAAATTATTTTATCTGGTATTAATGATAAAGAAGGCTTTTATTGATAGGTTTATTCAATCATGATTTGATAACTATCAAAATTTTGACACTGATGGAATTTTCATTACAATTGAGAATCCTTCTGGCAATATTTCATATTCGATTTAGGGGAAAGTTATTGTAATAAAAAGGATTCTATGTTTTTAGGAAAATATGTTAGCTGATTGATGGAAGTTTACTACCCATATTTATGATTTATTTTCTTATTTTATTTTTCTGCGTATGCTTACAGTTGGAATGTATGTGATGTTTACAGTTGAATGGAAGGATTGCCATATGAAAAGAAATTAATATTTCAGGGCCCTCCAATGACAAAAACAGTTCTTCTTTGCCAACAAATTTACCTGCTTTTGAATTACAGTGGTATGATGATCCTCAGAAGTCTACTCAGAGCGAAATGCTTCCCAATGATAAGAATTTTTCATTGGAAACTTCTGGAGATCCTGGATACAGTGCTGGAGTTTCAGGGATTTCAGTTCCACATAAAGAACTGTCTATGGATTCATCATCTGCACAAGCTGAAGTTTCATTGGAAACTTCCAGAGAACCTGGATGCAGTCCTGGAGTTTCAGGGATTTCAGTTCCACATAAAGAACCGTCTATGGCTTCATCATCTGCACAAGCTGATGTTTCATTGGAAACTTTCAGATATCCTGGATGCAGTGCTGGAATTTCAGGGATTTCAGTTCCATATAAAGAACCACCTATGGCTTCATCATCTGCACAAGCTGATGTATTAAGGTACGAAATTTTTTTGTGAATATTGTACGAACGCTATTGTTTTTTTGGGGTGCTAGATCTCTCATTTTGTTACATAAATGTATAAATATAAGAAATTGTAAAAGGAGTATGGTACTTAGTTTGCATTGTTATATGATAAGCATTAATCCCTACTACTAATAAAGAACATGTTAGTGTACGTACATGTGCTTGTTTTTTCCATTCTGTAGGTTTAGCTTATGCATATATTCTGAAGGAATGTGTGTATACATATTCCAGAGGGAATGTGCACTTTGGTGTTTTTCTACAATAACATCCAAAAATGTTATTGCGCAAAATTGAGTTTTGCATCATTTTAAAATTATATATATATATATATATATATATATATAAAAGAGAAACTACTGTCTTTAGAATGATGCTAATTTAGTTGTCATGCAATTTTCTGCTTAATTTTGATAGTTAAATTTCTTGCATTATTTTTAACAGTACTTTTTATTTTTGCAATGAAATTCAAACTATTTCAGTTGATCCATTAGATATTTAATTGCCTTTGTTGAAAACCAAGAAAATGAATTGGCATTGTCACAAAAGATGACATGCAATTAAAAAGTATATTATTCAGACATTTGCTTATTTAATAGCCATATGACATCATGAGACTTGATTCTTTTGGAAGGTTTATGTACTCAATAAGCAGAACAAGAGTAAGTTTATTAAATTATCATGATTTAAATGTCTGTTACAGTTTGATACTTAAAACTATTTTGTTAAGGCACTCATAAACATTTAGTTACACTTAAGAATTTAACTGAGATTAAATTCGGTAAATATACTTGGTGAACCAGATGGTTGATAAAAGAGATTAGAATAAATATAAAAAACATATTCCTTGCCAATATATTGTCACAATATCAATCAGTTTCTACTGAAATTTATTTTATTTTCTTAATGGTTTAATATCTAGCTTCATATCATTTTAAGAATACAATAGATTTTTAAATATATATATATATATATATATATATATATATATATATATATATATATATATATATATATATATATATATATATATCAGAGTGTGAAATTTTGTATGCATATATATTAGAATATAAATATGGCAAATATCTTTTTAAAAAATTTTAAATACCTTATTTTAAAAGTTTTCATTTTAAAAAGTTTCATGCATTTAAACTTTTTTTTCTTAGTTTTTCATTACAGTACAACCCTGGTTATCCAAAACTAAAGCAAACAGGGTATTTTGGAGAATGAAATTATTGTTGATTATCTAACTGCAATATATAATTTTAAAATGTTTTGAGTGTAAAATGAATTTAAGTAAATTATTTTGTAGGCTACACTTAAGATCCTTTTAAATTTAAACATATATTTTTAAAATTACAATAGGCGCATCACTAAGTAATAGTTTTTATAACATTATTAATCATTTATAAACTCGGTAATTTTTGTTTACTCCTTGCATCTTTTCAGAAATTTCCGAACCATACTCTTTTGCCATCTTTTTAGTAAAAGAATGTCATCAGGTTTTGTTTTAACTTCATTGATCAACGAATCTTAGAGCAACTTAAAATAATAATTATTTTCATTCAGATTGTGATTATGAATATGTGATTATTGAATGTGCAATTTCGTAATGCAGGTTAATTCGAGTTTGGTTAATCGGGGTTTTACTGTGTTTTAAGAGTACATTTGAAACAAATTAAATGTTATTTTGTAAATCCTTTTAAAACTTTATATTCTGAATAAAATATAAACTGACTAGAATTTTTAGTTTTTCATAGTTTAGTTTTTGAACTCCTTAGCAAGTCATTTTTATTTAGTAATTCCTGTTTTGTGGCAGTTTTAGTCGCCTATAAACATATACTTTGAAGATAAAATATTGTAGCGTATTGTTATGAGTTAGGATAGAACTTGGGACCTTGTGGTTCGCAGCCGAGTAACAAGACCACAAGACAAAAGTAATTACCCATGTCTCGTGGCTGTTATCTGGCTTATAAGCTTTCACCACAACATTATAAATGCACTTTCACGTCCCACCCCCCTTCTGATTTCAAAGACCACCATTTCTTTAATTCACAACTCAGCAGTGAAAAAAAAAAAAAAAAACCTAATTTTTTTTCTTTTGAAACAAATTATTTTATTGTTGCTCCTACTTTAAATATATATATTTTTTAGATAATAACTGAAGTTGGTTGAAGGGTAAAAATGATTGATAATTATCATACTTAATTGAATAGTTCTTGTATCAGTTCATTATATATTGAAGGGGTTCGTGCATTCATGCAAATAACTGTATTTAAACATCATCCGTTAATATTTAGCATAAAGAAAATACATATTAAAGATTAGATATGTTTAATTCTGTGAACTTACTGCATTTTTAAGATATGATGAAACATGTATTACGTTAAAAAGGATATTTATTTTAACACTCCCCACGATATACAAATCCTCGCCAACAATCTTGGAGAAATCTTGAAACAGTTTTTGTTAAAAGAATTTATCTGTCATTAATTGAACAGGCTTTTCAAAATCCATCAGGAGCGGTGGCAGAGGTTTGCCGACGAGGGGGCAAGACAAATCTGACAGGGGAGGGGGCAAGCACAATTGCTCTAATTTGGCTTTGAAGTAACTCATAATAATTAATTTTTACATTTAATGAAAGGGAATCAAGTATTAGTTAGCCTTTAAAAAAAATTTTTTTTTATTCAGATACTAACTCTTTCTTTGATTATTAAAAAATTACAAAGTTATTTGTATAAAATTGTTCTCAGTTTCTTTTATTGACCTTCAAAAGATTATCAATATTTAAGTCTATTTTTATGAGACTCTTTATATTTACACACTCTGAGATCTAATTTTGGATAAAATATAGTTATATTTCATTGCAGATTGTATTATATAGATAGAAACACAGATTGCACCAGAATGTCGTATTATGTTAAATGAATAAATATATACCATGGAAGCTATATAAAATGAATTTAGAAACTCAACTCAAAAAGTTTTATAAAAGAAAGATTTTAGAAATCTAAAATAATAAATTAAAAAAATATTCGATGTTTTCGCCAAAAATCGATTTTTTTTAGCGTAGTTCCCTACCTAAAATAGTTTTTATAAGAATTACAACAACGAGCTGGAATTCGGATGTATTTCGAATCTGAGGAGAATAAGCGCTCGCGCACAGCAAAAATTTACTATTGTTTCGGCGCGAACAATATAGAATGCGGAAAAGATACAAAGTTACCGTTTTCTTAAGTGGGTTGTAGAAAATATTTTGTAAATATATGCGCAAAGTTAATATTTTATGTAAGATATGAAAAATGTACTTGAGAAAAATTGACTACTTAAATATTAGATTTCCTATGTATTGATTTTTCAATGTATATTTGGGATTAAAACCAGTAGAAGTGGTTTCTCCAAAACTTTCTCGCACTCTCTCTTATAAACTTGTCATGCCTTACATGGCCTTCGTGTAGAATAGATACAAAATATTAACCTATGGTGTGAATTTATCATTTTTAATGAATCTATGGTGGCATTCTTGGCGAGTTATTTGGAGATTTATCCCTGGCATGCGTTAATAGTATCCAAAAATCGAATTTGTGTTTTAGACACATTTTTCTCAATCGATTGAAACAAAAGGCGCATGTAGTCACAAAATCACATAGGAAATTTGATAAATTAATTTATTATAGTATTTTAGTCATTGTGTTTTTGGCGGGCCGCAGTGGCCTGGTGGTAAGGTCTCGGCTTGTAAGCCGTAGGGTTTGAGGTTCGAGACCCGATTCCACCCAAGAACCGTTGTGTAAGGGGGTCTGTTGCACGTTAAATCCGTCATGCCAAACGTCCTCCCGCTGGTGTGGTGTGGAAAGGGGGGTGCCAGCTCAGGTGTCATCCTCGTCATCTGACCGCGGTTCAAAATTACGAGGTCCGTCCTAAAATAGCCCTAGTGTTGCTTCACAACGGGACGTTAATATAACTAAACTAAACTAAACAAAACAAACATTGTGTTTTTGAATTACCGAGTTTGCATGTTTCTGAAAGTACAGATCGATGGATAATCAATCCATGGTAGGATTTAGATAAAAATTTGATAGGAATTTATACTATAGATGTTGAATCTGTGTACCGAATTTTGACGATCTTCCTTCTTTCGTTTTGCAGTTATCGTGTTACCTTACATTTGAGCAGCCGGATAGACGTATTTCCCCCGAGCAGATTTTGCTCATAATTTGATAGAAATCTGCACATTTGATATAAAGACCGTATAACAAATTTCAACCGTCTAGCTGAAAACATTTTTGAGTTATCTTTGTCATCTAAAAAAAATGTTTTTTGAACTCTGGGGATCTAAAACGTGGAGATTCGTCAAAATCTCGAGTTTGAATTTTTTGACCTTTATCGTACTTTCTCTGTATTACATATACGAGAAAGTAAAAATCAATGCATTTTATTAAAAAACAATTAGATCTCAAATATGAACTCCCCCATCTTCATTTTTAGGCACATAGTCTTATAGTTAAATACTTTTTTCCCCTCGAAGCTATTGCAAGCTAATATTCCTCTCAAAACATGAATTTTATCTTCTCAGTTGCGTGCATTCGTTTTTCTTAACCCCTTCGTATACAATGACGAGTCTGAATGGCGCATTGAATTGCTAAATTTTTAATTTGAAATTAAGGGAAAATATTAAAGAATTTAAAATGTTAAAATCAGTTGAAAATGTATTATTGCCTCAAATGCCTTTATATTATTCTAGGATTAAAATAATAATAATTGTCTCAAATAAGATGTGCCATCTAATCAGGAAGTTAAGTAAAGGGGTTCATGTGCTATATATGAATATTCTATGAATAACTATTTTAATCATCATTTTATCAAGACATCCTAACACAAAATCTATTAAAAATTTAGAAGCACCTGGAAGTATATAGATTTCGTTGCGAAGAATTTTTGAAAGAAAGAAATGAGTAAGAATTTTTTTTATGTGTTTCCCGAAAAAATAATTGTATTCCTGAATGCAGAATCTGAAGAATTTAGGTAGCAAATTATTTAATAAATTTAGTGCGCACTTTGATAAGTTCTTTTAGAATAGCTGAAACGCTACCAAACCACATATATACATATATTTTTTCGTCAATGAAGTTGATAATATTTCTTTAGTGTAATAACTGCAGCCTGTCAATAAGATTGCAAAAACAGATATTTTAATGTTAAATAAACTTAATTCATAGTTATACAATTTACTTAGTCCAGTGATTTATAATGAATTGAAATAATTTGGCTACAGCAAAATAATTCTTCTTAGCATGCATATTGCACAAGAGTATCCAGAGAAAAGAATATTTTATTAAATTTAATCTAGCCATTAAATAGGTTTTAGTCGGAGAAATCTCACGAAATTTGTCATGTGTATATCTTGGAGGCCGTAAATGTGCACCTTGGAGCGATTTTTTTTAAATTTTGAATTAGAATTTTAATTAATTAAAAATTAAGCGAAATTTCAGCGTTTGCAGCTATAAGTTCCGAAAATATTATAGCACAAAAATGATTTTTACATCAAATTGAAGTACAAAAAATTATCTTTTTAATGATACCAATGTTTTTATCTATAAGTTTTAATTTCTATTTTAATGAATTTTTAAATAAATATTTTAACCATATTTTTCAACAATTTATTTACCATAAAATAAAATTTAATTTGCATGAGCACGCTTCGTGAGCATGGGAAAAAATGAGCTTTTATCAACGTGTAGCCATCATTTTAACACAAGCTCAAATTAAAAAACAAATCAACTATTATTGCAAATTAAATATATAAAAATATGATTTTCAGCAAATGTCTGCATTAAATGAAAAAAAAAAAAAAAATGAAATATGATATTTTCTAAAATGTGAGTGCAAGGAAAAGCTTTCTATGACTTTTGACAATATCTGTATTTTAATTGAGTAAAATAGTTTAATTTAAGAGAAACATAGTTTTATATATATGTTACCGTTAAAATATGAAATCCGTTATTTTATAGAATACCTAGTTATTCCATGAAATAACTGATCGTGTCGGTTAAAATGTAAAACTCTCTTGTATTTCGTGGTTTAACTAGTTATTTCATAGAATAACGATCTGAAATGAAATTTTTATATTTATATACTTTTACATTACAAGATATACCTACCTATACAGTGCAAGTTACATGTAGATACTTATACAAGATATTTTAATTATATAATAACTGGAACTCTACTCAGTTATATTTTATAAAATATAGAAAAAAAAATTACACAGTGAGTTCAATAAACATTACAATAAATAATGAGACATAAAATTGAAGCCGAAAATTTTATTTGTGTGAAGGATCTTGACAGGGCTATTGGAAATTTTGACTATTGCATAAAAAATCTTAATTCTATAAAATCATGAGGAAACAGGTTCTTTTTTGGAGTCGCCGGGATGCTAATAGAAGAGCCATGATGACAGAACAAGCCTGGAGCCGTCGAGATGAGACTAAGACGATGAATCGGGAACCGCCGAGGTGTCAGAGCATTTAGCAAAGTCTTGCAAGACCGAGATGACAAAACGAGATTCTAAATCAAGAACCACCAATTGACAGAACAAGATAGTACGTTTTAAAACTGTGCGAGATGGGAACTGTGGAGCCATCGAAATAGTAGAATGAGTTGATAAGTCTTGAGCTGCTGAGATGAGTAAACAAGATAGAAATCATGAGTCATCGAGAAGATATGAGCAAAATGGTAAGTTTGCAGCAATCGTTAAGAAATAAAGTGAAAGAGTGTCTGTAGCCATAAAGATGACACTAATGTGATGGTAGTTTCGATTCGCCGTCTTCTCAGAAATTTGCTGATGTTCAAAGTCGTAATCCGTGTTAACCTCAGTGAGGTATTAGTCATAGTCGGGAAAGTTTTCGAATCAAGTAACAGTAATAACAGTTGCAATTTACTGTTATCATGCCATGCGTATTAAAAACACATAGCACATATCCATTATATAAAAGTCACAGTTTTAATAATAAATAAGAGTCCGCAGGTGAAATATAAAATCAAACACACACAAAAAATAATATATACAATATGTACAATATATACAATGATTACTCGTGCCCATTAGGACAAGGAGATTCTTAGCAGGTTGTTGAACTTGTGCTTTTAAATCCATAAGTACTTTTATTTCAGCCTTTGTCAGATAGTATATAAATTCAGAAATCTTTGAAGAAACTAAGTGTTCGTATATTTTTCGAAAAATTTGTTCCAAATTGATTTACATGGCTTTTTTAGAATATTGGTAGAACAGAGCAGAGAATCATTTAAGTGTTCCATCTCAGCTACTGAAAGACTAGTGATGATGTAAAATGTTTCTCCCAGTTCTTGAAAAATTAGCTCATAAGTAATTCAATAACATTTTGCCCCTTTAAAAAAATTTGTTTAGAATTGCCATAATTATTTCAACATCATTATTGTCAGATTGTAAATATATATAAAAACACCTGTAAAAGTAAATGTTCACTATTGTCCGACAATAATATCACTACTTTAGTTTCAAATAACATGGTGAATTGGTAACCATATTTCTTGACTTCAACCAAGACGCAACTTTGTTCACCTTTCGTTTCAAATAATGGTTGGGACGTGATGCCACCAATGTAAGTTTATCTTGCTTTGGACATGAACAAGTTTTAAGTTCAAACATATTTTGTTCATTTGAAATATCAGAAAAGGGATTGTTATTTGTGATGATTGATTCTTTGAACGGGTTTTTATTTGTTAGTTCGAAAGGATTTCTTGCCAAAAATGGATTTGTAGCAAAATCGTTTTCTGAAGGATTGTCAAGAACACTGAAGATATTTTTGGAGTTTTCAAATATTTCTATCAATTCAGGTTCGTCCATTTCAAACCAGGATGGATCTATTTCTGGAGGCTCATCAATTTCCTGGTATAAAAATAATGTTTTCTCATTCGAATAAATATCGGCTTTGAAAGGATTTGTTTCTTTTTTCACATCCGCAAAATCATCGAAATTGTCCAAAAATGGATTAGTTGCTTTTAATTCGATTGGGGACGCAACAGAAGTGTCCAAGAAAGGATTATTACCAGGTCGATTACATTTAGTCTTTATATCTTCAAAATCCGACTGTGCAGAATCAACATCAAACACATATACTCCAGTTTCGCCAGAGCCATAAATGTTAGTCAAAGCTGAAGCATGTTTGGTTGATTGATTCTGTTGATAATCTGTCTGCACAGAAACATCAGTCTTTTTCCTGTTTTTCATGCTCGAGTTGCCCATGACGACGAGACAAATTGAATATTGAATGAAGTGAAGGCAGTTGAAAAATTCTAGGCAGAATATTTAAAGCAGACTTGGCACAAAATGGATAAAAGCACAAGGATTAATAGCAATCTCCGCAGTTTCAATAACTTAAATTCACTTGATGAAATCGCAAACAAATTCAAGCTCACCACACTTAAACGAGAACAAGCAAATAATATTATATTGTTAGATTATAATTGCATTGATATATCATCAATAATACTTTCAAGTATTGTTAACAACAAATATTAAATTTTAACAATTACTGTTTAAACATAAGTATGCACTGTTGAATCATAACAATAAAAGAGTTTTTAATTCTTGTCTGAAGGATGGTTGTAGAGAAAATTTTACATTGCCGATAAATCAAAAAAGTATATCGAAGCGTTTTACTGATATTCACAGTTTTTAAATTAATAGAAAATAGTAATTTTAAAATTTTGATTAAAAATAATACTATTCAATTTTATATTGAAATCTTTAATATATTAGGTTTTAGAGAATTGATAATAAAAACGTTTAAATAAGCATCAAGAGATTATATTCACTATAAAAATATTTAATTTAATTATATCATATTTTTTTCTTATGGCACCGAATTTTTATGAATTCAGTAATAAACAGATATAATTTGAAGAGTATTCACCTGTGTTATATAAATAGATAGTTAACTCTTTAATCTGAGCTTTATTTTGTTGCATTCAATCAATGGATTTATCAAAAATAAGTCAAATCATTTATGAAGGAATAGAATAGCATGTATTTGAGAAAATTGACTCTATATTTAAATTTAATGTCTTTATAAATTAATAATTACCCGAACAAAATATATCTATGAAAATTAACTTAAAGTTTATAAAAAATCTAATAATGATTTTTATAGCCAATTCTGAAGCTATTTTCGAAAATAATAATGTGCAAAATATGTTTGTTGATGAAACCGATGGTAAGTTATGTTGTATTTAAATTATAACAAACTTATGTTTTGAAGGGGGTAATCGATATTGTTCTTGACATACTGTATCGTTTCCTCTTTTTTCTCACATGGTAATTCTGATTCCTGCCAAATGTAACGTCACCCGTTTCCTCGAAAGTAATTAAGTGCTTATAAAACGCCAGATAGGACTCTTCATGTCCCGACTTCTTCCTTTCCATTCATCTTAACTCAAATAAAAATCGTTGTGACTATGTATGCATGTACATATTCACTCATGTTCCGCATCCACTTCTAAGCAACTAGTACGAATTCTTCCAAATTTTCAAAAGGTGAAAATTAATTAACTGTTCAATTAATTAGAAATTAACAAAAATTGTGGCATTTTTCGCCCTTTGTAGTACTCTAGTAGCAATTTTTAAAATACCACTTTTATTTTAAAATGTCTTTTTTTTTTTTTAAATATTTTCATTGGTCTTAAGGTAGTGATTTATCAATACTTAAAATTAAGTCAATAGCTTAAACCAAAGACAACCTTCCTTATACTTAAGTACTTGTATTAATATAAAAGTATATATTTCCCTAACTTGCAGGTAATCGAAATACTCGAAGAAAACAATTTTTTCTCCTAATCAATGATAACAATTTAGCCGAAAGACTGTCAGCAAAAATGCGACATCTTATTCATTTGTCAGCTTATTGATTATGTCTAAGATACTAAATAAATAGATGTCTAAATACCTGTGGATTTAACATCGTCAGCATTCATTCCATTGAGTTCTCAGTCGACCGATGAAATTTTTTTTGGCAAATTGCGGTATCTAATTCACCTGTCACCTTATCGGTTATAATGCAAAACATAGTACTAATTATAAACTGAATGAACGATATTTGAAGCAGATGTCTAAAAATCTGAGGACTTCCGTCGCATTTAGTTCATAGTTGGCCGTCCAGAAATTGTCGGTAGAATGCGATATTTTTTTCACCTTGTCGTATACACTGCCAAAAGTAATGCAGATTATAAGCTTGCTGAACGATTTTTCAATCAAAAGCCTTAAAATCTGCGAATTTAATTTCTTCGACATCCACTGAATTGCGTTCATAGCCAGCCGATCAGAAATTGTCCACAAAATGCGGCATCTTATTGACCAGCCACCCTAACGATTATTTTGCCAAAAATAATCAAACTGCTTTAAACGTTACTTGAATATTTCGACTGTTTACAACATATTAACTTTAAAGTAGTTTTTAAATTATTATATTCGAGAATGCGCAGCTCTTTACAACAATACTGAAGTGGTGAAGATTTTTGCCGACGAAATTCTCAATCGCTAGCCGATGGGTGGTCAAGCGTTTGCCGACAGGGGGCAATTGCCCCCCTGCCAACGCCGCCTCTGAAATCCACGTATATTATCACATCAAAATTGAGCATTTTTTAGTATAAGGGCATATAACTTCGTATGGCACTTACTAATAAGAATTTTGACCAAATTTTTAAAGTTTCCTGTGTATATGGTGACGTTTCACATGTTGTACTAACATTTCCTAGCAAATTTTATGAAAGTTTACAATCTTACCAGATAATCTTAACTGGTTTGCATATTATCTTAATCTGCTCTTTACTCGTTATCATTGTCTTTCTCATTTTGTAGTGCATTTTTAAAAAATTATTTTGTCTTTAATATAGATAGTTACAAGAGATTATATTGTATATCTTTTACCAGTAATGCTGCCTCTCATTGTTTTCTATATAATTTCAACTTGTATTGTCACCATTAGAGTAAAACACATTTTGATCTAAACCTTTATTTCAAAATTTGTGTGCATTGTCTTTCTTCCTAATAAGAAAATTATGTTCATGGATTGTATTGGTTGAAAGGAAAAAATGTCTTCTTTTTTCAGTTGTGAAAGTCTCAGTTCTGGAGAAGTTGACAGGGCTTTGGGAAGTTGCCCTTTGGATTCCGAACCAGAAAAAAAAGAGGCGGAAACTTCATTTGGCGGGAATTCTCCTTCAATCTGCCTACAGTTCTGTGATAATAGGTGTCTGCAATTGAATCTGCCAATGAATCCAATTTCTAACAATCTGCAATTATCACCAACATCTGTTCGACAGATAGTTGAAGAATATGAATGCTATTCCAGATAAATTGATTTTTGTTGTTGATACTGATACAAAACAAAAAAATTATCATACTAGAAATGTTTTACTAAAAATGCCAATGTATACTTGAGGATGAAATTCATTTATGCTTGTATCAAACAATCCATGATAATGTAAGATAAGGGAACTTAATTTTGACTGTTTCTGTGTCGAATTATTTAACAGAATTGATAATATGACACGAGATGTATGATGAGATACATTTTATTTCATTGACTGTCTGTAGATTTTGTTAACATCAATGTTGTATGGATGGCTTTTGTTTATTATTTTCAGAAATATATGATGTTATAATACTAGATATTACAACTTTTAATTAAGTCATATTAGATTTACAGAATTTTTTTTTTAAATTTGCTTCTGAATGCATCTTTTGTATGTATATATTACACAGTTTGGCCAATTAATTAAATTTAAAATTTTTTTCGAGTATTGAATATAAATTTATTAATCAAACATTAATGAAAATATTATTGAAAAATGACATGCATCAAATAATCATAAAATTTTTTTAAAATGTGTATATGAAAAAAAAAAGAATATTATTAAATAAATTAATTATGTATGAGATTCATGGAAAGAGATTTCCAGTATAAGAAAAGTATTTTTATTATACTTTCTGACTATTAATATGAATATCATATGTTAGAAAAGAACATTGCTTTAAATACAAATCTAAGAGTAATGGAGGAAGAACATATTAAAAGTGCAATGATGGGAATTAAAAATCTGCGAAGAAAATTAATTTAGAATAAAATATTAGTAGAGATTGCCAATGAGAAAAAATATCCAATTCCTGCCATTTTTTTAATGAGAATCATAGACACCGTTTATTTCAGAATCCTGTGCTTATTACTTTTGGATAATTTTTCTCTGCAGAAAGGAGATCCGCAGTGAGTAAGCAGATTGCTTATCTAGAGTTCTGTATTAATTGCATTTTTCCTTTAACTGCTGTTTTCTGATGTTGATTTTCATTTTCTTTTTCAATCAACTATTTTATTTTTATGCATAATTTGTATAATACTTATGTATATTTGTTATTAAGACATGACTCTTCCATCTGGTATCTGAGTTTCTTTTATGCAAACTCAAACTCAAAAAACTTTTGCTATATCAGAAAACAGCTAGTATTTATTTTCTTATTTATGTAGGGAAAAATGAGTTTCCTTTATTTTGCATCTTTCAGTGTTAACTTTACAGTTTATTCATATATATTCTGTTTTTCCATATTTGAGTCATATAGATATTTCCAAATTGCTTATATAATTGCATGGAGTTGTATTTGGAAAACATATTATAAAGTCAGCGTTTGATTATCATATAATAATTTTAAATCTTTTGTCAAAAACCTTCAAGGTTTTATTCCCTCTTCTAATTTACAGCTTTGATTAAAAAAAACATTTTGAAAGTATATTATCTCTGAAATATATATATATAATATAAAATCATTATATAATTTCATTTCAAAGAGCCAATGGAAAAAATTTATTTTAAGTTCTACTTTATTTTTTACAGATATTTGAGGTCACATTTTTTAATATTAGAAAAGCTTGTTAGCTAGTTTTCTTTTAACGCCATGCTGTACAATAGAATATATTTGAAATACTGTCATTTTTATTTCTTCTTATTATTATTAATTACTTTTATTTTGGATTTGAAGAAGAAAGGATATTTTATTTTTATTAATTCTTTTAACTTCGTGTTATTATTAATTACTTTTGATTTGAAAAGTAGCTTCTCTGGTAAAGAAGTTTAAATTTAACAATTAGTTTCTTATTAATTTTTTTTAATTATAAAATTCTTTTATTTCTTTATTTGTTTATACATATTTGTACAATTTTGATTGGAAAAATTTTAACTAAAGGGTTTGTGTAGAGATGATTGGAGCATTAAACATATCTAATAAAATATGCACAATTATATTCATTGGCAATTTCTATGCCAATAGTATTCATATTTATTTCTTTGAATATTGTCTGTTGCTAAATGTCGAAATCTCTGAAAATATTTATCATTCTTTTATTTGTAAATGGAAATATTATTTTTACAGAAAAGGAAATTGCTATCATGCTCTGCTAATTTTGAGCTTATGTTCAGTATTTTCTTACTTAAGATTAATACATGGTTACTTATAAAGCATTCCATTTGTAATAATTAATATTCTGGAATTTGTGTATAATTTGACATAACAGTTGTGTGTGTGTTTTATTTTTAAAGAAACACCCATTAAATGAATGTTTTATATAAAACTGTGAATGCAAAAAAATCTAGTCTGTTTATCTTAATCAGGAGAATAATTTTATGATTATGTTTTTTAAATTAAATTTTAAAATGTACATATATATATTTTATAACTATATATTTGATGCTGTTTTGTATGAATATTTTTATATTGCAATAAAGTAATTATCCTTCATTCCTCATGTTATTTTGAATGATTTCCATTTGTAATATACATACTTTTTAAAAAAATATGTAAAGAAATACTGCAATTGTCAAATAATTTGTCATCATGATTTGAATTTTTAGACCTTATTAAATATTTTTTTAAAAAGTATGAAATTTTGTTAATACATACGTTTGTCTTGGTGTATATAAAAACTATTATTCAAAATTTAATACAGTATAACTCATAAAACAGTTAGTTGGTCTGCATTCTTTATATCTAATTATAGATTGACTATAACTTGTTGCCAAAAAAGTATTTATTAAAATATATGTTTTCTTTTTCTGCATTATACATAAAGCCATATATACAAAATGGTTTATAATATTCACATTAATTTATTTTGTGCAATTTTAAGAAGCTCTACCTTGATTTGTGCTGTAAAATTTCACGGGGAAAGTTAATAATATTTGGAATTAACTCTTGAAAATATCATCCTTTAAAGCAGCAGACAGTGGGGGAGGGAGGGGGGTCATCTGGTGAAACTGCAGTTTATGTCTTTTACTTTCTCGTATACGAAATGAAGAGAAAGTATTGTAATCCTTAAAAACTCCGCCCCGGAGATATTCCGACGAAGTGCCATGTTTCAAACCAAAATGATTCCAAAAACAAATTTTTAGAATGATGTCTATGTATGCACCGGTCTTTGCACCGAATTTGTAGATTTCAATCACATTTCGAGATAAATACTTTCAAAGGAAGTTTGACTGTCCGAATATAAGTTAGTTCAATAACAATACACGAAGAGAGCTAGACAGATACAATTTGGCACACGGATTGAACATCTAAAGTACAGATGCCTTTCAATTTGGAACTAATTTCGTTTTGAAGATAACCGCCGTTTTGTCCTAAGCATATAAAGGGGATAGCTCTAAAATACCTTAATAATTACTAATAAATGACTTAAATAAATATGTGGAATTTGTGATAACGATTGCTGTTCCGTGCCAAATTTTGGTTTCAATTACTTGGAAAAAATGCATCTAAGATTAAACACATCTAAGCTCAGGTGTCGTCCTCGTCATCCGACCGCGGTTCAAATTAAGAGGTCAGTCCCAAAATAGCCCTAGTGTTGCTTTACAACGGGACGTTAATATAACTAAACTAAACTCGCAGTGTATGTGTGTTTTTTGTGACAATGGTTAACATTTCCACACTCAGATATAAAAGTCATATACATTCTAAATATATATAAAATAGAAATAATTATTAACTCGGTAACGAAGGGTAATAATAAATGCGGTTGTGTTGACGCTACCTAACTTATAAAATTCGTCTAATATTCTACTTTTAAACCCATTTCTGAAAGCCGTATAATACTATGTATTTCTGTTTCTGGCAGTTCTATACTTTCTCGTATATGAAGTACAGAGAAAGTATTGCTAGCGACAAAAAATTCGAACTCGAGATCTTGACGAATCTCCACATTTTAGACCTTCCTGTATTCGAAAAACACATTTTTAGTACGTGTCTTTTAGTCAGTCTGTCTGTGACAAAGATAACTTAAAATGCTCTAAGCTGGACCGATGCAATTTGGTATATGGTGTTCACCAAACTTGTAGATTTCTATCAGATTTTGAACAAAATAGATTTAGAGGAAGTCTTATGTTCGATTGTTTAAATATAAGGCAACACTATAGCTACAAAATAAAGAGAGCTAGATGGATAAAATTCGGTCCCAGATTTAACATCTGTAATATAGACTGCATCTATCAAATTTGATCTAAATCCTAGTAGGGGGTTGACCGTCTGTCGGTCTGTGTTTTCAGAAGCATGTAAAAGGGGTAATTACTTGAATATATCAAATTTGATGTATGATTTTGTAACTACAAGTGTAGTTTTTTGTCGAATTTTGATTTCAATCGGTTAGAAAAAAATGCATTCAATGCACAACTTTTATTTTTGGATACTAATTATCACATGTCAAGGAGTAAACGCCAAACGAACTCTCCAAGGACAAATACGATATAGTGAGTAAAAATGCTAAATTCCAGCCAAAGGTTAATATTTCCTTACTACTGTACGCCAATGCCATGCAATGTGTTCTCTGCCTTACCTAAGATTTATGCGGTGGGTGGGGCGAAATTATTATTAGAAAGTATGCAATAAACTTTTGAGGATACCACTTCCACTGGTTTCTGTTTTGTTAATGACTGTAAATAAATTTCATTTTGTACCGTCATAATTGAAATCCATTCATTTTACTAACTCATCTAAGCAGTATCAAATTTTGAATCCAGTTAGTCACAGGGTAGGCATCGAAAATAGATACTCGTACTCAACGGAGTACAAAATGTTCAAACTCTGAGAGTCTGCGAGGGCTTTCTTGTTCCTTCTGGAGTCCTGTCGCCGGTGTGGCGTGGTGTGGAGAGGGGGGTTCCAGCTCAGGGGTCGTCCTCGTCATCTGACCGCGGTTCAAAATGACGAGGTCCGTCCCAAAATAGCCCTAGCGTTGCTTTAAAACGGGACGTTAATATAACTAAACTAAACTAAACTTGTTCCCTCTGGTTATTAAATTGTGTCGAAAAAAATATCATCAAGTTTAAATCATACTTACCTGTGCATTTTCAAAAATCCACTTTATGCTTTAACTTTTTGTTGAAATAAAAATTATAGACGAACGTTTTTTTTGAAAATCACTATTATTTTTACCGGTAATAGCAAGATCATTTCATGAGTCTTCGTCTTGGATTATACCAGATTGGATCGAAAGACCCCCTTTCTAAAGAACTGTGCGAGATGTGGTGAGGAGGAATGTTGGAAAACCTGTTAACCAATTCTGCATCTCCCCGGAGTCTCCAGCGGATCTGAGTATTGTATTGCCAAACAGCTTTTCTTCGAAATCATGCATGTCTCACAAATCACCAAATAGATTTTACTTAAATTGTAAAACAGTTCATTTTAATGATAAATTTTATAAAAAAAAGCAAATAAATTGCTTTTAATGCTTCCAGAATTCAATTCTTTCTGTTGAACGTGTAATGGAGGTTATCAAATTGGCAGCGAGTCGCATAGTAAACAGGTTTGATTTTTCTAAAAACAGGAGTTTCCAATCTGTGGATTGCGGAAATAAAAACGAACAAATACTGTGTAATCGTTGCTATGTAATGATTTTTCCCTATGATGCTTTTGTAGTTATTGAGTTCACATGAACTCAAATAACCAGCCAGACAGACAGATTTTCTCATAATGTATTTCCTTCAAACTATGATAGAAATCTATAAATTCTGTCGTAGATTCATATACCAAATTCCATCCATCCAGTTCCAAACATTTCTGAGTTATTGTGCTCACAGAGAGACATAAATAATGCTGAAAAGGGGGTTTTCAGACCCAGGAAAATCTGAAGAGTGGAGATTCGTTACAATTTTCTGATATACTTCGTACACGAGAAAGCTTTTTATTTTTTATTTATTTTTTAAAGTCAGAGTAGCAGTAAATCAGTTTCAGATAATTCGCTGTAGCGTTTTAGTTTAGTTTAGTTATATTAACGTCCCGTAAAGCAGCACTAGGGCTATTTTGGGATGGAACTCGTAATTTTAAACCGCGGTCAGATGACGACGACGACACCTGAGCTGGCACCTCCCTCTCCGCACCACACTACGCCAGCGGGAGGGCGTTTGGCCCTGACAGATTTAACGTGCAACAGACTCCCTTACACGATGGTTCTTCGGTGGAATCGGGTCTCGAAACTGAAACCCTACGGCTCACGAGCCGAGACCTTACCACCAGGCCACCGCGGCCTTTCGTTGTAGTGAGAAAGAAGCGTATCGTATTTTTCAAACTTTTGGTGTATAAAAAATCTCACAATTGCAGATAGTGCGTCTGTGGTGGAATCTGGTCTCGAACCCCTATTCTTCCGATAATGAAGACGAGACTATTGCCCGTCATTTTAGCATTGCTATATTCTAAAAATTTGGAAAATAAAATGTTTCCAGGGTACGATCCTTGTCGACTGACCTCGGTGCAAACGGTCTACGATGATTTAGTGATAAAATCTCGGCTTCGAGGCTGCAGGATTTCTTGTTCGAAACAAGATTCCACTAAAGATCCGTTGTGTAGATGCAGGTTTTGTTCTTTGGTGGGTTCAAAATTATGAAGTCTGTCCCGCAAAGCCCTCATGTGTTACTTTCGAATGGAGCTTTAGAATAATTAAATCATAAAAAGATTAAACTGAGTATAAATTAATTGAATTCGCCTCTCCCATAGAATTTGAAAAGTTTTAAAACGCAAAACTAGTCTCATGAATGAATCATTTAATTGGGCAATCACTGTTTACAATGGAAATTTGAAGCAAAACATTTGGTTTATCCGAAACATGATTCATTTGCCATTCAGTAATTGACAATTTACAACGAATTTGCTTTATAATTAATTTGACAACAAATAATTAATTTGGATATGTATATTTCTTGATATAATTATGAGCATTATTTGTCATAATAATTCAATGTGAAATTAAAAAAAAAATTGTGCGTAATGATAAAATGATCCACTCTCGTCATTTAATATGGAAAACTATAATTTACATTTCATGTAACTGCATTCTGTTTCTCAATTGTTAATGCAAAGATTCCGCATTTTTATCATATCTTTCCATTTTTTTCGTAGCTAATTAAATCGACCAGAATGAAGAATCTGCATTGATGAAGATTTTACTAATGATTTTATCGTATTAAACAGACTAATACATTTTAATTGTTAATCAGCCTAAAATGTATTTCTCATTAAATGTGAAAACCTTTTCATTCAATACAAATAAGCTTTGCCTTAAACAAATAGATTTTTACCGCCAACCGACAAGATTTTTTGTTACTAAAATTAGAAATTATTCTTCGCAAAACACGAAACGTGCCTGATTGGCTGTAAGTTTTATACATCTACTACGTTTTCTAACCCTTCACAGCCATTTGCTAATTTTTTGAAAATATTATGCTAATCGGTAAGTTGACTCACGAATGCTCGCGCATTCTATTTTCTTCTATTCTCTGGCGTCGTTTTTCATTTGGTTTTGTCTTTGAGTGAGTGATGTGACTGAGAAGTTCGATTTGTTTGTGCTCGATTGTGATGTTACTATTTTTTTTTTGCATTTGATTCAGACGTATTCTTTCATTGAACATTGGATTCCTCTGCTGCTTTCCAACATTTTTCATCTTGTCAAGATTCAAGTAAAACAATGTATTTACTTACGAATTTATTCATTTAAACGATGTCAGTCGAGCTTCGAGTCTCCCATTTGTAGCTCTAAAGTATTGGTAGAAAAAATGGTAATTTATGGAAACCCAAAGACTATGAAAGAG
Organism: Argiope bruennichi; assembly: GCF_947563725.1. Classification (NCBI taxonomy): domain Eukaryota; kingdom Metazoa; phylum Arthropoda; class Arachnida; order Araneae; family Araneidae; genus Argiope; species Argiope bruennichi. Next base: position 107,414,119 of record NC_079157.1, on the reverse strand, counting down.
AGAAAACACAAATATCAAATACGTACCTATATTCGAGCTACAAGTACTTCTAAACTGCTGCCTTTTTGGATTTTTCTGTTGCATATTTCCTGTAAGTTCATGTTTACTCATTTAAGTAATATTTTTATTGCCAAGTTCTATGATAATTGATGTAATACGCCTTATTGGTTTTAGTGCAGATTTGGTGCTCCTTCGATTGGCGACCAATTTCAGCGATGAAGCACTACTTTTGGTTTCTACAATGTTTTGTTTTCATTAATGTTACTGTTGGGTTACCGACCGAAAATCCCCATGGCTCCGATCTTGGCGCCAAAAAAAATCGCCAAAAAAGCAAGGGGACCCAATTGTAAACTATTACCGCCTTATTTTGTAATTTTAAGTATCAAACGCTGCTAAAGTTTACAATTTTGTGCCCCCTTGATTTTTTTGACGCCAAGATTGGAGAAAAGGGGATTTTTGGTCGGTAATCCAACAGTAACATTAATGAAAACAAAACATTATGGAAACCAAAAGTAGTGCTTCATCGCTGAAATTTGTCGCCGATCGAAGGGAACTATACTAGAACCTCAAATGCAAAATGAATATTTTGATTGTGTATAAAGTTTTTTTTTATTCAGGAAATGAATTTTTTTAAGGTGCAAATTCCGTTGAAGGGCAGAATTGCCCACTGATTGGCGCGATTTTCAAAATCGTTAACTTGGAACGCTCTCGCATCTTAGAGTTTTGATTATCACAATTGCGACTTTTGAAATTTTCACACCCCAAAAGAAAATCGCTCTAAACAAGTGGTAGACATTTGGTTCTGTACTTTATCTGAATTTTTAATTAAGCGGCATTAAAGATCAATTAATTTTTATGAAATAGCAAAATATGAGTTATTATTCCTTTGAAGGGGCCGATGTTAATAGGCGACATAGAGATGCAAGAATATTTATAAATATTTCGACTCTACTATGACTATTATAAATTTTAAATTAAAATAATTTTCTTTGTAAGAATTTATTTTAAAGTATTTTAAGATTGTACCTGTACGTTTTTTATGTAACATTGAAAACTAATTTTAAAGTTAAATACATAATATATTAAATAAAATGTTAAATTAAAAAATATTGCAGATTTGAATGCCAATCTTTTTATTTTATATTTATGTGTATACGTATAGGTATTTAATTAAATATTTAATTGTGATCCAATGTGTCGATTGTCGATGAATATTAAATTCAGTTTTATGATTCGATTTAAATTCCTTGAATGCTTTTTCAGTAGTATTTTAACATATGAAATAAGTTAGAAGTTTTCTTATTTTGAAACCCATTGTATCTTCAAAAGGAGTACTTTCATGGATTATTCATCGATTAAAATATAATTGTTAAATATAATACCAGATAACTGTTCACTAGATTGATTTTCTATAAATAACTTCTTATAACTCTATTGCTTACCTCTCTTTTAACATTATATCTTCTCCAAGCAATTGTTTTATGCTCAAAAAATTGTTTACTTTTAGAACTCATTACTGTGTCACTGTTCGTAATTTTTTACCGTTAAGATGCATTAGCACAAATTTTGACTTTCTTATGTAATGCAAATGAAATGTAAAATAATCGACGATGTTTTTTTAATCAATGTCATTATTTCTATAAATAAATTATTTTGAAAGGGAATTTTCCGATTGCCGTTAATCACCATTTGGCCACATAGGTATCGAATGGCGCCAAGTTGTAACTTTGACATTTAAATCGCCAGTGTTTAAATTTATCTTAAATTTCAAGAACTCGATTCTCCTGTTATACCGAAATTGAATTATGGCATTATTTGTAAATTGTACCGAAATGTGTTTATTCTGTATGAAAATAAACTTTCACTTAGTAGTCGTTTAGACTGCTAAAATGCAATCATTTTGGAACAATGGGAATACAAATTTATATTTTTGTAAAAATCATAGGTACGCATCGGGGTTTATGTTTGCATAAACGTATCCAGTTGGAGGCAGTTTTATTAGTATTAGTGAAAGTACCTCCGATTGCTACTTTCTCCGTTTTTTCTTTTCTTTTGGTTATGTTCTGTTCCTGTTATCCACACAGTCCTTATGTTCAATGTGCTGGCGAAGCTACTAGGTTCCTGCTCCCACTGCTAGCAAAGCCGTAAGATGTTTTTTTTTAAGTTAAAAAATTCTGCCCGTTGCCTTTGGCATCTGTAGAAGGCACCGGGCAGTATGGAAAAAAAAATATCAGTAAAAAGTTCTAATTATATGGCGGGAAATGGTTACCATAACTGTTCCGCGGAAGTATTTGTTTATTTTGTCCGCCATCTTTATTGGTGACTTGGCATTGTTGGCGCAACAGAGTGCACACTATAATTCACTTTCACCAATTAATATGCTTTGGAATATATTTTTATAATTTGGCGAAAATTTTTCTTGGCGCTTTTTGGTCGCCGTTAAACCGACAAGTACTTAAATTTTTAATTTTTCTATCCCATTACTCGTATTTAATAAATATTCTTAGTACACTGATATTTTAATCAAATTCCAAACTCCTGCTTTTAAAACTGTTCTAGTCATGAAGCTTTGGATTCCATTATTTTAATCGCTTGATATACAACGACGTCTCGGAAATGTCTCATTCATGTACTATTGTAGAAGAACTGTCACCGGCGGATGCAAAAGAAACGTTCATTACAATTATTATCCATTGCTCTTTATATTTCAATAATATTTAATCAGATTAATATATATAGCAATGCAAATTCGAAAATGTGCCATTTGAAAGCTTAGATATAACTCGACACTTGAAATTTTTTTCAAACGCATCAAATACCGTATTTCTATGTCGGAGATTAATCAATTAGCTCCACATGCAAGAAGTCCCGTTGCTTGGCCATTTACCCTCGAAGTAGCCATTGAAATGGTTCAATGACGTCTAAAAGTGGTATTATGTCTTTTATGGTATATTGTATTAAGTGCTACAAATATAAACGGGATCTTGAATAAAAATTTAGATTTTTATTAGAAATAATATTTGGATATTTTAGAATTCTCCTAATTTCTTGGGTACTAAGTGTTTCTGACAAAACAGCAACAATCATTTGGATGTTTATATTTAATGTCGAATAAATATGCGTTAAAAATATAAATTTTAAATAATAATTTCTGAATTTTTTTACAATTATTTTATTTGCACCATGTATTGAAACATTTTGACATTTATGGGCAGTTGATAAATGATGTAAAAGAGCAAACACTTTGTAAAGTGAGATTCGATTGAAACACGTACTGAGTGTTGAATTAGCAGCTGAAAAATGCCCTTTTAATCTTAAAAAAATTAAGTGTACTTAAATTCCTGTTTTAAGGGTTTAATTAGTAAAATGCAAATTTTGTTTCTTATGGCACTTGCCATGGACAAGCCCGCTGTAACGAAGACAGCGATTTAAGCCTGTGGGGGAGCGTCTCTTGTTTTTTAGTAGTGCCAACTAGGGCCAAGAGTACGATTTAGCTACTCACGCATCACAATCGCTTGCACAACCCCTTTTTACAGGGGGGCACATTCACACATCTCACAGATAGAACAGATGAAGAACAACCTTGCCCGAACCGGGACTCGAACCCAGGACGCCCAGATCACGGGGAAGACGCGCTACTTCTGTGCCAGGACGCCCAGATCACGGGGAAGACGCGCTACTTCTGTGCCAGGACGCCGGCATGCAAATTCTAAATTGAACAGCATGTCAGTAATTACTTCAGTTTTCTTTGTCTTGATATTTATTTTTTGATTTTATTTTATTGATACATTTTTTTTCACATATAGGTTAATAATAAACATTTAAAAAGTTTTTCAGTTTTTCAACAAAATTAATTTTAAAAGATCGATTTCTGAAGAATTCTCCATCTCGTTTTTTTTTTCTATATATGCACAGTATAATCGTCCTACTAATTGTTATCCCTAAAGTACAATTTGTATATATTTTGTGATACGAATTACTATTAGAATCATGCACCAATTTATACTGTTCGTTGTTTCATTTTTAGATAAAATTATCCCAAATAAATTTGATGTTTTCTTGCATAGTTCAAAACCTTTGCTGCAGCGGCTTCGTATCATGATGTACCAAAATCCATTTCACAAAATATTTCTTGGAGGGAAATTATGGTGAAGTTTCTGCCTCTCATCCTTTTAGTTTCGAATCTAAAAATTGTTGAAGCAGCATTTTTGTAAAACGAATAACGTTCCATCTGCTCAAGCCAAATTATTGATGCAGAGCAGCTGCAGAATGGTTAACTCCAGTAGAATTAACCTTGACTTGCTGTCCGGATCGAATGTTAATAACCCTCCGTTCTGGTGATTCATATGTAATCATAATATTTTGCTTACTTTAAACAAATGAATGCCAGATGCTGGCTGAGGAGAACAGCTTTTTAATTTGGGAAAACGAACGTAATGTTAAAAAAACATTTTATCCACGTTGAAACTTCTTTCACAATTAAGGTAAAGCAGTCTTTCTTGTCATGAATGGTTATTTATCCGTAGCATTGGTACACGAGGTGCGAAACAATGCAAGAAATCGTTTTCCAAGTAGAATTGATAAGGTTGTAGAACAGGCCAGTTTAGGTTGTGGTTTGGAGCAGTATATCCCGTTTTACTCTAATGCAATAATACCATCAGATACTTGTTATGCCTCCTAGGAAGTTTTTAGAATTAAATCGCACTTATCTGAAAATTAGGTATTGTAATGGAAAAAAAAAATATGCAAGTTAAATGTAGAATCATTGCAATTATAACGAAATATTTAAGTAATTAATAAGAATAGGTCGTGGAAGTTAAAGATGTATTTGCTATTTATCAGTTTCTCATTTACAAAGCTTCACAAAAGAATTAATTTACAACATGATTTATATGAAAATTTTAATGAAATAACTGAAATCAAATATAAAATGAACTTTTTTAAAATTATCCCATATAATTTTTCTTGTAATTCAAGATAAGTTTGAAATGAAATGCAGACAAAGATTAGAATACTTCATATATCGAAAAACAGAACTATTATTGCATTTATGAAATATTTTAAGATATTCATTTTCATTACTTTTTTTCCTCTCGGTGTCCTATGCAATATTTACTGCAAAAGACCGTGCAATGTTAAAACAAAACATTAAATGAAACCTTTTCCACATTGTACTTGGAAGATTAAAAAAAAAATTGTAAAGATTAACCTTTTGCACTCGGATGATGAGTCTCGCTCACCATTCAAGACGGTGCATCATTTTGATGTTTTATTTATTTATTTTTCAATTTTGATTGTTTAAAAATGCCTACAGAATGGTAAAAAGATATATTAATTTTTTCGGGGAACTAAACTTAAAACAATTGCATCTATATTTATTTTTCAGAGCAATAAACAAATCGTTTTATTAGGTGAATAATTATGAATCGAATTACTTTTCCGAGTGCAAAAGATTAAATTTATTTTTTACTGTGCAATTTTGATGTCAATTCCTTATTAATCCTTTTCTGAAGTAATCTCGTTTACATTTGTTTCTTCTCGAACTAATATAAGGTGAATGTCATTAATTTGAAATCTTTTTTACGGGCCTCTAAACGAATTCATACGACATTCTTACCATAGTTGAAATTATGGAGTTTTTTAGCATTTTCACTTGTTGGAGAAAAGCGTTGTCACAAATATCACTGCATTTTATTCCCAACTTCAATTCGCCCTTTATTACTTCCACTTACATTATTTCCTAAATTTAGCGTACAGTTAAATTTATTCTCCGAAGGGCATAGGAATTTTAAATCTGATTTCAAATTCAATTTTAACTTGTTTTTTGAAGATTCTTGATAAGCACCGTTTCTCTGAGCTAGACTAACATTCTCTTAAGTTAGTTTTGAAACTTAAGGAAATCATAAATTTCTCGAACAGCTTCTGTTCTGACTGTTACATAGCGCACTCGCGGTCCTTGATGTCCGCTCTATGTTATTACAAACAATAGCTGTATTTATGACCTTGTACTGTGTTGATTCTCATTTCAATTCCTGATTTCAGTTGAGTTTGCAGATGGTTCGGGGCACAGCTGCAGCGTTTCGCATATTATGAATTTGGAGAGGCAATGACTGGACGTTATTGGAGTCAGTTTGATATTAAAAAAAAAAAAAACTTGTTAAAGTGATTTTTATTTTCTTTTTGGTTTGCACATTGGTAATGTTTTATAATGAAGCTGAAAATTTGCCATATATGATCACTTTACATCCTTTAGTCATGCTTCAAGAATATTTTTTTGTTTGAAGTTTTGAAAAACTCCAATTCATCGTTTGTTCTAAATCATTTTTTTTAAACGCTTGGATTTTCTTATTGCAATTCTATTTGTTATTAAAGCACTTCTGACGTAATTTGATGAAAAATCATTATAAATATTATGAAAAGTGAATAAGGTGATGAAATGAATGTTAGCGCAGAATCTTTATTCAATGCCAACTAATAGAAAAAGCAGGGTATTCAATTCAAATGCGACGACTTCTTCCAATACCAGTTAGTTAGAAATCGGGGCTGTTTCGGCAAATTCGCAACATTTGATCAATTAATCCTTATTCTTAGATTTCAATCAAGACATTTATCAGCGCGAAACGCATTTCTTTTCATGTCCAGTTTTATTATTTTTTTATTAAAAGCATTTATAATAAATGTGTTAAGGGTACGATGGACGTCGAAATCAATTTCACGTTTTCTGAGATATTGTTTTGAATTTTCATGGAAATTTTATTATATTAGTCGAATGCTATTACAAAATTTTCACCTAAATTCGTTACTAACTTTTCGAGTTTTTGGTAAAAAAATGAAAGTATTAAAATATTATGAAACTTGCATTGTTCCATATGTATTAAAATAGAACATAAATCTATTTTTTCAGATTTTCTTGGATATTTTAATTTTGCATGCTTAACTTTATTGAAAACATAATTTTTTTCTTCAAAACTTAAATTCTTTCACTTTTGAATTAAAAAAAACATTGTATTAATATTTCTCAAGATCTTTACTTAAGAAAAAAAAAATTCTAAGATTCGTAACCTGTTCATGGAAATTATGTCATATGCTCATTATGTGATATGCATAACAAAAGTTTCAGAGTTGTAACTAATAAGGTGATGCACATAGAGTATTTTAAAATTCCAGAATTTGGAGGAAAACGAAATTGTCATACTGCTACTGATTAAATTTAAACAAGTAGGAGTGGCATCCTAATCTTAATAAAAAATAACTAATGTCCTGCAAATGAATAAAGATAAAAATATTTTTCTTTTGCAAATACTCGCATTCTAACTATTCTCAAAAGATAAAAAATTCGCAGTTTTAGTCGATTTTTTATAATGTTGTCCTTAAATGTTGGATATATTGCGGCTCCAAGCAGTGCACGCTAGGAAGCCTATTTTATTAAGATAGTCAATTTAATTCCACACTTCAGTTCATCTTTAACATGCTAATGATTTATTTTAGGTGAATATTTTTTAACTCCACAGAGTGTAGGAAATAGTATTTTTTCAATTCCCTACTATTAGTTCACACTCTCCCTATATATATTTATATATCTTGTTCAAATTTCCAATCTTTAATAAAATACTTTTTATGCATCCACTCAAGTTCAAATACATTTTTTAAAACTTGTAGTGGATGACACTTGATGTTAATACGGTTTTTTGAAATATTAATTCATTAATTATTAAATTTAACTAATTTTTAATATTTTAAATAGTTTTAGCAGTTTGTAGTAAAAATTGAAATCAACAGACAGTAGCTCAATTGGTAAAATGCAAGGATTTTGGTATTCACGTGAAGGTGAGGAATGCGAGTTCAATTCTTGCGAAAGTAAAAATTGACTTAATTTTTTTTTTATATTACTTGTTTATATATGTATTATGACTTCAGACTTTGACAACCGTGTTTGAGCGCGGTATTATTTAAGCATGTGTTCGGTTTTTATAAATCTAATAATTAAGTGAATGGGATGGAACACTTAGGAAATTGATCAGTTATATTTGATAAAGTATAAATATTCTCTTGATGTTTTATCATTTGTAGAATTTTTCCAATTTATTTAGCTAATAGGAAAATAGTTTAATTTATATACTTGCGCTCACCCTCTCAGTCTGGCTGTTTTAGGCATCTGCCTAGTTTGCCTTGTTTTAAATCTATTGTTTATATTAACCCTTTGCAATCGGATGGCTTCTCACAGATACCATTCGACAGTGCACCATTTTGATGTTTAGATATTTTTTAAAATTTTGATTGTTAAAATTGCTTAAGAGTGTTAAGATGTTGATTAATTTTTCGGAGGAATTCAAATTAAAACATTTTTCAGAGCATTAAAAAGGTCCCTAGTATTAAGTGAATTATGCATCGAATTACTTTCGGAGTGTAAAGGGTTAAATGCCCTGTTACGTCTTTTATCCAGATAATCTAAACCTCGCTTTAAGAAATCTTTATGGATTGTCTAGGTTAACTGTTTACTCATATGAAATAATGCAAAGAAACAACATCCAAAATAATGGTTGACAATAATGGAATCGCCTTGTATTTTGTTTGTTATTTTAGACATGGTCTCGCCTTCCAAAGTCCAAAATTTCAGATTCGAAACCAGATTTCATGAAATATTCAGTGTGCATGTAGGTCTAGCTCACATTAATTTTGAAGTAGATCAAACGTCCTCTCTCTGATGTAGCGAAGAAGTTAAGGCTTGCGATAAAATTTTTAACGATTATCTTGATTCTCTACTTTTTGTTACTGAGGGAAGTGAAAGATGGAGCATGTGTTTGTTAAAAATCCTCCACTAAAATCATTTACCAATCACAATGGATATTGGGAAGTTGTAGGAATTTCACCGAATCTACCAATCTTTTTACATCAGTGTATTTTTTTTAAGATATCACTTGTTAGCCAAATGTTGAAAGAATTAAAAAAAAAAAGTGTTAAAAAGTGTAAAAAAAATTGCATGACCCACACGAAGTTTCACGTTATCCACAGTTGAAGTCTTACAATTGTGTACTTTAAAATTCTATCCAGAAATACCTTAGAAACATCCCAAACTAAAATTTCTAAAACAATATGGAAAAATAAATTTTTATTACAGCGAGATTTATTTAGGTAGGTATTGAACTCTTAAATACAAATATTTTTATATCAAATTATTATGATTCGTGCATCGAATAACTATATCTAAAAAAATAAATTGCTGTTCAGATTTCAATATTCTATTTATTAAATTACATGGAACTAATCAGCATTTCAGTTGTGCCTTTTGGCGGTTATTTGAATCAATGCAGCTTTTCCAATCATAAAATTTCATTTAATTACATTGCATAAAACAATTGCACCACTAACGCTTTAATGTGCATTAATGCCTCATGATCGTATAAATTCCATTTTAATCATTTTGTTATAATTTTAGTTTCTGTTTTATTATATTTGAGATAATTTAAGCTTTAGCTTTTTTTTTTCGCCTCCTGAAATCAAAAGCATTTGCTTTTTACTCATAAAATTACTTTTTTCAGATATGGGTTCTTTTGCGACGTCATCGTTCCTGTTCGTCAATGTGAGTACTATTCCATTTCCTTTTCTCAAAATTTAAAAAAAATTATTCTGTATGAAATTGGCTAAATGAATTTTAGTTCGTAATATTTTTGCTTTAATGAAGTGTTTATTTTAAGTGATCGCTTGCTTTAAATACAATAATAAGCTAATACCAAGGGGGAGATGTCAGATTTCTTTTTGAAAAGTTTTATGCAAGAATAAAAACTTACGAAACTTGAAGAGCTGGCAGGAGAATAAAACATACCTGAAGTAGCTATTGTCTAGTTGTAAGGACTTTTTTTTTTTTTTTTTTTTTTTTGCTTTCTCATGTATGAAGTACACAAAGTATTGTAATCAGAAAAAATTTTGAACTCGATTTTTACGAGTCTCTTGGCTTTAGACTTCCACGAGCCCGAAAAACACATTTTTGGTTGTCTGTCTAAACAGGATAATTAATAAACCCTTTGAACTAAACGAATGAAATTTGGCATGCGGTTTCTGTACTAATTTTTTTATATTTGACAAATTTCGAAGTAAATTCGTTCATTGGATATGCCTGTCTGAGTGCAAATAAGCACGATAACTATTAACACGCAATGAGCTAGATGGATGAAATTTTGTAGGTGAACCCAAGTGGCAACTGAAGTTTAAATTTTTATCAGATCCCTCTCCGTACGTTCGGGTTGTGTATATTGCATATTAATTTGGTAACTAAGAAACGCATGTCGAAAATTTTATGAAAATTTTTTACTAAAAAATTGCAGTTTTGTGTTAAATTTTCATTTCGTTATCGGTCAAAACAAGGCTAAAATACTTAGTCGGATTTCTTTATTACACAATGAAGCGCGAAAGTTTCGTGTGTGAGGATTCGGGATATAAAAATACTACAGTTATTGCCATACTGGAGTGGGGGAGGGGGTAGCACAGGAGTATGGGTGAAGGTTTAGGAAATGTCTCTTCTGCTAGTTGGAGGAGAGGGTAGTAGGTTCGAGGTGGAATCTGCTGAAAATTTGTGACAGATGTCAAGTATCTTTTTTGTAGGTTGATCTGATGATGATCAAATATATTTAAGAATTAAATTTTGTCATGTGGAAAATTTTAAAGCGTGAAGTATAATAGTTTCCATTTGACTTCTTTTCGTAATATGGTCCATCTGCATCAATTCTGGGGATTTGATCGTAAATTACGAATGACGAAAAAGATATTCGGTATTTTGAAGAATCTCCCGAAAGCTTGTTAACTGCTAGTTGAAATAATGAAGCTATAGTTATTATGCTTTGAAAGTGAATGTGTTTTTTGTAAATTTCGCAGCATTAAAAAAAAAATGTTGCTTATAGTACCTTTCCAAAAAGGAACGTTAATTTAACATTTCATTCACCTTACATATTTTTTCAATAAATGTAGTGAAAACATTTTTTAAAAATGAATCTGGAGGCATACAGACTTTAAAAGTGAAACTTAAATACAGTTTTTCATAATTTATAATATCAATTTTGTATGATTTTAGTCTGATGTAATTTTAGTAATGGTTGAAATGTTTCTGAAATGGTAAGACATTTTAAGAATTAAAGTTAAATAAAATGTGGTTGCATAGAAGAATGTAAAGATGAGTGGCTATAATGTGCGAACATGGGAAACTATATAAAATGCAGTTTATAATATCAGGTAAGTATTTTGAATTACACCTTTAATTATATATATAATACAATGATTTTTTAAAGCCCTTTGCTTTTCTATGGTCACAATGATAATGCGATATCACAGTATGCATATTTATTTAACATGCAGTTTAAAAGCAGTCTATTGAAACCAAATCTAATCTAAAATAACTTATATTCAGTATATGTCCTTATTTTTAAAGGTATTGCATATTTGATGTAAAATATTTAACTGTACTTTTTGTCATTAATGAGAAATGTCGAAATTGCATTAATATACCTTTTTTGTAATAGTATGTAATTTATGATACATAACTACTGATTTACATTAATTTTCCAATAAGCCACGAACAATACTGGATTAAAGAATGATGTTAACATAACACATTTTAAACTATATGACCGAGACCTTATTTAAGGTGCACAAAAAATTTGATAATCTAATTTTTACAATATTACTATGATCACATGCATTTAAACTGGAAATCGGAACCAAATTCGGAAAGGCATTTTTGGTAGTTCGCAAATTAATGCTTCCGTTACAAGAAATTTTTGCTGATAATGATTAATGATCTATCTAAAAAAAAAAGAGTCAAAATAGATTTTAGAAATTTAATTATATCCAAAGAGACTTAGAAACAATGCATGTTAGTGTAATCAAATTTTCGAAACATTAATTCGATACTATGATTTAGGATTGAAGTAGAGGGCAGTGAACAAATTCTGTAAATAAAATGGAAAAATGTGTACATTTTTAACAAGACAAAAAAAAAATAATGGATATATTTCGCCATTTTACATTTTTTTCACTACATTTCAATTACACTTGTCATAATATGGTTATTATATTCCGTGTTGAATAAAAGTTGGAAAATTGAATTTTTGTGGAACTACGTTCCTTAAAATGGAAGTCTTAGTAATGTTTAATCTGAATTATCATCGATAAATAGAAAGGGAAAACTTGTGTTTTGATTAAATCGGGGCAAATCTTGGATATATGTACAATTTTGGGTCTGAGTCCACATTTGGGTCTGACGTGCCTCATCCAATACTTTTGGTCAATGCAGCTACATCGACATCGCTTAATATATCGTCACAATTTGAGCACTGAAATGCTTATCAGGGTTTCGCATCAGGATTGAATTGCGAATTCCAGATTCTATTCTATCCAAGATAGCTTGCGCCTGTGTTCCTGGTGCTTGTAAAATTTGTCATCAAATTAGTATTGTGTTGAGTAAAAGCTCCGATGTCATTCCCTTTTACAATGATTGCAAAGTCAAATTTTGCGAAACTTTTTAAATGAACAGATATAATTTCCAAAAATGAAAGGAAATTCTTAAGTGTCACTATTTGTGACCGATATTTGCAGTCAGTCCCGTTTTGGCTTGTTCAAATTTTTGCATTTTTGAAATCAATAGGTTTTTATCCACATATTTAAGTTTTCTTCATCTTTCTCAAGTTTTCATTTTTTTTTTTTTGTTTTTTTTTTTGTTTTTTTTTTTTTTTGTTTTTGTTTTTTTGTTTTTGTTTGTTTTGCTTTTATAGCTGAAATTTTATAATTTAATCCTGAAAAATACAGTTTGGCGCAGCATAGCCAACATCATGGCTCTTGTGCCAATAAAATCCACAAAATCCAAAATCCAAATCCTGTTTTGGCTAATGTACAAGAATGTATTTTAATTTGACTCAAATAATTCTGATCAATTCTAGAATTTTTAAAATTTAAAAATTTCACATTTAAATTTTAATTGCGCAAAATGATAACCGCATTAGAGAATTATTTCAAGGCTTATTCAAGCATTAAGTTTACTTTTTCTCATAAATTGTAAGACATTTTTACTTTCTCGTGTACTACGTTATATGAGAAAGTATAATAATCGTCAAAAAAATTCAACTCGAGATTTTGACGAATCTCCACGTTTTAGACCTCTTTGAGTTCGAAAAGCGCATTTTTGGGAAATGTCCGTCTGCCTGTAACAAAAAAATAACACGAAATAGCTTTGAGTTAGAAAGTTGGAATTTGGTATGCGGTCTTTAAATGTACAAATCAGATTATATTCAAAATCTGTTTCGGATAAAATCTGTCAGACTGTTCGAATATAAATTAACCCGATAATTACAAAACGAAGAGAGCTAGGTTAAATAAAATTCGCTACACAGATTTAACATCTATAGTGCAGATACCTGTCACATATTTAGCCAAATCCAACAACTAGTTGACTGCCTGTCCGTCTGTACTTTCAGAAAAATGTAAACGCGATAATTCAAAAACACAACAAATTAAAATCCCATATCAAATTTGATATATTTGTTACTACAATTGCAGTTTTGTTTCAGTCGTTTGAGAAAAACTTGTCTAAAACAAAAATTTCATTTTTGGATACTATTAACGCATACTAGAGATTAATCGAAAAATATCTCGTCGGGATGGCAGATGACATGATAGTCAGTAAAAATGCTATAAATTTACGCCAAAGATTAATATTTTGTAACTATTGTACATCGATGCCATGTAAGGCATTCTCTGACATGACAAGTGTATTAGAGTATGCGAGAAAATTTTAGGGAGACCATTCCCTCTAGTTTTCAGAGTTTGTATCATACAAAGGAATTGCAACCAGAGATTCTCATTAAATTTATTAAATCTTGAAAAAAAAATTCTGGAACACTGTTTTGGTTTTTGTTCAAACTTTTGAAATTTAAATTAACGTTTCCAGGTTCAATCTATGTTCCATTTGGCAAATTTATTCCTAGTACACTACAGAAAAGAGCAGTTCCAAATCTATCTTTCACTTTCCATAAAGTAGTTTTGTAAACTTGTCTTTAACAAAGCATGTTCGTGTGTTCTAATTTCGGTACAATTCCTGAGTGAAATGAGTTGTAGAATTAGTTTCAGCAACAAAAATACTCTTAAAATGTACTTGTGTGCTACGAAGTTAATTGCGGTTTTATCCGGTTTGATATCTGTCATGGAGAACGAAATTACTTTTTACTCGGTACATTTTTAACTTATAATTGAAATCTGAAATATCTTCTGAAATCAGATCCTCCCCCTTCTAAACAAGAAAAAATTCATTTCCTTGTTTCATGTCATCTAAAGAAAGGCTTTCATTTTTAATCTCTTCGTGAGTTACTTATTTTCTGACATCAGTAGAGTGCGATGATGCAGTGGAAAATAAATCTGGAGAGTGATTAAATATCTCCGTAGATAAGCTATGAGAGAATAGCTATGATTTATTGATACGATTGTAACAGCAAGGTTATTCGGAGTGATATTTTGGTATCAGTTTGGGAACACCTGTAGGAAAATGGACATGTATAATATTTTCTTAAGCTCGGAAAAATGGATTCTTCATCTCTAATGTGTAGGTGAATCGGCGGACCATAATTTACTGTCGTATCAAAAAGGCACGTTGCCCACGATTCCTTGCGAGGAAATATAATTTGTCGATATTGCATATGGTTAGCTACCAACGTTATAGAGGTTTACTGTAGTTCTTTGGGCATCGGCCGGGCCTTCAGCTGCATTCATGGAAAAATTTTTGGCTTGAGGCGAGTGAAAGTTCGTGGAGTGCAGAAAAACGTACAATGTGGAAGTATTGGGTTAGCTACGGTAGATAAAAAATAGTAGAAATAAGTCATTGAAATCATTAGTCAGCACACGGGGAAAATATTTAAATGTATACAGATTTCTTTCAAGCTCAAAATATGCATCGATACAGTATAAGCGCGCACGCACACACACACACACACACACTGGCAAAAAAATAAATATTGAAGTTCATATACATGCAATCATAACCTACTTACAGTTTAGTTGAATAAGTATTTGAATTGATAAGTGATTAATTTTCAATCGATCGCATTGCATGTGATATTCGATATGTAAAATTTTTTTTTCTAAAGAGATTAAGAATCCCTTCTTTAATTATTTTACTACTGTATAGGATACGCTTAATATCTAGTGGCCATCGGAATGCAAAGGGTTTTCTTTTCAGTTTTGAGCGAACAATGTGTATGTGTCATCGAATCTCATTAAAAAAATATATATATAATGCTGATGTGAGTTTTTAATGCAATTATTTAACTACACGTGGGTAAGAATAAGGATAATTCTCCTTCTAAACAGTGTCACGGTCCTACTTGTGTCGCTCCCCCGTTCTTCTCGTGTCATTGGGGTGGATTCCATTCGATGCGACATTCCCCGGGGAGAGACGCACCGATCCCGCATTGCTGGTCAAGCAACGACTTCTGTTCCTGCAACACGGTTTACCGAGTGGGAAAGGTTGAAAATTTGATATTGCACAAAAGGTGGAAATTGGAACGATATGTTTAAAACAACGGGCGGACTGCAGTCATAGAGAAGCAGAATTTTTAAAACATTTTTAACTCATTCACTGCCAGAAATGGTGAGAATGCATTTCCAAGTGTGCAGTCACCCGTTGAGTTTAGAAAGTGATGCATTCCGCATTCCATATTTCACTTGGGTTTGATTTGTATCCAAAATCATGAACGTGTCAACATTTATGGCGCATGAGGTGATCACACTGGATAGTTCAAACGAAGTGAATAAATTCGGTTGCAGTTGACAGAAAAATATGAATACATTAAATGCTAATTCTCTGATTCCTTAGTTATGGTTTAATTTTTGAGCCGTTTGTTAATCTTTAACGTTTAACAGGTTAGTTCATTTACGAAATATATTAATGCATCAATAACCTACGAATTTGACGTAACTAAGGATCACGGACTATATCGCCCCCCTCCCCTCTCTGGACAAAATTTGGGAAATAGAAAAATATAATTATTTGTGATGAGGAAGATATTAAAATATTCGAATTTCATGGTCTGTAATATATATATATATGAACTTATACAAAGATATATAAACACAGAAAAAAAGCCCCAGTATGTCCCTTAAGATTCTATCGAATGTTTTTGCAGAACGGGATAAATATTGCTGAATATCCTGCAAGTTAATTTTATTATTTGGAGATAGATGATAAAAAGAGAACGGAATATTCTGCTAAAATAATTGCAGATCTTTATTAGCAATAATTTGATTTTGTGTTTCCAATTCATTTTAAGGATAAATAACGAAAATGATCGAGCAATGCCTGGCCGCGAAAGGCTGTTAACCAGAAGGAGATTTGGACGGACTGCAAGCCAGCACTTGAATCAGAAAGGCTTGTGCTTGTTCGTTCTCTGCTATTATAAGAGTGTACGAGTTTTATTGCGCATCTGAAAATGAACAAAAATGAAGGATTGACTTTTTGAAAAACGTATTTGATTTTTTTTTTTAATTTCACCTTGATTACTTGAAAATGAGTCTGAAGGTTTTTTAAAAAATTTAAAATGCAAATTTTTAACGAATAAGATTATCGCAAAGTCTATCCCCAGTTTCATGTTTTTATACGCATAGCAAGAATTTTAAATAAAACGAAAACTATGTATACGTTGAAAGGGAACTACTTACTGCTATGTAGCATAGAGTAGCAAAAACGTTCGATTCCTACCTGCCACGTTCGAATAAAAGTTTTTTTTTAAAAATCATTATAACAGAATTTAACTCAAATTAAGCTTTTGTCTACTGAATCTTTGTTCGTAATGTTTTAAAGTATCCAAACTAATCGTGACTTAACAGCAAATTTTCGCATGGCAATATTCTATAATCCTTTTGTACGCACATTGCACAGCAAGACCACTTTTCCCAAGCAAAAGTGAAAACACTGCGAAATCTCATTGATCTGATAGCTGGCAGTGAATGGGTTAAACTTGGAGTTTCTTACATACATAATTGGCAGTATTGGAATGATGTAAGCATGTAATTATAAGAATCACAAACAGGCAGTTATATTTGTTGTATAGACCGGTTTTGTAAAAAAAGCTGTTAGATTGGTAACCAAAGCATTAAGTTCTTAAGGTTAGATTGCAAATTAAAGATGCATTGGGTATTAGATACTTTTGTCGAATGTCTCAGTAGTGACCAAATTTTGCTTCAAATCAAACATTGATCATTATTGCGCTCTGAAGTACTCGAGGTCTTACAAACAAATGAACATCTAAAATTGGGCACAGTTTAATTCATATATATATATATATATATATATATATATATATATATATATTAGGAGCGTTGGATTCATCTCCCCATTGCACTATTCGTTAAGAGATGGCTGAACTTTCCGACACAAGGTCTTGCATGAAGATGCATATTTCGTTTAAGATAAATTGCATCTCAAAATCAAATGTTTCCATACTTAATAGCTTATTGAAGGCAATATAAACTTTAACATTTTTTCAAATTTAATCTGTACGTTTAAATCTAGGAATGGGAGCGGACTGGATGAATATATCAACTGTTTGATTATAAGGTTAATGAACGAAGTTCGCTGAAATCCAGAACCAAAACGCAATATTGCCTTTTTTTTGTAAATTGTCAAAATACCAGCCACATTGTAAGTGAAATTTTCAATACCAAGGATAATAACATTTTATTCAGTCTGAACTTCTATGTAATGTCTTTCGAATTTGAATATTAACTTGTCCCTGGTGTTTTTGCATGGTGAGCGCGTGTTAGTAAATTCAGTATGTAAAAAAAGTTCCTCTCATTGTTCAAATTTGCGATTTAGCAAAGCGAGAAGAATAAGCATTTGTTTGCCCGCACTATTCAAAAGACCAGTTTGCCCGAAGTTGCACATAATTTTAACGTTTCTACGGAAGATAAAGCCCGAATCTATGCAAGTCACTGGGATTTCCTGCGAACGGGAAGTGAATTGAAATTCGTTTTATGAAAGGAATTGGGCCATTTCCTTTAATAAACTTGAAACTTATTTTAGAGATATAAGTGTTTTGTCTAAGAGGGACGAAATGTGCATTCTGATTATGACTGCAGTCCGCAAACATAGCTTGCTTTAGTGGTTATTTAACTGGAGTTTTTTTTATTTGGTTTCGTATACAGAAGAGATCTGCTCTTCAACTCTTTGCAGTTTTTCGCATTCATTCTGAATCTGTAACAAATGATGCTGTTGAAGGATTAGCTTTTCCAGAAATTTCAGTTTGAAAAATCTTGAAAGTTCCCACAGAGATCCACCGTGAAATACAAAGAAATGGTCCCCCAAAATGTGCTTAACTCATTGATTTAAATCGTTCTGCCTAAAAAGAATATTTAACAATTTGTAATCCACTTGATTAATATTTTAGCTTAGTATCACGATTACAATGCTTTTTAATAATATTTATCCCTTTTGCTACAGTTCCTGTGAAAAGTATTTTTTTGCTGGTTTATTACTTTAGGTTCTAAGATTAAGATTCTGAAGTAATTTGCAGGAAATAGGAGTGCTCATTTCAAGAGAATTAAGTATCGCCGTTTAGCAACGTGAGTCATTCGGAAATATAAAGTAATAGAGAATTTATCACGTCTATTTTTTAGAGACCGGTTGCAAAGTTTCTAAAACATTTAATTATTTAAGATCTTTCTCTATGAGGACGAAATAAATCTGGCAGAATTCTAGAATTTCAAGTTCCGAGATAGGAAATGAAGCTTTTGTTTTGACTTCTAATTAAAAAAACAAATTCGTAAATAATAAAATCTACATTTAACTTTTAACATTTCGAACGTGAGCAGTATTTTAAAACTTTCAGCAAGAAAAAGGACGCTATAAGGATATGTTCAAATGTCTTACAAAGCATCGGGTACTTTCGAACAAATTAGTTTCCTCCTTTTTCTATAGTTCCACCAATATCTAGTGCTAAATGTCGCCCGTTCTATCCGATAGGTAGATTCCCTGCGAAATATAATGGGCTGAGATATTAATCACAAATAATGGTAAAAAAAAATGGAGTTAGTAATCAATGGCGCCATAAGACTGGAGAGCAGTTAGATACGGCGGAACTTTTTTTAATTGTAAAATTTTCAGGGCTTTGCAGCTCGCGTATTAGTATTTTTTTTACTAAAGATTGACAATGATATAAAATAATGATAGTGATAATGATATTAACTAACAATGGTATTTAAATCGTATTGAAACTAAACTACCCCAAGAATATTTAAAAATATTTCTTGATATTTTGCCATAGTCGTCAACATCGTAAAAAAAGTTCGCACAAATGTATGGCAAAATTGTACAATGGAATATTTGCACAATAGGCCATTAAAGAAAAAGTAGAGACGCACTTTTATTTCTGATCATTTAACTAATGTCTTTTGGTACTTCAATTTGCAGTAATGATATAAGATATTCAATGAATTCTTTAGAAATGTTTTGCAAAATTGGATTTATTTTATTCAGTGCAATTTATAATAATGCAGAAATTCCAAGGAAGGTTTATTTCTTTAACAAGCAATTTTTCACATACTATTCGTAGTCTTCTCAAACTGATAAAGTGGTCAATTTTTATTCACAATTTGGAGAATTTCAAAATTATCCATCAAACGTGTTTAAATGAATCAGCTTGAATAATAAGTCGAATCAATGTCGAATAATCAACTATGAATCTCATTTCAAATGCTATGTTTATCGAGTCATGTTTTCTGTTTCTATCTCGTTTTGGAATGTTTTGCTATTTTGTCCAACTTCTTATATTTTTGGAAATTTTGAAATGGATAATCCAGTAACTATGATTTTCAAGAAAAAGCAACCTTTCTCATTTTTCAATATTTTGAATCGATGGAGATTATCATTTTACATATTAATCAGTTACATTTCAAAGTAACCTTTATTTAAATATCGTTTACTTTTGCATATCTATATTCCCATTCCATTTGCTGTTGACTGCTTTGCAAAATATCTTGAGCTCAAAAGTAGAATCCTGTGCATTTTATTCAAAAACCAGGGTTTTTCGCTTATTTGAAGGATTGTTGTTGTATTTATTGTTTAAATTTAAAAATAAAATTTTTCGTTGAATATTGTCTTAGTGATTTGCCTTAAATGAAGAAGTACTTCATTTTCGGAGAAAAAGTTATAGCAAAGTAATTAAAAAAAAACAAAAACTTACCGTTTCAGTATCTTCAATTTTTTTATTTCAGTAAATTATATTATGCAAAAGATACCGTTAAAATTAAAAGAACGAATTTGTGTTTTTTAATGTTTTCATAAAAATAAATCTATCCTGCTTCTTTCAAATTAAATATTGTACTATTATTTCTATTTCATTTCCAACACTCAGTCTAATTTATTGTAAAATATCGCATTGGGGTGTACTAGTCTAAACTTTTCCTGTTTTTCTCGTCACAATATCTTTGCAAATCAAAATTCAACCGTAAAAAATTTGATGAAAAGAGTACATGCAATTTATTTCACTCTAGAGTACTTTCAACATTTTATGGTGAAGTAGAATCGTTTTTATGTAAATTTTTTCCTCTTAAAATGACTTAAAAGACAACACACCCTTAAGTTTTAAGCTATTTTTTACTTTTTGAAACATTTTGTTATGTGTGAAGATATTGACTAAATATATTTCAGCCCTTTTTTACTTTACTTTCTTTTCCTCTTTTTATAAGTTTACCAATCGCAAAAAAATAAGTGGGATATTTTTAAGCTTTTGATGCATTTTATTTTTGGGCAGTGGAATACTTCTAGGAAATAAATTGTGGAATTTTTTAACCAAATGGAAAGAGATCAAATTCAGTTTTTATCGGAATGTTAAATGGGAAAGAGTGCCATGGATGCGACTTAGTCATTTCCTTAGATTGAAACTTCGGGAAAATTCTACGCATACATATAAAAAAATTATAAAAAATATCGGCTGTATAACTAAACAAAGTAATATGTTTAAAAAAAGTAATTCATCCCCAACCTATTAAAAGTAAAGAATTTAAGAATCTGAAATTTAATGCAACTTCTTACAAGGTTCACTAAATTAGAATCGATTCTCTAACAAATCCAGAATAAAGAATCTATAGCTCTAAATTTTGATTTTTTTTAAATATTTAGCAAATAAAGACTATACAATGCAGATTATTTACAAATATTTTGTTAATTTAAGTTCCCTGAAAATATAGCTCCAATTTAAAAAACAAATTCCATGTAAGAATACACAGATCATGTTAAAAACAGCTTTAAACGAGAATGCTTGGCGAATCTTCAGGTCTTGGAATTTCAAAATGTCCATCTATTTTATTTCTTATAAAGCATTTATTTCTCTGCTAAGATTTTAACTGTTTAATTTTCTGCACATTTAAATCTATATATTTCATTGCGGAGCGTGATTTGTGTAGAATAATTTTTACTTCCAAGAACTATAAGATAAAATCGTCATCTCCTACTATCAATCGCCCTAAAAGTAACCTTCAGTCAGCTGCTGCAGATTGAAGGGAGCGCCGGGTCTAAAAACGGCCAAAATTATCGATTTTTATTTGATTAGTTCATTTCGAGATTATATCATTTCTTAGTTTCAGAAATGCACCTTTAATATTTACAAATAGAATGCATTTTCAAATGACATCTTTCAATGTTTTTCCCTCGATAGCGGATAATGGCCTTTTCTCGTCAATGAAAATAAGATGACGCGAAACGTGTTTCAAATTCCTTTAATTAACTAAAATTCCCCGATTCTGTTTTATTCCAAGTAGGAAGATTCATATTCAGACTATAAAATATTAATATAAATGTCTTATGTGTCAATATTGACACAATACTTAAAATGATTATGTATTTCTTTGAATTCTTCCTTTGTTTCTTGCAAGCACTTAATCTATTATGTGTATTATATTAAAAGAAAAAAAAAGCATATTGCCACACAACCTTACTTTAAAAATACTTACCTTTACTTTTAAAAGCAAATCTTAATTTTATTAAATTTGCAGATAGGAGACAAGACAGTTTCTTTGCAATTTAAAACCTTTGCAAAATGAGCATTCATTTGGAATTGGCGATTTCGTCAATAGTTTTAACAAATATTAATCATCTGCTTATGGATCTAAATTATTTTTTAAATCATAGCTTAATGCTTTCATGAGTTTCTTTTTATTTTAACGGAAATATTAATTAATTATCCATTTTTTATTAATTTTTTTAAACTTTATATTCGTTTAATTAGTTATAAAATTGTTTTAACGGAATTCTGTTTCATTTTAACAAGTTTCAAGAACAGAATCTCTTGGATGAATGCTTTTCTTCAAAAACCTGAAGGAAGAAAATCGGTGGTTGTATGTCATCAAAATGTTCGTGTTGACGCATAGAAACTTCTTAGTTCATATGCAGATTTATCTCAAATAAGTTAAAAATGTTTATCTTTATGCACGTTTTTAAAAAGATATGACGCTATATAATCGCAAAAAAAGTTATGAAATCTATCGATATCAATGCATTCTTCTCTTTCGAAATGATTCGCCTGGGATGATTTTTATTCAATTATCTGTAAAGAAAACGTCTAATGTCCTAAATATAATTTACGTTATTAAAATTTTGTTATAAAAAATACGTGGAAATTTTTCTTTTAAATTTGATGTCATATTGTATCGATCAAAACATACTTAAACGGTGAATGAAAACTAAAAATACGTGTGCGGTTTTGTTGAAGTAGTTAAGCATGAAAAGAAGCCTTTACTGTAAACATCAAAGTGAAGGTGAAATTATTTTCTTGTTACGATCTGCGTTGAAGAATCTGATTAATAAAATTCTTAGACAACCCTTTATTCAAAACGAACCGATATTTGAATAAGAGGATGAAACATTCATTTTGTGCAATTCTGCTGTTTACACGACATGAATGATCCATCTTATTTTAAACAGTTGTTTTCATTTGGAAAATTTATTTCTTTAGGCGAGCAAAATTTTAATTCTCATGCTGTACAATTAAACCACTGACTGATTTCGTTAAAATTTTTAAAAGTAAAAATAAGTAATTTGAATATGTCCTGTTGACCGACCCATTTAGCAGTGAATTGTCTTTAAATTCAAAATTAACTTAAGTACTTTTAGCAAAATTAAATTCCTAACTTTGTCCAGGGTAGTATGCACATAATATCTGAACGAGTCGGATACCTTTCTTTTGAAAGCCTTCAATGCGATTCATTTTAATTCTTGTTTAGAGAGAAAAATTATTACCTTTTTAATAATGGCAAGAAGAATATTTATAAATAGAATTACTGAATTCGGCGAAATTTTGTTTGTTATTAAATAGCTCTAAATTTTTAGGTAAGAAAAATTATTCATTGTAAAATGTGATATAGTGTCGCTGAATTGAGTCATTTCTTTTTCCCACATAAAACGCTGAATTTTTGAAAATTCTCCTCTTGGCTATTCTTAGCCTCAGGTCACTTCACTGTTAATGAGTACGATAATATGAACTGGTAAATGAATAAGCGTTTCACGGAAACAAAATTATCGTTGCATGCATACTCAAGGGCAATAAGTTATATTTAAAAACCTTTTGACCTGCATTTTAGAAAACTGAACTGTTTGTGGCTAATTATGAATACTATCAATGTGACAGAATTATAAATGTTGCATATTTTGATCAATTCAATAAATGTTTATCAAGGTTGCTCATTTAGTTCTGTGAACTGATTTAACGATAACGCTTTTGCTTCTCAAATATACACTGATGAATCAGTTCACTGATAAATATTTAAAATATCTTGATAAATTAGATTTAACATGATCCCAATAATAGTTTTGTTTCTATTACTTTTACTCCTTTTTAACGAGTTCAATTATATATCATAATAAAAAATATATATAATAAATGTATATATATTCCTTCAAAATATGTTTTCGATTAAAATCGTTTTATAATCTATTTTACTTTATGAAATATCTTGATATCTTAAGCAAACGCAATTTTTTGAAAAGTATTTAAACTTTTAATGAAAAATAAAACTGTTTCAGAGTATAAAATGACTCCAAAGTTTTTTCAAGTAACGATATTAAATTTTGTGACTCTAGAATTTCACTATTAATTGCATTAATATTGTATGTAAAATTATTTTTTACAGACTGAGACTCCAAAATGCAATATTTGAAAATTAAATCAAAATTTTGCGCCAATGTGTAATTTTTGTTTTTGTTTTTGTTTTAATATACTTTTATCAGTTGTGCTTGCAAATTGAACGATTCTGTAAAGTTTTGAAAACATATTGTATTAAATTCCCAGAAATTGTTTAAATTCCGAATAATTTAATTTTAAACAAATTCTTCAAAATAAATAAATCTGTAATTAAAATGAGCTCGATTAAAAAAAAAGTGAGCTCGAAATTAAAAAAAAAATGAGCTCGAAATTATTAAAAAAAAAAAAAAAGCGAGCCCGAAAAAAGCAAATTAAATTAAGCTCGAAATTTATAAATGGATTATAAGCTGGTTCGTAAGTTGAGATTTGCATTGTAGTATAGTATAGAAATGCTCAATTTGCTTGCAGCTTACATTAATTCTTGGTGCTCATTTTGTATAGCATTAAAACAATTTTTCAGACCATAAGTTTTTAGCATGTTTAAAATTGCTAAAAATGATTTAAATATTGTGCTCAAAATGTTTTCAAATTAAGTTGGAACTTTGTGTTATAATTAAGGTACATTTTCCTGAAAAATTTATTGCATGATCCATAGATATATTTATAAAAAGTATCCATAGATATTACGTTTCAAGAGATTTGAAGATACTCCTTTTGTTCATTTGATGGTGTTAAAGAAGTAATACAGTGGTTAAAATATTTTTGTAAATCTTGAAATGATTTGAATCTGTTTTTTATGTATGTAATTTATACACATACCAGTATTCGATAGAAATATGTCTTACAAAATTTTAAAATGATCGATTTGAAATATAAATGCCATTTTTCGAGAGCTGCAGCATCTGAAGTTATTTACTTGAAAATGTCATGAAATATAAAGGAGAGAGACTTGATAGAATCTCTGACTTTTCTCTGCCAAATCTGTGTTGTGACAAATCTCTGCCAAAATGCTTTCTAGCAGTCGTTCATGTTGTAATTGTTTGAAAGTTTGACTGACTGCTTCTAAAGAGCTGCTAAGATATTACTTTGTGTGTACTTTCACGTGAAAGCTGTTATGGAAACTTTACACCAAGATTTACTGTTTACGAACCAAATCGAAGCAATAAGCGTAGAAGAATCTGGACTGGATCGTGTTCGTATTTACTTCGAACATAGTAGTAAAATGAATGTTGTGATCGAAAATCATTTAAATGTGTAGTTCGAGTTCAGGCACAAAAAAAAAAAAAAAACGCCTGAATCGAAAGAGGTTCCATAAACAAGCACCATTCTGGTGACATTATAGCTGTTTGGAGAATTTTAGGAAGAACACGGCACAAACTTCTTAGAATATTTTCTTTCTTAACGTTGACACCCGATTCCCATAAAACTGAAGCCTCGGCAGCTGGAAGGTGTTGGATACTTTTGGAGGAATCGGTCTACCTTTGTGGACTAAGAATTGTATTCATTTTTGTAGACAATTTCTCTTGTCCTCCCAAAACTGTACACCAAAAACGTCTGTGGGGGAATCTTCCAAGTTTTCCATCGAGAAAACCTTCTTTGGATTTGCGTGCAGAGAAATGGAACTATGCCACATAAATTTTAATAGCTATCAACAATATGTACTGACTGGATCAGAAATCTTTGACATTCATAGATCGATAAAATCTATTTATCGATCGAACTGAAGGAAATTATCTCTTCAAACCATCATCTGACATTGATGTGCTTTGTATGTGCCGATTTTGCAGAATATACATCTGACATTTCTAGAAGTCACTGGGAGTAAGCGAACTGAGTCTCCCGTGTCGTCAATCTGAAATTTGCTGAACATAGAATAATTGCGACTGTATTAGACTGTTTCTGATGCACTTCCTCCGTTAACCAGTGACCTTTTCACCACGATTGTAATGAATGGTGTTAAGGAGGGTTAGTGTAACATGACTGATAGAATGAATTCTCATTCTATTCTAATTCTTATGTCGCACGAAACTGATGGAAAGTTCTGCTGCCACACTACTGATGTTAAAAGAAAGTAATGGTTCGTGTTGCCACCTTCAACTTTCTGCACTTACTACACTCGCCTGCTTCGTCCTTTGAAAATTGCTTTGAACAATTATTTATCAGTTGACCCTCCCAATCAGTCAATCTCTCACGTCATCTAGCTACAAATACAAGCGAACTTCTATCGATTTTTTTATGCAGAGATCACTTCGTTCCATATAATGAGCAGCTCCTTAAACACACCAACTAACTTTTCGACATTTGTTCTGTGCTTATTGACCGACATTGAAGTCTGAAATGTGGACAGAGGATACATAATTGTTTTATATGAAATATTTGAATAGCGAATGCTTAATGACTTTTTATTCTCTATTGTAAAACGCTTTTATGGTGATGCAGCTTTCAAAAATGGTATTTTCTCCTGAATAATTATAAAAAAAAGACAATATTGAATGTAACATTAATAAATTGGTAATGGTATAGAAGAAATTCTAAAATTATTCATCATGAAAGGGGATGTTCCCTAACAGAAACTTTATAATTTAATCATATGTTTATTCAGCATTGTTTTTTGAAAAATTATTATACATTGGTGCAAAAAATTAATATTTATGCTTGTAGAAGAACTCGGAATATTTTAACTAGTAAAGCTTTTGTGTGAGTTTTCAATGATAATATTAATTTTATTTGTTTTTTAAACTATAAAAAACTAAAAGTTTAGTGAAATTCTCATAAAATAACGTTAATATAAAAATAAAAAATTAATTTCAAAAGTAAAGAATAAGCACTTACAATAACTGTGCAAAAAAAAAAAAAGTTTAAATATATTGTGTTTTGGAGTCCCAGTTTGTAATTACAATATTATATTGAAAGTGACGATATATATTGTGTAAAATCTGAATCTGATTGATTGCTTGCTTGTATGTACCGAGCTGTCTGGAAAGTAATCACTCTGTGTTTAATTTCTGTGCAAGCTTCGGATCATCGCGAAATAAGAACTTTTCGTGCCTTTCTTTCAAAAAGTATTTCTGTATAATACGAAATAATTGAATGCATTTTTTATTTGTATTTTGTTAAAAATGTATTCTATAAAAGCATTTAAAATGAATTAATAAAATGTGCAGTCGCACCAAATTTGTGAATGCGAGTATATCAAATTAAAATCTGAGATATAGTTCTGGCAAACAAAATGTTTCCAGAACTATGTATAAGCTTTAGAATAGGATTCTTTAGAACTGTTTGTTATATAACTTCCATTTTGCCTTTAAAATTGAAAAAAATATTAACTGAGTTTATGTAATTATATTGTTAAATATATTACTGAAGAACAGTTTCCATATTGTAAAATCCCGTATTATTGTTTTATCTATTAAATGAAAAATAAAAAAGAAAAATAATGAAAAAAAAAATAAAATAAAAAAAGAAAATAATGAAAAAAAAATAATGAAAAAAAGAAAAAAAATAATGAAAAAAAGAAAAAAAAAATAATAAAAAAAAATATAATGAAAAAAAGAAAAAAAATAATGAAAAAAAGAAAAAAAATAATGAAAAAAAGAAAAAAAATAATGAAAAAAAGAAAAAAAAATAATGAAAAAAAATATAATGAAAAAAAGAAAAAAAATAATGAAAAAAAGAAAAAAAATAATGAAAAAAAGAAAAAAAATAATGAAAAAAAGAAAAAAAATAATGAAAAAATGAAAAAAATATAATGAAAAAAAAAAGAAAAAAATATAATGAAAAAAGAATGGGGGAAAAAATGAGTAAAAGAAAAATAAAAAAAGAATGAAGAAAAAAAATGAGTAAAAGAAAAAAAAATTGCTAAAAAAATAAAAAAAATACAGAAACTCTAAATTGTATAAATTTTGCTGTAAATTATTTTGATATGCTGTTTATTAATTGTGCCGCTGTTGAATTCTGTAATAAGAAAAATGAAAAAGGTTTTGTATATAGAGGTCAAAAGTTTAACTCGTAAAAAAATTGACTGCCTGAAAAATTTTCAAAATATCCTTGTATATTATAAATTTCTAAGGCTTATAGTTACTTTTTAAAGTTTTTTAATAAGATAAAAATGATTTTCCTTGCCGTAGATGCATTTAGAGAATTTATTATAGTAATTAAGAGCTAATATTTCTATACTTTGTTTGATAAATGCAATTTGAATTACATTTTTAATGTTATTTTAATTATGCACTCTTATGAAATTAGTAATATCTTAGGCTTTCTTTTTTTTACTCGCTGATACTTTCACAATATTTAAGAGTGAAAGGTCAAAATATGTTTGCTTCTAGATTTCTGTGTGATGGCAGTCAGTTTTTTTATTGGGAAAAGATTTTGGAGTCGTAATCTACTACATTCTTTAAACGTCATTTTCAAACATATATTTAAGAAAGAGTAACAACAAATGTCAGCAAATCTGAATTGATACTTCATTTATTTTAGTGTATTTTGAAACTTTGTGTAGCTATTAAGTGAATTTTCAAAGTAATGAGAAGCGTAATAATAATATAACTTGTAAGGAAAATGATTGAATTAAAAAGTATTCTATCATTTCATTGTGATTTTTTTTATTTATATGAATACGAAGGCTGTATTTGTATCATTTGTAATTTGAATTTAACAATTTTTTAAAGTAACTGTTTTTCATAAATGTAATGTGTAGATTTCATTTTAAAGACTAGCTATTTGAGCAACCTGACTTCATCAAAAATTAAAAGTGCAATTTTTGTATTTACATAAAATAAATAAGACAGCCGCTTGTATCCGTTCTTAAAGTGGTGAAATCATAAACTTCCGTTTTATATGAACAGTTTCACTTTGTAATGAGCTATCGCCGAAAGAAAAATATCTATAATTATGGAAACTTTATGGTGGAAATATTTTTGATAGTGAAGCATTTTTTTGCACTCTTTATCCTTAAATTATTATTTGTTTATCAGGCCATCAAACGTCCTGTGAATACATGCATGTTGAACAGCATCTATTCATCAGGCGAATTCTCTTAGGATATTTGATTATTATTCATTAAAATAAATTCACTGCGTAATGGGTCGAATTCATTAAACTGAAAATGATCAAAACTGAATTTGGAATTTTGGATTGACACATTTTTATAGAAATCGGATTCGGTATAGGTTTTTAAACCATTAGAGTTTTAAAATATTTAGAATGGCTGTACCTTTCTAGCCTTCGTGAATGCTTCATATTCTATATTTCAATTCATTGAAGCCTGTGATAAATGTGTCGCGAAAAACGCGATGAAGCCTTAACGCCAGTGAAAAAGGCTCGTGAAAAACTTATTTAATTTTTTTTAGTAAATTTTGCTGACGCATTGTTAAACTGCTTTAAAGTAAGGATTAATTTCCACTTGCAGGCATAAAAGAAAGTGAGAAGAATGCATTAGTTATAATTACGTATTGTTCTGAATTATCGATTAAATATGCATTCGTGCCAAAGAACTAGTTGGTGTTCTATATCAATAGCCTAATGAATTGAGCTTATGATATTTCGTGTGGTACGCTGATATGTCTCAAATTGTTTTAAATTTGACTATTGCAAATAGTAGTATTCCTGTATTGCAAATAGTAGAAAGCAAAATGAAGTGTTCTGTTATGACCGCATCTTTCTTTTAAATGATATAATTGGTGATTGATGAAAAATACACCATATAGAATATTTGTTCTGTAAATGAGAATGTTTTCATGCTAAAAGTATAAAATTTAGCACATACTAAAATTTTTTTAGGATTCTTTGTCCACATCCTTTGTAGTATATTAATGTACGAATTTATTATTTCTGATGCCAACTTTTCTGACACTGCAATATATACCGTGTTCAAAATTTTGCGTTAAACACTTTAACAAGAACGACTTTCCCTTATTCTATAAACAAGCAATTATTTAAAAAAATATTAACTATTGTCCTAACTAAGAAAAAAAAATTGCTGAATAATTGAATGATTCATTGGCAGATGATTAAACTTTTTTTTTTATTCAGGCCGCATTACATTAAAGGAATGAGATTTTGTTTGAACTTGTACAAGATTTTCTGTCTTTTCTAATTAAAATATTTATTATTATGTACGGCTTTTCAAAGAATAAAACCTCGTGTTGCCGTAACCATGTTATCCAGTGCTGAAATATGGTGTAAATTTGAAAAATATTTTGTTGGAAAGTGCTTTCTGAAATATTTTAAGACCATCTTACTAAACGATCATTTTTGAAATGACATAAGTTGAATTTTATTCCTTTTTTAAAAATATGAGTTATATGCAGCTTTGGGCAAATTTCAAGAAAATTTCATGGCTACTTAAGATATGTTTTAAAGCTACCAGAAATTCTTAAAGGAATTTGAAACATCTAAATATATAATATTCTTGTGGTCAGGGTGAAAGTTAAAAAAATATTTTTATCAATTAAGCAGCTGGTTTTGAGGAAATTAAAATATAAAAAAATATTTTAGCATCTTTTTTTATAACTTTGGAATAAAGTTAAACTAATTTTTCAGAACAATTATAAAAGAATTTTATTTTTTTTATGTACTCGTGAGTTCAATTCGAAGAATAATGGCTAAGCAAATCTTTTCAGTTATTGGCAATATTTTTTATATCCTGCTCATTGGATAAGTGTTTTTTTAAATGCATAAAGCATACCAATTCTTTCGTTGTTTTTGCTTTAAAATAAGATTAGCCTTTAAGCAAAATAATGCATCTTTTGGATTTGCCCAGTAGTCAAGTTTTTGAAGAGCAAATATTCGAATTTTTGAAATATATTTATACATAATATATTCTACACATCAAATACAGGAAAAATAAATTGATTAGAACACCTGCGTGTTTGTTATGACAGCCCAAAAGAGAAGAGATGGGTGTGACACAATTATATATTCGATTAGCATTTCTTAGCTCAGTTCATATCGTCTGACGTGGTATAGTTATTTTGAAACTTTACATGTTAATTTCCCTCGAAAGGTGTTATAATAAAAAAGATCTTCTATACATTTTTGTAAAGATTGCAGTATACTTGAATTAGAAATATAAATGTCTATAATGCAGAATTCTTCTTTAAAAAAAATGAAGATAAAAGTAGAAAAATAACCTCTTACGAAGGGATAAAAGCACTTTAGACTATTTAACTAGCAGACGTTTGTGTCTTCACACCTAAAAATGGAGACCCATAAGCGCATGCATCCAGCAGCGCTTTTCGCCATTTAACTTGTTCTCAGGATTAAAACGAAAATTCAATGATTTCATTTAGTTCGAATGTTTATTATCCAATATTTTTAAGCAGCTGAATAAATAAGTTAATCCGGATTAATAGAGATATTTAAAAAATATTTTTCAATTAATAAATAATTGTATTCTTTTGTAATCTTATTTTGCTTGGATTGTTCTGTTTATAATGAGATGCAACGCTTGCATTTTTGCATCCATAGAAGCAGTGGTACTTAAATAAGAGAAAATATACAATTTATATTTTTCTCTGTTAGAAAAGACGAATAAAATGATTAAGCTGCGCGGAAAAAGAAATCGCGCCACTTCAGTTTTATTAGCATCTACATTATAAAGCATGTAGTTGGGTGTGTATAGTGTCTCTAAATCAGAAAGCACCTCTGAGCAAAAAATTTAAAAATGAAATTTTCTTTTAGCCTTAGAAATAAAGAACTTTTTCCCGGAGGTGAGAAAAATAATTTGACTAAAATAATATTCTGTATTAGCAAGAACGAGGAAATCTTTTAAAAAATTCCACTGCTCGAAATAAATAAATGAAACTTCTCTCTTTCAGTCCATTTCTAAGAACATTTAGGCAGATTGCGTTGACGCTTGATATTTTGGCGGTATGATTTTATCCACACATGTGAAGTGAAGTGAATATTTTCTAAGCTAATAAATGAGTTACTTCAAGCCTAGAAATAAAATGCCCCTTAAAAAATGAGTTAAAACAAATTCTGAAAGCATGACCAGTGATTTTTTTTCAAGAGTTTCGTGCGTAAGAATAGGTTTCATTTAATCAGTTTTGGATGTGTAGTATTAGCATTTTTTTAAAAAAAATTCTGTTATTTCTTCAGCTTTTACATTTTACTTAAAATGTGGATTAGAAAAATATTTTGAATGAAGTTTATTTCTAAACTATGATTCTAAACTAACATTTTGAAGCCTTAAATTTCTAATGATACGAAGATATGCATTTATATAGTAATATTTGCAAAAGCGTTTAATGAAATATTCACAGAAAATTCACTCTTTTTATAAAGATTGAAAATTTAGCATTTTCTCAAAACTAATCGGCCTCACATTGCATCAAATGTTGTTAGTAGCATCTCTTCTTGCTGATATCATGCATAACCTCTTCATTATTGACTTTGCTCTCTGTATATCTTAATTGCATTTGAAATATTTGTAGGACATCTAACAATCACAGTGTTTTCACGAACGTGAAGAAAGTTAAGTTGTTCTGTGCTTTCAACAGTTCCCATGTATTTTTGGGTGCTGCCTTTTTTAATAAGCAGATTAGGTTGTCGAATTTGCTGGAACTTCGAAAGTTGGATAAGTTTGATAAAAAAAAGGATAATACTTAGTTGTATAGAATTTCTTTTGTATTATGAAAGTAAATTATATGAGCATATCTTTCAATGTCAAATTATTTGAAGAAATTTCATTGTTTAATAAACTTTATTTAATTGGAGACTTTGCTGTGATATTTAAAAGGATAATGATTTTGAGCTCAAGATGCATCGCTTCTATTTCCTTTTTGTAATAATGATTTCTTATGGTATTTAAATTGTTATTTGAAATTGGCACATATAAAAAAAATTCCGACTTTCCACTTTTAAAAACTCTGAAATCATGTCCGAGTTTCGAGAAAAAAAATTGACTCACTTATTTTGCAATTCAGGTGCTTTCTTCCTTTCTGTGGTTCTCGAAGATGTTCGAGTAAACTAAATTAGAAAACATTAGCAACAAATATTCTAAGAAATAATGAAATGATGACTATAAGTTCAAATGATATAATGATAAGAAATAATGATATGTCAATTTTTACTTTATCATCAATACATTTGAAGGAAATGTAGCTATAATTTTTTCCGTGTGGTAAAAAATGTACAAATGTCTTGGCTCTCTGCGCCGTATATGCAATTCTCTCAACATATGCAAATTCTTTTGTTATGAAATACAACTGCGCAATTCATTTAATATTTTGATTCAAAGCAAATAGCTAAGAGTTCAAATTAAAAATCAGTATATTCATCATCTTCCAAATGAAATTGCCTTTTTGGACCACGGGAATAAGTGAAATATTATAATTTGAGCAAGACTTAAACGTCCGTCTCTTTGCATTTCAGTTTCTAAGATAACAAATAATTTGGGAGGGTCCGGATATCTGCAACTTCTTATGAAAATAATTGTTAAGAAAATCTTGATACAGAATAGTGACTTTTACTATTTCAGTCGTATGACTTAAAGGATTATTCAGCAATCAATATTAAATTTGTCATTGAAAATTGTTTCTTGTAGACATGTGTAACGTGTTGACTGCCACTTTTGATCTACACATGCGTATCTGCATATCTGATATCTAGAATGGACGAATTTATTTATACTATGTAGTGAAACTTTTATTTCTTTCTGTGTGAGTTTATGCTATCTAGAATTATTTTAAATGACAAAACACACTTGAACCATAGCGAGTTTTTTTATCCATTTCAATTAAAAATCACGAGGCTGTGCCAGGAAACGAGGTACAATACCTCTCTGCCCTTATTCTTTTTTAAATTCTCAGTACAAACTCAACTAAGCTGCTCTCTCAAGACGCTTTTGTTTCACATCCAAAAAACTCCCTAAATCCCTTAACGAAGGCATTTGCCTTTCACCTTTTGAAACAAACATTCCCGGCCCTTAGTCGGTGAACAAAACCACCTGCAAACGATCCGTCATCGCGGATGCATCCTCATTTCGGTACTCATGTAATGAATTAACTCTCCTTTTCTTCTGCTTAAAAATGCTACTTTCGTATTTGAAGGAGATTACGTAAATTATGTCTTGTTTCCCACAGATTTCATAAGCGTTTTTGCTTATAAAGGCAGTTAAAATCAGGATTCCATCAACATATGAAGACATTAGGTTCTGAAACATTTTCGTTTATTTAGATAGCAATGAAAAACTGATAAAGCAAATTTATTTAACGTGAGCGGTTGAATAACTGTAAGTAGTAAGTAAAAATTGAATTTTATTTTACGAAAGTTACGAATAAGTTGAAAGCAAAGAACTTATTCGGTCTTCGTTGAGCGGCATATTTTTTGCTAACTAGCGGCATATAACTAACTTGAGCGGCATATTTTTTGCTTTGAAGTTCAAAAGTCCTCGAATTATTTCTGTATTATTTCTGAAATCCAATTAAAATCATAATGTCACTTCATTTTTAGACCCTTTAGTTGGTTCTCTGAGTGTTCTCATGTTTAACTTTTTATCAGTACAAGGAAAAATTTAATTCTATTAACCTTCAGAAGTTAATATCTACGACTACATTTTAATTAAGTGATATAAAAATATATTCAAATTCCTATAATGGGATGAATTTTTCGTTGTGTTGAATACATTTGTTTTAAAGTTAAACGAAAATGTTAGAAAAAAAAAGTAGTCTGTTCATTGTACCCTTTTAACAACCAGATTTAGAATTGTAAAGTTTACAAGAGAAACGTCAAATTTAGAAACGGAGATACAAAAAACATGGTAGGCATTGGAAATGTGGAAAAAAAAATAAATCCAAATTGGTATTTATCAGCGCATTTAACTATGGTGTTGTAAATTGTCAAAACTTGTTATTTTAGTTTCTCTTCTTTCTTATTTATGCACAAGGTTATTTTTTTTCTTTAATTACGGAAATAAAGTTAGAACTGTTAATAGAATGGGACAAAATCGACTTTCTTAGATTTTGTTATTGTCTTATTTTGAATTATATCAAAACATTCGTTTCCTGGTTTAACAGCTTTTATCTGAATACATTATGATAATGATTTTGGCGCCATTTTACTGAAACATATTAGTGCATGGGGTGGGCAAGTGGAAGAAATGAGTACCGGATATGCTGTTTCCTGTATCGTTTGGTCTTTTGTTTTTCAGATTCATCAAATTGTTATTCTGGAGCCCTATTATATTAAAAAAAAAAAAAAATACTGAGAATTTCAAGGAGCTGATGGATGGCACAAATTTTGCCCATTTCCAATAAGTTCTGCAATGTAATGATTGAATCATTTATAAATACATGAGAATGTAGCGAGTTCCTTTCGAAATCTGATACTTTTGTCATTATAATAGGGCTTTTTCATTCTTTTGTTGAGGATTTTTTTCCCATCTGAAGACATAGACCCATCAGTGGCGTGGCTACCCTTCATGATGTAGGGGGATTTTACGACAGATCTGAAAGAGTAATAAACTGTTAAAAATGTTTTTAAGAATTTCAGAGTATTGACCTTCCCCAATAAATTTTACATTTCTCGGTGGCAAATAAAGTCAACGCCCCTCCCCCCACCATCAATGCTAATAAATACTTAAGGTGAGGATTTGCATCAAAATACATTGTCCAATCGAATATTAGTGAATATCTTTCAATCCATTTGGGAAATCTGTTTGGGTTTTACGTCTTGCCTTACACTTGCCGCTGATGGGTACTCCATATTTTTACATATATACCAATCACTAAAGTAAGCTGCTGTGTAATGGAATATAAGGAATAGATTGTTATAAAAATATATATCGTTCATATTTCCACTTTTTGTGCAATATTCAACCCTTCCCACTCGGTAAACCGTGTTGCAGGAATAGAAATCGTTGCTTGACCAGCAATGCGGGATCGGTGCGTCTTTCCCCGGGGAATGTCGCTTCGAATGGAATCGACTCCAACGGCACGAGAAGAACGTGGGAGCGACACAAGTACGACCCTGACATTGTTTAGAAGGAGAATATCCGTATGCTTACACATGTGCAGTTCGGTAATTGCGTTAAAAAGTCATGTTTGCATTGTATATTTGAGAATGTGATTCTGTTACAAATTCTTCGTGTATTAATTGTGAAATGTAGTTGATGCACAAATTTTCCCCCTTTTGAAGGTAAGTAATATTTATATTGTGTGTTTTTAAGTTTTGTGCTTTAGCTTCAACATTTAAAATGTTCCAATCATAAGGTGAGTAGGAAGGTCTCTACTCAATTCCGAAGGCAACAAATGAAATTTTGTGAGATGAATCGTGTACTAACGAATTTTATTTAATTCGATTGCAACTTTTTTACAAATTGTTTCCCACTGGAAGAAGGTTTTGATTAGTTTGAAGATTTATTAATACTCTATGTTAAAAGGATTTTTTCCCTGTATGATTTGAAAAATATCCTAAACACAGAAATTAATACATATTTAGTTTTAGAAAATAGTTTATTTCGGTGAAGATGGTAAGTCGATATATGAAATAAATTCAAGGCTTAGTCATACATTCAGCTTAAAGTAACATGCATTTATACAACACTACACTTTCTGTATAATCTACAACTTAAAATCCTTCTACCAAACATGCTGTTGAATTTTGAAATTTATGAGCCACCGTGTCTTGGTGGTAAAGTCTTTACTTCGGGATGGGAAGATTCCTGACCGCTAGATTCAACTTGATTGACCAGATTCGAAACCCAATTACATCGAACAAGAGCCGCTATTAAAACGGGTTTGGTACATGGTAAATCAATGCATCCTTCCGGTGATTTGGAGCGGAAGTTTAGAGTGTAAGTGCCTATTCAAGTGTCATCATCTGACCACTGTTCAATAGTGTGAGGTTCATTCCAAAATAATCCTCGTGTTGCGCTAAAATGGGTCGTATAAATACAACTAAACATGACATAATTAGTACCTTGTATGTAACACTTGCTTAAGGAACCTCTGTATTGCAAATATTTTATAATCTCCAGAATTTCCAATGATATCCGCATGACTTTTAAATCGTTTTTCTTTTTGATGTGCCACACATGTATTTAAAAATTCATTACACTTGCAGCCATAGTAATCTTTACTGATAATAAAAATACGCACTTACGTGTGTGTCTATTGACGCGCTGCAGGCTAGATCGATAGACCTAGAACTACCAAGCATGGTGTGTATATATAATATGATCCCAATTATTTCCCTAATTTTTATTTTAATTTAACGTATATTAACTTCATTCTAAAATGTTATCTTTTTTCCTGATCCATTTCCTACTTTTTTTATTTAATTCAACTTGCGCTGTGCATAACTGTAATTTGAGCCATTCTCACGCTCTGAACGAAGGTATAAAAATCCTTAATGCTTAACACATACTTCTAAAGATGCCTAAATTCCCTCACCTAAATCAACATGTGTCAAAGAAATCCCTATCGAATCTCATAGTATAAAATCACTGAGGGAAAAATGTTGGTATCTTTTTCTCTTCTGCTCTTGTGTAGCGATGTAGATTGATGTATTTTTTACCACTATTCATTGTACATATTATGCCTTCTGAGATGGAATAAATCGGAGTTAGTGTTCAAAAGTGTCTTCTTTTTGGCCCCGTAACTGCTCAAATATGTATATAATAAATTTTTTTATAAATCGAAGGACGAGACTTTTTATTTATGGGATATGTGAAATTTTAAATCAATCCTTCGAGTAGTTTTCTTGTTACATCATGTTATCAATATTTTCCATAAAATAATCCATTTGGAGGCGCATTCACAAATTTCAAAATGCAGTCAGTATTCAGTTGTTACGGATCATACTTTTCTTGAATCAGCAATCCAATCATTGCAATCTAAGTTATTGCAATTTTTAAGAATATACAAATATTCGTCAGTGACAAAAAAAAGTATGAAATCAAAGTAAGAAAAAAATGCGCCCGATTTTCATAATATTTTATTAATAGTTCTGATTTAAATATGAAGGATAACTTTCTTCTTGTGACAATCTAGGATTTTTACTTATCGACTCCTATAATGACAATTTCTTGCAGTCTCATATTACATAATTTTAATTACAGTAGATTAATCTTATTATATACTAGCCGCCTTTGGCGACCAGCCGGTTCGCCAATCTTAATGTTCGTTTAAATTTTAATAATTAAATAGGTTGAACCGGAGTTTAACCCCTTTCTTTGCTAAGTTGCGATAACGCGCCAAAGCTGGCAATCTTTATTATGCATTATAATTGAACATCTGCTCCTTTGCTTTTGAACTCCTTTGCTCGTTGTTGGCGATTTTTAAAAATTCCGCCAAGCAGGGGGTAAAACTCCGGTCGTACCATGGAATATTTTACGCAATTCCAATTTTAATAGATTCTTCAGCAAAATATTTTAAAACTTCAAATTTTGATAGTCATATAATTCACTCATAATATTATAAAGGCCTTCAGTCATAATGTGATATGTATCTCTCTAATTTTGTGTTACCCCTCGTAGAATTTATGCTATAAATTAAAGTGTAAATGATTAATCTGCAATTAATATAATATTTTTTACTGAAACAAAGCATTTTTTTAATAATATGACTACTGATAATAGTCACTGAGCGTTTAAACTTTATGGGCACTAAAGAATATCTTTCTTAATTTATGTAATATCTCAAGAATTTGTCAACAAAATTTTCTCAGATTCATCATGAACAGATCGATTCATTAACTATATTTAATTTTAAATGCATCAAACACTAAGAAAATAAAATGAATCGTTTAAAATAATCGGCCGAAAACAGGTTTAAAAAACTACTTAAAAACGATGTACTTAAAACTATAAGCATATGCAAAAAATATATAACTAACATAAATACAATTTACTTACAAAAGCATGCAACTAACCTAAAAATAATTTAAATCATCCGTTGATAATGGTTGTCATGGCAACAATCGGAACACAATGCGCATGCGTTATTTTCTTCGCCAATTACGGTAACGCAAATGCGTGAATTTTTCTACGCCAGTTGGGGTAACGCTATGCAGATAGACATTTTTAATTTCCTTTATTCTGTGTTATTTTAATTCAAAAGTACTTTAGAATGAATCTGAAACATGGATTAATTAACAATGTTTAATTTTAAATGCATGAAACATTAAGAAAATAAACAGAATCGTTTGAAATAATCCGCCGAAAAATGTTAACCCTAGCCTCATTACTGTTGGGCGAAAAAAAACAACAACTGAAGCCTTACTCATTTGGCATTGGGGAAAATGGAAGATTTTTTTGGCCGGAAAGTTAGTTTTTAATTAATAATTAAAATTCTAATTAAAATTTCAAAAAAAGGGAACCAGGTGCACATTCCCGACCTCTAAGGTATACATGTACCAAATTTGTTAGCTGTATGTCAAATGACCTGGCCTGTAGAGCGCCAACACACACACACACACACACACACACACACACACACACACACACACACACACACACACACACACACACACACACACACACACACACACACACACACACACACACACACAGTGAGCTTTTTTATAAGTATATGGAATAGATAATTATAAACAGTACAAAAAAAAATCAAGCATCAAAATATTAAAGTTTAGTACTAATTTTTTGGATGTGAAATTATCTTACATTTATTTCCTATGCATGCGAAAACGAAGAATTTAAAATTTTATTAATTCACGAATTACTGATTAATATATTAGTGTAACACGGTTTTTGTAAGTATAAAATGACGCTTTTACTTTTAGGACAGAGGTGAATCAAATACAATTACTTCTTTAAATTATTTTCTTTGAAATAATAGGAAATATATTTAATTTTATTTCGCCCAGACAATTTTCCCTTTCTGATACTTTCTCTCAGTGTAATGGCGATTTCATAAATTAGTCAGTTTTAGTAATTGATTTAATTCATTGAAGTTCAATTTTTATTTAAAATATTGGTGTCTCAAGAATATTTTGTTAAATATGATTCAAAAGGCAAGGGACCTATGCAAAAATTTAAAATTCTTAATTCATCAGAACATTTATTGACTCGAGTTACATAAAATATAATTATTTGTTTAGACAATTTTATTAGCAGAGGTATGCCCCAAATTAGCTGATGTTCGCTGATTAGAATGATTATCCTATATATATTAAACCATGTTCGCCTTAAATTAAACTGTTTATTGAATTAATAATATAAATATTTCAAAAAATCATAAACTTTTCCTTAATTTATTTTTTAGAAAATGTCATATTTCAGATTTTTTCACTTCATACAAGCACGTGCTGAAAATTACACTTTTATGTATTTATAATTACACTTTTATGTATTTTCATATATTTCAATACATTATGTATTTTCATCATGTCAGTTTTATTGACAGATAAAGTTGATTCGAGTGCAATCCTTTTCATTTCAAATATTTTTGTCCATACTTAATGAAGTGGTCTAAAACCGCCCGTTTATTGTATAGTGAGATTCAAATCTTCATAAATCAGTCAATTTTAATGATTGATTTAGTTGATTGGTGCAACTCATTTTATTTATAATATTAGTGTCTCAAGACTATTTTGTTAAATATGACTCACAAAGCAGAGTATAAAAAAATTTAAAACTCGTAATTCATCAATGCATTTATTGATTTAAATTACATAAAATATAATTATTTACTTCATTTAGACCGATTTAACAGTACTAAATGGTATGGATGCCTATTACTGAAGATTTACAATTGAAACTGCCTATGACTATATAGTCGTACATACTATGCTTTTACTGAAGATTTTGAATGGATATCCTGTATATATTAAACCATGTTTACCTTAAATGAAGCGGATTTATTGAATTAATAATATAGATATCGCTAATTATCACAGAAAACTTGTCTTTCATTTAGAAAATATCACATTTCCTATTTCATTTCACACAGTCACGTGCTGAAAATGACATTTTTCTATATCTAATTTGCAGTATCAATTTTTTATCACAGCTTTTGTAAATGTAATGGCAACGCGTGGATAAAAGCTAATTTTTTCCCATTCATGTGCTCGTGCAGATTAAAATTTATTTTTATTTTGTGCGAGATGTAATGTTGAAACATACGGTTAAAATATTTTTTTTAAAAATTGAAACTTAATTTATAAGTTAAAGCATTGGTATCATGAAAAAGATAATTTTTTAAGCTTTAACATGATGCAAAAATTAATTTGGTGCTGTAATACTTTCGGAAGTTTTAGCGAAAAAATACTGAAATTTCGCTTAATTTTTAAATTTGCTTAATTTTTAATTAAAATTCTAATTAAATATTCAAAAAAATTGCTCCGAGGTGCACATTTCTTCCTACAAGGTATACACATGCCAAATTTGGTAGCTGTAGGTCGAGGGGTCTAGCCTGTAGAGCGCCAACACACACACACACACACACACACACACACACACACACACACACACACACACACACACACACGGGTTAGTGCTGGTTTCAATTACCTAACCTACAAATTTGCCTGCCTAATTTTAAAAAAATGCTAGAGCTA
This sequence comes from Argiope bruennichi, assembly GCF_947563725.1. Lineage (NCBI taxonomy): Eukaryota > Metazoa > Arthropoda > Arachnida > Araneae > Araneidae > Argiope > Argiope bruennichi. The sequence continues at coordinate 107,372,489 of NC_079157.1, read as the reverse complement.
AGAAAACAAGGTTTAAGTTAAAGAAAATTTAATTACAACATATTTACAAGACTGTACAATTGCAAGATTGGTGAAAAAAACACGCTTAAAGATTAAGTCAGAATCGTTCCGGTCGCGGCAGTGTTTTTTTTCTCTTGCTTCGCTGGTTTAAAAATAGACTGAAGGAGTTGTTCATTTGCATACTTGCCGAGATCAAAAATAACCACCAAGCGGCACTGTCAATTGGATTTGAACCTCGTGGCAAATGTCAGTTTGTAGTTGCACTTTGTAGTACCGCTACAGCATTGTCAATTTGAGCCTCGTGGCAAATGTCAGTTTTAGTTTCTCTTTGTAGTACCGATACACACACACACACACACACACACACACACACACACACACACGCGCGCGCGCGCGCGCCACACAGCTTATTATAAGTATAGATTACATTGTTTGGTGTACACACCTTTATGACATTTCATCGCTCCAACTCGTACCATTGTTTCATTTCTATTTTCAAAAGCAGGTGGACAAGATCTTGTCCTTTTCAACTCCAGTGAAATTCCAGTGAATTTTCCTGGTCAAATGCTATTGCAAAGTTTTGTCTATGCGTATGAAAAAGTTAACATTTTAAAAATGTTATTTCCCTAAATTTTTGAAATTTCTTGATAATATGTTCCATCATCGCTAACATCGTCCTTATACTATTCTTTTAACCAGATGTTGCTAATCTGTCGAATGATCTTCGGGAAAGGAGCCTTCCTTTCAGTGATTTAGAATCTTCATATTTACTTATTCTTTTGATCTTTTAAATGTGTTGGTTAAAATATTTTTAAAACCAAACGCCTTCTATCTTTATTATTCACCAGCGGGAGTGGTCTTCCAGAACTTTCTCTCGTACTCTTCAATAAAGTTGTCTCCCTCAACTCACACGAAATTCTGGATCTTGGATACGCTTGGGAATATCGTGTATGGCATTAGCGAACTATAGTTGCTAAGTATAGATGTTTGGTGAAAGCAGCTTTACTCAATCCATATTGTCATCCTTGGCGACTTTTTCGGCGATTCATTTCCGAGATCTCTAATAATGCCCAAAAATAGAATTTGTATTTTATTAGGGGAGTATTTTATTGGAAAATGAGTTCGGGTTGAGATTTAGTATACTAATGGTAATATTCGTTTTGACTATTCATTTATTAAAACGCAGTAGCCAGCCCATTTCGAGAAAATATACCTCACATTTTTAGTATATACTAATAATGTCACAAGTGCTGAGCGATTGGGTAGCGCACTTGGTAAAACGTTCACGAGCCCCGGGGTTGATTCTAGGCTAGTGTTTTTTACTTTCAAAATTATTTTAAATTAACTTTTTAATTTACAGAAAATTTAATGTTTTCATTTTTATGCAAAAGTAACTTTTTTATATGTATTCCTAATTTTCGAATTAAAATATAATTTGAATTGAAAAACAGTTTCGAATTATTGACATGAATTTAAGATTTGTACTGAATGTATGAAGTAATTCTTGACGATAGTGATGGTGATTTAATTCTGGCTGGCGGTATATAGTATCCGAAAATCAAATTCGTGTTTTAGACGCCTTTTTTTTTCAACCGATCGAAACCAAAATTTGATGCAAAAAAAAAAAAAAACACTCGCAGTCACAAAATTGTGTACAGCCATTAACAAAAGGGGAGGGGGCAACACTAAATTTATCTTATTATCATATCTTCACAAATATGTCGATGGAAACGACCTGTGGGGGGAGGGGCTTGATAGGTTTCTTCAAAACACTAGTGATATAAGCTATTTGATTGCTAACAGTCTCTTTTGTCAGCTGTTGAAGCTGACAAAAGAGACAGTTTAACAGAGCGATTTATATCGGTGAAGAATACTAAATAATAGTATTTAAATACATGTCGAGAAATTTTTTGGTTTTAAAACTTGCATCTTGTCCAAATCCACAGTTATTGAAGATCACTGCATTATTATGGGGATAAAATGAACGTTTGATTTGATTCAACTTCTTTATTCCAAATCACAAATTTCTCCGTCATATTGAAAACGTGCCAAGATCGAATTGGAAATTTTTCCGAATGAATTAAAAAGTGATTCAAAGAACAGCTTGATTCATTTCATGAAAAATTTCGTTTAGACGATTTCTACTCTCATATTTTCTTGTGTTAAAATAATTTTCCATATTAGGGAAGTAGTAAAAATAATTCTTGTGTTGTCACATGACAGTGCGGCTGCGAAAAGTAGATTTAATATCAATAAAGATATGCTTATTGAAAATCTGAAAGAGGACTCTTTAATTGGTCAAAAAAATTATGCATCATGTCATAAATTTTGATGGAGGTGTTTTAAATCTTCCAATTTCAAAAAAATTACTTCAGAAAAGTAAATTGACCTGTACGAGTCATTTGGCAGTTTTGGAAAATCAGGAAAAAGAAAAAAAAGCCCAACAAACGCAAAGCAGCATTGCAAATGAAATTGTTACAAAAGAAAAATGAGCCTAATGACCGAAAAATCTGCAGAAGCTGCAGGAATTGATGAGCAAATATATGAAATGGCAAAAATAATCTTGCTTTCTAATGCTTTTTGTTTATTAATTATAAAATGTCATGTATCATGAGAGCAAATACGTTACTTTCTATTGTATTTAATTCAAGACTTTAATTCTGTGTTAGTTACAGAAAAAGAAAACTATAAATAATTAATATCTGATCTTAATATATAAAGTTTGTCTTGTTAAATTCTAGGCAATGAACAAAGAACAATTGTTTTTTTTTCTGTATGTAAATGGAAACCTTTTAATGTATTATTTCGAGTAATGTTAAATTATTGCTTCTTTTCATTACTTTTGCCACTCATTATGGAGTATTATTCCTTTGCATATTATGCATGTTTACACATTTCCTCTTTTATTGCATATACAGATAAGGAAAATACAGGGAAATTTTTTCCAGATTTGAGTGGCAACCCTGTTTGCTCTTATAGTTCAAGAATTTATAGCATGATAATGTATTCTGCTCATTTCGTTTGTATTTGTCTTGATTGATTCAGCCTTGAGAAGCAGAAAAAAAAAATGCATCTTTGTCATTCTTATAGGTAGCTCTTTATAGTACTATATTTTAATGTCAATGAGGCGGTTTTGTAATCCTCGTCTATCTCAATTTATAAATATTAATGTTATAATGAACTTGAAAATTTTTGATAGACTAAATGATACTTCTAACGAACTGACTACTTTTTAGCTCCACAACTTTTTTCGTATGCTATAAGAATATGCTTCTGTTAATCTTCTTCGTTTATTGCATTCATTCCAGTATACTCCTTTTAAGACTCCTTCTGATTAAGTCAAAAGCTCGATAACGAAAAAGTGTACGTGCCATAATTAATCTAATCGTTTTCTAGTATGTCTGGAATTTTATATTTGACTCAGATTAACAAGTCTGATGATTAAGCTTTGCACTTCATCTATCTAGCATTTTTTATTCATTTGCACTGATTTATGTAGTAAGATATTCTTTTAAATGATTTCATTTAAAACTTCATTCAATTTGATGTGAAAAACGTACAACCCATTTAATCCTTCCAGCACGTTCCAGTTTTGAGTTGGCATGCATGCATACAGACTGGCGAATGTAATACAAACATGCTTTTTCTTTCGGGTTCAGAGTCGTCTGAAATGCAAAAATTCGCAAAATCAAATGGCTAGTTTATTTAAAGACAATAACGCTTTACCCTGTATAACTATTATACCTACAAGTTAAAAAATGTTTATTTCAAATATTGTTTCATTACTATTAGTAAATGTACTGAAATTTTATAATTAGATAAGTGGAGTTTCATACCGATAATGAACGTTCACTGACGTAATACATTCGTAATTTAATATTTTATTAATCGACGGATAAACGATTCAATATTTAACATTTGTTGAGAGTCTGAAATAATAAAAGTGTTGTTAAATTCTATCTGAAAATTATACTTGTAATATTTTTATTATAATGAAATATTTCTCTGAATGATCTCCTATCCAATAAATAATCAATTCCGCCGGAAAATAAAATTACCCCCCCCCCCCTTAATAAACACTGATCGTTTTTCATTGGCTTAAATGTCTTTATAATATTCGCATCTCGGGAATCAGCGATTAAAAAGAATGGGTTAAACATTGATATAAAAATGATGTATGTTAATTCGCCATAAAAATGGAGATATATGTTAATTGTTAGAGCTGGATAAACTAAAAGGGATAAATGATGAATTGATTTCAAAAGTAATGGAAAAGTCAAAATATTTAAATAAAAACGAAATATATATACTATATTTTGAAAGATCATGCTCATATTAAGGATGAATCTGAATCGTGTTTATTCTTCCGAAATTTCTGTAAATAAAAACAAAAAATTTGCCTTTGACAAGCTGGGAGTTGCTTAGTATACGGTCCCCGGTGGCTTGGCTCTTTTGGGGCGGAATTTCCAGGAAAGAAAATTGAGTGTATCTCAAGCACTTCTACGAATATCGGAACGAGATTTTATAAACATACACAAAGACCGACTGAATCGAGTTATTAAAAAAAATCTCGATTTCCGGATTGAAACAAACTTTGAGATAAATTAGTTAAGGTAATTCGAGTAGTTTGGTAATAGTTCGAGAGAGTTAATTAAATAGGATGATCAATTCGATTCATCTGTTTATCTACCTCAACAAACCTATCCCTTTAAGCCATTTCCATCGGGAAATTTGTAAATATTCGATAATAAATAACAAAGTTAAAGATATTCCATTGTTGTTGATGATGGCTGTACCAAATTTGATCTAATTAACTCTCTGCATTTTTTACTCATCGTTTTTGCATGTTTCTGAAAGTACAGACAGGTGGTAAACCCATTGTTAGATGTGGGTATAATATAGATATTTGCGTATTAAATTTTGCCCATCAAGATTTCTCCATTTAATTTTTTAATTCATCTTGTCAATTTATTCGACAGACCTCCTCTGAACCGATTTTGCTCTCAATTTGATATAAAGGCAATAAACCAAATTTAATCCGTCTAGCTCAAAGTGTTTTTGTCTAGCTTTGTTATAGATAGACATAATGCCAAAAATGTGCCATTCGAACTCGAATATATGAAACGTGGAGATTCTTCAAAATTTTCATTTGAAATTTTTTGACAATTATAATATTTTATCTATACTTCATATAAGAGAAAGTAAAAAAGGCAAATGATTCAAATAAAAATTTTATGTTACTTCCTTACTTAGAGCTAGAATGAACAGTTTCAACTTTCTTTGTCCCAAACATTTGCATATTCTATTAACAATGCAAGAATATATTCTATTAAGTAAGTAAAAAAAAAAAAATCGTCATAAAATTTTCTGCTCTAGAAATTTTTTTAAAAATAAAAGCACTTTGAAATAATTTAAGGACTTCAAGGACTTTGTTGTTGAAGCTCTACAAAGTAAATCATTAAAACTGTTATATTTAGACACCCGGATAGATTTCCTCTGAATGGATTAGCGCAGAATTTCATAGGAATTTACAAACTTGCTGTAACGACCGTGTGTTAAAGCGTATCAAATCAGTCACTGACTAACTTTGCTTTCTGATAAATTGTATGCGGACGCCAGTAAATAATTCACTGTATTTCATGTTCTAATAAAGCAATTTTAATTAAAACTCATTTAGAATTTAATTATATACATAAAATTTCTGCTACGGCAGTGATTATTTACAAAAATTTACAGGTTTAAATGCATAAAATTCAAGATTCATCGGAAAAAGAATTCTATAAGAACTTGCAACGAACAATTCCTTTTCATGCCGAGATAACATGTGAAAGTGAAAGTAAGTATAATGACGTCAAAAGAGAAATAACATTGCCAGAAAAGGAATTTATAAAGATTAATTACTTTCTAAAAAAGACAATAATAACGTAGTGAGTTAACTTCAAATTATATAAATGTAAGGCAGCTTTAGCGATGTTTACTCTACTCTAACACCATGAACTAAATTTCATACATCTTGTTCAACGCGTTTCGGATTATATTTGTCACAGGCACTTTTCAAAAATTGTGCTTTCCGATTTCAAGGAAGCCTACAACGTGAATATTCGTCAGTCTCGATTTCGAATTCTTTGACAATTGCAATTCTTTTCTTTTATAGTCTCGTATTTTGGAAAGTAAAAATTGCGAAATCCGTAATGGGAAATGCTCTGATATACGAATTAACTATGTTAATTAACTGGGTTAATCATTTTTTATCAAAATACTTAATTCTTTCAGCTAATTTCCATCTACACTAATTTTTTTTTAATGCGATAGTAAATAACAAAGTTACAGAACAGCACGCCGTCTGATACCCCCGTATGAACCTGAACCCATACCTGAACGGTTTGATGGGCATGTTATGGGAATTTTATTAAATACCAGAATATTTACAGAAGAAAAAAAATAGCGACGGACAGAATTTACAGACATATAAGAAATGATTATAATATGAAATCGTTTACAACGACTTTATACTTTGAAAAGTTGTACAAATTTCTATTTTACTTGCAAAAATTGCACAAATTTCTATTGTACTTGTTATCATAACATAGTGGATGATGTTGCAATTAAAAAAATCTAAAAATAATTTCGGTAAAGGTCAAAGAGGAGCGAGCTCTATTTGAAAGATATTTATGAATTCATATGTAAGGGAAGAGACTGTTGGGCTTTTTTCTTTTTTTCGCCTTTAGTCCTTGTGTGTATAATACTTGATGCTGAAAACTAGGAAGGTAAATATATATAATATAATATATTTTCAATGATAAATGTATTTATTCTTTGAATTTTTTGCCTGGAGAGGAAGCTGTTGGCGACTCTTTTCAGCCATTCTTGTTCAAGACTTGGTGATAGTTTTTTCGTATGTAAAGAGATTGTGGCAATGCATTCCGTGACATAATGAAGTGCCGCGCCAATCCCACCACAATTGTATTGATCACTCTCCGATAGATTAAATCGATAGATTTGAGGTCGGCTGGAAAAAGGTTGTCTTCTGAGAAGAAAATAATATCCTCTCTGATCCAGTTAGTGTTATGAAGGTTACTGAAGGCAGGATATTAAAAACTTTTCTGCCTGTATCACCATTGTTCCAATATCTTTGCCATTCCTGTAGCATATTTTTCCAGAGACTGTCTTTTATGTGTGGTTTAGGAAGCTTTGTTTGCATATAAAATTTCCCATTTCACTTTGCGTCCTTTGCGCCAGTCGGTCTGCTTTTTCATTACTTATGTGACTTGCATGCGCTTTCACCCATGAGACTTTTACTGTTGGATTTGAAAGGAGGTTGCAAAGTTTTTTCTTGCTATTTGGTTTGTACTCTTTCAATTAGACGATGCTGTGATGCTTGATGTCACTGACCAGGACACAGAACGCAGCTCCAACTCCATGTTCTGTTTTTGAGCCATCTGTGAAGGTATTGATGTTGTTAATTTGAGATACATTTACTTCTTCACTTTCCAGTGATATTTGGTTCCGATTAAGATGATGTGAAGGGCGAGTAGACCATCCAGTTGCTTTCTTCTCTAACTCTTCTGGTTGGATCACTGTTATGTTATGCGCAAGAGGGATTCTTGGTCGATACATTGAATTTAGTCTGGCTTCAAACTGTAATTGCATGTGCAGGGGTGGAACGCCGAATATGGTTTGTAGCGCTGCCGCTAGAGTTGTGATATGCAGCAGAAATATAGAGAAGAAGTTGTCTCTGAATGGAATAGAGTTTCCACTTCATTCTGTATGTTGGACTTAGACACCACGCTGAGGAACCATAAGCAACCATTCTCTCAACTACTGTCTTATAAAGAACTTTTCTGTGTTTCTCAGAGTTTTTCCTTTATGCTGCCAGTGATTCTTTTAAGGCTTTGATGCCTTTTAATGCCTCCTTGTTTTTTTGTATGTTCAGTGGCGTTCCTCCTGGATTTTCTTTTTGTAGATGCCTATATGTATCGAAGAAATTTTTATTCTTTTTGAAAGGTTGAAACCTTTTTTGAAATTAAATTCTAAACCTGTATCCGCTGCAACATGTATGTATTGTAGTTTTCGAATCCCTCTAAGAAAATGCCACCTGTGGCGCACCGAGAGGGGAAGTGCAAAGGGGCAAATGCGCGCCCTCCCCAGAAAAATTGAAATTTATTATTTTTTTAAATAATTCCGGGTAATTCATCTATCGTATTGTTATAAGTATACCAAACTTAAAAGTTATGAACTGTTTTCTCTTCATGAAGAGAGAATTTTGTCATCATGAAGACAGTTCAGATGAAATCGTTTAATTCTTTACTGCTACTGAAAGGAGATTTTTTTTATCAACATTCTAAGAAGTGAGAAAGATATATCCCTGTATTAGATGTTCCCTTACAGTTAATTTTACGAAGTTAAAGTGTTTACTAGTAATTTCAAGACGTGAACATGTCGCTAACACATTCTTCTTTTCAGAATTGTGTTCGATAATCATGTTTGTGCGTCAAAATCTTATTCGTTAAATTTAAGATATGTAAGAGTCCAAAGGATATATAGTGAATGCTGCTATTCTTAAGAAATAGTACATCTGAAATTTAAATTGATCTTTTTATTACAGATACGTTTTTATATATGTGTGAGTAAATGAAAAAATCTGAACTATTTTACAAAAACGAAAAATGTCATCGCTTTCGCACCGATATATTGTCGTTCGGTTATAAAACGGTTAACCAATTTGTAACTCACAGCAGCGATGCAATTTAAAATATCCGATATCTTAATGAAATCGGAACAGGATAGATCGGATAGATATCATTAATCTCATAATAATAATTTAAATGCTCTTCCCCGGCAACCAAACTTAATCGAACGGGACGCGAGCATCATTTTTATTTTGACAATTAATTGACTGCTGATTGGTGCAACGCGCTGTTGGTGATTCTGTGGCAAAACATCTCGCTCGTGGTACGTCGTGGCAAGTGGGTAATTACAGAAGCAGCGTAACATCTATTTAAAGCAAATTTATTGTTTTCTTCTATTATTTGTCAGTGTATTATTGTCTTAACTTTTTTTTATACTCATTGTTTTTAACTTTTTTTGCAAATACGACGGAGTGGATGGAATGCGACTGGACCGGTGGTAGTAAGAATGCAACGAAACCTTGGAAAGCCCTAAAAGAGGAAGACTGTAACTCCTGTTGGAAGGACAGTTCTGCAAAGATCTGGGCTGAGTAATCAAGCACTCCCGCTGAAGTCGGGAAAGGAGAGACTGCAGCCCTTGCCCATCTTCTGGATTTGCAGCTGACAAAGACTTTGGACATTTAAAAGATTTGATAAAGTGCTAACATTTAATTCAGTTTTTGCTGTTTGAATGGTATTTTTGGTTTTCTGTAACTTATGAAGGAAAAAAAAATATTTCATCCTCCTCCCGAAGAAAAGCGTGGGGGAGGTGTTTAGCCACCAAAATCTTTCATGAACCCGCATCTCTCGCCTCCAGACGCCTTTTTATGAGCTGGTATGCGACTCATGTGGGGTCAGTAGGTGCGCGTTGTTGTTTGTGTTCTTTCATTTACATTACACCACAGAGACACTTGGATATCATCTAGGTCTTAATAATAAAATATTTATATCCAAAATATTTACATTGAAATCTATAACTCCTCTTTTAAAGTAAAATTCTTTTTAAAAGGAAGAGTTAATAGTGTGAAAGAAAATTTAGAAAAACAATTGCTATTTAATTTTGAATCAAGTTTCACACATTAAAATTTTTTTCATGTACCAGTTTTGAAAATTCCGCATCATTAATTAGAGTTAAATCTAATTTTCCTAAGAATAATTACCATTTATTCACCTTCAACTCTGTAGGGCATGCTGGTTGAAAATAACTTGTAATGTGCAACTATCAATTATATTTCAAAATTATATAATATGAAAGCTAAAATTGAAAATAAAAATCCGAACCACAATCTTTCATTTTAACTACGTAGGAGATGTATAAGAACTGAAACTGTTCTTAATGACTTTTCTCATCAACTTAATTTCATTTAATTTATAAAAATAATAATGCAAACTCTTATTGAATTTTAATTCATCTAGTATTTCTCAAATTGTGGAAAACGTCTTGCATGACACTGATTTCAATAATTAATGAAATATTAACTATTGCCGAGAATTTAGCATTTTTATTGAATATATGGCGAGATGCTGGGCTGGTTTTTTGGAAATTCATCTCTGGCAGGCGGTTAATTGCATCCGGAAATCGAATATGTGCTTCATGCGCGTTATTACGAACCAACTAAAACAAAACGTGACGCAGCAACAATAGTAATTAAAAATATCGCATACAACATATGGCTATTTTAGCCATTGCGTTTTTGAGTATCGAATTTACACGTTTCTCAAAATACAGATCGATCAATTGCCAATCTACTATTCTTGGAGGTGTCTGCACTATAAATTTTAAATCTGCGTACCGAAATTTATTCATTTAACTCTTTGTTTCAGAAAAAGTAAATGCGAATGGCACACCCGGAGGGAGATTTCTCGTAAATAGAATTCACTCGAGAGGAAAAAAATTAGTTTGGTGTAAAAACCTTAAACCAAATTTCATTCGTATAGCTCGAACCGTTTTTCGGTTAACCTTGTCATTAAAAACGGTTTACCGAAACTGTTATTTGAAGTAGGAGAGGGCTAAAGCGGGAAAATTCTTCAAAATTTCGAGTTAGTATTTTAATGAATCGCATATAAAAAAATAGTAAAAGTAAGGTCCGATTACTCTTATAAGATAGTGACTTTCTTTTCGCCATTGACTTCAGCCGTGAAACTGTGTTAACTATCGGTTTGTCGCCACTTGTAATGAAAACAGACGGTCTGTATCTAATATTTATTAGAAATTGAGTATGTTTCAAAAATGAACTTGTAATCTTAACTGCGCGCATTGGAATTTTGACGGTGTATTCGGAATCATAATAGGTTAATTCCTCTCCATGCCATTTGTTCTAATAATTATGGCTTTAGTTATGAAGATTAAATCAGCAGCAAAAGAACGTTTGATGTCCCCTAAAATGTGTAATTCTTAGTTAAAGTACAAATTAAATTTCGAATTTACCGGGGGGGGGAAAGCACGTTAAATCGTCGTTTATTCTTTAAAATTACACCCTTTGTATTTCTAGGTTGTATGCGCTTCGCCATTTTGAATGATGTATCGTTTGTAAAATTATATCTGAAAAAGATTTTTTATAAATGTCGAAAGATAGCAAAATTTCTTAGTTTAAAATCTATGAATGACAGCAAACCTATATTTTTAGGCTTCCACGCACTAGCAGCAATCCTCGCATGCATAGCGTGCCTCTTATTATTAGAGTTCAAAGTGCTGAAATAAGGTGCTAATTACACCTGTGTTGTGACCTTCGTTGTATGATTATCTGTCTTTTCATTTGTTGAGGGGAAAAAGTAAAGTAAAAGATAAAATAAAGCTTGTTAATAAAGTTGATTAGAAAAGTCAATGAGGACTGAAACAATTTGCCTCAATTCAATTCGAGTATCCGTTTAATTTTAACTAACTGAATTTGGAATTTATATGAAATTATTCGATATACTCAAGGTTATCGACCGATAGACATTTTTTCAGCCTTATTTGTTGGATGCCGGTTTAACAGTGCATCAAAGCGTTATGTAGAAAGAAGTTCATTATTATAGTTGATATAAAAATTATAAAATGAGTGATTTATAACATTTTTTTTTATTTATCAACAATGCATACGTTCAGCAAAACGAAGTTCACTAGTAAATAAATTATTTTATAAAACTTTAAAATAACTTAAATAATTTATTCGCATAGCAATATCGTCTTTTCACAGATAAAAAAAATTACCGTTCTGTTAATTTGTCAAATGCCAATTTGTTATGCCACTTATTTAAATAAAGTTACAAAGAATGATATAAAACGTATGTGTCGAAATCAGTAATAAATTCATCAATTACAGGCCATTATAAAAAAAATTGTTAGACTCGATCTATTTATGGATACCTTTACTTATATGAATGAAGCTTAAAATCTTAATAATAGTTGAAAACAAAATTCAGCTGTTTTCAATCGTAAGAAAAAACTGTGGCTTTATCAATTGCAGGCGCATCTAATCTAAATTACAGCGCAATGATGAAATTTGCGTGAAATTAAAATGATTTAATGAATAATCTAATTCAACTGTATTAATTTTTATATAACATCACAATATGTGGGGTGACGCTCATCGTTATCTATTTAACTGATTTAATTAGTTTGCACCCGAATTTGTTGGTCTTTTGAGAGGAATAATAAGTATTAAACATTTGTATAAGTTAAAAAAATGTATAAAAATGAGCTTCGAACATTCAAAGTTCCAAGTGGAAAATTGAAAAATATTTTATGCATTGAATTGTGAGAGATTTTAGTCAATGTTTCGTAAAGTTTTGTCAAATGTATTTGCATCATATTAATCAATTTTTAATTGCAAATAGGTCGATTCTATTGTGTTTTCATCAAAATTTTCGATTGATAAAAAAAATCTTAGATTTCTTTCTGTATCTCGCATCATAAGGAAATGTGTTAACCAAATCAAGTTAACTACATCTAATAAGTTTAAAGAATCGTTTTTTCTTAGAAATGTAATAATCTCAATTCCGAAGATATTTTATAACATTATGCTAAGTAATAATTGATAAAGTTTCCGATCAATATCTAATTTTTTTAAGAATTTTATGTGGTCAAAAGATGTCTATAGATATTTTCAAAGGATTCTACAAGTTCATTTGGCGTTATAAAAAGTTTTTTATTGATAATTTATTTTCGGAAAATTTTAAATAGAATTATCGTAAAATAAATTCACTTTAATAGTTGAGACAAAATGTTCAAATTTAATTTTCGACATTTTCTTTAGAAAATCGCTCAAGCATTTAAAATGGCATTTCTTTTCGAATGATACTTTTCTGTCAGAATAAGTGCCAAACAAACGAAATTAACTTCGGTTTCTTTGTCCCCTTCGATAAAATCGGATTTTTTCAAAAAATAACTTGAAAATTTCTGATCCGCTCAAAATTGAATGTTGGTGATTTTTTTCAAAAATTGAATATTTCCGTCAAACTAGCGTTTTTTAAAAAAAATTTCAGCCTAAATAAATTATTTTAAAGTTTTTTTTTAAAACTTTTACCGATTTTTTTAAATGTAAAAAGATGAAAATATTAAACTTTATTTTTTTATTATTTAAACACGAGAAACTGGTATTTAAATATCCCCTCCCCGCCTGCATATTTATAGGCCTGCAACCAACTCCAGTGGTGTATTTCCGAGTAGGTAACTTCCTAGAGATACAATGCAGATCGATTTAAAACATTAGTTTATTAGCGAAAAAATTTGTAAATAAATAATATTAACCAATTTAAAGAGGTATAATTTAGTAGGTTCAAATCTGTTTGTTTTAAAGAATTTTAATTGTTAAGCATCAATACCTAGCGTCTGGTTATAATAGTAGTATATAACTCATGGTAAATGCAAAAGCATTTTACACTTTCATAAAATTATTGAGCAATTAATTCAAAATAAATTATTAGAATAATGTTTAATTTCATTTCCAGCTAAATTAATCGATTTGCGTATTGTGTGCTACAGAGAACCGAACGGCAAAATGAATAGAGCTGAAATCGTTAAAATTGCTCTTAAGCATTTCTTTTTCGTATTCGATGATTTTAAAGAAATTAAAATTTGTCTTCTTTTTATGAATCATTGCAATGTCCAACATTGAATTATTCAGTGTCGTTTTCTGAGAATATTTACATCATACAAAAACTTGCGATATTTCGTAGATACAATTTCGTTTTTTTTCCCTTTGCAGAACAATGAATAGGAAATATTCGTGTATTGAAATTGACTGCCCAGTTTTCACATAAGAACTTTGCTTATTTTAAAATTGAGTTGGCTATTTTTTTTGCAGCTATTATGAATAGCAAATCTCAATTTAAAAAACTTTAAAAAAATCTTTTAAATACGAATCTAAACTTGGGACACTTGTATATAAATTGTGGATGTCCTCGTAGCTTAATGTTTCGGGTAGCAAATCATTCCTAAATACCTTAACACATTTTAAATATTGCATTAAAATGTCTTTTTTTTTATGGCTTCCGTATGGGGCACCATTTAATAAAACTGCAAAACAGAGGCAAATAATGAATTTAGTTTATAAAAGGCGAATTTGACCAAAATAAAAAAATAATTTATGTAGCAATCTATGATAAAAATAAAAACGCAAAGATCTTGATGTTTACTGAATGGATCAACTTTTGCGAATACTTCAATAAATTCACCGTTGTGCGATTTATTTAATGGAATGCCATTTCTCCTGCGTGCTAAATTACATTCGGGTATTTATAGAACTTCAATCACATGTTACTCAGAAGTCAATTTTTGAACGCTTTAAAAATTTAACTAAACCAAAATATGGGATATATAATTAATGCAGTGTATTCGAGTATGTGAGAGAGCTTCGGACATTTTCTACAAAATGTATTAACGTCATGCAATTTCTGAACAATGGATAAATAACAGCCTAATAACTGGGTTGCTGTTATTATATAAGCACCAGAATATTCGATTTCTAATTTGGGCTTTTCCCCCCGCTCGACTGAAATAAAAATGTGAAGAAAAATTACAGTCTTTAAGCTATTTTCAAAAACAAACACTAATTTTCGCATATTTAAGTCATTGCATTTTTGGGAATAGCGCTTATATTCATGTGAAAGTACTGACCAGCAGAGTATTACTTCTTAATAGATAAGTAATTCCAAATTTGATGCAGTTTTACAATTTACGTGATAAATATTTACCAAATTTTATCGATGTAACTCTCTTTATTTTGTAATTATCGTGTTAGCTTTTGTCGAATAGACACACTTCCTCTGGATGAATTGCGCAGTATAGCCAGCTATGGCCCTTATGCCAATAAACCAACCAACAACAACATCTGGATGAATTATTGACCGATTTGAAATTGTAAAACGGGCACGTACACATAGTTATACTAATTACTTAACTTGGAATCAACTGAACAGAAAATAAATTCTCTAAAGTATTTAAGAAATCCCACAAATGGTCCTAGGTACAAGATCTCATGTTACCTAGGGTTACTCCCTGCATGTAAGGTGTTAATCGGTATTGAATCGAAAGTTAATATATACATATGAATTTTAAAAAGGTAACAGTATCAGGTAATACGTTTATCATATAACTCTTGAAACTGCAATATGTAAAATTATTAGGAAATCCCAAGTATTTCAGTATATCTAAACTTTTTTCACATATAACTTGTACAATTTTCTTCTATAAAATTTCAAATTGGCTGGCAAAAAGCAATTAATATTGCTACTCATGGAATTCAGTAACTGAACTTAAGCCGAAATATTATTCAATTTGAGAGGAGAGCCCCAAGGCTTCACAGATCTTCCTTACCAATTTTCATCAACCATGTCCAAAGCATTTTTGGTTATGTTTCCATTTAGACAATTCGAAAAATGTATTTTTTAGTCACCACGCCTCGGAGGCTAACTTCCTGATAAGCTTGAGACTTGAAACATAGTTCAGAACTGGATGACAATCCAATATTAATATGCTTTCTTGTTTGTTCGGTACAAAGTTCGCAATCGATTCAAAACTTACGGAATCGAAAGATGGCTCCATGCCTAGGAGTTAGTTTAAAATAGCATACACAAGTAAAAAATAGTAATTATTTAAGTTAAATATATTCATAAATATATATCTTTAAATATTATTATTGATTTTAAAAATTTATAATCGCAAATTTTCGGGACTGTATGAAATGATGGATTAGGGAAAATTTTATGTCTCTTAGTTTTAAAAATTTGTTATTCGAATAAAATTTAAAATGATTATGGATTTCGTCCACAATCTTCCTTTTTTTTCAATTTATCAGATTAATAGCATACTTTCTTCCTTTATCTGTTTCTACTAATTATGAAATTGTTTGAGAATGGACAAACCGGTGGGAGTGGTCTCCAAAAACTCTAATCAATGCATTGGCCCAGAGAACGCTTTCCCTAATATTGGCGTGCAATAACTTTAAAATTTTAACCTTTGGCGTGAATTTACCATTTTTACTGAATCTATCGTGTCATCACTGGACAGTGTTTTGGCGATGAATAACTGTAATGCACTTAAATGATCCGAAAATCGAATTTATGTTTTAGACGCGTTTTCCCCAATCGATTGAAATCAAAATTTGACACTGAACTGCAATTGGAGCCACAAAATCTAACAAATTTTATATATTTCACTGTGTTTTTGAGTCGCCAGGTTTACACATTTTTGTAAGAACAGAATGATAGGTGGTCAAGCCTTTGTTGGAATTGGCACAAAATTTCGATGCCTATACTATGGATACTAAAACTGTGTATCGAATTTCATTTATCTAGATCTCTTCACTTTCTATCGTGTTAAAATATATTCAAACAACCAGATATGCAGACTTCTTTTGGGCGGATTTTGTTCAAAATTTGGTTAGAAATTTACGAGTTTGATGTGAAGAATACCAAATTTCACCTGTTTAGCTCAACTCTTATTTGAGTTCTTTACCAAAGAAAGACAACTTCAAAAACATGTTCCTTGAAATAGGGATGTTCAAAAACGTTCAGATTCCTCGAAATCTCAAGTTCGAATTTTTTTAACGATTACAGTACTTCCTGTTTCGTATACGCGAAAATAAAAATGCGCAATTCTTTTTTTAGCTGTATTTTTAGGTTTTTAAACGTATAATATCCAGTAAAATTCAATTCAATATTATACATCCCATTTAGCGACCCTTTACTAGAATATTGTCCTCTCTAGATGTTATTAACAGGGAGTGCATTTATTTTAAATTTAACGTTGTTTGATCGGACAAATAATTCAGTAGAACCAGTTTACTACGAGTCGCTGCGTGTGCGAATTAAAAAGCAAATCCTCTTTTAGAGTGAATGTTCGAAGAAAGCAATTTTTAAAAACCTCACTATATGGAAGGGTTTGGATGGAAAAACGAAATTTGGATTTCATCGTAACAATAAAAGCGCCAATTTTTGCATCAAACTGAATTTAAAAAGACGTTATAATTAGACGGGTCGAGTTATACAGAGATAAAAACTGTACATTAAAATAACAATAAGGACTACTCGGACAATCGCCTAGGAAATTATTCGGAAAGCATGTAAGTGGACAGTGCAGTAGGTTAGATTAACTTAAACGTTGTATGGTGTGGTTGTCTTCGTTTTGTAAGGCCTTAATTTTCTAGTAAATAACTTTAATAAATTTCGGCCGTAAAAGCTTCGCGGTTCAAGTAAGAAATTCACTGTAATATAGCAGTTTCAAAATAGTGCAGAAGTTATTTTTACGAGATTTTGTTTTGAATGATATATCTAAAAACAGTCATTGCTTTCACTAGTTTTTAATTACTCAAAGCATTGATTGGTATTGCAAAATTGTTAGTAATTGATTCAAAATTGATAGAAATCTTCTTCTTGAGAAGCGGACGTACCAAATTTCATTGAAATTGGGTGGAAACTGCGATTCTAACAAATATTCTTTATTGATTAAACGCTTATCTTCCTTTTATGTTCTAACATTTTTGCTTCTTGCGCATTTCTGGATTGATTCGTGCGGTCAGCCATAACAATGCGAACAAAGTAAGATTTTTTTTAACCCTACAGCCTAACCGTATTTTGAATTGACCAATGTGAAATGTGCTCGAGTTACACGATACTATTTAAATGCAAGCATTTTCGAATTAAATTTCATTATTCGAAAAACATAAGTTTCAAATTTTCTAATAATGAAATATTGAATTTCAAAATTTTGGTCCATGAACTGTCTCTCTGAAAATTTAAATTCAAGGAGAAATTTAATTTCATTCTTCACAAACAGTAATGCATATGCATCGCATTTAAACATTTCCCAAATGAAATCACAAGCAGTACAACAAGTTACTTTCACTTAGGAGACATTTATAATTAGAATATAATAGTAAGTCATTCAAAATATATTTTATAACAAATTAATTCACAACATAGCAATGAACTCATTTTTAAAAATAAGCCTTTGTTTACAAGATTTTACAATTTACAGAAATTCTTGTTTGCGATTAGAATTCAATCTTGACAATCATCATGTGAAGTTGCCTTTAAGGAAGAGTTTGACCTCACATCTTCCAGAATGAAAAAAATACTCATTGTTAGGTTCATTATAAAGCCAGGTTTACGTTTTCCACGCGTTCTGAAAGCAGATGAAAGCCACTTAACGATCAGACACGACACATTTTATCATTGCAGTCATGTCTCCAACCTCCACGTAGCTGTTTCGGCTTCACGGCTGAAAGGAGATGAAGTGAAGAGAGAGGGAGAGTTGGAGGCAGACACCAGTAAGAATGTGTGTTAGTAGGAACTCCGAGAAATGAGTTTAAATTTTAATTGACATTTAATTGTACATATGTAAATAGCCCTCAATCATTTAATCCATAAGATATAATCCATCCATCATAAAGGTGTTGCCAAGAAATGTGTCATCCCTTGCGTCAAGGCATGTGTTATTACATAATTCTCTTTATGTAATAATTCTAAGTATTTAATATCTCAGTACTTTTTATAAAACTCTCCTTATTTTATTGTTTAACTAGTTCTTCAGTTCGTTCGCAAGGAGTATATGTTATAAAAATCAGTTTGTCTGAATTCAAATATAACTCTGTTCATGATTTCATCAAATAGTCCGACATTAAAGTCGTGTTATTTTAACTATCTTGGCTAAGCTCCGTTTATATTTTGCATGAACCTTTCTGATAAAATCCGTCCCATAACGTCATAGCACTATTAAAAATATATATATATATATCCGATTCTTTGAACAGAATCCTTCCTTAGCTTTCAACAATGAAAAAAAAAAAAAAAAGATATCACGTGATCAGATAGATGAAGCAATGAAAACGGTTTGAACTGCAAATAACATTGCAAATTGTTGCTTTGCAGTTCTAGTTGAAAATTAAAGAAAAAAAATATTTAAAAGAAATTACCAACATTTAGCAAAAGTTTGCACAATTATTAAATTATTATAATGAAATATAATTTTTGGAACCATAAAATTCATTTGTGTAGTAATATTTTTCGAAATTATTTCAGAAAATCTCAGAATTTCAGCTTTATTTTTATTTCTATTTAAAAGAAATTGCTCCACGCTGCACATTTTCACCTTCCAACATATATATATATATGCCAAACACACGCATTCGTTTTTATCAGTTGTATAGATTAACCACACTTATGTTATTTCTCGGTATTTATACTTCGCACGATTGACTTTATATCAAATTCAGCCTTTTCTTTTTGATCCAAGCATGTGTAATTTGCATGATGTAAATAAAAGACTAACAAATTCATATAACCTCTGCTGACGTTCAGTAATTCATTTTTTTTTCATTACTTCATATTAACATGAATCGACTTCACTGAATAATTTCAACATCAATGGATTTTATTTTCCACTCTGCCTCATGAATCGTCGATCGTATATTTCATTTCAGAGGGGTGAACTCGTTAAAAATGGGTTTGCCATCTGAAAGCTAGCAACCATTTTTCGAAAAACTAAGTGGCTCGTTCTGTCGATCTGGCCACGAAGCTTCGTAACCGGAGAGCGTCTGAATGGTCTAAGACTCTCATTAAGATTATAAAATAAAAATTTTAACACGGTGTCATTCTGGTCTAAAAGCACAATGCTTTGAATAGGAATTAATTCTGCGCATGTGCGTGAACTTGACTCCTAAAATTTCTCTTGAATATAGAAATATTTTGACATTAAATTTTATTTTAAAAGTATAGCATTTTGGAAAGTTCTTAGTAAGTGTTGGAAAAATGGATAAATATACCTAAAATAAATGAAAGAAAAAAAAAAGAAAAATTTATTTAAAAAATTCAAATTTTCGAGACTCGAACTGAAGACCAGCAAAACTAAGTGACTCGTTCTGCCGATCTGGCCACGATGCTTCGTACCCGGGTAGCGTCTGAATGGTCGAAGACTCTCATTAAGATTATCCACTAAAACTTTTAAGACGGTGTCAATCTGGTCAAAAAGCACAAAGCTTTGAATAGGAATGAATTCTGCGCATGTGCGTGAACTTCACTCCTAAAATTTCTCTTGAATATAGAAATATTTTGACATTAAATTTTATTTTAAAAGTATAATATTTTATAAAGTTCTTAGTAAGTGTTGGAATAATGGATAAATATACCTAAAATAAATTTTAAAAAAAAGAAAAAAAAGATATAAAAAATTTTTATTTTCGAGACTCGAACTGAAGACCAGCAAAACTAATTGGTTCGTTCTGCCGATCTGGCCACGAAGCCTCGTACCCGGAATGCGTCTGAATGGTTTAAAGCTCTCATTAAGATTATAAACAAAAAGTTTTAACACGGTGACATTCTGGTCTAAACGCACAATGCTTTGAATAGGAATTAATTCTGCGCATGTGCGTGATCTTCACTTCTAAAATTTCTCTTGAATATAGAAATATTTTGACATTAAAATTTATTTTTAAAATATAACATTTTCAAATGTTCTTAGTAAGTGTTAGAATAATGGATACCTAAAATAAATAAAAGAAAAAAAAAAGAAAAGATAAATATATTTAAAAAATTCTCATTTTCGAGACTCGAACTGAAGACCAGCAAAACTAAGAGGCTCGTTCTGCCGATCTACCCACGAAGCGTCGTACCCGGAGAGCGTCTGAATGGTTTAAGACTCTCATTAAGATTATAAACTAAAAGTTTTAACAAGGTGTCATTCTGGTCAAAAAGCACAATGCTTTGAATAGGAATTGATTCTGCGCATGTGCGTGAACTTGACTCCTAAAATTTCTCTTGAATATAGAAATGTTTTGACATTAAAATTTATTTTAAAAATATAACATTTTCAAATGTTCTTAGTAAGTGTTGGAATAATGGATACCTAAAATAAATAAAAGAAAAAAAAATAGAAAAGATAAATATATTTAAGAATTCTCATTTTCGAGACTCGAACTGAAGACCAGCAAAACTAAGTGGCTCGTTATGCCGATCTGGCCACGAAGCTTCGTAGCCGGAGTGCGTCTGAATGGTTTAAGACTCTCATTAAGATTATAAACAAAAAATTTTTAACAAGGTGTCATTCTGGTCTAAAAGCACAATGCTTTGAATAGGAATTAATTCTGCGCATGTGCGTGAACTTCACTCCTAAAATTTCTCTTGAATATAGAAATGTTTTGAAATTAAAATTTATTTTAAAAATATAACATTTTCAGATGTTTGTAGTAAGTGTTGGAATAATGGATACCTAAAATAAATAAAAGAAAAAAAAAAATAGAAAAGATAAATATATTTAAGAATTCTCATTTTCGAGACTCTAACTGAAAACCAGCAAAACTAAGTGGTTCGTTCTGCAGATCTGGCCACGAAGCTTCGCAACCAGTTAGCGTCTGAATGGTTTAAGACTCTCATTAAGATTATAAACTAAAAGTTTTTACACGGTGTCATTCTAGTCTAAAAGCACAATGCTTTGAATAGGAGTTAATTCTGCGCATGTGCGTGAACTTCACTCCTAAAATTTCTCTTGAATATAGAAATATTTTAACATTAAAATTTATTTTAAAAGTATAGCATTTTGGAAATTTCTTTGTAATTGTTGGAATAATTTATAAATATACCTAAAATAAATTTTTAAAAAAAGGAAAAAAAATATATAAAAAATATATAATAAATAACTTGACTCCTAAAATTTCTCTTGAATATAGAAATATTTTGACTTTAAAATTTATTTTAAAAATATAACATTTTCAAATGTTTTTAGTAAGTGTTGGAATAATGGATACCTAAAATAAATAAAAAAAAAATAGAAAAGATAAATATATTTAGGAATTCTCATTTTCGAGACTCGAACTGAAGACCAGCAAAACTAAGTGGTTCGTTCTGCCGATCTGGCCACGAAGCTTCGCACCCGGAGAGCGTCTGAATGGTTTAAGACTCTCATTAAGATTATAAACTAAAAGTTTTAACACGGTGAAATTCTGGTCTAAAAGCACTATGCTTTGAATAGTAATTAATTCTGCGCATGTGCGTGAACTTCACTTCTAAAATTTCTCTTGAATATAGAAATATTTTAACATTAAAATTTATTTTAAAATAGAGCATTTTGGAAATTTCTTTGTAAGTGTTGGAATAATGGATAAATATACCTAAAATAAATTTAAAAAAAAAAGGAAAAAAAATATATAAAAAATTCTCATTTTCGAGACTCGAACTGAAGACCAGCAAAACTAAGCGGTTCGTTTTGCCGATCTAGCCACGAAGCTTCGTTCCCGGAGAGCGTCTGAATGGTTTAAGACTCTCATTAAGATTATAAACTATAATTTTTAACACGGTGTGATTCTGGTCTAAAAGCACAATGCTTTGAATAGGAATTAATTCTGCGCATGTGCGTGAACTTGACTCTTAAAATTTCTCTTGAATATAGAAATATTTTGACTTTAAAATTTATTTAAAAAATATAACGTTTTCAAATGTACTTAGTAAGTGTTGGAATAATGGATACCTAAAATAAATAAAAGAAAAAAAAATAGAAAAGATAAATATATTTAAGAATTCTCATTTTCGAGACTCGAACTGAAGACCAGTAAAACTAAGTGCCTCGTTCTACCGATCTGGCCACGAAGCTTCGTACCCGGAGAGCGTCTGAATGGTTTAAGACTCTTATTAAGATTATAAACTAAAAGTTTTTACACGGTGTCATTCTGGTCTAAAAGCACAATGCTTTGAATAGGAATTAATTCTGCGCATGTGCGTGAACTTCACTCCTAAAATTTCTCTTGAATATAGAAATATTGTGACATTAAATTTTATTTTAAAAGTATAATATTTTGGAAAGTTCTTAGTAAGTGTTGGAATAATTGATAAATATACCTAAAATAAATAAAAAAAAAGAAAAAAAAATATATAAAAAATTCTGATTTTCGAGACTCGAACTGAAGACCAGTAAAACTAAGTGCCTCGTTCTACCGATCTGGCCACGAAGCTTCGTACCCGGAGAGCGTCTGAATGGTTTAAGACTCTTATTAAGATTATAAACTAAAAGTTTTTACACGGTGTCATTCTGGTCTAAAAGAACAATGCTTTGAATAGGAATTAATTCTGCGCATGTGCGTGAACTTCACTCCTAAAATTTCTCTTGAATATAGAAATATTTTAACATTAAAATTTATTTTAAAAGTATAGCATTTTGGAAATTTCTTTGTAATTGTTGGAATAATTTATAAATATACCTAAAATAAATTTTTAAAAAAAGGAAAAAAATATATAAAAAATATATAATAAATAACTTGACTCCTAAAATTTCTCTTGAATATAGAAATATTTTGACTTTAAAATTTATTTTAAAAATATAACATTTTCAAATGTTCTTAGTAAGTGTTGGAATAATGGATACCTAAAATAAATAAAAAAAAATAGAAAAGATAAATATATTTAGGAATTCTCATTTTCGAGACTCGAACTGAAGACCAGCAAAACTAAGTGGTTCGTTCTGCCGATCTGGCCACGAAGCTTCGCACCCGGAGAGCGTCTGAATGGTTTAAGACTCTCATTAAGATTATAAACTAAAAGTTTTAACACGGTGAAATTCTGGTCTAAAAGCACAATGCTTTGAATAGTAATTAATTCTGCGCATGTGCGTGAACTTGACTCCTAAAATTTCTCTTGAATATAGAAATATTTTGACTTTAAAATTTATTTAAAAAATATAACGTTTTCAAATGTACTTAGTAAGTGTTGGAATAATGGATACCTAAAATAAATAAAAGAAAAAAAAATAGAAAAGATAAATATATTTAAGAATTCTCATTTTCGAGACTCGAACTGAAGAGCAGTAAAACTAAGTGCCTCGTTCTACCGATCTGGCCACGAAGCTTCGTACCCGGAGAGCGTCTGAATGGTTTAAGACTCTTATTAAGATTATAAACTAAAAGTTTTTACACGGTGTCATTCTGGTCTAAAAGCACAATGCTTTGAATAGGAATTAATTCTGCGCATGTGCGTGAACTTCACTCCTAAAATTTCTCTTGAATATAGAAATATTTTAACATTAAAATTTATTTTAAAAGTATAGCATTTTGGAAATTTCTTTGTAATTGTTGGAATAATTTATAAATATACCTAAAATAAATTTTTAAAAAAAGGAAAAAAAAATATATAAAAAATATATAATAAATAACTTGACTCCTAAAATTTCTCTTGAATATAGAAATATTTTGACTTTAAAATTTATTTTAAAAATATAACATTTTCAAATGTTCTTAGTAAGTGTTGGAATAATGGATACCTAAAATAAATAAAAAAAAAATAGAAAAGATAAATATATTTAGGAATTCTCATTTTCGAGACTCGAACTGAAGACCAGCAAAACTAAGTGGTTCGTTCTGCCGATCTGGCCACGAAGCTTCGCACCCGGAGAGCGTCTGAATGGTTTAAGACTCTCATTAAGATTATAAACTAAAAGTTTTAACACGGTGAAATTCTGGTCTAAAAGCACAATGCTTTGAACAGTAATTAATTCTGCGCATGTGCGTGAACTTAACTTCTAAAATTTCTCTTGAATATAGAAATATTTTAACATTAAAATTTATTTTAAAATAGAGCATTTTGGAAATTTCTTTGTAAGTGTTGGAATAATGGATAAATATACCTAAAATAAATTTAAAAAAAAAGGAAAAAAAATATATAAAAAATTCTCATTTTCGAGACTCGAACTGAAGACCAGCAAAACTAAGCGGTTCGTTTTGCCGATCTAGCCACGAAGCTTCGTTCCCGGAGAGCGTCTGAATGGTCTAAGACTCTCATTAAGATTATAAACTATAATTTTTAACACGGTGTGATTCTGGTCTAAAAGCACAATGCTTTGAATAGGAATTAATTCTGCGCATGTGCGTGAACTTGACTCTTAAAATTTCTCTTGAATATAGAAATATTTTGACTTTAAAATTTATTTAAAAAATATAACGTTTTCAAATGTACTTAGTAAGTGTTGGAATAATGGATACCTAAAATAAATAAAAGAAAAAAAAATAGAAAAGATAAATATATTTAAGAATTCTCATTTTCGAGACTCGAACTGAAGACCAGTAAAGCTAAGTGCCTCGTTCTACCGATCTGGCCACGAAGCTTCGTACACGGAGAGCGTCTGAATGGTTTAAGACTCTTATTAAGATTATAAACTAAAAGTTTTTACACGGTGTCATTCTGGTCTAAAAGCACAATGCTTTGAATAGGAATTAATTCTGCGCATGTGCGTGAACTTCACTCCTAAAATTTCTCTTGAATATAGAAATATTTTAACATTAAAATTTATTTTAAAAGTATAGCATTTTGGAAATTTCTTTGTAATTGTTGGAATAATTTATAAATATACCTAAAATAAATTTTTAAAAAAAGGAAAAAAAATATATAAAAAATATATAATAAATAACTTGACTCCTAAAATTTCTCTTGAATATAGAAATATTTTGACTTTAAAATTTATTTTAAAAATATAACATTTTCAAATGTTCTTAGTAAGTGTTGGAATAATGGATACCTAAAATAAATAAAAAAAAATAGAAAAGATAAATATATTTAGGAATTCTCATTTTCGAGACTCGAACTGAAGACCAGCAAAACTAAGTGGTTCGTTCTGCCGATCTGGCCACGAAGCTTCGCACCCGGAGAGCGTCTGAATGGTTTAAGACTCTCATTAAGATTATAAACTAAAAGTTTTAACACGGTGAAATTCTGGTCTAAAAGCACAATGCTTTGAATAGTAATTAATTCTGCGCATGTGCGTGAACTTGACTCCTAAAATTTCTCTTGAATATAGAAATATTTTGACTTTAAAATTTATTTAAAAAATATAACGTTTTCAAATGTACTTAGTAAGTGTTGGAATAATGGATACCTAAAATAAATAAAAGAAAAAAAAATAGAAAAGATAAATATATTTAAGAATTCTCATTTTCGAGACTCGAACTGAAGAGCAGTAAAACTAAGTGCCTCGTTCTACCGATCTGGCCACGAAGCTTCGTACCCGGAGAGCGTCTGAATGGTTTAAGACTCTTATTAAGATTATAAACTAAAAGTTTTTACACGGTGTCATTCTGGTCTAAAAGCACAATGCTTTGAATAGGAATTAATTCTGCGCATGTGCGTGAACTTCACTCCTAAAATTTCTCTTGAATATAGAAATATTTTAACATTAAAATTTATTTTAAAAGTATAGCATTTTGGAAATTTCTTTGTAATTGTTGGAATAATTTATAAATATACCTAAAATAAATTTTTAAAAAAAGGAAAAAAAAATATATAAAAAATATATAATAAATAACTTGACTCCTAAAATTTCTCTTGAATATAGAAATATTTTGACTTTAAAATTTATTTTAAAAATATAACATTTTCAAATGTTCTTAGTAAGTGTTGGAATAATGGATACCTAAAATAAATAAAAAAAAAATAGAAAAGATAAATATATTTAGGAATTCTCATTTTCGAGACTCGAACTGAAGACCAGCAAAACTAAGTGGTTCGTTCTGCCGATCTGGCCACGAAGCTTCGCACCCGGAGAGCGTCTGAATGGTTTAAGACTCTCATTAAGATTATAAACTAAAAGTTTTAACACGGTGAAATTCTGGTCTAAAAGCACAATGCTTTGAATAGTAATTAATTCTGCGCATGTGCGTGAACTTAACTTCTAAAATTTCTCTTGAATATAGAAATATTTTAACATTAAAATTTATTTTAAAATAGAGCATTTTGGAAATTTCTTTGTAAGTGTTGGAATAATGGATAAATATACCTAAAATAAATTTAAAAAAAAAGGAAAAAAAATATATAAAAAATTCTCATTTTCGAGACTCGAACTGAAGACCAGCAAAACTAAGCGGTTCGTTTTGCCGATCTAGCCACGAAGCTTCGTTCCCGGAGAGCGTCTGAATGGTCTAAGACTCTCATTAAGATTATAAACTATAATTTTTAACACGGTGTGATTCTGGTCTAAAAGCACAATGCTTTGAATAGGAATTAATTCTGCGCATGTGCGTGAACTTGACTCTTAAAATTTCTCTTGAATATAGAAATATTTTGACTTTAAAATTTATTTAAAAAATATAACGTTTTCAAATGTACTTAGTAAGTGTTGGAATAATGGATACCTAAAATAAATAAAAGAAAAAAAAAATAGAAAAGATAAATATATTTAAGAATTCTCATTTTCGAGACTCGAACTGAAGACCAGTAAAGCTAAGTGCCTCGTTCTACCGATCTGGCCACGAAGCTTCGTACACGGAGAGCGTCTGAATGGTTTAAGACTCTTATTAAGATTATAAACTAAAAGTTTTTACACGGTGTCATTCTGGTCTAAAAGCACAATGCTTTGAATAGGAATTAATTCTGCGCATGTGCGTGAACTTCACTCCTAAAATTTCTCTTGAATATAGAAATATTGTGACATTAAATTTTATTTTAAAAGTATAATATTTTGGAAAGTTCTTAGTAAGTGTTGGAATAATTGATAAATATACCTAAAATAAATAAAAAAAAAGAAAAAAAAATATATAAAAAATTCTCATTTTCGAGACTCGAACTGAAGACCAGTAAAACTAAGTGCCTCGTTCTACCGATCTGGCCACGAAGCTTCGTACCCGGAGAGCGTCTGAATGGTCTAAGACTCTCATTAAGATTATAAACTATAATTTTTAACACGGTGTGATTCTGGTCTAAAAGCACAATGCTTTGAATAGGAATTAATTCTGCGCATGTGCGTGAACTTGACTCCTAAAATTTCTCTTGAATATAGAAATATTTTGACTTTAAAATTTATTTAAAAAATATAACGTTTTCAAATGTACTTAGTAAGTGTTGGAATAATGGATACCTAAAATAAATAAAAGAAAAAAAATAGAAAAGATAAATGTATTTAAGAATTCTCATTTTCGAGACTCGAACTGAAGACCAGTAAAACTAAGTACCTCGTTCTACTGATCTGGCCACGAAGCTTCGTACCCGGAGAGCGTCTGAATGGTTTAAGACTCTTATTAAGATTATAAACAAAGTTTTTACACGGTGTCATTCTGGTCTAAAAGCACAATGCTTTGAATAGGAATTAATTCTGCGCATGTGCGTGAACTTCACTCCTAAAATTTCTCTTGAATATAGAAATGTTTTGAAATTAAAATTTATTTTAAAAATATAACATTTTCAGATGTTTGTAGTAAGTGTTGGAATAATGGATACCTAAAATAAATAAAAGAAAAAAAAATAGAAAAGATAAATATATTTAAGAATTCTCATTTTCGAGACTCGAACTGAAGACCAGCAAAACTAAGCGGTTCGTTCTGCCGATCTGGCCACGAATCTTCGCACCCGGACAGCGTCTGAATGGTTTAAGACTCTCATTAAGATTATAAACTAAAAGTTTTTACACGGTGTCTTTCTGGTCTAAAAGCACAATGCTTTGAATAGGAATTATTTCTGCGCATGTGCGTGAACTTGACTCCTAAAATTTCTCTTGAATATAGAAATATTTTGACTTTAAAATTTATTTTAAAAATATAACATTTTCAAATGTTTTTCGTAAGTGTTGGAATAATGGATACCTAAAATAAATAAAAGAAAAAAAAATAGAAAAGATAAATATATTTAAGAATTCTCATTTTCGAGAGTCGAACTGAAGACCAGCAAAACTAAGTGGTTCGTTCTGCAGATCTGGCCACGAAGCGTCGCACCCAGTTAGCGTCTGAATGGTTTAAGACTCTCATTAAGATTATAAACTAAAAGATTTAACACGGTATCATTCTGGTCTAAAAGCACAATGCTTTGATAGGAATTAATTCTGCGCATGTGCGTGAACTTCACTTCTAAAATTTCTCTTGAATATAGAAATATTTTAACATTAAAATTTATTTTAAAAGTATAACATTTTGGAAAGTTCTTAGTAAGTGTTGTAATAATGGATAACTATACCTAAAATAAATAAAAGAAAAAAGAAAAAAAAATTATTTAAAAAATTCTCATTTTCGAGACTCGAACTGAAGACCAGCAAAACTAAGTGGTTCGTTCTGCCGATCTGGCCAAGAAGCATCGTACCCGGAGAGCGTCTGATTGGTTTAAGACTCTCATTAAGATTATAAACAAAAAGTTTTAACAAGGTGTCATTCTGGTCTAAAAGCACAATGCATTGAATAGGAATTAATTCTGCGCATGTGCGTGATCTTCACTTCTAAAATTTTTCTTGAATATAGAAATATTTTGACATTAAAATTTATTTTTAAAATATAACATTTTCAAATGTTCTTAGTAAGTGTTAGAATAATGGATACCTAAAATAAATAAAAGAAAAAAAAAAAAAGAAAAGATAAATATATTTAAAAAATTCTCATTTTCGAGACTCGATTTGAAGACCAGCAAAACTAAGAGGCTCCTTCTACCGATCTGGCCACGAAGCTTCGTACCCGGAGAGCGTCTGAATGGTCTAAGGCTCTCTCATTAAGATTATAAACTATAATTTTTAACACGGTGTGATTCTGGTCGAAAAGCACAATGCTTTGAATAGGAATTATTTCTGCGCATGTGCGTGAACTTGACTCCTAAAATTTCTCTTGAATATAGAAATATTTTGACTTTAAAATTTATTTTAAAAATATAACATTTTTAAATGTTCTTCGTAAGTGTTGGAATAATGGATACCTAAAATAAATAAAAGAAAAAAAAATTGAAAAGATACATATATTTAAGAATTCTCATTTTCGAGACTCGAACTGAAGACTAGCAAAACTAAGTGGTTCGTTCTGCCGATCTGGCCACGAAGCTTCGCACCCGGAGAGCGTCTGAATGGTTTAAGACTCTCATTAAGATTATAAACTAAAAGTTTTAACAAGGTGAAATTCTGGTCTAAAAGCACAATGCTTTGAATAGTAATTAATTCTGCGCATGTGCGTGAACTTAACTTCTAAAATTTCTCTTGAATATAGAAATATTTTAACATTAAAATTTATTTTAAAATAGAGCATTTTGGAAATTTCTTTGTAAGTGTTGGAATAATGGATAAATATACCTAAAATAAATTTAAAAAAAAAGGAAAAAAAATATATAAAAAATTCTCATTTTCGAGACTCGAACTGAAGACCAGCAAAACTAAGCGGTTCGTTTTGCCGATCTAGCCACGAAGCTTCGTTCCCGGAGAGCGTCTGAATGGTCTAAGACTCTCATTAAGATTATAAACTATAATTTTTAACACGGTGTGATTCTGGTCTAAAAGCACAATGCTTTGAATAGGAATTAATTCTGCGCATGTGCGTGAACTTGACTCTTAAAATTTCTCTTGAATATAGAAATATTTTGACTTTAAAATTTATTTAAAAAATATAACGTTTTCAAATGTACTTAGTAAGTGTTGGAATAATGGATACCTAAAATAAATAAAAGAAAAAAAAATAGAAAAGATAAATATATTTAAGAATTCTCATTTTCGAGACTCGAACTGAAGACCAGTAAAGCTAAGTGCCTCGTTCTACCGATCTGGCCACGAAGCTTCGTACACGGAGAGCGTCTGAATGGTTTAAGACTCTTATTAAGATTATAAACTAAAAGTTTTTACACGGTGTCATTCTGGTCTAAAAGCACAATGCTTTGAATAGGAATTAATTCTGCGCATGTGCGTGAACTTCACTCCTAAAATTTCTCTTGAATATAGAAATATTGTGACATTAAATTTTATTTTA
Source organism: Argiope bruennichi (assembly GCF_947563725.1). Taxonomy (NCBI): domain Eukaryota; kingdom Metazoa; phylum Arthropoda; class Arachnida; order Araneae; family Araneidae; genus Argiope; species Argiope bruennichi. Next base: position 107,341,672 of record NC_079157.1, on the reverse strand, counting down.
AAAGTATAATATTTTGGAAAGTTCTTAGTAAGTGTTGGAATAATTGATAAATATACCTAAAATAAATAAAAAAAAAGAAAAAAAAATATATAAAAAATTCTCATTTTCGAGACTCGAACTGAAGACCAGTAAAACTAAGTGCCTCGTTCTACCGATCTGGCCACGAAGCTTCGTACCCGGAGAGCGTCTGAATGGTCTAAGACTCTCATTAAGATTATAAACTATAATTTTTAACACGGTGTGATTCTGGTCTAAAAGCACAATGCTTTGAATAGGAATTAATTCTGCGCATGTGCGTGAACTTGACTCCTAAAATTTCTCTTGAATATAGAAATATTTTGACTTTAAAATTTATTTAAAAAATATAACGTTTTCAAATGTACTTAGTAAGTGTTGGAATAATGGATACCTAAAATAAATAAAAGAAAAAAAATAGAAAAGATAAATGTATTTAAGAATTCTCATTTTCGAGACTCGAACTGAAGACCAGTAAAACTAAGTACCTCGTTCTACCGATCTGGCCACGAAACTTCGTACCCGGAGAGCGTCTGAATGGTTTAAGACTCTTATTAAGATTATAAACAAAGTTTTTACACGGTGTCATTCTGGTCTAAAAGCACAATGCTTTGAATAGGAATTAATTCTGCGCATGTGCGTGAACTTCACTCCTAAAATTTCTCTTGAATATAGAAATGTTTTGAAATTAAAATTTATTTTAAAAATATAACATTTTCAGATGTTTGTAGTAAGTGTTGGAATAATGGATACCTAAAATAAATAAAAGAAAAAAAAATAGAAAAGATAAATATATTTAAGAATTCTCATTTTCGAGACTCGAACTGAAGACCAGCAAAACTAAGCGGTTCGTTCTGCCGATCTGGCCACGAATCTTCGCACCCGGACAGCGTCTGAATGGTTTAAGACTCTCATTAAGATTATAAACTAAAAGTTTTTACACGATGTCTTTCTGGTCTAAAAGCACAATGCTTTGAATAGGAATTATTTCTGCGCATGTGCGTGAACTTGACTCCTAAAATTTCTCTTGAATATAGAAATATTTTGACTTTAAAATTTATTTTAAAAATATAACATTTTCAAATGTTTTTCGTAAGTGTTGGAATAATGGATACCTAAAATAAATAAAAGAAAAAAAAATAGAAAAGATAAATATATTTAAGAATTCTCATTTTCGAGAGTCGAACTGAAGACCAGCAAAACTAAGTGGTTCGTTCTGCAGATCTGGCCACGAAGCGTCGCACCCAGTTAGCGTCTGAATGGTTTAAGACTCTCATTAAGATTATAAACTAAAAGATTTAACACGGTATCATTCTGGTCTAAAAGCACAATGCTTTGATAGGAATTAATTCTGCGCATGTGCGTGAACTTCACTTCTAAAATTTCTCTTGAATATAGAAATATTTTAACATTAAAATTTATTTTAAAAGTATAACATTTTGGAAAGTTCTTAGTAAGTGTTGTAATAATGGATAACTATACCTAAAATAAATAAAAGAAAAAAGAAAAAAAAATTATTTAAAAAATTCTCATTTTCGAGACTCGAACTGAAGACCAGCAAAACTAAGTGGTTCGTTCTGCCGATCTGGCCAAGAAGCATCGTACCCGGAGAGCGTCTGATTGGTTTAAGACTCTCATTAAGATTATAAACAAAAAGTTTTAACAAGGTGTCATTCTGGTCTAAAAGCACAATGCATTGAATAGGAATTAATTCTGCGCATGTGCGTGATCTTCACTTCTAAAATTTTTCTTGAATATAGAAATATTTTGACATTAAAATTTATTTTTAAAATATAACATTTTCAAATGTTCTTAGTAAGTGTTAGAATAATGGATACCTAAAATAAATAAAAGAAAAAAAAAAAAGAAAAGATAAATATATTTAAAAAATTCTCATTTTCGAGACTCGAACTGAAGACCAGCAAAACTAAGAGGCTCCTTCTACCGATCTGGCCACGAAGCTTCGTACCCGGAGAGCGTCTGAATGGTCTAAGGCTCTCTCATTAAGATTATAAACTATAATTTTTAACACGGTGTGATTCTGGTCGAAAAGCACAATGCTTTGAATAGGAATTATTTCTGCGCATGTGCGTGAACTTGACTCCTAAAATTTCTCTTGAATATAGAAATATTTTGACTTTAAAATTTATTTTAAAAATATAACATTTTTAAATGTTCTTCGTAAGTGTTGGAATAATGGATACCTAAAATAAATAAAAGAAAAAAAAATTGAAAAGATACATATATTTAAGAATTCTCATTTTCGAGACTCGAACTGAAGACTAGCAAAACTAAGTGGTTCGTTCTGCCGATCTGGCCACGAAGCTTCGCACCCGGAGAGCGTCTGAATGGTTTAAGACTCTCATTAAGATTATAAACTAAAAGTTTTAACAAGGTGAAATTCTGGTCTAAAAGCACAATGCTTTGAATAGTAATTAATTCTGCGCATGTGCGTGAATTCACTTCTAAAATTTCTCTTGAATATAGAAATATTTTGACATTAAAATTTATTTTAAAAATATAACATTTTCAAATGTTCTTAGTAAGTGTTGGAATAATGGATACCTAAAATAAATAATAATAATAATAAAAAAAAAAATAGAAAAGATAAATATATTTAGGAATTCTCATTTTCGAGACTCGAACTGAAGACCAGCAGAACTAAGCGGTTCGTTTTGCCGATCTGGCCACGAAGCTTCGTTCCCGCAGAGCGTCTGAATGGTCTAAGACTCTCATTAAGATTATAAACTAGAATTTTTAACACGGTGTGATTCTGGTCTAAAAGCACAATGCTTTGAATAGGAATTAATTCTGCGCATGTGCGTGAACTTGACTCCTAAAATTTCTCTTGAATATAGAAATATTTTGACTTTAAAATTTATTTAAAAAATATAACGTTTTCAAATGTACTTAGTAAGTGTTGGAATAATGGATACCTAAAATAAATAAAAGAAAAAAAAAATTGAAAAGATACATATATTTAAGAATTCTCATTTTCGAGACTCGAACTGAAGACCAGCAAAACTAAGTGGTTCGTTCTGCCGATCTGGCCACGAAGCTTCGTTCCCGGAGAGCGTCTGAATGGTCTAAGACTCTTATTAAGATTATAAACTATAATTTTTAACATGGTGTGATTCTGGTTTAAAAGCACAATGCTTTGAATAGAAATTAATTCTGCGCATGTGCGTGAACTTGACTCCTAAAATTTCTCTTGAATATAGAAATATTTTGACTTTAAAATTTATTTAAAAAATATAACGTTTTCAAATGTACTTAGTAAGTGTTGGAATAATGGATACCTAAAATAAATAAAAGAAAAAAAAAATAGAAAAGATAAATATATTTAAGAATTCTCATTTTCGAGACTCGAACTGAAGAGCAGTAAAACTAAGTGCCTCGTTCTACCGATCTGGCCACGAAGCTTCGTACCCGGAGAGCGTCTGAATGGTTTAAGACTCTTATTAAGATTATAAACTAAAAGTTTTTACACGGTGTCATTCTGGTCTAAAAGCACAATGCTTTGAATAGGAATTAATTCTGCGCATGTGCGTGAACTTCACTCCTAAAATTTCTCTTGAATATAGAAATATTGTGACATTAAATTTTATTTTAAAAGTATAATATTTTGGAAAGTTCTTAGTAAGTGTTGGAATAATTGATAAATATACCTAAAATAAATAAAAAAAAAGAAAAAAAAAAATATATATAAAAAATTCTCATTTTCGAGACTCGAACTGAAGACCAGTAAAACTAAGTGCCTCGTTCTACCGATCTGGCCACGAAGCTTCGTACCCGGAGGGCGTCTGAATGGTTTAAGACTCTTATTAAGATTATAAACTAAAAGTTTTTACACGGTGTCATTCTGGTCTAAAAGCACAATGCTTTGAATAGGAATTAATTCTGCGCATGTGCGTGAACTTCACTCCTAAAATTTCTCTTGAATATAGAAATATTTTAACATTAAAATTTATTTTAAAAGTATAGCATTTTGGAAATTTCTTTGTAATTGTTGGAATAATTTATAAATATACCTAAAATAAATTTAAAAAAAAAGGAAAAAAATATATAAATATATATAATAAATAACTTGACTCCTAAAATTTCTCTTGAATATAGAAATATTTTGACTTTAAAATTTATTTTAAAAATATAACGTTTTCAAATGTACTTAGTAAGTGTTGGAATAATGGATACCTGAAATAAATAAAAAAAAAAAAAAATAGAAAAGATAAATATATTTAGGAATTCTCATTTTCGAGACTCGAACTGAAGACCAGTAAAACTAAGCGGTTCGTTTTGCCGATCTAGCCACGAAGCTTCGTTCCCGGAGAGCGTCTGAATGGTCTAAGACTCTCATTAAGATTATAAACTATAATTTTTAACACGGTGTGATTCTGGTCTAAAAGCACAATGCTTTGAATAGGAATTAATTCTGCGCATGTGCGTGAACTTGACTCCTAAAATTTCTCTTGAATATAGAAATATTTTGACTTTAAAATTTATTTAAAAAATATAACGTTTTCAAATGTACTTAGTAAGTGTTGGAATAATGGATACCTGAAATAAATAAAAGAAAAAAAAAAAGAAAAGATAAATATATTTAAGAATTCTCATTTTCGAGATTCGAACTGAAGACCAGTAAAACTAAGTGCCTCGTTCTACCGATCTGGCCACGAAGCTTCGTACCCGGAGAGCGTCTGAATTGTTTAAGACTCTTATTAAGATTATAAACTAAAAGTTTTTACACGGTGTCATTCTGGTCTAAAAGCACAATGCTTTGAATAGGAATTAATTCTGCGCATGTGCGTGAACTTCACTCCTAAAATTTCTCTTGAATATAGTAATATTGTGACATTAAATTTTATTTTAAAAGTATAATATTTTGGAAAGTTCTTAGTAAGTGTTGGAATAATTGATAAATATACCTAAAATAAATAAAAAAAAAGAAAAAAAATATATAAAAAAAATTCTCATTTTCGAGCCTCGAACTGAAGACCAGTAAAACTAAGCGCCTCGTTCTACCGATCTGGCCACGAAGCTTCGTACCCGGAGAGCGTCTGAATGGTTTAAGACTCTTATTAAGATTATAAACTAAAAGTTTTTACACGGTGTCATTCTGGTCTAAAAGCACAATGCTTTGAATAGGAGTTAATTCTGCGCATGTGCGTGAACTTCACTCCTAAAATTTCTCTTGAATATAGAAATATTTTAACATTAAAATTTATTTTAAAAGTATAGCATTTTGGAAATTTCTTTGTAATTGTTGGAATAATTTATAAATATACCTAAAATAAATTTTTAAAAAAAGAAAAAAATATATAAAAAATATATAATAAATAACTTGACTCCTAAAATTTCTCTTGAATATAGAAATATTTTGACTTTAAAATTGATTTTAAAAATATAACATTTTCAAATGTTTTTAGTAAGTGTTGGAATAATGGATACCTAAAATAAATAAAAAAAAAATAGAAAAGATAAATATATTTAGGAATTCTCATTTTCGAGACTCGAACTGAAGACCAGCAAAACTAAGTGGTTCGTTCTGCCGATCTGGCCACGAAGCTTCGCACCCGGAGAGCGTCTGAATGGTTTAAGACTCTCATTAAGATTATAAACTAAAAGTTTTAACACGGTGAAATTCTGGTCTAAAAGCACAATGCTTTGAATAGTAATTAATTCTGCGCATGTGCGTGAACTTCACTTCTAAAATTTCTCTTGAATATAGAAATATTTTAACATTAAAATTTATTTTAAAATAGAGCATTTTGGAAATTTCTTTGTAAGTGTTGGAATAATGGATAAATATACCTAAAATAAATTTAAAAAAAAAGGAAAAAAAATATATAAAAAATTCTCATTTTCGAGACTCGAACTGAAGTCCAGCAAAACTAAGTGGCTCGTTCTGCCGATCTGGCCACGAAGCTTCGTACCCGGTGAGCGTCTGAATGGTTTAAGACTCTCATTAAGATTATAAACTAAAAGTTTTAACACGGTGACATTCTGGTCTAAAAGCACAATGCTTTGAATAGGAATGAATTCTGCGCATGTGCGTGAACTTCACTCCTAAAATTTCTCTTGAAAATAGAAATATTTTGACTTTAAAATTTATTTTAAAAATATAACATTTTCAAATGTTCTTAGTAAGTGTTGGAATAATGGATACCTAAAATAAATAAAAGCAAAACAAATAGAAAAGATAAATATATTTAAGAATTCTCATTTCCGAGAGTCGAACTGAAGACCAGCAAAACTAAGTGGCTCGTTCTGCCGATCTAGCCACGAAACCTCGTACCCGGAGAGCGTCTGAATGGTCTAAGACTCTCATTAATATTATCCACTAAAACGTTTAAGACGGTGTCATTCTGGTCTAAAAGCACAATGCTTTGAATAGGAATTAATTCTGCGCATGTGCGTGAGCTTGACTTCTAAAATTTCTCTTGAATATAGAAATATTTTAACATTAACATTTATTTTAAAAATATAGCATTTCCAAATGTTCTTAGAAAGTGTTAGAATAATGGATACCTAAAATAAATAAAAGAAGAAAAAAAAGAAAATATAAATATATTTAAGTATTCTCATTTTCGAGACTCGAACTGAAGACCAGCAAAACTAAGTGCCTCGTTCTGCCGATCTGGCCACGAAGGTTCGTACCCGGAGAGCGTCTGAATGGTTTAAGACTCTCATTAAGATTATAAACTAAAAGTTTTAACACGGTGACATTCTGGTCTAAAAACACAATGCTTTGAATAGGAATTAATTCTGCGCATGTGCGTGAACTTGACTCCTAAAATTTCTCTTGAATATAGAAATATTTTGACTTCAAATTTATTTAAAAAATATAACATTTTCAAATGTACTTAGTAAGTTTTGGAATAATGGATACCTAAAATAAATAAAAGAAAAAAAATAGAAAAGAAATATATTTAAGAATTCTCATTTTCGAGACTCGAACTGAAGACCAGCAAAACTAAGTGCCTCGTTCTGCCGATCTGGCCACGAAACTTCGTACCCGGAGAGCGTCTGAATGGTCTAAGACTCTCTTTAAGATTATAAACTAAAAGTTTTTACACGGTGTCATTCTGGTCTAAAAGCACAATGCTTTGAATAGGAATTAATTCTGCGCATGTGCGTGAACTTGACTCCTAAAATTTCTCTTGAATATAGAAATATTTTGACTTTAAAATTTATTTAAAAAATATAACGTTTTCAAATGTACTTAGTAAGTGTTGGAATAATGGATACCTAAAATAAATAAAAGAAAAAAAAAAATAGAAAAGATAAATATATTTAAGAATTCTCATTTTCGAGACTCGAACTGAAGAGCAGTAAAACTAAGTGCCTCGTTCTACCGATCTGGCCACGAAGCTTCGTACCCGGAGAGCGTCTGAATGGTTTAAGACTCTTATTAAGATTATAAACTAAAAGTTTTTACACGGTGTCATTCTGGTCTAAAAGCACAATGCTTTGAATAGGAATTAATTCTGCGCATGTGCGTGAACTTCACTCCTAAAATTTCTCTTGAATATAGAAATATTGTGACATTAAATTTTATTTTAAAAGTATAATATTTTGGAAAGTTCTTAGTAAGTGTTGGAATAATTGATAAATATACCTAAAATAAATAAAAAAAAAGAAAAAAAAAATATATATAAAAAATTCTCATTTTCGAGACTCGAACTGAAGACCAGTAAAACTAAGTGCCTCGTTCTACCGATCTGGCCACGAAGCTTCGTACCCGGAGGGCGTCTGAATGGTTTAAGACTCTTATTAAGATTATAAACTAAAAGTTTTTACACGGTGTCATTCTGGTCTAAAAGCACAATGCTTTGAATAGGAATTAATTCTGCGCATGTGCGTGAACTTCACTCCTAAAATTTCTCTTGAATATAGAAATATTTTAACATTAAAATTTATTTTAAAAGTATAGCATTTTGGAAATTTCTTTGTAATTGTTGGAATAATTTATAAATATACCTAAAATAAATTTAAAAAAAAAGGAAAAAAATATATAAATATATATAATAAATAACTTGACTCCTAAAATTTCTCTTGAATATAGAAATATTTTGACTTTAAAATTGATTTTAAAAATATAACATTTTCAAATGTTTTTAGTAAGTGTTGGAATAATGGATACCTAAAATAAATAAAAAAAAAATAGAAAAGATAAATATATTTAGGAATTCTCATTTTCGAGACTCGAACTGAAGACCAGCAAAACTAAGTGGTTCGTTCTGCCGATCTGGCCACGAAGCTTCGCACCCGGAGAGCGTCTGAATGGTTTAAGACTCTCATTAAGATTATAAACTAAAAGTTTTAACACGGTGAAATTCTGGTCTAAAAGCACAATGCTTTGAATAGTAATTAATTCTGCGCATGTGCGTGAACTTCACTTCTAAAATTTCTCTTGAATATAGAAATATTTTAACATTAAAATTTATTTTAAAATAGAGCATTTTGGAAATTTCTTTGTAAGTGTTGGAATAATGGATAAATATACCTAAAATAAATTTAAAAAAAAAGGAAAAAAAATATATAAAAAATTCTCATTTTCGAGACTCGAACTGAAGTCCAGCAAAACTAAGTGGCTCGTTCTGCCGATCTGGCCACGAAGCTTCGTACCCGGTGAGCGTCTGAATGGTTTAAGACTCTCATTAAGATTATAAACTAAAAGTTTTAACACGGTGACATTCTGGTCTAAAAGCACAATGCTTTGAATAGGAATGAATTCTGCGCATGTGCGTGAACTTCACTCCTAAAATTTCTCTTGAAAATAGAAATATTTTGACTTTAAAATTTATTTTAAAAATATAACATTTTCAAATGTTCTTAGTAAGTGTTGGAATAATGGATACCTAAAATAAATAAAAGCAAAACAAATAGAAAAGATAAATATATTTAAGAATTCTCATTTCCGAGAGTCGAACTGAAGACCAGCAAAACTAAGTGGCTCGTTCTGCCGATCTAGCCACGAAACCTCGTACCCGGAGAGCGTCTGAATGGTCTAAGACTCTCATTAATATTATCCACTAAAACGTTTAAGACGGTGTCATTCTGGTCTAAAAGCACAATGCTTTGAATAGGAATTAATACTGCGCATGTGCGTGAGCTTGACTTCTAAAATTTCTCTTGAATATAGAAATATTTTAACATTAACATTTATTTTAAAAATATAGCATTTCCAAATGTTCTTAGAAAGTGTTAGAATAATGGATACCTAAAATAAATAAAAGAAGAAAAAAAAGAAAATATAAATATATTTAAGTATTCTCATTTTCGAGACTCGAACTGAAGACCAGCAAAACTAAGTGCCTCGTTCTGCCGATCTGGCCACGAAGGTTCGTACCCGGAGAGCGTCTGAATGGTTTAAGACTCTCATTAAGATTATAAACTAAAAGTTTTAACACGGTGACATTCTGGTCTAAAAACACAATGCTTTGAATAGGAATTAATTCTGCGCATGTGCGTGAACTTGACTCCTAAAATTTCTCTTGAATATAGAAATATTTTGACTTCAAATTTATTTAAAAAATATAACATTTTCAAATGTACTTAGTAAGTTTTGGAATAATGGATACCTAAAATAAATAAAAGAAAAAAAATAGAAAAGAAATATATTTAAGAATTCTCATTTTCGAGACTCGAACTGAAGACCAGCAAAACTAAGTGCCTCGTTCTGCCGATCTGGCCACGAAACTTCGTACCCGGAGAGCGTCTGAATGGTCTAAGACTCTCTTTAAGATTATAAACTAAAAGTTTTTACACGGTGTCATTCTGGTCTAAAAGCACAATGCTTTGAATAGGAATTAATTCTGCGCATGTGCGTGAACTTGACTTCTAAAATTTCTCTTGAATATAGAAATATTTTAACATTAAAATTTATTTTAAAAATATAGCATTTTCAAATGTTCTTAGAAAGTGTTAGAATAATGGATACCTAAAATAAATAAAAGAAAAAAAAAGAAAATATAAATATATTTAAAAAATTCTCATTTTCGAGACTCGAACTGAAGACCAGCAAAACTAATAGGCTCGTTCTGCCGATCTGGCCACGAAGCTTCGTACCCGGTGAGCGTCTGAATGGTTTAAGACTCTCATTAAGATTATAAACTAAAAGTTTTAACACGGTGACATTCTGGTCTAAAAGCACAAATCTTTGAATTGGAATGAATTCTGCGCATGTGCGTGAACTTCACTCCTAAAATTTCTCTTGAAAATAGAAATATTTTGACTTTAAAATTTATTTAAAAAATATAACATTTTCAAATGTACTTAGTAAGTGTTGGACTAATGGATACCTAAAATAAATAAAAGAAAAAAAAATAGAAAATATAAATATATTTAAGAATTCTCATTTTCGAGACTCGAACTGAAGACCAGCAAAACTAAGTGCCTCGTTCTGCCGATCTGGCCACGAAGCTTCGTACCCGGAGAGCGTCTGAATGGTTTAAGACTCTCATTAAGATTATAAACTAAAAGTTTTAACACGGTGACATTCTGGTCTAAAAGCACAATGCTTTGAATAGGAATGAATTCTGCGCATGTGCGTGAACGTCACTCCTAAAATTTCTCTTGAAAATAGAAATATTTTGACTTCAAATTTATTTAAAAAATATAACATTTTCAAATGTACTTAGTAAGTTTTGGAATAATGGATACCTAAAATAAATAAAAGAAAAAAAATAGAAAAGAAATATATTTAAGAATTCTCATTTTCGAGACTCGAACTGAAGACCAGCAAAACTAAGTGGCTCGTTCTGCCGATCTGGCCACGAAGCTTCGTACCCGGAAAGCGTCTGAATGGTCTAAGACTCTCTTTAAGATTATAAACTAAAAGTTTTTACACGGTGTCATTCTGGTCTAAAAGCACAATGCTTTGAATAGGAATTAATTCTGCGCATGTGCGTGAACTTGACTCTTAAAATTTCTCTTGAAAATAGAAATATTTTGACTTTAAAATTTATTTTAAAAATATAACATTTTCAAATGTTCTTAGTAAGTGTTGGAATAATGGATACCTAAAATAAATAAAAGCAAAACAAATAGAAAAAATAAATATATTTAAGAATTCTCATTTTCGAGATTCGAACTGAAGACCAGCAAAACTAAGTGGCTCGCTCTGCCGATCTGGACACGAAGCTTTTACCCGGAGAGCGTCTGAATGGTTTAACACTCTCATTAAGATTATAAACTAAAAGTTTTAACACGGTGACATTCTGGTCTAAAAACACAATGCTTTGAATAGGAATTAATTCTGCGCATGTGCGTGAATTTGACTCCTAAAATTTTTCTCGAATATAGAAATATTTTGACTTTAAAATTTATTTAAAAAATATAACATTTTCAAATGTACTTAGTAAGTGTTGGACTAATGGATACCTAAAATAAATAAAAGAAAAAAAAATAGAAAAGATAAATATATTTAAGAATTCTCATTTTCGAGACTCGAACTGAAGACCAGCAAAACTAAGTGCCTCGTTCGGCCGATCTGGCCACGAAGCTTCGTACCCGGAGAGCGTCTGAATGGTTTAAGACTCTCATTAAGATTATAAACTAAAAGTTTTAACACGGTGACATTCTGGTCTAAAAACACAATGCTTTGAATAGGAATTAATTCTGCGCATGTGCGTGAACTTGACTCCTAAAATTTTTCTCGAATATAGAAATATTTTGACTTTAAAATTTATTTAAAAAATATAACATTTTCAAATGTACTTAGTAAGTGTTGGACTAATGGATACCTAAAATAAATAAAAGAAAAAAAAATAGAAAAGATAAATATATTTAAGAATTCTCATTTTCGAGACTCGAACTGAAGACCAGCAAAACTAAGTGCCTCGTTCTGCCGATCTGGCCACGAAGCGTCGTACCCGGATAGCGTCTGAATGGTTTAAGACTCTCATTAAGATTATAAACTAAAAGTTTTTACACGGTGTCATTCTGGTCTAAAAGCACAATGCTTTGAATAGGAATTAATTCTGCGCATGTGCGTGAACTTGACTTCTAAAATTTCTCTTTAATATAGAAATATTTTGACTTTAAAATTTATTTAAAAAATATAACATTTTCAAATGTACTTAGTAAGTGTTGGACTAATGGATACCTAAAATAAATAAAAGAAAAAAAAATAGAAAAGATAAATATATTTAAGAATTCTCATTTTCGAGACTCGAACTGAAGACCAGCAAAACTAAGTGCCTCGTTCGGCCGATCTGGCCACGAAGCTTCGTACCCGGAGAGCGTCTGAATGGTTTAAGACTCTCATTAAGATTATAAACTAAAAGTTTTTACACGGTGTCATTCTGGTCTAAAAGCACAATGCTTTGAATAGGAATTAATTCTGCGCATGTGCGTGAACTTGACTCCTAAAATTTCTCTTGAATATAGAAATATTTTGACTTTAAAATTTATTTCAAAAATATAACATTTTCAAATGTACTTAGTAAGTGTTTGAATAATGGATACATAAAATAAATAAAAGAAAAAAAATAGAAAAGATAAATATATTTAAGAATTCTCATTTTCGAGACTCGAACTGAAGACCAGCAAAACTAATAGGCTCGTTCTGCCGATCTGGCCACGAAGCGTCGTACCCGGATAGCGTCTGAATGGTTTAAGACTCTCATTAAGATTATAAACTAAAAGTTTTTACACGGTGTCATTCTGGTCTAAAAGCACAATGCTTTGAATAGGAATTAATTCTGCGCATGTGCGTGAACTTGACTTCTAAAATTTCTCTTTAATATAGAAATATTTTGACTTTAAAATTTATTTAAAAAATATAACATTTTCAAATGTACTTAGTAAGTGTTGGACTAATGGATACCTAAAATAAATAAAAGAAAAAAAAATAGAAAAGATAAATATATTTAAGAATTCTCATTTTCGAGACTCGAACTGAAGACCAGCAAAACTAAGTGCCTCGTTCGGCCGATCTGGCCACGAAGCTTCGTACCCGGAGAGCGTCTGAATGGTTTAAGACTCTCATTAAGATTATAAACTAAAAGTTTTTACACGGTGTCATTCTGGTCTAAAAGCACAATGCTTTGAATAGGAATTAATTCTGCGCATGTGCGTGAACTTGACTCCTAAAATTTCTCTTGAATATAGAAATATTTTGACTTTAAAATTTATTTCAAAAATATAACATTTTCAAATGTACTTAGTAAGTGTTTGAATAATGGATACATAAAATAAATAAAAGAAAAAAAATAGAAAAGATAAATATATTTAAGAATTCTCATTTTCGAGACTCGAACTGAAGACCAGCAAAACTAATAGGCTCGTTCTGCCGATGTGGCCACGAAGCTTCGTACCCGGAGAGCGTCTGAATGGTTTAAGACTCTCATTAAGATTATAAACTAAAAGTTTTAACACGGTGTCATTCTGGTCTAAAAGCACAATGCTTTGAATAGGAATTAATTCTGCGCATGTGCGTAAACTTGACTTCTAAAATTTCTCTTGAAAATAGAAATATTTTGACTTTAAAATTTATTTTAAAAATATAACATTTTCAAATGTTCTTAGTAAGTGTTGGAATAATGGATACCTAAAATAAATAAAAGCAAAACAAATAGAAAAAATAAATATATTTAAGAATTCTCATTTTCGAGACTCGAACTGAAGACCAGCAAAACTAAGTGGCTCGCTCTGCCGATCTGGACACGAAGCTTTTACCCGGAGAGCGTCTGAATGGTTTAAGACTCTCATTAAGATTATAAACTAAAAGTTTTTACACGGTGTCATTCTGGTCTAAAAGCACAATGCTTTGAATAGGAATTAATTCTGCGCATGTGCGTGAACTTGACTTCTAAAATTTCTCTTGAATATAGAAATATTTTAACATTAAAATTTATTTTAAAAATATAGCGTTTTCAAATGTTCTTAGAAAGTGTTAGAATAATGGATACCTAAAATAAATAAAAGAAAAAAAAAGAAAATATAAATATATTTAAAAAATTCTCATTTTCGAGACTCGAACTGAAGACCAGCAAAACTAATAGGCTCGTTCTGCCGATGTGGCCACGAAGCTTCGTACCCGGAGAGCGTCTGAATGGTTTAAGACTCTCATTAAGATTATAAACTAAAAGTTTTAACACGGTGTCATTCTGGTCTAAAAGCACAATGCTTTGAATAGGAATTAATTCTGCGCATGTGCGTGAACTTGACTCCTAAAATTTCTCTTGAAAATAGAAATATTTTGACTTTAAAATTTATTTTAAAAATATAACATTTTCAAATATTCTTAGTAAGTGTTGGAATAATGGATACCTAAAATAAATAAAAGAAAAAAAAATAGAAAAGAAATATATTTAAGAATTCTAATTTTTGAGACTCGAACTGAACACCAGCAAAACTAAGTGGCTCGTTCTGCCGATCTGGCCACGAAGCTTCGTACCCGGTGAGCGTCTGAATGGTTTAAGACTCTCATTAAGATTATAAACAAAGTTTTAACACGGTGACATTCTGGTCTAAAAGCACAATGCTTTGAATAGGAATGAATTCTGCGCATGTGCGTGAACTTCACTCCTAAAATTTCTCTTGAAAATAGAAATATTTTGACTTTAAAATTTATTTTAAAAATATAACATTTTCAAATGTTCTTAGTAAGTGTTGGAATAATGGATACCTAAAATAAATAAAAGCAAAACAAATAGAAAAAATAAATATATTTAAGAATTCTCATTTTCGAGATTCGAACTGAAGACCAGCAAAACTAAGTGGCTCGCTCTGCCGATCTGGACACGAAGCTTTTACCCGGAGAGCGTCTGAATGGTTTAAGACTCTCATTAAGATTATAAACTAAAAGTTTTAACACGGTGACATTCTGGTCTAAAAACACAATGCTTTGAATAGGAATTAATTCTGCGCATGTGCGTGAACTTGACTCCTAAAATTTCTCTCGAATATAGAAATATTTTGACTTTAAAATTTATTTAAAAAATATAACATTTTCAAATGTACTTAGTAAGTGTTGGACTAATGGATACCTAAAATAAATAAAAGAAAAAAAATAGAAAAGAAATATATTTAAGAATTCTCATTTTCGAGACTCGAACTGAAGACCAGCAAAACTAAGTGCCTCGTTCTGCCGATCTGGCCACGAAACTTCGTACCCGGAGAGCGTCTGAATGGTCTAAGACTCTCTTTAAGATTATAAACTAAAAGTTTTTACACGGTGTCATTCTGGTCTAAAAGCACAATGCTTTGAATAGGAATTAATTCTGCGCATGTGCGTGAACTTGACTTCTAAAATTTCTCTTGAATATAGAAATATTTTAACATTAAAATTTATTTTAAAAATATAGCATTTTCAAATGTTCTTAGAAAGTGTTAGAATAATGGATACCTAAAATAAATAAAAGAAAAAAAAAAGAAAATATAAATATATTTAAAAAATTCTCATTTTCGAGACTCGAACTGAAGACCAGCAAAACTAATAGGCTCGTTCTGCCGATCTGGCCACGAAGCTTCGTACCCGGTGAGCGTCTGAATGGTTTAAGACTCTCATTAAGATTATAAACTAAAAGTTTTAACACGGTGACATTCTGGTCTAAAAGCACAATGCTTTGAATTGGAATGAATTCTGCGCATGTGCGTGAACTTCACTCCTAAAATTTCTCTTGAAAATAGAAATATTTTGACTTTAAAATTTATTTAAAAAATATAACATTTTCAAATGTACTTAGTAAGTGTTGGACTAATGGATACCTAAAATAAATAAAAGAAAAAAAAAGAAAATATAAATATATTTAAAAAATTCTCATTTTCGAGACTCGAACTGAAGACCAGCAAAACTAAGTGGCTCGCTCTGCCGATCTGGACACGAAGCTTTTACCCGGAGAGCGTCTGAATGGTTTAAGACTCTCATTAAGATTATAAACTAAAAGTTTTTACACGGTGTCATTCTGGTCTAAAAGCACAATGCTTTGAATAGGAATTAATTCTGCGCATGTGCGTGAACTTGACTCCTAAAATTTCTCTTGAATATAGAAATATTTTGACTTTAAAATTTATTTCAAAAATATAACATTTTCAAATGTACTTAGTAAGTGTTTGAATAATGGATACATAAAATAAATAAAAGAAAAAAAATAGAAAAGATAAATATATTTAAGAATTCTCATTTTCGAGACTCGAACTGAAGACCAGCAAAACTAAGTGGCTCGCTCTGCCGATCTGGACACGAAGCTTTTACCCGGAGAGCGTCTGAATGGTTTAAGACTCTCATTAAGATTATAAACTAAAAGTTTTTACACGGTGTCATTCTGGTCTAAAAGCACAATGCTTTGAATAGGAATTAATTCTGCGCATGTGCGTGAACTTAACTTCTAAAATTTCTCTTGAATATAGAAATATTTTAACATTAAAATTTATTTTAAAAATATAGCGTTTTCAAATGTTCTTAGAAAGTGTTAGAATAATGGATACCTAAAATAAATAAAAGAAAAAAAAAGAAAATATAAATATATTTAAAAAATTCTCATTTTCGAGACTCGAACTGAAGACCAGCAAAACTAATAGGCTCGTTCTGCCGATGTGGCCACGAAGCTTCGTACCCGGAGAGCGTCTGAATGGTTTAAGACTCTCATTAAGATTATAAACTAAAAGTTTTAACACGGTGTCATTCTGGTCTAAAAGCACAATGCTTTGAATAGGAATTAATTCTGCGCATGTGCGTGAACTTGACTCCTAAAATTTCTCTTGAAAATAGAAATATTTTGACTTTAAAATTTATTTTAAAAATATAACATTTTCAAATATTCTTAGTAAGTGTTGGAATAATGGATACCTAAAATAAATAAAAGAAAAAAAAATAGAAAAGAAATATATTTAAGAATTCTAATTTTTGAGACTCGAACTGAACACCAGCAAAACTAAGTGGCTCGTTCTGCCGATCTGGCCACGAAGCTTCGTACCCGGTGAGCGTCTGAATGGTTTAAGACTCTCATTAAGATTATAAACAAAGTTTTAACACGGTGACATTCTGGTCTAAAAGCACAATGCTTTGAATAGGAATGAATTCTGCGCATGTGCGTGAACTTCACTCCTAAAATTTCTCTTGAAAATAGAAATATTTTGACTTTAAAATTTATTTTAAAAATATAACATTTTCAAATGTTCTTAGTAAGTGTTGGAATAATGGATACCTAAAATAAATAAAAGCAAAACAAATAGAAAAAATAAATATATTTAAGAATTCTCATTTTCGAGATTCGAACTGAAGACCAGCAAAACTAAGTGGCTCGCTCTGCCGATCTGGACACGAAGCTTTTACCCGGAGAGCGTCTGAATGGTTTAAGACTCTCATTAAGATTATAAACTAAAAGTTTTAACACGGTGACATTCTGGTCTAAAAACACAATGCTTTGAATAGGAATTAATTCTGCGCATGTGCGTGAACTTGACTCCTAAAATTTCTCTCGAATATAGAAATATTTTGACTTTAAAATTTATTTAAAAAATATAACATTTTCAAATGTACTTAGTAAGTGTTGGACTAATGGATACCTAAAATAAATAAAAGAAAAAAAATAGAAAAGAAATATATTTAAGAATTCTCATTTTCGAGACTCGAACTGAAGACCAGCAAAACTAAGTGCCTCGTTCTGCCGATCTGGCCACGAAACTTCGTACCCGGAGAGCGTCTGAATGGTCTAAGACTCTCTTTAAGATTATAAACTAAAAGTTTTAACACGGTGACATTCTGGTCTAAAAACACAATGCTTTGAATAGGAATTAATTCTGCGCATGTGCGTGAACTTGACTCCTAAAATTTCTCTCGAATATAGAAATATTTTGACTTTAAAATTTATTTAAAAAATATAACATTTTCAAATGTTCTTAGAAAGTGTTAGAATAATGGATACCTAAAATAAATAAAAGAAAAAAAAAGAAAATATAAATATATTTAAAAAATTCTCATTTTCGAGACTCGAACTGAAGACCAGCAAAACTAATAGGCTCGTTCTGCCGATCTGGCCACGAAGCTTCGTACCCGGTGAGCGTCTGAATGGTTTAAGACTCTCATTAAGATTATAAACTAAAAGTTTTAACACGGTGACATTCTGGTCTAAAAGCACAATGCTTTGAATTGGAATGAATTCTGCGCATGTGCGTGAACTTCACTCCTAAAATTTCTCTTGAAAATAGAAATATTTTGACTTTAAAATTTATTTAAAAAATATAACATTTTCAAATGTACTTAGTAAGTGTTGGACTAATGGATACCTAAAATAAATAAAAGAAAAAAAAAATAGAAAATATAAATATATTTAAGAATTCTCATTTTCGAGACTCGAACTGAAGACCAGCAAAACTAAGTGCCTCGTTCTGCCGATCTGGCCACGAAGCTTCGTACCCGGAGAGCGTCTGAATGGTTTAAGACTCTCATTAAGATTATAAACTAAAAGTTTTAACACGGTGACATTCTGGTCTAAAAGCACAATGCTTTGAATAGGAATGAATTCTGCGCATGTGCGTGAACGTCACTCCTAAAATTTCTCTTGAAAATAGAAATATTTTGACTTCAAATTTATTTAAAAAATATAACATTTTCAAATGTACTTAGTAAGTTTTGGAATAATGGATACCTAAAATAAATAAAAGAAAAAAAATAGAAAAGAAATATATTTAAGAATTCTCATTTTCGAGACTCGAACTGAAGACCAGCAAAACTAAGTGGCTCGTTCTGCCGATCTGGCCACGAAGCTTCGTACCCGGAAAGCGTCTGAATGGTCTAAGACTCTCTTTAAGATTATAAACTAAAAGTTTTTACACGGTGTCATTCTGGTCTAAAAGCACAATGCTTTGAATAGGAATTAATTCTGCGCATGTGCGTGAACTTGACTCTTAAAATTTCTCTTGAAAATAGAAATATTTTGACTTTAAAATTTATTTTAAAAATATAACATTTTCAAATGTTCTTAGTAAGTGTTGGAATAATGGATACCTAAAATAAATAAAAGCAAAACAAATAGAAAAAATAAATATATTTAAGAATTCTCATTTTCGAGATTCGAACTGAAGACCAGCAAAACTAAGTGGCTCGCTCTGCCGATCTGGACACGAAGCTTTTTCCCGGAGAGCGTCTGAATGGTTTAACACTCTCATTAAGATTATAAACTAAAAGTTTTAACACGGTGACATTCTGGTCTAAAAACACAATGCTTTGAATAGGAATTAATTCTGCGCATGTGCGTGAATTTGACTCCTAAAATTTTTCTCGAATATAGAAATATTTTGACTTTAAAATTTATTTAAAAAATATAACATTTTCAAATGTACTTAGTAAGTGTTGGACTAATGGATACCTAAAATAAATAAAAGAAAAAAAAATAGAAAAGATAAATATATTTAAGAATTCTCATTTTCGAGACTCGAACTGAAGACCAGCAAAACTAAGTGCCTCGTTCGGCCGATCTGGCCACGAAGCTTCGTACCCGGAGAGCGTCTGAATGGTTTAAGACTCTCATTAAGATTATAAACTAAAAGTTTTAACACGGTGACATTCTGGTCTAAAAACACAATGCTTTGAATAGGAATTAATTCTGCGCATGTGCGTGAACTTGACTCCTAAAATTTTTCTCGAATATAGAAATATTTTGACTTTAAAATTTATTTAAAAAATATAACATTTTCAAATGTACTTAGTAAGTGTTGGACTAATGGATACCTAAAATAAATAAAAGAAAAAAAAATAGAAAAGATAAATATATTTAAGAATTCTCATTTTCGAGACTCGAACTGAAGACCAGCAAAACTAAGTGCCTCGTTCTGCCGATCTGGCCACGAAGCGTCGTACCCGGATAGCGTCTGAATGGTTTAAGACTCTCATTAAGATTATAAACTAAAAGTTTTTACACGGTGTCATTCTGGTCTAAAAGCACAATGCTTTGAATAGGAATTAATTCTGCGCATGTGCGTGAACTTGACTTCTAAAATTTCTCTTTAATATAGAAATATTTTGACTTTAAAATTTATTTAAAAAATATAACATTTTCAAATGTACTTAGTAAGTGTTGGACTAATGGATACCTAAAATAAATAAAAGAAAAAAAAATAGAAAAGATAAATATATTTAAGAATTCTCATTTTCGAGACTCGAACTGAAGACCAGCAAAACTAAGTGCCACGTTCGGCCGATCTGGCCACGAAGCTTCGTACCCGGAGAGCGTCTGAATGGTTTAAGACTCTCATTAAGATTATAAACTAAAAGTTTTTACACGGTGTCATTCTGGTCTAAAAGCACAATGCTTTGAATAGGAATTAATTCTGCGCATGTGCGTGAACTTGACTCCTAAAATTTCTCTTGAATATAGAAATATTTTGACTTTAAAATTTATTTCAAAAATATAACATTTTCAAATGTACTTAGTAAGTGTTTGAATAATGGATACATAAAATAAATAAAAGAAAAAAAATAGAAAAGATAAATATATTTAAGAATTCTCATTTTCGAGACTCGAACTGAAGACCAGCAAAACTAATAGGCTCGTTCTGCCGATGTGGCCACGAAGCTTCGTACCCGGAGAGCGTCTGAATGGTTTAAGACTCTCATTAAGATTATAAACTAAAAGTTTTAACACGGTGTCATTCTGGTCTAAAAGCACAATGCTTTGAATAGGAATTAATTCTGCGCATGTGCGTAAACTTGACTTCTAAAATTTCTCTTGAAAATAGAAATATTTTGACTTTAAAATTTATTTTAAAAATATAACATTTTCAAATGTTCTTAGTAAGTGTTGGAATAATGGATACCTAAAATAAATAAAAGCAAAACAAATAGAAAAAATAAATATATTTAAGAATTCTCATTTTCGAGACTCGAACTGAAGACCAGCAAAACTAAGTGGCTCGCTCTGCCGATCTGGACACGAAGCTTTTACCCGGAGAGCGTCTGAATGGTTTAAGACTCTCATTAAGATTATAAACTAAAAGTTTTTACACGGTGTCATTCTGGTCTAAAAGCACAATGCTTTGAATAGGAATTAATTCTGCGCATGTGCGTGAACTTGACTTCTAAAATTTCTCTTGAATATAGAAATATTTTAACATTAAAATTTATTTTAAAAATATAGCGTTTTCAAATGTTCTTAGAAAGTGTTAGAATAATGGATACCTAAAATAAATAAAAGAAAAAAAAAGAAAATATAAATATATTTAAAAAATTCTCATTTTCGAGACTCGAACTGAAGACCAGCAAAACTAATAGGCTCGTTCTGCCGATGTGGCCACGAAGCTTCGTACCCGGAGAGCGTCTGAATGGTTTAAGACTCTCATTAAGATTATAAACTAAAAGTTTTAACACGGTGTCATTCTGGTCTAAAAGCACAATGCTTTGAATAGGAATTAATTCTGCGCATGTGCGTGAACTTGACTCCTAAAATTTCTCTTGAAAATAGAAATATTTTGACTTTAAAATTTATTTTAAAAATATAACATTTTCAAATATTCTTAGTAAGTGTTGGAATAATGGATACCTAAAATAAATAAAAGAAAAAAAAATAGAAAAGAAATATATTTAAGAATTCTAATTTCTGAGACTCGAACTGAACACCAGCAAAACTAAGTGGCTCGTTCTGCCGATCTGGCCACGAAGCTTCGTACCCGGTGAGCGTCTGAATGGTTTAAGACTCTCATTAAGATTATAAACAAAGTTTTAACACGGTGACATTCTGGTCTAAAAGCACAATGCTTTGAATAGGAATGAATTCTGCGCATGTGCGTGAACTTCACTCCTAAAATTTCTCTTGAAAATAGAAATATTTTGACTTTAAAATTTATTTTAAAAATATAACATTTTCAAATGTTCTTAGTAAGTGTTGGAATAATGGATACCTAAAATAAATAAAAGCAAAACAAATAGAAAAAATAAATATATTTAAGAATTCTCATTTTCGAGATTCGAACTGAAGACCAGCAAAACTAAGTGGCTCGCTCTGCCGATCTGGACACGAAGCTTTTACCCGGAGAGCGTCTGAATGGTTTAAGACTCTCATTAAGATTATAAACTAAAAGTTTTAACACGGTGACATTCTGGTCTAAAAACACAATGCTTTGAATAGGAATTAATTCTGCGCATGTGCGTGAACTTGACTAATAAAATTTTTCTCGAATATAGAAATATTTTGACTTTAAAATTTATTTAAAAAATATAACATTTTCAAATGTACTTAGTAAGTGTTGGACTAATGGATACCTAAAATAAATAAAAGAAAAAAAATAGAAAAGATAAATATATTTAAGAATTCTCATTTTCGAGACTCGAACTGAAGACCAGCAAAACTAAGTGCCTCGTTCTGCCGATCTGGCCACGAAGCTTCGTACCCGGAGAGCGTCTGAATGGTTTAAGACTCTCATTAAGATTATAAACTAAAAGTTTCTACACGGTGTCATTCTGGTCTAAAAGCACAATGCTTTGAATAGGAATTAATTCTGCGCATGTGCGTGAACTTGACTTCTAAAATTTCTCTTGAATATAGAAATATTTTGACTTTAAAATTTATTTAAAATATATAACATTTTCAAATATACTTAGTAAGTGTTGGAATAATGGATACCTAAAATAAATAAAAGAAAAAAAAAGGAAAAAGATAAATATATTTAAGAATTCTCATTTTCGAGACTCGAACTGAAGACCAGCAAAACTAAGTGGCTCGTTATGCCGATCTAGCCACGAAACCTCGTACCCGGAGAGCGTCTGAATGGTCTAAGACTCTCATTAATATTATCCACTAAAACGTTTAAGACGGTGTCATTCTGGTCTAAAAGCACAATGCTTTGAATAGGAGTTAATTCTGCGCATGTGCGTCAACTTGACTCCTAAAATTTCTCTTGAATATAGAAATATTGTGACATTAAATTTTATTTTAAAAGTATAATATTTTGGAAAGTTCTTAGTAAGTGTTGGAATAATTGATAAATACACCTAATATGAATAAAAAAAAGAAAAAAATATATATAAAAGATTCTCATTTTCGAGACTCGAACTGAAGTCCAGCAAAACTAAGTGGCTCGTTCTGCCGATCTGGCCACGAATCTTCGTACCCGGTGATCGTCTGAATGGTTTAAGACTCTCATTAAGATTATTAACTAAAAGTTTTAACACGGTGACATTCTGGTCTAAAAGCACAATGCTTTGAATAGGAATTAATTCTGCGCATGTGCGTGAACTTGACTCCTAAAATTTCTCTTGAATATAGAAATATTTTGACTTTAAAATTTATTTAAAAAATATAACATTTTCAAATGTACTTAGTAAGTTTTGGAATAATGGATGCATAAAATAAATAAAAGAAAAAAAAATAGAAAAGATAAATATATTTAAGAATTCTCATTTTCTAGACTCGAACTGAAGACCAGCAAAACTAAGTGCATCGTACTGCCGATCTGGCCACGAAGATTCGTACCCAGAGAGCGTCTGAATGGTTTAAGACTCTCATTAAGATTATAAACTAAAAGTTTTAACAAGGTGTCATTCTGGTCTAAAAGGACAATACTTTGAATAGGAATTAATTCTGCGCATGTGCGTGAACTTGACTTCTAAAATTTCTCTTGAATATAGAAATATTTTGACTTTAAAATTTATTTAAAAAATATAACATTTTCAAATGTACTTAGTAAGTGTTGGAATAATGGATGCATAAAATAAATAAAAGAAAAAAAAAATAGAAAAGATAAATATATTTAAGAATTCTCATTTTCTAGACTCGAACTGAAGACCAGCAAAACTAAGTGCATCGTACTGCCGATCTGGCCACGAAGATTCGTACCCAGAGAGCGTCTGAATGGTTTAAGACTCTCATTAAGATTATAAACTAAAAGTTTTAACACGGTGACATTCTGGTCTAAAAACACAATGCTTTGAATAGGAATTAATTCTGCGCATGTGCGTGAACTTGACTAATAAAATTTTTCTCGAATATAGAAATATTTTGACTTTAAAATTTATTTAAAAAATATAACATTTTCAAATGTACTTAGTAAGTGTTGGACTAATGGATACCTAAAATAAATAAAAGAAAAAAAATAGAAAAGATAAATATATTTAAGAATTCTCATTTTCGAGACTCGAACTGAAGACCAGCAAAACTAAGTGCCTCGTTCTGCCGATCTGGCCACGAAGCTTCGTACCCGGAGAGCGTCTGAATGGTTTAAGACTCTCATTAAGATTATAAACTAAAAGTTTTTACACGGTGTCATTCTGGTCTAAAAGCACAATGCTTTGAATAGGAATTAATTCTGCGCATGTGCGTGAACTTGACTTCTAAAATTTCTCTTGAATATAGAAATATTTTGACTTTAAAATTTATTTAAAATATATAACATTTTCAAATATACTTAGTAAGTGTTGGAATAATGGATACCTAAAATAAATAAAAGAAAAAAAAAGGAAAAAGATAAATATATTTAAGAATTCTCATTTTCGAGACTCGAACTAAAGACCAGCAAAACTAAGTGGCTCGCTCTGCCGATCTGGACACGAAGCTTTTACCCGGAGAGCGTCTGAATGGTTTAACACTCTCATTAAGATTATAAACTAAAAGTTTTAACACGGTGACATTCTGGTCTAAAAACACAATGCTTTGAATAGGAATTAATTCTGCGCATGTGCGTGAACTTGACTCCTAAAATTTTTCTCGAATATAGAAATATTTTGACTTTAAAATTTATTTAAAAAATATAACATTTTCAAATGTACTTAGTAAGTTTTGGAATAATGGATGCATAAAATAAATAAAAGAAAAAAAAATAGAAAAGATAAATATATTTAAGAAATCTCATTTTCTAGACTCGAACTGAAGACCAGCAAAACTAAGTGCATCGTACTGCCGATCTGGCCACGAAGATTCGTACCCAGAGAGCGTCTGAATGGTTTAAGACTCTCATTAATATTATAAACTAAAAGTTTTAACAAGGTGTCATTCTGGTCTAAAAGGACAATACTTTGAATAGGAATTAATTCTGCGCATGTGCGTGAACTTGACTTCTAAAATTTCTCTTGAATATAGAAATATTTTGACTTTAAAATTTATGTAAAATATATAACATTTTCAAATATACTTAGTAAGTGTTGGAATAATGGATACCTAAAATAAATAAAAGAAAAAAAAAAGAAAAAAGATAAATATATTTAAGAATTCTCATTTTCGAGACTCGAACTGAAGACCAGCAAAACTAAGTGCCTCGTTATGCCGATCTAGCCACGAAACCTCGTACCCGGAGAGCGTCTGAATGGTCTAAGACTCTCATTAATATTATCCACTAAAACGTTTAAGACGGTGTCATTCTGGTCTAAAAGCACAATGCTTTGAATAGGAGTTAATTCTGCGCATGTGCGTCAACTTGACTCCTAAAATTTCTCTTGAATATAGAAATATTGTGACATTAAATTTTATTTTAAAAGTATAATATTTTGGAAAGTTCTTAGTAAGTGTTGGAATAATTGATAAATACACCTAATATGAATAAAAAAAAAGAAAAAAATATATATAAAAGATTCTCATTTTCGAGACTCGAACTGAAGTCCAGCAAAACTAAGTGGCTCGTTCTGCCGATCTGGCCACGAAGCTTCGTACCCGGTGAGCGTCTGAATGGTTTAAGACTCTCATTAAGATTATAAACTAAAAGTTTTAACACGGTGACATTCTGGTCTAAAAGCACAATGCTTTGAATAGGAATGAATTCTGCGCATGTGCGTGAACTTCACTCCTAAAATTTCTCTTGAAAATAGAAATATTTTGACTTTAAAATTTATTTTAAAAATATAACATTTTCAAATGTTCTTAGTAAGTGTTGGAATAATGGATACCTAAAATAAATAAAAGCAAAAGAAATAGAAAAGATAAATATATTTAAGAATTCTCATTTCCGAGAGTCGAACTGAAGACCAGCAAAACTAAGTGGCTCGTTCTGCCGATCTAGCCACGAAACCTCGTACCCGGAGAGCGTCTGAATGGTCTAAGACTCTCATTAATATTATCCACTAAAACGTTTAAGACGGTGTCATTCTGGTCTAAAAGCACAATGCTTTGAATAGGAATTAATTCTGCGCATGTGCGTGAGCTTGACTTCTAAAATTTCTCTTGAATATAGAAATATTTTAACATTAACATTTATTTTAAAAATATAGCATTTCCAAATGTTCTTAGAAAGTGTTAGAATAATGGATACCTAAAATAAATAAAAGAAGAAAAAAAAGAAAATATAAATATATTTAAGTATTCTCATTTTCGAGACTCGAACTGAAGACCAGCAAAACTAAGTGCCTCGTTCTGCCGATCTGGCCAAAAAGGTTCGTACCCGGAGAGCGTCTGAATGGTTTAAGACTCTCATTAAGATTATAAACTAAAAGTTTTAACACGGTGACATTCTGGTCTAAAAACACAATGCTTTGAATAGGAATTAATTCTGCGCATGTGCGTGAACTTGACTCCTAAAATTTCTCTTGAATATAGAAATATTTTGACTTCAAATTTATTTAAAAAATATAACATTTTCAAATGTACTTAGTAAGTTTTGGAATAATGGATACCTAAAATAAATAAAAGAAAAAAAATAGAAAAGAAATATATTTAAGAATTCTCATTTTCGAGACTCGAACTGAAGACCAGCAAAACTAAGTGCCTCGTTCTGCCGATCTGGCCACGAAACTTCGTACCCGGAGAGCGTCTGAATGGTCTAAGACTCTCTTTAAGATTATAAACTAAAAGTTTTTACACGGTGTCATTCTGGTCTAAAAGCACAATGCTTTGAATAGGAATTAATTCTGCGCATGTGCGTGAACTTGACTTCTAAAATTTCTCTTGAATATAGAAATATTTTAACATTAAAATTTATTTTAAAAATATAGCATTTTCAAATGTTCTTAGAAAGTGTTAGAATAATGGATACCTAAAATAAATAAAAGAAAAAAAAAGAAAATATAAATATATTTAAAAAATTCTCATTTTCGAGACTCGAACTGAAGACCAGCAAAACTAATAGGCTCGTTCTGCCGATCTGGCCACGAAGCTTCGTACCCGGTGAGCGTCTGAATGGTTTAAGACTCTCATTAAGATTATAAACTAAAAGTTTTAACACGGTGACATTCTGGTCTAAAAGCACAATGCTTTGAATTGGAATGAATTCTGCGCATGTGCGTGAACTTCACTCCTAAAATTTCTCTTGAAAATAGAAATATTTTGACTTTAAAATTTATTTAAAAAATATAACATTTTCAAATGTACTTAGTAAGTGTTGGACTAATGGATACCTAAAATAAATAAAAGAAAAAAAAATAGAAAATATAAATATATTTAAGAATTCTCATTTTCGAGACTCGAACTGAAGACCAGCAAAACTAAGTGCCTCGTTCTGCCGATCTGGCCACGAAGCTTCGTACCCGGAGAGCGTCTGAATGGTTTAAGACTCTCATTAAGATTATAAACTAAAAGTTTTAACACGGTGACATTCTGGTCTAAAAGCACAATGCTTTGAATAGGAATGAATTCTGCGCATGTGCGTGAACTTCACTCCTAAAATTTCTCTTGAAAATAGAAATATTTTGACTTCAAATTTATTTAAAAAATATAACATTTTCAAATGTACTTAGTAAGTTTTGGAATAATGGATACCTAAAATAAATAAAAGAAAAAAAATAGAAAAGAAATATATTTAAGAATTCTCATTTTCGAGACTCGAACTGAAGACCAGCAAAACTAAGTGGCTCGTTCTGCCGATCTGGCCACGAAGCTTCGTACCCGGAAAGCGTCTGAATGGTCTAAGACTCTCTTTAAGATTATAAACTAAAAGTTTTTACACGGTGTCATTCTGGTCTAAAAGCACAATCCTTTGAATAGGAATTAATTCTGCGCATGTGCGTGAACTTGACTCTTAAAATTTCTCTTGAAAATAGAAATATTTTGACTTTAAAATTTATTTTAAAAATATAACATTTTCAAATGTTCTTAGTAAGTGTTGGAATAATGGATACCTAAAATAAATAAAAGCAAAACAAATAGAAAAAATAAATATATTTAAGAATTCTCATTTTCGAGATTCGAACTGAAGACCAGCAAAACTAAGTGGCTCGCTCTGCCGATCTGGACACGAAGCTTTTACCCGGAGAGCGTCTGAATGGTTTAACACTCTCATTAAGATTATAAACTAAAAGTTTTAACACGGTGACATTCTGGTCTAAAAACACAATGCTTTGAATAGGAATTAATTCTGCGCATGTGCGTGAACTTGACTCCTAAAATTTTTCTCGAATATAGAAATATTTTGACTTTAAAATTTATTTAAAAAATATAACATTTTCAAATGTACTTAGTAAGTGTTGGACTAATGGATACCTAAAATAAATAAAAGAAAAAAAAATAGAAAAGATAAATATATTTAAGAATTCTCATTTTCGAGACTCGAACTGAAGACCAGCAAAACTAAGTGCCTCGTTCGGCCGATCAGGCCACGAAGCTTCGTACCCGGAGAGCGTCTGAATGGTTTAAGACTCTCATTAAGATTATAAACTAAAAGTTTTAACACGGTGACATTCTGGTCTAAAAACACAATGCTTTGAATAGGAATTAATTCTGCGCATGTGCGTGAACTTGACTCCTAAAATTTTTCTCGAATATAGAAATATTTTGACTTTAAAATTTATTTAAAAAATATAACATTTTCAAATGTACTTAGTAAGTGTTGGACTAATGGATACCTAAAATAAATAAAAGAAAAAAAAATAGAAAAGATAAATATATTTAAGAATTCTCATTTTCGAGACTCGAACTGAAGACCAGCAAAACTAAGTGCCTCGTTCTGCCGATCTGGCCACGAAGCGTCGTACCCGGAGAGCGTCTGAATGGTTTAAGACTCTCATTAAGATTATAAACTAAAAGTTTTTACACGGTGTCATTCTGGTCTAAAAGCACAATGCTTTGAATAGGAATTAATTCTGCGCATGTGCGTGAACTTGACTTCTAAAATTTCTCTTTAATATAGAAATATTTTGACTTTAAAATTTATTTAAAAAATATAACATTTTCAAATGTACTTAGTAAGTGTTGGACTAATGGATACCTAAAATAAATAAAAGAAAAAAAAATAGAAAAGATAAATATATTTAAGAATTCTCATTTTCGAGACTCGAACTGAAGACCAGCAAAACTAAGTGCCTCGTTCGGCCGATCTGGCCACGAAGCTTCGTACCCGGAGAGCGTCTGAATGGTTTAAGACTCTCATTAAGATTATAAACTAAAAGTTTTTACACGGTGTCATTCTGGTCTAAAAGCACAATGCTTTGAATAGTAATTAATTCTGCGCATGTGCGTGAACTTGACTCCTAAAATTTCTCTTGAATATAGAAATATTTTGACTTTAAAATTTATTTCAAAAATATAACATTTTCAAATGTACTTAGTAAGTGTTTGAATAATGGATACATAAAATAAATAAAAGAAAAAAAAATAGAAAAGATAAATATATTTAAGAATTCTCATTTTCGAGACTCGAACTGAAGACCAGCAAAACTAATAGGCTCGTTCTGCCGATGTGGCCACGAAGCTTCGTACCCGGAGAGCGTCTGAATGGTTTAAGACTCTCATTAAGATTATAAACTAAAAGTTTTAACACGGTGTCATTCTGGTCTAAAAGCACAATGCTTTGAATAGGAATTAATTCTGCGCATGTGCGTAAACTTGACTTCTAAAATTTGTCTTGAAAATAGAAATATTTTGACTTTAAAATTTATTTTAAAAATATAACATTTTCAAATGTTCTTAGTAAGTGTTGGAATAATGGATACCTAAAATAAATAAAAGCAAAACAAATAGAAAAAATAAATATATTTAAGAATTCTCATTTTCGAGATTCGAACTGAAGACCAGCAAAACTAAGTGGCTCGCTCTGCCGATCTGGACACGAAGCTTCGTACCCGGAGAGCGTCTGAATGGTTTAAGACTCTCATTAAGATTATAAACTAAAAGTTTTAACACGGTGACATTCTGGTCTAAAAACACAATGCTTTGAATAGGAATTAATTCTGCGCATGTGCGTGAACTTGACTCCTAAAATTTTTCTCGAATATAGAAATATTTTGACTTTAAAATTTATTTAAAAAATATAACATTTTCAAATGTACTTAGTAAGTGTTGGACTAATGGATACCTAAAATAAATAAAAGAAAAAAAAATAGAAAAGATAAATATATTTAAGAATTCTCATTTTCGAGACTCGAACTGAAGACCAGCAAAACTAAGTGCCTCGTTCTGCCGATCTGGCCACGAAGCGTCGTACCCGGAGAGCGTCTGAATGGTTTAAGACTCTCATTAAGATTATAAACTAAAAGTTTTTACACGGTGTCATTCTGGTCTAAAAGCACAATGCTTTGAATAGGAATTAATTCTGCGCATGTGCGTGAACTTGACTTCTAAAATTTCTCTTTAATATAGAAATATTTTGACTTTAAAATTTATTTAAAAAATATAACATTTTCAAATGTACTTAGTAAGTGTTGGACTAATGGATACCTAAAATAAATAAAAGAAAAAAAAATAGAAAAGATAAATATATTTAAGAATTCTCATTTTCGAGACTCGAACTGAAGACCAGCAAAACTAAGTGCCACGTTCGGCCGATCTGGCCACGAAGCTTCGTACCCGGAGAGCGTCTGAATGGTTTAAGACTCTCATTAAGATTATAAACTAAAAGTTTTTACACGGTGTCATTCTGGTCTAAAAGCACAATGCTTTGAATAGTAATTAATTCTGCGCATGTGCGTGAACTTGACTCCTAAAATTTCTCTTGAATATAGAAATATTTTGACTTTAAAATTTATTTCAAAAATATAACATTTTCAAATGTACTTAGTAAGTGTTTGAATAATGGATACATAAAATAAATAAAAGAAAAAAAATAGAAAAGATAAATATATTTAAGAATTCTCATTTTCGAGACTCGAACTGAAGACCAGCAAAACTAATAGGCTCGTTCTGCCGATGTGGCCACGAAGCTTCGTACCCGGAGAGCGTCTGAATGGTTTAAGACTCTCATTAAGATTATAAACTAAAAGTTTTAACACGGTGTCATTCTGGTCTAAAAGCACAATGCTTTGAATAGGAATTAATTCTGCGCATGTGCGTAAACTTGACTTCTAAAATTTGTCTTGAAAATAGAAATATTTTGACTTTAAAATTTATTTTAAAAATATAACATTTTCAAATGTTCTTAGTAAGTGTTGGAATAATGGATACCTAAAATAAATAAAAGCAAAACAAATAGAAAAAATAAATATATTTAAGAATTCTCATTTTCGAGATTCGAACTGAAGACCAGCAAAACTAAGTGGCTCGCTCTGCCGATCTGGACACGAAGCTTTTACCCGGAGAGCGTCTGAATGGTTTAAGACTCTCATTAAGATTATAAACTAAAAGTTTTTACACGGTGTCATTCTGGTCTAAAAGCACAATGCTTTGAATAGGAATTAATTCTGCGCATGTGCGTGAACTTGACTTCTAAAATTTCTCTTGAATATAGAAATATTTTAACATTAAAATTTATTTTAAAAATATAGCGTTTTCAAATGTTCTTAGAAAGTGTTAGAATAATGGATACCTAAAATAAATAAAAGAAAAAAAAAGAAAATATAAATATATTTAAAAAATTCTCATTTTCGAGACTCGAACTGAAGACCAGCAAAACTAATAGGCTCGTTCTGCCGATGTGGCCACGAAGCTTCGTACCCGGAGAGCGTCTGAATGGTTTAAGACTCTCATTAAGATTATAAACTAAAAGTTTTAACACGGTGTCATTCTGGTCTAAAAGCACAATGCTTTGAATAGGAATTAATTCTGCGCATGTGCGTGAACTTGACTCCTAAAATTTCTCTTGAAAATAGAAATATTTTGACTTTAAAATTTATTTTAAAAATATAACATTTTCAAATATTCTTAGTAAGTGTTGGAATAATGGATACCTAAAATAAATAAAAGAAAAAAAAATAGAAAAGAAATATATTTAAGAATTCTAATTTTTGAGACTCGAACTGAACACCAGCAAAACTAAGTGGCTCGTTCTGCCGATCTGGCCACGAAGCTTCGTACCCGGTGAGCGTCTGAATGGTTTAAGACTCTCATTAAGATTATAAACAAAGTTTTAACACGGTGACATTCTGGTCTAAAAGCACAATGCTTTGAATAGGAATGAATTCTGCGCATGTGCGTGAACTTCACTCCTAAAATTTCTCTTGAAAATAGAAATATTTTGACTTTAAAATTTATTTTAAAAATATAACATTTTCAAATGTACTTAGTAAGTTTTGGAATAATGGATACATAAAATAAATAAAAGAAAAAAAAAGAAAAGATAAATATATTTAAGAATTCTCATTTTCTAGACTCGAACTGAAGACCAGCAAAACTAAGTGCATCGTACTGCCGATCTGGCCACGAAGATTCGTACCCAGAGAGCGTCTGAATGGTTTAAGACTCTCATTAAGATTATAAACTAAAAGTTTTAACAAGGTGTAATTCTGGTCTAAAAGGACAATACTTTGAATAGGAATTAATTCTGCGCATGTGCGTGAACTTGACTTCTAAAATTTCTCTTGAATATAGAAATATTTTGACTTTAAAATTTATGTAAAATATATAACATTTTCAAATATACTTAGTAAGTGTTGGAATAATGGATACCTAAAATAAATAAAAGAATAAAAAAGAAAAAAGATAAATATATTTAAGAATTCTCATTTTCGAGACTCGAACTGAAGACCAGCAAAACTAAGTGGCTCGTTATGCCGATCTAGCCACGAAGATTCGTACCCAGAGAGCGTCTGAATGGTTTAAGACTCTCATTAAGATTATAAACTAAAAGTTTTAACAAGGTGTCATTCTGGTCTAAAAGGACAATACTTTGAATAGGAATTAATTCTGCGCATGTGCGTGAACTTGACTTCTAAAATTTCTCTTGAATATAGAAATATTTTGACTTTAAAATTTATGTAAAATATATAACATTTTCAAATATACTTAGTAAGTGTTGGAATAATGGATACCTAAAATAAATAAAAGAATAAAAAAGAAAAAAGATAAATATATTTAAGAATTCTCATTTTCGAGACTCGAACTGAAGACCAGCAAAACTAAGAGGCTCGTTCTGCCGATCTTGCCACGAAGATTCGTACCCAGAGAGCGTCTGAATGGTTTAAGACTCTCATTAAGATTATAAACTAAAAGTTTTAACAAGGTGTCATTCTGGTCTAAAAGGACAATACTTTGAATAGGAATTAATTCTGCGCATGTGCGTGAACTTGACTTCTAAAATTTCTCTTGAATATAGAAATATTTTGACTTTAAAATTTATGTAAAATATATAACATTTTCAAATATACTTAGTAAGTGTTGGAATAATGGATACCTAAAATAAATAAAAGAATAAAAAAGAAAAAAGATAAATATATTTAAGAATTCTCATTTTCGAGACTCGAACTGAAGACCAGCAAAACTAAGTGGCTCGTTATGCCGATCTAGCCACGAAACCTCGTACCCGGAGAGCGTCTGAATGGTCTAAGACTCTCATTAATATTATCCACTAAAACGTTTAAGACGGTGTCATTCTGGTCTAAAAGCACAATGCTTTGAATAGGAGTT
This sequence comes from Argiope bruennichi, assembly GCF_947563725.1. Taxonomy (NCBI): domain Eukaryota; kingdom Metazoa; phylum Arthropoda; class Arachnida; order Araneae; family Araneidae; genus Argiope; species Argiope bruennichi. The sequence goes on along the minus strand of NC_079157.1, from coordinate 107,308,022 downwards.
AATTCTGCGCATGTGCGTGAACTTGACTCCTAAAATTTCTCTTGAATATAGAAATATTGTGACATTAAATTTTATTTTAAAAGTATAATATTTTGGAAAGTTCTTAGTAAGTGTTGGAATAATTGATAAATACACCTAATATGAATAAAAAAAAAGAAAAAAATATATATAAAAGATTCTCATTTTCGAGACTCGAACTGAAGTCCAGCAAAACTAAGTGGCTCGTTCTGCCGATCTGGCCACGAATCTTCGTACCCGGTGATCGTCTGAATGGTTTAAGACTCTCATTAAGATTATTAACTAAAAGTTTTAACACGGTGACATTCTGGTCTAAAAGCACAATGCTTTGAATAGGAATTAATTCTGCGCATGTGCGTGAACTTGACTCCTAAAATTTCTCTTGAATATAGAAATATTTTGACTTTAAAATTTATTTAAAAAATATAACATTTTCAAATGTACTTAGTAAGTTTTGGAATAATGGATACATAAAATAAATAAAAGAAAAAAAAAGAAAAGATAAATATATTTAAGAATTCTCATTTTCTAGACTCGAACTGAAGACCAGCAAAACTAAGTGCATCGTACTGCCGATCTGGCCACGAAGATTCGTACCCAGAGAGCGTCTGAATGGTTTAAGACTCTCATTAAGATTATAAACTAAAAGTTTTAACAAGGTGTAATTCTGGTCTAAAAGGACAATACTTTGAATAGGAATTAATTCTGCGCATGTGCGTGAACTTGACTTCTAAAATTTCTCTTGAATATAGAAATATTTTGACTTTAAAATTTATGTAAAATATATAACATTTTCAAATATACTTAGTAAGTGTTGGAATAATGGATACCTAAAATAAATAAAAGAATAAAAAAGAAAAAAGATAAATATATTTAAGAATTCTCATTTTCGAGACTCGAACTGAAGACCAGCAAAACTAAGTGGCTCGTTATGCCGATCTAGCCACGAAGATTCGTACCCAGAGAGCGTCTGAATGGTTTAAGACTCTCATTAAGATTATAAACTAAAAGTTTTAACAAGGTGTCATTCTGGTCTAAAAGGACAATACTTTGAATAGGAATTAATTCTGCGCATGTGCGTGAACTTGACTTCTAAAATTTCTCTTGAATATAGAAATATTTTGACTTTAAAATTTATGTAAAATATATAACATTTTCAAATATACTTAGTAAGTGTTGGAATAATGGATACCTAAAATAAATAAAAGAATAAAAAAGAAAAAAGATAAATATATTTAAGAATTCTCATTTTCGAGACTCGAACTGAAGACCAGCAAAACTAAGAGGCTCGTTCTGCCGATCTTGCCACGAAGATTCGTACCCAGAGAGCGTCTGAATGGTTTAAGACTCTCATTAAGATTATAAACTAAAAGTTTTAACAAGGTGTCATTCTGGTCTAAAAGGACAATACTTTGAATAGGAATTAATTCTGCGCATGTGCGTGAACTTGACTTCTAAAATTTCTCTTGAATATAGAAATATTTTGACTTTAAAATTTATGTAAAATATATAACATTTTCAAATATACTTAGTAAGTGTTGGAATAATGGATACCTAAAATAAATAAAAGAATAAAAAAGAAAAAAGATAAATATATTTAAGAATTCTCATTTTCGAGACTCGAACTGAAGACCAGCAAAACTAAGTGGCTCGTTATGCCGATCTAGCCACGAAACCTCGTACCCGGAGAGCGTCTGAATGGTCTAAGACTCTCATTAATATTATCCACTAAAACGTTTAAGACGGTGTCATTCTGGTCTAAAAGCACAATGCTTTGAATAGGAGTTAATTCTGCGCATGTGCGTGAACTTGACTCCTAAAATTTCTCTTGAATATAGAAATATTGTGACATTAAATTTTATTTTAAAAGTATAATATTTTGGAAAGTTCTTAGTAAGTGTTGGAATAATTGATAAATACACCTAATATGAATAAAAAAAAAGAAAAAAATATATATAAAAGATTCTCATTTTCGAGACTCGAACTGAAGTCCAGCAAAACTAAGTGGCTCGTTCTGCCGATGTGGCCACGAATCTTCGTACCCGGTGATCGTCTGAATGGTTTAAGACTCTCATTAAGATTATTAACTAAAAGTTTTAACACGGTGACATTCTGGTCTAAAAGCACAATGCTTTGAATAGGAATTAATTCTGCGCATGTGCGTGAACTTGACTCCTAAAATTTCTCTTGAATATAGAAATATTTTGACTTTAAAATTTATTTAAAAAATATAACATTTTCAAATGTACTTAGTAAGTTTTGGAATAATGGATACATAAAATAAATAAAAGAAAAAAAAAAGAAAAGATAAATATATTTAAGAATTCTCATTTTCTAGACTCGAACTGAAGACCAGCAAAACTAAGTGCATCGTACTGCCGATCTGGCCACGAAGATTCGTACCCAGAGAGCGTCTGAATGGTTTAAGACTCTCATTAAGATTATAAACTAAAAGTTTTAACAAGGTGTCATTCTGGTCTAAAAGGACAATACTTTGAATAGGAATTAATTCTGCGCATGTGCGTGAACTTGACTTCTAAAATTTCTCTTGAATATAGAAATATTTTGACTTTAAAATTTATGTAAAATATATAACATTTTCAAATATACTTAGTAAGTGTTGGAATAATGGATACCTAAAATAAATAAAAGAATAAAAAAGAAAAAAGATAAATATATTTAAGAATTCTCATTTTCGAGACTCGAACTGAAGACCAGCAAAACTAAGTGGCTCGTTATGCCGATCTAGCCACGAAGATTCGTAACCAGAGAGCGTCTGAATGGTTTAAGACTCTCATTAAGATTATAAAATAAAAGTTTTAACAAGGTGTCATTCTGGTCTAAAAGGACAATACTTTGAATAGGAATTAATTCTGCGCATGTGCGTGAACTTGACTTCTAAAATTTCTCTTGAATATAGAAATATTTTGACTTTAAAATTTATGTAAAATATATAACATTTTCAAACATACTTAGTAAGTGTTGGAATAATGGATACCTAAAATAAATAAAAGAATAAAAAAGAAAAAAGATAAATATATTTAAGAATTCTCATTTTCGAGACTCGAACTGAAGACCAGCAAAACTAAGTGGCTCGTTATGCCGATCTAGCCACGAAACCTCGTACCCGGAGAGCGTCTGAATGGTCTAAGACTCTCATTAATATTATCCACTAAAACGTTTAAGACGGTGTCATTCTGGTCTAAAAGCACAATGCTTTGAATAGGAGTTAATTCTGCGCATGTGCGTGAACTTGACTCCTAAAATTTCTCTTGAATATAGAAATATTGTGACATTAAATTTTATTTTAAAAGTATAATATTTTGGAAAGTTCTTAGTAAGTGTTGGAATAATTGATAAATACACCTAATATGAATAAAAAAAAAGAAAAAAATATATATAAAAGATTCTCATTTTCGAGACTCGAACTGAAGTCCAGCAAAACTAAGTGGCTCGTTCTGCCGATCTGGCCACGAATCTTCGTACCCGGTGATCGTCTGAATGGTTTAAGACTCTCATTAAGATTATTAACTAAAAGTTTTAACACGGTGACATTCTGGTCTAAAAGCACAATGCTTTGAATAGGAATTAATTCTGCGCATGTGCGTGAACTTGACTACTAAAATTTCTCTTGAATATAGAAATATTTTGACTTTAAAATTTATTTAAAAAATATAACATTTTCAAATGTACTTAGTAAGTTTTGGAATAATGGATACATAAAATAAATAAAAGAAAAAAAAAGAAAAGATAAATATATTTAAGAATTCTCATTTTCTAGACTCGAACTGAAGACCAGCAAAACTAAGTGCATCGTACTGCCGATCTGGCCACGAAGATTCGTACCCAGAGAGCGTCTGAATGGTTTAAGACTCTCATTAAGATTATAAACTAAAAGTTTTAACAAGGTGTCATTCTGGTCTAAAAGGACAATACTTTGAATAGGAATTAATTCTGCGCATGTGCGTGAACTTGACTTCTAAAATTTCTCTTGAATATAGAAATATTTTGACTTTAAAATTTATGTAAAATATATAACATTTTCAAATATACTTAGTAAGTGTTGGAATAATGGATACCTAAAATAAATAAAAGAATAAAAAAGAAAAAAGATAAATATATTTAAGAATTCTCATTTTCGAGACTCGAACTGAAGACCAGCAAAACTAAGTGGCTCGTTATGCCGATCTAGCCACGAAGATTCGTAACCAGAGAGCGTCTGAATGGTTTAAGACTCTCATTAAGATTATAAAATAAAAGTTTTAACAAGGTGTCATTCTGGTCTAAAAGGACAATACTTTGAATAGGAATTAATTCTGCGCATGTGCGTGAACTTGACTTCTAAAATTTCTCTTGAATATAGAAATATTTTGACTTTAAAATTTATGTAAAATATATAACATTTTCAAACATACTTAGTAAGTGTTGGAATAATGGATACCTAAAATAAATAAAAGAATAAAAAAGAAAAAAGATAAATATATTTAAGAATTCTCATTTTCGAGACTCGAACTGAAGACCAGCAAAACTAAGTGGCTCGTTATGCCGATCTAGCCACGAAACCTCGTACCCGGAGAGCGTCTGAATGGTCTAAGACTCTCATTAATATTATCCACTAAAACGTTTAAGACGGTGTCATTCTGGTCTAAAAGCACAATGCTTTGAATAGGAGTTAATTCTGCGCATGTGCGTGAACTTGACTCCTAAAATTTCTCTTGAATATAGAAATATTGTGACATTAAATTTTATTTTAAAAGTATAATATTTTGGAAAGTTCTTAGTAAGTGTTGGAATAATTGATAAATACACCTAATATGAATAAAAAAAAAGAAAAAAATATATATAAAAGATTCTCATTTTCGAGACTCGAACTGAAGTCCAGCAAAACTAAGTGGCTCGTTCTGCCGATCTGGCCACGAATCTTCGTACCCGGTGATCGTCTGAATGGTTTAAGACTCTCATTAAGATTATTAACTAAAAGTTTTAACACGGTGACATTCTGGTCTAAAAGCACAATGCTTTGAATAGGAATTAATTCTGCGCATGTGCGTGAACTTGACTTCTAAAATTTCTCTTGAATATAGAAATATTTTGACTTTAAAATTTATGTAAAATATATAACATTTTCAAATATACTTAGTAAGTGTTGGAATAATGGATACCTAAAATAAATAAAAGAAAAAAAAAGAAAAAAGATAAATATATTTAAGAATTCTCATTTTCGAGACTCGAACTGAAGACCAGCAAAACTAAGTGGCTCGTTATGCCGATCTAGCCACGAAACCTCGTACCCGGAGAGCGTCTGAATGGTCTAAGACTCTCATTAATATTATCCACTAAAACGTTTAAGACGGTGTCATTCTGGTCTAAAAGCACAATGCTTTGAATAGGAGTTAATTCTGCGCATGTGCGTGAACTTGACTCCTAAAATTTCTCTTGAATATAGAAATATTGTGACATTAAATTTTATTTTAAAAGTATAATATTTTGGAAAGTTCTTAGTAAGTGTTGGAATAATTGATAAATACACCTAATATGAATAAAAAAAAAGAAAAAAATATATATAAAAGATTCTCATTTTCGAGACTCGAACTGAAGTCCAGCAAAACTAAGTGGCTCGTTCTGCCGATCTGGCCACGAATCTTCGTACCCGGTGATCGTCTGAATGGTTTAAGACTCTCATTAAGATTATTAACTAAAAGTTTTAACACGGTGACATTCTGGTCTAAAAGCACAATGCTTTGAATAGGAATTAATTCTGCGCATGTGCGTGAACTTGACTCCTAAAATTTCTCTTGAATATAGAAATATTTTGACTTTAAAATTTATTTAAAAAATATAACATTTTCAAATGTACTTAGTAAGTTTTGGAATAATGGATACATAAAATAAATAAAAGAAAAAAAATAGAAAAGATAAATATATTTAAGAATTCTCATTTTCTAGACTCGAACTGAAGACCAGCAAAACTAAGTGCATCGTACTGCCGATCTGGCCACGAAGATTCGTACCCAGAGAGCGTCTGAATGGTTTAAGACTCTCATTAAGATTATAAACTAAAAGTTTTAACAAGGTGTCATTCTGGTCTAAAAGGACAATACTTTGAATAGGAATTAATTCTGCGTATGTGCGTGAACTTGACTTCTAAAATTTCTCTTGAATATAGAAATATTTTGACTTTAAAATTTATGTAAAATATATAACATTTTCAAATATACTTAGTAAGTGTTGGAATAATGGATACCTAAAATAAATAAAAGAAAAAAAAAAGAAAAAAGATAAATATATTTAAGAATTCTCATTTTCGAGACTCGAACTGAAGACCAGCAAAACTAAGTGGCTCGTTATGCCGATCTAGCCACGAAACCTCGTACCCGGAGAGCGTCTGAATGGTCTAAGACTCTCATTAATATTATCCACTAAAACGTTTAAGACGGTGTCATTCTGGTCTAAAAGCACAATGCTTTGAATAGGAGTTAATTCTGCGCATGTGCGTGAACTTGACTCCTAAAATTTCTCTTGAATATAGAAATATTGTGACATTAAATTTTATTTTAAAAGTATAATATTTTGGAAAGTTCTTAGTAAGTGTTGGAATAATTGATAAATACACCTAATATGAATAAAAAAAAAGAAAAAAATATATATAAAAGATTCTCATTTTCGAGACTCGAACTGAAGTCCAGCAAAACTAAGTGGCTCGTTCTGCCGATCTGGCCACGAATCTTCGTACCCGGTGATCGTCTGAATGGTTTAAGACTCTCATTAAGATTATTAACTAAAAGTGTTAACACGGTGACATTCTGGTCTAAAAGCACAATGCTTTGAATAGGAATTAATTCTGCGCATGTGCGTGAACTTGACTTCTAAAATTTCTCTTGAATATAGAAATATTTTGACTTTAAAATTTATGTAAAATATATAACATTTTCAAATATACTTAGTAAGTGTTGGAATAATGGATACCTAAAATAAATAAAAGAAAAAAAAAGAAAAAAGATAAATATATTTAAGAATTCTCATTTTCGAGACTCGAACTGAAGACCAGCAAAACTAAGTGGCTCGTTATGCCGATCTAGCCACGAAACCTCGTACCCGGAGAGCGTCTGAATGGTCTAAGACTCTCATTAATATTATCCACTAAAACGTTTAAGACGGTGTCATTCTGGTCTAAAAGCACAATGCTTTGAATAGGAGTTAATTCTGCGCATGTGCGTGAACTTGACTCCTAAAATTTCTCTTGAATATAGAAATATTGTGACATTAAATTTTATTTTAAAAGTATAATATTTTGGAAAGTTCTTAGTAAGTGTTGGAATAATTGATAAATACACCTAATATGAATAAAAAAAAAGAAAAAAATATATATAAAAGATTCTCATTTTCGAGACTCGAACTGAAGTCCAGCAAAACTAAGTGGCTCGTTCTGCCGATCTGGCCACGAATCTTCGTACCCGGTGATCGTCTGAATGGTTTAAGACTCTCATTAAGATTATTAACTAAAAGTTTTAACACGGTGACATTCTGGTCTAAAAGCACAATGCTTTGAATAGGAATTAATTCTGCGCATGTGCGTGAACTTGACTCCTAAAATTTCTCTTGAATATAGAAATATTTTGACTTTAAAATTTATTTAAAAAATATAACATTTTCAAATGTACTTAGTAAGTTTTGGAATAATGGATACATAAAATAAATAAAAGAAAAAAAATAGAAAAGATAAATATATTTAAGAATTCTCATTTTCTAGACTCGAACTGAAGACCAGCAAAACTAAGTGCATCGTACTGCCGATCTGGCCACGAAGATTCGTACCCAGAGAGCGTCTGAATGGTTTAAGACTCTCATTAAGATTATAAACTAAAAGTTTTAACAAGGTGTCATTCTGGTCTAAAAGGACAATACTTTGAATAGGAATTAATTCTGCGTATGTGCGTGAACTTGACTTCTAAAATTTCTCTTGAATATAGAAATATTTTGACTTTAAAATTTATGTAAAATATATAACATTTTCAAACATACTTAGTAAGTGTTGGAATAATGGATACCTAAAATAAATAAAAGAATAAAAAAGAAAAAAGATAAATATATTTAAGAATTCTCATTTTCGAGACTCGAACTGAAGACCAGCAAAACTAAGTGGCTCGTTATGCCGATCTAGCCACGAAACCTCGTACCCGGAGAGCGTCTGAATGGTCTAAGACTCTCATTAATATTATCCACTAAAACGTTTAAGACGGTGTCATTCTGGTCTAAAAGCACAATGCTTTGAATAGGAGTTAATTCTGCGCATGTGCGTGAACTTGACTCCTAAAATTTCTCTTGAATATAGAAATATTGTGACATTAAATTTTATTTTAAAAGTATAATATTTTGGAAAGTTCTTAGTAAGTGTTGGAATAATTGATAAATACACCTAATATGAATAAAAAAAAAGAAAAAAATATATATAAAAGATTCTCATTTTCGAGACTCGAACTGAAGTCCAGCAAAACTAAGTGGCTCGTTCTGCCGATCTGGCCACGAATCTTCGTACCCGGTGATCGTCTGAATGGTTTAAGACTCTCATTAAGATTATTAACTAAAAGTTTTAACACGGTGACATTCTGGTCTAAAAGCACAATGCTTTGAATAGGAATTAATTCTGCGCATGTGCGTGAACTTGACTCCTAAAATTTCTCTTGAATATAGAAATATTTTGACTTTAAAATTTATTTAAAAAATATAACATTTTCAAATGTACTTAGTAAGTTTTGGAATAATGGATACATAAAATAAATAAAAGAAAAAAAAAGAAAAGATAAATATATTTAAGAATTCTCATTTTCTAGACTCGAACTGAAGACCAGCAAAACTAAGTGCATCGTACTGCCGATCTGGCCACGAAGATTCGTACCCAGAGAGCGTCTGAATGGTTTAAGACTCTCATTAAGATTATAAACTAAAAGTTTTAACAAGGTGTCATTCTGGTCTAAAAGGACAATACTTTGAATAGGAATTAATTCTGCGCATGTGCGTGAACTTGACTTCTAAAATTTCTCTTGAATATAGAAATATTTTGACTTTAAAATTTATGTAAAATATATAACATTTTCAAATATACTTAGTAAGTGTTGGAATAATGGATACCTAAAATAAATAAAAGAATAAAAAAGAAAAAAGATAAATATATTTAAGAATTCTCATTTTCGAGACTCGAACTGAAGACCAGCAAAACTAAGTGGCTCGTTATGCCGATCTAGCCACGAAGATTCGTAACCAGAGAGCGTCTGAATGGTTTAAGACTCTCATTAAGATTATAAAATAAAAGTTTTAACAAGGTGTCATTCTGGTCTAAAAGGACAATACTTTGAATAGGAATTAATTCTGCGCATGTGCGTGAACTTGACTTCTAAAATTTCTCTTGAATATAGAAATATTTTGACTTTAAAATTTATGTAAAATATATAACATTTTCAAACATACTTAGTAAGTGTTGGAATAATGGATACCTAAAATAAATAAAAGAATAAAAAAGAAAAAAGATAAATATATTTAAGAATTCTCATTTTCGAGACTCGAACTGAAGACCAGCAAAACTAAGTGGCTCGTTATGCCGATCTAGCCACGAAACCTCGTACCCGGAGAGCGTCTGAATGGTCTAAGACTCTCATTAATATTATCCACTAAAACGTTTAAGACGGTGTCATTCTGGTCTAAAAGCACAATGCTTTGAATAGGAGTTAATTCTGCGCATGTGCGTGAACTTGACTCCTAAAATTTCTCTTGAATATAGAAATATTGTGACATTAAATTTTATTTTAAAAGTATAATATTTTGGAAAGTTCTTAGTAAGTGTTGGAATAATTGATAAATACACCTAATATGAATAAAAAAAAAGAAAAAAATATATATAAAAGATTCTCATTTTCGAGACTCGAACTGAAGTCCAGCAAAACTAAGTGGCTCGTTCTGCCGATCTGGCCACGAATCTTCGTACCCGGTGATCGTCTGAATGGTTTAAGACTCTCATTAAGATTATTAACTAAAAGTTTTAACACGGTGACATTCTGGTCTAAAAGCACAATGCTTTGAATAGGAATTAATTCTGCGCATGTGCGTGAACTTGACTTCTAAAATTTCTCTTGAATATAGAAATATTTTGACTTTAAAATTTATGTAAAATATATAACATTTTCAAATATACTTAGTAAGTGTTGGAATAATGGATACCTAAAATAAATAAAAGAAAAAAAAAGAAAAAAGATAAATATATTTAAGAATTCTCATTTTCGAGACTCGAACTGAAGACCAGCAAAACTAAGTGGCTCGTTATGCCGATCTAGCCACGAAACCTCGTACCCGGAGAGCGTCTGAATGGTCTAAGACTCTCATTAATATTATCCACTAAAACGTTTAAGACGGTGTCATTCTGGTCTAAAAGCACAATGCTTTGAATAGGAGTTAATTCTGCGCATGTGCGTGAACTTGACTCCTAAAATTTCTCTTGAATATAGAAATATTGTGACATTAAATTTTATTTTAAAAGTATAATATTTTGGAAAGTTCTTAGTAAGTGTTGGAATAATTGATAAATACACCTAATATGAATAAAAAAAAAGAAAAAAATATATATAAAAGATTCTCATTTTCGAGACTCGAACTGAAGTCCAGCAAAACTAAGTGGCTCGTTCTGCCGATCTGGCCACGAATCTTCGTACCCGGTGATCGTCTGAATGGTTTAAGACTCTCATTAAGATTATTAACTAAAAGTTTTAACACGGTGACATTCTGGTCTAAAAGCACAATGCTTTGAATAGGAATTAATTCTGCGCATGTGCGTGAACTTGACTCCTAAAATTTCTCTTGAATATAGAAATATTTTGACTTTAAAATTTATTTAAAAAATATAACATTTTCAAATGTACTTAGTAAGTTTTGGAATAATGGATACATAAAATAAATAAAAGAAAAAAAATAGAAAAGATAAATATATTTAAGAATTCTCATTTTCTAGACTCGAACTGAAGACCAGCAAAACTAAGTGCATCGTACTGCCGATCTGGCCACGAAGATTCGTACCCAGAGAGCGTCTGAATGGTTTAAGACTCTCATTAAGATTATAAACTAAAAGTTTTAACAAGGTGTCATTCTGGTCTAAAAGGACAATACTTTGAATAGGAATTAATTCTGCGTATGTGCGTGAACTTGACTTCTAAAATTTCTCTTGAATATAGAAATATTTTGACTTTAAAATTTATGTAAAATATATAACATTTTCAAATATACTTAGTAAGTGTTGGAATAATGGATACCTAAAATAAATAAAAGAAAAAAAAAGAAAAAAGATAAATATATTTAAGAATTCTCATTTTCGAGACTCGAACTGAAGACCAGCAAAACTAAGTGGCTCGTTATGCCGATCTAGCCACGAAACCTCGTACCCGGAGAGCGTCTGAATGGTCTAAGACTCTCATTAATATTATCCACTAAAACGTTTAAGACGGTGTCATTCTGGTCTAAAAGCACAATGCTTTGAATAGGAGTTAATTCTGCGCATGTGCGTGAACTTGACTCCTAAAATTTCTCTTGAATATAGAAATATTGTGACATTAAATTTTATTTTAAAAGTATAATATTTTGGAAAGTTCTTAGTAAGTGTTGGAATAATTGATAAATACACCTAATATGAATAAAAAAAAAGAAAAAAATATATATAAAAGATTCTCATTTTCGAGACTCGAACTGAAGTCCAGCAAAACTAAGTGGCTCGTTCTGCCGATCTGGCCACGAATCTTCGTACCCGGTGATCGTCTGAATGGTTTAAGACTCTCATTAAGATTATTAACTAAAAGTGTTAACACGGTGACATTCTGGTCTAAAAGCACAATGCTTTGAATAGGAATTAATTCTGCGCATGTGCGTGAACTTGACTTCTAAAATTTCTCTTGAATATAGAAATATTTTGACTTTAAAATTTATGTAAAATATATAACATTTTCAAATATACTTAGTAAGTGTTGGAATAATGGATACCTAAAATAAATAAAAGAAAAAAAAAGAAAAAAGATAAATATATTTAAGAATTCTCATTTTCGAGACTCGAACTGAAGACCAGCAAAACTAAGTGGCTCGTTATGCCGATCTAGCCACGAAACCTCGTACCCGGAGAGCGTCTGAATGGTCTAAGACTCTCATTAATATTATCCACTAAAACGTTTAAGACGGTGTCATTCTGGTCTAAAAGCACAATGCTTTGAATAGGAGTTAATTCTGCGCATGTGCGTGAACTTGACTCCTAAAATTTCTCTTGAATATAGAAATATTGTGACATTAAATTTTATTTTAAAAGTATAATATTTTGGAAAGTTCTTAGTAAGTGTTGGAATAATTGATAAATACACCTAATATGAATAAAAAAAAAGAAAAAAATATATATAAAAGATTCTCATTTTCGAGACTCGAACTGAAGTCCAGCAAAACTAAGTGGCTCGTTCTGCCGATCTGGCCACGAATCTTCGTACCCGGTGATCGTCTGAATGGTTTAAGACTCTCATTAAGATTATTAACTAAAAGTTTTAACACGGTGACATTCTGGTCTAAAAGCACAATGCTTTGAATAGGAATTAATTCTGCGCATGTGCGTGAACTTGACTCCTAAAATTTCTCTTGAATATAGAAATATTTTGACTTTAAAATTTATTTAAAAAATATAACATTTTCAAATGTACTTAGTAAGTTTTGGAATAATGGATACATAAAATAAATAAAAGAAAAAAAATAGAAAAGATAAATATATTTAAGAATTCTCATTTTCTAGACTCGAACTGAAGACCAGCAAAACTAAGTGCATCGTACTGCCGATCTGGCCACGAAGATTCGTACCCAGAGAGCGTCTGAATGGTTTAAGACTCTCATTAAGATTATAAACTAAAAGTTTTAACAAGGTGTCATTCTGGTCTAAAAGGACAATACTTTGAATAGGAATTAATTCTGCGTATGTGCGTGAACTTGACTTCTAAAATTTCTCTTGAATATAGAAATATTTTGACTTTAAAATTTATGTAAAATATATAACATTTTCAAATATACTTAGTAAGTGTTGGAATAATGGATACCTAAAATAAATAAAAGAAAAAAAAAAAAAAGAAAAAAGATAAATATATTTAAGAATTCTCATTTTCGAGACTCGAACTGAAGACCAGCAAAACTAAGTGGCTCGTTATGCCGATCTAGCCACGAAACCTCGTACCCGGAGAGCGTCTGAATGGTCTAAGACTCTCATTAATATTATCCACTAAAACGTTTAAGACGGTGTCATTCTGGTCTAAAAGCACAATGCTTTGAATAGGAGTTAATTCTGCGCATGTGCGTGAACTTGACTCCTAAAATTTCTCTTGAATATAGAAATATTGTGACATTAAATTTTATTTTAAAAGTATAATATTTTGGAAAGTTCTTAGTAAGTGTTGGAATAATTGATAAATACACCTAATATGAATAAAAAAAAAGAAAAAAATAGATATAAAAGATTCTCATTTTCGAGACTCGAACTGAAGTCCAGCAAAACTAAGTGGCTCGTTCTGCCGATCTGGCCACGAATCTTCGTACCCGGTGATCGTCTGAATGGTTTAAGACTCTCATTAAGATTATTAACTAAAAGTTTTAACACGGTGACATTCTGGTCTAAAAGCACAATGCTTTGAATAGGAATTAATTCTGCGCATGTGCGTGAACTTGACTCCTAAAATTTCTCTTGAATATAGAAATATTTTGACTTTAAAATTTATTTAAAAAATATAACATTTTCAAATATACTTAGTAAGTGTTGGAATAATGGATACCTAAAATAAATAAAAGAAAAAAAAAGAAAAAAGAGAAATATATTTAAGAATTCTCATTTTCGAGACTCGAACTGAAGACCAGCAAAACTAAGTGGCTCGTTATGCCGATCTAGCCACGAAACCTCGTACCCGGAGAGCGTCTGAATGATCTAAGACTCTCATTAATATTATCCACTAAAACGTTTAAGACGGTGTCATTCTGGTCTAAAAGCACAATGCTTTGAATAGGAGTTAATTCTGCGCATGTGCGTGAACTTGACTCCTAAAATTTCTCTTGAATATAGAAATATTGTGACATTAAATTTTATTTTAAAAGTATAATATTTTGGAAAGTTCTTAGTAAGTGTTGGAATAATTGATAAATACACCTAATATGAATAAAAAAAAAAGAAAAAAATATATATAAAAGATTCTCATTTTCGAGACTCGAACTGAAGACCAGCAAAACTAAGTGGCTCGTTCTGCCGATCTGGCCACGAAGCGTCGTACCCGGTGAGCGTCTGAATGGTTTAAGACTCTCATTAAGATTATGAACTAAAAGTTTTAACACGGTGACATTCTGGTCTAAAAGCACAATGCTTTGAATAGGAATGAATTCTGCGCATGTGCGTGAACTTCACTCCTAAAATTTCTCTTGAAAATAGAAATATTTTGACTTTAAAATTTATTTAAAAAATATAACATTTTCAAATGTACTTAGTAAGTGTTGGACTAATGGATACCTAAAATAAATAAAAGAAAAAAAAAATAGAAAATATAAATATATTTAAGAATTCTCATTTTCGAGACTCGAACTGAAGACCAGCAAAACTAAGTGCCTCGTTCTGCCGATCTGGCCACGAAGCTTCGTACCCGGAGAGCGTCTGAATGGTTTAAGACTCTCATTAAGATTATAAACTAAAAGTTTTAACACGGTGACATTCTGGTCTAAAAACACAATGCTTTGAATAGGAATTAATTCTGCGCATGTGCGTGAACTTGACTCCTAAAATTTCTCTTGAATATAGAAATATTTTGACTTCAAATTTATTTAAAAAATATAACATTTTCAAATGTTCTTAGTAAGTGTTGGAATAATGGATACCTAAAATAAATAAAAGCAAAACAAATAGAAAAAATAAATATATTTAAGAATTCTCATTTTCGAGATTCGAACTGAAGACCAGCAAAACTAAGTGGCTCGCTCTGCCGATCTGGACACGAAGCCTTTACCCGGAGAGCGTCTGAATGGTTTAACACTCTCATTAAGATTATAAACTAAAAGTTTTAACACGGTGTCATTCTGGTCTAAAAGCACAATGCTTTGAATAGGAATTAATTCTGCGCATGTGCGTGAACTTGACTCCTAAAATTTCTCTTGAATATAGAAATATTTTGACTTTAAAATTTATTTCAAAAATATAACATTTTCAAATGTACTTAGTAAGTGTTTGAATAATGGATACATAAAATAAATAAAAGAAAAAAAATAGAAAAGATAAATATATTTAAGAATTCTCATTTTCGAGACTCGAACTGAAGACCAGCAAAACTAATAGGCTCGTTCTGCCGATGTGGCCACGAAGCTTCGTACCCGGAGAGCGTCTGAATGGTTTAAGACTCTCATTAAGATTATAAACTAAAAGTTTTAACACGGTGTCATTCTGGTCTAAAAGCACAATGCTTTGAATAGGAATTAATTCTGCGCATGTGCGTGAACTTGACTCCTAAAATTTCTCTTGAAAATAGAAATATTTTGACTTTAAAATTTATTTTAAAAATATAACATTTTCAAATGTTCTTAGTAAGTGTTGGAATAATGGATACCTAAAATAAATAAAAGAAAAAAAAATAGAAAAGAAATATATTTAAGAATTCTCATTTTCGAGACTCGAACTGAAGACCAGCAAAACTAAGTGGCTCGTTCTGCCGATCTGGCCACGAAGCTTCGTACCCGGTGAGCGTCTGAATGGTTTAAGACTCTCATTAAGATTATAAACTAAAAGTTTTAACACGGTGACATTCTGGTCTAAAAGCACAATGCTTTGAATAGGAATGAATTCTGCGCATGTGCGTGAACTTCACTCCTAAAATTTCTCTTGAAAATAGAAATATTTTGACTTTAAAATTTATTTTAAAAATATAACATTTTCAAATGTTCTTAGTAAGTGTTGGAATAATGGATACCTAAAATAAATAAAAGCAAAACAAATAGAAAAAATAAATATATTTAAGAATTCTCATTTTCGAGTTTCGAACTGAAGACCAGCAAAACTAAGTGGCTCGCTCTGCCGATCTGGACACGAAGCTTTTACCCGGAGAGCGTCTGAATGGTTTAAGACTCTCATTAAGATTATAAACTAAAAGTTTTTACACGGTGTCATTCTGGTCTAAAAGCACAATGCTTTGAATAGGAATTAATTCTGCGCATGTGCGTGAACTTGACTTCTAAAATTTCTCTTGAATATAGAAATATTTTAACATTAAAATTTATTTTAAAAATATAGCGTTTTCAAATGTTCTTAGAAAGTGTTAGAATAATGGATACCTAAAATAAATAAAAGAAAAAAAAAAAGAAAATATAAATATATTTAAAAAATTCTCATTTTCGAGACTCGAACTGAAGACCAGCAAAACTAATAGGCTCGTTCTGCCGATGTGGCCACGAAGCTTCGTACCCGGAGAGCGTCTGAATGGTTTAAGACTCTCATTAAGATTATAAACTAAAAGTTTTAACACGGTGTCATTCTGGTCTAAAAGCACAATGCTTTGAATAGGAATTAATTCTGCGCATGTGCGTGAACTTGACTCCTAAAATTTCTCTTGAAAATAGAAATATTTTGACTTTAAAATTTATTTTAAAAATATAACATTTTCAAATATTCTTAGTAAGTGTTGGAATAATGGATACCTAAAATAAATAAAAGAAAAAAAAAATAGAAAAGAAATATATTTAAGAATTCTAATTTTTGAGACTCGAACTGAACACCAGCAAAACTAAGTGGCTCGTTCTGCCGATCTGGCCACGAAGCTTCGTACCCGGTGAGCGTCTGAAGGGTTTAAGACTCTCATTAAGATTATAAACTAAAAGTTTTAACACGGTGACATTCTGGTCTAAAAGCACAATGCTTTGAATAGGAATGAATTCTGCGCATGTGCGTGAACTTCACTTCTAAAATTTCTCTTGAAAATAGAAATATTTTGACTTTAAAATTTATTTTAAAAATATAACATTTTCAAATGTTCTTAGTAAGTGTTGGAATAATGGATACCTAAAATAAATAAAAGCAAAACAAATAGAAAAAATAAATATATTTAAGAATTCTCATTTTCGAGATTCGAACTGAAGACCAGCAAAACTAAGTGGCTCGCTCTGCCGATCTGGACACGAAGCGTTTACCCGGAGAGCGTCTGAATGGTTTAAGACTCTCATTAAGATTATAAACTAAAAGTTTTAACACGGTGACATTCTGGTCTAAAAACACAATGCTTTGAATAGGAATTAATTCTGCGCATGTGCGTGAACTTGACTCCTAAAATTTTTCTCGAATATAGAAATATTTTGACTTTAAAATTTATTTAAAAAATATAACATTTTCAAATGTACTTAGTAAGTGTTGGACTAATGGATACCTAAAATAAATAAAAGAAAAAAAAAATAGAAAAGATAAATATATTTAAGAATTCTCATTTTCGAGACTCGAACTGAAGACCAGCAAAACTAAGTGCCTCGTTCTGCCGATCTGGCCACGAAGCGTCGTACCCGGAGAGCGTCTGAATGGTTTAAGACTCTCATTAAGATTATAAACTAAAAGTTTTTACACGGTGTCATTCTGGTCTAAAAGCACAATGCTTTGAATAGGAATTAATTCTGCGCATGTGCGTGAACTTGACTTCTAAAATTTCTCTTGAATATAGAAATATTTTGACTTTAAAATTTATTTAAAATATATAACATTTTCAAATATACTTAGTAAGTGTTGGAATAATGGATACCTAAAATAAATAAAAGAAAAAAAAAGAAAAAAGATAAATATATTTAAGAATTCTCATTTTCGAGACTCGAACTGAAGACCAGCAAAACTAAGTGGCTCGTTATGCCGATCTGGCCACGAATCTTCGTACCCGGTGATCGTCTGAATGGTTTAAGACTCTCATTAAGATTATTAACTAAAAGTTTTAACACGGTGACATTCTGGTCTAAAAGCACAATGCTTTGAATAGGAATTAATTCTGCGCATGTGCGTGAACTTGACTCCTAAAATTTCTCTTGAATATAGAAATATTTTGACTTTAAAATTTATTTAAAAAATATAACATTTTCAAATGTACTTAGTAAGTTTTGGAATAATGGATACATAAAATAAATAAAAGAAAAAAAATAGAAAAGATAAATATATTTAAGAATTCTCATTTTCTAGACTCGAACTGAAGACCAGCAAAACTAAGTGCATCGTACTGCCGATCTGGCCACGAAGATTCGTACCCAGAGAGCGTCTGAATGGTTTAAGACTCTCATTAAGATTATAAACTAAAAGTTTTAACAAGGTGTCATTCTGGTCTAAAAGGACAATACTTTGAATAGGAATTAATTCTGCGTATGTGCGTGAACTTGACTTCTAAAATTTCTCTTGAATATAGAAATATTTTGACTTTAAAATTTATGTAAAATATATAACATTTTCAAATATACTTAGTAAGTGTTGGAATAATGGATACCTAAAATAAATAAAAGAAAAAAAAAAGAAAAAAGATAAATATATTTAAGAATTCTCATTTTCGAGACTCGAACTGAAGACCAGCAAAACTAAGAGGCTCGTTATGCCGATCTAGCCACGAAACCTCGTACCCGGAGAGCGTCTGAATGGTCTAAGACTCTCATTAATATTATCCACTAAAACGTTTAAGACGGTGTCATTCTGGTCTAAAAGCACAATGCTTTGAATAGGAGTTAATTCTGCGCATGTGCGTGAACTTGACTCCTAAAATTTCTCTTGAATATAGAAATATTGTGACATTAAATTTTATTTTAAAAGTATAATATTTTGGAAAGTTCTTAGTAAGTGTTGGAATAATTGATAAATACACCTAATATGAATAAAAAAAAAGAAAAAAATATATATAAAAGATTCTCATTTTCGAGACTCGAACTGAAGTCCAGCAAAACTAAGTGGCTCGTTCTGCCGATCTGGCCACGAATCTTCGTACCCGGTGATCGTCTGAATGGTTTAAGACTCTCATTAAGATTATTAACTAAAAGTTTTAACACGGTGACATTCTGGTCTAAAAGCACAATGCTTTGAATAGGAATTAATTCTGCGCATGTGCGTGAACTTGACTTCTAAAATTTCTCTTGAATATAGAAATATTTTGACTTTAAAATTTATGTAAAATATATAACATTTTCAAATATACTTAGTAAGTGTTGGAATAATGGATACCTAAAATAAATAAAAGAAAAAAAAAGAAAAAAGATAAATATATTTAAGAATTCTCATTTTCGAGACTCGAACTGAAGACCAGCAAAACTAAGTGGCTCGTTATGCCGATCTAGCCACGAAACCTCGTACCCGGAGAGCGTCTGAATGATCTAAGACTCTCATTAATATTATCCACTAAAACGTTTAAGACGGTGTCATTCTGGTCTAAAAGCACAATGCTTTGAATAGGAGTTAATTCTGCGCATGTGCGTGAACTTGACTCCTAAAATTTCTCTTGAATATAGAAATATTGTGACATTAAATTTTATTTTAAAAGTATAATATTTTGGAAAGTTCTTAGTAAGTGTTGGAATAATTGATAAATACACCTAATATGAATAAAAAAAAAGAAAAAAATATATATAAAAGATTCTCATTTTCGAGACTCGAACTGAAGACCAGCAAAACTAAGTGGCTCGTTCTGCCGATCTGGCCACGAAGCGTCGTACCCGGTGAGCGTCTGAATGGTTTAAGACTCTCATTAAGATTATGAACTAAAAGTTTTAACACGGTGACATTCTGGTCTAAAAGCACAATGCTTTGAATAGGAATGAATTCTGCGCATGTGCGTGAACTTGACTTCTAAAATTTCTCTTGAATATAGAAATATTTTGACTTTAAAATTTATGTAAAATATATAACATTTTCAAATATACTTAGTAAGTGTTGGAATAATGGATACCTAAAATAAATAAAAGAAAAAAAAAGAAAAAAGATAAATATATTTAAGAATTCTCATTTTCGAGACTCGAACTGAAGACCAGCAAAACTAAGTGGCTCGTTATGCCGATCTAGCCACGAAACCTCGTACCCGGAGAGCGTCTGAATGATCTAAGACTCTCATTAATATTATCCACTAAAACGTTTAAGACGGTGTCATTCTGGTCTAAAAGCACAATGCTTTGAATAGGAATGAATTCTGCGCATGTGCGTGAACTTCACTCCTAAAATTTCTCTTGAAAATAGTAATATTTTGACTTTAAAATTTATTTAAAAAATATAATATTTTCAAATGTACTTAGTAAGTGTTGGACTAATGGATACCTAAAATAAATAAAAGAAAAAAAAATAGAAAATATAAATATATTTAAGAATTCTCATTTTCGAGACTCGAACTGAAGACCAGCAAAACTAAGTGCCTCGTTCTGCCGATCTGGCCACGAAGCTTCGTACCCGGAGAGCGTCTGAATGGTTTAAGACTCTCATTAAGATTATAAACTAAAAGTTTTAACACGGTGACATTCTGGTCTAAAAACACAATGCTTTGAATAGGAATTAATTCTGCGCATGTGCGTGAACTTGACTCCTAAAATTTCTCTTGAATATAGAAATATTTTGACTTCAAATTTATTTAAAAAATATAACATTTTCAAATGTTCTTAGTAAGTGTTGGAATAATGGATACCTAAAATAAATAAAAGCAAAACAAATAGAAAAAATAAATATATTTAAGAATTCTCATTTTCGAGATTCGAACTGAAGACCAGCAAAACTAAGTGGCTCGCTCTTCCGATCTGGACACGAAGCCTTTACCCGGAGAGCGTCTGAATGGTTTAACACTCTCATTAAGATTATAAACTAAAAGTTTTAACACGGTGTCATTCTGGTCTAAAAGCACAATGCTTTGAATAGGAATTAATTCTGCGCATGTGCGTGAACTTGACTCCTAAAATTTCTCTTGAATATAGAAATATTTTGACTTTAAAATTTATTTCAAAAATATAACATTTTCAAATGTACTTAGTAAGTGTTTGAATAATGGATACATAAAATAAATAAAAGAAAAAAAATAGAAAAGATAAATATATTTAAGAATTCTCATTTTCGAGACTCGAACTGAAGACCAGCAAAACTAATAGGCTCGTTCTGCCGATGTGGCCACGAAGCTTCGTACCCGGAGAGCGTCTGAATGGTTTAAGACTCTCATTAAGATTATAAACTAAAAGTTTTAACACGGTGTCATTCTGGTCTAAAAGCACAATGCTTTGAATAGGAATTAATTCTGCGCATGTGCGTGAACTTGACTCCTAAAATTTCTCTTGAAAATAGAAATATTTTGACTTTAAAATTTATTTTAAAAATATAACATTTTCAAATGTTCTTAGTAAGTGTTGGAATAATGGATACCTAAAATTAATAAAAGAAAAAAAAATAGAAAAGAAATATATTTAAGAATTCTCATTTTCGATACTCGAACTGAAGACCAGCAAAACTAAGTGGCTCGTTCTGCCGATCTGGCCACGAAGCTTCGTACCCTGTGAGCGTCTGAATGGTTTAAGACTCTCATTAAGATTATAAACTAAAAGTTTTAACACGGTGACATTCTGGTCTAAAAGCACAATGCTTTGAATAGGAATGAATTCTGCGCATGTGCGTGAACTTCACTCCTAAAATTTCTCTTGAAAATAGAAATATTTTGACTTTAAAATTTATTTTAAAAATATAACATTTTCAAATGTTCTTAGTAAGTGTTGGAATAATGGATACCTAAAATAAATAAAAGCAAAACAAATAGAAAAAATAAATATATTTAAGAATTCTCATTTTCGAGATTCGAACTGAAGACCAGCAAAACTAAGTGGCTCGCTCTGCCGATCTGGACACGAAGCTTTTACCCGGAGAGCGTCTGAATGGTTTAAGACTCTCATTAAGATTATAAACTAAAAGTTTTTACACGGTGTCATTCTGGTCTAAAAGCACAATGCTTTGAATAGGAATTAATTCTGCGCATGTGCGTGAACTTGACTTCTAAAATTTCTCTTGAATATAGAAATATTTTAACATTAAAATTTATTTTAAAAATATAGCGTTTTCAAATGTTCTTAGAAAGTGTTAGAATAATGGATACCTAAAATAAATAAAAGAAAAAAAAAAGAAAATATAAATATATTTAAAAAATTCTCATTTTCGAGACTCGAACTGAAGACCAGCAAAACTAATAGGCTCGTTCTGCCGATGTGGCCACGAAGCTTCGTACCCGGAGAGCGTCTGAATGGTTTAAGACTCTCATTAAGATTATAAACTAAAAGTTTTAACACGGTGTCATTCTGGTCTAAAAGCACAATGCTTTGAATAGGAATTAATTCTGCGCATGTGCGTGAACTTGACTCCTAAAATTTCTCTTGAAAATAGAAATATTTTGACTTTAAAATTTATTTTAAAAATATAACATTTTCAAATATTCTTAGTAAGTGTTGGAATAATGGATACCTAAAATAAATAAAAGAAAAAAAAAAAATAGAAAAGAAATATATTTAAGAATTCTAATTTTTGAGACTCGAACTGAACACCAGCAAAACTAAGTGGCTCGTTCTGCCGATCTGGCCACGAAGCTTCGTACCCGGTGAGCGTCTGAATGGTTTAAGACTCTCATTAAGATTATAAACTAAAAGTTTTAACACGGTGACATTCTGGTCTAAAAGCACAATGCTTTGAATAGGAATGAATTCTGCGCATGTGCGTGAACTTCACTCCTAAAATTTCTCTTGAAAATAGAAATATTTTGACTTTAAAATTTATTTTAAAAATATAACATTTTCAAATGTTCTTAGTAAGTGTTGGAATAATGGATACCTAAAATAAATAAAAGCAAAACAAATAGAAAAAATAAATATATTTAAGAATTCTCATTTTCGAGATTCGAACTGAAGACCAGCAAAACTAAGTGGCTCGCTCTGCCGATCTGGACACGAAGCGTTTACCCGGAGAGCGTCTGAATGGTTTAAGACTCTCATTAAGATTATAAACTAAAAGTTTTAACACGGTGACATTCTGGTCTAAAAACACAATGCTTTGAATAGGAATTAATTCTGCGCATGTGCGTGAACTTGACTCCTAAAATTTTTCTCGAATATAGAAATATTTTGACTTTAAAATTTATTTAAAAAATATAACATTTTCAAATGTACTTAGTAAGTGTTGGACTAATGGATACCTAAAATAAATAAAAGAAAAAAAAAATAGAAAAGATAAATATATTTAAGAATTCTCATTTTCGAGACTCGAACTGAAGACCAGCAAAACTAAGTGCCTCGTTCTGCCGATCTGGCCACGAAGCTTCGTACCCGGAGAGCGTCTGAATGGTTTAAGACTCTCATTAAGATTATAAACTAAAAGTTTTTACACGGTGTCATTCTGGTCTAAAAGCACAATGCTTTGAATAGGAATTAATTCTGCGCATGTGCGTGAACTTGACTTCTAAAATTTCTCTTGAATATAGAAATATTTTGACTTTAAAATTTAATTAAAATATATAACATTTTCAAATATACTTAGTAAGTGTTGGAATAATGGATACCTAAAATAAATAAAAGAAAAAAAAAGAAAAAAGATAAATATATTTAAGAATTCTCATTTTCGAGACTCGAACTGAAGACCAGCAAAACTAAGTGGCTCGTTATGCCGATCTAGCCACGAAACCTCGTACCCGGAGAGCGTCTGAATGGTCTAAGACTCTCATTAATATTATCCACTAAAACGTTTAAGACGGTGTCATTCTGGTCTAAAAGCACAATGCTTTGAATAGGAGTTAATTCTGCGCATGTGCGTGAAATTGACTCCTAAAATTTCTCTTGAATATAGAAATATTGTGACATTAAATTTTATTTTAAAAGTATAATATTTTGGAAAGTTCTTAGTAAGTGTTGGAATAATTGATAAATACACCTAATATGAATAAAAAAAAAGAAAAAAATATATATAAAAGATTCTCATTTTCGAGACTCGAACTGAAGTCCAGCAAAACTAAGTGGCTCGTTCTGCCGATCTGGCCACGAATCTTCGTACCCGGAGATCGTCTGAATGGTTTAAGACTCTCATTAAGATTATTAACTAAAAGTTTTAACACGGTGACATTCTGGTCTAAAAGCACAATGCTTTGAATAGGAATTAATTCTGCGCATGTGCGTGAACTTGACTGCTAAAATTTCTCTTGAATATAGAAATATTTTGACTTTAAAATTTATTTAAAAAATATTACATTTTCAAATGTACTTAGTAAGTGTTGGTCTAATGGATACCTAAAATAAATAAAAGAAAAAAAAAATAGAAAAGATAAATATATTTAAGAATTCTCCTTTTCGAGACTCCAACTGAAGACCAGCAAAACTAAGAGGCTCGTTCTGCCGATCTGTCCACGACGCTTCGTACCCGGTGAGCGTCTGAATGTGTTAAGACTCTCATTAAGATTATAAACTAAAAGTTTTAACACGGTGACATTCTGGTCTAATAGCACAATGCTTTGAATAGGAATTAATTCTGCGCATGTGCGTGAACTTGACTCCTAGAATTTCTCTTGAATATAGAAATATTTTGACTTTAAAATTTATTTAAAAAATATAACATTTTCAAATGTACTTAGTAAGTGTTGGAATAATGGATACCTAAAATAAATAAAAGCAAAACAAATAGAAAAGATAAATATATTTAAGAATTCTCATTTCCGAGAGTCGAACTGAAGACCAGCAAAACTAAGTGGCTCGCTCTGCCGATCTGGCCACGAAGCTCCGTACCCGGAGAGCGTCTGAATGGTTTAAGACTCTGATTAAGATTATAAACTAAAAGTTTTTACACGGTGTCATTCTGGTCTAAAAGCACAATGCTTTGAATAGGAATGAATTCTGCGCATGTGCGTGAACTTGACTCCTAAAATTTATTTTGAATATAGAAATATTTTGACATTAAAATTTATTTTAAAAATATTACATTTTCAAATGTTCTTAGTAAGTGTTAGAATAATGGATACCTAAAATGAATAAAAGAAAAAAAAGAAAAGATAAATATATATAAGAATTCTCATTTTCGAGACTCGAACTGAAGACCAGCAAAACGAAGTGGCTCGCTCTGCCGATCTGGACACGAAGCTTGTACCCGGAGAGCGTCTGAAGGGTCTAAGACTCTCATTAAGATTATCCACTAAAACTTTTAAGACGGTGTCAATCTGGTCAGAATGCACAATGCTTTGAATAGGAATTAATTCTGCGCATGTGCGTGAACTTGACTCCTAAAATTTCTCTTCAATATAGAAATATTTTGACTTTAAAATTTATTTAAAAAATATAACATTTTCAAATGTACTTAGTAAGTGTTGGAATAATGGATACCTAAAATAAATAAAAGCAAAACAAATAGAAAAGATAAATATATTTAATAATTCTCATTTCCGAGAGTCGAACTGAAGACCAGCAAAACAAAGTGGCTCGTTCTGCCGATCTAGCCACGAAACCTCGTACCCGGAGAGCGTCTGAATGGTCTAAGACTCTCATTAATATTATCCACTAAAACGTTTAAGACGGTGTCATTCTGGTCTAAAAGCACAATGCTTTGAATAGGAATGAATTCTGCGCATGTGCGTGAACTTCACTCCTAAAATTTATTTTGAATATAAAAATGTTTTGACATTAAAATTTATTTTAAAAATATAGCATTTTCAAATGTTCTTAGTAAGTGTTAGAATAATGGATAACTAAAATAAATAAAAGAAAAAAAAGAAAAGATAAATATATTTAAAATATTCTGATTTTCGAGACTCGAACTGAAGACCAGGAAAACTAAGAGGCTCGTTCTGCCGATCTGGCCACGAAGCTTCGTACCCAGAGAGCGTCTGAATGGTTTAAGACTCTCATTAAGATTATAAACTAAAAGTTTTAACACGGTGTCATTCTGGTCTAAAAGCACAATGCTTTGAATAGGAATGAATTCTGCGCATGTGCGTGAACTTCACTCCTAAAATTTATTTTGAATATAAAAATGTTTTGACATTAAAATTTATTTTAAAAATATAGCATTTTCAAATGTTCTTAGTAAGTGTTAGAATAATGGATACCTAAAATGAATAAAAGAAAAAAAAAGAAAAGATAAATATATATAAGAATTCTCATTTTCGAGACTCGAACTGAAGACCAGCAAAACGAAGTGGCTCGCTCTGCCGATCTGGACACGAAGCTTGTACCCGGAGAGCGTCTGAAGGGTCTAAGACTCTCATTAAGATTATCCACTAAAACTTTTAAGACGGTGTCAATCTGGTCAGAATGCACAATGCTTTGAATAGGAATTAATTCTGCGCATGTGCGTGAACTTGACTCCTAAAATTTCTCTTGAATATAGAAATATTTTGACTTTAAAATTTGTTTAAAAAATATAACATTTTCAAATGTACTTAGTAAGTGTTGGAATAATGGATACCTAAAATAAATAAAAGCAAAACAAATAGAAAAGATAAATATATTTAATAATTCTCATTTCCGAGAGTCGAACTGAAGACCAGCAAAACTAAGTGGCTCGTTCTGCCGATCTAGCCACGAAGCTTCGTACCCGGAGAGCGTCTGAATGGTTTAAGACTCTCATTAAGATTATAAACTAAAAGTTTTAACACGGTGTCATTCTGGTCTAAAAGCACAATGCTTTGAATAGGAATGAATTCTGCGCATGTGCGTGAACTTCACTCCTAAAATTTATTTTGAATATAAAAATGTTTTGACATTAAAATTTATTTTAAAAATATAGCATTTTCAAATGTTCTTAGTAAGTGTTAGAATAATGGATACCTAAAATGAATAAAAGAAAAAAAAAGAAAAGATAAATATATATAAGAATTCTCATTTTCGAGACTCGAACTGAAGACCAGCAAAACGAAGTGGCTCGCTCTGCCGATCTGGACACGAAGCTTGTACCCGGAGAGCGTCTGAAGGGTCTAAGACTCTCATTAAGATTATCCACTAAAACTTTTAAGACGGTGTCAATCTGGTCAGAATGCACAATGCTTTGAATAGGAATTAATTATGCGCATGTGCGTGAACTTGACTCCTAAAATTTCTCTTGAATATAGAAATATTTTGACTTTAAAATTTATTTAAAAAATATAACATTTTCAAATGTACTTAGTAAGTGTTGGAATAATGGATACCTAAAATAAATAAAAGCAAAACAAATAGAAAAGATAAATATATTTAATAATTCTCATTTCCGAGAGTCGAACTGAAGACCAGCAAAACTAAGTGGCTCGTTCTGCCGATCTAGCCACGAAGCTTCGTACCCGGAGAGCGTCTGAATGGTTTAAGACTCTCATTAAGATTATAAACTAAAAGTTTTAACACGGTGTCATTCTGGTCTAAAAGCACAATGCTTTGAATAGGAATGAATTCTGCGCATGTGCGTGAACTTCACTCCTAAAATTTATTTTGAATATAAAAATGTTTTGACATTAAAATTTATTTTAAAAATATAGCATTTTCAAATGTTCTTAGTAAGTGTTAGAATAATGGATACCTAAAATGAATAAAAGAAAAAAAAAAGATAAATATATATAAGAATTCTCATTTTCGAGACTCGAACTGAAGACCAGCAAAACGAAGTGGCTCGCTCTGCCGATCTGGACACGAAGCTTCGTACCCGGAGAGCGTCTGAATGGTTTAAGACTCTCATTAAGATTATCCACTAAAACTTTTAAGACGGTGTCAATCTGGTCAGAATGCACAATGCTTTGAATAGGAATTAATTCTGCGCATGTGCGTGAACTTGACTCCTAAAATTTCTCTTGAATATAGAAATATTTTGACTTTAAAATTTATTTAAAAAATATAACATTTTCAAATGTACTTAGTAAGTGTTGGAATAATGGATACCTAAAATAAATAAAAGCAAAACAAATAGAAAAGATAAATATATTTAATAATTCTCATTTCCGAGAGTCGAACTGAAGACCAGCAAAACTAAGTGGCTCGTTCTGCCGATCTAGCCACGAAAACTCGTACCCGGAGAGCGTCTGAATGGTCTAAGACTCTCATTAATATTATCCACTAAAACGTTTAAGACGGTGTCATTCTGGTCTAAAAGCACAATGCTTTGAATAGGAATGAATTCTGCGCATGTGCGTGAACTTCACTCCTAAAATTTATTTTGAATATAGAAATGTTTTGACATTAAAATTTATTTTAAAAATATAGCATTTTCAAATGTTCTTAGTAAGTGTTAGAATAATGGATACCTAAAATGAATAAAAGAAAAAAAAAACAGAAGATAAATATATTTAAAAAATTCTCATTTTCGAGACTCGAACTGAAGACCAGCAAAACTAAGAGGCTCGTTCTGCCGATCTGGCCACGAAGCTTCGTACCCGGAGAGCGTCTGAATGGTTTAAGACTCTCATTAAGATTATAAACTAAAAGTTTTAACACGGTGTCATTCTGGTCTAAAAGCACAATGCTTTGAATAGGAATGAATTCTGCGCATGTGCGTGAACTTCACTCCTAAAATTTATTTTGAATATAAAAATGTTTTGACATTAAAATTTATTTTAAAAATATAGCATTTTTAAATGTTCTTAGTAAGTGTTAGAATAATGGATACCTAAAATGAATAAAAGAAAAAAAAAGAAAAGATAAATATATATAAGAATTCTCATTTTCGAGACTCGAACTGAAGACCAGCAAAACGAAGTGGCTCGCTCTGCCGATCTGGACACGAAGCTTGTACCCGGAGAGCGTCTGAAGGGTCTAAGACTCTCATTAAGATTATCCACTAAAACTTTTAAGACGGTGTCAATCTGGTCAGAATGCACAATGCTTTGAATAGGAATTAATTCTGCGCATGTGCGTGAACTTGACTCCTAAAATTTCTCTTGAATATAGAAATATTTTGACTTTAAAATTTGTTTAAAAAATATAACATTTTCAAATGTACTTAGTAAGTGTTGGAATAATGGATACCTAAAATAAATAAAAGCAAAACAAATAGAAAAGATAAATATATTTAATAATTCTCATTTCCGAGAGTCGAACTGAAGACCAGCAAAACTAAGTGGCTCGTTCTGCCGATCTAGCCACGAAGCTTCGTACCCGGAGAGCGTCTGAATGGTTTAAGACTCTCATTAAGATTATAAACTAAAAGTTTTAACACGGTGTCATTCTGGTCTAAAAGCACAATGCTTTGAATAGGAATGAATTCTGCGCATGTGCGTGAACTTCACTCCTAAAATTTATTTTGAATATAAAAATGATTTGACATTAAAATTTATTTTAAAAAAATAGCATTTTCAAATGTTCTTAGTAAGTGTTAGAATAATGGATACCTAAAATGACTAAAAGAAAAAAAAAGAAAAGATAAATATATTTAATAATTCTCATTTCCGAGAGTCGAACTGAAGACCAGCAAAACTAAGTGGCTCGTTCTGCCGATCTAGCCACGAAAACTCGTACCCGGAGAGCGTCTGAATGGTCTAAGACTCTCATTAATATTATCCACTAAAACGTTTAAGACGGTGTCATTCTGGTCTAAAAGCACAATGCTTTGAATAGGAATGAATTCTGCGCATGTGCGTGAACTTCACTCCTAAAATTTATTTTGAATATAAAAATGTTTTGACATTAAAATTTATTTTAAAAATATAGCATTTTCAAATGTTCTTAGTAAGTGTTAGAATAATGGATAACTAAAATAAATAAAAGAAAAAAAAGAAAAGATAAATATATTTAAAATATTCTGATTTTCGAGACTCAAACTGAAGACCAGCAAAAATAAGAGGCTCGTTCTGCTGATCTGGCCACGAAGCTTCGTACCCGGAGAGCGTCTGAATGGTTTAAGACTCTCATTAAGATTATAAACTAAAAGTTTTAACACGGTGTCATTCTGGTCTAAAAGCACAATGCTTTGAAGAGGAATGAATTCTGCGCATGTGCGTGAACTTCACTCCTAAAATTTATTTTGAATATAAAAATGTTTTGACATTAAAATTTATTTTAAAAATATAGCATTTTTAAATGTTCTTAGTAAGTGTTAGAATAATGGATACCTAAAATGAATAAAAGAAAAAAAAAGAAAAGATAAATATATATAAGAATTCTCATTTTCGAGACTCGAACTGAAGACCAGCAAAACGAAGTGGCTCGCTCTGCCGATCTGGACACGAAGCTTGTACCCGGAGAGCGTCTGAAGGGTCTAAGACTCTCATTAAGATTATCCACTAAAACTTTTAAGACGGTGTCAATCTGGTCAGAATGCACAATGCTTTGAATAGGAATTAATTCTGCGCATGTGCGTGAACTTGACTCCTAAAATTTCTCTTGAATATAGAAATATTTTGACTTTAAAATTTGTTTAAAAAATATAACATTTTCAAATGTACTTAGTAAGTGTTAGAATAATGGATACCTAAAATGACTAAAAGAAAAAAAAAGAAAAGATAAATATATTTAATAATTCTCATTTCCGAGAGTCGAACTGAAGACCAGCAAAACTAAGTGGCTCGTTCTGCCGATCTAGCCACGAAAACTCGTACCCGGAGAGCGTCTGAATGGTCTAAGACTCTCATTAATATTATCCACTAAAACGTTTAAGACGGTGTCATTCTGGTCTAAAAGCACAATGCTTTGAATAGGAATGAATTCTGCGCATGTGCGTGAACTTCACTCCTAAAATTTATTTTGAATATAAAAATGTTTTGACATTAAAATTTATTTTAAAAATATAGCATTTTCAAATGTTCTTAGTAAGTGTTAGAATAATGGATAACTAAAATAAATAAAAGAAAAAAAAGAAAAGATAAATATATTTAAAATATTCTGATTTTCGAGACTCAAACTGAAGACCAGCAAAAATAAGAGGCTCGTTCTGCTGATCTGGCCACGAAGCTTCGTACCCGGAGAGCGTCTGAATGGTTTAAGACTCTCATTAAGATTATAAACTAAAAGTTTTAACACGGTGTCATTCTGGTCTAAAAGCACAATGCTTTGAAGAGGAATGAATTCTGCGCATGTGCGTGAACTTGACTCCTAAAATTTATTTTGAATATAGAAATGTTTTGACATTAAAATTTATTTTAAAAATATAGCATTTTCAAATGTTCTTAGTAAGTGTTAGAATAATGGATACCTAAAATGAATAAAAGAAAAAAAAAACAGAAGATAAATATATTTAAAAAATTCTCATTTTCGAGACTCGAACTGAAGACCAGCAAAACTAAGAGGCTCGTTCTGCCGATCTGGCCACGAAGCTTCGTACCCGGAGAGCGTCTGAATGGTTTAAGACTCTCATTAAGATTATAAACTAAAAGTTTTAACACGGTGTCATTCTGGTCTAAAAGCACAATGCTTTGAATAGGAATGAATTCTGCGCATGTGCGTGAACTTCACTCCTAAAATTTATTTTGAATATAAAAATGTTTTGACATTAAAATTTATTTTAAAAATATAGCATTTTTAAATGTTCTTAGTAAGTGTTAGAATAATGGATACCTAAAATGAATAAAAGAAAAAAAAAGAAAAGATAAATATATATAAGAATTCTCATTTTCGAGACTCGAACTGAAGACCAGCAAAACGAAGTGGCTCGCTCTGCCGATCTGGACACGAAGCTTGTACCCGGAGAGCGTCTGAAGGGTCTAAGACTCTCATTAAGATTATCCACTAAAACTTTTAAGACGGTGTCAATCTGGTCAGAATGCACAATGCTTTGAATAGGAATTAATTCTGCGCATGTGCGTGAACTTGACTCCTAAAATTTCTCTTGAATATAGAAATATTTTGACTTTAAAATTTGTTTAAAAAATATAACATTTTCAAATGTACTTAGTAAGTGTTGGAATAATGGATACCTAAAATAAATAAAAGCAAAACAAATAGAAAAGATAAATATATTTAATAATTCTCATTTCCGAGAGTCGAACTGAAGACCAGCAAAACTAAGTGGCTCGTTCTGCCGATCTAGCCACGAAGCTTCGTACCCGGAGAGCGTCTGAATGGTTTAAGACTCTCATTAAGATTATAAACTAAAAGTTTTAACACGGTGTCATTCTGGTCTAAAAGCACAATGCTTTGAATAGGAATGAATTCTGCGCATGTGCGTGAACTTCACTCCTAAAATTTATTTTGAATATAAAAATGATTTGACATTAAAATTTATTTTAAAAAAATAGCATTTTCAAATGTTCTTAGTAAGTGTTAGAATAATGGATACCTAAAATGACTAAAAGAAAAAAAAAGAAAAGATAAATATATTTAATAATTCTCATTTCCGAGAGTCGAACTGAAGACCAGCAAAACTAAGTGGCTCGTTCTGCCGATCTAGCCACGAAAACTCGTACCCGGAGAGCGTCTGAATGGTCTAAGACTCTCATTAATATTATCCACTAAAACGTTTAAGACGGTGTCATTCTGGTCTAAAAGCACAATGCTTTGAATAGGAATGAATTCTGCGCATGTGCGTGAACTTCACTCCTAAAATTTATTTTGAATATAAAAATGTTTTGACATTAAAATTTATTTTAAAAATATAGCATTTTCAAATGTTCTTAGTAAGTGTTAGAATAATGGATAACTAAAATAAATAAAAGAAAAAAAAGAAAAGATAAATATATTTAAAATATTCTGATTTTCGAGACTCAAACTGAAGACCAGCAAAAATAAGAGGCTCGTTCTGCTGATCTGGCCACGAAGCTTCGTACCCGGAGAGCGTCTGAATGGTTTAAGACTCTCATTAAGATTATAAACTAAAAGTTTTAACACGGTGTCATTCTGGTCTAAAAGCACAATGCTTTGAAGAGGAATGAATTCTGCGCATGTGCGTGAACTTGACTCCTAAAATTTATTTTGAATATAGAAATGTTTTGACATTAAAATTTATTTTAAAAATATAGCATTTTCAAATGTTCTTAGTAAGTGTTAGAATAATGGATACCTAAAATGAATAAAAGAAAAAAAAAAACAGAAGATAAATATATTTAAAAAATTCTCATTTTCGAGACTCGAACTGAAGACCAGCAAAACTAAGAGGCTCGTTCTGCCGATCTGGCCACGAAGCTTCGTACCCGGAGAGCGTCTGAATGGTTTAAGACTCTCATTAAGATTATAAACTAAAAGTTTTAACACGGTGTCATTCTGGTCTAAAAGCACAATGCTTTGAATAGGAATGAATTCTGCGCATGTGCGTGAACTTCACTCCTAAAATTTATTTTGAATATAAAAATGTTTTGACATTAAAATTTATTTTAAAAATATAGCATTTTTAAATGTTCTTAGTAAGTGTTAGAATAATGGATACCTAAAATGAATAAAAGAAAAAAAAAGAAAAGATAAATATATATAAGAATTCTCATTTTCGAGACTCGAACTGAAGACCAGCAAAACGAAGTGGCTCGCTCTGCCGATCTGGACACGAAGCTTGTACCCGGAGAGCGTCTGAAGGGTCTAAGACTCTCATTAAGATTATCCACTAAAACTTTTAAGACGGTGTCAATCTGGTCAGAATGCACAATGCTTTGAATAGGAATTAATTCTGCGCATGTGCGTGAACTTGACTCCTAAAATTTCTCTTGAATATAGAAATATTTTGACTTTAAAATTTGTTTAAAAAATATAACATTTTCAAATGTACTTAGTAAGTGTTGGAATAATGGATACCTAAAATAAATAAAAGCAAAACAAATAGAAAAGATAAATATATTTAATAATTCTCATTTCCGAGAGTCGAACTGAAGACCAGCAAAACTAAGTGGCTCGTTCTGCCGATCTAGCCACGAAGCTTCGTACCCGGAGAGCGTCTGAATGGTTTAAGACTCTCATTAAGATTATAAACTAAAAGTTTTAACACGGTGTCATTCTGGTCTAAAAGCACAATGCTTTGAATAGGAATGAATTCTGCGCATGTGCGTGAACTTCACTCCTAAAATTTATTTTGAATATAAAAATGATTTGACATTAAAATTTATTTTAAAAAAATAGCATTTTCAAATGTTCTTAGTAAGTGTTAGAATAATGGATACCTAAAATGAATAAAAGAAAAAAAAAGAAAAGATAAATATATATAAGAATTCTCATTTTCGAGACTCGAACTGAAGACCAGCAAAACGAAGTGGCTCGCTCTGCCGATCTGGACACGAAGCTTGTACCCGGAGAGCGTCTGAAGGGTCTAAGACTCTCTTTAAGATTATCCACTAAAACTTTTAAGACGGTGTCAATCTGGTCAGAATGCACAATGCTTTGAATAGGAATTAATTCTGCGCATGTGCGTGAACTTGACTCCTAAAATTTCTCTTGAATATAGAAATATTTTGACTTTAAAATTTATTTAAAAAATATAACATTTTCAAATGTACTTAGTAAGTGTTGGAATAATGGATACCTAAAATAAATAAAAGCAAAACAAATAGAAAAGATAAATATATTTAATAATTCTCATTTCCGAGAGTCGAACTGAAGACCAGCAAAACTAAGTGGCTCGTTCTGCCGATCTAGCCACGAAACCTCGTACCCGGAGAGCGTCTGAATGGTCTAAGACTCTCATTAAGATTATAAACTAAAAGTTTTAACACGGTGTCATTCTGGTCTAAAAGCACAATGCTTTGAATAGGAATGAATTCTCCGCATGTGCGTGAACTTGACTCCTAAAATTTCTCTTGAATATAAAAATGTTTTGACATTAAAATTTATTTTAAAAATATAGCATTTTCAAATGTTCTTAGTAAGTGTTAGAATAATGGATAATTAAAATAAATAAAAGAAAAAAAAAGATAAGATAAATATATTTAAAAAATTCTGATTTTCGAGACTCGAACTGAAGACCAGCAAAAATAAGAGGCTCGTTCTGCCAATCTGGCCACGAAGCTTCGTACCCGGAGAGCGTCTGAATGGTTTAAGACTCTCATTAAGATTATAAACTAAAAGTTTTAACACGGTGTCATTCTGGTCTAAAAGCACAATGCTTTGAATAGGAATGAATTCTGCGCATGTGCGTGAACTTGACTCCTAAAATTTATTTTGAATATAGAAATGTTTTGACATTAAAATTTATTTTTAAAATATAGCATTTTTAAATGTTCTTAGTAAGTGTTAGAATAATGGATACCTAAAATGACTAAAAGAAAAAAAAAGAAAAGATAAATATATATAAGAATTCTCATTTTCGAGACTCGAACTGAAGACCAGCAAAACTAAGAGGCTCGTTCTGCCGATCTGGCCACGAAGCTTCGTACCCGGAGAGCGTCTGAATGGTTTAAGACTCTCATTAAGATTATAAACTAAAAGTTTTTACACGGTGTCATTCTGGTCTAAAAGCACAATGCTTTGAATAGGAATTAATTCTGCGCATGTGCGTGAACGTCACTCCTAAAATTTCTCTTGAATATAGAAATATTGTGACATTAAATTTTATTTTAAAAGTATAATATTTTGGAAAGTTCTTAGTAAGTGTTGGAATAATTGATAAATATACCTAAAATAAATAAAAAAAAGAAAAAAAAAATATATAAAAAATTCTCATTTTCGAGACTCGAACTGAAGACCAGCAAAACTAAGAGGCTCGTTCTGCCGATCTGGCCACGAAGCTTCGTACCCGGAGAGCGTCTGAATGGTTTAAGACTCTCATTAAGATTATAAACTAAAAGTTTTAACACGGTGTCATTCTGGTCTAAAAGCACAATGCTTTGAATAGGAATGAATTCTGCGCATGTGCGTGAACTTCACTCCTAAAATTTATTTTGAATATAGAAATGTTTTGACATTAAAATTTATTTTAAAAATATAGCATTTTCAAATATTCTTAGTAAGTGTTAGAATAATGGATACCTAAAATAAATAAAAGAAGAAAAAAAGAAAAGATAAATATATTTAAAAAATTCTCATTTTCGAGACTCGAACTGAAGACCAGCAAAACTAAGAGGCTCGTTCTGCCGATCTGGCCACGAAGCTTCGTACCCGGAGAGCATCTGAATGGTTTAAGACTCTCATTAAGATTATAAACAAAGTTTTAACACGGTGTCATTCTGGTCTAAAAGCACAATGCTTTGAATGGGAATGAATTCTGCGCATGTGCGTGAACTTCACTCCTAAAATTTATTTTGAATATAGAAATGTTTTGACATTAAAATTTATTTTAAAAATATAGCATTTTCAAATGTTCTTAGTAAGTGTTAGAATAATGGATACCTAAAATAAATAAAAGAAAAAAAAAAGAAAAGATAAATATATTTAAAAAATTCTCATTTTCGAGACTCGAACTGAACACCAGCAAAGCTAAGAGGCTCGTTCTGCCGATCTGGCCACGAAGCGTCGTACCCGGAGAGCGTCTGAATGGTTTAAGACTCTCATTAAGATTATAAACTAAAAGTTTTAACACGGTGTCATTCTGGTCTAAAAGCACAATGCTTTGAATAGGAATGAATTCTGCGCATGTGCGTGAACTTCACTCCTAAAATTTATTTTGAATATAGAAATGTTTTGACATTAAAATTTATTTTAAAAATATAGCATTTTCAAATGTTCTTAGTAAGTGTTAGAATAATGGATACCTAAAATAAATAAAAGAAAAAAAAGAAAAGATAAATATATTTAAAAAATTCTCATTTTCGAGACTCGAACTGAAGACCAGCAAAACTAAGAGGCTCGTTCTGCCGATCTGGCCACGAAGCTTCGTACCCGGAGAGCGTCTGAATGGTTTAAGACTCTCATTAAGATTATAAACTAAAAGTTTTAACACGGTGTCATTCTGGTCTAAAAGCACAATGCTTTGAATAGGAATGAATTCTGCGCATGTGCGTGAACTTCACTCCTAAAATTTATTTTGAATATAGAAATGTTTTGACATTAAAATTTATTTTAAAAATATAGCATTTTCAAATGTTCTTAGTAAGTGTTAGAATAATGGATAATTAAAATAAATAAAAGAAAAAAAAAGAAAAGATAAATATATTTAAAAAATTCTGATTTTCGAGACTCGAACTGAAGACCAGCAAAAATAAGAGGCTCGTTCTGCCGATCTGGCCACGAAGCTTCGTACCCGGAGAGCGTCTGAATGGTTTAAGACTCTCATTAAGATTATAAACTAAAAGTTTTAAGACGGTGTCATTCTGGTCTAAAAGCACAATGCTTTGAATAGGAATGAATTCTGCGCATGTGCGTGAACTTGACTCCTAAAATTTATTTTGAATATAGAAATGTTTTGACATTAAAATTTATTTTAAAAATATAGCAATTTCAAATGTTCTTAGTAAGTGTTAGAATAATGGATACCTAAAATGACTAAAAGAAAAAAAAAGAAAAGATAAATATATATAAGAATTCTCATTTTCGAGACTCGAACTGAAGACCAGCAAAACGAAGTGGCTCGCTCTGCCGATCTGGACACGAAGCTTGTACCCGGAGAGCGTCTGAAGGGTCTAAGACTCTCATTAAGATTATCCACTAAAACTTTTAAGACGGTGTCAATCTGGTCAGAATGCACAATGCTTTGAATAGGAATTAATTCTGCGCATGTGCGTGAACTTGACTCCTAAAATTTCTCTTGAATATAGAAATATTTTGACTTTAAAATTTATTTAAAAAATATAACATTTTCAAATGTACTTAGTAAGTGTTGGAATAATGGATACCTAAAATAAATAAAAGCAAAACAAATAGAAAAGATAAATATATTTAATAATTCTCATTTCCGAGAGTCGAACTGAAGACCAGCAAAACTAAGTGGCTCGTTCTGCCGATCTAGCCACGAAACCTCGTACCCGGAGAGCGTCTGAATGGTCTAAGACTCTCATTAATATTATCCACTAAAACGTTTAAGACGGTGTCATTCTGGTCTAAAAGAACAATGCTTTGAATAGGAATGAATTCTGCGCATGTGCGTGAACTTCACACCTAAAATTTATTTTGAATATAGAAATGTTTTGACATTAAAATTTATTTTAAAAATATAGCATTTTCAAATGTTCTTAGTAAGTGTTAGAATAATGGATACCTAAAATAAATAAAAGAAAAAAAAAGAAAAGATAAATATATTTAAAAAATTCTCATTTTCGAGACTCGAACTGAACACCAGCAAAGCTAAGAGGCTCGTTCTGCCGATCTGGCCACGAAGCGTCGTACCCGGAGAGCGTCTGAATGGTATAAGACTCTCATTAAGATTATAAACTAAAAGTTTTAACACGGTGTCATTCTGGTCTAAAAGCACAATGCTTTGAATAGGAATGAATTCTGCGCATGTGCGTGAACTTCACTCCTAAAATTTATTTTGAATATAGAAATGTTTTGACATTAAAATTTATTTTAAAAATATAGCATTTTCAAATGTTCTTAGTAAGTGTTAGAATAATGGATACCTAAAATAAATAAAAGAAAAAAAAGAAAAGATAAATATATTTAAAAAATTCTCATTTTCGAGACTCGAACTGAAGACCAGCAAAACTAAGAGGCTCGTTCTGCCGATCTGGCCACGAAGCTTCGTACCCGGAGAGCGTCTGAATGGTTTAAGACTCTCATTAAGATTATAAACTAAAAGTTTTAACACGGTGTCATTCTGGTCTAAAAGCAAAATGCTTTGAATAGGAATGAATTCTGCGCATGTGCGTGAACTTCACTCCTAAAATTTATTTTGAATATAGAAATGTTTTGACATTAAAATTTATTTTAAAAATATAGCATTTTCAAATGTTCTTAGTAAGTGTTAGAATAATGGATAATTAAAATAAATAAAAGAAAAAAAAAGAAAAGATAAATATATTTAAAAAATTCTGATTTTCGAGACTCGAACTGAAGACCAGCAAAAATAAGAGGCTCGTTCTGCCGATCTGGCCACGAAGCTTCGTACCCGGAGAGCGTCTGAATGGTTTAAGACTCTCATTAAGATTATAAACTAAAAGTTTTAAGACGGTGTCATTCTGGTCTAAAAGCACAATGCTTTGAATAGGAATGAATTCTGCGCATGTGCGTGAACTTGACTCCTAAAATTTATTTTGAATATAGAAATGTTTTGACATTAAAATTTATTTTAAAAATATAGCAATTTCAAATGTTCTTAGTAAGTGTTAGAATAATGGATACCTAAAATAACTAAAAGAAAAAAAAAGAAAAGATAAATATATATAAGAATTCTCATTTTCGAGTCTCGAACTGAAGACCAGCAAAACGAAGTGGCTCGCTCTGCCGATCTGGACACGAAGCTTGTACCCGGAGAGCGTCTGAAGGGTCTAAGACTCTCATTAAGATTATCCACTAAAACTTTTAAGACGGTGTCAATCTGGTCAGAATGCACAATGCTTTGAATAGGAATTAATTCTGCGCATGTGCGTGAACTTGACTCCTAAAATTTCTCTTGAATATAGAAATATTTTGACTTTAAAATTTATTTAAAAAATATAACATTTTCAAATGTACTTAGTAAGTGTTGGAATAATGGATACCTAAAATAAATAAAAGCAAAACAAATAGAAAAGATAAATATATTTAATAATTCTCATTTCCGAGAGTCGAACTGAAGACCAGCAAAACTAAGCGGCTCGTTCTGCCGATCTAGCCACGAAACCTCGTACCCGGAGAGCGTCTGAATGGTCTAAGACTCTCATTAATATTATCCACTAAAACGTTTAAGACGGTGTCATTCTGGTCTAAAAGAACAATGCTTTGAATAGGAATGAATTCTGCGCATGTGCGTGAACTTCACTCCTAAAATTTATTTTGAATATAGAAATGTTTTGACATTAAAATTTATTTTAAAAATATAGCATTTTCAAATGTTCTTAGTAAGTGTTAGAATAATGGATACCTAAAATAAATAAAAGAAAAAAAAGAAAAGATAAATATATTTAAAAAATTCTCATTTTCGAGACTCGAACTGAAGACCAGCAAAACTAAGAGGCTCGTTCTGCCGATCTGGCCACGAAGCTTCGTACCCGGAGAGCGTCTGAATGGTTTAAGACTCTCATTAAGATTATAAACTAAAAGTTTTAACACGGTGTCATTCTGGTCTAAAAGCACAATGCTTTGAATAGGAATGAATTCTGCGCATGTGCGTGAACTTGACTCCTAAAATTTATTTTGAATATAGAAATGTTTTGACATTAAAATTTATTTTAAAAATATAGCAATTTCAAATGTTCTTAGTAAGTGTTAGAATAATGGATACCTAAAATGACTAAAAGAAAAAAAAAGAAAAGATAAATATATATAAGAATTCTCATTTTCGAGACTCGAACTGAAGACCAGCAAAACGAAGTGGCTCGCTCTGCCGATCTGGACACGAAGCTTGTACCCGGAGAGCGTCTGAAGGGTCTAAGACTCTCATTAAGATTATCCACTAAAACTTTTAAGACGGTGTCAATCTGGTCAGAATGCACAATGCTTTGAATAGGAATTAATTCTGCGCATGTGCGTGAACTTGACTCCTAAAATTTCTCTTGAATATAGAAATATTTTGACTTTAAAATTTATTTAAAAAATATAACATTTTCAAATGTACTTAGTAAGTGTTGAAATAATGGATACCTAAAATAAATAAAAGCAAAACAAATAGAAAAGATAAATATATTTAATAATTCTCATTTCCGAGAGTCGAACTGAAGACCAGCAAAACTAAGTGGCTCGTTCTGCCGATCTAGCCACGAAACCTCGTACCCGGAGAGCGTCTGAATGGTCTAAGACTCTCATTAATATTATCCACTAAAACGTTTAAGACGGTGTCATTCTGGTCTAAAAGAACAATGCTTTGAATAGGAATGAATTCTGCGCATGTGCGTGAACTTCAGTCCTAAAATTTATTTTGAATATAAAAATGTTTTGACATTAAAATTTATTTTAAAAATATAGCATTTTCAAATGTTCTTAGTAAGTGTTAGAATAATGGATAACTAAAATAAATAAAAGAAAAAAAAAGAAAAGATAAATATATTTAAAAAATTCTCATTTTCGAGACTCGAACTGAAGACCAGCAAAACTAAGAGGCTCGTTCTGCCGATCTGGCCACGAAGCTTCGTACCCGGAGAGCGTCTGAATGGTTTAAGACTCTCATTAAGATTATAAACAAAGTTTTAACACGGTGTCATTCTGGTCTAAAAGCACAATGCTTTGAATGGGAATGAATTCTGCGCATGTGCGTGAACTTCACTCCTAAAATTTATTTTGAATATAGAAATGTTTTGACATTAAAATTTATTTTAAAAATATAGCATTTTCAAATGTTCTTAGTAAGTGTTAGAATAATGGATACCTAAAATAAATAAAAGAAAAAAAAAGAAAAGATAAATATATTTAAAAAATTCTCATTTTCGAGACTCGAACTGAAGACCAGCAAAACTAAGAGGCTCGTTCTGCCGATCTGGCTACGAAGCTTCGTACCCAGAGAGCGTCTGAATGGTTTAAGACTCTCATTAAGAGTATAAACTAAAAGTTTTAACACGGTGTCATTCTGGTCTAAAAGCACAATGCTTTGAATAGGAATGAATTCTGCGCATGTGCGTGAACTTCACTCCTAAAATTTATTTTGAATATAGAAATGTTTTGATATTAAAATTTATTTTAAAAATATAGCATTTTCAAATGTTCTTAGTAAGTGTTAGAATAATGGATACCTAAAATAAATAAAAGAAAAAAAAAGAAAAGATAAATATATTTAAAAAATTCTCATTTTCGAGACTCGAACTGAACACCAGCAAAGCTAAGAGGCTCGTTCTGCCGATCTGGCCACGAAGCGTCGTACCCGGAGAGCGTCTGAATGGTTTAAGACTCTCATTAAGATTATAAACTAAAAGTTTTAACACGGTGTCATTCTGGTCTAAAAGCACAATGCTTTGAATAGGAATGAATTCTGCGCATGTGCGTGAACTTCACTCCTAAAATTTATTTTGAATATAGAAATGTTTTGACATTAAAATTTATTTTAAAAATATAGCATTTTCAA
This sequence comes from Argiope bruennichi, assembly GCF_947563725.1. Lineage (NCBI taxonomy): Eukaryota > Metazoa > Arthropoda > Arachnida > Araneae > Araneidae > Argiope > Argiope bruennichi. Next base: position 107,266,072 of record NC_079157.1, on the reverse strand, counting down.
ATGTTCTTAGTAAGTGTTAGAATAATGGATACCTAAAATAAATAAAAGAAAAAAAAGAAAAGATAAATATATTTAAAAAATTCTCATTTTCGAGACTCGAACTGAAGACCAGCAAAACTAAGAGGCTCGTTCTGCCGATCTGGCCACGAAGCTTCGTACCCGGAGAGCGTCTGAATGGTTTAAGACTCTCATTAAGATTATAAACTAAAAGTTTTAACACGGTGTCATTCTGGTCTAAAAGCACAATGCTTTGAATAGGAATGAATTCTGCGCATGTGCGTGAACTTCACTCCTAAAATTTATTTTGAATATAGAAATGTTTTGACATTAAAATTTATTTTAAAAATATAGCATTTTCAAATGTTCTTAGTAAGTGTTAGAATAATGGATAATTAAAATAAATAAAAGAAAAAAAAAGAAAAGATAAATATATTTAAAAAATTCTGATTTTCGAGACTCGAACTGAAGACCAGCAAAAATAAGAGGCTCGTTCTGCCGATCTGGCCACGAAGCTTCGTACCCGGAGAGCGTCTGAATGGTTTAAGACTCTCATTAAGATTATAAACTAAAAGTTTTAAGACGGTGTCATTCTGGTCTAAAAGCACAATGCTTTGAATAGGAATGAATTCTGCGCATGTGCGTGAACTTGACTCCTAAAATTTATTTTGAATATAGAAATGTTTTGACATTAAAATTTATTTTAAAAATATAGCATTTTCAAATGTTCTTAGTAAGTGTTAGAATAATGGATACCTAAAATGACTAAAAGAAAAAAAAAGAAAAGATAAATATATATAAGAATTCTCATTTTCGAGACTCGAACTGAAGACCAGCAAAACGAAGTGGCTCGCTCTGCCGATCTGGACACGAAGCTTGTACCCGGAGAGCGTCTGAAGGGTCTAAGACTCTCATTAAGATTATCCACTAAAACTTTTAAGACGGTGTCAATCTGGTCAGAATGCACAATGCTTTGAATAGGAATTAATTCTGCGCATGTGCGTGAACTTGACTCCTAAAATTTCTCTTGAATATAGAAATATTTTGACTTTAAAATTTATTTAAAAAATATAACATTTTCAAATGTACTTAGTAAGTGTTGGAATAATGGATACCTAAAATAAATAAAAGCAAAACAAATAGAAAAGATAAATATATTTAATAATTCTCATTTCCGAGAGTCGAACTGAAGACCAGCAAAACTAAGTGGCTCGTTCTGCCGATCTAGCCACGAAACCTCGTACCCGGAGAGCGTCTGAATGGTCTAAGACTCTCATTAATATTATAAACTAAAACGTTTAAGACGGTGTCATTCTGGTCTAAAAGAACAATGCTTTGAATAGGAATGAATTCTGCGCATGTGCGTGAACTTCAGTCCTAAAATTTATTTTGAATATAAAAATGTTTTGACATTAAAATTTATTTTAAAAATATAGCATTTTCAAATGTTCTTAGTAAGTGTTAGAATAATGGATAACTAAAATAAATAAAAGAAAAAAAAAAGAAAAGATAAATATATTTAAAAAATTCTCATTTTCGAGACTCGAACTGAAGACCAGCAAAACTAAGAGGCTCGTTCTGCCGATCTGGCCACGAAGCTTCGTACCCGGAGAGCGTCTGAATGGTTTAAGACTCTCATTAAGATTATAAACAAAGTTTTAACACGGTGTCATTCTGGTCTAAAAGCACAATGCTTTGAATGGGAATGAATTCTGCGCATGTGCGTGAACTTCACTCCTAAAATTTATTTTGAATATAGAAATGTTTTGACATTAAAATTTATTTTAAAAATATAGCATTTTCAAATGTTCTTAGTAAGTGTTAGAATAATGGATACCTAAAATAAATAAAAGAAAAAAAAAGAAAAGATAAATATATTTAAAAAATTCTCATTTTCGAGACTCGAACTGAAGACCAGCAAAACTAAGAGGTTCGTTCTGCCGATCTGGCTACGAAGCTTCGGACCCAGAGAGCGTCTGAATGGTTTAAGACTCTCATTAAGATTATAAACTAAAAGTTTTAACACGGTGTCATTCTGGTCTAAAAGCACAATGCTTTGAATAGGAATGAATTCTGCGCATGTGCGTGAACTTCACTCCTAAAATTTATTTTGAATATAGAAATGTTTTGACATTAAAATTTATTTTAAAAATATAGCATTTTCAAATGTTCTTAGTAAGTGTTAGAATAATGGATACCTAAAATAAATAAAAGAAAAAAAAAAGAAAAGATAAATATATTTAAAAAATTCTCATTTTCGAGACTCGAACTGAACACCAGCAAAGCTAAGAGGCTCGTTCTGCCGATCTGGCCACGAAGCGTCGTACCCGGAGAGCGTCTGAATGGTTTAAGACTCTCATTAAGATTATAAACTAAAAGTTTTAACACGGTGTCATTCTGGTCTAAAAGCACAATGCTTTGAATAGGAATGAATTCTGCGCATGTGCGTGAACTTCACTCCTAAAATTTATTTTGAATATAGAAATGTTTTGACATTAAAATTTATTTTAAAAATATAGCATTTTCAAATGTTCTTAGTAAGCGTTAGAATAATGGATACCTAAAATAAATAAAAGAAAAAAAAAAGAAAAGATAAATATATTTAAAAAATTCTCATTTTCGAGACTCGAACTGAAGACCAGCAAAACTAAGAGGCTCGTTCTGCCGATCTGGCCACGAAGCTTCGTACCCGGAGAGCGTCTGAATGGTTTAAGACTCTCATTAAGATTATAAACTAAAAGTTTTAAGACGGTTTCATTCTGGTCTAAAAGCACAATGCTTTGAATAGGAATGAATTCTGCGCATGTGCGTGAACTTCACTCCTAAAATTTATTTTGAATATAGAAATGTTTTGACATTAAAATTTATTTTAAAAATATAGCATTTTCAAATGTTCTTAGTAAGTGTTAGAATAATGGATACCTAAAATAAATAAAAGAAAAAAAAAAGAAAAGATAAATATATTTAAAAAATTCTCATTTTCGAGACTCGAACTGAAGACCAGCAAAACTAAGAGGCTCGTTCTGCCGATCTGGCTACGAAGCTTCGGACCCAGAGAGCGTCTGAATGGTTTAAGACTCTCATTAAGATTATAAACTAAAAGTTTTAACACGGTGTCATTCTGGTCTAAAAGCACAATGCTTTGAATAGGAATGAATTCTGCGCATGTGCGTGAACTTCACTCCTAAAATTTATTTTGAATATAGAAATGTTTTGACATTAAAATTTATTTTAAAAATATAGCATTTTCAAATGTTCTTAGTAAGTGTTAGAATAATGGATACCTAAAATAAATAAAAGAAAAAAAAAAGAAAAGATAAATATATTTAAAAAATTCTCATTTTCGAGACTCGAACTGAACACCAGCAAAGCTAAGAGGCTCGTTCTGCCGATCTGGCCACGAAGCGTCGTACCCGGAGAGCGTCTGAATGGTTTAAGACTCTCATTAAGATTATAAACTAAAAGTTTTAACACGGTGTCATTCTGGTCTAAAAGCACAATGCTTTGAATAGGAATGAATTCTGCGCATGTGCGTGAACTTCACTCCTAAAATTTATTTTGAATATAGAAATGTTTTGACATTAAAATTTATTTTAAAAATATAGCATTTTCAAATGTTCTTAGTAAGCGTTAGAATAATGGATACCTAAAATAAATAAAAGAAAAAAAAAGAAAAGATAAATATATTTAAAAAATTCTCATTTTCGAGACTCGAACTGAAGACCAGCAAAACTAAGAGGCTCGTTCTGCCGATCTGGCCACGAAGCTTCGTACCCGGAGAGCGTCTGAATGGTTTAAGACTCTCATTAAGATTATAAACTAAAAGTTTTAAGACGGTTTCATTCTGGTCTAAAAGCACAATGCTTTGAATAGGAATGAATTCTGCGCATGTGCGTGAACTTCACTCCTAAAATTTATTTTGAATATAGAAATGTTTTGACATTAAAATTTATTTTAAAAATATAGCATTTTCAAATGTTCTTAGTAAGTGTTAGAATAATGGATAACTAAAATAAATAAAAGAAAAAAAAAGAAAAGATAAATATATTTAAAAAATTCTGATTTTCGAGACTCGAACTGAAGACCAGCAAAAATAAGAGGCTCGTTCTGCCGATGTGGCCACGAAGCTTCGTACCCGGAGAGCGTCTGAATGGTTTAAGACTCTCATTAAGATTATAAACTAAAAGTTTTAAGACGGTGTCATTCTGGTCTAAAAGCACAATGCTTTGAATAGGAATTAATTCTGCGCATGTGCGTGAACTTGACTCCTAAAATTTATTTTGAATATAGAAATGTTTTGACATTAAAATTTATTTTAAAAATATAGCAATTTTAAATGTTCTTAGTAAGTGTTAGAATAATGGATACCTAAAATGACTAAAAGAAAAAAAAAGAAAAGATAAATATATATAAGAATTCTCATTTTCGAGACTCGAACTGAAGACCAGCAAAACGAAGTGGCTCGCTCTGCCGATCTGGACACGAAGCTTGTACCCGGAGAGCGTCTGAAGGGTCTAAGACTCTCATTAAGATTATCCACTAAAACTTTTAAGACGGTGTCAATCTGGTCAGAATGCACAATGCTTTGAATAGGAATTAATTCTGCGCATGTGCGTGAACTTGACTCCTAAAATTTCTCTTGAATATAGAAATATTTTGACTTTAAAATTTATTTAAAAAATATAACATTTTCAAATGTACTTAGTAAGTGTTGGAATAATGGATACCTAAAATAAATAAAAGCAAAACAAATAGAAAAGATAAATATATTTAATAATTCTCATTTCCGAGAGTCGAACTGAAGACCAGCAAAACTAAGTAGCTCGTTCTGCCGATCTAGCCACGAAACCTCGTACCCGGAGAGCGTCTGAATGGTCTAAGACTCTCATTAATATTATCCACTAAAACGTTTAAGACGGTGACATTCTGGTCTAAAAGAACAATGCTTTGAATAGGAATGAATTCTGCGCATGTGCGTGAACTTCACTCCTAAAATTTATTTTGAATATAGAAATGTTTTGACATTAAAATTTATTTTAAAAATATAGCATTTTCAAATGTTCTTAGTAAGTGTTAGAATAATGGATAACTAAAATAAATAAAAGAAAAAAAAAGAAAAGATAAATATATTTAAAAAATTCTGATTTTCGAGACTCGAACTGAAGACCAGCAAAAATAACAGGCTCGTTCTGCCGATGTGGCCACGAAGCTTCGTACCCGGAGAGCGTCTGAATGGTTTAAGACTCTCATTAAGATTATAAACTAAAAGTTTTAAGACGGTGTCATTCTGGTCTAAAAGCACAATGCTTTGAATAGGAATGAATTCTGCGCATGTGCGTGAACTTGACTCCTAAAATTTATTTTGAATATAGAAATGTTTTGACATTAAAATTTATTTTAAAAATATAGCAATTTTAAATGTTCTTAGTAAGTGTTAGAATAATGGATACCTAAAATGACTAAAAGAAAAAAAAAGAAAAGATAAATATATATAAGAATTCTCATTTTCGAGACTCGAACTGAAGACCAGCAAAACGAAGTGGCTCGCTCTGCCGATCTGGACACGAAGCTTGTACCCGGAGAGCGTCTGAAGGGTCTAAGACTCTCATTAAGATTATCCACTAAAACTTTTAAGACGGTGTCAATCTGGTCAGAATGTACAATGCTTTGAATAGGAATTAATTTTGCGCATGTGCGTGAACTTGACTCCTAAAATTTCTCTTGAATATAGAAATATTTTGACTTTAAAATTTATTTAAAAAATATAACATTTTCAAATGTACTTAGTAAGTGTTGGAATAATGGATACCTAAAATAAATAAAAGCAAAACAAATAGAAAAGATAAATATATTTAATAATTCTCATTTCCGAGAGTCGAACTGAAGACCAGCAAAACTAAGTGGCTCGTTCTGCCGATCTAGCCACGAAACCTCGTACCCGGAGAGAGTCTGAATGGTTTAAGACTCTCATTAATATTATCCACTAAAACGTTTAAGACGGTGTCATTCTGGTCTAAAAGCACAATGCTTTGAATAGGAATGAATTCTGCGCATGTGCGTGAACTTCACTCCTAAAATTTATTTTGAATATAGAAATGTTTTGACATTAAAATTTATTTTAAAAATATAGCATTTTCAAATGTTCTTAGTAAGTGTTAGAATAATGGATACCTAAAATAAATAAAAGAAAAAAAAAGAAAAGATAAATATATTTAAAAAATTCTCATTTTCGAGACTCGAACTGAAGACCAGCAAAACTAAGAGGCTCGTTCTGCCGATCTGGCTACGAAGCTTCGGACCCAGAGAGCGTCTGAATGGTTTAAGACTCTCATTAAGATTATAAACTAAAAGTTTTAACACGGTGTCATTCTGGTCTAAAAGCACAATGCTTTGAATAGGAATGAATTCTGCGCATGTGCGTGAACTTCACTCCTAAAATTTATTTTGAATATAGAAATGTTTTGACATTAAAATTTATTTTAAAAATATAGCATTTTCAAATGTTCTTAGTAAGTGTTAGAATAATGGATACCTAAAATAAATAAAAGAAAAAAAAAAGAAAAGATAAATATATTTAAAAAATTCTCATTTTCGAGACTCGAACTGAACACCAGCAAAGCTAAGAGGCTCGTTCTGCCGATCTGGCCACGAAGCGTCGTACCCGGAGAGCGTCTGAATGGTTTAAGACTCTCATTAAGATTATAAACTAAAAGTTTTAACACGGTGTCATTCTGGTCTAAAAGCACAATGCTTTGAATAGGAATGAATTCTGCGCATGTGCGTGAACTTCACTCCTAAAATTTATTTTGAATATAGAAATGTTTTGACATTAAAATTTATTTTAAAAATATAGCATTTTCAAATGTTCTTAGTAAGCGTTAGAATAATGGATACCTAAAATAAATAAAAGAAAAAAAAAGAAAAGATAAATATATTTAAAAAATTCTCATTTTCGAGACTCGAACTGAAGACCAGCAAAACTAAGAGGCTCGTTCTGCCGATCTGGCCACGAAGCTTCGTACCCGGAGAGCGTCTGAATGGTTTAAGACTCTCATTAAGATTATAAACTAAAAGTTTTAAGACGGTTTCATTCTGGTCTAAAAGCACAATGCTTTGAATAGGAATGAATTCTGCGCATGTGCGTGAACTTCACTCCTAAAATTTATTTTGAATATAGAAATGTTTTGACATTAAAATTTATTTTAAAAATATAGCATTTTCAAATGTTCTTAGTAAGTGTTAGAATAATGGATAACTAAAATAAATAAAAGAAAAAAAAAGAAAAGATAAATATATTTAAAAAATTCTGATTTTCGAGACTCGAACTGAAGACCAGCAAAAATAAGAGGCTCGTTCTGCCGATGTGGCCACGAAGCTTCGTACCCGGAGAGCGTCTGAATGGTTTAAGACTCTCATTAAGATTATAAACTAAAAGTTTTAAGACGGTGTCATTCTGGTCTAAAAGCACAATGCTTTGAATAGGAATTAATTCTGCGCATGTGCGTGAACTTGACTCCTAAAATTTATTTTGAATATAGAAATGTTTTGACATTAAAATTTATTTTAAAAATATAGCAATTTTAAATGTTCTTAGTAAGTGTTAGAATAATGGATACCTAAAATGACTAAAAGAAAAAAAAAGAAAAGATAAATATATATAAGAATTCTCATTTTCGAGACTCGAACTGAAGACCAGCAAAACGAAGTGGCTCGCTCTGCCGATCTGGACACGAAGCTTGTACCCGGAGAGCGTCTGAAGGGTCTAAGACTCTCATTAAGATTATCCACTAAAACTTTTAAGACGGTGTCAATCTGGTCAGAATGCACAATGCTTTGAATAGGAATTAATTCTGCGCATGTGCGTGAACTTGACTCCTAAAATTTCTCTTGAATATAGAAATATTTTGACTTTAAAATTTATTTAAAAAATATAACATTTTCAAATGTACTTAGTAAGTGTTGGAATAATGGATACCTAAAATAAATAAAAGCAAAACAAATAGAAAAGATAAATATATTTAATAATTCTCATTTCCGAGAGTCGAACTGAAGACCAGCAAAACTAAGTAGCTCGTTCTGCCGATCTAGCCACGAAACCTCGTACCCGGAGAGCGTCTGAATGGTCTAAGACTCTCATTAATATTATCCACTAAAACGTTTAAGACGGTGACATTCTGGTCTAAAAGAACAATGCTTTGAATAGGAATGAATTCTGCGCATGTGCGTGAACTTCACTCCTAAAATTTATTTTGAATATAGAAATGTTTTGACATTAAAATTTATTTTAAAAATATAGCATTTTCAAATGTTCTTAGTAAGTGTTAGAATAATGGATAACTAAAATAAATAAAAGAAAAAAAAAGAAAAGATAAATATATTTAAAAAATTCTGATTTTCGAGACTCGAACTGAAGACCAGCAAAAATAACAGGCTCGTTCTGCCGATGTGGCCACGAAGCTTCGTACCCGGAGAGCGTCTGAATGGTTTAAGACTCTCATTAAGATTATAAACTAAAAGTTTTAAGACGGTGTCATTCTGGTCTAAAAGCACAATGCTTTGAATAGGAATGAATTCTGCGCATGTGCGTGAACTTGACTCCTAAAATTTATTTTGAATATAGAAATGTTTTGACATTAAAATTTATTTTAAAAATATAGCAATTTTAAATGTTCTTAGTAAGTGTTAGAATAATGGATACCTAAAATGACTAAAAGAAAAAAAAAGAAAAGATAAATATATATAAGAATTCTCATTTTCGAGACTCGAACTGAAGACCAGCAAAACGAAGTGGCTCGCTCTGCCGATCTGGACACGAAGCTTGTACCCGGAGAGCGTCTGAAGGGTCTAAGACTCTCATTAAGATTATCCACTAAAACTTTTAAGACGGTGTCAATCTGGTCAGAATGTACAATGCTTTGAATAGGAATTAATTTTGCGCATGTGCGTGAACTTGACTCCTAAAATTTCTCTTGAATATAGAAATATTTTGACTTTAAAATTTATTTAAAAAATATAACATTTTCAAATGTACTTAGTAAGTGTTGGAATAATGGATACCTAAAATAAATAAAAGCAAAACAAATAGAAAAGATAAATATATTTAATAATTCTCATTTCCGAGAGTCGAACTGAAGACCAGCAAAACTAAGTGGCTCGTTCTGCCGATCTAGCCACGAAACCTCGTACCCGGAGAGAGTCTGAATGGTTTAAGACTCTCATTAATATTATCCACTAAAACGTTTAAGACGGTGTCATTCTGGTCTAAAAGCACAATGCTTTGAATAGGAATGAATTCTGCGCATGTGCGTGAACTTCACTCCTAAAATTTATTTTGAATATAGAAATGTTTTGACATTAAAATTTATTTTAAAAATATAGCATTTTCAAATGTTCTTAGTAAGTGTTAGAATAATGGATACCTAAAATAAATAAAAGAAAAAAGAAAGAAAAGATAAATATATTTAAAAAATTCTCATTTTCGAGACTCGAACTGAAGACCAGCAAAACTAAGAGGCTCGTTCTGCCGATCTGGACACGAAGCTTGTACCCGGAGAGCGTCTGAATGGTCTAAGACTCTCATTAATATTATCCACTAAAACGTTTAAGACGGTGTCATTCTGGTCTAAAAGCACAATGCTTTGAATAGGAATTAATTCTGCGCATGTGCGTGAACTTGACTCCTAAAATTTCTCTTGAATATAGAAATATTTTGACTTTAAAATTTATTTAAAAAATATAACATTTTCAAATATACTTAGTAAGTGTTGGAATAATGGATACCTAAAATAAATAAAAGAAAAAAAAATAGAAAAGATAAATATATATAAGAATTCTCATTTTCGAGACTCGAACTGAAGACCAGCAAAACTAAGAGGCTCGTTCTGCCGATCTGGCCACGAAGCTTCGTACCCGGAGAGCGTCTGAATGGTTTAAGACTCTCATTAAGATTATAAACTAAAAGTTTTAACACGGTTTCATTCTGGTCTAAAAGCACAATGCTTTGAATAGGAATGAATTCTGCGCATGTGCGTGAACTTCAGTCCTAAAATTTATTTTGAATATAAAAATGTTTTGACATTAAAATTTATTTTAAAAATATAGCATTTTCAAATGTTCTTAGTAAGTGTTAGAATAATGGATAACTAAAATAAATAAAAGAAAAAAAAAGAAAAGATAAATATATTTAAAAAATTCTGATTTTCGAGACTCGAACTGAAGACCAGCAAAAATAAGAGGCTCGTTCTGCCGATGTGGCCACGAAGCTTCGTACCCGGAGAGCGTCTGAATGGTTTAAGACTCTCATTAAGATTATAAACTAAAAGTTTTAAGACGGTGTCATTCTGGTCTAAAAGCACAATGCTTTGAATAGGAATGAATTCTGCGCATGTGCGTGAACTTGACTCCTAAAATTTATTTTGAATATAGAAATGTTTTGACATTAAAATTTATTTTAAAAATATAGCAATTTTAAATGTTCTTAGCAAGTGTTAGAATAATGGATACCTAAAATGACTAAAAGAAAAAAAAAGAAAAGATAAATATATATAAGAATTCTCATTTTCGAGACTCGAACTGAAGACCAGCAAAACTAAGAGGCTCGTTCTGCCGATCTGGACACGAAGCTTGTACCCGGAGAGCGTCTGAATGGTCTAAGACTCTCATTAATATTATCCACTAAAACGTTTAAGACGGTGTCATTCTGGTCTAAAAGCACAATGCTTTGAATAGGAATTAATTCTGCGCATGTGCGTGAACTTGACTCCTAAAATTTCTCTTGAATATAGAAATATTTTGACTTTAAAATTTATTTAAAAAATATAACATTTTCAAATATACTTAGTAAGTGTTGGAATAATGGATACCTAAAATAAATAAAAGAAAAAAAAATAGAAAAGATAAATATATATAAGAATTCTCATTTTCGAGACTCGAACTGAAGACCAGCAAAACGAAGTGGCTCGCTCTGCCGATCTGGACACGAAGCTTGTACCCGGAGAGCGTCTGAATGGTCTAAGACTCTCATTAATATTATCCACTAAAACGTTTAAGACAGTGTCATTCTGGTCTAAAAGCACAATGCTTTGAATAGGAATGAATTCTGCGCATGTGCGTGAACTTCACTCCTAAAATTTATTTTGAATATAGAAATGTTTTGACATTAAAATTTATTTTAAAAATATAGCATTTTCAAATGTTCTTAGTAAGTGTTGGAATAATGGATACCTAAAATAAATAAAAGCAAAACAAATAGAAAAGATAAATATATTTAATAATTCTCATTTCCGAGAGTCGAACTGAAGACCAGCAAAACTAAGTGGCTCGTTCTGCCGATCTAGCCACGAAACCTCGTACCCGGAGAGCGTCTGAATGGTCTAAGACTCTCATTAATATTATCCACTAAAACGTTTAAGACGGTGTCATTCTGGTCTAAAAGCACAATGCTTTGAATAGGAATGAATTCTGCGCATGTGCGTGAACTTCACTCCTAAAATTTATTTTGAATATAGAAATGTTTTGACATTAAAATTTATTTTTAAAATATAGCATTTTCAAATGTTCTTAGTAAGTGTTAGAATAATGGATACCTAAAATAAATAAAAGAAAAAAAAAGAAAAGATAAATATATTTAAAAAATTCTCATTTTCGAGACTTGAACTGAAGACTAGCAAAAATAAGAGGCTCGTTCTGCCGATCTGGCCACGAAGCTTCGTACCCGGAGAGCGTCTGAATGGTTTAAGACTCTCATTAAGATTATAAACTAAAAGTTTTAACACGGTGTCATTCTGGTCTAAAAGCACAATGCTTTGAATAGGAATGAATTCTGCGCATGTGCGTGAACTTGACTCCTAAAATTTATTTTGAATATAGAAATGTTTTGACATTAAAATTTATTTTAAAAATATAGCATTTTCAAATGTTCTTAGTAAGTGTTAGAATAATGGATACCTAAAATGAATAAAAGAAAAAAAAGAAAAGATAAATATATATAAGAATTCTCATTTTCGAGACTCGAACTGAAGACCAGCAAAACTAAGAGGCTCGTTCTGCCGATCTGGACACGAAGCTTGTACCCGGAGAGCGTCTGAAGGGTCTAAGACTCTCATTAAGATTATCCACTAAAACTTTTAAGACGGTGTCAATCTGGTCAGAATGCACAATGCTTTGAATAGGAATTAATTCTGCGCATGTGCGTGAACTTGACTCCTAAAATTTCTCTTGAATATAAAAATGTTTTGACATTAAAATTTATTTTAAAAATATAGCATTTTCAAATGTTCTTAGTAAGTGTTAGAATAATGGATACCTAAAATAAATAAAAGCAAAACAAATAGAAAAGATAAATATATTTAATAATTCTCATTTCCGAGAGTCGAACTGAAGACCAGCAAAACTAAGTGGCTCGTTCTGCCGATCTAGCCACGAAACCTCGTACCCGGAGAGCGTCTGAATGGTCTAAGACTCTCATTAATATTATCCACTAAAACGTTTAAGACAGTGTCATTCTGGTCTAAAAGCACAATGCTTTGAATAGGAATGAATTCTGCGCATGTGCGTGAACTTCACTCCTAAAATTTATTTTGAATATAGAAATGTTTTGACATTAAAATTTATTTTAAAAATATAGCATTTTCAAATGTTCTTAGTAAGTGTTGGAATAATGGATACCTAAAATAAATAAAAGCAAAACAAATAGAAAAGATAAATATATTTAATAATTCTCATTTCCGAGAGTCGAACTGAAGACCAGCAAAACTAAGTGGCTCGTTCTGCCGATCTAGCCACGAAACCTCGTACCCGGAGAGCGTCTGAATGGTCTAAGACTCTTATTAATATTATCCACTAAAACGTTTAAGACGGTGTCATTCTGGTCTAAAAGCACAATGCTTTGAATAGGAATGAATTCTGCGCATGTGCGTGAACTTCACTCCTAAAATTTATTTTGAATATAGAAATGTTTTGACATTAAAATTTATTTTTAAAATATAGCATTTTCAAATGTTCTTAGTAAGTGTTAGAATAATGGATACATAAAATAAATAAAAGAAAAAAAAAGAAAAGATAAATATATTTAAAAAATTCTCATTTTCGAGACTTGAACTGAAGACCAGCAAAACTAAGAGGCTCGTTCTGTCGATTTGGCCACGAAGCTTCGTACCCAGACAGCGTCTGAATGGTTTAAGACTCTCATTAAGATTATAAACTAATAGTTTTAACACGGTGTCATTCTGGTCTAAAAGCACAATGCTTTGAATAGGAATGAATTCTGGGCATGTGCGTGAACTTGACTCCTAAAATTTCTCTTGAATATAGAAATATTTTGACTTTAAAATTTATTTAAAAAATATAACATTTTCAAATGTACTTAGTAAGTGTTGGAATAATGGATACCTAAAATAAATAAAAGCAAAACAAATAGAAAAGATAAATATATTTAATAATTCTCATTTCCGAGAGTCGAACTGAAGACCAGCAAAACTAAGTGGCTCGTTCTGCCGATCTAGCCACGAAACCTCGTACCCGGAGAGCGTCTGAATGGTCTAAGACTCTCATTAATATTATCCACTAAAACGTTTAAGACGGTGTCATTCTGGTCTAAAAGCACAATGCTTTGAATAGGAATGAATTCTGCGCATGTGCGTGAACTTCACTCCTAAAATTTATTTTGAATATAGAAATGTTTTGACATTAAAATTTATTTTAAAAATATAGCATTTTCAAATGTTCTTAGTAAGTGTTAGAATAATGGATACCTAAAATGAATAAAAGAAAAAAAAAGAAAAGATAAATATATATAAGAATTCTCATTTTCGAGACTCGAACTGAAGACCAGCAAAACGAAGTGGCTCGCTCTGCCGATCTGGACACGAAGCTTGTACCCGGAGAGCGTCTGAAGGGTCTAAGACTCTCATTAAGATTATCCACTAAAACTTTTAAGACGGTGTCAATCTGGTCAGAATGCACAATGCTTTGAATAGGAATTAATTCTGCGCATGTGCGTGAACTTGACTCCTAAAATTTCTCTTGAATATAGAAATATTTTGACTTTAAAATTTATTTAAAAAATATAACATTTTCAAATGTACTTAGTAAGTGTTGGAATAATGGATACCTAAAATAAATAAAAGCAAAACAAATAGAAAAGATAAATATATTTAATAATTCTCATTTCCGAGAGTCGAACTGAAGACCAGCAAAACTAAGTGGCTCGTTCTGCCGATCTAGCCACGAAACCTCGTACCCGGAGAGCGTCTGAATGGTCTAAGACTCTCATTAATATTATCCACTAAAACGTTTAAGACGGTGTCATTCTGGTCTAAAAGAACAATGCTTTGAATAGGAATGAATTCTGCGCATGTGCGTGAACTTCAGTCCTAAAATTTATTTTGAATATAAAAATGTTTTGACATTAAAATTTATTTTAAAAATATAGCATTTTCAAATGTTCTTAGTAAGTGTTAGAATAATGGATAACTAAAATAAATAAAAGAAAAAAAAAAGAAAAGATAAATATTTTTAAAAAATTCTGATTTTCGAGACTCGAACTGAAGACCAGCAAAAATAAGAGGCTCGTTCTGCCGATCTGGCCACGAAGCTTCGTACCCGGAGAGCGTCTGAATGGTTTAAGACTCTCATTAAGATTATAAACTAAAAGTTTTAACACGGTGTCATTCTGGTCTAAAAGCACAATGCTTTGAATAGGAATGAATTCTGCGCATGTGCGTGAACTTCACTCCTAAAATTTATTTTGAATATAGAAATGTTTTGACATTAAAATTTATTTTAAAAATATAGCATTTTCAAATGTTCTTAGTAAGTGTTAGAATAATGGATACCTAAAATGAATAAAAGAAAAAAAAAGAAAAGATAAATATATATAAGAATTCTCATTTTCGAGACTCGAACTGAAGACCAGCAAAACGAAGTGGCTCGCTCTGCCGATCTGGACACGAAGCTTGTACCCGGAGAGCGTCTGAAGGGTCTAAGACTCTCATTAAGATTATCCACTAAAACTTTTAAGACGGTGTCAATCTGGTCAGAATGCACAATGCTTTGAATAGGAATTAATTCTGCGCATGTGCGTGAACTTGACTCCTAAAATTTCTCTTGAATATAGAAATATTTTGACTTCAAAATTTATTTAAAAAATATAACATTTTCAAATGTACTTAGTAAGTGTTGGAATAATGGATACCTAAAATAAATAAAAGCAAAACAAATAGAAAAGATAAATATATTTAATAATTCTCATTTCCGAGAGTCGAACTGAAGACCAGCAAAACTAAGTGGCTCGTTCTGCCGATCTAGCCACGAAACCTCGTACCCGGAGAGCGTCTGAATGGTCTAAGACTCTCATTAATATTATCCACTAAAACGTTTAAGACGGTGTCATTCTGGTCTAAAAGAACAATGCTTTGAATAGGAATGAATTCTGCGCATGTGCGTGAACTTCAGTCCTAAAATTTATTTTGAATATAAAAATGTTTTGACATTAAAATTTATTTTAAAAATATAGCATTTTCAAATGTTCTTAGTAAGTGTTAGAATAATGGATAACTAAAATAAATAAAAGAAAAAAAAAAGAAAAGATAAATATTTTTAAAAAATTCTGATTTTCGAGACTCGAACTGAAGACCAGCAAAAATAAGAGGCTCGTTCTGCCGATCTGGCCACGAAGCTTCGTACCCGGAGAGCGTCTGAATGGTTTAAGACTCTCATTAAGATTATAAACTAAAAGTTTTAACACGGTGTCATTCTGGTCTAAAAGCACAATGCTTTGAATAGGAATGAATTCTGCGCATGTGCGTGAACTTGACTCCTAAAATTTATTTTGAATATAGAAATGTTTTGACATTAAAATTTATTTTAAAAATATAGCATTTTCAAATGTTCTTAGTAAGTGTTAGAATAATGGATACCTAAAATGAATAAAAGAAAAAAAAAGAAAAGATAAATATATATAAGAATTCTCATTTTCGAGACTCGAACTGAAGACCAGCAAAACGAAGTGGCTCGCTCTGCCGATCTGGACACGAAGCTTGTACCCGGAGAGCGTCTGAAGGGTCTAAGACTCTCATTAAGATTATCCACTAAAACTTTTAAGACGGTGTCAATCTGGTCCGAATGCACAATGCTTTGAATAGGAATTAATTCTGCGCATGTGCGTGAACTTGACTCCTAAAATTTCTCTTGAATATAGAAATATTTTGACTTTAAAATTTATTTAAAAAATATAACATTTTCAAATGTACTTAGTAAGTGTTGGAATAATGGATACCTAAAATAAATAAAAGCAAAACAAATAGAAAAGATAAATATATTTAATAATTCTCATTTCCGAGAGTCGAACTGAAGACCAGCAAAACTAAGAGGCTCGTTCTGCCGATCTGGCCACGAAGCTTCGTACCCGGAGAGCGTCTGAATGGTTTAAGACTCTCATTAAGATTATAAACAAAGTTTTAACACGGTGTCATTCTGGTCTAAAAGCACAATGCTTTGAATAGGAATGAATTCTGCGCATGTGCGTGAACTTCACTCCTAAAATTTATTTTGAATATAGAAATGTTTTGACATTAAAATTTATTTTTAAAATATAGCATTTTCAAATGTTCTTAGTAAGTGTTAGAATAATGGATACCTAAAATAAATAAAAGAAAAAAAAAGAAAAGATAAATATATTTAAAAAATTCTCATTTTCGAGACTTGAACTGAAGACCAGCAAAACTAAGAGGCTCGTTCTGTCGATTTGGCCACGAAGCTTCGTACCCAGACAGCGTCTGAATGGTTTAAGACTCTCATTAAGATTATAAACTAATAGTTTTAACACGGTGTCATTCTGGTCTAAAAGCACAATGCTTTGAATAGGAATGAATTCTGGGCATGTGCGTGAACTTGACTCCTAAAATTTCTCTTGAATATAGAAATATTTTGACTTTAAAATTTATTTAAAAAATATAACATTTTCAAATGTACTTAGTAAGTGTTGGAATAATGGATACCTAAAATAAATAAAAGCAAAACAAATAGAAAAGATAAATATATTTAATAATTCTCATTTCCGAGAGTCGAACTGAAGACCAGCAAAACTAAGTGGCTCGTTCTGCCGATCTAGCCACGAAACCTCGTACCCGGAGAGCGTCTGAATGGTCTAAGACTCTCATTAATATTATCCACTAAAACGTTTAAGACGGTGTCATTCTGGTCTAAAAGCACAATGCTTTGAATAGGAATGAATTCTGCGCATGTGCGTGAACTTCACTCCTAAAATTTATTTTGAATATAGAAATGTTTTGACATTAAAATTTATTTTAAAAATATAGCATTTTCAAATGTTCTTAGTAAGTGTTAGAATAATGGATACCTAAAATGAATAAAAGAAAAAAAAAGAAAAGATAAATATATATAAGAATTCTCATTTTCGAGACTCGAACTGAAGACCAGCAAAACGAAGTGGCTCGCTCTGCCGATCTGGACACGAAGCTTGTACCCGGAGAGCGTCTGAAGGGTCTAAGACTCTCATTAAGATTATCCACTAAAACTTTTAAGACGGTGTCAATCTGGTCAGAATGCACAATGCTTTGAATAGGAATTAATTCTGCGCATGTGCGTGAACTTGACTCCTAAAATTTCTCTTGAATATAGAAATATTTTGACTTTAAAATTTATTTAAAAAATATAACATTTTCAAATGTACTTAGTAAGTGTTGGAATAATGGATACCTAAAATAAATAAAAGCAAAACAAATAGAAAAGATAAATATATTTAATAATTCTCATTTCCGAGAGTCGAACTGAAGACCAGCAAAACTAAGTGGCTCGTTCTGCCGATCTAGCCACGAAACCTCGTACCCGGAGAGCGTCTGAATGGTCTAAGACTCTCATTAATATTATCCACTAAAACGTTTAAGACGGTGTCATTCTGGTCTAAAAGAACAATGCTTTGAATAGGAATGAATTCTGCGCATGTGCGTGAACTTCAGTCCTAAAATTTATTTTGAATATAAAAATGTTTTGACATTAAAATTTATTTTAAAAATATAGCATTTTCAAATGTTCTTAGTAAGTGTTAGAATAATGGATAACTAAAATAAATAAAAGAAAAAAAAAAGAAAAGATAAATATTTTTAAAAAATTCTGATTTTCGAGACTCGAACTGAAGACCAGCAAAAATAAGAGGCTCGTTCTGCCGATCTGGCCACGAAGCTTCGTACCCGGAGAGCGTCTGAATGGTTTAAGACTCTCATTAAGATTATAAACTAAAAGTTTTAACACGGTGTCATTCTGGTCTAAAAGCACAATGCTTTGAATAGGAATGAATTCTGCGCATGTGCGTGAACTTCACTCCTAAAATTTATTTTGAATATAGAAATGTTTTGACATTAAAATTTATTTTAAAAATATAGCATTTTCAAATGTTCTTAGTAAGTGTTAGAATAATGGATACCTAAAATGAATAAAAGAAAAAAAAAGAAAAGATAAATATATATAAGAATTCTCATTTTCGAGACTCGAACTGAAGACCAGCAAAACGAAGTGGCTCGCTCTGCCGATCTGGACACGAAGCTTGTACCCGGAGAGCGTCTGAAGGGTCTAAGACTCTCATTAAGATTATCCACTAAAACTTTTAAGACGGTGTCAATCTGGTCAGAATGCACAATGCTTTGAATAGGAATTAATTCTGCGCATGTGCGTGAACTTGACTCCTAAAATTTCTCTTGAATATAGAAATATTTTGACTTCAAAATTTATTTAAAAAATATAACATTTTCAAATGTACTTAGTAAGTGTTGGAATAATGGATACCTAAAATAAATAAAAGCAAAACAAATAGAAAAGATAAATATATTTAATAATTCTCATTTCCGAGAGTCGAACTGAAGACCAGCAAAACTAAGTGGCTCGTTCTGCCGATCTAGCCACGAAACCTCGTACCCGGAGAGCGTCTGAATGGTCTAAGACTCTCATTAATATTATCCACTAAAACGTTTAAGACGGTGTCATTCTGGTCTAAAAGAACAATGCTTTGAATAGGAATGAATTCTGCGCATGTGCGTGAACTTCAGTCCTAAAATTTATTTTGAATATAAAAATGTTTTGACATTAAAATTTATTTTAAAAATATAGCATTTTCAAATGTTCTTAGTAAGTGTTAGAATAATGGATAACTAAAATAAATAAAAGAAAAAAAAAAGAAAAGATAAATATTTTTAAAAAATTCTGATTTTCGAGACTCGAACTGAAGACCAGCAAAAATAAGAGGCTCGTTCTGCCGATCTGGCCACGAAGCTTCGTACCCGGAGAGCGTCTGAATGGTTTAAGACTCTCATTAAGATTATAAACTAAAAGTTTTAACACGGTGTCATTCTGGTCTAAAAGCACAATGCTTTGAATAGGAATGAATTCTGCGCATGTGCGTGAACTTCACTCCTAAAATTTATTTTGAATATAGAAATGTTTTGACATTAAAATTTATTTTAAAAATATAGCATTTTCAAATGTTCTTAGTAAGTGTTAGAATAATGGATAACTAAAATAAATAAAAGAAAAAAAAAAGAAAAGATAAATATTTTTAAAAAATTCTGATTTTCGAGACTCGAACTGAAGACCAGCAAAAATAAGAGGCTCGTTCTGCCGATCTGGCCACGAAGCTTCGTACCCGGAGAGCGTCTGAATGGTTTAAGACTCTCATTAAGATTATAAACTAAAAGTTTTAACACGGTGTCATTCTGGTCTAAAAGCACAATGCTTTGAATAGGAATGAATTCTGCGCATGTGCGTGAACTTGACACCTAAAATTTATTTTGAATATAGAAATGTTTTGACATTAAAATTTATTTTAAAAATATAGCATTTTCAAATGTTCTTAGTAAGTGTTAGAATAATGGATACCTAAAATGAATAAAAGAAAAAAAAAGAAAAGATAAATATATATAAGAATTCTCATTTTCGAGACTCGAACTGAAGACCAGCAAAACGAAGTGGCTCGCTCTGCCGATCTGGACACGAAGCTTGTACCCGGAGAGCGTCTGAAGGGTCTAAGACTCTCATTAAGATTATCCACTAAAACTTTTAAGACGGTGTCAATCTGGTCCGAATGCACAATGCTTTGAATAGGAATTAATTCTGCGCATGTGCGTGAACTTGACTCCTAAAATTTCTCTTGAATATAGAAATATTTTGACTTTAAAATTTATTTAAAAAATATAACATTTTCAAATGTACTTAGTAAGTGTTGGAATAATGGATACCTAAAATAAATAAAAGCAAAACAAATAGAAAAGATAAATATATTTAATAATTCTCATTTCCGAGAGTCGAACTGAAGACCAGCAAAACTAAGAGGCTCGTTCTGCCGATCTGGCCACGAAGCTTCGTACCCGGAGAGCGTCTGAATGGTTTAAGACTCTCATTAAGATTATAAACAAAGTTTTAACACGGTGTCATTCTGGTCTAAAAGCACAATGCTTTGAATAGGAATGAATTCTGCGCATGTGCGTGAACTTCACTCCTAAAATTTATTTTGAATATAGAAATGTTTTGACATTAAAATTTATTTTAAAAATATAGAATTTTCAAATGTTTTTAGTAAGTGTTAGAATAATGGATACCTAAAACGAATAAAAGAAAAAAAAAGAGAAGATAAATATATTTAAAAAATTCTCATTTTCGAGACTCGAACTGAAGACCAGCAAAACTAAGAGGCTCGTTCTGCCGATCTGGCCACGAAGCTTCGTACCCGGAGAGCGTCTGAATGGTTTAAGACTCTCATTAAGATTATAAACTAAAAGTTTTAACACGGTGTCATTCTGGTCTAAAAGCACAATGCTTTGAATAGGAATGAATTCTGCGCATGTGCGTGAACTTCACTCCTAAAATTTATTTTGAATATAGAAATGTTTTGACATTAAAATTTATTTTAAAAATATAGCATTTTCAAATATTCTTAGTAAGTGTTAGAATAATGGATACCTAAAATAAATAAAAGAAAAAAAAAGAAAAGATAAATATATTTAAAAAATTCTCATTTTCGAGACTCGAACTGAAGACCAGCAAAACTAAGAGGCTCGTTCTGCCGATCTGGCCACGAAGCTTCGTACCCGGAGAGCGTCTGAATGGTTTAAGACTCTCATTAAGATTATAAACTAAAAGTTTTAACACGGTGTCATTCTGGTCTAAAAGCACAATGCTTTGAATAGGAATGAATTCTGCGCATGTGCGTGAACTTCACTCCTAAAATTTATTTTGAATATAGAAATGTTTTGACATTAAAATTTATTTTAAAAATATAGCATTTTCAAATATTCTTAGTAAGTGTTAGAATAATGGATACCTAAAATAAATAAAAGAAAAAAAAAGAAAAGATAAATATATTTAAAAAATTCTCATTTTCGAGACTCGAACTGAAGACCAGCAAAACTAAGAGGCTCGTTCTGCCGATCTGGCCACGAAGCTTCGTACCCGGAGAGCGTCTGAATGGTTTAAGACTCTCATTAAGATTATAAACTAAAAGTTTTAACACGGTGTCATTCTGGTCTAAAAGCACAATGCTTTGAATAGGAATGAATTCTGCGCATGTGCGTGAACTTCACTCCTAAAATTTATTTTGAATATAGAAATGTTTTGACATTAAAATTTATTTTAAAAATATAGCATTTTCAAATATTCTTAGTAAGTGTTAGAATAATGGATACCTAAAATAAATAAAAGAAAAAAAAAAGAAAAGATAAATATATTTAAAAAATTCTCATTTTCGAGACTCGAACTGAAGACCAGCAAAACTAAGAGGCTCATTCTGCCGATCTGGCCACGAAGCTTCGTACCCGGAGAGCGTCTGAATGGTTTAAGACTCTCATTCAGATTATAAACTAAAAGTTTTAACACGGTGTCATTCTGGTCTAAAAGCACAATGCTTTGAATAGGAATGAATTCTGCGCATGTGCGTGAACTTGACTCCTAAAATTTATTTTGAATATAGAAATGTTTTGACATTAAAATTTATTTTAAAAATATAGCAATTTTAAATGTTCTTAGTAAGTGTTAGAATAATGGATACCTAAAATGACTAAAAGAAAAAAAAAGAAAAGATAAATATATATAAGAATTCTCATTTTCGAGACTCGAACTGAAGACCAGCAAAACTAAGAGGCTCGTTCTGCCGATCTGGACACGAAGCTTGTACCCGGAGAGCGTCTGAAGGGTCTAAGACTCTCATTAAGATTATCCACTAAAACTTTTAAGACGGTGTCAATCTGGTCAGAATGCACAATGCTTTGAATAGGAATTAATTCTGCGCATGTGCGTGAACTTGACTCCTAAAATTTCTCTTGAAT
Organism: Argiope bruennichi; assembly: GCF_947563725.1. NCBI lineage: Eukaryota > Metazoa > Arthropoda > Arachnida > Araneae > Araneidae > Argiope > Argiope bruennichi. Next base: position 107,243,747 of record NC_079157.1, on the reverse strand, counting down.
ATAGAAATATTTTGACTTTAAAATTTATTTAAAAAATATAACATTTTCAAATGTACTTAGTAAGTGTTGGAATAATGGATACCTAAAATAAATAAAAGCAAAACAAATAGAAAAGATAAATATATTTAATAATTCTCATTTCCGAGAGTCGAACTGAAGACCAGCAAAACTAAGTGGCTCGTTCTGCCGATCTAGCCACGAAACCTCGTACCCGGAGAGCGTCTGAATGGTCTAAGACTCTCATTAATATTATCCACTAAAACGTTTAAGACGGTGACATTCTGGTCTAAAAGAACAATGCTTTGAATAGGAATGAATTCTGCGCATGTGCGTGAACTTCAGTCCTAAAATTTATTTTGAATATAAAAATGTTTTGACATTAAAATTTATTTTAAAAATATAGCATTTTCAAATGTTCTTAGTAAGTGTTAGAATAATGGATAACTAAAATAAATAAAAGAAAAAAAAAGAAAAGATAAATATATTTAAAAAATTCTGATTTTCGAGACTTGAACTGAAGACTAGCAAAAATAAGAGGCTCGTTCTGCCGATCTGGCCACGAAGCTTCGTACTCGGAGAGCGTCTGAATGGTTTAAGACTCTCATTAAGATTATAAACTAAAAGTTTTAACACGGTGTCATTCTGGTCTAAAAGCACAATGCTTTGAATAGGAATGAATTCTGCGCATGTGCGTGAACTTGACTCCTAAAATTTATTTTGAATATAGAAATGTTTTGACATTAAAATTTATTTTAAAAATATAGCATTTTCAAATGTTCTTAGTAAGTGTTAGAATAATGGATACCTAAAATGAATAAAAGAAAAAAAAGAAAAGATAAATATATATAAGAATTCTCATTTTCCTGACTCGAACTGAAGACCAGCAAAACTAAGAGGCTCGTTCTGCCGATCTGGACACGAAGCTTGTACCCGGAGAGCGTCTGAAGGGTCTAAGACTCTCATTAAGATTATCCACTAAAACTTTTAAGACGGTGTCAATCTGGTCAGAATGCACAATGCTTTGAATAGGAATTAATTCTGCGCATGTGCGTGAACTTGACTCCTAAAATTTCTCTTGAATATAAAAATGTTTTGACATTAAAATTTATTTTAAAAATATAGCATTTTCAAATGTTCTTAGTAAGTGTTAGAATAATGGATACCTAAAATAAATAAAAGCAAAACAAATAGAAAAGATAAATATATTTAATAATTCTCATTTCCGAGAGTCGAACTGAAGACCAGCAAAACTAAGTGGCTCGTTCTGCCGATCTAGCCACGAAACCTCGTACCCGGAGAGCGTCTGAATGGTCTAAGACTCTCATTAATATTATCCACTAAAACGTTTAAGACAGTGTCATTCTGGTCTAAAAGCACAATGCTTTGAATAGGAATGAATTCTGCGCATGTGCGTGAACTTCACTCCTAAAATTTATTTTGAATATAGAAATGTTTTGACATTAAAATTTATTTTAAAAATATAGCATTTTCAAATGTTCTTAGTAAGTGTTGGAATAATGGATACCTAAAATAAATAAAAGCAAAACAAATAGAAAAGATAAATATATTTAATAATTCTCATTTCCGAGAGTCGAACTGAAGACCAGCAAAACTAAGTGGCTCGTTCTGCCGATCTAGCCACGAAACCTCGTACCCGGAGAGCGTCTGAATGGTCTAAGACTCTCATTAATATTATCCACTAAAACGTTTAAGACGGTGTCATTCTGGTCTAAAAGCACAATGCTTTGAATAGGAATGAATTCTGCGCATGTGCGTGAACTTCACTCCTAAAATTTATTTTGAATATAGAAATGTTTTGACATTAAAATTTATTTTTAAAATATAGCATTTTCAAATGTTCTTAGTAAGTGTTAGAATAATGGATACCTAAAATAAATAAAAGAAAAAAAAAGAAAAGATAAATATATTTAAAAAATTCTCATTTTCGAGACTTGAACTGAAGACTAGCAAAAATAAGAGGCTCGTTCTGCCGATCTGGCCACGAAGCTTCGTACCCGGAGAGCGTCTGAATGGTTTAAGACTCTCATTAAGATTATAAACTAAAAGTTTTAACACGGTGTCATTCTGGTCTAAAAGCACAATGCTTTGAATAGGAATGAATTCTGCGCATGTGCGTGAACTTGACTCCTAAAATTTATTTTGAATATAGAAATGTTTTGACATTAAAATTTATTTTAAAAATATAGCATTTTCAAATGTTCTTAGTAAGTGTTAGAATAATGGATACCTAAAATGAATAAAAGAAAAAAAAGAAAAGATAAATATATATAAGAATTCTCATTTTCGAGACTCGAACTGAAGACCAGCAAAACTAAGAGGCTCGTTCTGCCGATCTGGACACGAAGCTTGTACCCGGAGAGCGTCTGAAGGGTCTAAGACTCTCATTAAGATTATCCACTAAAACTTTTAAGACGGTGTCAATCTGGTCAGAATGCACAATGCTTTGAATAGGAATTAATTCTGCGCATGTGCGTGAACTTGACTCCTAAAATTTCTCTTGAATATAAAAATGTTTTGACATTAAAATTTATTTTAAAAATATAGCATTTTCAAATGTTCTTAGTAAGTGTTAGAATAATGGATACCTAAAATAAATAAAATCAAAACAAATAGAAAAGATAAATATATTTAATAATTCTCATTTCCGAGAGTCGAACTGAAGACCAGCAAAACTAAGTGGCTCGTTCTGCCGATCTAGCCACGAAACCTCGTACCCGGAGAGCGTCTGAATGGTCTAAGACTCTCATTAATATTATCCACTAAAACGTTTAAGACAGTGTCATTCTGGTCTAAAAGCACAATGCTTTGAATAGGAATGAATTCTGCGCATGTGCGTGAACTTCACTCCTAAAATTTATTTTGAATATAGAAATGTTTTGACATTAAAATTTATTTTAAAAATATAGCATTTTCAAATGTTCTTCGTAAGTGTTGGAATAATGGATACCTAAAATAAATAAAAGCAAAACAAATAGAAAAGATAAATATATTTAATAATTCTCATTTCCGAGAGTCGAACTGAAGACCAGCAAAACTAAGTGGCTCGTTCTGCCGATCTAGCCACGAAACCTCGTACCCGGAGAGCGTCTGAATGGTCTAAGACTCTCATTAATATTATCCACTAAAACGTTTAAGACGGTGTCATTCTGGTCTAAAAGCACAATGCTTTGAATAGGAATGAATTCTGCGCATGTGCGTGAACTTCACTCCTAAAATTTATTTTGAATATAGAAATGTTTTGACATTAAAATTTATTTTTAAAATATAGCATTTTCAAATGTTCTTAGTAAGTGTTAGAATAATGGATACCTAAAATAAATAAAAGAAAAAAAAAGAAAAGATAAATATATTTAAAAAATTCTCATTTTCGAGACTTGAACTGAAGACTAGCAAAAATAAGAGGCTCGTTCTGCCGATCTGGCCACGAAGCTTCGTACCCGGAGAGCGTCTGAATGGTTTAAGACTCTCATTAAGATTATAAACTAAAAGTTTTAACACGGTGTCATTCTGGTCTAAAAGCACAATGCTTTGAATAGGAATGAATTCTGCGCATGTGCGTGAACTTGACTCCTAAAATTTATTTTGAATATAGAAATGTTTTGACATTAAAATTTATTTTAAAAATATAGCATTTTCAAATGTTCTTAGTAAGTGTTAGAATAATGGATACCTAAAATGAATAAAAGAAAAAAAAGAAAAGATAAATATATATAAGAATTCTCATTTTCGAGACTCGAACTGAAGACCAGCAAAACTAAGAGGCTCGTTCTGCCGATCTGGACACGAAGCTTGTACCCGGAGAGCGTCTGAAGGGTCTAAGACTCTCATTAAGATTATCCACTAAAACTTTTAAGACGGTGTCAATCTGGTCAGAATGCACAATGCTTTGAATAGGAATTAATTCTGCGCATGTGCGTGAACTTGACTCCTAAAATTTCTCTTGAATATAAAAATGTTTTGACATTAAAATTTATTTTAAAAATATAGCATTTTCAAATGTTCTTAGTAAGTGTTAGAATAATGGATACCTAAAATAAATAAAATCAAAACAAATAGAAAAGATAAATATATTTAATAATTCTCATTTCCGAGAGTCGAACTGAAGACCAGCAAAACTAAGTGGCTCGTTCTGCCGATCTAGCCACGAAACCTCGTACCCGGAGAGCGTCTGAATGGTCTAAGACTCTCATTAATATTATCCACTAAAACGTTTAAGACAGTGTCATTCTGGTCTAAAAGCACAATGCTTTGAATAGGAATGAATTCTGCGCATGTGCGTGAACTTCACTCCTAAAATTTATTTTGAATATAGAAATGTTTTGACATTAAAATTTATTTTAAAAATATAGCATTTTCAAATGTTCTTCGTAAGTGTTGGAATAATGGATACCTAAAATAAATAAAAGCAAAACAAATAGAAAAGATAAATATATTTAATAATTCTCATTTCCGAGAGTCGAACTGAAGACCAGCAAAACTAAGTGGCTCGTTCTGCCGATCTAGCCACGAAACCTCGTACCCGGAGAGCGTCTGAATGGTCTAAGACTCTCATTAATATTATCCACTAAAACGTTTAAGACGGTGTCATTCTGGTCTAAAAGCACAATGCTTTGAATAGGAATGAATTCTGCGCATGTGCGTGAACTTCACTCCTAAAATTTATTTTGAATATAGAAATGTTTTGACATTAAAATTTATTTTTAAAATATAGCATTTTCAAATGTTCTTAGTAAGTGTTAGAATAATGGATACCTAAAATAAATAAAAGAAAAAAAAAGAAAAGATAAATATATTTAAAAAATTCTCATTTTCGAGACTTGAACTGAAGACCAGCAAAACTAAGAGGCTCGTTCTGTCGATTTGGCCACGAAGCTTCGTACCCAGACAGCGTCTGAATGGTTTAAGACTCTCATTAAGATTATAAACTAATAGTTTTAACACGGTGTCATTCTGGTCTAAAAGCACAATGCTTTGAATAGGAATGAATTCTGGGCATGTGCGTGAACTTGACTCCTAAAATTTCTCTTGAATATAGAAATATTTTGACTTTAAAATTTATTTAAAAAATATAACATTTTCAAATGTACTTAGTAAGTGTTGGAATAATGGATACCTAAAATAAATAAAAGCAAAACAAATAGAAAAGATAAATATATTTAATAATTCTCATTTCCGAGAGTCGAACTGAAGACCAGCAAAACTAAGTGGCTCGTTCTGCCGATCTAGCCACGAAACCTCGTACCCGGAGAGCGTCTGAATGGTCTAAGACTCTCATTAATATTATCCACTAAAACGTTTAAGACGGTGTCATTCTGGTCTAAAAGCACAATGCTTTGAATAGGAATGAATTCTGCGCATGTGCGTGAACTTCACTCCTAAAATTTCTCTTGAATATAGAAATATTTTGACTTTAAAATTTATTTAAAAAATATAACATTTTCAAATGTACTTAGTAAGTGTTGGAATAATGGATACCTAAAATAAATAAAAGCAAAACAAATAGAAAAGATAAATATATTTAATAATTCTCATTTTCGAGACTTGAACTGAAGACTAGCAAAAATAAGAGGCTCGTTCTGCCGATCTGGCCACGAAGCTTCGTACCCGGAGAGCGTCTGAATGGTTTAAGACTCTCATTAAGATTATAAACTAAAAGTTTTAACACGGTGTCATTCTGGTCTAAAAGCACAATGCTTTGAATAGGAATGAATTCTGCGCATGTGCGTGAACTTGACTCCTAAAATTTATTTTGAATATAGAAATGTTTTGACATTAAAATTTATTTTAAAAATATAGCATTTTCAAATGTTCTTAGTAAGTGTTAGAATAATGGATACCTAAAATGAATAAAAGAAAAAAAAGAAAAGATAAATATATATAAGAATTCTCATTTTCGAGACTCGAACTGAAGACCAGCAAAACTAAGAGGCTCGTTCTGCCGATCTGGACACGAAGCTTGTACCCGGAGAGCGTCTGAAGGGTCTAAGACTCTCATTAAGATTATCCACTAAAACTTTTAAGACGGTGTCAATCTGGTCAGAATGCACAATGCTTTGAATAGGAATTAATTCTGCGCATGTGCGTGAACTTAACTCCTAAAATTTCTCTTGAATATAAAAATGTTTTGACATTAAAATTTATTTTAAAAATATAGCATTTTCAAATGTTCTTAGTAAGTGTTAGAATAATGGATACCTAAAATAAATAAAATCAAAACAAATAGAAAAGATAAATATATTTAATAATTCTCATTTCCGAGAGTCGAACTGAAGACCAGCAAAACTAAGTGGCTCGTTCTGCCGATCTAGCCACGAAACCTCGTACCCGGAGAGCGTCTGAATGGTCTAAGACTCTCATTAATATTATCCACTAAAACGTTTAAGACAGTGTCATTCTGGTCTAAAAGCACAATGCTTTGAATAGGAATGAATTCTGCGCATGTGCGTGAACTTCACTCCTAAAATTTATTTTGAATATAGAAATGTTTTGACATTAAAATTTATTTTAAAAATATAGCATTTTCAAATGTTCTTCGTAAGTGTTGGAATAATGGATACCTAAAATAAATAAAAGCAAAACAAATAGAAAAGATAAATATATTTAATAATTCTCATTTCCGAGAGTCGAACTGAAGACCAGCAAAACTAAGTGGCTCGTTCTGCCGATCTAGCCACGAAACCTCGTACCCGGAGAGCGTCTGAATGGTCTAAGACTCTCATTAATATTATCCACTAAAACGTTTAAGACGGTGTCATTCTGGTCTAAAAGCACAATGCTTTGAATAGGAATGAATTCTGCGCATGTGCGTGAACTTCACTCCTAAAATTTATTTTGAATATAGAAATGTTTTGACATTAAAATTTATTTTTAAAATATAGCATTTTCAAATGTTCTTAGTAAGTGTTAGAATAATGGATACCTAAAATAAATAAAAGAAAAAAAAAGAAAAGATAAATATATTTAAAAAATTCTCATTTTCGAGACTTGAACTGAAGACCAGCAAAACTAAGAGGCTCGTTCTGTCGATTTGGCCACGAAGCTTCGTACCCAGACAGCGTCTGAATGGTTTAAGACTCTCATTAAGATTATAAACTAATAGTTTTAACACGGTGTCATTCTGGTCTAAAAGCACAATGCTTTGAATAGGAATGAATTCTGGGCATGTGCGTGAACTTGACTCCTAAAATTTCTCTTGAATATAGAAATATTTTGACTTTAAAATTTATTTAAAAAATATAACATTTTCAAATGTACTTAGTAAGTGTTGGAATAATGGATACCTAAAATAAATAAAAGCAAAACAAATAGAAAAGATAAATATATTTAATAATTCTCATTTCCGAGAGTCGAACTGAAGACCAGCAAAACTAAGTGGCTCGTTCTGCCGATCTAGCCACGAAACCTCGTACCCGGAGAGCGTCTGAATGGTCTAAGACTCTCATTAATATTATCCACTAAAACGTTTAAGACGGTGTCATTCTGGTCTAAAAGCACAATGCTTTGAATAGGAATGAATTCTGCGCATGTGCGTGAACTTCACTCCTAAAATTTCTCTTGAATATAGAAATATTTTGACTTTAAAATTTATTTAAAAAATATAACATTTTCAAATGTACTTAGTAAGTGTTGGAATAATGGATACCTAAAATAAATAAAAGCAAAACAAATAGAAAAGATAAATATATTTAATAATTCTCATTTTCGAGACTTGAACTGAAGACTAGCAAAAATAAGAGGCTCGTTCTGCCGATCTGGCCACGAAGCTTCGTACCCGGAGAGCGTCTGAATGGTTTAAGACTCTCATTAAGATTATAAACTAAAAGTTTTAACACGGTGTCATTCTGGTCTAAAAGCACAATGCTTTGAATAGGAATGAATTCTGCGCATGTGCGTGAACTTGACTCCTAAAATTTATTTTGAATATAGAAATGTTTTGACATTAAAATTTATTTTAAAAATATAGCATTTTCAAATGTTCTTAGTAAGTGTTAGAATAATGGATACCTAAAATGAATAAAAGAAAAAAAAGAAAAGATAAATATATATAAGAATTCTCATTTTCGAGACTCGAACTGAAGACCAGCAAAACTAAGAGGCTCGTTCTGCCGATCTGGACACGAAGCTTGTACCCGGAGAGCGTCTGAAGGGTCTAAGACTCTCATTAAGATTATCCACTAAAACTTTTAAGACGGTGTCAATCTGGTCAGAATGCACAATGCTTTGAATAGGAATTAATTCTGCGCATGTGCGTGAACTTAACTCCTAAAATTTCTCTTGAATATAAAAATGTTTTGACATTAAAATTTATTTTAAAAATATAGCATTTTCAAATGTTCTTAGTAAGTGTTAGAATAATGGATACCTAAAATAAATAAAATCAAAACAAATAGAAAAGATAAATATATTTAATAATTCTCATTTCCGAGAGTCGAACTGAAGACCAGCAAAACTAAGTGGCTCGTTCTGCCGATCTAGCCACGAAACCTCGTACCCGGAGAGCGTCTGAATGGTCTAAGACTCTCATTAATATTATCCACTAAAACGTTTAAGACAGTGTCATTCTGGTCTAAAAGCACAATGCTTTGAATAGGAATGAATTCTGCGCATGTGCGTGAACTTCACTCCTAAAATTTATTTTGAATATAGAAATGTTTTGA